>NC_090929.1:459204415-460533998 GCF_040938575.1 Ambystoma mexicanum
CTCAGCGGCGATGGGCTCGCAGACCCTTTTACTAATCGGATGACGCTACTACGTGCGTCACCTGGGAAAACTAGCCCCTAAACCTAACGCTTCTCCGGGTTGGTTCCCCGAGTGGTAGGGTCAGTACGGATCAGTATAGGAGAAAATATTAGTGGTGGAGAAGAGGTCAGGTGGTACGCTTGGGTCGTCCCTAAAAATGGCTACATAGAAAGTGTTACATGAAGAAAGTTAGTGATTGGTTGCATTATAGTGTTGTCAGTGGTTAGCCCCTCATATTCTGATTGGTTCATCCACGAGCCCCCAAGCCTGGGACCATCGCCGTTCCCAGCTCGCGATGTACCTGTGTTGGCAACAATGTATGACTATGCGTCAGTGGCGGACAATGGACAGGTCTTACTACTGGCTTCTGGGTGCTCTCTTCCCATCCCCGCCGGTGTCCAACTTGTAACTTCATTGTTGCAGTTCGGGTCCCAGATGTGAAACCCTAGAGCTTCTCTGGTCCTTGGAGGTTGGCATTGTATCAGGTTGGCCTGGTCACGTGTTGAGAGACCGTGGCTGAAGCAGAATTACAGGGATTTGATTTGTATATTTCGGCTCTGAGGAGAGTTTATCAGTGGCAGGTATAGCCTTGGTGCTGAGAGTGCGGCGTGTAGATTGCAACTTCATGGCCTTGGCTGTGGGGCTGCCGTCAGGGCTTGTTCTGCATGATCAGCACCTTGCAGCTCCATCTGAGCTGCTCCGGGCCTGGGGACTCTGGTTTGCAGCCTACCTTGGCCTAGTCTATGGGTGGCGACATATGGTCCATAACACGGAGGTCGCAAGGTGCGACTTAGGTCCTTATATATTAGTCCATCTACAAGATGAAATGTTCAGGGTTTTTTGTAGCAAAAGCGTCTGCAAGCATATACACGAGCTCTTCTGGCGTCTTGCGTTTCTGCGGTGCAGTAGTTAGCCTATGTGAAAAATAACAATGGTGCATGTGTGTGAGTGTAAGTGGTCCTCTACGTCATAGTACTGAGTATGTTCTTTGTGTGGGTTGGTGTGTGTCTGATCCAAGTGCTTGGTGGCACGTGTGTCCTTGTCCATTGGCTATGTCTTCATGTCATCTCTAATGATGGTGATACTGTTGGGTGACGTCTAATCGAGTTGGTCCATATGGTCAGTCTCAACTCCACCCGAGGTTCCACCACGTGCTTTGGGTAACGCGCAGCTGGCCTGGGTGTGCAGTGCGTGGCCACGTTGGACCTTGATGTCGGGGGCAGCAGTCAGAGGGCTGAACTCATCCCATGGTGGTGCTTAGGTCGTGACGTCACAGGCCATGGTCTGGACAGGGATCGGGGGAAGGGATCGTCCCATTTTCCCTCTTCAGTCCCCCCTCTGGTCGACTTGTCGACCACAAAATTATCCACTCTTTTATCTCCTCTTACTCGCCATAACTTTGTTATTCCTGCCAGGTGTCCGTATCAATCCACGTGATCTTCAAATGACTAGTACATGTATATGCATATGCCACCGGGCTTGCAATAAACCCATTTTCCAACGTAGCTCTTCGGGTTTCATGGATTCTCAACTTTTATTGATGGCGGGTACAAGTCTGCTTCCACTATCTGTTTCTGCAGCCACTCGCATTCCTTTATTATTATATCTGCATGCTTGTCGTCTTCAGTGGGCATTGGCACACGCATGCCTATCATTTCCTTGGCAGTACGCTTCAACCTTGACATCCATAACTTTATCCTCATCAGCAAATCCATTCCAAGGATCATGCATCCTGCCACAACCTTGAGACCATCCGAGAGCCATGATGGCATCAATAACCAGAGGTATGAAAACCAGCTGCCATTCTTCTTCACCCCCTTTGCTTCCTCTTCCATTTTGGCATGCATCTTGGCCAGCTGTGATACTGCTGCGGATAACGTGCCGTTGTCCTCATCGTTTGCAGGAATGAACGTGCAACAGGAACTTCCAATTTTTGCGCAAACACCTCCTTCCATTGCTGTCAGAAGGTCTAGCACATACCTGTTCTGTAGGGCCACCATCCTTATTGCGCTTAGTTCTTCTTTAATTGCATTAAATCCGTTGACGGTGGAGTTAATCATCATCATTAGCTCCCATCTTGTTATCTTTATCCATTTTGCCTTCGCATATGCCTGTACTCCTGGATGTATCACAGAGGAAAAGAACATTGCCGCTCTGCTAAATAGTCTGTGTGCTGGTGGAATCTCGCTCAGTGTTGTTTCCAATCTTCCCCACAGGTAATTTCTAGTCAGTGGTTCTCCTTGTCTTTTTACTCTGGATACTTTCTTCTCTGTAGTAATGTCACTCCTTGAGGCGCTTCCTGCTTTATCCAGGGACCTTCTCTTTCATTTGTTTCCTTTGTCCATCTTAGGGAAATTCTCCAGGTTGATGTGTTTTTGTGGTACTACCAGGGAAGGTACGTTGACATGTACCATGGTACATACCCCATTCCATGGTGGTGGTAGGCTGTTATAAGCTTTTGTTCCGCAGGCCCAATAGTGGTCTATCAGTACGGCTGTTCCTGCTCCCCCCTCAGGAATCTTTATTGTTCTTTTACATCCTTTGTTTACTCCAACATCAACCTCACCATCGTGCTGGTAACATAGTGTGGGTGCTGCAACGGGTATTATCATTATTGGTTCCTCTTCTTTGTCCAACCAAGTTAGCAGCGCTGCACTCTTTGTCCATTCCTTGTAGCTTTTGTCATTTTCCTCTTGTACTGTCATCACTGATGATTTTGCCAATGTCACTACCTTGCCTCCTACTACTCCATCCACCCATCCGTTCTTCGTATATACTTTGCCATATACTAGTATTAGTGGTCTCTCCCGGCACCCTCCCACCAACCTCTCTTGCATTCCATTTGCATGGCAGGTAGGTCAATGTGACCTCTTTTGTGTCTCATTTGTCGGGTCCGTCGGTTATGTATTGAAGTCCTTCAGTCAGCTGCCAATAATTGTCATACATTGGTAGTGTCTTGATGAAGCTTTCTTCGTAGGGGTATGTTGACCTTGACTTCCATCTTAGTGTTGCCTGTTTACCTTGAAATCGCCCTCATGTTTGAAATAATGCTAAATATATAAGGCATTCTGCTGTTGCTCCTGGTACTTCAGTAGCCACAAATGTTCTCGAGGCTCTCATGGCATATGGGATCAACGAGCACACATAGCAGTTGTCCTTTGTCATGTCCTTACCAATTTTGAACATGTGTTTATACCACATGTTGTTGGAGACATATGTGGATTCTGTGAGATATGTGTCCACCCCATGTACATCTATAGAAACACTACGTTTACCTCATTTTATGTTGGGTCCCGTGTAACTTGTACCACTTGATACAGTTCTCCTTGCAGCCGTGGTAGAGGAAATGTTACTAGTGGGAGTTGCAGTCTTGTGAAAAGCATAGTAGGCCTGCCAAACAGCGGCAGTTATCAGATCAGTGGTGAAAAATATCCCCAACATCTTTATTACAGTTGCTATTACCATTGGCATTTTTATCTTACCTGTGCTGCCATCCTGCAGCTACTTTACTTTAGATGATATAAGTGCACGCCTGAAAATCTCCCAAAATTTGTGTTATTTCCGTTAGTATTTGTTATTCAAGCCCTTCGTATCAAGTGGTCGTTCAATGCCCAGGCGAAAAGCTCCTCCCACGCCTTCTTTACCGTCCTATCTCTCGAGGCATGTAATGCTGCGTGGAGGTGTGGAAATGATTGTACTATTAGCATGAGAAATGCATTATAATTGATGCATATTTTCCTGGGCCTTAAGTACTTTGGCCTTTTTATAATGTATACAAACTGGTGTGACAGTGCTTCTGGGATATCGTCTGTTGGTAGCATTTGCCCCTGGGCAGTGGCGTATGTTCTTTGTCAGATTTTTACATACAAAAATAACAATGCGCAATACCTGCTTGTGCGAGACAAAAGAGAAGAGAGCATGCACGTGTTTTCACAGTGTAGTGTATATTACAGATCTTCCCGATAATGTTCTTCTTTTGCTGTTGGCGGGTGCTTTTTAGTCAAGTTAATTTTTTTAGCTTCTATTGGCAGTTTCTTAACGATAATAATAGTATTGTTCTGGTATGGGGGCATACTTGGTCTGTGACCTCGTAACCATGGGGTGGGCTATGGGTGGTTGGTCATTGCTGTCTTTTGGGGTATCTGGCGCTTGTGCTGTGTTGTTGTTAGCTGTCGTTGCTGAAGCGTTGGCCCTCTCGCTGTAGGGATGGGGGCAGGTCTGTGCTTTGTAGGGCTTGATGTCATGGATGTGTGTCCAAACGTCCTTATCGTACAATTTGACGGCCCTAGGGGCCACTTTCTGAACTGTGTGGAGCCCCGTAAATCTAGGGGCGTTCCACTTTCTCCGATAGTTTTTAAGGAGTACCGTATCTCCTTCTTTCACTGTCCACTGTTCAGTCAGCTCCTGTTCCCCATTGGTCGCTGTTTACCGTTGGTTGTTCTCTAACCCACCCTGCGTCCGTTGAATCTGTTGAGAGATAAAAGCGGCACTAGTAACCGGGGAAGAGACATACTCATGCATTTGTTCACCAAAAACAGTACTTGCTGCATGACAATCACGCATTGCCCTTGATGGTGTTGTGAGGGGAAGGTGCATTTGGTGTCCGGTCACCACCTCATGTGGTGTGAGGTGGTGGTCGGAACCTGGTTTATTCCAAAATTCAAACACAGCCAGATTAAGGCAAGAGAGTCAGCTCTTTTTGGTTGTTTGTTGGGTTTTTGCTATCACTTCCTTCAGGAGGCCATTAAGGCATTCACATACGACATTGGCTTGTGAATGATATGTACAGGCAAACTTATGCCTGATCCCCAGAAGTGCAGTTACGTGCTGAAATAATTAATTGGCAAAGTGAGGGCCGCTCTCTGACCTCAATACTTCGCAAACCCCCCACCTCGGGAAGACCTCCATTACTAAAAATGTAGCTGCTCTAAATGCATCTGCATGAGAACACGGGCTGGCCTCAATCCACCTTGAAAATGGGTATACTACTACAGTCATGTATCTGTATCCTTGACATACGTTGATCATTTCGACGTAGTCAATGTGTAGGTGCAAAAAGGGTCCTTCAGGCCGGGGTATTGTACCTTTGATCACTTGCAGCGTGTGACCGGCCAAAATTGTTGACATGTGAGGCAATTGCTAATGAAATTTGCAACATGTGAGTTTAGCTCAGGGCAGAAGCATGATTCTTTTATTCGTGCTGCGACTACTTCTTTCCTTGTATGAGTGGGGTGGTGTAGTTGGGCCAGAGCTGTTTTCTTTAGGGCCAGGGGCATCACAACTTTCCCAGTATTATTCTGTCTGCATAGTGCATCTGTGGGGGACATGGCGCATCCTCTTTTAACCCACAGTTCCCTTTCTGCCATTGGAGCTGACACCTGTAGTTCCATAATCTGTGTCTCTGGGATGTGGGTGTATCCATCCTTCATTATCATCTGTCTTACCCTCCCCTTATCTTTTTGTTTTTCTCAGAGGTCCTATGTCTTGCCAAAGTACACAGCATATTTTGCATGTGCGTCGCTGTTTCATTACCTCTTGATATTGGATCTTCCCCATTCGTGTGTGCCTGGCACTTCACCAGGGCTACCTCTGCTGGGTATTTTATTACTTCTATTAGTTCACCCAGGAGGAGAGCATGATGCACTGGAGTACTATCTGCTCTCCTAAATCCTCTTCTGAGCCACTTTATTAATCCTGAATGTACTGTTGAGTTGACATGTGCGCTATCAGATTATATTATTACTCTTTTCCCGTTGCTTTCTTCTAAATCTAAGATCAGTGCTACCAAATCTGCTGCTTGTGCTGAGTATTGTTGGGGTAATCTAACACATATGACCGGAACGTATGTCCAATCCTCCCTCAATTGCACTACGACTGCTCTAGTCCTCTTCACACCATCACTTTGGTCAATGGTCGATGACCCATCAATGTATAACACCTCATACCCTCTAGGGCATTTTCTTCTACTTTTCTAGTGGATGAGATCAAATTCATTTGCATGTGTACAGTCGTGTACATATTCTCCTTTGGCCACTTCCTCTGCTATGAACTGTGCTGGGTTGACATTGCTACACCTTACTATTTTCAATTCAGGTCTAGAGAGAATAATCTCATACCCTGTTGCTCTCTGAGTAGTCAGTGTGGATTTTGGTTTGTTTAATATTGCAAAGAGGGCGTGTTCCACGTAAAGTGTGGTGGAGCATCCCATAGTAATGGATGATGATTTTTCTCCTGCAAAAGTTGCTGCAGCCAAGTGTTGTTCGCACGGGAAGTGTCCCATCATTACTGGATTCAAATGGCCGCTGTAAAATGCTATGGGATTGTGTCCCATGCTTGTCTTTTGTGTTAGCACTGCCTTCATTACTGCACCATCGCAATGTGAGAATATGTAGAACTCATCATCATAGTTAAGGGTACCCAGAACTGGTGCCGTTGAAATACCTCTTTTAGTTCATTAAATGCTTCAGTCATTTCTCTTGTCCATCCCAACTTTCTCGCCCCCCTTTGTGCCTCTTTGAGAGCCTCTGATAGGGATCCTATATATGTGCTGTAGTCGAAACCCATGCTCTGCAATAGTTGCATAGGCCAAGAAAAAGTTGCAGTTCCCTTATCGTTTGTGGCTGTGGTGTGTTCTTTATTGCTTGCGCCCTTTGTGGTGCAATGTTCCTTCCCTTTTGTGAAATAATCTGTCCTATGTTTAGTACTTGCTTGTGACAGTACTGCAGTTTTTCCTTGTCAACCTTGTATCCTTTCTCAGCCAGCACTGTGAGCATCTTTACAGAGTCCCTCCTGCAATTTTCCTTGGTGGTGCTGCAGATGATGATATCATCCACATACTGCGGCACCGTGCTCTCCAGGTCGATGTTACCTAGGTCAATTTGTATTACTGTGTTCAAGATGGATGGTGACTCGCAGTACCCTTGGGGTAAGCTAGTGTGTTTCCATTTCGTGTTGCGGTATGTGGAACTTGTTAAATCTTGTGAGTCAGGGTGCAGTGATATTGAGAAGAACACATTTCTGAGGTCAATCACAGTGAACTGTGATGCCTCTGTTGGTATTCCGCACAGTATCATGGCTGGGTTAGCAGCTATCAGGTACTCTGCGTCCACAATGTGGTTAAGAGGTCTTA
Organism: Ambystoma mexicanum; assembly: GCF_040938575.1. Taxonomy (NCBI): domain Eukaryota; kingdom Metazoa; phylum Chordata; class Amphibia; order Caudata; family Ambystomatidae; genus Ambystoma; species Ambystoma mexicanum. Next base: position 459,211,584 of record NC_090929.1, read on the forward strand.
AATCTTGTATGAAACGCCAAGACCCTCCCTTCACCTTGTGCACTGGGTATACCGCAGTATTGCATGGTGATTCTGATGGTACATATCTTCCTCTTTCCACAAGGGCACTTATTGTTTCATAAATCCCTTCATCAGCTTCTTTGGACAGTGGGTACTGCTTCACCCTTGGCAGCATTGCTCCCTTTTTTTAGCTTTATTTTTACCCCTCCAATGCTTTTTATGCATCCCACATCATATGGACTAGTAGTCCATAGAGAGGCGGGTACAGCTGCTAAGTCTTCCTCGCACATGTTTGATTGTGTGGGGACGGGCGTCTCTAGTGCCATTGCCATTTTCTGTGCTACCTCCTTGTACGTCACTCTCAACCAAATGTAGACGTTCATCTGGAACACCATCTCCTCATCTCCTACTTCATCTGAGAACAGTTCCTCGTCTGACACCTGCGTCAGCCTGCATACTTCAGCCAATGCTATTATTGCCCTCTACGCTTTCCCTTCCCCGTCCTGGGCGTGAACTGCAATGTAGTCTTTGGTTGCCACAATACTCTCGATATCCACTGATATATTTGCCCCTTCTTCCTCACTAGCTGGTGTTTCTGGTCTGAAAAGATATGCTGCTGGTCTCCTTCACACCTTTCCCTCAATTCCCGGTAGCCATGCTATTGCCATGTCTGTTCCGTATTGGAAGATGTCCCCGTCCACTGGTTCTGCCCTTGCCACTGTCTTGCCACAGTAAGCCTGAAGTATGTGTCGTGCGGTGTGCATGTGTATGCCCGGTGTTCAGCATACTATTCCATTGTCCGTGAAGGATATAGTCATGTTTAATCTGCTCATGATATCTCTCCCTAGTATATTTACTGGTGATTGTTTTGAGTATAGCAGTGGCAGAGATAGGTCATGATCTCCGACAGATAAGGAGATGTTATCAGTAAAAGGAACTAGCCCTCGAGCCACAGAGAATTCTTGAGTGTGCATGGCATCGCCTGACAAGTTGAACTTCCCTTCCCTAATACAGGATCTATTGGCCCCCGTGTCAACAAGGAAAGAAAATGTTTTGTCACCTATTGCCACCTTTATGCGTGGTTCCTCCGCAGGGTTAGGTGTTACCGTCAGGAAGGGACACAACAAGGATCTCTGTGGGCTGTCCTAATGGGGGTACAATGATTGTCCGTTCCGTGTGTATGGGTTGTGACCCAGTATTGTTTCCTTCCCCATTTGCGTCTGTGGTATTGGCGTGTCCGTAGGTGGTTGTGTGGTGTCTTGTATTTGTGTGAGCTGTTGTACCGTTTGGATGTGGTGTTGTTGTGCTGTCGTCATTTGTTGTTGTGCTTGGTGTTGGGCTGGTTGGTGCTGTATTTGTTGTGCGGTGGGGGTCACGTACGTTTGCTGCTGTGGTTGTTGTGGCACTTGTGCCAGTCCCTCTTGCTGTTGCATGTGTGTTTTTCCCATTTGTTGTAGCTGTTGTTGTTGGTAGTAGTTTTGTCCCCCGTTGTAACCCTGTTACCCTTGCTCTCCCCATCCTGCTTGTGTCGGCGTTGCCCTGCATGTGCGTGATACGTGTCCTACTAGTCCACAAGTCCAGCGTGTTTGTGGCTCCTGTGCTTGTCACGGGCATCCTCCAGTGTTGTCTAAATACCCCTGCTGTCCGTATTGGTTAAACCCTCGGAACCCTCCCCTTGACTGGTGTGCCGCTGGACCAAATCCCCTCAATCTTGTTAGCCCACCCCTCCCTCTGTAGTTGGTTGTGTAGCCGTTACCCATTGACGTGTATCCACTCCCCATTGGTGGTGGGTATATGTGTTGGACTGTGTATGGGGGTGGTGGTGGCAATTGTGTTGTAATTGGTACTTGCTGTGACAGTGTTGCTGGTGGTTGTGACTGCTGTGCAGCGGCTAGTGTCGGTGGGGCGGGAATAGTTATCAGTGCACCTTCCATGGCATATTTTGACAATTTCTTCTGAACCAGTTTTGCTTCATCTGCCTTCCTATCTTCTTTCTGTTTCATCTTTTCCTGCCATAACCTAAAATGTACTGTCATCAGCTGTATTTCTGGCCATGCTTTTGCTTCCATTCCTATCAATTTTTTCAACTGCCTCTGTACTGGTTCTGGAAGCCCCTGTACCAGTATGTGGTAAAATATTACTAAAGTTTTGTCCCATGGCTCCCACGTTTCCAGGTGCCACTTCTCCTGAATTTCCTGGATGTAATTAACAGGGTCCTCGTTCTCAAGCATTTTGCGTGACGTTATTGCCCCTATGTCTGAGGTGTCCGGATATTGTACCCTCAGCGCTTAGTGCGTGTCTGCAATTTGCAAATGGTGCCCCGTCATGTGAAGTGTCACTTATGGTCACCCCTGGGAATCCCGCCCTCTTCCAAATGTCATCTGCTGTGTCAACCAATGTGGAAATTAATAACCCCTTCCCATCTCCAACTGCTAACTTGTGTCCTGCAGTTAGCTCCTCCATTTCATATATCCATTTTCCCGCCCCTCAAAGATGATAGTCTGCATTTCATATTCTCTTTGTCTGCATGCTTCCATGGGACATATTGTGGTCTTGCACCTCCCCCTCTCTTATAATGGCATTTGTGTGTATTCTCTTATCTCCTCTGGCGTGCGTCGATGTGGTGATGTCTGTGCGTGCTCACTCTCCTCTTCCATGTCATTTATTCTTCGATAAATTCAGTAAGGTGTTGTGCAAGCCATGATTCCCCTATGCCGTTATGACCTCTCCGTTGGCCCTCCTGGTCCTTGTTGTGTGTGGTGGCTGGTCCTTCCATTCGGCCTCCTGGGAGGTCTCTAAGTCTGTTGACATATGGCGTGTGCTGGGCTGGTGGCGTCATTGGTCGTAGTGTCCCTTCCCTTTGTGATGTTTTGCCCTCCTGTCCTGTATTTTCTTCTTCTTGTGCCCTGCACTCCCATGACGACCCGCAGCCTGTGTGTGTGATGTATAATTTACTTAGCCCTTCTCCACTCCCATCACTCTGTCCTTCGCAAGATCCCTCCTCCTCCTCACTACAAAAGCCATCTGAGAATGTCAATTTTGTGCGTGGGCGTGTTCTTCCCACTGTTACAGTTTCCAAATCTATATCTGTGTACTCACCTGTCCCCTCCATGTCTACCCGTACTTGTTGTATTGCTACCTCTTTACTACTACATGCATTTATCTCACTCCTAGGTGCTTGGCTGGTTCCTCTTATCCTTTGATTGCTTCTTCTATCTTCTTCATTCTCTAACTTCGTTCTCCCCTGCGAAGTTCGTTCATTATCGTGTCACTTACCTGCCCTAGCACCCTCGCTTCTCCCCGTATGGCATCACTTACCTGTCCTAGCACCCTTGCGTCTCTGTCCTTATCGTTCCACGTCCCGCCCTCTTTTGCAAATATACTCTCTATTATTCTCCCTTCCTTGTACTTCCGTGCGCTCTCTGACATAATTTTCTTTTTCCATAGTGTTATCTCCTTGTCGTTCTCTTCCTGTTCCTCTTCTTTCCTCCTGATCGCCCCTTGCTCCATACGTGCTATCCTTTCTGCAATCCCCCTTGTGCGATCCTCTTCCCTTTTCTTTCTCTCTTACTCTTGCTGTTTTAATTCTGCTCGCGTTTACCTTCCTACTCGCATCTTCACCTTCCTCTGCCGCTCCTTTTGCTAGAGTTGTCTAATCAATACGCTTTGTGCCTCCCTTAGCTCTGCTAGTTTCGCCTCCAACGCCGCCTCTTCTTCCTTCATCATGTTTCCCTCCTCCCTGGTACTTACCTCGCTCCCCTTCTGAGTGTATCCTACCTCCTCCTTATCAACCTTCTTTATCACCTCCTCTTCTTCTCCTGTTACCGTCCCACGAAGTTTCAATAACACCTGTGCTGCTATCCACTCGTCTGGTCCTATACTCGCCAAATCTATTTGGGTCTGTTTTATGCTACCATAGCTCCCCTGTGCCTGTTTGGTGTCTACTGTACTTCCTGTACCCAACTCTTTCTGGTAGTGATCTTCTTATGCGTAAAGAGGTGGGCTGTATGCAGGGTTTCAGTATCCCTCAGCGGCTGTTAACTGGGGTCGTGCTGCTTCTCTCAATTCTCTCATTGGGTACAAACCCTCGGTCTCTTTCTTTATCTCCTTTATTTGGTATGACCGCTCTGCCTCCTCCTCACTCTCCTCGGTGCTCTTTGCAGCATGGCTGGGAGGAGGAGGAGGAGGAGCCGTGGGCGCACTACACCCTTCCCCCTCGCACACCTCCTCTTTCTTTACCTCCTGCATGCTCATCATCCCCGGGCTATACCCCTGAAACATCCTCCAGAGGTCCAAAACTTCTAAGTGGCTTGCCAATTTCTTTCCCTTGTATGTGTTGTGTAGATATGCTAACAGTGAATGTTGTGCTTCTATTCTAAAACTACCGTTGGGTGGCCACAGCATCCTTATCCTCTCGTCTGTCCCTTTGGTCCATTCAATACTGTATTTTACTATTTTGTCTCTGTGCGCTGGTAGTGCTTTACAGATGTGCTGGAGTGGTGTTGTTAATGTGTGAAACCCATTGTTGGCTCCTAACCCGTAATATAAGGACATTTTCAAATATACAGATGTATATACCACCGTTACCTGGCCCCGTAATTTGGGGACTTCCGACTTTCCGCTGCAAGGAAAAGCAATATTGTTATTACAGTACTTTCGTGCTGGCCACCACCGGTCTCCTGTTCTTCAAAACACCATTGCCCCCTTTACACCCCTCCTTTCGGAGCTAGGGCACCCTGCGGCCTTGCGCCCTACGCGGTGTGCTTTTGAGCCACCCGCTTTCTCAGCTTGGCCACTACTCGGCGCGCCTGCGGTATTCTTCTAACCCCTCCTTTCTTTCTGTCCCCACTGCCTGCACAGTGTATGCCCATCTCTTCCCCCTCCCCCTTTGGTTGAGGACGTGTCGGCGTTCTCCGTGCGCAGCCGCCTGTCCCCTTTTACACCTCTTTAGCCACTGCCATTGCTCCAACTACGCTGAAGAAGACTGCAGTGTCCTATGCAAGCCCTGTGGGTGACGTCACCATCTAGTACAATGTGTTACCGCTATGTACAGTTACAACATAAAATGCGCCCCAATTTTGACAATGTTATTTTCTCACAATCCCCACAGCTGTCTTCCCACCGCACCTGGAGTGGAGTATTCATTAATCACTTTCGTTATTATAGTTGTGCTGCACCAGCTGGGTCGCCTCGCGTGTGATACGCCCCCTCCATAGGGGGGCTTAACCAGCCAACTATTTTCCGCACTGAGGAACATTCTAGCTACCTCTTGCAGGAATCCATCATCTATTCACTGAGATAAAACACTCAATTAATAGGAATCCTCATCTATTCATCGACCTACAACGCCAGCTCATAGGAATGCGCCACCCCCTCTACAGGTGTCCACGATCTAGACCAATCAGCGCAATCCACCAGTCAACATGTGGGAGCTCAATGCCCCATCCAGCACGCTCTGTAACACCAGAAGGGACAGCCTTCGTTCCGTTCCCCACTACACCTTACATATTCATGTAGACACTTCATGTAGAAAGTGTTACATGAAGAAACTTAGTGATTGGTTGAATTATAGTGTTGTCAGTGGTCAGCACCTTGTATTCTGATTGGTTAATCCGTGAGCCCCCAAGCCTGGGACCATCGCCGTTCCCAGCTCGCGATGTACCTGGCCTTGGCAACAATGTATGACTAGGGGCCTCATTCCGAGTACGGCGCTAACCAATGGCGCTATTAACGCCTTGGTTGACGCCGTACCCGGACCGGCAGCGCCTTGGTGGATGGCGGAATTACCGCCCCATTCCAAGGTTGGCGGGGCGGTAATTCCCCATTCACCAAGGCTCTTCCCCATTCCCAAATGAGCCCCCATAGGGCTCAATGGGAATGGGGAAGATGCAAATAACGGTGACCGTTCATTACGGTCACCGTTATTGGCTTGGAGGCCCCTTTGCGCCCTCGACATTAACACCTGCTCAAAGCAGGCGTTAAGGGCGAGGGCGCAAAGGGAACTCGGAGTATGGCGGTAAGGGATTACCGCCACCGGTCTCGTTACCGGTGGCCGCTATCCCTCACCGCCATACTCGGAATGAGGCCCTATGTGTCAGTGGCGGACAATGGACAGGTCTTACTACTGGCTACTGGGCGCTCCCTTCCCTTCGCCACCAGTGTCCAACTTGTAACTTCTTTGTTGCAGTTCGGGTCCCAGACGTTAGACCCTATAGCTTCTCTGGCCCTTGGAGCTTGGCATCGTATCAGGTCGGCCTGGTCATGTGTTGAGAGACCGTGGCTGAAGCAGAATTACGGGGATTTGTTTTTTATTTCGTCTCTGAGGAGTGTTTATTAGTGGCAGGTGTAGCCTTGGCGCTGAGAGCACGGCGTGTAGATTGCAACTTCGTGGCCTTGGCTATGGGCCTCCCGTCAGGGTTTGTTCTGCATGATCAGCACCTTGCAGCTCCGTCTGAGCTGCTCCGGGCCTGGGGACTCTGGTTTGCGGCCTACCTTGGCCTAGTCTATGCGTGGCGGCATACGGTCCATAACACAGGGGTCGCAAGGTATGACTTGAGTCTTTATATATTAGTCCATCTACAGGGTTCTTCAGGGTTCAGGGTTTTTAGTAGCGAAAGCATCTGCAAGCATATACACGAGCTCTTCTGGCGTTTTGCGTTTCTATGGTGCAGTAGTTAGCCTATGTGAAAAATAACAACGATGCATGTGTGTGAGTGTAAGCGGTCCTCTACGTCATAGCACTGAGTATGTTCTTCGTGTGGGTTGGTGTGTGTCTGATTGGTGGCACGTGTGATTGTCCTTTGGCTATGTCGTCATGTCATCTCTAACGATGGCGATACTGGTGGGTCACGTCTAATCAAGTTGGTCCATATGGTCGGTCTCAACTCCACCGGAGGTCCCACCATGTGCTTTGGGTAACGCGAAGCTGGCTTGGGTGTGCGGTGCGTGGCCAAGGTGGATCTTGACGTCCGGGGCAGCAGTCAGAGGGCTGAACTCATCCCGCGGTGGGTGCTTGGCTTGTGACGCCACAGGCCATGGTCTGAACAGGGATCGGGGGAAGGGATTGTCCCATTTTCCCTCTTCACACAGGTTACTGAGCAGCAAAGAAGAGAAATCTGGAAGGATACACTAATCGAGGAAGGCAAGTGGTGGAAGTGTGTGAGGAAGAGGTGGGGAGAAGTACTAAGATATCCAGAAGGACAATGAGAGACAATAGACAAGGAGGTTTACTTAGTGGAGAGTAGAGGAAAAGAGAATTGTAAGAGAATAGAAGGACAAGATGTGGGGGTGGTTAGAATGGACGGGAAGAGCAGTAGGGGAGGATGGTTCAACAGATAATTGCATCATGGTACGAAGAGGCAATAGAGGAGGGGGTGATAATAAAGAAAAGAGGCCAATAGAGCCACAGCAGGGAGAGAATAAAGAAGGACTAGTAGCAGGAAGAGATTGTACACTTCATCTATAGTGCCCGCCTCCTCACCTCCGTCATGATGGAAGAACAAGAAAAAACTGTATGTGACACCAGGTATTATCCCAATACCGCAATGAAGATATGAGAGCCGTTATGTGCTCAGACAACCGTATCAAATGTACCCTCAAACTGACGTGCTAGAAAGATATCTGCAGCCACCACCGAACATAGAAGAGCTAACCATGATGTCTGACAAGTGTAACATGACAACATGAAGAGAAGACACAAGGATGCACTCAAACGATATACGAATACTTAAGAATGGAGATATAACTGAAGTGACAAAGTGAACATATATGCGAATACGAAGAAATCATGTATACTGAGAAGATAAGTAAGACGAGATGCAGTAGATGTATATACGCAGAAACACTAGGTAGATGAGGTATGTAAAAGCTCACTGCAGTAGAAAACATAACATGGAACAAGCAGCCATGATGAGAAAATGGACATCGACTTTTGATAAATAGTAAATGAGAAGCCTGAAGGAGAGAGACCAAGGCTGCAGAGCTGACAGGCACTTGGATACAGCTCTGTGCAAGAACAAAGTATATTTGCTTGGTTTAGGATCAACGATGCTGCAGCAAGAAGCAACTGAAAGATATGAAAGTAGTCGGAGAAGATATACTACATTCACATATTTCTCTTAGATTAATCAAAGGAGTGAACATTTGCAAGTGACAAGTATTGAAGAATTAAAGATGCAGAAATCATATGCAAGACGGAGCAACCAAGTCTCCAGAGGCCAAGAGGAGTAATAACACCCAATATAATTGAATTAAATACCACTAAATAGAAGGTCAGAATGGACAAAATCATGGTCTCCTCGCATGTGATGCAGGACCAGGAACAAGGCCTATTCATGAAGCCCCAGACAAAAATAGCAATGTACCTTCACTCCCCTTAAAGTTCAGAGGAAAAGAACAGTCAGCAAGGACAATTACAAAGATGAGAGATGGTAGGCTAATTGGCCAAGTGGGCAGTTGTCTGGCCTTGTTCCCCGCACCTGGGTTTTGGTTTATGTGCTGCTAACGAGCCGAATGTCCAAGGTTGGGAACGAATGCCAACCAATCATGAGGGCCTATGTATTGATGGATTATACATTGTTACAGAAGCCAATCCGCTGCTGTTATTCTGCTATTATCTGTATTATAACTAGTTAAAGGTAGTTCAAGGTGTGCCTACCAGATAAGAGGCAGCCAATGATATTACTAACATTTAAACAAGCTATAAGTACAATTGTTCCCTTAACCAATCCCTCCGTTCGATAGGTCTTTACTGTTTGCCTCGTAGGATGACATCATAGCTGATGCACATTGAGGTAGAAAGACTTTTGTGTAATGAAAATGCTGCGAGAGTGTGTGAGCTACAATCTGTTTGTCCACAAGGTTTCCCTACTTTATTGAGTTGATAATAAAGTAGTATTTTGCCATATTCTTTGAGTCTGTCCGGTTATTTGGCCCTGAGATTGTTTATTAGTAATCCCATCTGGCACTTGGAATGCTCCAGGTGCTACTGCACAAGATTGAGAATTGGCAGGAGAGAAGGTTGCTTGAGAGAAGGATCACCCATGATTGAAGGCAATGGGAGAGAAGCAGGAGGGGTGGTGGTGAGGTAGGCATGACGGGTGACATCAGAAAGGCTAGGCAACTCAGAAGTCGAAGAGAGGTGGAGAAGAAGGGAACCTTCAAAGCTTTAAAGGGTGGTAGAATTGGAAATGTGCAGACACATGAGTATGGGGGTAATGCTTAACAGGCTTAAACAAGGAAAGGGTCAGATGTAAGAGAGAGAAGAGAAGGTAGGCTGCGAGGTAGCAGAAAGAATGTATCAGAGATAATAAAAGTCAAGGCTAACTGTCACTATCAGCCATGCTCACAAGAGGGTGAGTATTCTTCGCCAGAAGAGCGGCAGAAGCTGGGCAGAGTGGAGGGGGACGAGCCTTTTCGGCAAAGAGGGGATTCCCTTCACCAAGATGCCTGGATGAGTCCTCTTTGTCCCTCAACTTTTTGTGGACGTGAGGCCGAGGAGTCACGTGGTCTAATAGTGCAATAGTGGAAGGCCGCTACGTGGAGGAGGCAGTGGGGGGAGGGAGGTTTAGCCCTGATACAAATGACTCTAGATGGAAGCCATGATGGAGTGTGGCCCATCGTAAAATTTGATCTTCAGGCAGCAGTGCTCCAGGGGGTCACTTGACCACAAAATTGATGAATGGGAGAACCGCTCGGCAGAGCAAAAGGCAGAGTCTCAGGGAACAGGGACAAGAAGGGCCAATACCTGTCCCAACTTCCTGTTGTAGAGCAGTGGTTAGCCTTGAGTCACTTGGTGTCGATCTAGTAGGGGTGTGTCACCAGGTGGAGGAGGTGTCACAATTACAGAGGTTCAGCCCCCGGCAGAAAGGACTTCAGGTGGAGGCCACTATGGAATGGGGCCCTCTGCAGACATCGATCTTCAGCCAGGAGTGTTCCAGGCGAGGTGGTCAACCCCAAGGATGGTTGGTTTTGGAGCAACTTGGTTACAAAGCCTTCAGGAAGAACAGGGACAAAAAGCAGTGCAGGAAGGTGGTGTTATTTTGTTTTGGTTACTTGTATAGTGCGTTTGCGTCCCTTAGGCCATTTCAAAACCCTGAATAGGAGGAACAGGAGACGAAGAACAATGAAACAGAGTGGCAGGAATGTACCTACTACTATCTAAATCCTCCAAATATGATATGATATGGCATTTATAATGCGCCTATACACAAGTGTTTCACCTCTTGGTGAAATATATGGTCCTTTGGAGGAGATGGTGAGGGAGGGGTGAGGATAAGGTCATTAAGGGCCTTGAGGGAAGAGGGGATGATGGATGCCCATATGAGACCCAAAGGGCAGAGGGTGAGGATGAGGCCCTTCCAATACCCATAAGCCTGGGGTGAATAAGGGAGATCTGACTGCTGCCAGGAAAAGGGGCCAATGATGAGGGGCACTTTAGGTTCAAGTGTCAAAAAAGTTGGGGAATAGCAATTTTTTTTTGTTCAAACAGGAGACTGACTTCTTTCAAATTCTTTGTTTTACATCTTGTCCGTAAAACAAGCGGACTACTCCCCTCCCCCAACCCGCGACCACCCATGTCCTCCAATGCTCGTTCAGTAGCTAAACTCCAACTCCCACCTTACCCTCGGCCTCTGCCCCACGACTGCCAAAAACTCCCATGCGTTTGTGTGCGCATGCTCCCTCCCCCTCTTTCGAGTACCTTCTGACTGTACACTGCCAGGATGCGCAAAGGACAGTTATGTTGACCGAGAGGGGGGGCATGCGGGGCTTTCTCGCGCGGAGTATTTGTAATTTTCTGAGGTGCCGGATGTGCACTCCTCCAGTGTGCGGAAATTTGGGGCACACCCAGGCTCATTCATTTGCCGAACAAGGAAACACATTTATAATGATCACACACACACTGGGGAATGTTATGTGTGGTGAAACTTAGAGAAGGTGTAAGGGCAGAAGACCTCGCTCGAGCGCCGCTGAGGGGGACAATGGCGGGAAGGAAGCCAGGGCCATTACTTGCGTGCGTTTCAGACATGAAGCACCTTGGGAGTAAAGTCAGAAAATCGGTATGGAAAGAGGTTGATTGGGGTCCCCTGCATCCGTCTTGAAGAGAGGGTTAAGGTTTCGCTTGGAGGAAGAGGTGTCATCCCGGGGCATTGTGTGATGGCTGGTGCACACGCACACAGGCCTCCTGTTGTGACCTGGAATGCTTTTCCGGTGCAGTGTGTTCCTTGAGCCCTAAGGCGAGATGGGAGATGAATCAAAGGGCGAGGATGCAGCACCATAGGGTTGCACCCTGGAAGAAATGTTGCTGACCCATGCTGCTGCTACCTACATGTAACGCTCTTCTTGAAAGTCCCACTGAATAGTATAGGCGTCGAGCACAGGGGGGCAACTGCTTCATTACTTCCCCAATGAGGGTGCACACATTGCAATTGCTGCATTAGATAATACACACACACATGGCTTTTAGCGCGTGAACTGCGCTGTTGGTAATGCAATAACTTTAAGCAGTATCAGGGATCCATCTGCAATTCTGAATTCATCAAAGTTGGGTGACGGAGCGCAGAGCCCAGAGCAGAACGTGGGCAGGTAGCACAGCAGGTTAGGTGGCTGTTGCTGAGATACTATGGGGGTCAATACGAGTTTGGAGGTAGCCATGGTGCTATTAGCACCATGGCTGCCTCCAAATCCGGGTCCGGTCTGACTGAATGGGGACTTATCGGGTCATTCCGACTTTGAGGACCCGGTAAGTCTCCATTCAGTAAACGATTCCCCATTCCCATTTGAGCCCATAGGGCTAAGGCGCTAATAACGGGCCCGCAAATTGCGGGCCCGTTATTAGCTCCAAAGGGCCTCATTACGACCGAGGCGGTAAGGGGTTAACGCCCCCGTAAAAGGTGTTGGTGCTTTTAAACCCTTACCGCCTAATTACGAGGTCCCTTTGCGGGTCCCGACCTTAACGGCTGGTTTTACCAGCCGTTATGGAAGGAACCCGCAAAGGGACTTTCGAGGTAATTATGGTACCGCAATTTGCGGTACCGTAATTACCGCCTTCCCCATTCCCATTGAGCCCTATGGGGGCAAAAATGGGAATGGGGAAGGGCCAATGGGGAATTACCGCCCCGCCAACCTTGGAATGGGGCGGTAATTCCACCATTCACCATGGCGGAGTTGGTAAAATTCCGGCGTCAACCATGGTGCTAATAGCTCCATGGTTAACACCAGGGTCGTAATGAGGCCCAAGGTCCCTTAACTGGACCTGCAGAGAACGGCTAGTCAGACCAGCTGTTCCTGCTGGGACCCGCTAAGGGACCTCGGAATAGGGCAGTAAGGGTTTACCCGCATCCTTAACGGTGCCGGTAAACCCTTACCGGCCAACTCGTTATGACCACCTATATGTGGACCTCAACCTAAAATCTGTTAGGGTTTTTTTTCTTCTGTAAAATGTGCTCGAAAATGCATCGTTTCCACCCGGAAAGGGGTCAAGCCCTGTTGCTTTCTCACATTTGGTGAGGAATGGGGCAACTTTGCTCCCTTTCTGAAAATCTAAAATAGGCCCCCTTGACTCCCAGCCTGCTGAGCCTGCAATGCCCTAGCCCAAATTACGCTAGTGTCTCCTTGCACTTTCTGCCTTAATGTGCCCAGGCTGAACTCCCACTGGTAAGGACTCCAAACACTTTCCCTACGGCAAGCATGAAGTTCCCCTTAGTTTTTATATTATTTCTCAGAATTTATGAAGCGCTTTTGCCAAAGCTCTGCGCATAGAAAGCAGTAACAAGTGGCACAAAGAGTCAGCAATTAAGAGTGAGTAAATGAGATTAAATGAGTTCTGCGAAGGCAGAGAAACGCAGAAAGAGTGGGAGCTGAACTTCAAGAAAGAGGAAGGGCATTGCTGAGTTTCAGGGCAAGCAGAAGGAAATAGCTCAAACCTGACTGGGCACAGGGTGGATGAGAAGTAGTTAAGAGATGATGATAAAAAGAACAGAGAGAGCAGGGGAGTGTAAAGAGTAACAATAGCAGATCAATGGGAAGGAGCAAGTCTATGGGTCTCATTCCGAGTGCGGCGGTAAGGGGTTAATGGCGCCGGTAAGGATGCCGGTGCCGTTAACCCCTTACCACCACATTCCGAGGACCTTTAGCGGGTCCCGCTAAGGGCGGCTGGTAAAACCAGCGGGACCCACTAAAGGGCCAGGGAGCTAATAACGGGCTCGTTATTAGCTCCCTCACAATTCCCATTGACCCCGATGGGGGCTCAAATGAGAATGGGGATGGGTAAATTGAATGAGGAATTACTGGGTCCTCCAAGGTTGGTAAGGTAAGGGGTTAACGGCGCCGGTAAGGATGCTGGTGCCGTTAACCCCTTACCGCCGCATTCTGAGGTGCTTTAGCGGGTCCCGCTAAAGGACCAGGGAGCTAATAACGGGCCCGTTATTAACGGGCCCGTTATTACCTCCCTCCCCATTCCCATTGAGCCCTATGGGGGCTCAAATGGGAATGGGGATGGGTAAATTGAATGAGGAATTACTGGGTCCTGCAAGGTTGGAATGCCCGGTAATTCCTCATTCAAGAAACTCGGACAGGAGTTTGGAGGCTGCCGCAAATATTGGCATGACTACCTCCAAACTCGTAATGAGACCCTATGAATGGAATGCGCCTGGTACAGGACTGCTCCGAATATTGTTGCTACTGGTGTATCTGCTCCAAGCACATGTTCTTCAAATCAATACAAATACAAATTAAAAACAGAAACAAATACAATACGCAGATAGTGAAATAGAGCCGATAAGAAGAAGGAAGCAAGTGAAGAGCGGTAAGAGAAGGAGAGATGTGGGAAGATGGTGCGAGGCAAGAGGAAGCACTTATTAGAATTTAAGGTAGACTGTAGAGGCCAGAGGGCAGTAGTCGGGAGACCAAGAAAGAGGGGAGAGCAATGTTTCGGTATGTTACGCTAGTAGGGTCCTACATCTTGCCACCATAGTCGTGTCAGAGCACCTAGGCCTGGTTATGGAGATGAGCCTCTCTGCCAATGGTCTTTGGACCTTTAGTCTGATAGAGTCAAGACAATGGGACTCATTCCGAGTTGGGCGGTAAGGGTTTACGGGCATCGGTAAGGAGACCGGTGCCGGTAAACCCTTACCGCCCAATTCCGAGTTCCCTTAGCAGGACCCAGCAGGAACCGCTGGTCTGACTAACTGTTCTCTGCGGGTCCTGTTAAGGGACCTTGGAGCTAATAATGGGCCCACAATTTGCGGGCCCGTTATTAGCGCCTTCCCCATTCCCATTGAGCCCTATGAGGGCTCAAATGGGAATGGGGAATGGTTGGCTGAATGGGGACTTACCGGGTCCTCTAAGGTCGGAATGACCCGGTAAGTCCCCATCCATCCAGACCAGACCCGGGTTTAGAGGCAGCCATGGTGCCATGGCTACCTCCAAACTCGTAATGACCCCCATAGAGCAAAAAGAGCAGAAAACAGATGCTACAAACTAATCGGGGGAGTCGGTGGGAGAATGTTTTGTGATCCATCCATGAGTGCAATTCAAAACAACACGGTCAGAATAATTAAGCAAAAAGCAAGATCAGACCACATTAGCAATGCCAGGCGGGATTTACATTGGCTAAAGGTCGAAGATTGTATCTTGTTCATATCCCTAACTCCGACAGACAAGTGCCTGTATGGCAAAGCCCCAGTCTATTTGAAATCTAAAATTGTCAGCTACAATCCTACCCGAGCACTGAGATCAGAAGCTCAGTTGCTTACTGTAGTAAACCCACATAAGAAAGCAAACGGATTGAGAAGAGCATTTCCCAACCGTGCAGCTGCCAGCTGGAACAAACTACCTCCTGAATTTGGGATTGGAATCCAATCACCTAATTTTCAGAAAGAAGTTTAAAATGACCCTCTTCAAATGAAGACAGCTCCCTAGTTAGGTAACAGCTCCTCTCTCCGTCTTGGTCCTGCCAAGTGTCTTGTCTCATCTTCGTCAGTTTTTTCTGTCTTTGCACCTTTCTTTTTGTGGCGCCCCGATGACTGCAGGCTTTCGGTGCCTAACAAATAAATAAATTAATAAATAAAAATAAATGCCAGTATTGTTAGGTGGACTTTAAATCTACGAAAGGGAGGCCAGGGTATGTCTGTGAGTCTTAGGATCATTGGTTGTGCTTTGAAAGAGAATTGGAGACTTGTAAGTTAGGACACAATAATGTTGGAAGCCGCAGAGGCTTGACAGCGTGCTCGGGCAATCCTGGAAGTTTGGTGGCTTATTTGCAAGTGATCTTTATGCATTGTACCCCACGTCAAACGCCTGAATGTTAATTCTATGACTGGCCAGCCTGAGCCAATAAAGCCCAGTCAAGAATAGGCTGTGTAGAAAGTGAATGTTGCTGGTAACAGAAGTCGAGTAAATGGAGTGATCAAACTAATATGGTAACATTCAAAAAGCCTAGCACCTTGATGTCAAAAGAGTTATTAGTAAGAGTTTGTTCCATGTCATGCTACACTTCATTTGAGTTCAAGGTGAGACAGTGTAGAGCCCTGCGCGTGAATTAGGATGTGAGTTAGCTAATAATG
The DNA here is from genome assembly GCF_040938575.1 of Ambystoma mexicanum. Lineage (NCBI taxonomy): Eukaryota > Metazoa > Chordata > Amphibia > Caudata > Ambystomatidae > Ambystoma > Ambystoma mexicanum. Next base: position 459,227,147 of record NC_090929.1, read on the forward strand.
CCCACGCACACATAGTGACACAATATACCCTGAGCTAGTGGATGGATAACAACCAGGGAGTGGAAGAAGGGCCAGATGGCTGTCCTGTATGCAGTGACAGGCTGGCACCCTCTTGTATGAAATGGAGATGTGAGTTTGTCTTTGTCTTAGTACCGGTCGGGCTTTCAAACCTTCCACAGGACGAGGCGTCATTGTGTGGCCGGGTGTGTTGAAACCATGAACAAGGGGAAAAGGAGAGCACATGGCTCTTCTACTTGCACACTAGGCCCTGAAAAGCCTCAAACCTCCTGGTCCCATAGATGGGAAAGCTTGGTGCGAACTACAATCACTTTTAAATGAGGGCGGGTCTTAATCTGTGTCTCGCCTGGGAGCAAAACCTTGAGCTGTGTTTCCTGGGAGTTCTTGAGGCCTGCTACGTACTTCATGGGGATGGTTGTAGTGGCATGGAGGCGAGATTTCCTCTTTGACAGAGGCTGGGCGTCCTGGGAATTAATCTACATAATCCAGTCTTGTCTAGCCTTCTCAACCTAGGCTGCAGTTATCTTGCACTGTTAATAGAGGGCAGCAGAGGGCTCTTAGGTTCAAAAGTGATGTGCAGACTGCTTCTGAATGTACATTTGCAGTTCTACTTTGGAGCATCATGGCCCTTTTCCTGAAGAGAGGGCAGTAGCAGCTCGCTAGTTTGTGGCTGGAAGGGGATAAATGTGTGTGCCGAATATGCAGGAGTGACAGAGTGCAGTGAAGAAGCAGAAACCACAGAACAGAATCAGGATTCGGGGGTGGAGTGAGGGGAAGCGGGGGTGGTTCACCCCCAAGACAATGTTTAATATAATGGATTAAAATTTTGCATTTTGCAGCACTTTTCTTTGAAAAGCTTGGTAAAAAGCCAAACAGTTTGCAATCGGTTTTGTACGTTATTACTTGACTAGACTGACCTACATTGAATAATAGCCAATTATAGCCATGTGCTATAATGTGGTATGCCATTAGAACTTGACATATCACTTGGTGCGAGGCAACTTGTGCTTACATTCTGTCTGTGGCTTTTGTAGGGCTTTAATAGGAGTCTCCATACCTCTTTATGCCACCTTATTTAACTGTGGCCATAGGGGCATGGTGTGACAGTGGTTGAATTCCCTGTAGTGAAAGTAGCTGGAGCATTGAGGCAATCATTAAGTCTTAGCACTGATTTCTATACCTGCTACACTCCATGCTTATGGCACATGAGCTTATGGCACGGGCTCTGACCCGCATTCATCTGCCATCATACACTTCTAAAACACTCTGCACATCACCTCTGCATAAGAATGCAGCTATTGCTCACGACAGAAATTCTATATATAGCTGTAAACATAATTTCTATCCTTCTTTCACATACCATCTAGACTACCTCTCACCACACCACCCATCCACATGCCAAATCTACATGGGTGGTTAGCTGGGACTTGGCCTCCCCCTCATAGGTTTGTACTGGCCGCTATGCACACACGCATACTAGCACCTCTCGATTGTTCCATACTTGGACTTTGGTCCCCCAAGGACTTTCAACCTACAGTGCATTGGGACCCTACCAATGGTGAAAGGCGCTATACAAATGGTAGACAATACTAGGCAAATTGTTCACAATCCTGCTAGTTGGTGCCTTTTCCATCTTTATTGTGTATGGTTTCCATCTGGGTGACAATGAGTCATCCGGTGCAGAAATGACTTTGGTTGCACTGGCTGATGACCAGGACTTGACACTTGGCATTCTATTATTGGCATTCATCCTTTACAAAAAGGAGATACTTGCCAGATGTCATTGGTCCACAGAAACCGGATCTGAAAGATGCATGTTGGCAGTTCAGGCCTTTCCAGTGATGCGTGGCTACTGTCATGGCTTTTGCACTATCTTACAGGTGGCATCTCTTTTGTGTCTCTCAATTTCTATAGCTATTATACCCTGGTAACCGCCACGTTGTAGGACTATAACTCTGGTATGTGCTTTGGAATTGCTAGTATTGTACCTTTCAGAATAATGCCACTGGGTGTTATTGATATTTCATCATTAATGTGTTTCATGCATGTCCACACTTTGTGGGACTGTTTCCATGTCATTTGGACGCTGCCATTTTTGTGCATCGATTAGAAGTTTGACTCCATTGACATAAGGTCAGCTTTGGTTCCTTGGGCATTATGTTTAGGGTATTGAAGGTGTCACAGGCCCTTTAATAATACAGCTTTATGGTCTGAGGAGGGAATTATAGCGGCATAATGACCTGTCACCAATTTTTGGCTCGAGGCAAAGCCGAGGTCCATCATTTGGGGAAGGGTCATTTTTCCCAAGCGATAATGACCCGATCCGTGGTCCATAAGGCTATTGGCACATACGGGTAATAGCAATAAAGGTTTCAGAGTTGTGGTTCTAAAGTAGAAAACGTTTAATAGTGAGTTAAATAAATACTCAAAGCATGTTTGTAAATTAAATGTGCTTTTATTTGGTAATATTGAAATACAATGGTATCTTTAACATTGAACTGTGTCTTAAGCTGGAAAGGTTTTAACATGAGCATGCATTAGGTGCAATGTAAAAAGAAACTGTTTCTCTATAAGAAAGTGAAAGCTTTTTTTTTTTTTACATGTTTTAGCTTTCTCTTTGGTGTGGTTAATTGGGTGTTACACTGGGGAAAAAAGACCTTCCAAGAGAGGCAGTGTTCTGTTAAATGAAATCCTATCTGGAAGTTGCTTTGATGTTTCCCTGTTTGTTTTGAATTCCGAACATTTCGAATGCAGTCAAATCCAGCAGCTATTGACTGCATTCTGAAACCTCTGATTGGCTCAGAGGCGGTCAATAACGAATTTCATTATGTAATACTATTTAAGTACACCCATTCAATATTAATAAATATCGTTGCGGACAAGAGAGGGTATCAAGATTTGTAGTCAGCAGGGTTTTGCTCCTACTCTGTTTGTGGATGATGGCAGTGGATGATGGCAGTCCTATTTCTGCAGCTGCTTGCCCCCCCATTTAACCCTGGGAAGACATCTCTGCTTTTGGGATTACGAAACTTTCAAGCGGAGCATGGCAGTGAGAACTGTAAATCTTAATTGTGAATAGTGTTCTATGGACCAAACCACAGCCAAACTCCCTGAGGTTGAGGGTATGCTCGCTCTTTTTTTCCTGAAGCTTGATTTGGATAATTCTGCACTACTGTGATGCTGGGGAAAAAGGTCCACAAGGGATGGAGTCTGCTGCCAATTCTCTAGTCAGGGTTTCAGTCGAAACATGCCACGTGGTCTCCATTTTCATTTAAAGCTGTGGTTAAAGTTGCATATATTCTTTTAACATTCTTTTTTTAAACCCCCATTTTTACACAAAAAATACGGATTAAAAAGTAATAACACAGGGATGAAAGCATATTCATGCATTTATAGGTGAGGGAAACCATGGGGTATAACCATTATAGTGTGCGCTTAGAGTCATGTATTCAAAAAGAAAAATGCATGCTGCATTGCTAAGTAAATGGAGGCAATACCCTGAGCCCCCCTTGTTGTAAACGGACAGAAAAAAGTTTCTACTTAGCTTCCAACAAAAATATTAAGTAGATTAATATTACAATCTCTGATAACTCAAGCAAGTAAATGCAAATGATAGCTTTGATACAAATACACATATAATAGGTTTATTCCCAAAAAACTAATTTAAAGCCTCAATCAGTCTAAAAAAAAAACAGATTGCAAAGTAGTCTTGAAATAACTCCAGACTTCAAAATAGTCTTGAATTTACACATTGCGGCTAACACATGTTTCGACTCTAGGTCTTTATCAAGGCATTGAACAGTTGGATTGTATCCGGGATAATTGAGTCAAATTGCAGATCGCATACGGGTGAAGCGACAAAAAAAGAGATGCGACAAAAAAAAGGGAAACCTGTTGGCTCCTGATTCATAAAGTGCGTTCACTGCAGGTTAGAGATTGGATAGAAGCTCCATACACAGCATGAGATCCGTGGGTGCCCTGTTCAGCACCTGATCAACTCTGAACGGCCTTTGCACATTTATAGTTTCTCGCAAATGCTGGTGACTGCCTCCATCAGTGGAGTAACTTTGCTGAAAATGTTGTGGGTGATATAACATCCAAAGGAAAGGGACCCCTGCCAAATGAGGGGGACAAAATGGTGTGCTACGAAAGTTGGTGGGTACAAACACCCTTGCCCCCCACCTAAAAGTACGCCCATTGCCTCTGCCATTCCTGCATCAGTGAGAAACGCTCACTGTTCCACTGTTAAGTGTTGCAGGTGTCCGCTTGGTGATGGTGTATTTTCTTTGTCTGACCAGTTTATAGGGACATGTTTCAAAGATCGTGTAACAATTGTGTAAAAGGACGAGTCGCCAATAAAGAAGACAGAACTGAACAAGCTGTATCCAATGACTGTGACAAAGACTGCCTGCTCTTTTAGGTACTGGGCAAAGTACTCAGCCATTCTTGAGACAGGCCTCAATCAGCTGATCTCTTTTGAGGCTGATGTGCTGGACAGTGCTTCTACTTTGGCCGATGAACTTTACGTTCTTTTGGTGTAATCCATGCAGTGAAATGTTGCGAGTGGTATTCCGGCTCCAGCTGTTGCTAATGTTGGCTCAAGTAAGGCTATGAGAATACACAGGACCCCCTTAGAGGCGTGCGCCATGCTGCTCCTGTAGGAAAGCACTGAAGCCAGTGTCTTACCTTTTCCTCTGCCTTGTTCGGTTCATATGTCACGACATACTAACTTTGCTGAGGTATGGTAGTGCCATGATAGGTGGCCCCATAGCATTGCCCCTTTTCAGGCCCAAGTTATGACCAGTTCCACTGAGCTCAACATCTGCTTTCATTAGATGGAAGGCCATATTTTGATACATTTGTGTGGCAGGTGTTCTTACTTTGATGACGTAAAGGCCCTCATTTTTCCTCGGCCTAAAGAGTTCAGGGATTGGTTTCTGAGCCTGATAAACAGTTTCAAGCAAACGATTCAGGTAAATCCCACGTGCCCAGATGGAGCAAGCGTGTGGGGGTAAGACACGGGTATTTCCCACTTGTAACACATGAATTGGTTGGTGCTGTGGTTTGGTAGTTGATCTCACGCCTCAATCTAGCCACTGCAAAGGTTGGACGATTCCCCAGCGTAAACCAGGACATTTTAATCTTTCAGTTTTGGTTGGTCTTTCTCCTTACGTTCTTCTTCACATGATGTCAACAGAAGCTCCACCGCACAGAGTGGAACTCTCAAAATGCACAAGAGGTCACCAAAAGTGACCAAAGAGCTCTGTACAAGGCCACTTACATGGCATGATGTTAACAGATGTTTCACAGCACAGGGTGTAACTCTCATGGTGCACAGGAGGCCACCAAAAGTGGCAGAAGACCACTATGCAAGCCCACATACATTATATAATGTTGTTAGATGCTCCATGCGCAGTGTGGAAGTCTCATGATGCACAGGAGGTCACCAAGAGTGGCACAAGAGCGCTGTTCAACTCAGGCCCGCTCCAGGAATTTTGATCTGGGTGGGCCAGGTTTGTGATCAGGGGGGCGAAACTTGTCTCAGATTTGTGATCCGGCAGAAAATCTCTACCTGGATCTGAAAAATCAATTTGCCCTTAATTTGCCCTTAACTTCTTTAGTCTGTTAGACTGCTTTTTAAGGTGCAGAAGCCTGGATTCAAACCCATGTTGTTAGGACCAGGGTTGACACATTTACCCACAAGACTACGTGAATGTCTGATACAGATGCTTGTTGGGATTGGACTCCCTGACAGATTTAAGCCAAATGGATTCTTGGGCAAAGCTGACAGATGGTCCCGGGTAGGTGGGGCATGGGTGTGGAGCTTATGGTGGGAGTAGTTAATCGCTGTCATGAGTGCAACAAATGTTACATGTTTTTTAAGTTGTCTTTTTCTACTATTGGAGCTGTATGTTTAGAGGTCTGACTCTAGCTGAAAACAGCTGTCCATCTCACCAGGTTTTGCTGATATGAGCTGATGTACACAGGTTCACTCAATTTGTTCAAATGGGAAACCTGCATTCGCCTTCCACTCGCTCATCCCTTCCAAAATCACAGACTCTCCAGTACCCCTTCCACAGCTCTCTTCTTCCATTTGCTCCTTTGTTTCCTACCATAAACTCCCACACTACATTGACCTTCCATTGGCTACTCACGTCATCTTCCATATGCTCCCACATCTCCTTATGGAAAACCTTTGCCAAAAATGAAAGCTGTATACTGCACTTAACAAGAGTCTGAGAGATTTATCCCAATTATTCTTGCCCTAAGAAATATGTTTTGTACCTTTTTTCAACATACTGCTATAATTGAAATATAAAAAAACAGTATAAAGCAAAGGAGAAGCAGAAACAATAGCGTGGCAATATCGCCCCCCGTCACTTTTCATCAGCTCCCCCTGACCACCATTCCCATTTACAATCACTCCCACTTACCACACCCTTTCCCCACCATGTTTTCTTGGCCTGGCTGGGGAGAATCGAGGATGATGCCATCTCCTCCTCTGCAGGGGCTGAGCAACGTGGACGCCCGTCCTTATTCCATGTAGCATAGTGTGCGCTCAATAATACCTCCCTGAATACTGTGGCTACTCCCAGGAGGCCATGTAGGAGGTGCTTGTGGACCATCCATTTTCACGTGAAAGACAGCCCCCTCCTCCTTGATAAATATTGAAGTAAAGAATATTTAGTTTCTTACAAATGACATTTTGAAGCACAACATTTTTTTTGTTGCAATTTTTCAGCTAATTTTAATTAAGTTGAGGGCGAGTGGGAGTGCTAGCATGCAGGTGAGTGTGATCAGGAGGTAGACAGTGGAGGTTGAAGGGTTTCCGGCCTCCTGGCATCACTCCTGGTTGGATGTGGCGGGGAGAAGGGCCGCCGCTCCCCTTCCACCCACATAGATCATTGTCTGGTACATACTGTTTCCATACTTTTTATAATATGCAATTGCCCATGATGACTTCTTATTTGACAAGTTTACTTTGTTATTTTGAATGTCACAATTTTCATCAATAAATGTGGCCTTATATTTTCCAAAGAAAGATGTGTGTATGTCTCCTTGGCTGGACCTGACCCCTGCGGTGCCCATTTATTAAACCATACTGCAAACTGGATCAATCTAGGGGCTCCTAATTTTGGCAGGAAACACACAGTGAGATAAAATTATTTTCCCAGGATTACACACTTTGGTTAAGTGGTAAAGTAAGAATGTCAGCATAGCCTGAAGTTTAGGTACTTGACCACACATCTTCCCAGCTAAAGTTGGTACAAATATGTATTGAAGTTTGGTTTTAAAAAAATCTAAAATATTACAATTCTGGGTCTTTGCACACAAGTCACCTTTTGTACAGATTTTGAAATGGTACGTATACCTTGCTTACCATAGCCGTTAATCTGTATACAAAAGAAACTTTAAGTGATAGGGATGATTTATAGGAAAACATGTTTTATTGTCATGAATTGCATACTTTCATACCAATGATTGTAAGCCATGAAAATAAAAATGGTGTTTATTTTGTACGTTTCTGTAGTCGATTTTTCTCTTTACTTTTCTTTTTCCATTTATTTAGTTTCTTTTTCTTACTTTGCTAACCATTTTGTAAAGGTTTGTAATAAGCCATAAACAATAACAAATAATAATACTCACTTTTATACAGATTACTTTAAACATGCACAAGTCACATGATAAACCAACATGACAATGTGTTCATCATTGTAGAATCGGGTTGATGAAAAAGAGTATTGGGGCAATTTTATTTTGAATCCTAAATTGCATAGAGGGGACTGCTACTGTTTGCACCTGTTTTGCAAAAGGGCCCCTACAGCCAATTTGAAGTGTTTCCACAAAGTACTGGAAAAGAAAATAGTAAAACATAGGCAAAATCGCCTTTTCACCTCACTTTTGCACTGTGTCTGGAAAAGTATAAATCTCTCCCATAATAAACGATTTGGAATCTGCTTGTTTTTACCAATAAAGTTACAATCATAGGTGTTAATTTTCCAAGTCCTGTAGAGTGGAAAAAGTGGTGGTAAAATTATTTTTTATTGCAGCTTTATTTTCCACGTTCTGATTGGAAGCCTACAAGGTCCAGAATGCTAATTAATCAGAATTTACAAAAGATCCCATACAGACACAAAGTGAAATGAAATGCATAACAAAGTCATTGTTTCATACAGCTTGTTCTGTACCCCCATCATTTCTAATCACCCAACAGCCACACTTAAATAGCTTATTAAAAGCGTATATAATTTGAAGAAAAAAGTACCTTTTCCCATCACTAATCCCTTTGTATTTTAAATAATCTGCATCTGAGACATGTTAAAAAGATAAGGCATCACTGGGAGGACCTGTGCATCCCTGACTGACTTTAAGAGGAGAAAGGCAGAGCAAGGGTGCCCCACGGACATTCATTCGTCCATTGTTCGACTGTTAAATCCACCTCTGATTGTAGGAAATATTTCAATACCCTTTTTTTTACATTTAAAAGATGTGCACCATTTACACATTGCCAGAAACATATTAATAAATGCTCTTTTCTTGTGTTAGTTTCAAGGTTTCATGACCAATCTTCTGAGAGCCAAATGTTTATTGGGGGAAGTGGGAACAATCCAACAATCCTCAAGTCCCGCACCCGCCCCCCCCCCTCTGTCACTAGTGGGATCCCACAGTAAATAACTTTAATTCCTGTCACTGCCTAAACACCTAGCAGCTATATCATACTTTTCAAACAAGACCCACAATGCACATGATGTATTCAGTTTGCATACAGACATTGTTAATTGTTACTCCAATAGTATGATGTTATTAAGGCAGTACTCATCTGCCCATTTCATGAAAAGTTCTGGCCAGGCAGCCTAGGCTTCCACACAGACACATTTGCATACTATTTAGGTCAGAACCCCACTGGTAAGTATGCATGAGAAGATGATCTGAAGTTGGTCCGTACTTTTCATCCTAGCCTTGATATGTTCAGGTAGGTTCTTGTTGGACCAACTCAGTGAGGTGCAGTTTTAGTCCATAGGCGTTGCAAACAAGGCTCCCACATCAGGGCATATATACTTTCACTTAGGGAGATAAACTGAAACCATCACACAATGGCAAAGCCAATAGTTAGGGCATTTGAATACACATGGCAAAGGCATTTGCCAGACACTGACATACGGGTACCACCTGGCAATAAGGTGAGAACATCTAGAAAAGGGTGTGAGTACCTAGGCATATGATGTCATTGTCTGGAAAATCAATATACATAAGATCACTGTACCCCGTACAAAATCTAACTCCACAGTTCGAGGCAGACCATAAATACGTATACACAAAGGAGGAAGAGTGTAAAACCTTAGTCTATTAGATTGCTCATCTGTCTGAGAGGAGATGATTGATGGTCACCCATACCTTTAAGTCCTGACAATAATGGACTAGGATTGTAACACAAATTTAACATTAGATCTTTTTAATTTTCATATATTCAAAATTCAATAAAACATTGTTAGAACAACTTGTTTAAAAACACTTTGTGCCGCCCAAGATTATGACCCACATGGTGTTATACCCACCATGTGGGTCATAATCTTGGGCGGCATGGAGCAACACAGGTTCGATCCCCGGGACCGTGTTTAGAAACCTCTGGGTATTAAGCACGTTATAAATAACCTATCATATCATATCACCCCCGGGTCCCAGTGACGATTAAGGTTTTTAGTTTATTTTTGCGTATAGTTAAAATACATTCAACCTTTTGATGGAAAAAAGGAAGAAAACCTCACAGCACTGACAAGGCCTCCTTTCTAGCAGGACTGGGCTGACCCACCGGTAGACCGGGAGTTTCCCTGGTAGGCCTCGGGCCATAGGGCCTCTTTTCTTGGGGGAAGGATACACGGGGACTCATAATTAAACAATGACTTTCCATTCGGGATATGCATCCATACAAGCCAGCCTGGGTGTGGCCATTCGCTGCATGATCTGCCAGGCCCACCCCTACGCATTGAAACCGCACGTGCCCTAGCATGCTCTGTGCTGTCGAGTTGTATGCGCAGGTGTGGCTGGGAGCGTGATTGAACGTGCCACTGCCACCTGAGAGACACTGCCGACAGACAGTCCAAGTGCTATGCTGGTACAGGGCCCATGCCGTGTGCTGTGCCCGTGTTCACGGTGTGGTCTGACAGATTCAAGAAAGACAGCCAACCAACCAGGTGAGGCAGGCTGCACTGCCTCCATCAGCAGACAGCAGCAGGTGACCCAAATGACGCTGTGGCTGGGGCTGAGAGCAGCTAAGGGCAGTAGCCAGACCTGAAAGGTAGGGGGATTTGTATGTGCGTGCCCCTCTCCCATTCTGCTGAGTGCTTCTGACCCTCACTCTCACACTATGCAGTAAACCTTTTCCAAGGTGCTGTAATATTTTCTAGCCATCATGCTACAATGTTTTCCTTGTGCTGCTATCCTGCATGCAAGTGCTGAACTTTTCTCTCATAGTGATGCCATGGGCTGCAATATGTTCCCCCTGTGCTGTGATCATTTACCGGCCGAGGTCGTGTAATATGTTCTCCATAAGCACTAACATTCCCCTTCCTGTGCTCTAATGTTCCCTGCCTGAGCTATACTGTAAAACAGCACCCTGTTTACCTAATATCCGCTCCCTGTGCAGTGATCCCCTGGCCCCGAACTGAATGGGGATGGTTATCAGGGTGTAATGGGAATACTGGCAACCCGTTGAGCTATTAAAATGCACTTCAGCTCTGCTATGCAAGACCAAACTAAACTGCTAATCCAGTACTGCCACTCACACCCACCTCTACAAATGTACCTTACCATGACCTAAAGAATCCCCTACCTATGCCATTATAGAGGCTGACACACTTCTCTGCTAATGCACCTCTTCCCAATCCTGACCTCCCACACCCCCACAATTCCAGTACGTTAGAGCCATACACCGCTCTGGCAATGTGCTTCATCACTGACCTCCATTGACGCCTGCTGTTCCATTACAGCAACTAACGTAAAGATCGTCTGACTGTCACTATTACTCCACCCTTACCATCAGTAACCCCTTTGCTTCTATTACAGCTATTCACAAAACTGTGTGAATGGACATCAATACTAGCCAGCAGCAACCCCTGTTGTTCCATTACAGTGGCTCACACAAAGATCTGCCAATGGACCCTCCCTCCTGGCCTGCAACACCTCCTTTTGTTTCATTACAGTCAGTAGCTCCTTCACACGCAGCTCTACCAGTGTAACTCAACCCTGGCTAGAAGCAACCCCCATTCTTCCATCACACTCACTCCCACAAAGCTCTGCCAATGGACCTCAATCCTGGCCAGCCGCTGTCTGATCTTTCCTGGTTGTGGTAGGTGGTAAGGTCTGCATGCCTTCCGAGTTGTCCCTGATAACCAGGTCTAAGGTCATGCTGTTTCTGGACAGGGAGGAGTTGTGTGTGAGGGGGGTGTTCCAGCACCCCTCTCTGCCAACCCCTTATTTGGTTGTATTTTGGATGCCTTAACATGGTATTTCTGCTTCTGGGTCGCTCTGTCTCTGTGAGAACAATAACACATTCCAGCAATTCCAGACTTTCTTTGGCTGCAGGGCGTGCAGATGACGGCTCGGGCCCGTGCTGTGATATTCTCACTATCTGCTGCACCATCCACTTCCTGCTGTAACATTGGCCTCTTCTGCTGGTACAGTCGCTCCCTGTGTTGTGCACCTCTCCACCTGCACTTTAACGGACCACCCTGTGTGCTGTAATATATCAGGGTGGTGTGATTTCCCCAAAACACCTGCACTAAATCTCTCCTTGTTCAGCAATCGTCGGCTAGTACATTATACCCTGCCACCTCCTTGCCCCACACACTCTCTGTCCTCCCCTCCACCTACCCAATCCTCCAGACTCCGATGGTAAATTTATATCTGCTCAGCTGATTCATGGGTGCCTGCCTGCAAGTGCCGTTGTCTTCTCGCTGCGCTGAGCACCCCACCCCATAGCTTGTGCATGCTGTGCAATCCTCAAGCCCGCCACTGCTCGATGGTTCCCCTGGTGTGTAAAACCCCAGCCCCCTGCTGTGATATTTCTTCCACATAAGAAAAATCCCCTTCCATATTATGTAATCTCTTAGCCCTGCATAAAGCCAGCCCTGTGCTGTAGCATGACCTACCCATGACATAATATGTATTTGCGCAAAAACCGTCCAGCCCTTTGCTGTAATATTGAACTCTCTGCTTTAACAATCACATTTGCCATCACACCTCCATGCTGTGGGATTCTTCTGCTGTAATATTCACTACACACTCTATTTTCCTCATCTCTGTGCTTTTTTTTATTAGTTTGGGTTTCTAGATGGCTCTCGCACCAGCTATAAACCAAAACTATATAGGTAACAGAAAAAGGCTCCAACCACATACACATTTTTCTAACTCTAGTCTTGCTTGGACTATATTATGGTATTTTGTCAAGTTACTGTTTTCTAACGAGGTGCTTCAAGAGTAGGCTGAGTACCCAACTACAGGCGTTATTTTATTCTGGATATAAATCCCCAAAATCTGCCCTGAGCCATTACTTTCTTGCTCAAAGCATTTTTATTTTTATTTATCTAACCCAGTCCCTGGGGCTGGGTTTTTATAGCACATATTCATAGTACAATAAATGAACAGAATATGGTTGTTATGATTCTTCACATGAAACAACATATCACAAAGTGTGCATCAGAGGTGTGTTAGTATTACTTTGTGGAGTAACTATTACATCATTCACATTGTTACACAATAAAATCCAAAGAAATAATATTTGCAAAAAACATGAACAGTAGTCTGCATTGTTATACACCCATTCCCTAGTATTAATCTGCCGGGCGTTTGCGTTCATATCTGTGCAATTTGTCTTCAGGGTCAAGCATCAAGGAGGTTGGAGTCTTGCTCCTAGGTTTGCAGCTCCTAGAGACCTAGGGTTGCGGCTCCGAGAGAATGTCCGAGAGAATGTGTCGGACATCCAGAGTCCCCACTTTGGAGGTTACAGTCACACCTTTAAGGTATGCCTCATTGAGATGGGAGTCCTAGCTCTGGGGTTCTGTGTCATTTTGGTTAGAGTAGCAGCTCTGGGATCTTGCCTCTTGGAGGCGGGAGTGTTATATCCAGGGGAACCTCTCATCAGAGCTGCAGTCAAACCTCCAGAGCCCCACCCCATCCTGTAACACCAAGGCCCCTCAACGAGAGAAACACACCCTGAGCACAACAAATAACTCGGTCCTGCTCCTTCGTTTGGAGCCAGCTCCTCCATTCTTCACTCTTCACCTGATCTCCCACACCCTGAGGCTCCAAAGGGGTGCAGTTACAGCTTCACAGAATCAACAAAGTATGCTGAGATGTCAGCAGGACCTACATTAGGAGACTGCCTAAAAGGTGGGTATCTCTTATTGGCTGGTAGAGGTGGAAAGGAGTGGGCCAGTCTCCATGTGGATGATTTTGCACACACAGGCATCTCTGTGGTCTGGTGCTGGAGGTTGGATGGTTTGGCATGCTTAGAGCATCACTTTTTCAGTCCTGCGCTTTCCTTTTACAAATCTATGGTCCCAGATGGTTAAGTCCAATTTAGTCATTTGAAGTTATCCAGGACTGCAATTCCCAGAATGCATTTGTGAAATATAAAACGTAGGACTAGGAAAGTAGCATCCCAGTGACATGGTGTTATCTGGTTATCGTAGGCACGATCTATTAGTGGGAGAATGTTTGTGAGTTTTTACCCTATTTCTTATAATTTCTTGGGCAAGTGATAGTTTGTACAGCGGGTAGTACACTCACTTTGAAAACACAACACATTTCCCCTATAGAAGCAGAGCCCACATGCTTTACAGAGGGTGGCAGCTATGCCGCAATTTCTTGTGCCAGTTAACCCATACACCCTGAACACTGTTCCTTAAATTCACATGGACCAAGTTGTGTGGGTTTATTTTTCTCTGTCTATTTATGTCCGACAGCCTTGTTTTAAATGAGGCAGAAATGGACAAAAACACAGAAAAGGGCTATGCAAGTTTTCCGGGCCATTCTCATGCCAGCAGCACACGAGGTGTTCAAGCGCAGTGCAGAAACAACACGTCGGAGTTCTGGCAGGCTGATAACATGGCCGTACTCCACAAAGATCATGATTCTGATCCCCACATGCCGACACGAGTCCAGTGGAATAAAAACCAAAGTGGCGATACGGTGCCGGGTTTGTTGTTGTGTCTTGTGCTCCGTGCTTTGGTCCTGCATGAATGCTTGCCTGAGAGAATGCCTGATGGAATGTTATGCCTGTGGAATGTCGTGCGTGGTGTGAGTGCACCCGTAAGCTCCATGAAGGTCAGTTGGAGTGAAGCAGCCTGTCAGAGAGGAGGTCAGTGAATGTCTCCTGTGTACCTTCCTACTTACTTACCCTTGAATTTACCTGATGTATATACCTTGTCACTGGAACTTAGTAAAGAAGTTCACTTCCCTTACCTGCGACCCGGCAGCATTTGTCTAGTATAGATGAAGGTGTATTGTGCCTCTTGCGGGCACAACCAGATTAATCCGTGGGGGAGAGGAGAAGGGGCAACAGGAGAGTTAAATTAAAGCTGGAATATGATAGACCTAAACCACAAAGCAATTGGAAAGATGGAATGGAACTGAGGGGGTGGAGGGGGCTAGGTGGATGGGGGTAGCAGGTATTTGTGTGTGGTCAGAGAAAATGGATTGTTTTTAATTGGAGTAATGCAAATATTTGCCGTGAGGGAGTCCCAACCAACCAAGGTGTATTGAGGGGGTTTCCCCCTGAGAAAACCTTTTGAATAATATTATAAATGGTGCATTATACAGCACACCTCATGTGAATAATTGGGTAAAAGGGCAGACAGTTTGCAATTGGTTTTATAGAGTAATTCATGAAATAATCCAATAGATGCAAGTCACCAACAGTGCACCGAAGCATTTCCCAGATGCTTTTCCCCTCAGTATATAACAGCATAAAACTGATTTTTAACGCTGGTTGTGCCCATGCATTTCCATGCAGGCTGCACCTATATATGTCAGTATTGCCATATAAAAACATACTCATGTCTCCCTGCACCCCTTCCAACCAGCATTTGCCCTTGGGCACCCTTCCCTGACTAGCCTTTTGAGGTCCACTCCATCCCTTCACACCCCCGCCGCACTTACCCTCTCCCCGTCTTCCCCCTGCACTTGCCCTCCTGGGCTTCATTTAACACTGGCCAGCCCCCCAGCAGTTCTCCCTCTCTACCCCCTCCCTATCCCTTCCCCTCGTCCCTACCTCTCCCTCCCCCCTGCACTTCTTCATACTGCGCTTGCACGATCCGAATGTCACAGGCCTAATAGGACCGTTATTATTTTTATTTGCTCTCCCCTGTCTCCCCCCTTCTTGTCTTGTGGAACCTGAAAGCACTTCTTGATGTATAGGCGCCATATAAATGTTCAGAAAATAAAAACAAAATAAAAAAATAAATAAAATAAATAAAAATTAAAATAAATTAAATAAAACTGTCATGCCCCTGCCACATATGAATGCACGCAGGTTCTGACAGGCACGCAAGGTCCAGGAAGAGCCGTCGCGGGAAAACAGGTAAGTGTTTATGTGTGTGTGAGTGTGTTTATGTGTGTGTGTGTTGCGTGTTTGTGTGTTTATGAGGTAAAGGTATGCTTGGGTGGGGAGTGAGGCAGCTGAGGAGGAGGTTCGTGGGGGAACCTCCCAATTACAAAGACATTCCAGCAGCGAGGGTCGGGGGCAAAAGGATGTGATATTTTGGGCTGGAAAAAATCAGTCTTTCGGGTAGGCGACCAACAGAAAGCGGAAATATCACATAGAACATATATTATAGCTAGACTGCCTACACAAAAATGGCAGTCTAACAACACAATATTCCTTATCATGCGTGCTTTATCATAGATGACCAGTAGAAAATGTTAAGATACAGAAAGAAATGGAGAAACTAGCCACAGCAAAATGCCAGTCTAGCCACGTAATAACACTTATCATGCCTGCAAGCAGCCATGATATGTGTTAATACGTGGCTAGACTGGCATTTTGGGGTAGCCAGACTTGCCATTTCTTAACGTGACATGACATTTATTTACAGTATCATAGATGCCCAGTACATAAATTCTCCTTGTCCCTCCCCCCAACTAAAACAGCCCTCCCCCCCTGGGTCGGCACAAACCCACCTTAAGAATCCAACTTAAGCGCACACACATTTACTCGATCAATCGAACACACACATGCACAAACCATTCACTCGCTCATTCGCACATCATTCAAACTGCATTCACTCGCTCATTCAAACACAACTAATACACAGAGCGCATTCATTTCAAACAGAATTCACATATCATTCATAGCCGGGAGGATAGCTCAGGGGCAACGCGATTATATTTGAAGCAAGAAGACGCAGAGCAACCCAGGTTTGACTCCCGGTCCCGCATTTAGAGACTGGCCTCCAGGACTAAGCGTGTCATAAAAGATGAATACATTCACTCACTCATTCAAACAAACGCACATTTACACAGCCTTGATTCACTCATTCACACAGCATTTACTTGCTCATTCACGCACACATAAATGCATGCATACATTCATAAGGAAATACACATACAAAATTAACTTTACACACTTACCTGAACCCTGGTCTAGTCCAGATCCTGCTCCTCGCCAATGGCGCCTCCTGTGACAAGCCCCCTCTTTCGACAAAGGCGGTCTTGCTCCCACCCACAAGAACTGGAACCAGGAAAAAGAGAGTGCTTCCTGGTTCCTGCACATGCACACAGGTGCCTGAGCTCTTCATTGTCAGTGTCCCATTCATTCTTAATGTACAGGGTGTTGGAGGACCACCCCCTTGCACATTCAAACTTGGAGTTCTCCAACCTGTTTCCGGAATGAGGAAGCAAAACACCCTCAGCCTTGCATGGCCACAGGATATGCGCGCTGGGGAATATGAACTGTCAAAGTGAAAACACGTTTTCCTTTGGCAGTCTAAACTGCTTCTCCTCCATAATGGGCAAGGGTACTGCTGGGTTGGCACCACCTCACCTTTTCTGGACTAGCTGCCCCTGGAAAGAAGATCAGAAAAAAGGGGAAGTACAAACAGCCTTTGATAGAGAGCATTTTCCTGTTATTGAAGTTTCCAGTCCTTTTTGGGACATACTCGAATTTAGTCAGAGCAAGGTTGTATTGTATTGTAGTCGTCAGTTATATAGTGCCATTTCCCCATTTGTATGGCCTCAATGCGCTTTGTGGTTGGAACGCCAATGTGGACCGAAGTCCAGGTATGGGAAGTTCTAAAGAGCTTAATTTAAGATGTGTGGGTGCATCATGCCAAGATTAGGATTTAGAGAGCTGGCCAGTCTCCACTAATCTACCTGCCTCTACTGTCCGCCCTCTGCAACTCATCCAAGACAGGACTGCATGACTTGTCTTTGGCCTCAAGCCCAAGGATTGTATCTCTCCGGGACTGAAATCTCTGCACTGACTCCCAGTGGCTGCGAGGATTAAGTGAAAACCCTCTGCATTGTCCACAAGGCCTTCTGGGGCCTGGGGTCACAATACCTTCAACTCTCTCTTCCTAAATATCTTCCTTCTCAAGCTCTTCACTCATCCACCTCCAACTCCCTCAGGGTCAGTCACTTCTCCAAGCAACGAGTTGGTGGTAGATCTCTTTCTTCTGCTGGGGCCTCCCTCTGGAACAGCTTCCCTGCCTCTCTGAAACTTGAGGAGAACCATCTCCGGTTCCGGAAGCACCTCAAGACCTTCCTCTTTGCTTCTGCTTTCTCCCCCCCTCTCTCCTGCTCATCTCCTGGCTGAACCTGAAACTGCAGTGGTTACCTGGCTACCCTCTGATCTTGGGCCCAGGTCCTCTCCCCGCCAGTTGCTCACCTGCACGTCCCCCCTGGCAACCCTTGCACTGGGGGACTGTTTCTGTATCCCTACAGCCCCCGACCAGCACTTGACACCTGATGTCCGCACTTACCCTTGCATTTGCCACCAGCTGGCTGCACTTTTTATTTATTTAGTGTCTTTTATTTATTTGACTGTTTATCCTATGCACTGCACTGCACTCCACCTCTCCTTTCCCCTGCACTTTTCTGCTTCCCCCTCCCCTGCACTTGCGCATTCTCACTGTCACCTGATCTAGTAAGATCGTTGTCTCTGTCTTCCCTCTGTTCCCCCTCCCTTGCCTCGTCGCACCTTGTAACACTTGTGCATAGGTGCGTTATAAATACCATATCGTATCATAAGCAACCCACAGGTCAGGCACGTGGGCGGGTGCTGTCGGTGGTTAAGGCAGAGTGCTAGTGTTGGAGATTGGATGTGTGCTGTGAGGGGTCAGTAATGCGAGGACGACAACTGCTTCTGTTATATTCCAAATTAAACATTTTATTAAAGAAAAAGATTTCAAATAAATCCTTGCTAGTCCTCCTCTATCAGGGAATTCCCTAGGGGAATAACTCCTAACATAAACAACCTGGCATTCACACTAAACAACAAAACATTCAAAGTAATTCATAAACAACATAAAAGAGTGAACAAAGAACAACCAGCAATTTCGGTGACCTTCACCTGTCCTGGGTAAATCCCTTCCCCAGGATTGTCCAAAGACAACTTCTCAAATGTTCAAAAAAAGGAAAATTAAAGTCTTGAACAATTTCTTATCAGTCACAAGTAAAAACAAAAGTTCATCAAACAAAAATCCACTGGTAACAGTTCGACAGCTTTCAGTTAAAAGGGTCCTCTTCCAATTCCAGCCAGAAAAATAGCACCAATGGTAATCCTGGATATCCTCTTTCCAAGATTGTTTTGCCACAGTTCAAAGAATAGATGAACAACTTCTCCTTCTACAACTTTACAGGTGGTTATTACCTGTGCAGTGCATTTCGTATAATTGTCAGGATGCTTCTTCTTGGGTTGTTGCTTTCCTCTTGACAACCACCCTCCGACTACTGTTACCGTGGAAACAGACTCCTTTTTTCCACATTCTGCCACTACTTTAACCAACTTCAATGTAACATCCACTGACAATGTTATATACAACCACAGTTCAGGTATTTCCGCTTCAACGTTATACTTCAGGAATATTAGGCATAAAGAAAGACAAGACTGTTCGACCTCTACAGGTAGGTAAGGCACTCTTCTTTCATATGCTCCAAGAAAAGGGCAGCCTCTTATGTCTGCCTTACTAACTCGGTTTCAAGACTAGCTTTCTCTCAACTTCAGCAGTCTGAGCATCTCAGATTATTTGCTCAATCTTCTTTACAACCACCCAGCTCCCTTACCCAGTTTTATTCACACCTTCTTGGTTCCAGTAGCTACCCTGAAGCTGTATTGCCACACTTCCAACTTTGGGTAACATTGTCACATTTGTATCAGAGGACATTGGCCTTTCAACAACTTTGCAGATCAGATGGATAGATCTAAACATGACCTGCTTCACTTTAGAAAGGGTTTGCCTCTTGGCCTCTTGGCTTGGGTAATGCTTGTTCTTCTTGTTAGTACAGCAACTTCTGGGTTTAAAGAATAATTGTTCTTTTATACTACAAGGTTCAGTCGTCAAAGGAAAAACAGTTTTAGGCACATGCAACCCCTCTTTAAGATAGATCTTTAACCTTTAATAACTGCAAGTGCCTGTATTCCCACGTAATAGCACAGCGATGATTTCTAACTTCTGTCGCGAATTACAATTGGTCACACACTACCTTCCTTTGATGCTGTTTGTACTTGTTAAAATTGTGAACGTCAACGTAAGGGTCTTCAGAATGTTTTAGCCATTGTTCCATCTTTAATTAGGGACACAATACCACTCCGGCAACAGTAATAGTTCAACAATGGAAAATGAAATGCTTTTCTTCTTACGCGAACACTAAGGCTTTCACTATGAGTGCGCATGATACATTTCGATTGTTAGCAGTACTTTTCACGATGACGAACAGTTTATACTCACTTCTAGTCTTACGTGAGTCACTTTACAGATTTTAACAGTTACCAGCAAGGTTTTCTGAGTGAACCTGAACGCTGAGCTTCACTCACTGGCTCCTGGAACACTGTGGTTGCGGGCTGCTTCACCTTTCTGACTTCTTCCGCTTCTACTACGGATTTGGGCACACTTGGGGCCCACATCATCCTGCAGCACGGGGGTCTCAGGTCCAGCCACGCCAACTGGGAGTCTCCTTCACTCCTCTGTCCCTCGGTTTGCTTTCTGCTATGGGCCTCGGGCCTGAGCACGCTCATGGCTCTGCAATTACAGCCACTAGGCGCATCTGGAAAATCTCCACTCTCAGCACGTCTTTCTCACTGCAAACACGGCAATGCAGGGTTTGTGAACACAAGACCCTCAAAGAACTTGCAGGTGAAGTCTGCTGTCTCCAGGCTGTAGTCTTTAGCTCGGTTAGAGGAAGATGATTTAGGGATGACAACATTTCCTGCATTCCTTTGGTGTTGAGGAGGGCATTTGATTTTAGGGAGCAAAAGGATTCTTTCTTTTGGTATAATATGTTTTGATGTTTCAACCTTAAGGCTTGCCACCTTAGATTTAATAGGATGTTGGGATACATTAAAATGACAATAAGCCTTAACCTCTTTTGGCATAGTGGTAAGAATCTCCCTGACAGAGGAAAAATACAGTGTCTCATCCCATGGAGTATCCTCACTACCCTGGGCCCTGTCTCCACCCAGTTCATCCTCCCTGTGATGCTGGAAATGCATCTGAGGGACAGGGCCTCTGAATCCTTGTCCTTTTTCTGTTTTTACCGTGTGTTCTGTTATGTTTTCTGCCCCGGAGTCCGTGTGGGACTCCTGGCAGTGCAGCTCTCTCTTTTGGTTTGGTGAACAGACCCATGGGATACCCTTATGGCACCCATGGGTAGGGGTACAACCCTGTGCCCCTAGTGTGTGTTTTTGGGCACCTGTGGGTGGCCCACAGAGCAGGGTATGGGCTGGTGGCAGCTCCGTGCTGAATCTGACAGGTGCTCTGGGTATCCTCCATTTTGGGATGCCCAGGCCCTGCCATAGGGATCAGTTGATTCCTGATAGAAACAAGATGGCCCCTGTGGCCTCTTGCTTTCTATTGCCTGTTGTCTTGTTTTTCCCAAAGTCCTGGGAAGCCCTGACTCTGTCCCTTCCCCCTGACTGGCTGTTGGGTGGAAGTTCCATGTATGGTATGGTGGTGAAGGCCCAGCTAGACTGGCTGGAGCCTTCCCAGTGTCTGTATGTTGTGGGTACCTCCTGTGGGTGGGACCTGGGTGAATGGAGTGTGTGACCAATATACACTCCTTGTTGTGGTTGTCTGGTTTCTGGCATGTGAGACAAAGACTGAGACAGCCCTGCCCGAAACTGGCCTGAATGCAGTGTGTAGTGTTGAATGGCTGTGTACTTGTTCCAATCCACATTCCTTGTTGTGAGTGTCTGGAAGGGAGGAGTGTGGCCTGAATGCACCGTGTGCCTGATTGGCTGACTGACTGCATGAATGCCCTGCAGTATGATTGGCTGCTGTGTGTGTGCCAGCAGAGTGGATGAGAGAGAGGATAGTATATCTGGGGACCTCTCACCACTGGAAATTGTTCAGTTCAGTTCAGTGCAGTTCTGAAGGAACCATTGGTTGAGAAGCAACCATTGGGTTCAGAAGTTCAGAAGTGTCCAGAAGCTGAGTCTCCACTCAAGAGTAACTGGAACTGCTGATCCTCGACGTCCAGCTGGAAGAAGAAGACTTGCTGTGGCATTTGCTTCGACTGATCCGAAGGCTGTCTAAATTCGTCGAGGGCTGACCCGAGAGAGGACCTGGTAAGGCGCCCTCTTCCCGTGCTCCGAGGGACCATCGAGCACCGCTCCATCTTCGCCGAAGCGCCCTGGAAGACAGGTCCTCGAAAGGCTGTCGACCCGAGACGGGACCGCCGAGGAGATCGAAGTGAAGCACCTGGACATCGACGCCGTCGAAGTCCATTGTCGTCGACCAGGGTTCGCAGGTTTGTGGAACCGCTGGAGGCCCGTCGAAGTTGTGTTGCCCAGCCGTGGGAACCACTTGACGCCGTGCCGCCGACGACCGGAGCCGTCCGCTCCATTGCCTAAGAACATTCAATTGAAGGACTCTCTCGACCGCATCGTCGACCGCTTATCCTGCCGGAGAAAGTCGAGGCCGACCAACGCGCCGAGGAGAAACCTGCCGGTGGGTTTCCCGCCACCCGACGACCTCAAAGACCCGGACGACTCGACGCCCTTGCTGGGCTCCCGTCTCTACAATCTTTGCGGTCCAGAACTATTGTCATCGAGGTGCCCCGCACACCTCCGCCTTGCAGGACGCCGACGCCCCGACGCCGACGAGCACCGCTCGGACGAAGCTGCCGCCTCTTCGACATCGTTCTGCCTCGTTTGTCGACGGACGTTCGACGCCCCGTGCCTCCCGTTTGAAAGGGAAGGCATTCAAGAAGGGCCGTCGATTCCCCGTCGCCGAACAACAAGTCCCTCGACGTTAGTCGACTCCACCAGGTACATTGGGGGGGTAAAAACATTATAGAGGAAAATAAGACTGGCAGAGCAATACATGGACTGGGCTGGTGCTATATCTTTCTTTACAGGTTGCCCAGGTGGGGGGATCTCCACACAGAACTGTGCCTAGTGGTAGGGGTCAGCATTCTGCCTATTGCTCAAACATCTTATTTCCTCTCTTCTCTCTATTGCTGGTTTCACTCTATTGGTCTGTGTGACATTGTACAGTATTGTTCATGCACTTCAATAAGATCTAGGGTGGTACCACTTTAGGATTGTAAATATTTGTCATTATAGATTTTGCCTGAGTACAAAGTGAGTTATCGTGATGAATGTACATAACCGTAACTATTGATTATATAAAGACTGTGTTCTAACCAATACAGAGTGTGGATATTCCTTTGTGGGGGCTTGGGGATACACTGTACTTAAGAACCAGCCTGCATCACCTCCTGAGAAGCTAGGCCTTGATTGCTCGACCATTGCTACCGGACAGAGAATCTTGGCTGGGGTCTCCTGTGCCTCCCCTCCACCATATAGGGAGTGGGAGTACAGACACCCCCCACCGGTCGTTGAGATCCGTTTTTCTCGTCGCACTGGTGGCAAGCGGTGGGATGCTTATGGTTTTAAGAATCAGTGTATAACCGTGCCACTTACAAAGGATATTTGCCCTTTATTGAATTAAGGTTCAGTTGTGTACAAGGTAACTGCATTACAAACAATGGAGTCTATTGCGAATGGCAAATTAACTCGGATGAGCTTGGAGGCTCTCCAGAGTGCTTGTGAAGCTAGGGAGTTAGACTTTGTGGATAAGTCTAGGGCGGAGCTGATAGCTGCCCTGGTGGACTACCAGACTGACAGTGAAACTCATGATGAGGGGGGGGATGCAACCAATGAGGACTCTGCCCCTGGGGTTTCAGCTGAATCTGTTTCTGGGAATGCCACCATTCCTGCTGCCTCTGTTCCAAACTCCAGCAATTCCTTAGAACTTGAGTTATTGAGGATGAAATTGGCCTTTGAATACCGCAAGTTGGAAATAGATGCTGAGCTTAAGAAAGAGGAATTGGCTCAACAAGTGGAGCTCAAGAATAGGGATCTTGAACTCAAAAATAAGGACCTTGAACTCAAGAGCCAGGACACTGAATGTCAGAGGATCCAGCTAGAGAAGGCTAGAGTGGAGACTTCAGCTAGATCCAGTGAGAGTGTCAGGTCCCCAGCCACCAAGTTTATGAAAGATTTGGTTGGTGTATTTGTGGAGGGTTCGGATATCCTCCAATGGATTGAAGCGTTTGAAATGGCTTGTGAGATTCATGATGTGGATAAAAGGGATTGGGCGAAGTGTTTGTTAAGCAGAGTGCCTCAAACCGGGTATGACTGTATTCTGAAGCTGAGTGTGGAAGAAAGGGGTCAGTACGAGTGTATGAAGTCTGCTTTGATTGCCAAGTTCGGCAAGACACCTACCCAATACCTTAGAAGGTTCAGGGATTTTAAGAAAAAGGAGAATATGTCTTGGGTTGACTGGGTGAGTGCTGCGCACATGAACATAATGGGGTGGATCGATGGATACAAGGCTAAGACTTTTGTTGAATTGTCCCACCTCTTGTTTTTTGAGCATTTCTCTGAAGCCTGTTCACCAGAGCTGCGTCAGTATGTGGCTGACCAGAACATTTTGGACCCCTTTAAGCTGGCTAGGTTGGCTGACAGGTGGGTCTCCCACCGGGTGTCCCCTAAGGACTCCAGTGGGAAGGACAAGGATAAAGAGAAGGGGGCCTCTCAGAAGGCTGAGGAGTCCCCCAAGCAATCACAGTCGGGTAAACCAAAACCTTCCTCTCCTAAGACCCAAAAATCTAGTGGGGATAAGTCATCTGGGGGTGGGAATAAGAGTAGTGGTCCACCTGCTGCAAAGCAGGCTCCCAGTGGTTCCAGTACCGTACCTCGCACTCCTGGCGCTTGTTGGGACTGTGGGGCTCTGGATCACAAAAGGGGTGACCCCAAGTGTAAAGGTAAGGCACTTGGAGTACAGGCTGTCAGCCTGACCTACCCTTACCCCGTGTCTGAGGTGGAGGCCACTGTCCTCCCCTCCTCTGCCGGTATCACCTTTGGTGCTCCGGTGGAGATTTCCTTACTGTCCCTTGGGGCCTGGGACCAGTACGCGGAAGTACTGGCGACTATCCCACAGAACACCCGTAGATTTTTGAGAAGTGTCCTCTTGAATGGCCAGCCTTCTACTGGTTTGAGAGACACGGGGGCAAGCATGACAGTGGTGGACAGGACCCTGCTCAGGCCAGAGGACTATGAAGGTGCTCCTCTGCAAACCACCAGGTTAGCTGGTGGGCCTCCCAAATTATCACCTGTAGCCTTAGTCACACTCATGATTGGAGACAAGACAGCGAAGCTTCCTGTCCTGGTTCAGGACAATGTCCCTGCTAACATTTTGTTAGGGAATGATCTAGTAGAGTTGGGGTTGATCTCGGATGGTCTTCCCATGACTGCTGCTGCCGTCACTAGATCACAGGTGACATCGGGTCTGGCTGTGGGTCAGTTACCCGAGCCAAAGGCGAGGCCTAAGGCAAGAAGGAGGAAGACCAAGAAGGCCACCCCTGTGGAGGGAGCACCTTCTCTTCCTGCCGCACCCATTGGGATCCATGCTCCGGACGGGCTGGGTCCAGGGGAAAACCCAAACTCAACTCCTTTGGGAGAAGAGACAGAAGACTCTCCTGTGGGAGAGGTTCTTAACCCGGAGGATCATCCCGACCTTCAATGCTTGTTAGCTGAAGGGGGACCCTCCCGGGCGGACTTCTGTAAGGGACAGAGAGAGTGCCACTCTCTCGAGGGACTGAGGAAACAGGCCCTGGCCCAGGCACAAGGAGAGGTGCCTAGGAATTTCCGGATTTATTGGGAGGGTGAGCTCCTTGTTAGTGAGCCCACTAAGCCTGAACCTGGTGCCCGCAAGAGGTTGGTGGTACCCCAGGTTTACAGGCCCTTCCTACTGCAGTTGGCGCATGAGGTGCCCTTGGCTGGTCATCTTGGGACCAAGAAGACTAAGCAGAGGCTCTCTGCCCATTTCTACTGGCCACGGATGGGAGTAGAGGTGGAGTCCCACTGCAGGACCTGCCCAACTTGTCAGTTGTCTGGCAAGACTGGAGGCAGTGTCATTGCCCCACTGCAGCCGTTGCCAGTGGTTGGCACCCCATTTGAGAGGGTGGGCATCGACATCGTCGGTCCCCTTGACCCTCCCACTTCAGGTGGACATCGGTTCATCCTGGTCTTGGTAGATCATGCCACCAGGTACCCTGAGGCGATACCCCTTCGGACGGTTACGGCCAAGGTGGTTGCCAGGGCTCTCCTGGGCATTTTCACCCGTGTTGGATTCCCCAAGGAGGTTGTCTCTGACCGAGGATCCAACTTCATGTCTAGTTACATGAAAACCATGTGGAAAGAGTGCGGGGTAACCTACAAGTTCTCCACCTCTTACCACCCCCAGACCAATGGTCTGGTTGAGAGGTTTAACAAAACTCTCAAGGGCATGCTAGGTGCTTTGGAAGAGCCCCTAAGGAGGAAATGGGATCTCCTCCTGCCATGCCTGCTGTTTGCTTACAGAGAGGTACCTCAAGAGGGTGTTGGTTTCAGCCCCTTTGAGCTACTCTTTGGACATCCCGTGAGGGGGCCCCTCGCCTTGATCCGAGAAGGCTTGGAAGCCACCCCTCCAGGTCCCGCCAAGCAAGTGGGGGACTATGTGTTAGGCCTCAGGCGGAGGATGACACAAATGATGGGTCAAGCAACAGCAAACCTCAAGGCCAGCCAGGAATTGAACAAGTACTGGCATGACCTGAAAGCTTCGCAAGTGGATTGGACTCCGGGACAGGAAATCCTTGTGATGGAGCCTACCAAGCCTAGAGCTTTGGCAGACAAGTGGACTGGACCCTTCAGGATCATCTCCAAGATGGGCGAAGTCAACTATCTGGTTGACCTGGGAGCCCCTGGGGTAGCTCCTCAGCTATTCCATGTCAACAGGCTTAAGCCTTTCCACAGGCGAGCGGAAGTCTCATGTCTCTTGCTAGCTTCTGGGCAAGAAGAGGATGAGAGTGAGCCCCTTCCTGATTTGCTGCATAGCAACCCTCAGGACGGCTCAGTGGAGGGAGTACATCTCTCTCCAGATTTGACAACAGAGCAACAGAGGGCCTGTAGGGCTTTGCTCCAACAGTATGCCTCTCTGTTTTCACTGAAGCCAGGCCTTACACCATGGTGTAAGCACGAAATTGACACTGGTGACAGTGTACCTGTCAAAAGCAGGTGCTACCGTATGTCAGATACCGTTAAGAACCACATCCAGGCTGAGGTCGCCAAGATGTTGGATCTGGGTGTTATTGAACCCTCAACCAGCCCCTGGTCCAGTCCAGTGGTCCTTGTCCCCAAGGCAAGTTCCCAGGCGGGTACCAAGGATTGGAGGTTCTGTGTGGACTACCGAGGAGTCAATGCCGTCACCAAGACTGACGCACACCCATTGCCCCGGGCTGATGAGCTCGTGGACACTATAGGTGCTGCCAAGTTTGTGAGCACCTTTGACCTCACTTCAGGCTATTGGCAAATAGCTCTGACGGACCATGCCAAGGAAAAGACGGCCTTCTCAACGCCTGAGGGACTCTACCAGTTTAGGGTCATGCCTTTTGGGTTGAAGAATGCCCCTGCCACCTTCCAGAGATTGGTCAACCATGCGCTCAGTGGGCTGGAAGCCTTTTGTGTGGCTTACTTAGACGACATTGCCGTCTACAGTGCCACCTGGGAAGAGCATTTGACACATCTGGATAGGGTGTTGCAGGCCTTGAAAAGGGCTAACCTCACTATCAAGGCCACCAAGTGCCAGATAGCGCAGGGGAAAGTTACCTATCTTGGTCATGAGGTAGGAGGGGGTCAAATCCAACCTCTCGCCAGTAAAGTACAGGATGTACAGAACTGGGAGACTCCCACTACTCAAACCCAGGTGAGGGCCTTTTTGGGTCTCACTGGGTACTATCGCAATTTCATGGCAGACTATGGGACCATAGCTGCACCTCTGACAGCTCTAACGTCACCCAAGCAGCCTAGGAAGGTTACTTGGACCGAAGACTGTCAGAGGGCCTTTGATGGCTTGAAAGAAAGTCTGTGTAGGGCACCTGTGTTGAGTGCGCCTGACTACAGCCGACCCTTTATCGTCCAGACGGATGCCTGCGACACCGGAATTGGAGCTGTCTTGTCCCAGTTAGATGACAAAGGGAGAGAACACCCTATCATATTCATCAGTAGACAACTCAAGGGTAGAGAACTTAGGTGGGCTACTGTTGAAAAGGAGTGTTTTAGTATAGTTTGGAGCCTTAGGCGCTTCAGGCCCTACCTTACGGGGTCTACCTTCAAGGTCCAAACAGATCATAAGCCCCTGAAGTGGCTTATGCAGATGAAGGGTGAGAACCCGAAATTGCTCAGGTGGTCCATTAGCCTACAAGGGCTAGACTTCACCATAGAGCACAGACCAGGGAAGAGTCACGATAATGCAGATGGCCTTTCCAGAAGGTATGTTGACCGTCTGGATGAGGGTGTCTATCCCGTGGGAGATTAGACACCCTCCACCTCAGTCTGGGGGGGGCGACTGTGATGCTGGAAATGCATCTGAGGGACAGGGCCTCTGAATCCTTGTCCTTTTTCTGTTTTTACCGTGTGTTCTGTTATGTTTTCTGCCCCGGAGTCCGTGTGGGACTCCTGGCAGTGCAGCTCTCTCTTTTGGTTTGGTGAACAGACCCATGGGATACCCTTATGGCACCCATGGGTAGGGGTACAACCCTGTGCCCCTAGTGTGTGTTTTTGGGCACCTGTGGGTGGCCCACAGAGCAGGGTATGGGCTGGTGGCAGCTCCGTGCTGAATCTGACAGGTGCTCTGGGTATCCTCCATTTTGGGATGCCCAGGCCCTGCCATAGGGATCAGTTGATTCCTGATAGAAACAAGATGGCCCCTGTGGCCTCTTGCTTTCTATTGCCTGTTGTCTTGTTTTTCCCAAAGTCCTGGGAAGCCCTGACTCTGTCCCTTCCCCCTGACTGGCTGTTGGGTGGAAGTTCCATGTATGGTATGGTGGTGAAGGCCCAGCTAGACTGGCTGGAGCCTTCCCAGTGTCTGTATGTTGTGGGTACCTCCTGTGGGTGGGACCTGGGTGAATGGAGTGTGTGA
Source organism: Ambystoma mexicanum (assembly GCF_040938575.1). Taxonomy (NCBI): domain Eukaryota; kingdom Metazoa; phylum Chordata; class Amphibia; order Caudata; family Ambystomatidae; genus Ambystoma; species Ambystoma mexicanum. The sequence goes on from NC_090929.1 coordinate 459,255,844, forward strand.
CCAATATACACTCCTTGTTGTGGTTGTCTGGTTTCTGGCATGTGAGACAAAGACTGAGACAGCCCTGCCCGAAACTGGCCTGAATGCAGTGTGTAGTGTTGAATGGCTGGGTACTTGTTCCAATCCACATTCCTTGTTGTGAGTGTCTGGAAGGGAGGAGTGTGGCCTGAATGCACCGTGTGCCTGATTGGCTGACTGACTGCATGAATGCCCTGCAGTATGATTGGCTGCTGTGTGTGTGCCAGCAGAGTGGATGAGAGAGAGGATAGTATATCTGGGGACCTCTCACCACTGGAAATTGTTCAGTTCAGTTCAGTGCAGTTCTGAAGGAACCATTGGTTGAGAAGCAACCATTGGGTTCAGAAGTTCAGAAGTGTCCAGAAGCTGAGTCTCCACTCAAGAGTAACTGGAACTGCTGATCCTCGACGTCCAGCTGGAAGAAGAAGACTTGCTGTGGCATTTGCTTCGACCGATCCGAAGGCTGTCTAAATTCGTCGAGGGCTGACCCGAGAGAGGACCTGGTAAGACGCCCTCTTCCCGTGCTCCGAGGGACCATCGAGCACCGCTCCATCTTCGCCGAAGCGCCCTGGAAGACAGGTCCTCGAAAGGCTGTCGACCCGAGACGGGACCGCCGAGGAGATCGAAGTGAAGCACCTGGACATCGACGCCGTCGAAGTCCATTGTCGTCGACCAGGGTTCGCAGGTTTGTGGAACCGCTGGAGGCCCGTCGAAGTTGTGTTGCCCAGCCGTGGGAACCACTTGACGCCGTGCCGCCGACGACCGGAGCCGTCCGCTCCATTGCCTAAGAACATTCAATTGAAGGACTCTCTCGACCGCATCGTCGACCGCTTATCCTGCCGGAGAAAGTCGAGGCCGACCAACGCGCCGAGGAGAAACCTGCCGGTGGGTTTCCCGCCACCCGACGACCTCAAAGACCCGGACGACTCGACGCCCTTGCTGGGCTCCCGTCTCTACAATCTTTGCGGTCCAGAACTATTGTCATCGAGGTGCCCCGCACACCTCCGCCTTGCAGGACGCCGACGCCCCGACGCCGACGAGCACCGCTCGGACGAAGCTGCCGCCTCTTCGACATCGTTCTGCCTCGTTTGTCGACGGACGTTCGACGCCCCGTGCCTCCCGTTTGAAAGGGAAGGCATTCAAGAAGGGCCGTCGATTCCCCGTCGCCGAACAACAAGTCCCTCGACGTTAGTCGACTCCACCAGGTACATTGGGGGGGTAAAAACATTATAGAGGAAAATAAGACTGGCAGAGCAATACATGGACTGGGCTGGTGCTATATCTTTCTTTACAGGTTGCCCAGGTGGGGGGATCTCCACACAGAACTGTGCCTAGTGGTAGGGGTCAGCATTCTGCCTATTGCTCAAACATCTTATTTCCTCTCTTCTCTCTATTGCTGGTTTCACTCTATTGGTCTGTGTGACATTGTACAGTATTGTTCATGCACTTCAATAAGATCTAGGGTGGTACCACTTTAGGATTGTAAATATTTGTCATTATAGATTTTGCCTGAGTACAAAGTGAGTTATCGTGATGAATGTACATAACCGTAACTATTGATTATATAAAGACTGTGTTCTAACCAATACAGAGTGTGGATATTCCTTTGTGGGGGCTTGGGGATACACTGTACTTAAGAACCAGCCTGCATCACCTCCTGAGAAGCTAGGCCTTGATTGCTCGACCATTGCTACCGGACAGAGAATCTTGGCTGGGGTCTCCTGTGCCTCCCCTCCACCATATAGGGAGTGGGAGTACAGACACCCCCCACCGGTCGTTGAGATCCGTTTTTCTCGTCGCACTCCCGCAGTACACCACCCCCAGGGTTGAGATCAGAAAGTGTCTGCCTTCCCCTGGCTACCTTGGAGGAGACTTTAGGAAGAGATTCAGTGAGGGGTCTGCAGGATTCTTCACAACGACCAGCGAGACCAAATTGTTCATAGGTTGTCGCTCCATACTAATGGCAAAGGTGTTGAGGCACGTCAGGGGTGTCAGTGTGGATGGCTATGCGAGTAGCTAGACCAGATTGGACATATCCGTAGCTGCATTCTAGAGTGTATGAATGGGGAGCCGTACCTGGGGTATGTGTCCACAGACATGGTGCAATGTATACATACCTTAATCTCTGTGATTGGCTGGTATTGCAAACTGAGAACCACCTAGACTTGAGGACTTGAGCAGTGAGAGAAACGCCTAAGTCTGAGACACAGCAGCACATGGAGAAACATCCAAGTTTGGAACACAGCAGTAAATGTAAAAACGCCCATATTTCAGACAAGCAGTAAATGGAGGAACCCCTACATTTGAGACACTACAGCAAATTTAGAACACCGCAGCAAACGGAGAATGACCCAGATCTGAGAACTGGAGCAGTGGGAGAAAAAGTTTGAGACACAGTAGCAAATGGTGAACCACCTAGATTTGAGACACTTCAGCGGTGGGAGAAACACCTATGTTTGAGACACAGCAGTAGATGGAAGGACACCCAAATATGAGACAAAGCTGTAAATGGCAAACCACCTAGATTTGTGACACCTGAGAAGTGGGAGAAATGCCTACATTTGAGACACAGCAGTAAATGGTGAACTAGCTGGATTTGTGACACTTGAGAAGTGGGAGAAACACCTATGTTTGAGAAGCCGCAGCAAAGGGAGAGCTGTCTGAATTTGGAACACAGCAGTGATTGGAAAACTACAAACTAGCTGACTAACAAGGGTGTGCTACATTATGTAAGGTAATAAGAGTGGCAGGGCTTTACTGGAGTACAGTAATTGCTGTACTCCCCACCCAGACAACACATACCGTATTAGTCGCTGCTGGTTGACGGCGGCAGGCTTACCAGGTGAACACAGGCAAGCACAGGCTGGAGCTGCTTCTTCGGGAGCTGCCCTTTGCCTTGGGGCCTTTAGCCAGTGGGGATGTCCGGGCACGGGGCTGCCCTGATAGGGTGACCTAAGTGAGGTTCAAGGCCCAATCAGTGTATGTGGGTGGGCAAGGGGGATGAGGGGAGCGAAGCAGGAAGAGGGACAGGCCAGACATGGAAAAAGGTACAAGTGCCCAAATCGGTGAGTAAATGGTTTTGGCAAATACAATAAAACTACAGAAATGTCCATGGGGCTGGATGGAGGTTGCACACAATGTGGGCACACACAACAGCCTTGAGTTGTGCTCAAGCGTTCCCTTGAATCAAATCAGTGAAGCAATGACAGCCCTCATGTCTGCTGTAGCATTGCATCATTGCCATTGCAGGTCCCGGCTGTATGCGCATCCCCTAGTCTCACAACATATTTGCAATGAAAGTCATGCAAACAAGCAGATGCAGAGTGCCTGTGCATTCCATCTCACTCGTGCAATGGATTCCCTGATCTGCCTGCACTATGTGGAGACTGACAATCAGAATCACTGAGAACAGTGAGACAGAGCAGATGTGCTCTCCGTCCTGCACCTTGCAGTGATTCCATTGGGCTCATTAGAATTAACCTCTAAATACTTTCCCTTTGAAGTTCTTAGCTCCTTTTGTTAAACATGTTCTGAATAATTCATATACCACCAGCTTTGGGACTAAGTAAGAACAATCAACTTACTTCATGAGGTCAAGCATGGTTTTAGACCAATGAGGGGTGACCCTTCTGCTCGACTTGGGACACTCCAAAGAACAGTGCGAATGACAACTCTGAGAATGCTCTGATCCTACTGAACATCTCATACAATAGTCCAAGAAATTCTTCTAAGAAGACTACAAGATATTGGAATAAAAAGGAGACTCTGGATTGCCTCCTTTTCCACAGGGACAACTGTACACACCATAATGGCTACCCACAGCCATGCCTACTCACCTGTGCAGTATCCCAAGGAGCCTCCCCTTCGACTCTCCTGCTTAACATTTATATCACTCGTGTCACAGATGGCCTTAAGAACACACCCACCGACAGATAGGTTTCAATGATTTTGATTTACCATTGAAACTCAATACCTAGCTTTGCCTAATGGCCGTCCTTCTCTCATTAATCTAGGTATAGGCCATAAGACCCTAAACCCAGGGGTCAAGTCCTAAAAAGATGTGACATCACCAAAAATTAGCATATCATGGTGAAATATGCAAATTTCATGTTATTGGCTTTGCATAAGCATACAAATTGCACAGGACGTATGGTATTTGCCTTTCATTAAATAAACACAGACAACGAGCCAAGGGGGGGGGGGGTATTTTCTTCTAATAGTATTTTACAAATGTTAAAAGTTGGGAATGTTCAAAACTCCAAGGACCGATACCAATGTTTTCCCTGGAACATGCAGTCCAGAAATGTGACGCTTCACCTTTAGTTGTGTTTTATATGGTGCAGTGGTGCATTGCACCGCCTGCAAACTTGGCAGCTGCGGTTCAAGTCCCGAGGCCGGTGTAAATTTTAAAAAAAGCAGTCCATGTTTCTCGTTATACACACAGCCTCTAAAAGACAGCGTCTGCCCTTTGAAGAAAGCATCCGGCTGCCCTTCACGCACGTCTACCCTCGACTTGAGCCCAGCCTAAATCAGGCTTCCTAGAAACTCTGGACTGCATTTAGTGATCAGTAATCCCTATCTAAAGGGTTTTAGTCTACTTGTTCGAAAAACATTTCACCTTTTACTTTTGACTGAATTTATTTGATAGTTTAGTTTTCTTGGTTGAAATTCGGTTAAATGTAATTAAATATATATATGGGGTGGGGTAAGGGAATAGGGGGGCTTTGGGGAGCTGACCAAAAAACACGCAAAAATGATTCGGTCAAATGTGAAAAGGTCAAATATTTTCGACCAAGTAGACCTAAACCATCTAAAGATCTGTCTATGTTCTTGTGAGGGCCTAAAGGCAAATGCCTTACTTGTCTAGTCTCCCTTAGGGAACAATCTGGGGTTCCTATCCAGAATTTACTCAGTATACGGTGAAACGGTTGTGTCGTCCAAACACCCCAGGTTTCAATCTCCCTGTTCCTTCATCACACTTCCTCTCCTCTGCCTGAATCCCTCTCCCTTTCTCCTCCTACTCTGCTCCATCAACTGACTCACCTCTTTCTCACTGGTTCTCTCTCTGTAGTTTACCTTCACCCTTACCTTACATTCTCCTATTTTCTCTCTCCTTCCTATAACCACTTCTACTCTCCACTCCACTCCACTACTACTCTTCCCTCTCCCCTCCATTACTACTCTCTCCTCTCTAATCAACCACTATTCTTTGCTCACCACTGCACTACTACTTAGCCCTCTCCACTCTACTACCATTTTCTCTCTCCACCACTACGCAGTCACTCTTTCATTCTCTCAAACACCTTTTCACTCACTTCCTACCACTCTCACAATACTAGAATGCACATTCACCATAGAATACCACTTTCTCTCATCAACCAATACCTCAATGTTTCTACAATCCTTCCCTTTCTTCTCCCATTGATATTCCCCCACTGATTCCACTGGCCAATCTGTCATTATTTTCCCTAACCGGGAGGGTTCATTTAGTGGTAAATTAATTAAAAGGGGATGAAGTCCCACCCCTTTTCTACTTGCGGTTCCGCACTGAATAATGTCCAAGTGTGTGTCATAGAGCTGCTGCGCAGCCAACTCATAGCAGAGCAGCCCGCCTGAAACAATGTCCAAGTTCACGTTATGGAGCCGCTCTGCAGGTCATCGACAGGTAAGAGGCCCTCTCTGAGCAATGTTTAAGTTCGTGTCATGATGCTGGCGTCCTGCCTGTAGTCACACCACACTTACTCTGCTGGTAACCGAATCTTTGTCTGCTGGCGGCACGTAGCTTGGGGCTTTTGTTGACGCTGGTTTGCCTAGTGGTTCACTTTCTTTCCAATGTCGGTGGAGGGACGCTGGTATGAGGCATCTATCTTGAGACTGCAGTGGGCTGCTTTCTGGTGGGTTCTCCTCAAGGTATGATGGTACATGAGGTTCTATGTAAACACAAGAAAAAGTATTCTCACATTTCCCATAGAGTCATGTGGTGATCAGGAGTGTTAATACTAGCAATCAAATAGGCACAACAGGAATGTACAAGGACAGTGGTACTCCAAACTGACCACTTCCCCCCTTTGAGGTAGGAATGGCTCTGATTTCCACCATGAGAGGCCTCGTACCCCAGACTGAGATGGGTACCGATTGCTTCTTGACCGTGTCAGTTAACTGACCCTGTCAAACTCCATACTGGACATCATCAACCTGGCCGGTCTTACGTGCAACATTTAGGAAGATGACACAACGATAATATGCAAACTCAAAATTAACCTCTTAACAGAGTCCCCAATCCTAAAAAGATGCATGCTATTTGGAATGAAAAGGAAATGTCCCAGTTTAATTCATAAGGAATTGCAGCACCAGTTCCTTGCTTTATCAAGAAAAAGCAGGGAGGATCCTTATTCTCGCTACTGGCCACCAAACATCTTGACAGTAGCAGGACTGCTCACAGAGAAAGGGAAGATTGCTTTCATTCACAACGCTCTTTCCAAATCATTCAAGATGACACAGAAACCAAGTGGGTGAATACACAGTTCCTACAAGTTTAACAAATGAAAAGAAATGTTTAATAATTCTTAACTCCATGTTAGCTGTATTAAGCAAAAACAAAAATATTCAAGTGAACTGTCCCAATTCACGTCCAAATAATCTGTGTTAGGTTTCTATTATCATGATTAAAATGTTTATTTCATCTGTTACTTAACTGTTATTTTAAAATGTATTGCATTTTAGTAAAACATGTATAGCACAATCAGACGCCTTATTTTTGGGTACCAATAATAAAAGCTTTGTAGAGCTGGGGAGAAGTAATTATTTGAAGCAGTAATTGCAATTCCCCAATCTATGGCCTGACGCATATTTGGGTGTGTGCAATTATACTGTGATAATGGCTACTCACGTCGTCTACAAGGCTACAGTGTTTCTGATTGTCGAGAACTGAAATTGCTCCATTTCACGCGATAACACAATTGATTACGTAATAACCTCTGCACATCCCTTCCCTGCACATTGCCTTAAATAAGCCAATACAAATGCATGTTAAAAAATGTCATTCTTTTGTAACACCGGCCATGTATTACGTGCAAGCCCTTTAAGTAACGTCAAGCAGCCCTTCTAGTTCTTTTGTTAAATTCTTTCAAAGACTCAGTCACTGTAGCTGCTTCTCTGAATAATTGGCTTCATAGTGTTCTGCGTGCTGTGCTCTCCATGGGATTAAGACATTTCCGTGCTTCTGCTAGGGAGGATCCCGTCCCCAATGAGATGTCGGAAAACCTGGTTCAGAGAGGAGTCTGTGCTTTCCAGATCCTAAATTAGTTCCAGACAGATTACTACTTCTTTTTAGCTGGAATATATGGGCAGGAAATATTCCATTTAATGAAACCTTTCAAAAAGCCCAGGCGAGTACACGCACACCATGCGATTTCCTCACAGTGGTGATACTCACAGTGGCAGAACTGCACATAGGAGTACCCTGGGAGGGACTATGAAGCAGTGGCAAATTACCGCAGTAAAATCCCAAATAGGGGACACTTGGGGAAGCAGGATGCAAATGCAGACAAAATATACCAGTGACAAGATTTCACACAGTTACAGAACTGGTGGACGAAACGCAAGTGTGGCAAAATACAATAACTGAATGCCCTTGTGGGAAAATACAACTGTAGTGAATTTCAGGGTAACAAAAGTAGGAAGCAAAATGTAAGTGGGGCCAAATACGATCACTGAATGGAACTGAGATAAAAACGGTGGTGGCAGGAGTCCGAGCAGCCTACCCAAATACAGACTCTCATGGAAGAAGGATGCAAAGTGGCGAGATTCGGAGAGCCACACCCAAACCTGGGACACTCAGGACAGCAGGATGCAATTACTGGGTAGTGAAATGCAAGTGGGGCCAAATACAATCACAAACGTAAATGTGACAAATATAAAAAAGAGGCAAGATTCAAATTGACATCCCTTACCTGGGAGTAGCTGTAGGTGGAGAGTGGGGTGACTGGCAGGGCTAGGGCACCAGGTGAACAGGCAAACAGCGATGGAAGGCGTTTGAAGGAAGTTGCCCTTACCCTGTGCCCTCTGCCGGCTGCCCAGGCAAGCCTGCCCTCGCAGTAGCTCTTAAGTGGAGTTCTTCGGTAACCTGACCCTAACCAAATACCATTCCGGTTTCAGGGGGTGGTTATAGTGTGGGGGCAAGGCAGGCTGGAGGGGAAGGGAGACCGGGCCGAGCGGGAAAGTGCACCAACCAAGTGATGGCAGGGTGTCATGATGCCTTCCCCCGGGGACCCAGACCAAGTCCAGCAACCCCAGAAGCAGGCATCAAGTTACCCCAAGCAAGCCCCACAACCCCGCTAGGCACCTATGGCGCCAGGCTCATATGAAGAGTCAGATTAAAACCTCTAAAGGGAACATGGACCTTTAACCCCAGATATTTGGGACCTTACTCTATTAAGGCCATTATCAACCCGGTGGCTGTCAAGTTGGACTTACCTACTAATATGCGAATTCATCTCGTCTTTCATGTGTCACTTTTGAAGCCAGTACAACCAGGGACAAGACTAACCAAGCCACCAGACCCCATCCTTGTAGACGGAGAACCCGAATTTGAAGTTAAGAACGTCCTGGACTCCATGCTGATAAAGACAAAACCTTTTTATTTAATTGACTGGAAAGGTTACGGACCACAGGAAAGGTCATGGGAACCTAGTGACCATGTCCATGCACCCCGATTGGTGAAAAAATTCCACCGAAATTTCCCAGACAAACCGAAACCACAGGGAAGAACGACTTTAGGAGGGGCCTTGGGGGGGAGTGCTGTCATGATGCCTACCCCCGGGGACCCAGAACATGTCCAGCAACCCCGGAAGCAGGCATCAAGTTACCCCAAGCAAGCCCAACAACCCCCGCTAGGGGCTATTTGGGTGCAATCCTGGCACCTATGGTGCCAGGCTCATATAGAGAGCCAGGCTCATAGATCAAAACTTACCTGATGCAGACCATGCTGCAAACTTACCTGATGCAGACCATGCTGCAAGAGCTCCAAGCCAAACGAGGCTTGGAAGGGACTATTTTACCTAGGGACTATTATTTTACTCGGGTGGGGCTGGGGAGGAATACTTACCTGGGACTACTTTGGAGGCCATTTAAACCACGCCGAAGAGCAGCACACGCTTCGCGTTATTCTGCAACCAGCAGCGTAACGCTCACCGTGCCTGCAAGTCTGCATCCAGTCTTCTGCCACACCAGCCTCCAGTTTGGAGCTCCTAGAAAAAGGGAGAAAGAAGGAGAAAAGGTTAGAACAAGAGCAATACCTTTGATCCTTACCTGAATTCCCGTTCCAGCGCACCTTTGAGCTCGAAGAAAGAAGTTATTTTATGTGCGTCGCCTCGCCTGCTGCAGCGCCGCGCTGAACTCACCGGCCTTCGCAGCATCTTCACATTTCACCGCATCCTCCTGCATGTTCCCGCTGCACTCCGGCACCTAAAGAGAAGACAAGAACAGCAAGGTGAGCCAAGGGAATACACAGAGGAATACCCCCCATAGACTTACCTGATTTTACCACCAGGGGTACTTTTCTTCTTCACGGGTTGGCGCAGCTTCCACTGCATCCTAGCCGAACCCCAGCCCCTAAGGGGAAACAAAAGGACAGCAAGGTGAAACAAGGGACTAACAAGGGGAACCCTCCTCACCAGAAAAGACTTACCTGATTTTACCGCCGGAGGCATTATTCCCCGAGACTTCATACTTTCTCTCAGCGCCTGAATAAGGGAGAAAGCAATAGGTTACATATGGACATTATTTTATCGAACTGTGTTGGATAATACAAATCCTTACCAGAACATTACCGGTTGCCTCGAGGAACTCTTCAGTAGGGTCAAGCTGCAACCTGCAAGGAATCGGACAAGAGTGAAAGTCAGGCATTTTAACTCTTACGAACTACATACTTACGTAGTCTTGCTGGGAATATCGGAGTCAATATTGTCCTGGAACTCACCAATTCCTTCAAGCCAGTGAAGCAACTGGTTATCTACGCGCCCCTGCGCTCAATAGAGGATGGAGAGCTCATCTTTTCAAATCAACAGGTGAGACTATAAGAGGGGACATCCAAGGTGATCAGTGGGGAGAACAGCGGGGTGGGGGGATTTACGCTCAACTCCACGGGTGGTTAATTCCCTTTCTCCATTTGCAGAAGAATATTCCTACGGCCCAAGCAAACAAAGCTAGGTGGGCCAGTCCAGTCCGTCATCTTGGCCCTACGCGTCACATTGGTGGAGACCGCAGCAGTCCAGTCCAGATCGACGCCTCTGTGGGAGCCAGGTGAGCGTAACAGAACGCAAAGCCTACCTACAAATTCCCACCCGGGCGTTATGGATACCTCAGAGACTGACCAATTGGCCCAATTACTAGGGGAACTGAGGGCTGAAGTGCATTCCGCCCGTCAAGAAACCAATGCCCTTAGGAGGGAACTGATTTTGTCAAAGGAAATCCAGCTCCTGTGTTATCGAGTAACCCTGTGCAAATAAACCTACCTGGAAATATTCCATTAGCTCCACCCAAACGCTTTGCTGGAGATCCCAAAAGGTTTGCCGTGTTTATGAACCAATGCCGCTTGCACCTTTTATGCAGACCTGGAGCCTTCCCAAACGATCAAGCCAAGGTAGCCTTTGTATTGTCATATCTCAGCAGCAGTGCAGCTGATTGGTCAATTCCACTAGTTACTTAGGATGACCCAATTCTTCGGGATATTCAGGGCTTTCAAACAAGCATGGAAAGACTATTTGCCCGGCATTCCCAAGGACAGGCCCTGGATAACAAACTTTTGTCCCTACGACAGGGTAACCAGGACCTTCTATCTTACATTGCGACCTTTAATAGGTTGATAGTGGAAACTGGATGGCCTGAGGTAAAACGAATCACGTTATTTCATTGAGGGCTTCGAGGAGAACTCAAGGATGTCTTGGCTCAAGTCATGAACCCACCTCAAGACTGTGCTGAATATATAGACTTAGTGGTCCAGTTAGATCACAGACTTCAGAACAGAAAGGCTGATCGAGCCAAGTTTGAGAACAGGGTGTTGGTCAAAACCCACGCTAACCCCAAAGGAGCAGAGGCTTCAGAACCCATGCAAATCGGAGGGGTTAAAAGACCCTTAACCCAGATGGAAAGAGAAAGGAGACGGCAAATGCAATTGTGTCTATATTGTGGAACTTCTGGGCATTTTCTACGGGATTGCCCTGTAAAACCACCCAAGAAGGTGGTAGGAGCTGCTGATAAAAGCCATATGGAGTCAGACTCGGGAAGCGACCATGCCCGACAAGCGTAGAGGTCCGCTTGCCGAGCTTGAAGAAGGATACTCAGACCTCGCATTTCATCATACCAATGGTCCTCGTAGATCCAGGGCAGCCATCGCGTATGCACGCAGTAAGGGCATACATTGATAGCGGGGCCATAGGAAACTATGTGGACTATCAATTGGCTTCCAGGATGAATCTGCCTCTCTGCCGAAAAACCACCTCAGATGTCATCACCACAGTTGATGGAACTGAAATTGCCTCTGGGCCTGTAACTCATTCCACCGCAGAGATGACATTATTGGGTCCAGATGGGCATCGAGAGGCTATTGTGTTTGATCTAATCAAGGCCCCACAGTTCCAAATAATACTGGGGATACCTTGGTTGGAAACACATAATCCTTGTATTGATTGGCGAGAGAAGAGAATAACCTTCCCGGATTGTGCGCAAACCTGTTACCCAAAGAAAAATCTGAGCGCAGGCCTGGCCACAGTAACCACAGCAGTCATGCAACTACCTCCTGAATACCAAGAATTCCAGGATGTCTTCCAAAAAGAACAGGCAAACACCTTACCTCCTCACAGATCGTACGATTGCCAAATCGATCTCATACCCGTTGCACAACCCCCTTGTAGCAGGATCTATGCCCTTACGGAACCTGAGAACCTTCACCTATGACAATACTTAGACCAGTACCTTGCCAATGGCTTTATTCGCCCATCTAAGTCCCCTGCATCTTCAGCTTTGTTCTTCGTGCCCAAAAAGGAAGGTGACCTCAGAACATGCATAGACTACCGCTCATTGAACCAGATAACTGTTAAGAACCGATACCCATTGCCTCTGATCCCTGAACTACTAGACCAAGTGAAGGACGCTTGCATATACACTAAATTAGAACTCCAGGGGGCATACCATTTGGTACGTGTAAAAGAGGGCGACGAATGGAAGACTGCTTTCCGCACTAAGTATGGGTTATTCGAATACCAGGTGATGCCTTTCGGGTTGTGCAATGCACCTGCAGCCTTCCAATGCTTCATGAACGATGTCCTTCGTGAACTCATTGACGTTTGTGTTGTCCTATATATCGATGATATTCTAGTATACTCCTCTTCAGAATCTGACCATTGAAGCACGTCCGAGCAGTCCTTGAGAAATTGCGTCAGCACAACCTATATGCAAAACTGGAAAAATACGTTTTTCATGCCACAGAAGTTGAATTCCTTGGGTTTATCCTGACCCTAAAGGGAATCCGAATGGACTCACGAAAGGTGGATGCAATCCTTAAGTGGCCATCACCAAGTTCAGTTAAAGGAGTACAAAGTATGCTCGGCTTTGCCAATTTCTACCGCAGATTCATCCCGGATTTTTCACATGTTGTACATCCCATCACAGCACTCTTGCGAAAAAATAAACGCTTTATGTGGACTGAAGAAGCTGAAAATGCCTTCCAAGGGATGAAAGCGAAATTCACGTCTGCACCTGTATTAAAGCACCGGCGCCCTGAACTTCCATACATAGTGGAAACTGATGCATCCAGTCTAGCCATGGGAGCTGTCCTGTCTCAAAAGGACCCTGAAACTGGCCAGCTTCACCCAGTAGCGTTTTGTTCCAGAAAGTTCTCGGCACCTGAGTTAAACTATGCGGTTACCGATAAGGAGTTATTAGCCATTAAATCCACCTTCAAGGCTTGGCGGCACTATCTTCTCGGTGCCAGGCATACCATTACTGTGATCACCGATCACCGGAACTTACAGTATTTAAAGACAGCCAAGGCCCAATCGTCACGTCAACTCCGATGGGCATTGTTCTTTGCCGAGTTCGATTTCGTGATAACCTATCGACCAGGTTGTAAGAATGGTAAAGCAGACGCCTTATCCCGAATAGGGATGGGAGAAGCAGAAGTGAACCCTGAACCAGTACCCATAATTCCCGAACAAAGGAATCTTGGCATGACTACTCTACAGACTCTAGAGGACATTCAGGTAAAGATCCAGCAACTCTTTGATTCTACAGCCTTGCACGACTGGGTAAAGAAAGGCCCAGACTACTCTGTCACCAATTATCTGCCTTATTACCAAGGATGGCTATTTCTGCCACACAAGGAATTACAAGAGCTAGTCATTTCCTGTTATCATGATACCCTAATGGAGGGGCACCCAGGTATTGCAAAAACTGAAGCTAAAATTAAAAGACAATTCTGGTGGCCCACCTGGCAAAAGGATATTAAATCATTTGTGATGTCTTGTTACATTTGCGCCCAAAACAAAAGTCAAAAGAAAAAACCAGCTGGACTCTTACAACCTTTAGACATTCCACCTACACCATGGCACACCTTATCGTTAGACTTTATTATTGATCTACCCCCATGTAATGGATTTAACACCATTCTAGTTATTGTGGATCTTTTTTCCAAGATGGCCCACTTTATTCCTTTGAAGGGATTACCTTCTGCTTCAATTCGGGCCAAGGAGTTCCTCGAAAACATTGTTCGCATACATGGATTTCCGTCCGTATTGGTCTCTGATCGGGGCAGTCAATTCATTTCACATTTTTGGAAAAAATGCTGTCAATTGGCACAAATCGATGTGAGGTTATCGACCAGTCACCACCCCCAGACCGATGGTCAAACGGAGAGGACCAACCAGACTTTCGAACAATACCTGCGTTGTATGTTACATCAGACGGAGAATAATTGGAAAGACACTCTTTGGATCGCCGAATATGCATTCAATATTTCAGTACACTCTGGAACTGGACAAAGCCCCTTTTATACCTTATATGGGCACCATCCTCGAACCTCAGACCTTGACTCACCCCAACACTTAGAAATGCCCGACGTGGACCATCTGCACGCTACGATTACACAAGCCTTTAAGGAAGCAACTACACATTTAAAACAGGCGAAAGAAAAATACAGGAAAGATGCTGATCGGCATAGAAGTGATTCTCCACAATACCAAATAGGGGACCAAGTATGGTTAGCCACAAAACATATACCTCTAAAGGGAACATGGGCCTTTAACCCCAGATATTTGGGACCTTACTCTATTAAGGCCATTATCAACCCGGTGGCTGTCAAGTTGGACTTACCTACTAATATGCAAATTCATCTCGTCTTTCATGTGTCACTTTTGAAGCCAGTACAACCAGGGACAAGACTAACCAAGCCACCAGACCCCATCCTTGTAGACGGAGAACTCGAATTTGAAGTTAAGAACGTCCTGGACTCCAAGCTGATAAAGTCAAAACCTTTTTATTTAATTGACTGGAAAGGTTACGGACCACAGGAAAGGTCATGGGAACCTAGTGACCATGTTCATGCACCCCGATTGGTGAAAAAATTCCACCGAAATTTCCCAGACAAACTGAAACCACAGGGAAGAACGACTTTAGGAGGGGCCTTGGGGGGGAGTGCTGTCATGATGCCTACCCCCGGGGACCCATACCATGTCCAGCAACCCCGGAAGCAGGCATCAAGTTACCCCAAGAAAGCCCAACAACCCCCGCTAGGGGCTATTTGGGTGCAATCCTGGCACCTATGGTGCCAGGCTCATATAGAGAGTCAGGCCTGGCACCTATGGCGCCAGGCTCATAGATTAAAATTTACCTGATGCAGACCATGCTGCAAACTTACCTGATGCAGACCATGCTGAAAAAGCTCCAAGCCAAACAAGGCTTGGAAGGGACTATTTTACCTAGGGACTATTTTTTTACTCGGGTGGGGCTGGGGAGGAATACTTACCTGGGACTACTTTGGAGGCTATTTAAACCACGCCTGAAGAGCAGCACACGCTTCGCGTTATTCTGCATCCAGCAGCGTAACGCTCACCGTGCCTGCAAGTCTGCATCCAGTCTTCTGCCACGCCCGCCTCCAGTTTGGAGCTCCTAGAAAAAGGGAGAAAGAAGGAGAAAAGGTTAGAACAAGAGCAATACCTTTGATCCTTACCTGAATTCCCGTTCCAGCGTGCCTTCGAGCTGGAAGAAAGAAGTTATTTTATGTGCGTCGCCTCGCCTGCTGCAGCGCCGCGCTTAACTCACCGGCCTTCGCAGCATCTTCACATTTCACCGCATCCTCCTGCATGTTCCCGCTGCACTCCGGCACCAAAGGAGAAGACAAGAACAGCAAGGTGAGCCAAGGGAATACACAGAGGAATACCCCCCATAGACTTACCTGATTTTACCACCGGGGGTACTATTCTTCTTCACGGGTGAAACAAGGTGAAATAAGGGACTAACAAGGGGAACCCTCCTCACCACAAAAGACTTACCTGATTTTACCGCTGGAGGCATTATTCCCCGAGACTTCATACTTTCTCTCAGCGCCTGAATAAGGGAGAAAGGAACAGGTTACATATGGACATTATTTTATCGAACTGTGTTGGATAATACAAATCCTTACCAGAACATTACCGGTTGCCTCGAGGAACTCTTCAGTAGGGTCAAGCTGCAACCTGCAAGGAATCGGACAAGAGTGAAAGTCAGGCATTTGAACTCTTACAAACTACATATTTACGGCGTCTTGCTGGGAATATCAGAGTCAATATTGTCCTGGAACTCACCAATTCCTTCGAGCCAGTGAAGCAACTGGTTATCTACGCGCCCCTGCGCTCAATGCAGGATGGAGAGCTCATCTTTTCAAATCATCAGGTGAGACTACAAGAGGGGACATCCAAGGTGATCAGTGGGGAGAACAGCGGGGTGGGGGGATTTACGCTCAACTCCACGGGTGGTTAATTCCTTTTCTCCATTTGCAGAAGAATATTCCTACGAGCCAAGCAAACAAAGCTAGGCAGGCCAGTCCAGTCCGTCATCTCGGCCCTACGTGTCACATTGGTGGAGACCACAGCAGTCCAGTCCAGATCGACGCCTCTGTGGGAGCCAGGTGAGCGTAACACAGGGGGAGCGAAAAGAGGAGAACAGAGGGTCAAAGGACCATCCAAACCCTTTTATGCTTGCTGCTTGGCATAAATGGCATGCCAGCAGCCTGTCAGCAGCAATGGGGCCGCACTTTTACAAAGTTCCCCAGCCCATGTATTTGCTAAAAAAGTGTAAACCTGGCAGTCCTGCTAGAAGCCCACAGGTTGCCATGTACATTCCTCACTATATTAGGAAGGTGGCCTCCAAAGATTTCTTGCTGGTGTGTCTAGAAGCAAAGTTATTCTAAATTTCGTATGAGCCTTTTTTAGAATTAAAATGAGAAACCTGTTGAGGGTACACAAACAGATTTCAACATAACTGTACATCACTGATGACTGTTGGGTTAATATATTAATAACGCTATATCTGGTTCAGCCTATGGGTAGATTCAGTTATAAATTGCCAAAGCACAATTGATGCTTTTTTATTACTCTGGCTTTCCAGACACCTGTAATACTGTTCGAGCTATTGTGTATTGCTGTTTGGGGCTGGGTTTCATCCACAACAAACTGTTGGGGCCAGCCCTGGAGTCCTCCTTTGTTCTCTGCTGAGAAGGCTAGACACCTTCCCAGAGGAACAGGATATACCCGAGTGGGGGCCAGTGCTTCAAAGGGAAGCTTTGCCAGCACAATGTGGATGTCAGACAAGGGAGATCAGGAGTGGAGTCTCTCTGATATAAGGCAAATGGGAAGGGGGGGGGGGTTGGGTAGCTTAGGAGAGGCACTGTCCCCAGAGGAAGGATTCCACCATCTTGGAAATTCCTGGGTCACACATACTTCCTGAACCTCTTACCAATTCTTGCAGTCAAGGCACTATGGGAACTGTCATGAGAAGCTAAAAACTCTTGTTACAACAGCTGACATTGACCCCATTTTGAAGACTTGAAATGGGCCAATCCTCTGAGAAAAAATTGCTATGTAAAGGGCGAGCCCATCTTTGCTGAATAATCTTTGGGTTCAAAAAGAAGGATTTCGCTAGAACCTTATTGGGTACAGTCTGCCCAAATTCCTCAGTAAAAATAAAGCTTTCCAAGGAGGGAGTCAGACGCTTCCCTAAATCACTTCAAAGGAACATTTGAAGTGCCCTTCTGTTGGAAAAGACCTACCTGCTGCTTGGACATTGGTACCCAAGACTCTGCAAGTGTCATTAGCAACCTTCCTGGTTCAGAAGGGCTAGCTGAGTGACTATCCTTGCTTTAAAGTCCCTGGACAGCATGCCAAGGACCTGCTGCATGGATAGTGGTGAGCAGGGATCTACTTGCAGAAGTGGCAAAACCTCTCTAAGTGTCCCTAGCAACCTTCCTCGCTGGGATGGGCATAAGAAGGATTTGCCTTTCCTCTGCCCATGCCACCTTAAAAAGGCAAAGGAGGTGTATCATTCGTGTTGTGCCTGTTTCACCTTTATAATTGGGATCATTGCTGGCTTAGTAGTCAGGGCTCAAGTCGAGGGTGCATGCGGGTGGACGGTGTCCACTTTTTTCAGAGTGTGGACACCGTCCCACGTGATCGCGAGGTGACTGGCCCTCTGGAAAAGTCTCCTTCATGCATACACAGCACTGCGGTGCTTCACGTTCAGCGCGTTGTTGTGTATGCATAAAGCACCAGCGCTATGCCAGAGAGTGAAATTAGAAAATGGAGATTGCAGACATGCACGCAGTGCTACGTGATGTCTCACGTGCGGCGTGCGCTGCTGGAACAAGAGAAGGTAGACTTGCGAGTGCGACATAGACCCCTCCTGGCATGAGGAAGTTACCAAGGAGTACTTCCTGGGAACGGCGCTATGGGAACGGACTGATGCTGGCTTTGGCACTAGGACCTAACAGCACAAGGAGAGCGAGAGGGAAAGGGTCCACGGAGAGCCTGTAGCTGGGACTTGCAGAGAGGGGCGGCAGCCTTTAGATAAGATTAAGAACTAAGGCTCGAGTCTACACTATGGGCCTCATTCCGAGATTGGAGGTAGTCATGGCGCTATTTGCGCCATGACTGTCTCTAATAACGGTACCGGCACTAGTATGGTTCAATGGGGACTTACCGGCATAGTCCAACCTGTGCGGGACCGGTAAATCCCAATTGAAAAAGCCATTTCCCATTCCCATTTGAGCCCCGATAGGGCTCAATGGGAATGGGGAAGAAGCTAATAACGGTACCGCAAATTGCGGTACCGTTATTAGCTCTGAAGTCCCTTAACGGGTCCCATCCATAACGCCTGGTCAGACCAGGCGTTAAGTGAGGGTCCCGCTAAGGGACCTCGTAGTAGGGCGGTAATGGATTACTGCGGTGCCAGTATCCCTTACCGCCCTACTCGGAATGAGGCCCTATGACTTTATAAATCCGTCCCTGCCCTAAAATGCACGGTGCACCATTATAAAACAGCGGCAGGTTTAACGATTCACTCCGTTTGTTTGAAACGTTTTTCGTGTATAGTTTCACCTAAATGAACAGGATCAGTGGTCACTTATTGCTTATGTTGGCATTGGCGAGCTGAGGCAGTCACACCTCAGAAAACACTGAAAATAACAAGTTTACTTTCTCACTGCTTATTTATAGACTGATCCACTTCGGTTAGTTTGATCCCCCACCAATCACTACACCCCTCTTTCCTAAAATTGGTGTGAGAGTGTGAACTGTCACTGCCAACAGCAATAAAGCAAATTCAAGTATAAAACCAACAGGAAAATACTGTGGGTGCACAAATGGGCATAAAAGGAAAATTGAGCCTCAACTCCTAAGTGGTTTGGTGGATTGGGATGCGGGACCCTTTGTTTGATTTCTTCCGAGTTCTGGCTTCAGCAGTGCTTGTGATACATGCAACGCAGGCTGTGCGGCGACACACGGTCAATAGGAGTGGAGGCAGGTGTTTGTACCAGAGGGGACGGGAAGGCACCAGTTAATTCCATTTGACTAGTTTGCGGGCGGTGGGTGGCAGAGTGGTTTGGATCTGAAAGGAACTGTGAGAAGTGACTCTACAGAGCCCTTCCTTAGCACCACCACTTGTTATCAGGGACACTGAGGTGCTAGGTACCCAGAAATATGTAATGTGAATACCTGTGTATAATTCGGACATTAATAAAAAAAATATACTTACAGACTTGGATATTTAACCGCTCAGACATGAATACACAATCAGAGAATCTAAGAATTTGCTATAATAAAAAAAGAATAGGCTGGTGAGTACATGGATTGCCCAGCTGCAGTGCAACCCCACTGCCTGCATTGACAACCTTCACCCAAATCAAGGTGAGAGAAAAATACCTGTGCAGGAACACAGGGTCAGTATCTGAGGCTTGGCTCTCATATCTAGTGTCAGAACAGCTAAACAGTATTTACATTAATCTTCAACAGAAGGCAAAGTGAGTAGTTTATTAAAGTTAGCATTCCAAAGTATGGGCCTTTGAAGGCCCATTCTGTGATTCTTAACCGGAAAGGAGGTCGACAGGGACTTTTATAACACATCCAGCTTTAAGCTATTGCATATGAGCCTCTTCCCCTATCATGAAATCATGAAATCATCAATTGTAGCCCCACAAAAACACAGACAAGGCCCTGAACGTACACGTTATAGCTTTTGAAGACTATTTGTAAAATGCTGGTACATCTACTCATCCATAAGGAAACAAGACAGAAAGAGAACAGAAAAACAAAACTCACACTATGACATTTGCATTCTGAATCAAATCTATGATATCACTTGCAGTTCTTGCTAAGGGCTTCTCAATGCCTCTACATTTAGATGCTCCTTTATGTACAACTCTCCATCTCTATGTTAATATCACATAAATCGTGGTCTAAGTCTCACAAGCAGTTTTGCAGCGAGTAGTGTGATACTCAGGCACCAGCTATACCAAAGGAGTTCTTGCTCTTCAATCAACCTATCTTGCCTGGGAGCTTGCGAGCTCAGCAGGATAGCCATTCTACTGCTCTTTTCTGCCAGATTGGTATGCTCATTAAGCCCTGGCAGCGCGCTAACTCTCATGAGCAGTTTTGCGGTTCTGTGGAGTTCTGTGGATTCCGGAGAGGGCTGAGGCCCAGGAGTGAATATTTCTTGGGTTGCTTCCAGCTGCCCTGGCGTTTGCAGAGGAGTTAGCAACGGGCCACGTGTTAAGGGCACCCAAAACGGATATGTCAATGTCCATGCAACTGGCAATGTATTTACCATTACCGCCGTCCCTAAATCAGGCTCCTTCCGTGGATTAGAACAGGCTTTGCCCACCATCGAATGTAAAACGAATAACGGTAGCCAGATTTGAAGGCTGAGCGGGGACATGAAGAGGTATCGAAATCAATAGAATTGTTTTTCACTACCATACAGAAACCAAACATAACTAATAAGACTGATCATCAACTCCCATCAACATCAGGTGTGGGTATTGTCTCAAATCAAACTTGCACTGTGCCAATGCAACAATCAGTCTCTGGTATGGAAAAGGTTTCAGGGGCGCAACAGGAGACATTGGAGGGGGGTTCAGTGTCGGAAGATGATGATGATTTTTTCTTGAACAACCCACCTCCCTGATATTTTCTGAAGCACTGGTCACTGACTCTGACTCATCGATTACTTCCTATGTCTCTACTCCGGCGTCAGCGCAACACCGTAGGCTAACCAAAGTGATTGAGAAACTGGACCATACAGTTTATGTTCAGCTAGATCCCATTTTACTCGAATTGAATCAGGTGGTGAGCTCTTTATTGGGACTATATGAGAAGTTAAACCGAGTTTCCCAAATGCACTCGGTCCCATTAGATCTAATATGGGGCAAAGTAAAATCAATGGGTGTCGTTAACGTGGATCAAAGTAAGGGGGACAGCGATAAGCTGGTCTTGGGAGGCGGGGGTGTTTTTGGTACCACTGATGAATTGATTAAACCAAATGTTAATGTGAAACCAAATACTCCTGACGTAATTTTAGTGGAGCCATCCTCTGAAGTTGGAAGAACTGACGCACTTGAGCCCCCTTTTCCCACTAAATGTAGGAAAAGGAAAGAAAGTAAACAGCGGAAAAAAATCTATGAACGAAAAACAACCCAAGCCATCTAATGCAATTGCGAAGTCCTTTTTCAAATCCCTCACCATGCCTATAAGGAATGAGCTAATCGCAGAAGAGGTGGGGGAAAGAAAAAACCTTGCGTCACAAGCTGGCAAGGGGCGGGGAAAACAAACGGTAATAGAGCCCGTGAAGCTTGTGATGGAGGCAGGGGTGGATGTGATTTAGCAAAAACAGTATATAAGGATTATGCAGGACAAACTTACCCTTTGGTGGAGAATCAAATACAAGATGAAAAGTGTATGCCCCTGGTGTTCACGGGTGGATGTAAGAAGAGCGCAGGGGAGCCCCTGGGGACAACCCCAAGGGAAACAATTGGTTTCTCCCTGCGTGATGTGGGTGCGATCAAATGTAAGTCCCTGGTAGAACACCAAGCGCTGGGAAGTGGCAAATCGAGGTTCTACCTACAGGAGGAGAAATACAAAATCTAGAGGGGGTAAGATATGTGAGCAATGTAAAGTGGGATTGGGAAAAGGGTAACAACATCAAGGAGGTTTTGACGGTTGGTCGTCAGAGCGGCCCACAAGTCCTTATAAGGATAAGGCTGGATGGTAGAGCCCCCCTCTTCCATGTACTCCAAGACCCAAATAGAAAAAGAAAAGACTTGCATCTGATAACGTAAGTGATGGGTAGGAAACGTACAATTGAAGGTATCTCACAGGAGACTAGAAATGTGGTATTGAATAGGACGGGGATCTTATGGCTGCTGTCCGAGATCCCCTGCCTAAGGGCAATCAGCATGAATGACATTGACCGAGTACAGTTTATGGTACGAAACAGAGCTGACTTGGTAACCTTAGATTGCACTCAGAGATTTTAGCTGCTCTTATCCTTAGTGAACTATCATCACTGTATCAAATAGGCTTTGCTGTTTTACTCGTTGAAAATGATGAGGGGATGAGTTACAGGGAAAGGGACCTAGCCCAGAAGGACAGAAATGGTAGGGCTGGGAATTCTTTTGTGAGAATGGAAAACAAGGCACTCTCCTCAGTTTATGATCGAGGATGGTATGGTACCCATCGAATCACCCATTACTATTCACAACTGTGGCCTCATTAAGGATATAAAGTATACAAATATTGGTAATTTTATCTTGGAATAGTTGCAGGCATGTGCATTTTTTCTCTAACCCGAGGCTGGGCACTCTCTCACAACAATATCCAATCATTTGTATTCAGGAAATATGGTTAATGGAAGCCCTGGTGGTGGATGGATGTCAGTTATTTATTGAAAATATTTCACCTAATGGAGAAGTGGCCGAATTTATTTGACCTAAAAACGAAACTCACTTTTTACTTTTTCTACTTTTTATTATTTTTATAATGTTGAATATTTATTGGAATAGCACAGTGTGTAAGCATGATACTCTTCTTGATGAACTGACAAATTTTATTACCAATTGGTCATCCTCCAGGACAAATGGTCTAATAGTTGTGGGAGGGGACCGGAACTCCTTCTGCTTTTATGAGCAGTGTAACTGTGTCCTGCCGGGGCAATCTCCTTCCGTAATTAAAATTAAACATCGAAAGAGATGGCTTGAGAGTTTAGAATCTCTTGGTTTACATTGATTAAATGGGTGTAAAACAGGAGATATACCGAGCCAAACTACATGGGAAAGGCCAGACAAAAGATCCATTTTAGATTACTTGTTCGTCAAAAAGACCCTGTTCGGGATCTGTTCTCGTTTTGATGTTCTCCCGAATGATATGAGTGACCATAGTATGATTGTAGCTGAATTTCAAATTTCATTGAATAGGAGGACTAGTCAGTTCTCCCCTCCTGCATGGTAAATCAAGGTGGGAATAGAGTTTCTTGCAATCAACATAAAGCATCACTGACAAATAAAAGGGTGACTCGGATTCTGGCAACCGCTTCCATGAAATGGAAAATGGATTGCTTAAATTTGAACCATTTTGACATCTTCCTGGGGTAGCTATTAGGCAAAGTCAGGTCGAAACCCAAGGTGTGCCAAGTCAAACATCCCCATCAATTTTGGCCCCAGGATCAGGGAGAGAAAAAGGGATATGAGAAAGACCATTAAAGACCTTAAATTTAAACATCAGGGGGATACCCCAACCCTGGGGATAGAAATTCAGAGGCTAAACAAAGGTATCTCAATTGGATGAAACTGCATAAGCAACAGCTTCTCCAATTTGATGCTGAGTTAATGATGGACACTTTATGTAAGACTGATTCCACTCCCTTCTGGCGTCTCGTAAATAATATGGGCAGGAATGCAGTGGATCGCAAGCTCAATCCAATTGGGGAAGAACAGTGAGTTACTTTCTATAAGGGAAAGTTTGGTCAGGAACCAGTAGCTGAGCAGCCTCCTTATGGAAATATTGGTGATGAATGGAACCTTCCAATTAAATTTGAAAAGGTCTTAGCTATTATTGAAGCTTGTAGTAAATCCAGAAGCCCTGGGCCAAATAGACTGGCTAACATCTTGTTCAAGGATGACCGTACGTTATGGGCATCCATTTTGATGATTTATTTCCCAAAAATCCTCAAAACATAGTCTTTCCCAGTAAATTGCAAAGTGCATGTGTAATTCCGATCTTCAAGAGAGGTGATCAGAATTACTCCATTAACTATAGGCCAATTTCCATTTTGAATGCTGACAGCAACGTCCTGGTGACCCTGCTGCTAAAACATCTTGAAACCTCATTGTTATAGGTTGGCTGCATCCAAAATGTGCAGAGAGGCTTTCGTAAGCACTTTAGTACCAGCCTTAGCAGTCTTCTGCGAAGAGATGTTCAAACTCTAGCGCTTACGGGTAGATGCACCGCCATGCATGTCGCAAGTATTGATTTAACTGCAACATTCAATACGGTGAACAGGAATAGGCTTTGCCAGAAGCTTGTTAGCTGGAATATTCCTGGGGGTCTTCTGAAACTCATAATTGCCCACACGACAATTCAAACTTTAGGGTCGGATTGAACAACCAGGGAGATGCATCACGCTCTACTCCAACATTCTCTGGAGTTAGGCAAGGGTGCATCTTGGCACCCTGTTTATTCAATCTCTATACCTTGGATCTAGGATAGCCTTTGGAGGGCAGTGCCTTTGCCTAACCGAAGTTAAACCATCAACGTTTATTTTGGATTTCGTATACAGATGATTTCTTGTTATTTAATCTGACACCCAGCGGGCTTCAAAGATTGATTGATGCTTTTGGTTCATATTGTAAGATCAATGATCTTGTCAGCAACCCTGCTAAGTCTAAGGTAATTCGATTTATCCAGAAAATAAGTCGTATTCCACGAAATTGGTGGTTGGGTGAACAACTGTTGGAAACAGTGGACTCAATGGTATATTTGGGATTCCATATAGCAGAGAAATATACTAAATGGGAAATGTAGGCCAATGGGAACAGAAAGCTAATGGCCTGTCCAGTCAACTGAAAAAAGTTGATGGGACATATGGGAAATTTACATTACTTCCTACCCTGAAATTATACCAAGGGAAAATTGGCCCTAAACTGCAGTACGGAAAAAAAATGCATGGCATTGCAATGGGTGACATGCTCCCAGCAATGGAAGCCCTTCTGTGGAGGAAGATTGTCAATGCTCCAAATTGATTTGCAGGGGCTTTCATCAGATATGAATTAGGCATTCAATCGGTTAGATCACAAAGACTATGGAATTTCCTAAACCTGTTTCAAAAAATCTTGGATGCGAACGGTAACCCATTATTTGGGGATATATTAATGACCATGAAAGAGTTCATAAAGGGGGCTGATTGCAACTGCCAGTTTAGGTTAGATAAAACAGTGTGATAACCTTTTGGTCAATATAGGTTCATATCGGGAGCAATTAGTATTGAGGTCACAGTTACCTAAAAAATGCCTTAAAATGTGTGATTGGGTCGATAAAATTGAAAAGGTGCGTGGCTACACATTCTCTATAACAATTATTGTAGAGCATAAAAAATTGGGGGTTCCTGCTCCATTTTTATCGATGTACACGAGAAGGGCAGCCTGAAACGAATTTGAGATTTCGTTGGAATCTCCACCACACAAAGGAAATTCTATCCAGATATAGGTTGGAAAATTATGTGGAGATGAATTGTAGATTATGACAAGAATATGGACAAAACTACGAGACATATTCTGATGAAGTGTACGCGTTGCTAAAAACGGCATTAGAAATATTTTGCTAATTTCTTTTATTCTGGTGGCTGCACAGATGGGACTATTTTTGGAGGAGGTGTCTGGAAGGGCGCTCCGCCTCGGATGTAATTTCTGTGGTGTTCTTTTTTAGGCTTGTTGAGATGAAACATGACTTCATGTAAATTATGTTCTCTGAGAGGGGATATTATTTCTGTACAAAATAAGACTTTATTATCTTTTTATGGCATTATCCCCTAAATAGGTTGATGTAAAATGTTTTTAATCAAGACCCTGTTTAGTGAGTAGCCTTTCCAATAGTCTATAAATATTTATTTTAGAAGTGTGAGTTTTTTTATTAGAAATGATGATTAATTTAGCCGAAGTTGTATGAAATTGAATTGTTTAGTCTACCTGGGGTGATTTGTGATGAAAAATCGGAGGGGGAGACGCACACATATATAATTGAATACTTATGGTTACACAAATGTATGTTAATACATTTTCAGATTTTCAAAGACTCTTAGGTGCTCCTTGCCAGGTCTGTGCTACAATATAGAGAAAAGGACCAGGTCTTCATTATTCAACTGAATACATGGCAAAGGCATACCATACCACTGATCTCCCATCAGTCAAATATGTACATTGAATAAATAATTAACTTAAGAAAATATTTTATGTTTCAAAATACAAATAATATTTGCTGAAATTCTTCTCATTCCACAAAACAGTTAGTCAAAATATATCCACATTAAACTTTTGTTTTTCAATAATATCACAAATTAGTGTTACATAAATTCACATTTTTAGTTATGAAACATAAACAAAAGTCATATTAAACAACACTCCATTTCATGTTCATCAATTTTAGTAGATGTTGATATCTTATTCTACACTTGATACTCAAATCTTGAGTGTCTAGTTTTCCCACTACACGTTTCGGCCAGTATCAGCCCTTCTTCATATGGAGATATCGATACTTTTCCTTGTTATTCCTAAAAGAGTAGAATTAGAGTGCTATTATACTCATTCTTACTTTGACCTGCATAATTGTTTGTATTTTAGCCAAAGCACTATTCGCTATTCTAACCTTTCCAGATTTGATATTATGCTTAAAGGATTCTCAAATATATCAGAGCTTAATATGGATGTTCGCCTCTTGCTGCAATTCTACTTTCACTCTTCGTGATAGTCCTATCTGTAAAGATGAAAGACTGATTTTTGAAATTTCTTCCCGGTACTGCAGAATAAAACAGTTTTGTGATCGCGAGCGGGACCCGTTGCTAAAAAAGCGCTGGGTCCCACTCCGCGATCACCTGATTAAAGGATACTTGAATCGTGGTTTACAATATCTTACCAGACCATCTCCAGTCTTCCTGTCTATTCTTCAGAGTTTACAACACTGATATACGAAGCTCTCGATTCTGTAATAGAATCATGGGTAAATATTTACTCATTAATATGTGACGTTCCCCTTCTTGCATTGCAGGGATTAGATGTATCTTGTCAGGCGACTCGTTACAAAAAAATATAATTGTACCTGATTTAGCTCGTCATTAGGGATGATTTCTCAGATCACAAAATGTGCCCAGTTTGTGACGGCACATGAATATATACATCAATCCATTCACGCGTGCGGTGTGTAGCTGTTTCCTGTGTCTCTAGCATGACTCTGTATCTGTGGGAGTACATATATACATTTTACACCCTTTGTTTGTTCTGCAATATGGCATATAAGTATACATAATCCATTCCAGTTGCGATTATATTTCTTGTACCTCTTTTTGCATGGCGTCTATGTTCTCTTCTGAGACCTCACCAGCCCCGTTTCTCCCCTAACCATCTCGTGCTGTGTCGGACACCTGCGTGGCATCAGCGTTCTCTTCCGTAACCTTACCAACACTGTATCTCTCCTCACTGACTCGCGCTGTGTCGAGAAAGAGTCCATCCATTAGAGATCACCTAATGAAATCCGACTTGGGTCATGAGAAAAAGAAAGACAAAATGACATTTAAGGGAACTCTTCCATGCAACAATTGTAATTGTTGCAAAAATGTAATAAAAGGCAATTTCATAAATCATCCACGAAGGTAGAATAAATTATCGCTACTTCACACATCCACTTGTGACACTGCAAATGTCATATATGGAATTAAATGTCCATGTGGCTTATATTACGTTGGACTGATGGGACGAAAAGCTAAAACAAAATGGTGTGACCATAAATCAAACATGAGACAACAGTCAGTAAAATCACTGGTTGCCCAACACTTTAAAGAACACAAACATATGATTGCACAAATAAAATGTGTGATTCTGGAACATGTGACCCTACAAAGAAGAGGAGGGAATTTGCTAAATAAAACTTCAACAGAAAGAAATTCTCTGGATTGAGAAATTGGACAGTATGCATCCCCGAGGGATGAATATTGAATGGGATTTGTGTTATTTTTTATGAATGAAGTGATTAGGTGACAAGGGTAGTACACAGTAAGGGTACGGAATAACACATTTGTCAGCCTTGTTCTACTTGATAGCCTACACATTGATGTATTGAGATAATAAAACTGGACAGAAGTAAATGCTCATTATACAAATATCGTGAATACATGCCCGAGGGAAGGTATGAGACTCATTGTGAGTGAAGAGACTTAGTAAGTAATAATTTGTGACTCGCATGACTGTCGGAAGGTTGAAAACAGAGATAACTCTGTATGAAACAAAATGTTGTGTCCTATATTTCAACAATGAAAGGACTATAATTGTATGCCAACTGATTATACTCTACAAAAACCTTTTTGTATCTAATTTACATCTTTTAAATGTAGAGCGTTTGAAATGTAATATATATGTAATGTACGTATTAATTGCATGAAAGAATTAACACATGAGTGAGCAAACACACACCTACGATGGCGGTCAGAATAGGAAAGCAATAGAGGAAGGAAGGTGTTTTAGACCTTATAACAGCTGATCAGTCACGGCGAGTTGCTATGCAACAGTCCGACACAGCGCGAGTCAGTGAGGAGAGATACAGTGTTGGTAAGGTTACGGAAGAGAACGCTGATGCCACGCAGGTGTCCGACACAGCACGAGACGGTTAGGGGAGAAACGGGGCTGGTGAGGTCACGGAAGAGAACATAGACGCCATGCAAAAAGAGGTACAAGAAATATAAACGCGAATGGAATGGGTTATGTATAATTATATGCCACATTGCAGAACAAACAAAGGGGGTAAAACTTATATATGTACTCCCACAGATACGGAGTCGTGCTAGAGACATAGGAAACAGCTACACACCACACTCGTGAATGGATTGATGTATATATTCATGTGCCGGTCACAAGCTGGGCACATATTGTGATCTGGGAAATCATCCCTAATGAGGAGCTAAATCAGGTACAATTATATTTTTTGTAACGAGTCGCCTGACAAGATACATCTAATCCCTGTAATGCAAGAAGGGGAACGTCACGTATTAATGAGTAAATATTTACCCATGATTCTATTACAGAATCGAGAGCTTTGTATACCAGTGTTGTAAACTCTGAAGAATAGACAGGAAGACTGGAGATGGTCTGGTAAGATATTGTAAACCACGATTGAAGTATCCTTTAATTAGGTGATCGCGGAGTGGGACCCAGCGCTTTTTTAGCAACGGGTCCCGCTCGCGATCACCAAACTGTTTTATTCTGCAGTACCGGGAAGAAATTTCTAAATCAGTCTTTCGTCTTTACAGATAGGACTATCACAGAGAGTGAAAGTAGAATTACATCAAGAGGCGAATATCCCTATTAAGCTCTGATGTATTTGAGCGTACTTTGAGCATAATATCAAATCTGAAAAGGTTAGTATAGCGAATAGTGCTTTGACTGAAATACAAACAATTATGCAGGTAAAAGTAAGAATGAGTCTAATAGCACTCTAATTCTCCTCTTTTAGGAATAACAAGGAAAAGTATTGATATCTCCATCTGAAGAAGGGCTGATACTGACCCGAAACGTATAGTGGGAAAACTAGACACTCAAGATTTGAGTATCAAGTGTAGAATAAGATATCGACATCTACTAAAATTGATGAACCTGAAATGGAGTGTTGTTTAATATGACTTTGGTTTATGGTTTATAACTAAAAATGTGAATTTATGTAACCGTAATTTGTGATATTATTGAAAAACATAAGTTTCATGTGGATATATTTTGACTAAATGTTTTGTGGAATGAGAAGAATTTCTGCAAATATTATTTGTATTTTGAAACATAAAATATTTTCTTGAGTTAATTATTGATTCAATGTACATTTTTGACTGATGGGAGATCAGTGGTATAGTGTGCCTTTGTCATGTCTTCAGTTTAATACTGAAGACCTTGTCCTTTTCTCGTGATTTGTGATGAACTCTGATGTAGTTGTGATATTGTATGTTTTAAATGTGTATGTGTTGTTAAAGGTTATATTTCAACAATATGACAATAAAGAAAAATATCACATTCATTTGGAATCATTCCTATCTCAACGGCTTAGTGTTTACAATGTCTTCTCTGCACCTGCGGATGAAGATGCCTTAGCAGTGAATGGGTCAAAATGGTGGTGTATCCCTTTGCTGTCGGGATCTGTGCAGCTCTATTAGTTATTTTAATGTAACCAGCAGCACCGGAGGTGTACAAAGCATCCATTATAACATTAGATAGTTGGCTGTTCCATTGTGCTCAATGGAGTAGGTGCAGGGTTTACCACTGATGCAAATCCCTCTCCTGCATCATAGCCGTTATTCAAAAACATCTACCAATTTTGATTTGTCTAATGAGCCGCCGCTTTGCTCCGCTTTTCTATAGTGCTTTATCTAGTCCCCTTTCACTCTACATTGTTGTTTGAAGTGGTTGAAGTGAGGCAGAATTGTCGGGAGTTGCGTTCCTGTGATGAATAAACCTCTGTGGCACCAGTGGTCTAGGGATGAATATCGGTTTCTAAACCATCAATCAGTGCCACACTAAAAGTACACCAGAAGGGATCTGAACAGATTGGAAACACAAGCAAATTATAAACCTCCTTGCCCAATTTTGGTAATGTGGATGGAACGGCAGGCTTATCTTCGCAAGTTTGTGGATCATTGGTTAGTTGCAACACAGCAAAAATACTATTATTAGCCAATGATATAAGGGACTGTCCAGTCGAAGTTGCATAGGAATATCTACTTTATTATTATCACAGCAGACATTTCTAGTAACGCTAGTAACACTACAAAATGCAACCCACCCTGTCAGGAATGCAGAGGACAGACAGTTTCGAAGGAGGAAAATTGATGCACTTTGGAGACTGACAGGAGGGTAGTCAGTATGGTAAATAATCGCAACAGTTCAAGGTTACTTGGCTTCTGCACAAAGGGAGAAATGGGTCTTAAAAGGTCTCTAGTGTGAGGGTCTCCTCACTTCTTTCCCCAAAATACCCTCCCCCCAGATGGCCAGGGAAAGGCCATCACTTTTGGCTCCTGACCCTGGGGGTGGATATGCGGGGGAGGATCACTTGTGAGGAGGAGACTTGGTGAGTGGGGTTGAGGCACCCTTGGGTGGGACGCAGTTTCCCTCATTTCCTTTGCATCAGGAAACAGATGGCCCCCAAACCTTCATGTGGTATTTCCAAACCCTTGCTCATTGTGTTGGAAAATCTTCTTCCAAAATATACCAATATGCTACTGAGACAGGGAAAAGACCACATAGGAACAGACATCCCTTCTTTATTAATTCAGACATACATAAACACAATTATGGTACTGAGACGAGGCAGAGACCACCTAGGAACACACATCCATTCTTTAATAGCTCAAGCACACACAAACACCACTCTGGTACTGGGACGAGGAAGGTGGATGCAGAGTACAGAGACCGTTGTGTAATTAACATTAATGGTCTGCACCTAAAGCCAAAGGGGCAGTATAAATGGCCCACTCAGGTGAGGCTAATGGAGAGAACGGGAACTCCTGTGGAATGCTTGCAGACGGAAAGGCCAGAGGAAGAAGCAGGCAGACACATGTCCGAAGAGCTGTGGGGCTGCAGAGTTGTTGCAGCGGAAGCAGACTGTGGCTGGTGCTGTCGGAAGGTCTCCGGTGGCAGGGCCATGCTGCCAACCTCCAGGAGTCGAGAGGACTTCTTCTCCAATAGCCCGAGGTGTCTGAGACCCGAGAAGCGGGGCCTGCCGAGCCGGGAGCATCAGCCATGAAGAACCGACCACAGCGAAGAAAGGCACCCGAATATATCGTCCCCGGTGAGTCAAGTGAGGCTGTGTGACTCCGGGACCCTGTGGTGCAAAGACACGTGCTGAGAGAAGGTTGGAATGCTCGCGAATGAGCTGGGGCAGTGTAAAACACAGATGCCGGATGCAAATGATGGTGTGATGATTGATGAACTTTATGAAAAGAGTGGTTTAAGAATACCGAACTGTAAAGCAATTGAAAAGCCAGCTGAAGGGCCAAAATATTTGTAAAGTGGAAATTGAAAAAGGTGCAAATTCCCAGCAGGAATGTGAACTGGGAATTTACCATTACCTTGTTTTGAATATCAAGCAATTTTTAATGCCGAACCAGAGGAAAGTGATAATGAGTGAATGCCAAATGCATGAAGAGCTGAGGAAAACGTTCCTTGGTACAAAGGAACTATGAATGAGATAAAATGAAGAAAGCAAGCACTTGTAATGAATATGATGAACTGTGAGGTGTTGAAGTTGAGAAAAAAGCAAGCATTGGCTTTATAAAGCCATAAGGAAAGAAGAATTGTACAAGTTGTGACAAAACTATGACAAGTTTGTGATAATTCAACAAGTGATTAGCGGCAAGACAAGTGTTGGAAATAACTTCCAGAATATAAGTCTGATACCACTGTTGAGCTGAAGCAGTGGTGGTACAAATGTGGAAAAGAAGCCAATCAGGTTTGTCGGCTGCGTGACTTGTAATAGGTGGACCTTGTGGTCCGACAACTGCGCCTAGAACGAATACACCCCACTCAGGAAAAGCCACTTGAAGCATGTATAAGTCTATGGTTGAACATACAGGTCAGCCTGTGCTTCGTGAACTTAAACAGTTGAACTTTATGATTTTAATGAAGGAGGCAAAAGCCTGAAAGCTGGGAAGAATCCTGAGGAATTGTGTTGTTGTGGAAACAGTAAGAGACTTGAAACCTTGGGGAAGGGAACCCCTTTTGATTGACATTAAACTATTTGGATTCCTGGAGAAGGAATCGCCCTTTTCTGACCAAGAGCTGGAGGAAGCTCTGTACATTTGTTTGAAAACTTATTCAATTAAAGCTGACATCCCTACACAGTTTGAACAAATAAATGTGAGGGCAAGTATAGGTTTTGAACACAGACAGATATTTATTTTGGACTTCCTGACACAGACTATCCTTAGTTTTATTTAGGTAGGGAAAACCACCTTAGCATAGAGCAAGGTAGGCCTTATCCCCACCTCATAGTGATTTTAATAAAAGTCTATAGCCCAAACGTTACTCTGCTGTCTGTCTACATCTTGATGCCTTCACACTAGGAGCCTTCCAGGAAGGACCCTGGGTACAGAACCACAATATACCTTGTGCTGTAGGTGTTCTTGGTACTCGGCAGGGTCCAGTCGGCTTCAGTGTGCTTTCAAGGCTTCTGTGACTGAGTTCAAGATGGGAGTCAGCTGCGGGTATCAGGCGGCAAGACAGTTCAGCGAGCGAAGCTGGATGAACGGATGCAGGCTGGCCTACATGACAAATCGGGTCAGGAATCGTCATCTCAGTGCTGGTCTGCGGTTCTGAACCACTGTTCAAGACATCTTGGATGTCTTTAAGCGACTACAGCATAACAACAGGTCAGTGTTGCAGTTGATGGCAACTCAAGGAACTCGACTGGCTCACAAATGTGACATCATCAAGACACTTCTCCCAGCTTCTTCACTGGGCTTGTCTTGTCCTTTAAGATGGACAGCCCAAAGCTGAGGTGTGTGTTGCAGGCAGCTGCCTTGTCCTTGGTTTCGGATGCAGAGACCTTCTGGCACTTCCTACATGAGAAGCTTGCTGCAGAGCCTAGCAGGGCACACTGTGTGCTGGCTGGGTACCGGTTCTTGAGCGGCTAGCGGGTCCTCTGGATTCGGTATCTCCCTCCGTTCCCTGGGAGATGTTATGGGGAGGGATCTTGCTTCCCTCTTTGGAGGTCTTGGCCTTCCTTCACTGGCAGAAGATGTAAGGCAGACTGTACCTTCAGCCATGGTCCAATGATGAGTTCTTCTTGCTACTCCTTGTAAAGTCTTCAGATGATCTGCCAAAATAGGGGCTCAGCTCTCTTTTAAAGCCAAATGGGCCACAGTGATTGGTGTAGGCTAAGCCTTCCTTAATGAACCAATACTCTGGTCCCTACCAACAATCTCCTGTATGCGTCAGGTCATAACCAGAGTGCTTTGCAACAAGAAGGATAAAGGGGTGAAACATGTGATACTAAGTCCCACTCAATCT
Source organism: Ambystoma mexicanum (assembly GCF_040938575.1). Lineage (NCBI taxonomy): Eukaryota > Metazoa > Chordata > Amphibia > Caudata > Ambystomatidae > Ambystoma > Ambystoma mexicanum. The sequence goes on from NC_090929.1 coordinate 459,289,682, forward strand.
CTCTGTGGTTCCTGATTAAAGTGGTAGGTTTCCCTTGAAGCTGTGGCGAGACCAGACTCTCTGGGTCCTGCAAACCACATTCTGGTACCTTATGAATAGGGACCCCCTGTGAGGTGGACTACTGTAAACACACAGTCCCAGATATGACAGTTCACTGTCATGGATACTGAGGGGGGGCTGGATTCAGGATGAAGCTTGTTGGAGTTTCCTGTTTCCTTTTGTTAACCTCTTCAGCCAGGTCCCATGTGGACCTGTTAGAATTACACTTTAATTGGTTTGCGAATCACTGCCACTAGCTGCAGGGCCCAACAAAATAGCAGGGTGGATCCATGGGGCCTTTGTTAGTTAATTAGGCTGGCCACAGAAGATGCATCATGCACCCCTGGCTGTAATATCCCAACTAAATATGACAGGGGCCTGTGCATGTAGGCTGTGTCCACCCAGAGTACACAAGTCTATGCATTGTCATGCTGTGCGCATAGGAAAATGTGCCCCACATATTTTCTTGAGGCTAGTCTGCCATCATTCCATTTAATAAAAAATGTCAAAAAGCCCAGGCTAGCACAAATCCACTGTGCGCATGGTCGAATTCCTCACAGTTCCACTACTTTTATTTTCTACTGTTAACAGCTCCACTACTTTTTGCAACCATTTTCACCATTCCAGAACTGTTCTTTGTGAAGTTAAAACACACTTCTCGATTTACCACCAGATATCAGTTACAGCTAAACTGAAATCTGTTTCAACTCAATTGGCTGTCAACCAGCATGACTGCAACCCTTGAAAAACGTGTTGCACGTTGCTCCCTTCGTTCCTACTCTGTCAGGAGTCAGTTCATACCTTTCCGCAAATGGACATGTGTCAATAACTTTTTAACAGCCGTAGTGTGTAGGAGTGATCCTGGTGAGGTGTTGCGTTATTTGAAAATGAAAATGGTCATGACACTTGTTTACACACTTTGAAGTAAATGGGTATATTTCACTTTAAGATAAGTTCACTTACTGTGTATATATAAGTGGGTGTCAGCTTTTGATTTTCACTACCGAGCAGAGATTCCCACACTGAATGTGAGGGGCCTGTACCAATCCCAAGGACAAAACAACACGTTTTAGAGAACATTTTGCAGCAGGAATAGGAAAAAAGCCATATGATTTACAGGAGGGGCTAAACAAATAACATCTCAGCATCAGTCACCAAACCTTCTGAGTTGTCTTTGCAGCATTCTGCTATATCATTGATTCCCTGCTGATTTGGCCTGCCCACCCCCTCCAAGGGTCAGGTGGTCCATTCATGAGATTCCCTTCCCATTTTGAAGTGAGCAGTACTTGCTAAGTTTGCAAGATACATGATAACACATCACCAAGCATGAACCCAGCAGGAGAGGGGCAGAAACCCTGCCACAACCAGTGATTTAGATGAGCATGACAAGGAGAATGGGTGCAATACGCCCTCAGACCACACGTACTCGGTGCCTATGTATATATTATTGCCCCCCCACACTTGTTTGTATGACTTGTTCCTAATTTTGTTAACATTTGAAGACCTGAAAAATTGCTTACTTCCATGTCTCAAAAACCCCCAGGTAAATAGGCTCTATCGCAATATAAGACAATCCTGTGGTAGATGCAACCTGCCCTGACTCCCCCGGCCCAATACCTGCCCTGGCATGACATCCTCGGAACCTACATGGAGTTTATCTTTTGCCAGCCTTAGCTGTAGCTTCTGAAATAAAAGCAAATTGCTAGTTTGGATAATATGACCATATTTATGCATAACAAAATTTTGACATGCCTCCATAAACAGCAGTTGGGTGGAAGGATGTGCCATTGAAGTTATGGGTTGGGGTGTATATTGCTGTGACGAGCAGCATCCTTCGTTGCTGAACATGACCTGTAGTGTTAAAATAGGATTAGGTTGTCGTTGCTCTGCTCGTATATTGCTGCACAACCCTTCATGTGCACTTACAGTGGCACACTACTGGCCTTTGGCATTACTGACCAAGCCAACACGAGTGTGTTCTTACAGTGAGAATGTTAGGCTATACTGTGGGCATAGGCATCCTGAAAATGCATTGAAAAATTCTAATGTACTATTAGTAACCTAGCATCCATGTTTTCCAAAACACATGTTTTCAAGTGTTACCCTGCAGAACTGATAGTAAACTGAAAGGCCATTTACCCACATTTTCAGAGGGGATACAGTATAATGCACCATTTTAACAAATCATTTTTGAAAGTTTCTTGTGCTCCCTTGCTATGCTCAGCCACACACACTATTTATAGGGAATATTTACGCCCCTTCATTAAAATAATTCCCCGGATTCCCGCTAGTATCCTTCCTCTGTGAAACCCAACATCTATCTATTTAACTCTCTCTCTTATGCTCCCACAGACCCCTGGGAGTCTCATACTCTATCCCTTTCTCGCAACCCATTTTATCATGTCTCAATCCCATTCCAAACCAAACTAGTTCCAGCCTATACACCACCTCCCTCTTACCATCTATTGTAAAGTAGTGCTTGGAGGTCTGTACTGGTGTGTAATGGGCCCAGCTCCCGAGCTAAAGGAATGAGCGTATTTGTTACATTTAGGTCTATTTGAATGGTATTTGCCTTTAAGTAGATACCATTATCTGGCCATCGTATTTAAGCTCTCCTTCTTGCCTACCCGGCACAGCTCCGCTTCATAACCATTGCAGTGTTGTGCATGCATAAAGCAACATTATGGCGCTCATTACCAGTCTGACGGTAACCATGCCGGTACTACCGGCAGGTTGCCGCTGAACCCGTCAATATTTACCAGTGCCGGACTTGCTGGAAAAACCCGGTATTACAACCCCGGCGTTCCGGAAGGTCAGGCACCAGCAAATTGTAAGTCCCAATTCCCATGGAGTCCTGCAGGACTCCATGGGAATGGGGACCACGGAAGCACCAGCACCAGCGGCTCCGGCAGGCAGACTCGTAGTATGCCGGTCCGGAAACAACGATGCTGGTAAACTTACTGGCACCGTTGTTTCCGGACCGGCACACTTGGAATTGTCCCCTATGATTTTAAGAGCCAGCTGGGGAGTTGAGGGTGCATGCATGCCTACTGCAGTCAAGATTAGCGGTGATGGGTGCATTTTGTTTTAGAGCACAAGACAGATACATTTGGTGGCGGAAGATCAGTGTATGGGTGCACATAGCTGCTTTGGTTCTCTGTACTGAAACATAAGTGGTGCTAGTAGTCTCCAGTGGATGAATGGGCCTCTGCTTTTGCCGGTGGTGAAATTACAAAGCCTCTGGCTCCCTTTCATGGTTAATTTGTAAAGATACATAGTTTGTAATAGTAGGGTCTGAAGCGAATATGTATCGCACAGCCTCTAATTGTATTTTACTTCATGATTCAGTGATTTCGAAGTGCTTCCTGATTTTGTACGAAAATAAATGGAGGCGATGACCTCATTTGCCTGAGATCACACAACTTGATCTAGTCAAGGGGGAGTGAGCCGGGATTTGTGGGTACAAAGCGGTAGTGGAGAAAGTGACGAATATTGGCAAACTTATTTGGAATGGAGATATTAAGGTGAAGCTTCATGAAGTTATCTATTACAATTGTACATAAAATGAAGCCTGCAATGCTCACTCTCAATGTGTTGGAAATTTCAGTTATTCTTGGAGAAAGTCGCAACTATGCAGGCAATGAAGCACCAAACATGCATACAAACAAATGGCTGGATAAACTAATTTGCAAATAAGAAATGTAATGATGTAATTTGTTTACAAGTAAAGGAGGACCTTTTCAGAGATTCCTCTAGCTTTCATACTTTAAAATGTTTGTGTTTTTGTGATGTAGTTTAACGGGTTATTTGGTCAGCAACTAAAGTAAATGGAGGCCAATGCACTTATATCCGCTGGAGTGTGTTAAATGCCATAGTCCTGTGGGAGTTTGGGTGAAACAGAACAGAGTCTGTGTCAACTGATGTTTTCTCTGGGCTGGGATGCATTACAGGAAATGCAGTCTACTGTGGCCAGATCTATATAGTACCTCTTAACAAGCACACAGTGCAACTGATGTCACTTCCTGTGATACAACTTCATTTGATGTCACGTCCTGTCATGCAACTTCCGGTGACATCACTTCTTGTCACACAACTTCCTGTGACATCACCACTTCCTGTGACACCACTTCCGGTTGGCTATGCGAATGAGTCCCCCCACTTCTAGTTTTAGGACTTGACCCCTGGTAGTACTGTGGGACTGAGTAAGAGTAAGTGTTTAGAAACCAATACTCATCCCTGTATTCCTAAAAAGCAGTAGTCGTGTCATCAAACCGGCTCTGTGACCCAAACCTTCAAGCACCCCAGGAACAAAAGAGGCTCCCAGTATCTCTCTCTGCAATTTCAAACCTTATTGATCACTTTCAAGCTACACTGACTTGAACATTAGATGAATGTCCAAAGCTTTTTCAAGTCAAGTGTCCTTGCCGCTTGTTGAATTACACCACGTTGCTGAATCTCATCGCACCAGCTCCACCACCTCAAGCCCGATTTGATACACCAAAAGGCACCAAATGGTCCAGCTCAATGCTTTCAAACCTCAGAAAGAAGATATTAACGTATCTAGAGTGGTGCAATCCAGCTGGCCTTGGCCGACAGGCCCGAATGACAAGACACCACTCCTTGCCTTTTCAAAAGAGACAGATACTTAGACGTGAACATAAAAGAGAATTGCTTCAATACTCTTGTACTCGTAGCCAGAGTATTGAAATCAGCCCTAGTTGGGGGAAGAGGGCGTACATCACTGTTAAGGGCTCGCTAGCCTGTGCCTAGGCAGGCCCGAGCAAAGCAAGGACCTTGGCGAAGGATCTGAGCCATTACTGGCAATGTACACACCCTCAACAATGGGGTGATAGCTATTCGCACCACGCAGTGCAAATAATTACATTTGTATTCTGGGAGTTGGGCTGCGTGCATTACGTGAGAAAGAGTGAGCGATATACAGTGTATTCTCACCCACCCTTCCAGCCACCTGATTGGCTGAGCGCCTTTCCCTGGCTGCAAAATGCCAAACCATCCCTGACAAGTTCACCACCCCACATGTTGATGAGGTACTGGATTGTCTTACTGGTGGCAGGCTTTTTAATGTATGGGATTTACAGAGCAGCTACTACCAGATCCCAATGAGCCCTGAAGAATTGAGAGAAGACAGCCTTCATCTGCTCTCTATGGTTCTATGAGTTCCAGAAACCAAGCCACATTCCAAAAGATGATGAAGCGCACCATGAGTAACATGAACTTGCTGGAGGTAATGGTCTATCCCGATGTTGACATAGTCTTCAAGAAGTCACTACAGGAGCACAACCAGAAGCCCCTGATGGCCCTGGACCGTCTTCACCACCAGGGCTTGAAGGTGTCCCTGGAGAAGTGCCAGTTCTGTCCCACCACCATGAAGCATATTGGCATCATTGTGTCATCCTAGGGAATGAATGTGGACCCTCTGAAGCCTGCAGCTCTCTGCACCTGGCCCACTTCCCAAATTTCTAGAGAACTGACGTGCTTTCTGGTATTCTGCAGCTATTACAGAAGATAGGTGCCTGGGATGGTCAACCTATACCGAGCACTGACCAATCTCAAATAGGGTTCTCCACTTCCACAGAAGAAGGGCCGTTCGCCTCCAGGCCCTCACTGAAGAACACCTGCGATGCACTCTGTCACTCAAGATGCCCTTTGGTCAGTGTGAGTGCAGTCGAGCCTTTGTCTGCCTGATCAAAACGCTCTCAGAGACCGCATTGGTGGCCTATGCCAATCCCCATCTGCGCTACATCATCCACATAGAAGCAAGGAAACGCAGTATTGTACAGGAGAGCCAAGGCATTACAATACTCTGCCAACCACATCCTACAAACACAATAGACGTTAAAGAACAGAGAACCATTCCAGCAGCAGTAAGACGGGTGGCTACCTTGCTGATGAAGCCACACATTGAGATCGAGCACAGCTGTTTGTATTGAAGGACTGCTGTTGGTGTTGGATCATCATCATCCACCACCAGCTCCTTGGTTTACCTGTATTTCAGCTCAGAGAAGAAAGTAAGAACAGGATTGTAAATACTCCATACCACAACCACTTCCTCCTCCCTTAGGGGTGAAGTTGACATGGGTCCTGAAGATCTGAATACTGATCCTTCCCCCAGATGGATGCCAACCTGTAGATGCCAACCTAACCAGGAGAAGAAACTGCTAGAAATGCTAATAATTCTGATGATGTCATAGAATCTTGGAAAAAACGGAGAACACTGACCGCCATATGCAAGAGCATGGACCCACTGCGAAGTCAGAGAACGATGAGGTAGGATATACTGCTGTGAGCTCGGAAGACTGTTACACAATTAAATACGTCTGGTCCTATAAAACCCAACATCCCGCAAGAGTCCAGACAAGAAATACCCTGTCAAGTCTCAGTGCCACATTGAGGTCTTCAATTCTGCACTTCGACTTACAAACCAGCCTCTTGATCAGTGGTATTCAAACCTTTTCATACCGAGCTCCCCACTGAGTAAAAGTATTGTTTGTGTGCCTCCCCACCTAGGGGATGGACCCCTAGGTCACCAAAGAATGTACTGGGGATGCCCACTCTCTTTAAAATGTAAGCATATTTTCGACTGCTTGTATTTTCTATTGAAAGCAGTCACCGTAATCCTTGTTTATATTAAAACAGTTACCTTTGTCCAATTTCAAAGAGTCTGGGGACACCCTGGACATCCTTTGGGCCTCACAAGTTTGAAGACCACTGCTCTAGATCCAAGGCTGGACCGAATTCCCACCGCTGATAACCACCTGTGTTCTGAAGATTTGCTCCATTATGTATCTGTATGGTTGTATAGCTCCGTAAAGCGGTCCGTTGCTTCTTGGAGCTAGGTCCGTGCTTAGTAAATACTATAATAATAATAATAATAAAAGATCCCACCTCAGAGGTGAGGCCCATAAATAAATTGTTCTACGATGCGCCACAGGGAGGTGTAGGTGGGGCATACACCCGCTAGATTTGTCACATTAAGATCTATACCTGAACAGGGCACGATACCTTCTAGAGTTGCCGCCTTCATCGGTGGTTGAAGTGGGTGCGAGAGGTGCTCCTCTGCTGTTTTTCTATTAAGTTGCAATGTTCCTATACTTTTATTTTTAAAAGAAACCGTTCCCGAATGGGAAATAAAAGTGTAGGAAGCAGTTGAAACGTGCACTTCAGTCCACTGCTATTATGCAAGTCTATGCAAAAAGGACGAGCATACTCGTCCTTGGCACTTAAGGGGTTAAACAGCAGACACGTTTGTTTGGGGCTTTGTATTGTGCGTGGCAGGAGGTATGGCGATGGGGTTTGTGGGAAGCAGGGGCAGGCCAGCAGGGAACATAGTTCCACTACTTCTTTTCATGCACTTCTGCCACTGGCCTTCATATCACAAAACGTGGCTGACCGTCTGCCTTGGGTCGTCCCTATGGGTGGATTGAAAATAAAACAAATGACCTGCACGTGCCATGAGCTCCAAAAGACTTCAGCGATTTGTGTGGATATGCCCTTGATTAGCGCCTCGGGTCTCCCAACTGTTTCCTGAATGCGTGCACTGGCACCAGTGCTATGTAAAGAAAAAAGAACTACCACCAATGGCATCCACGTAGTCACGAAGCGTCACTGAATGAAAGAGGGAAACCATATCTCTGTGGTTGGTGCTCCCACGTCCTGGAAAAGGTTGTTGCGTGGGTCAGCGCAAAGTACAGACTGGCTGCCAAAAAAAGAAACCCTAGCCTGCTTTTGATCTGCTCTTTGGGCCGGGTACAGTGCTTTGGAAGCCTCAAAATGGTTTTCAACCAACAATGAATTTCAGTATTCTCCAATAATACCACTAGTGAGAGTGATTATTTAGCCCCAAATCCAAGAGAAGAGAGCAGCATCCCACTCCTTCGGCCCTCCCCCTGATATCCCTGCTTTTGGCTGAGCAGTGCTTACAATCAGAAGGTAGGAGATGGAGCCTGCACGAAAGCCCAGCCGCGCAGGCCTCAGCAAAGCCTTAGCATCAGACAGCGTTGCATCAGCCGACAAAAGCAAAGACTTCTTTACAAGAACGCAAACCAGCCCCGGCGGCCTCCTTAAGCCCCTATGTCATTTAGGGGGCGATTCATGGAACAAATGTGCGCCTAAAATCGTGGCGCAAGCCTGCGAAAGCGTGAAAAAGCAAGCGCACGCGTGCGATTCATGGAAGGGCCTGTGCGTGTTTACTCCGGGATGTGCGACCAATCCAAGCGTGGCGCGCACGGGCGCACATGTCACAGCAACATCCCGAACGCCGTGCGCGACGTGCAGAGCGAAAGCGCAGAACGTCAGCGCACACACCAAAAAGGGGGGGAACATGGGCGGAACACGTGGAATGGGGATCAACGCGTGAAAAAGAAAGCGTAACTGGGGAAGTACTGCAGGGAAATACACGGAACGCCCACACGCACGCGAACAACATGTATTGATGGAATAGAATACGGGAAACCCGCCTACACCAAAAGACGTGCACAGGCGTCAACTCGTCTGCCACACGAAGGCAGGCGGAACCGTCCCCTCGCGCAGTATAAAAGTGCACGCAAACAACAAACATGTATATACAGCTACGATGAATTCCCAGGTATAGGTTTCCACCTCGCATCATCCTAGACCTGTTCAGGGAGGGGGAAGATGACCTTACATCACCCACCCTGTGCTCCCAAGCATTGAGCCCCTTGGAGAAGGTGCTCTATGTCCTGCATTTTTTGGCCACTGGGTCATTTCAGCAGACAACTGCCATAGTCGGGGGTGTCTCACAGGCCACCCAGTCACGCTGCCTACACCAGGTGTTGGCAATCATGACTGCGCGCCCCTCAGTCCGCAGGCACATATACATGCCCAGAACACACGCAGAAAGGCAGGCCGTGGTCCAGGACTTTTACAGGGTGGCACACTTCCCCAAAGTGCCCTGGACCATAGATTGCACCTATGTGGCCCTACGTCCACCTAGGGCCACTGAGCACAACTATCGAAACCGCAAGCACTGGCATTCCATCAACGTGCAGGTTGTATGCGATGCCAAGGGAATCATCACCTCTGTCTATGCAAACTACCCTGGGTCTACCCATGACAGTTTCATATACAGAATGTCTGCCCTGAGCCTGGCCCTCGAAGCTGGGAAGCATGGCGACACATGGCTCCTAGGTGAGTACAAATGCCTGTCCAGATGCATGCATGTCACACACAGACAAATACACAAACCCAACTAATCACAATCATTATCACTTCCCCAGGGGACAGTGCCTACCCTCTGAGCAACCACATGATGACGCCGATCCAGAACCCCACCACACCACTCCAGGTAAGATACAACGCTACCCATATTGGAACCAGGGACATGGTGGAGCGCACATTCGGAGTGCTCAAGTCACGCTTCCGCTCCCTTGACCGCTCTGGCGGGCAGCTACTATATGCACCCCTAGTAGTGTGCAGGATCATTGTGGCAGCATGTGTCCTGCACAATGTTGCAACACGGCGGGACGTACCGGTCGACATGGTGGTTCCCCCACATCCCCAACCACATTCACAGGCGCTGCCCATGGGAAAGAAAGGGCACAAGGCGAGGCAGCCCGGGCCCAGCTTGTGGCCACATTTTTCACCTAAACCCCTACTCCTGCGGAGTGCACTCAGGCCTGGCACATACCAGGTGACAATCGATGATGAAAAAGAGACAGTCAACTGCCACAACCCTACCAGCCTGAGAATGTTGCCACGGAAGTGCTACATTGTGTGCATCCCTAGCTACTTAAACATAACCAATCCTGTGTGACCAAAAGGAACGCATACAAGGTCTGTATCACACCACCCCCTGCAAAACAGGCCATTACAATCACTGGTATGTCACCCAAACCCTCCCAACCCACATCACCCTTGTCAGCCACACCATGACATGGCATGCAACAGCAAAAGCCCAACACATTACCAATTAGATACAATGTGACATGATAACTGGAAAGAGGCCCAAGACAATCACACCTGACATGGAATCCGATGAAATGACTGACCAACAACCTCCCACACATACAAAGTCATACACAAATGCATGCCACCAGTGGTATCATCAACAAAACACTGAATGCCTCTTGTCATGCACATTGGCCAAGCCAAATCCGCTAATCCCTAATCCGTGTGCTGTGTGTGTCTCCTGCAACACACTGCTCAGCACACAGCACAGTGAGGAGCCATTGTGTTGGAGATACACCTTGAGCATCATATAAAAAGGACAAGCAACAAAAATAACCTATTGCGCATGTACAGGATCCCCAAATGGTAAGTGATCATGCGCTGGAGGGACACAGCATGCCAGGGAGGGCAATCTGTGTGCACGTGTGGTGGAGCATTGTGTAAGTGTGTGTGTCAGTAGGAACATGCACTCAATACATGCATGTGAAATCAAGTAACACTCAGTGTCCTGCACACATCACAAGTGAACATTGCCCATGTGTACACCCCAACATGTCAAACCACAACAATCCCCTGACATCTGAAAAGTAAACACAACACAGGAACAGCCATTGACGAGCAGAACACATCATGCACATAGTACTCCACAATTTGAATATCAGAGAGGGCCCAGACACTGTAGCCAAAGCGTACTGTCCCACAACAAAAGGCCCTCCCTCATTGACACATGACCGTGACCTTCTGAAGAACTGTGTCTGGAGTCTGTTGCCTTCTTACTTCTAGTCTACCTGGCTTCAGGATCCTCCTACCCCTTGGTTTCCATGTTCTACCATGCATGTAAATAGGGTTCAGCCCCCTCAGAGGCCACCTTGACTGGTAAAAATACCAAATCGCAGAGAACTCCAAGGAGCAAAAACCCCAAACCAGGGAAGAAGCCTGTAGCCTCAAAAAAACCTGGAAGAGTCCCCAGTAGATGAATAGAAGTTGCTGAAAATTGCTAAGTGCAAGTCCAAGCAGAATGATAGAAGTACAAACCAGGTAGCACAGTTCAACAATGGTTCAACAGGATGGGTAGCATTTTTAGTACACAATAATCAATGAGGATGCAACAAATGACGGGTAGTGTCACAGCTCCGGTCTCCAGGCGCAGGAGTGGCACGAACCAACCACCCCCACTGTGGTCTGGGCACCTGCAAGGTAAAACTTACACAAGCCTCCGAGACCCCGGCGGGGAAAGAGGGTTAGGGATCCGTTCTTTGGATAGGCATCGGTATTCAGGATAACCGGAAATAGGGTCAGGAGAGGTGAGGTAGATGGCCAAGGGAAAGTAGGCCAAAGTTGACAATAACACATACTCAATCAGCAAAACCATGTTCTTCATGCACATTGTACAAAATGGGTCAAAAGCAAGCCAAAGAGAGACTTATCTCTGGGGGGAGTGCTGGCCTCCTGCCTGCGCACTCTCAGGTCCGGTAACAGGAGCAGGTCAATGCTACAAAGAGAGCGTGAGTTACTATTCTGTGTGTGTTTTCACCACACACACAACACCATTCATGCCTCAAACCTGCTTTGTTCGAATACTTTTGCTTGCCCACATGATGGGTCATACACTGTCAATGCAGTAAGGCAGCCGCATGTGGCCCCACAGTAAATGGAAGAGCAATGTGTCAAGGATCACACATGATACAATGGTCCTTGGGTGAGCTGCTAGATTCATGTGGTGAGGTGCGACTTCAGTACAAGTCGTGTTCTGGCAGCCACGAATTTCCATAGGTAGCGCATGTGGCAATTTGCATATGCAAATTATATGCACTGCACTCAAGTCTTTGCGTCGCTGGGTGCCCCCGTGCTCTCTATTAGTTTCTGGCTAGGAACGCTACTGCGCTAATAACTCTGCCTCTGTGGAGCAGGGGGGACTCAAGGATATGGGCGACCACCCCTGCGTGTGCCCCTGCAACTTGTAAAGCCACTTGGCATTTGTTCCGCAACACGACTTAGCTGTACTGTGCGCTTCTTCCCCAATGCCTGCCCAAGCTCCCCAGCATTGGTGCAATTTAGCATGCATGTGCGAGTGGGCTGGAGGAAGGTCGGCTGGAGTGTGGCCCCTCATGCTGCTCACCTTGCTTGGAGCTCCTGGAAACATGTCTGCTTCTGTCCGATGTCTGAGCACAATCCCTGTGTGTCTGCGCCTGCATGCATGCGCACGTGTGCACCACCCAACGTGGCCAGGTTTCTGTAGTTCTTGGCCCCGTGTCTGCTGGGAAAGGTAGTCTGGAGGCTCATTTTCCTGCAGAAAGGGCATAAAAGGTTTTAATAATGCTGGCAAGTTTCCTGTGTGTGTCTTCATGCTGGTTGTCACTGGGCCATGTCTGAGACCTACATCTGACCTCCTCCCACCATCAGTGTGACTTTGACCGCCAAAGGGTGAAGGCTACTGTCTACAGCATGAAGTGCATCAATCACGTATACAAGCAAGAAAAGAACATACATCACAATCAACATCAATAAATGGACATATCAATGATGTACTCACCAAAATTGATTGCAGACATGCTATGGAGAAAACATACATTTTCCCCACTAGGGATGTTAACACAAGAAGTACAGCAGCAGACAGCCCACAGATATGACGAAAGTCCAATGCCCTTGTTTAAATGGTTGTAACACCGAACCATCCTTGCGAGCCCATGGATCGGGGAAGCAGGAGTGGCATATGTGAGTCAGGACCCCAAGGTGCAAACACATACACGAGACAAGGTAGAAGGGCCCAGCTGGAACAGACAGTGGATGCTTTGAAAAGCCACAAAGCACGACACTGTCACATAAATGCACAATAGACAAAGCAATTTTAAACTATTTTAACTAATTAAACTAACTATAAAAATAAAAAATGGCCACATATGACCCGGGTGGGAGGAGGTGCCCAGGAGGGGGGAAGCACAGGGTGCACCTCAACACCCACATACGATGATGTCGAGATAAAAAAAACCCTCCATGGGCTCAACGCCTGCACGGCCTGACCTATGTGGGAGATAAATTGTCTCCTCACCCTCTGACTCAAAAGGTGGACGTGACACAGTACCCTGATCACGCCTATGCGCAGCTTGTCCCTCGTCGGCAGCAAGTCTGCGGGACCGGTGAGCCTGGTTCTGTGCGGCGATGACATGTAGGTCAGCATGCAGAACCTCGCATGATACGCGTGCTTCCTCTTGCAAGGTAGCACGTGTAACACAGAGTTCTTCCTGCATGGCCTGGCATGACATCTGGAACACCTCCCGGCAAGCACATAGCTCAGCTGAGATGGTATTCTCAAGCTGTTCCAACCTCTCTTCTGTCCGCTGCCTCTGGGACATCAAGAGCACACCCAGAGTAGATCGGAGGGATTTATGGTCATCCCTCAGGGCCTCCCTGTGTGCCTCTGCATGAGCAGCAATTGCTTGTCTGAGGCCGCCATGCCCAGCCTGAGCGAGCTGGCCATGGACTGTGCCGCCCGCTGCTGGAGATCCACCTGCCTTGAAGGGGGGAGCACGGATTGGGCCACACGCTCCATGCTCTGAGCGATATTATCAGTAGCTGCCCCCTGGTGTTCGAAATTGGCAACCATGGCTTGCTCCCACTCAGTATACCTCAGTGGCGCACGGCTACTGCGTTGCTGGGCTTGACACCCGTGGGGCCCAAGAAGCCACGGTCCTTGTTGGGTTGGCACCGCCCGAGGCTGCAGGACTGCATTCCTCCATTGACGTGATGCCCCAGGCACATCAGCAACTGGTGTGGAGTGTGAACATGCGTCCCGATCCACCACAGGCAGACGTCCGACCTCCGTCTGGCCCCTCAGTGCAGGTGTCGCGGACAGAGGATCGTCCACATCAGAATCACTCACCATTGACAAATTGACATGACGTGCATCCAACTTGACATTGTCGTCAGAGTGATCATCCTGGCTAGTCTCATTGCCAGCCCTAGACACGATGGTCTGGAGCACAAGTGGGTTCTCGTGGCCTACCACCCCACAGCCACTACTTGTGCCGAGTTGCTGGTGTGATAGCAACCCTGTGTCTGGTATGACATCACCATCCTCTGCCTCCATTGCGTCATCATCTGAAAAGTGGAAAAAACAAACATGAGTTTACAAGTCAGAAGCACATAACCCACACACACATAGACATCACATCGACAGCCAACACATGAAGCAGACATGTCAAACACAAATGAGAACCTGGCATGCATCCAGTGGCATTGATATGCAAACACATCCCAAAAACAGAAATGGATGTGTCTAAATAGCAAAACCTACACACGTACAAAATGTAGTATTTCACCTCCATCAGACACCACCTCGGTCTGACACATGTCACAGGGAGAAAAGACAGATGGCAATAAAGAGATGGCACATACCATAAGCATGTCTGAACTGCAAATTGACCACAGCTGCAAGTGGATCCAAACACACAATGACACACGTAATATGCATGTACACATGCATCACTAAACCATCATCACCAATATAGCTTCATTCATCTGCAGCTTGGCCCGTACTGGGTGTCATGGGCCATGTAGAGATAGTGTAATGTCCCGAGCAAAGCAAGGGCCTGCAACCAGGCATGAGGGACCATAACGGCCAGTACGGTCCGAGCTGCAGGCCATGGAGCCTCCTGAACAACCCTCAGGGCCTGATTGAGCACATTGTGCTATGAATGTGCCCTATTCGATTATTCCGTGTGTATATTCTGCACAGGCAGGCCCCACCATATCAGCTAAGTGAGCCTGGGCGTACACATACTGCACAACAGTGCACCTTAAGGATTATGCCAGTTGAACATAACGTGCGCAATGCTGAAAATCTCACCAGCATTAACGTCAATCAACTACATATCAGTCCGTCAACAAAAAAGCTGCGGAAGACACATGTGTAAATTAACACTTTTTACACACAAATAAGTGAGTATCCGCAATGTTGCACTACACAACATTGAAGCTGCTTGCATATGTACATGTGAAAGCGTTCCAAAACACACCTTTCCATGTACACCTGTATTGTGAACATGAACAGCATCCAAAACAGCAAAGCAAGCAGCTACAACACTGCTTGCTTTGATGTATGTGAAAGTGTACACATACACACGTGAAGGCAGCTCCACAGTCATCACAAACCAATTTGCAGGTTACATTCAATCTGCGCCCCATGCCAGTTGTTATGGGCCGCACATTGACCTATCAATTTAGCTAAACACCCACTAGGGAGTTCCAATACTGAGTACATGTGTCACAGGATGCACCTGTGCCCGTGGCATACATGACAGAGAAGGGATGACAATCTGACATACATGCCAGGTCACTTTGACATTGCAGCAATGAGTATGCATATAGAACGGTGTAACAGGGCTCAGAAGTGGGTTGATGCAGTGCAGAACATGTGTACCTTACCAACTATCTACATTATCAAATACATTATGATGTCAATAAATAAACATGAAGGCAGTGTAAGGGCATGTTCGGGCATCATGTGCAATGAGCATGCAATGAGCATGCAATGGGTTGCATGACTACAGGCAACCCCCCTCACCCCAAGTGAAAACGCAGGGAGGCATTGCATGGAAGCGAAAGTGTGACCAGAGAGAACTATGTATTGGCAGAAAGTGTTGTCTAGCGTCAATTGCATCATCTGAGTCAGTCTGTGACACACTAAACATGTGCATGATGCAGGACTGAGACAGTGTGATCAAATGCCATTCAATGTAGGTCATCCTGGACACGTACTACAATGATCATCCGGGCAAGGACACATAGGGGCATGCATGGAATACACATGGAGCATGAATGGGCACTCATCTCCCTGCGGAGCATTTGCCATCTGCACAGTCCCAGTGAGACACCCTGCATCAAGGACAGAGTATTTAGGCCACTGTATGCGTCTGGGAGGTTGGCAGGGAGAAGTGTGCATGTATGCAGGAGCGTTGAACAGGCCATTGCTGTAGTCCAACATGACACCCACCAGTGCTATGGTGAAATTGGGGTGAAGTGGGGTGAAGGGGCAAGGGAGCATGCCTACGTGGAGTACCCGCATGCAGGCAGAACACACATGCAATGACATAGTCCCAGTGCTGAGTGGAAAGACACCCCAGGCTACATGCAGAAGGGCCAGTGAGCTGCAACATGGACTGGAGGGGCAGCGGGAGACTAGCATGTGAGCAGGGTGCAGGTGTGGTGATGAGGACAGTCCCTGTCTGCTCTACATATCCACCATCCTGCACAGCAGGCACGCATCAGTGAAGCATTGCATGACTCGCACATGACAACCATGTACACATAGCATGTAGTGGCAGTCAAGCACAACACATCACACACAAGCAAACCACCCATGGTCTGAATAAACACGCGGCAACACTCACTGGACGGGGCATCAAAGTCCAGCATCTCTCCCACTCCTTCGTACAATTCTGCTGGTATGAACTCCGGAGCGACTGACTCGTGCAAAGTGAGGTCTTCCTCCTGAGCTGGTGACCCACCGGCAGTCAACCCAGTGATGGCATAATTGGAGGCATGCTTCGCCTTAGCACAGCGTCAAGGTCATCCCAACGCTTTTTGCACTCTTGAGCTGTGCGCACCTCATGTCCGAATGCACTCACACAATCCGCAACATGCTTCCAGTGGGACATACGCTGGGCAGCCGTAGTGTGACAATTCGGCCCCACTAGCATATCAAGGTTGTGTTCCCGCATGTAGTCCACAAGGAAGTCCAGTTCCTGCACGTAGAAAGCTTCTTCCTCAACGTGCCGGAGGCCGGAGCCGTGTCTGGGGTCCCAGCCTCTGCTGCAGATGCAACCTTCCTCCTCTTGAGCAGTGGTCCGGACCCTGGCTGGCAAATGCCGCCCTGATCAGTATGGGCAGTGGCACTGGTGGATTGAACAGAGGGAGTGGCAGGTGGAACAAGGACGGAAGCTCTGACTTGCCTCAGTGGCTGCTGGGTGCCCTGTAATGGACCCTGTGCAGCAACATCCGCTGTGCCAGGGTCGTTGACCGGGACTGTCCTGGATGGTAGACTCACAGCCGGGGTGGTGTCGGCTGCATCTGCCCATGAGCTTGCCAACACCCGGCTGCTTGTGGCAGCAGATGGCAATACTGCCCCAGGAACACGTGCCTCGGACAGTGCAGCCCTGCGTGCACTTACGGTGAGCCTCCTGACCTCCTGAAAATCATCCTGGGACTCTTCAGGTGCCAACGCAGCATGCTCTGGCTGACCCTGAGCCTGGGTGGTGGTGTCCACAGCTGCACCTGCAGCTACCACTACCCTTCAGCCCGTGGCAGTTGATGAAACGGACTGCCGGGGGACATGGGCGTCAGTGCCAGATGCAAGAGCTGCATCTCCCGGAGCCACAGGGGGTGGTGGCATGACTGCACAAACACGTGGCACAACATTGTGCCGAAGTGGCGCACCCCTGCCTCTTCCCCCTCTGCAGCAACCCTGGACACCCTTGAATCCCCCTATGTCCCTGACCATGCCCGCCATGTGGAGTATGCCCAGCTGAGGCGCCCCTCACCTTTCGTGGCCTCCCAACCATGGCACAGATGTAGCAGTGTCGGCACAGATGTAGTATTGCCAATGGGAGGTGTACATGACAATTGTCCTGGGCAATTGGGGTGAAGGGGGTGGGGTACTAGATGTTAACAGCACCCCTGCACCTGTAAGGCTGTATGTGACCCCGGTGATAAAGTGACAGGTCACGCCACGCTCAGGCACCCCAGAACTGCAGTAAAACCCTGCATGCAACCCCTGGTAGCCCACGTGTGTGGAATTAACCTCCCATAGTACGCGGTGGCACCCAGGGACATGAAAAGCACATACGCGTGGGACACGCAGGCTACTATGACCTCGAAAACAGGTACGCGATACACAGGGGCACCCACAGTGGGAAAAATACCATGCGTGACCCACCGTCTGACTAGCGTGATAATGAAAAACATGCATAGCCAATACCCCCGCCAAAAGAAGAGATACGTCCTTGACCCGCTGTGAAGTTGTGAAGGCGCGCGAAACAACCAGAAGTAGAAACACACGTCGGTCTCCATGAAAGGCACGTAGAGTGAACTGCTGGCCCTGCTCACCTTTAACCCGTGCTGAGGGAAACGCCCACGCATGTCACGTCACATACATGCTTAGGCCCTTTCCTCGAATTACACGCATTAAAACACGGACGTGCTGTTTTTTCACGTGCTGAATCACTGTGCACCTGTGATGAGGGGAACGCCATGCGTGTTACATCACATATGCGCTTACGCGCTAAGGGCCTTTCCTCGAATTACACGCTGACATGCTGTTTTTTCATGTGCCAAATCACTCTGTATCAAGCTGGCCACGCGACAACACACGGAAGACCATGCTCCTGCCCAGAAGGCCGAATTACTGCCCCCCAGAGCCCCTAGCTGACTCCCACCAGCCATCTGCTGCTGCCTGCCTGCCTTCTGGCCACGTGCCCTGCTATTTGGTGCCTGCACGTCAGCCATCTGCAGGGGACCAGTTGCTGTGACCACCCCTGCTGGAACAGAAGACTCCCGACTGAAGTTCCATCACTCCACAGCCCAGCACAAGGACCCAGTTGCCTACCCACACCTGCCTCGGGGGTTGCCATGTTGGGGGAAACTCCATCGGAGACCACTGGCAACCCTCAGCCAGAGAGGCAGAGGGCTACCAGCCTCAGTGCCGCAGAAGTTGGTATCCTGTTGGAGCAAGTCCTGGTGCATTATGATGCCCTCTTCGGAAGACCACGCGCCAACAATGAAGGCGGGAAGAGGATCTAGTAGGACATTGTGGCTGCCATCAGCGTGGAGGGGGTGGCAGCCCGCGACAGGGCACATGTCCGGAAGCGCTGGGAGGACTTCAGGTCCAGGACTCTCAGCAAGGCCCAGTGCCTCTTGGAGGCAGCGCATGCAGAGGGGTGCCGGGTCCACCTAACCAACAGCCAGATGAGGGTCCTGAAACGTATACGCCCAGCGCTCCACCTCCAGGTCCTTCAGAGGCAGACCCATCTGCAGTCGAGTGGTAAGTGTCCATGGGTACTGATTGGACACAGTGCATGTTGAGGTGTGCCAGGAGTGTGCAGCTTGGACATATGTCTGGAAAGCCCCATGTATGGATGTGTATGTGCAGGGACATGAGCCTTCTGCATGTGAGTCCAGTCATGTGTAAGTCACATCAATGGTGTATGTGTTCAAATGCATGATGCACGGATGCATGTGGGGATGCACACATGTTTGCATTTCTGTGTATGTACTGTGGCATGGTTGTGGTGTGACACATGAATGCTGGTTCCACCTTCATGTATGTACACGGCATACCTGTGCGTGTGTGTGTTTGAACTGTGTGCGAATGTGATACGCCATGGATGCATGTGACACAGACATGTAGGAGGCTGATTAGCAGATGTGACATAGTTGCCGATGATTTCACTGTGACAGGTGGTGAAGATGTACAGATGCATGTATGTCTGGTGGCGTGTGTGCATGTGTTCGGCACTCCCCGTGTTGCATTTGATGTCAAGCTAACCTTCAGGTGCTCATGCTGTTGTATGTGTATGGATGTTGCTGCCTGCTGCAACATTCCTGTTAATTTGCACACGTGTGGGCTCAAATGATATGTGTGTTGGGGAGTGTGATGCCGTCTGTGAAGTTTGACACTGCCACTCATGTGCAACTGTCATGTGTGTATCAGACCATTGTACAGTGCCCTGATGCCTGTGTTCTGCCTCTCCCTGTCTGCAGCGTCAAATGATGAATAGAGAGGAGACGGTGCTGTGGAGTACAGCGGCAGGGATTCCACCGCCAGCCGGAGACGCAAGGCCCAGCTCCCCTCCCAGGTTGTCATCTCTTCGGGGAGTGAGGAGTCTGGTGCCACGTCCGCGGCCGCAGCTGTTGATGGTAGGTCCTAGAGGCTGAGGTCAGAGGTGGACTCCTCGGCAGCAGAAGGGGCAGCTGAGCACCCACAGGGGCCTATGGAGGAAGATGGCACAGGGTCATCCAGGTTGGTGGTGAGTTTGGTTGAGGAGGAGGCTGTGGAAGGCCCACTCATGTGGCCTGTAGGGGGGCATTCCACTGGTGCTAGTGGTGCAGTCCAGGGGCAGGGACAGGAGGCAGCACAGGATGCCACGGACATGCCTGTGTGTAATCCTGTCCCCTATCCTGTGACTGCATCATCCCGCACCAGCAGGGATGCCTTCGTCCAGACCCGTATTCAGGGACGGGATGAGCGAACAACAACTGTCCCTCCTCTCCCTGCGGACGTGGCTATCCGGGACCAGGTTGAGCCTGTCCTAGCTGCGGTGGCGTTGCGTCAACGTGGTATTCGGGATGACGTGCAGGGTTCTCGTGATGACAATGCACGTCATTTCGAATACCTCATTGACTGGGTCGGCCTACTAGGACAGGTCACACAGTCTGGGTTCCTCCTTGTGCTGGATCTTCTAGCGACCCCCTCCTCAACTGAACCCCCTATGCGCCAGTCATCCTCCGTGCCATCTTCCTGCCCAAGTATCACCTGGGCACCCTATGGAGCTGCCCCTGAACCAGCGGCCAGGCTGGTGGAGAAAACATCCCTGGCACAGGTGGGAGTCAAAGGTCCAGCCGGGGTGGCAACCCCCACAACTGGACCCCAGCAAAAGGAGGATGTGCAGGCATCGACCAGCAGGGCCTCGAGGTCTCGCAGGGATGCAGTCATGGGCTGTTCCAACTCCGTGCGAGTTGCCTCGAGGCACTCAGTCCGCCTCAATGCCCTGCGCATGGAGTTCTCCTCCCTGACCATAGTGAGCCATGCCTCCTCTGCCCGCCGCCGTTCCGCATCTATCCGCTGGCCCAACCGCTGCCACACGGAAGACATTCCCAATCCAGGGTCCTCCTGCCCTCCGGCCGATGCCAGCCCCTCAGATGTTGATGGCCCAAGCCATGATGCCTCCCGCGCTGAACCTGCCGCTGCCTCCGACGCAACTGCCTCTGCCACCACGACAGCATCCGGGATGATGGAATCCACAGGCGCTGTCATGCACGTGCCCTGCCCGCTGATGCCAGCACATCCTCCATCCGCTGGGGTCCAGTTGGTGGATTGTCCACCCCTGCTGGACCTCCAACTCCCGACTGTGGCAGGGATGGGATCTCCACCAGGCTGGCTGTGTTGGTTGGGGCAGATCCACAGAGGGCCCTGGTGGCATCTGTGCTGTTAGACGGCACGGAGAACGACTGGCGTATGGTGTGCACAGAGGAGGAGAGGGCTACAAGACTAACCGACACATGGAGGAAACCCCCGACCATGGACCCTCCCAACTGGGCCACGCTGGCACATAGCTCTTCGTGATGACTTGCGTGGTCCCCCCCGGGAAACACACACGTCATCACAAATGTCACGTGTGCGCAACGCAACACCAATCAGGATGGACTCCATCTGGTCATGGGTCCCCTCATCCGCAGGTAGAGGAGTGCCAGATGACATGGACCTCCCCCCTACCTGCGGACGGGCCTGGGATGGGGCATCCCTGCTGGTGCATGGTGATGCAGTCACAGTGTCAGGGACAGAGACATGCACAGGCACCTCAGCGGCAACCTGTGCTGTCTCCTGCCCCTGGACTGCACCACTTGCACCAGTGGTACCACCCACACCAGGCCCCATGTGCAGCTCTGTAGCGGCCTCCTCCTCCTCTATACCCACCACCAACCTGGATCTCTCTGCACCATCTTCCGCCATTGCAAGCCCCTGTGGGGGCTCATCCGCCCCTTCCGCTGCAGCCGTAGTGGCAGACGTGGCACCAGTCCCCTCGCTCCCGGATGATGCTATTTCCTGGGAGGGTGACTGGGCCTTGCGTCACCAGCTGGTGGAGGAATCCCTGCCGCTTTCCTCCACAGCGCCGTCTCCACCCGCTTCTTCACTCGCCACTGTGTAAAGGGAGACATTGAACACAAGCATCAGGGTACTGAACTATAGTCCCCTAGACACAAAGCAATGGCACATGAGTGGCACTGTCAAACGTCACTTCCATCATGTCCCTCCACAACACATGGGTCAGTGCAGGCAACACACATGCAGGAACAGGCATGGCACATACAACATACATTGGCATCCATGTCCAAGGCACCGTAGTTGCATCCAATGGTAGGCTGATTCTCACATGCACCATGGGACATGCTGGTCACATGCACACACATCTCCAGAGGGTCATTGGCCCGGTATACCCCCAGACACAGTTGATACAGGGATGACTAGGCTGTATCAGTGAATCAACACATCATCACCGACATGTGTCATGCATCCATGGCACACACACTACTCAGACACACAGACATGTACATCATGCATGTCCATGACAACAGCACACATCTCTCACACCCCAAAAATGTCAAATTACAGACACAGGCATGCATACATGTGTGCGTTCTGCATTATGCATTGTTACACATGCATCATCCATGTGAGTCACGCCTGATTGAACTCAGATGTGGCACCATCATGTCCATGCACACACACATCCAAACATGACCCATTTCACACATGCAGCCAAGTAGCTAACTACCAGCACACTGCAACATGCCCTTTTTTAAATGTGAGTGCATGGCCACTTACCGCTCGACTCCAGACGGGCCTGCATCCTGAGGATCTGGTGGTGAAGCACTGGGCGAATGTGCTCCAGGACCCTCATCTGCTGGGTGGTAAGCTGGCCCCGGCGCCCATTGCATCCGCTGCTTCCAAGAGGCGCCGGGCCTTCTAGAGGGTCCTGGACTTGTAGTCCTCCCAGCGCTTCTGGACATGTTTGATGTCGTGGGGTGCCACCCCCTCCACGTTGATGGCACCCACTATGTCCTTCCAGATCCTTTTCCGTCCTTCCTTGTCGGCACGCAATGGTGTGAAGAGGGCATCATAATGCCCCAGATCTTGCTCCACCATGATACCAACTTCCTTTTCACTGAAACTGGTAGCCCTCTGCCTCTCTGGCTGGGGGTTGCCACTGGTGCCGGAAGGTGTTGTGTCAGACATGGCAACCCCCGAGAAAGGTGTGGGTGGGCAACTGGGTCCTGGGGCTGGGCTGTGGAGTGATGGTACTTCAGTCGGGAGTCTTCTGTTCCAGCAGGGGTAGTCACTGCAACTGGACCCCTGCAGATGGCAGATGTGCAGGCACCAAATGGCAGGGCACGGTGGCAGCAGGCAGGCAGGCAGCAGCAGATGGCTCGTGGGAGGCTGCTCGGGACTCTGGGGGGCAGTAATTTGGCCTTCTGGGCAGCAGCGTGGTCTTCCTTGTGTTGTCGCATGGGCAGCTTGATACAGAGTGATTTAGCACTTGAAAAAACAGCACGTCAGCGTGTAATTCGAGGACAGGCCCTTAGCGCGTAAGCGCGTCTGTGATGTAACATGCGCAGGCGTTTCCCTCGCCACGGTTTGAAGGTCCCACGTGGGTTTCCATCGCTCTGTACATGCTCTTTGTGGGATGTGGTACGTTTATTCTGAGGATGCGGCTGGACTTTTCCACGTGTTTGGCTGGTACGAGCAAGGTATGTGTATTCCGAGGGGTCCGCGGGGAGTTTTACACGTGTTTTCACTGGCGGGAGCGGGATACGTGTATTCCGTGGGGTGCGTGTGGACTTTTACATGCGTTTTCGCTAGTGTAGGTGGGATACGTACATTCTGATGGGTGCGCGTGGACTTTTACATGCGTTTTTGCTACTGCGGGCGGGATACGTGTATTCCGAGGGGTGCGTGTGGACTTTTACACGCGTTTTTGATAGCGCGAGAGGGGTACGTGTATTCCATGGGGTGCGCGTGGACTTTTACGCACGTTTTCGCTAGTGCGGGCGGGATATGTGTATTCCAAGGGGTCAGCAGTGAGTTTTCCACGCGTTTTTGACAGCACGAGAGTGGTACATGTATTCCAAGGGGTGCGTGTGGACTTTTACATGCGTTTTCATAGTTGGGGGGCTGTATGCTGGTCCCCTGGCCTTTGCGCCATGCAGGGGATTTGTGCACTGTTTTTGGCGCACGGGCGGGATTAAGGGCGTTACTGGCACTGCTGCAGGGTCGCTGCGCCGCTCTCCGCCACGGCTGGTCATGGATGTTGAAATCCATGAATACGCTGTGCGTTGAAATGGGTTTTGGCGCATGCGGCTGGCGCAGACTGCCGCACGCGCACTGTGTGCGCCAGCCGCGTGCGCCACTTGTGCGCCGAATTCTATGAATTACCCCCTTAAGCTCTAGAAGAGAAATATATTTGCCTCAGGAAGCTGTTCCGACCCTATCAGCCTGCAACAGACTCCAGCAGTAGGTATTGCGGAAGACGTGAACACCTCACTATGTATGGTTTTCTCTTTTTCATTTTTTAAGGCGCCTTAATGTATTTTTTATTGTTGCGTTCATTTTTTTTTAAATGTTTTGGCAGACTGCACCTGTGTTTTAGTTAGAGCAGATTTTAGGTGTAGGGTTTTGTATATTGGGACCTGAGTTGAACTGTAGTTTTAAGCCTAAAACAATAGCCTTCAAAGTAACACTTTCAGGAAATACCCTAAATAAGCAGGGACATTTCTAGGAACTCTAAGAAGCTAAGAGGAAGCAAAAGCAGAAACGTGTGTTTTTTTTTTAAATACATGCACTATATCTTAATTAAGGCCTAAGTATTTATTGTTGGACAATTACAATTGTCTCTGTCGGGGAGTTATTTATGGTTATGCATTGGTGTAAAGCCTATTTAATGCCACATCTTCCTGTTATGCATTATTCACTATTGCACAGACTGAGTTATGGTATTGAGAGGTGTTTTATCCAGGTGCCGAGTCAGTACATTATACTCTTAAGGTGTTACTAAGTACCACATTGTGGATGCGGGCCTTACACACCACCCTGTTACAGAAACCAACAAATACAAACATACCCACTGAAGGGATTTTGAATGGCTACAGTTCTGTTGGGTGCCGTTGTACTCATCTTTGTTTATTGCAAAGTTTATTTAAAAAGTAGGACCCGGGAGTTCACTCCCACAATCCACTTCAGGTGGAGACACTCCACTCCAAGAAACTTTACGCGTAGGCCACCTGCATCACCCTTCCAAATCCCGGTCCCACTAATTCCCTCAAAAGAACCCCAGAACGCTCAGATGTGTAGTACAATCTGTCTCCTGCAACTGTATGCCACCCCACAGGTTGCTGTCACACTCTCCAAAGGAAAAAGGGGGGAACAGGTGCACACCTTAAAGTAAGTGACTGGTAATTATTGGTCAAGTGCCAGCAGTGCTGGTTTTAAAGTTTAGAGGTGCACAGGAGGAAAATAAAGCCTTGGCACAACGGCTTAATATACACATTTGAATGTTGTATACAATTAAATTTGACTGTGTGCTTTTATGCAATCTGTGTATAAGTCATGTTTTTTAGTAAATGAATATGTGGTATAGTTTTACCTCTTTTTGAATCTTTCATGAGTCATTATTACCCATTACCACCTTTCTGGTGGAAACTTGATAGTGTGCATGGGACGGGAGGGATCCGTAATAGGTTCCTCTTTTTCCTTACATGCTGTCACACTCTTGCCAATCTGGGTCCGTTTTACTATTGTTCTTACAGGTTCCCCACTGCGACTGTCCCTCAGAGTATACTGGGAGCGCTTTACCACCAGGTATCCACCTAGCACAGCACGTCAGATAAACACGGGTTGCACATAGATCGTGGCGGCTTCAAGTCTGTCGATCCCTGGGCCACACCAGCACACACACCAGCAATACAGCTACTTGGAAGCAGAGGCAGCCGCAAGCCTCCACCAAGTATCCTTGGGGCACCATATAATGTAGCCGGCTGATCCAGCTCAAGATTTCATTCCAGCATAGATTTGGCCATGGATTATGCAGAAGGTCGACATCAGATAATCCCAGTGGGATTAAGAGTAGGTGCTATAGATAGTGTTTACCACTTCAAGTTGATCACTCTGAACGCTGACCGTCGAGACCGCAAAGAAAATGAAGAAAGAGAAAGCCTTATATTAATTACGTACTACTGAGCAACTCTTCAAGGGTTGAGTTTTGGAATCTGCATTCTCCTTAAAACAGTTTGTGATCAACATGCTCATTGGCTTTTTAATTATTGGTCCTGTGAGGAATGCGACCGTCAGCATGGTGGGTGTGCGCTCGCCTGGGCTTTTTGAAATGTTTAATTAAATGGAATGATGGTAGACCAACCTCAGGAAAAAGTACGGGGCTAATCCAGACACATTTTCCTATGCTCACACCACGACAAACGCATAGACCTGTATAGTCTGGGTGGAAACAGCCTACATGCACAGTCCGCCCTATCCTATTTACTTGGAATGGGACAGCAAGCAGTGCATGCACTATGTGATCTCCAGGAAGGGGGCAGACCAACCTTCCTCCGCCATGGCCAGACTGATTAACAAAGGTTCCATGGACCCGCTCTGCTCTTTTGTTAGGACCTGTAGTTGGTGGCAGCGTTTAAAATACCAGGAGAGGGTACTCTGGCTGCAGAGGTTAACAAATGGGACAGGAAACCCAACAACCTTTCACATGTAACTGTGTCAACCTGATGCCAGTTCCCGCACTCAGTATCAATGACAGTGAGCTGTTAGGTCTGGGACTGCTGTTTACAGTAGGCTACCCAGCGTAGAGGACCCCATTCTTACGGTACAAGAATGAGCCTGAGAGTCTGGTCTCACTGCAGCTTCAAGGGAGACCTGCTGCTTTAATAGGGACCACATAGAGAGGTCCATTAACCAGAGAGACTCTTTCAACACAGCAGACAGGAAGATGGGTGGGACGTAGTGTCACAAGTGAGTGTGACCAGAGCTTTCTGTTATGGACTCTTTTAGTTCTGGTGCTCCTTACCTTTCCTATTGCAAAGCACTTTGCTTATGACCTCACGCATACAGGAGATTGTTGCTAGGGACCCCAGGAGTGGTGCATTAAGGTAGGCTTAGCCTACACCAATCCCTGTGGCCCACTTGGCTTTAAAATCAGGCCGGAGGCCCTCTTTCAACAGATCATATGAACACTTTGGAAGTAGCAGCAAGAGAAACTCATCATTGGTCCCTGGCTGAGGTACAGTCTGCCTTACATCTTCTGCCAGTGAAGGAAGGCCGGGATATCCAGAGAGGGAAGCAAGATCCCTCCCCATAACAACTCCCAGGGAACAGAGGGAGATACAGAACTCAGAGGCCCCTCCAGCGGCATCAAAACCAGCACCCAGTCAGCACAGAGTGTTCCCTGCTAGGCTCTGCAGCAAGCTTCCTGGATAGTAAGTTCCAGAACGTCTCTGAACCTACAACCAAGGACAAGGCAGCTGACTGCAAAACACTCCACAGCTGTGGGCCGTCCGCCTTAAAGGACGACACAAGCCCATTGAGGATGTTGGGAAAAGTACCTCGATGAGCATCCACCCTAGTCCACCTTAAAGGGCATTTTCGAGCCAGTCGAGTCCCTCAATCTGCCACTGATGGCAACACTGACCGTGATCAAGCCCCCGTATTCAAAAGACATCTGAGACATCTCGATCAGTGCTTCAAAACCACCAATCAGTACTGAGATGATTCCTGACCCTGAGACGCTGTGTAGACCAGCCTGCAGCCGTTCATCCAGCTTCACTCACCGAACCGTCTTGCCGTCTGATACCCACAGCTGACTCCCATCTCGAACTCTGCAAAGCACCCTGAAGCTAACTCGACCCTGTCAAGCACTAATAACATCTCATCACAAGGCACATTGTGGTTCTGTCTCCCTGGTTCCCAGAAGACCCCTATTGACATATTAAGACCCATTGTTACCCTGGTGCTGAAGCCAAGAAACCTTAAAGTGTTGTGATTATTAACCATACTGACTACCCTCCTGCCGGTATCCAGAGTACATCCATTTTCCTTCTTTGAAACTGTCTGTCCTCTGCATTCCTTTACAGGGCGTGTTGTATTTCATAGTGTTGCTAGAACTGTCTGTTGTGATATAAATAAAGTAGATATTTTTGGATGCATACTAATTGACCTTTTCGCAATTGACCTCGGGAGAATCGACCTAATTTAAAAGGTCAATTAGGACAGATATGCAGGAGAAAACCCCTGAAACCCTGCACCCAATCCAAAACCCCTGCAACCCCCCACCCAATCTCCTTTTATTATTTAGAATCCAAAACCAACGCAATACATATATAAAATTACTGAAATAATATACAGGTCAATTGTGCAGAAGGTCAGTTAGGACCACTATAATTAGATCAATTAGGACAAAAGGTCAATTGTAAAATGTCAATTTGGGTAATACCAATATTTTTGATATAACCTTGTTTGGACAGTCCCTTTTATCTTTGGGAAATAGTTATATTTTCGTTGCGCTACAACCAACCAATGATCCACGACCTTTCAGAGATAAGCCTGCCGATCTAGCCACGTTACCAAAATTGAACAAGGAGGTTTATAATTTGCTTGTTATTCCAATATTTTCAGATCCCTTCTGGTGTATTAGAGGTGTGGGGCTGATTGATGGTTTAGAAACAGATATTGAACCCTGGACAACTGGTACCCCGGAAGTTGATTCATCACACACTCTCTTTTTATGTCGGTTTTAGGGACTGCTGAAGCCCTTTGCCTATGAAACCTGACATTGAAACCCTGTTGTGTTCATGTACAGAGTATGTGAAATTGTTAAGTGGAAAGATTGTTTTTTGTTTCATGGACAGGTTGCATGCAGAGATGACTATTCGAGACAGCTTCCATGTAAGGTTGTTTGTTTATATTTTTGGATAGTACATACAATGCAGATACCGGTCATCCATCAGTGATATCTCCTGCTCTATGGACTGACTCATCAACTGCTGCTCCATGAACCTTCCCCTTGGAGACATAGCCATAGTTCTATGAACTCGCCTGCTAGCCTCGGCTAGCTGCAAGATGCAGAATTCAACACATCCTCTTCCCTCACATAACCAACAACACATATGCCAACTCCTGCGCCCAGGGCACAAGAAAGGAGATGCAGGTGTAGCGAGGCCTAGCAGAAAACTCTCAGGGAAAATGATGGTGACCTGTCCCCAAACAAAATAATGCAAAGGCGAAAAGGTTGACAGAGGAAAGGTGAAATGGAAGCACCTCAGCTGCCCACATTAATGCAACTTTGATTTTATTTATTTATTAAAAAATGTATAGAGCGCCACATGCCCATAGGCCTCAGAGCGCACAAAAAACATAAGAAGAACACCAGAGAAGCAAGGGAAAAGAAAGTTCATAACTGGAGCAGGCAGCAGAGGAGGACAACTAAATTGGTCCAGGCTGAGGTTAAAGAGATGAGTTTTAATTGCCTTCTTGAAAGAGGTGAGATTAACAGCTTGACATATGGAAGCAGGAAGAAGATTACACAATAGAGGTGCCTGAACTTCAAAACAAGTCCCCCCAAGGCGGGCGAGTTTGAATCTCAGCTGGATAAAAGTAGGCGCCATAGAGGAACGAAGTTTCCTGGTCTTGAGATTTGGCTTAACACGATCTAAGAGAAAAGCCGGGCAGGTTTGAGAATGGCATTTGAACGCCAGGGTCTAAATTTTGTGGGTGATCCTCTATTTAATCGGAAGCCAGTGCAATGCTCTCATGGCAACAGAAACATGTGCACGTCGAGAAAGTCCCAAAGTTGCTCGGACCGCATTATTCTGGGTCACCTGCAGGGCCCAAATGTTGAGAGCTGTTGTACCCGCCAACAGGCTGTTACAATAATCAAGTCTTGAATTGACAAGAGCAGTGGCTAGCAAGGCACAGTTCTCAACAGTGAGAAAAGCACAAATATAGTTATGCGTTTGGTGATGAGACCACATGTAGATCGAATGTAAGAGACATGTGGCCTCATGGATAGCTCCTCGTCAAGAACTACCCCCAAGGTCTTGACTTTCTTTAAAACAGCAATAATAGCAGGGGGTTTAGCCAAAACCAGCGACTTTATAGAAGAGGGCTCCCCCATCACATTCGAAAGATGTAAAACAAAATTCAGAGTGGATGAACGAGAAAGATTCCGATACTCACAAATCAGGCACTGGATGTCCCACAAAGCGACCCGAGACAAATGCTCGAGAGAGCCAACAGCCATGGAACTCACCCTAACATCCCCGTCCAACAAAGGTAGAATATCCACCATATACCGTCTCCTAGACAGATCGGATCCAGCAAAGAAAGAAAGATACATGACGGAATGGGAAAAGGATATTGGCCGGGAAATAGCTGCGGAAAGCTGGGAGCAAATTTGGGCTAGACTCCATAAGAGCTCACAATGCGTCACAAATAAGGAAGGAGGCTACAAACTATGCTACAGATACTATGTCACCCCCACCCAAATCAATAAATCCAATCCAGACTTCTCCGCCTCATGCTGGCGGGGCTGCCAAACCGCGGGATCCCTCTACCACTTAGTATGGACATGCCCAAAGGCAGAAGCATATTGGAAGGAAGTGCTGAAGCACATTAAAGAAATCACTGGCCTCTCAATCCCATGGGACCCAGGAATTATCCTTTTGGGCAAAACCGGCAATGGAGCGTTCCCAATCTCAGGCCTTATCTCCCGTCTTTGCACCCACCTACTCCTGGCCGCAAAGATCGCAATGGCTCGATTGTGGAAAGACAGAAATGGCCCCTCAATCGCCCTATGGTGGGCTAAATGCTGGGAGATTGCAGTTGCAGAAAAAATCACTGCTATTCGCACCGACTCCTTAAACAGAACCATGAATATATGGGACCCATTCTTCGACTATGCGACCAAATATCCAACCTTCACCAGGAGGCCGCCACTCACCAGATGGCTCCAATGCAGTCCCATCTACTAACTAATAACGACCGTCCATTCCCCGAACACTCCAGCAAATAAGAGCACACTTAACCAGAAAGGCTCCGCCCAACCGCCATTCCGAGGAGCAACCACCTTCCCCCTACTTTACAATCTACAATAGACTATAAAGGATCTAACTAAAGCTTGTATCGACAGATGTTGCGCTGCTACATGTAATCACTCCATCTTGTAAAACCAATAAAATGTTTTTTTGAAAAAAACAGCAATAATACTGCCCGCAATCTGAAAGTTAGAATACTCAGGGGCCAATTTGCTCAGACTTGCTTTAGAAGCAACACTTAAGAGTTCTGTTTTCTTGCTGTAATTTAGTGCTAATGAATTGCATGCCATCCATGCCTGGATGGCATTGTAAGTGTTATTTATAGCACATAAGTCCTGCTCATAATGACCACGGAGCTCAAGAACAATGTGAGTGTCATCGGCCTAGTTGGTATACCAGACACCCAAGGCACCTAACAGGTCAAGCAGGGGCCGGATATATATGTTGAATAGAATCGGGGACAAGCAGGAGCCCTGGGCGACACTGCATGTTTGCAGGACAGGTGAAGAGTGATCTTCCCCAGCAAATACCTGGACAGTCAGGGGTCCCAGAAAGGAAGATATCCAACTGGATGTGAGAGTAGACCAGCGGGTGACCTCCCTGAGTCTAGTCACTAGTAGAGCGTGGTCCAATAGATCAAAGGCAGCGGAGAGGTTCCAGAAGCATCAGCAGGGTGGGATACCTTTGTCCGCCATGCAGGCCAGAGTGGATTTAATGTCCAGCATGGCGGTTTCTGTCCCATGTTGTGCTTTGTAGCTAGATTGTCGCAGGTCCAAGATCTTGTGTTCTTCAATGTGTTTTTGGAACTGAAGATAGGCCAATTTATCAATTTATTTTAGGATGAATGGCACATTAGTAATGGGCCTGTAGTTGTCATTTATCGAGGGATCCAGATTAGCTTTCTTAAGTAGGGTTGTAACCACAGCTTCTCCCTCACCTGGGCGCATTTAACCCCTTGTCCTTTCTTTCTACACTCTCCTCTGCCTTTTCTTCTCTCTGTATATCTGGCCGCTTCTCAGCTGGATTCTTCTCTGCTGATTACCCTCAACTTTCAACACCCCTCTTCAAGCAAATCTCTGCAACCCTGCTTAAGTCCCTCTCTTCTCTCCCTCCATTCTTTACTTCGTAAGGCCATACACCAATGGAAGAAAACTAATTCTTCCAGTGATCTCTTGGCTCTTTTGTCTCTTCACTCATCCTATGATACTCTGTTACTCTCTGAGAAAAAAACATATTTTCCTTCTTTCGCTCTTTCCCTTTCTCATCACCTCTGACGTTTTCAGCTCTGTAACAATATTTTGGCTCCACGCCCTCCTGGCCCCTCTTTCCTCTTCACACTCCTTTTACGATTTCGCTGACTACCAACAAAGTTGCCTCCTTACGTTCCTCTTTCCCCCTCAATGTCCGCTCCCATTTCCCTTTCCCCCTACCTTCTCCCTTTCCTTCTTCGCAACCCCAGCTTTTCCCTTTTTCTCCTCTTACTGAGCTGGACACTGCACAATTTCTCGCGTGTGCCCATCCCACTGCTTCTCCTCTTGATCCTATCCTTCCCCCCTTATTTCTGTGGTTTTCTCTGAACTGCTTCCATAACTCACTTGTCGTTTCCCTTACCTCTTCTACCTTCCTGTCTTCTTTCAAACACACCATAATTATTACCATCCTGAAGAAGCCTTCCCTTAATTATTCTGTCCCCTCTAATTTCCTGCCCATCTCCCTACTTGCATTTCTTTCCAAACTGCTTGAAAGAGTAGTTTATACATAGATGTCTTGTTTCCTCAATTTTTACTCTCTTCTCCCACCTTTACAATTTGGCTTTGGTTCCTCCCACTCTACTGAGTCTGCTCTTCTCCTGGTCAACTCTCTTCTCTCTTTCTGCTTTAATAAACGCTCTTCTATATTTATTCTACTCGCCTTATCCACTGCCTTTGCCACTCTGGATCTTTCTACTATGCTATCCTCTCTCTCTTCTCTAGGTCTGTCTTGGTCTGTCTGACTCTCCACTACCCTTGTTCCATTCATATCTTTCTGAACCATCTTAATCAGTTTCTTGGGCTGACCAGCTGCCTTCTCCTTGTCCCCTGTTCTATGGTGTCCCCCATGGATCTGTCCTTGGACCTCTCTTGTTCTCCTTTTGTACTATCCCTCTATAATCTCTAATTCAATCTTTTAACTTGTCTTACCACTTCCAAACAGACACAATTTCTTTTCTCCTTCTCTTC
Organism: Ambystoma mexicanum; assembly: GCF_040938575.1. Lineage (NCBI taxonomy): Eukaryota > Metazoa > Chordata > Amphibia > Caudata > Ambystomatidae > Ambystoma > Ambystoma mexicanum. The sequence continues at coordinate 459,322,732 of NC_090929.1, forward strand.
CTCTGATTCCCTTCACTCCTCCATTTCTTCTTGGCTACTGGCCATTCAGTCTTGGATGTCTTCCTCCACTTTAATCCCTCCAATAGGGAAATTATATTATTCCCTTCTTCTTCTCCTTCTCTTTCTTGTCTATTCTTCCCCCCAAAAGTCTCTTCCCTTCTCATCATCTACCAATAACCTGGGTGTTATCTTCGATCATCACTCTCATTTTCTTCTCATATCACCTCTACAGCTTGCACTTGTCGTTTTCATCTCCATAATCTACGTCATGCTCCTCCCTATTTTTCCTTCCCTGCCACAACACTTCTCATCTTCTCTCATTTTCTCCCATCTTAACTATGTTCTGCCCTTTTACTCTGCCTTCCTTCCTCTTACCTCGCCCCCCTTCACTCTATCTACAACTCTTCAATACATCTTTTTTCCCATTTCCCTTTCCCCTTACCTTCCCTCTCTCCTTCTTCGCAACCACAGCTTTTCCCTTTTTCTCCTCTTACTGAGCTGGATACTGCACAATTCCTTGCGTGTGCCCATCCCACTGCTTCTCCTCTTGATCCTATCCTTCCCCCCTTATTTCTGTGGTTTTCTCTGAACTGCTTCCATAACTCACTTGTCGTTTCCCTTACCTCTTCTACCTTCCTGTCTTCTTTCCAACACACCATCGTTATTACCATCCTGAAGAATCCTTCCCTTAATTATTCTCTCCCCTCTAATTTCCTGCCCATCGCCCTACTTCCATTTCTTTCCAAACTGCTTGAAAGAGTAGTTTATACATAGGTGTCTTGTTTCCTCAATGTTCACTCTCTTCTCCCACCTTTACAATTTGGCTCTGGTTCCTCCCACTCTACTGAGTCTGCTCTTCTCCAGTTCAACTCTCTTCTCTCTTCCTGCTTTAATAAACGCTCTTCTATATTTATTCTACTCGCCTTATCCACTGCCTTTGACACTCTGGATCTTTCTACTATGCTATCCTCTCTCTCTTCTCTAGGTCTCTCTTGGTCTGTCTGGCTCTGCACTACCCTTGTTCCATTCATATCTTTCTGAACCATCTTAATCAGTTTCTTGGGCTGACCAGCTGCCTTCTCCTTATCCCCTGTTCTATGGTGCCCCCATGGATCTGTCCTTGGACCTCTCTTGTTCCCCTTTTGTACTATCCCTCTATAATCTCCAATTCAATCTTCTAGCTTTTCTTACCACTTCTAAACAGTTCCAATTTCTTTTCTCCTTCTCTTCTTCTTCTGATTCCCTTCACTCCTCCATTTCGTCTTGGCTACAGACTAGTCAGTCTTGGATGTCTTCCTCCACTTTAATCCCTCCAATAGGGAAATTATGTTATTCCCTTCTTCTTCTCCTTCTCTTTCTTGTCTATTCTCCCCCCCCCAAACATCTCTTCCCTTCTCATCATCCACCCATAACCTGGGTGTTATCTTCAATCATCACTCTCATTTTCTTCTCATATCACCGCTAGAGCTCGCACATGTCGTTTCCATCTCCATAATCTACGTCATACTCCTCCCTATCTTTCCTTCCCTGCCACAACACTTCTCGTCTTCTCTCTCTCATTTTCTCCTGTCTTAACTATGTTCTGTCCTTTTACTCTGCCTTCCTTCTTCTTACCTTGCCCCCTTCACTCTATCTACAACTCTTCAATACATCTTTTTTGTCTCCCTCCTAGTCCACTATCACCCCCTCCCTGATCTCAGCTTCTTTCCTCTGGTTTGAATCCTGCCTTTTCTTTCAACTTCCTCAGTATTGTCTTCAAATACTTACATGGTCTTGCAACCTCTTATGTCTTCGTTGATCTCTTTCTACTCTGCCCCTCGCGCCGCCACTCTCAATCTGTCTGTCTTCTCACTGTACCCAAGCCTCTTTGTGCTTCTACTCACTTACTGTAATTTTCCCTGCTGGCAACAAAGCATACTTGTTGCTGCTATTCATTCGTTCTTCCTCCTCTCTTCGTGTCTTTTGCTTGGCCTGAAACCTTATCTTCTCTCCTCCCTGTCTAGCTCCTAATTTCTGTTTTCTGGTTGACTCTGCTATTTGAGATTGACTGTCATTACATTTGCTTTGTACTGCTGTTGTTTTAATTCTTTGCAAAGCGTTTTGGCGAAAGTACTCAATAAATGTCAATAAATATAAATACATTGTTTTCTTTTTCTTCAGACAATAGTTTCACTCATGCACTGATTCACACATTGCAATCTTCATTCTTACTCCGTGTGTTTTAATGCATACAATATATTTCTGGGATCACTAAATGTATTTAATGTGCCAGTGGCACATGGAAGACGAATTGCAATTGTGTTTGGCACCCTCCTGTCAGGATTTTTCTTAGCCTGCGTGTAGCACTTGTAACAAATGCGCATTTGCACTTTAGATACTCAGGGGCTCATTTTGAGCCTGGCGTACCAGAAACTCAATGCGTAAAAGATTTGTGTAAGGATTGTATGCGTTGCATGTCTGCCACACTCCATTTTCATTCATTTGCATGGCAGAAAGGAGGGTTGGATCATAACTTACAATTCCGCCGCTCCCTTCCTCTTTGCATACAATTACTCCAGGATTTGCGCCGGCATGGATTTGCATGTCGGCGCAAATGCTGGGGATCACTATGGAGTTTGCCTTCTTTTTACACCAGCAAAAAGCAGTCAGACCTCCTAGGGATCCATAGTAAATGTCACCTGCAATGCATACATGGCAAGCAGCGTTGGCAGAGTGCAAAAGGGGATGGAAAAGGGCAGCATACATGCTTGTATGCTACCTTTTGCCCTCCCCTTTTGCACTCTGCCGTGCAAATGATGAACATTTGGTGGTGGGTACCCATGTACGTGAAGGTTCACACGTAACGGGTGACCACTATCAAACTGTCCATAATTCCAATATGAGTACCTCTGTGCACTAATGGCACCTGGAAGAAGTGCACCTTTGTGCTTTAAATATTCGTGCCCATGGCACCCAGAAGAAATGCGCCTTTGAACTTTAAATACTTGTTGTGCCATGCCACCGGAGCCTTTACTTGATTAGGCATAGCTGCTATGATTGCTTACTGGTAATCTGCATTACTCCTAGTCCTACTCTTCCTCGTTCCAGTACTTACTTTAAAGTGTGTGCCACCCTCTCAGGAACTCCTTTCCAAGCTTTATTTTCCCTCTGGCCCCTCCCCTTCCAAGAGGTATAACCTCCCACTTTCCCACGAATCTGCAGTAAATCCAAAAGCAGAGACATGGGCTCTTTCACCTTCAGGGTGGGGGAGGAGAGTCGCCCATACTGGGACAAGGAAGAGTAAGACTAGGAGTAATGAAGATTACCAGTAAGTAATCAGAGCATGACCTTCATGTCCCTATTCCTCATCCCAGTACTTATGTTAGAGCCATACCAAAGATAGAACACAATATGGTAGCCCATGCCCAAAACAAAACACACTGACAGCAAGGGCAATGCTCTACCAACCCAACACCCAGGCTACCTTTGCAGCCGAAGGAAGGAGGCAGAATAGTGAAGGGAGCCCCGCCCACCAGTCAAGGAGACACAACTCCAAGAACACCAGCACCAAAAGAAGTAGACAGAGGCCCATCAACGTTGAGCTGGTAGTGCCTAATAAAAGTGTTGAGTCTAGCCCAGGTGGCAGCCTGGCAGATTTGTAACAGAGGGACCCCTTGAAACTTAGCCCAAGAAGCAGCCTTCCTCTTGTGGACCGACCTTGGTTCTACCTTCTGGGACAGTGGCCCGAAGGCTCATAGGCCCGCAGAATCAGAGACTTGATCCAAAGGCTGAGTCCCTGGTGTCAAAGATGACAAGGAGATGATCAGTCTTGCGAAAAGACTGAGTGCGGTCAAGTACGGTCAAGATAATGCAAGACCACTCGATTAATATCCAAGTTGGGAATGGGTTTGGGATTGGGTTGTATATCCCAATTCCCAAGCAGTCTATTGAACTAAAATGGTGCCAATACAAGCAGTCTATTGAAAAAAAACACCAATCCAGCCAAGCCAGTATAACAACTCACTCTGCTATCTCGCAGCTACAGGATTGGTGTTATTTCTTTTCTATAGACTGCTTGGGAATTGGTATATAAAACCCCAGTTGGGAATGAGTCTTTTACATGGAAGGAATTGGGCCGGAACAAGACAGAGATGCACTACTGCAAAAATCGTTTTGCAGGTGCGCCGTTCCATGTATACCCAGAGCCCAAAACGTTGAGGAAGTTCTCTGTTCCACAAACCTTCTTAATGCTGTGCGTTAGAAGTCTGCTGTGCATTTGAAATCTGCAGCGAATCTGGACTTTACATGCCAGCATGATATGCAACATTCACTAAAAGCCTCGGGACGTTCCTTAGCTCACCAAGACAGCCCAACGTCGCAAAAAAATGGTCCAAAGCTGTACATATGTCTCATACTTTGCAGACATTTTACTGTCATGGTGACTATTCTGACTGATGACATTAGCACTATACCAAGTATTCATTGCGTGTTCAGAAGGAATGCACATTTGGATCACTATTACAAACATGTTTGATAAATTGGTGGCAATTCCTATGTTCCCAAAATGTTTTTTGTTTTTATGCAGAGCAGCCAGCCTCCTATATTCAGGGCACCCACATTATTCAGCACCCAGCTATGACCCCCAGTACCGCCCACACCAATGGAAATCTGCCCCCTCACATACTACCCCCTCACCTGCGTGTGGAGGGTGGGGTGGGAGGGGTCAGTTCCCCCAGTACATTTTGTCCATTTCCAGCACGGGTTTTACATCCCAATTCCCAAGCAGTCTATTAAAATAAAACAATAACTATCCATCACCTGCGAGATAGCACAGTGAGATGTTGCAATGGCTTGGGCATCCCAAGCAGTCAAAAAGCCCAGCAGTGATCCACGTATGAATGCAGACATGCCCAAACTCCCAATTTAGATGGGAGACTCATGATTTTTCGGCAAAATATGTTGCTGTTTTTACTTGCTCCCGACTAAAATAATTCAGACCCCAATGCAATCCAAATGGGAGAATTCCATTTTCCTGCTTTCTGTAGCAGAATCTCCCTCCAAAGTGCATCAAAATGTTGGCATGTCTGTGAATGGCTGTAGGCAAAGCAGTCTTTGAAGGTAATGGACGAGGTGTATGTGGCTATCATCATGGGCATGTCCCTTAGGAGTTGCGAATGGTGGTTGATTGAAAGAGCGGGCTGCATAAAGCTGCATGCTGTGGGGGACATTTATGGTGGTCATTTAAATGCATTTTCTTTCATTGTGTTTCGCCAGTCTTGATAGTGGAGGACAGGAAGAATCCAGGTATGGAGCTTGAATTGGGGTGGGGGGACAGTGAGTACGGAGCACTGAAAAGCTGGCGGGGCAGAGGGAACATTGTTCAACTCCTTTTTTTTAATACTTCCACCACTGTGCTCCTCTAGGTGCAACAGACTATAATCCCACTCCACGACCACCCACGGCTGCCGCCACCACTGCACACTGACCAGCATCAATATAAGTTCCAGTCCAGAGTCCTCGCCTCTGGTTCCAGGTTTCAGGCCTCACACCACACAGTATCACCTCGAGGAGTGGTACCAGTGAGGTATGGTAAGTGTTTTTTTTAGGGCGAGGGAGGATGAGCTTAGGGTGCAGGATGGTATCGAGGTTTCTATTTTGGGGGGTAAGAGGCAGAAACCACGTAAGGGGCCTGGCCTTTGCAGGTGGGCAGACAGGTGGCTAGGTATGGCACTTGCCATCTGGGTGGTGGGGAGGCAGGTTGCCAGGAATGGGACCTCGGATCTGGTGCTGGGGCAGGATTGACTGTATAAAATGCCATGCCCAATTCTAACACCCTCATGTTGTACAGTTCTCCCCTGCCCTTGAGCTAGGTTTGCACTAAATGCAATAAAATAAATGCAGGGTTTGGGGTCTGGGCTTTGGTGAAGGGGAGGAAATATGCCAGGTATGGGGCTCGCGCTCTTGTGGCGGGCGGAAGGATTCATTGTATAAAATGCCAAGCCCAATTCTGACACACTCCTGTTATTAAGGGATCTGCTGCTCTTGCACTAGGTTTGCGCTATATGCAATTAAATAAATGGCAGGTATGGGGCTGGGCTCTGATGATGTGGAAGCAGGTTGCCAGGTATGAGGCTCACACTAGTGTGGTGGGTATGGGGCTCACACTCAGGTGGTGGGTACAAGGCCTGGCTCTAGTCTTGGGGTGCGGGTGAAGGCAGGATGCTAGACCTACCTTGGCTCAAAAATGAATTAAAATACATTTTTTTAATTTGAATTGTTTCAGTTTATTCAAACCTTAACATAACAAGATACACCGTAATTCATCAATATTTTTCACAACATTTAAAATCATACATTTGTTAAGTGCATCCTAAAATTGAAAGGAATTAAATATGAAAACAACTTATCTAAATTTAAAAACTTCAGAAATGGTGCAATTTGCAACACATCTGAGGTATTATGGATACAAAAACATCGTTGCTACAAGGAGTCGATATGAAACATATTAAAAGCACTACACAACTTCTATAGGTAGGTTGTCCTTTGGGCACTCAAAGCCGGACATTCCAATCAAAGATATTTAGTCGTTTCCACTTCATCCGAGAGGCCACAGAACCGACAAGCAGAATTGTCAAGCTGAATTCACCCTCTATTACGGAAATATTTATTAGGAAACTGAAATAAAATGTGTGATATTGGCCCTCTTTTTTTATATTCCTTCAAAAGATGTTTGAATGAAGGGTATTTGTGAAATCGCTTCACAGTCTTAAGCCAGTCTTTGTCATATAGAGCATTTTAAACTTTTTCTGGATTCTCCAACAAAGTAGCCCTATCTAATGCAAGATCCATCAAAATCCTATCACAATCGATAGCTAGTTGCACTAACACATCTCTATCCTTCATACAGTGAGTCCAATCTTGGATTTATTAATTTGATGTACAGGGAGAGTTTTTTTTCCAATAGACACAGCTCTAAATGAAATTAAGCACAGTTCATAATGGACAGCCGCCATTGGGATAGCATTTGTGACTTTCAGGCAATGCATCCATGCCACAGCCTCGCTGGTATCTAGCAGTTCAATAATTGTCTCTCTTAGACCTTCTGCACCATACACCAGTTATTACCCTCATAGAATTGTATAGCCAGCTTTATTGAGAATCTGCCATACCTACGATCCAGATCAACCAGTTGTATGGACAGAACTACGGCTTTTAATTTAAATCCTTCCCATGTATTTCTTCATGATGGCTGAGTAAATATATGAGATACCAAATATATCATGTTGTGTGAACACCCAAGTCTAATATCTCCCAATGACCTTATCCATTTTCTATGTTCCCTCCCTCTAGACTACTGCAGAATTTTAGTCTTTGAGGGATTGATCTTTAAGCAATGCAAGGATGCGCATTCTGCAAACCCACTTGTAAGCCTTTGTAGTCCAATCTAAGTACTATCAAAGAAGAGGAAATCATTGGTGTATGAGATCCGAGAGACCTTATGACCCCCTACTTTTGCTGATACAAAGGCAAACCTATCTAGGTGGTCCCCAATATCTGACACGTATAGGTTAAGGAGGCAGGGGTCCAACATACACCCTTGCCTCAAGCCCTTGTGTACCTCCATTCTATGTGAGAGATCATCCTCTTTATCCACTCTGACTTGGATAGCAGAATTTGTGTGCAGACCAATCAGTAATTTGAGGAGCCCCCACGGCAGTCACCAATCTAATAATTTAGCGCATACCCTGTTTTGGTCCACACCGTCAAAGGCATTAGATAGATCTATAGCAGCCATGAAAATAGTCCCCTCCGATGTTCCCCAAGCTTGGTCCTGGAATACACAGAGAATAATACCATTCAGAGACGCTGAGTGGCCTTTTCTGAAACCGATTTGTAATTTACACAACTGATGCATAGACACCACCCATTGTTCAAGATGGGAAAATACTAGTGAGGAAAATAACTTCCAGTCAGCATTGATGAATGAAATTGGTCAGTAGTCTTTTTTATTCATTTCTGGGGCCACATTTTTAGATGGAGACTATAGTAGCTAATTCCCAAGAGGGTGGAAAAATACTGGCACTCACAATGCCTGCAAAACGTATAGTCAGAATCTTCCCCCGAGTGCATAGGTCAGCTTTAAAGATACAGTTAGTTAAGCCATTAGGGCACGGTGCTTGTGATGCTGGGAATTCATCGGAGGGACAGGGCCTCTGTATCCTTGTCCTTTACTGCTTTTTATCGTGTGTTCTGTCGTGTTTTCCGCGCAGGAGTCCATGTGAGACTCCTGGCGGTGTAGCTCTCTCTCTTTTGGTTTGGTGAACGGACCCGTGGGATACCCTTTTGGCACCCATGGGTGGGGGTACAACCCTGTGCCCCTATTATATGTTTTTGGGCACTGTGGGTGGCCCGCAGAGCAGGGCATGGGCTGGTGGAAGCTCCATGCTGAATTTGACAGGTGCGCAGAGTATCCTCCATTTTGGGATACCCCGGCCCTGCCATTGGGATCCGTTGATTCCGTATGGAAAACAAAATGGCCCCTGCGGCCTCTTGCTTTCTATTACCTATTACCTTGTTTTCCCAAAGTCCTGGGAAGCCCTGACTCTGTGCCTTCCCCCTGACTGGCTGTTGGGTGGATGTGCCCTATATGATGTTGTTGTGAAGGCCGGCCAGACTAGCTGGAGCCTTCCCAATGATGTATGTTGTGGGTACCTCCTGTGGGTGGGACCCGGGTGAATAGAGTGTGTTACGAATATGCATTCTGTGTTGTGGATGTCTAGAAATTGGTGGTTGACACAATGACTGAGACAGTCCTGCCCGAAACCGGTATGAATGCAGTTTGGAGTGTTGAATGGCTTGGTACTTTGTCCCAATACACATAACTTGTTGTGAGTGTCTGGAGAGAAGTGAATGGCCTGAATACCTTGTGTGCCTGATTGGCTGCCTGCCTGCATGAATGCCCTTAGTCGTGATTGGATGCTTGAGTGTGACCCAGCGGAATGAATGGGAGATCAACAGTCTATCTGGGGACCTCTCACTGCTAGGAATCGTGTTCAGAAGTTGAAGTCCACTACGACGAGTAACTGGAGTAACTGAAGCTTGACCTTGAAGCCCCGCTGGACGAGAAGAAGTGCTGTTGCTCTCCTTCACAATCTGAAAGTTGCTGTGTCTCCAAGGACTGACCCAGAGAAGACCTGGTAAGGCGCCCTCTTCCCGAGCTACGAGGGACCATCGTGCACCAGCTGACCTTTGCCAAAGCTTCCTGGTAGACAGACCTTCGACAGGCTGCCGACCCGAGAGGGGGACTGCCGCGGAATCACAAAGAGAAGCACCCGGACTGTTGCCCGCCACTGTCGATGACTGCCGTCGCCGACCGGAGCCGCCGTGCTCCCGTTTGCCTAAGAACTTCAATTGATCATCGGACGCTCTCGTCTGCATCGTCGCCCGCTTTATCCCGCTGGAGAAGGCCCGACCGTTGACGCGCCGAAGAGCATCCGCCGGTGGGTTTCCCACCACCTAAAGACCACAGAGACGCCGATAACTCGACGCCCTTGCTGGGCCACAGTTCTTCATCATCTCTTTGCGGTCCAGAACTATCGTCACCGAGGTGCCCCGCACGCCTCTTCCTTACAGGACGCCAACACTCTGTCGTCGACGAGCACTGCTAGGAACGAAGCTGCCACTTCACCGCCGTAGTTCAACCTGTTCGCCGTCGGATGTTCGACGACCCGTGACTCCTGCCTTAAAGGGAGGGCACTCAAGAAGGGCCGTCGATTCCCCGACACTGAATGCTGAGTTCCTCAACGCCTCTCGACGATCCGTGGCTCCTGCTTTAAAGGGAGTCACTCAAGAAGGATCGGTCGACGCATCTTCGGAGAACTCTACTCCACCAGGTACATTGGGGGGGTAAAACCTTAGTAGGAGGGAGAAAGACTATTGAACAATATATGGACTGGGCTTGTGCTATATATCTTTATTTACAGGTTGCCCAGGTGGGGGGATCTCCACACAGAACTGTGCCTAGCGGTAGGGGTCAGCATTCTGCCTATTGTTTCAACCATCTTGCGTTCCTTCCTATCTCTATTGCTGGTTTCCTCGTTATTAATCTGTGTGACATTTTAACCGTACAGTTGATGCACTTTAATGAGATTCGATAACATTGAGGTACCACTTTAGAATTGGATATATTTATCATTATTGACTTCCGAGTACAAAGTGCGTTATTGTGATCGTGTACATACCTTTGAATATTAATTATATAAAGACTGTGTTTTCAGTAATACAGTGTGTGGACATTCCTTTGTGGGGGTTCGGGGACTACACTGTACTTAAGAACCAGCCTGCATCTCTTCCCAAAAAGCTAGGCCTTGATTGCTCGTCCATTGCTACCAAATAGAGAATCTTGGCTGGGGTCCTCTGTGCCTCTCCTCTACCATATAGAGAGCGGAAGTACAGACACCCCCTACCAGTCTTTACAGTGCTCTCGAGTTACTACATGACTTGATTAAGGACATAATAGCTCCCAGCTATAGCAGCAATCTCCACTCCTGTTTTGATGAGGCTTTCTCAGAGACCAGCGATCCCAACACAGCCCCTATGTTGTTACCATACGAATTACCAAAAATGTTGCCCATTGCAGGACAGAAACCGCGTTCATCTGGTTCAGAGACAACACAGAGTCAAGTGTGTTTACCAACTGCCAGAAGGCCCTCAAATCCTTTTTAATTAAGACGAACAGCATGGCTTCGGCATCATTCTGTAAAAGACTCACCTGATGGCTTTTACAGTAATTTTATAGCTGTTTTACTTCTTTGATTGTACCACCCTAGTCACGTAATCCTCATTCATTCCTTTGATCAAGCGTATATCCTTTCTTATCTGACTTTTTTTCCGGCTAGTTCCTCATCAAATGTATGCTTAAAACTTGAAATAGTTTTTTAGGGTGCCTTTATCTTTTATATAGCACGTCACATTGGAACATATTCAAAATCCCATCAAACTCGTGGGTGGGAAAGACCTCCATTTTCAAAGAGAGCTTGGTGCACCTCAAAACCTTTGCTATGTACCCGTTTAAGTATTGGATATTATTCGAGGACCACCCTATTCTATTTCCTCTTACATTTGCTCTCAGGTTACAGGGACCTCCTGTTATCCTATTATTTTTATTTACATCAAAGTCTGCTACGAGCATGCTGTGATCACTCCACCCCTTATCTGTAATTTCAAAATTCCCATATTTTACCAACATGTCATGGTCTGTAAAAATGTAATCAAAGGTGGACTTGCTCAATCGCCTGTACCATGTGGCAGTTCCTGAGGCACCACCTGTATATGTCTCATTTAAAACAGTAAGTCCCAGTGCTCCCAACCTAAAGTTCGACTTCCTTCTTCCTGCACAGGCCTTAACATTGAGAGATTTTGGGTCCATAGTAAGATCCCACGACTCCTGCTCACTTTCCACCTGTAGACAATTAGCATTCAGATCTCCCGCCTACACTAAATTACCTTGTACTCCCCCAGCTTGCCAGTTCTGAATGCAATACGAAATTTGGGATAGGAAAATATCCAAAACAGCCACCCCATGGTGCCAATATACATTAATCAGCAAAAGATTAGATTCACGAGCTTTGTAACAAACAGCAAAGGCCATAGCACCAGACAGTAAAGTTAAAGTGTGCACCGCGGCGTGACTCAGGGAGAATTTAATTGCAATAATCAAGCCCCCCGAGGGACGCCATCCCGACTTGGCTTGACGGCTTGAGAAAAACCTGGTACCCATCAAGGACAGGAGTGTTTGTTAACTAGGTCTTCGATAACATAATACAATCCGCTTTCCTTAAAATTGATACCAACTGGGGATTTTATTATAGATGGGAGTTTCCCCTTGTGTTCCATGAAATAAGTTTAAAACATCGATCAAGCCCATCCACAATACTCAGCTTCTTTTCCCCAACATGGTCCTACATTGATGATTCAACCACATATTCGCCATGCAACTTGCTTTTCCCACAAGGCAGAGGTGACAGTAGCCCAATCGATACTGTTACAATTTTTAAATTCAGAACTATTCTTGACATACCTGGGACACCGACCATGAGTGTCCACTGTGATTCTAAGATCCTTCCCATTCCCCTCTCCAGTTTGTGTAGCCTCATTATCCTCCAGGTGTGTTATGTCAAATCTCAGCAAATTTAATTTTGCCCTTTCCAATAACACCAGGTCAAAGACCATCCTAGATGCAAAGTGCAAAATACAGCTATCTAAAAACTCCACTCTGTCAATGTCAAACGAGGACAACAAACTTAAAGATGAGATTTCAGAGAAGATTGTCAAAACATTCCCTCAATTCAGACAGGGGGCAGAATTATTACCCAAAAGGCTCCTTAACCGGAGCTTATAAATGGCCTCAATCTCATAAGCTCATCCGTAGACACCCCATCCTCAACGCGGGAGTGTGCCGACTTCTGTTTTTCTTGTGTGGAAACCCTGCTGAAATCTGTGTTCCTTGCACATTTTAGAATATGTTGTGTACATTTATTACTGGGTCCCTGTCTTTTAGTTGGATGGCCTGATTTAATAGGCCTTTCCCATTCACATAAATCACCAGAGCCTTGTTGGGTTTTCTGACTCATGGGGAAATCACCCTGCCTCTAGTGCTCCTTAATGAGTTTCAAAATATAACATTTTTTGAAAAAGCCTTTCTACACCACTACCAATCGTTGGAAACAGCGCAGTCGAAATTATCCTTCGCTCGCCTCCACAGAGAGGTGTAAAGGTGTTCTCACAATGTCTATAGTCCCCTCCTCTCTGTATACCTTGAGTACTGTATGTTTTGCCCATTCTTAACCCAAAAAACTCCCTTGTGATGTTATCAGCATTTGTTGTTTGAGGCACTGAGTTTGGAGCAAGGCCACTTAAAGTGATACAGCCAATTCCGAACTCGTCGCCTGCGTTAGCACGTCATATCTCAGAACACCAACTGTGGGCTCTATGTTTACACCAGACAATGAAGAGGCGTCACTCAAAGGCCCTGGAGATTAAAGTAAACTCAACCGGTCTAGGTATGTTCCCAGATCTGACTGAACACAAATGTTGACCCTCTGGACCACTGGTCTCTGGGGGAAGCCAAACCCAAGAGTTGCCTGCTGCACCCCTGCGATACCCTTAGAGCTGATGCAAGGGCTTCATAAGAAGTTGATACAGCATTCCTCTTTATGTTTAGCTCGCAAATCCCTATTTCAGTTTGTACCTCAATTTCAGCTGAAAGATGGGGAGTCACACCAGGCACTCTTAGACCTCCCATAGATTCTAACCTATCAATATGGGTCAACCCCACCTCACCTCACAAGAAACCGACCCAATCTGGATAGGGGCATCCGGGTTACGAAGAACGTCAAGCTCTTCGATTGCCTCCAAGAACATAGCAGTACCCCTAAACGCTGGCTTCTTCGCACATTTCCCCCTAGCCATGGATTCAACAATAGAGAGGTTATGCATGAATGATCTTGATGAGGTGTTCCGTTTTTTCTGCAACTTTTGATTTTTTTTTGTTTTTTTGTTAGGACTTTGGGGGGTTTCATCACGTTTTCTGAGCCCACTCCCCACGCCCCCCGCCCGGGACTAGAAGGGCCCCATGCCAACACAGTTAATTTCCATGATCTTCAAAGTCAATAAGATTCTCATTTTCAACTTTGTTAACATTCTTGGTCTGAGGTAACAGTGAGAAATGTGAGACTTTAGGAGAGGCCGATACCACTTCAATAATTTAAACGCTATCATCGAAATTGGGCCCTCTCTCAATTGTCGCGTCTGTGTACCTCCCAATGTTCCCGTCCTATTTCCGGCTGCAGGCCTTGACAACCCGGGCGATCTGGGCTCCCAGGTCTTGAACCTTCATGTTAATATCTGCCAGAATCAATGTATGTGCTTTAACCTCCACCCAAATATAATCATAGAGAGTAACAAATGAACTAAGCACCATATTAAGGGCGGAAACCGTGGGATGCGTTAGATGAATTCGCTCATCAACTTCTCTTAATGTAAGATCAACCACAGACCTATTTGACTCATTGAGTGACATGGGAGAGGGAGCAGAGGGCGAGTTTACAGGTAATCCTCTTGTCTCAGGCTTGTGTCTCAGATTATTCCCAATTAGGTTAGTCAATTCCATAGGATAACCTATAAAAGAAGCTTTGCAGGTCTGCTGGATTACACGGTTCATATATGAACCTCTGGAGTTGGGCGGTAACATCTCCCTGTTAGATGCAGGTCTGGCCTACAAGTCATGATCAGGAATGCTCTCGTTTCCAACTCCCTCCATTAAAACAGAATCTGCATCCACTAGACATGCCATCCCCCCCTTTCTTACGGTGGGAAATCCCAGCCCCTTTGTCCATGTCCATGTTATTCCTATTTGAAACAATTCTAATTGGACCAATGGGTCGGGTTGCGGTACCCGCCCCACTGGTCTGCTCCTGGTGTTTGCAACATTGCTGAGGGCAGCACACGGGAGGCTGCTGCTGAGTTGACGTGGTGAGCCAAACAGTTGCCACTCCCCATCCTCTCCCCTAAAGCACTATTCCCCGGTATCAATGAAGAGGTAGGCGGCAAATTTTCCGCCAGCTGCCCACCTCCAATGGGCTCCGGGGCTTCCTGTCTGACATCCCCCAGATTTGCTCTTAAAGTAGCCACAACTGGTCTTCTTGTAAAGAATTCTCATAAACAGTCTCTTGAGCTACCAAGTGCTTGTTAACTAACTGGGAGGTCTCAGTGTCCTCACTTCCGCCCACCACGCTGAACTGGCCGGACTGACTTCTCAAGGCCGGACGTTTCATCTGAAGTGTCACCTACACACCACAGCACTCCCTGTAGCAGATCAAAGGTGATTGCCCGCAGTCTCTGCTGTTAGGAGAATTAGAAAGAAAAAAAAAATACAAGTCAGGCAGGCACCAACAGCAAAATAAGCTCACCCGGGCTAAGGCTGTTATCACAGTTGTTGCAGTCTGTATGTAAAAAAAAAAGAAACAGATCAAGCAAGCCTAAATTAGTTATTCCGTGCCTGCAGCAAAAGTCCTAAAGGAGGTACAGGTCCAACTTCCCTCACACTGCACACAGTCAAGGCAGGCAGGCCAAAACAGCTCCCGTTGATGTGATAATACACATTTACTGCAGTGCATGGAGAAGTTGCTACCGCTACCCTCCTACCGTGGACTGCTCTACTTATTGTGCTTGTTTTATTCTGTAGCCAACAATACATTGCTGACTAAATGGAGGTCCTTGGCTGAGGTGTCCAATGTTTCTGTATGATTTGTATCCTTGTAGAATGAAGGTGGCTTTGTGCTTCTTGGCAAAATACTTTTGCAAGCCCTTTGATCATGCATAGGTATTCACAACATTACGAGTGATCTAAATAACCACTTAATGAACATTTCATTCACCTTAGGAAGAGACGTGCATTGGGTTTAAATATAGCCAGTATAATGACTTGCCCTATGAAGGTATCATCTCAGTCGTGCAGTGTTAACTTTTTTCCATCTTGGCCAACATTTGCTACTTGTGTCTTTTTTTTTAGTAAAAGACTGTGTGCCAAGGTTTGAAATGAAATACCAAGCTAATACATGTCGGTTGTAGACCCGTTTGCATCATTCACCCTTACCCTCCCTCAATTGGAGGCTTATATATTATGCAGGGATCGAAATTAAGATTTGTTGACCATGAGCAAAAAGCAGTTCCTGGATACGGATATCAGCCATTAGGCGGGAGCTACATTTAGGGAACTAGGAGCCAGTCCATAGCGCGCAACATATGTAACTTCTGTGTCAGATGCAAACTACCTTTTTTTTGGTAATGGATATTATCCAATATGCTTTAAATGTCCCTTACGTGGGCAGTTGTTGATTTCAAGCTAACCAGGGTCCCCTTGACTACAACCAGGGGCTACAGATCTCCTAGATCCTATCAATTTTGAACCCTCGGTATTTAGTAAAATGGGTGGCAAATTATGCTTTTTAGCACATTATATGATTAAAAAGCATAACTTGCGACCAATTTCACAAATACACAGCTGGGTTTGCGGGGGGTGAGGTACGGGTAAATGAGTGAATGGTGCCAATGGGCCTGCTTTTTGGACTGAAACTCCACTAATTTATACTGGGCCTTGCCTCAGTGCCCTGAGTTAACAATGTTGTGTACGTTTGGTGTATAAATAATACACATTTTTCTGTGTACAGTAGACCTCCTGGATTTGTGTCCCATTATCCCAACTGCAGTGGAGCACCCACTTTCAAGCATTACTCGCCCTGAGACCCCCGGTGTACTTTGAAGTAACATGGCATTTGGTGCTAGCACCGTTCAAATAATTCAGTTTTTTTTATATTCTGGCACTTCCAAACCAAATTCTGTGCACTGCATGCTCTCCTGGTTCAATATAACTAGTGTCATTTCTACTGACCCATTATTCATAGCATTCTGCTTATAGTTGATGCCCTGGTGTCAGAAGTGCTGTATAAATGCACGATTTTGGCCTCCACAAGGCCACTTTGCGGCCTTTCCTCCATGAGTGTTTTCCGAAAAAAGCTGAAAACGTGGCTGTTTTCGTTACTTGATTGGACACGTCCCCTCCCTTCCTCCTATCTGGCTAGTTCTGTACTCTGACCTCGCCTACCTCTTATTCCCCCCTCTGTGTTTCTTGTTGTCCATCTTGTTACGCGCCCTAATGGCTAAAGGTCCATGGCTGCGCTATATATATAATAAATATAATAAAGTAAACTGTAAGCCCGGCAATGTTGAAAGATGTGCGTTGTGCCTTCGTACTCTATGTTTCTACACATCCGGGCAGACGATATGCACTTTAGCATGCCGAAGCACTATTACATATGTGAAGGGCAAAGTATGTTTGAATTTCAGTTAGGTAGACTGCAGTCTTGGCAAGTGTTTCAATGCCCTTTGCAGTGCTATGCTTACAGTACGCCAACTTTGCATTAAATCACTCACTGGGATGTACACTGGTAGTTTTGCTTCTGCTCCTGCGTCTGCCCGTGTTGTAGCACGCTGTTTCCCATGGTGCAGCAGGGCAGGAGAGACGGGTCTGCATGTGTGCTCCAGCACCCTGGTGAGTCCTTTACCTCCTCAATGGTACGTATCCAGGCAGAAAGTGAGGTCTTTATTTCCTTCATCTTGTCCCTATTTCAGGCTCACCGGATCCAAGGGTAGTGCCGGGAGGCCAGGGTGGAAGGATGGTCAAATTAAGCATTTGCTGAGCCACTGTAGAAACAGGGGAAACACTCACTGTTGTTGCAGAAATTGAGAAACATTTAGCAGATTGGCTCTGTAACAAAGTAGCAGGGGACGGCAGTATCAGACTCGGCTTTAACAGAATGTCAGAGTAGTAAATTGAGAACGAACACGACATCAGAGCATCCATTAACAAGGCACACATGTCATGCAATTGATACTTAGTCATTGTCCACAGAGGCAGCTATATATCAGTAGAAAGAGATGTCACGAGAGAGTTCCACGAAGATCAGTGCCAGCCCTAGGACTACAGAGGGTTTTATTAAGGAGTTTTACAAGTTAGGGCAACAAAAACATAATGCAAATTCTTGATTCTCTCAAGTCTCAACCAAGTCCCTCCAGGGACTCAGTGGTCCTTCCTGGGTAACTCACAGACTCGTCGTTGAAGTGTCCCGATACTTCTTTATTGATGCTAATGCTTTCTTGAAATCTTCCCTCGCTTCCTTTGCTGAGGGACACTGTCCCCTTGTGTATCTGTCTGAATTGTCAGCCAGAAGCGGGGTTCACCCTGGTGGTCAAAACATGGATGGTTTCTCTAACAGCTCCACGGCCACAAACACGCAAAAGGTCCCTTCACAGTTTCCACTGGCTTATTTCTAGGCATTGCGCCACTTCCCTTTCTCTGGGTCCTGGCTACATTGCCCACTCTCACTCTCCTCAACATCACACCATGAGCTTGCACCTAAGGGAACCACTCCCAGTCTCTCTCGCCTACCTTCACGATGCTTATACCTCACCTGCAACTCTTTGACGCTACCCCACATGTCATTTTGCTCACCCTTTTAGACTCGAGGCACACCTCATTAACCTCTATCACCCGAGGGCCTGACCTGGCCTTGCATACAAACACCTTCCACTGACTTTTATTTTCCTTCCACTTGGAGAGTCCCCACCCTTTTCTCCTCCCCCCTCTACTAACTCGTTTGCCTGTGGTTATCGCCAACCTCCAAGTCTCTCCTCCATTCCTTCCTGCATCTTGCCTCCAACCATATCTGTCTCTTCTACTTTGATGTTACCTCCAATCAACTCTCCTCTCTTTTTACCCTCCTCCACATGCCACTTGATGTCCCACCTGCCAATACTTTTATCCTTCTCCTTAGTCCACCTGGCATTCCTCCTTTCACCCTCCTCTTCCTTCTTACTCCTGGCCTCCACTCTCCACCCTCCTGCCACCTCTGCTCTTTCTGCGTCCTCTCTTCTCTATCCATCTCCAATGAGCTCCTGCTCCTTTTTCAAACACATGTGAGTGTGAAGCACCCTGGGGAGGCCCCGGGTCAGCATCAATACACAAAGCAAGTTGTAAAGATTTGCTTCTGCCATTTTGCATCTACATGAAGGGTTCAGTGAGCCACCAGGTTTCTCCAACTTCTCTCAACACGGAGGCCAATGTGGGACTAAATCTCTTTTAATGTATTATTCATGTATTCAGACTTGCTATTAGTAGTACATACCTCAATGGTATACAGTATATTACACATTAGCAAGTACCTTAAAAAGGTAGGTGCTTGCCGCCCCACGCCCAGCATCATAGTGCAGTTGGAGGCTCGCGGCTCTATTGGTCTCCACAAAAGGTTCCCCAAAGCACAGGCTTCCCAAAGTCCTGCTAGCAGGTTTTCACTGTATTCCCTGAAGGATTAGTTTCATGATAGTTTGCTGTCCTGAGGAAGGCGGTGTTGCAGATTATAAATCATTTATATAACCATTGAAACGTGTCGACGTGAGTGGACATGTCTTCGAGATAAGTACATGCCTGATTACCAGTTTGTCCTTTTCAGAATGACTGATTTGGAGTTTTTGTTTCATTTTACTTAAAAATGTTAAACCAAAAAATGTATTCCTGAGGTTCATAAAATGTATAGTTAACACGGTAGAGTGTAGATTTACATATGCAAAAATGCTCAGAATTTGAGTAAGTATTGGGGAGAAAAAAAGCATTGCACACACATTCCCAAACGTAAATGGGGTACATTATTAGCATTGACTGGGCAATGACATTATTTAGTAAAGTACAGCAGGGCAGCTCCTTTTGGCTGTTATTCAGGCACTCATTTCTGATTTAAAGACGACGGGATTTAAACAAATGACTTTATAAAAAATATAGTGAAATATATGGGTAGTTACCAATAAAATTGTCACGAACAAAAATGAAAAAACACACAAAAACTACTTTGCTATTCTTTGTGAGAAGTGAACAAAAACCAAAGACATCTAAAACGGTTTCACTAAAACACTCAAAAGTTAAAGCGAGGTAATCGTGTCAATAAAAAGTAACACTGATAAGTGTACAGGTAAAAGGCTCAGTCAGTTAGCCTTCCCGCACAAGCCTCATGTGTAGGGGGGAAAGTCAGACAGCGACAGAGCAGCATTGAGGTTTCAGACCTTGCAATGATGAAGAGCAGAATGTTCTTAATGCTAAAAGATGTGTTTTAGTTTAAGCCTTATTACCCGGCTCTTAATTGCCTGTAACTCGCGCTAACACTTGTTAACGGCCTTTGCTTCCGTTGGGGCTGTTAAGTAGCCACTAGTGCCAGTGTCGGACTAGGACATAAAACCGGTCCAGGCACCAATAAAAAATGGCCTACAATCACACATTACAATTTTTTCTGCCTCCCAGAGCCCCGTCTCTTACATCTCAAAGGCCTCCAGCCCCACAGGTATGCTGCCTGCCCAGGGCCTCGTTTCTAATTTTTTTTTTCTCGATTTAGAGTTCTGCATCACTTCTCTCATCTGCCCTCGGGACGAGACCCATCTTCTCTTCCCCCCTCCCACAGCCTGCCCGCGCCACCTCCTATTGGTGCTCTGGGTCACAATTCCCGGAACGCTGAAAAGACACAGCGAAGGTGGACTGAAAAGTGCCCTTCTGCCTCCCAGAGCCCCCACTCTCACATATCAAGGGCCTCCAGCCCCAAATATACGCGGCCCACCCAGGGCCTAGTGTACTTTATTTTTTCTCGATTTAGAGGGACGCAGTGCTCCTCTCATCGGCCCTCTGGCCGAGGCCCAGCTTCTCTTCCCCCCTCCCAGAGTGCGCCTTGGCCGCCCCTGATTGTGAACTGAAAAGGCAGACTTAGAAGCACTTTTCTGTCTCCCAGAGCCCCCACTCTGAAATCTCAAGGGCCTTCAGCTCTACAGGTACGCGGCCCACCCAGAGCCTGCTTTAACGTATTTTGTCTCTATTTAGACACCCCAGCACACCATCCCTGCCTTTGATTGGTGCTCCGTTTCAATAGACCCCGAACACCTATTTAAGCCCTCCTCCCAGGGCAGCCTTGCCCAGGGAGCCGGCTAAGGGCCTAGGCAAGGGGCATCTCTACTAAGGCACCTCCATCACCTGTTTGCCTTTTTACCCTGGGCGCCCCAGCCCCTGCCAGGCCTCACCCCCATCTGCAGGAGCAGTTCCCGTGTCTGAACAGAATCCAGTGCAATCGAACATAAGGAGAAATCCAGGGACTGCCTATGACCAATAATGAAGGATCATTCCTGCCCTGTTTAAGATTTACTTATTAATCAACACAGGAAATGTAGCATCCCATCTACAACTAATAAGTACTTTAAACATTGCTGATAAACTAAACGTGTATACTTACCTCCTGATGAACCACTAAATATAAGTGGGGCAGCACGTGTAGAGGACAACAACTATGGTTTTTTCTTCTTTCTCTTTGAATTAACAGAAATGTATTTAAAAAAAACATAACAAATAAAAGAAACATTGTGGAGCGCCTATTAATCAATGTTTGGAATTTTTTTTCTCACCCCCATCTGCTGCAACAATCAGGTAAGGGACGTTTATTTTGCAGCTGTGGTACTGCTGTAGGTCTGTGATTTTGAATCTAGCTACTGTTTTGTGCCACTACCCTGCATCGTTTTCCACAGGTATAATACTGTAGGTGTCTGATTTTGAATCTCGATACTGTTTTGTGCCATTACTCAGCTTTTCTTCCACATTGATAGTACTGAAGCTCTGTAATTTTCAATCCAGCTACTGTTTTGTGCCACTGCTCTTAAATCTTTTCCAAAGGGATAGTACTGTAGGTCTGTGATTTTGAATCCAGCTACTGTTTCTTGCCACTACCGTGCATCTTTTTCCACATGGATACTACTGTAGGTCTTTAACTTTGATTCTAGCTACTGTTTGATGCCACCATCCTGCAGCCTTTTCCATATGGATAGTACTGTAACTTGAATTTAGCTACTGCTCACAGCAGTAGGTCTGTAAATTGAATATGTCCCTTAGGGCCGAGGCTGCAGACTCTACTCCACCCGGCCCACTCAAACCCTCTTTCACTACACACTGCCACCACCCACAGGGCTCCCCTGAGGGGATCTCGGTTCCAGCCGTCACCTACCAGCTCGCCTACTTCACCTTTGTACCCCCTGACCTGGGGGCAGCCACCACCATCCCCTAACCCCCTTAAATCCTTGCCATCACAGGAAACGCCCATTTTAGCACCAGACTAACATGCATCCTAATCAATACCAGATTTGTCACAAAAAAAGCCACAACATATACAACTTAATTTTCTCTGAAGGCCCTTACATCCTTTTCATCACAATAACCCGGTTCTCCCAGGATTTCCGGCCCATTGCACACAAGGCTACACCCTTATCACGCACAACTGAACCAGCAGAGCAGGCGGAATTGCCATCATCTACAAATCCCACAGATCCATTTCATGCTCTGAGGAACAAGAATACAACTCAGACTGTGAATCCCTCCTAGTGAAATTTCTCATTATCCCTACACTTTCTCACAGCTCCTTACTCATTTACAGGCCCCCCAGGCTAGAACAGAAATGTTGCTGAAAACCTCAGTGACTCCTTAGCGGACATCCTGGTTACCCACCCCTCCCTCACCATGCCAGGAGACTTCAATGTATAAGAAATCAAGAGAACCACAGCTATATCGCGCCAGTGATTTTGAACAATAATACCAAATAATACATTATATCATACAGCATTTCTTCTAAAACAATCCCGCTTCTGGTTTGCTCCTCTCAATTCCTCAGATATTCCCTCCTGGTGTGTGTGTTAGAAAAACAACTGGTAGATCCCTGTGATGTAGCTGACCGTACTTATGTATTTAATCACTCCTCAATGGCCCTATCTGACCCCAGTAAGGCCTCTATCTCTGCTCTAAGACTGTTTCGCTTCACTCACTCTAAGACCCCATCCAAGAACCTCTCTCCATTTCTTTGCCACAATAAACATATTACTATTAACAACAGAGCATTATATCGTAAATCCTGGTTGAAAAGAGGCATCAGATTTATTCAGCAAATTGTTAATGGATCCTCCATTCTTTCCTTCCAACAACTGAAAAGTCTCTTTTCCATTCCTGTTTCTGACTTCAATTTTTATAACTTGATTAATGCGTGCTTTGATGCACTCCATCATTTCACGAACACAATCCTTTCGCCTGATGCCTCTAGACTTTTGCTACCAACCATGGTTTCCGATATCAAGGCTTCACAATTTTACAATGTTTTGATTTCTGTGATGGTCGTTTGGCCTGTGCACTTGAAATAGGAACATGACCTGAGCTGCGCTGTTAATGACCACACCTAGTCTCTATTGCACACCAGGATCAGGGGCATATCTGCTTCAGCCAACATTACACATCATCTGTTCTTCATTCATAGAGCATGTATTACCCCCTCGAAATTATTCAAATAAAAAAAAGATGCAGGTGATAAATGTTGGTTATGCGGTGGTGCCCGCGCATCCTATAAACACATGTTTTTTGACTGTCCATTTGTTTTTAAGTTCTGGCATGATGTTTTTCTTTTCTGAAAATTTTTTGGGGTAGCTTGGCTGTCACGGAAGTCAATTTACATGCCTCTGCCAAGCTATATTTGTTCATTGTCCTTGCTCTGAAGCTCATCACTACCAACTGGAAGGATTCACATAATATATCCATCAGGGGTTGGTGGAACAACATCTGTCATGTGCAAAGAATTGAACTATGCATGGCCACTTACCTGGACACTTTACCCAAGTACAATTCCAAATGGGCTTTTTTTATTTGCTATCTCATCTGTTTTAATGTATCATTGCATGGTACCCTAGTGTTTAGCTTTTGATCTTTCTCTCCTTTCTTTTTGGGTATCGCCTGATCCCTTTTATTTGATCATTAGATTTTTCCAATGCTATGAATCAAAAATGCCAAATATCATATAGCTATATGTACCCCCCCTCTTTCCTTCTGTTCTCGTGTTTGTATTTTGTCTGTCCCCTCGTTTGTCCCCCCGTTAGTCTTTTGCTTATGAACTTCAACTCGATTGCAGATTTCATTGTTTTTGATCTTCCATTATTAACTATTCTCATGGCCCTACTCATTTGGCCAATAGTTTTTCGAATATGTTACTGCATTACCTTGGATTATATCATGATTAATGTTTTTCTTCATGAATATCTGCATTTTTATCAACATGTATTTTTCTTAACCTCTTATAATCTCAATAAACATTACTAAAAACAAAGATAATTTTAATGGAAGTATGTTCTATATAGAGTTGAAAAATAGTTCTTGTAATGCTCAGCCAAAACGTGTTTCGACCCCATACGGGTCCTTTTCAAGGCCGCTAATGTACACAACAAAAATGTAAGTCATGAAATATAAGAATGAAATGAAAAAACATGCAATTAACCATATCATTAAAAAAACATTGAAGTTTGAAAAACATAATTGGTCACATCAGATGGTGACAAAAGGGATGGAAATCATAAATACCTTCTAAATTAAAATACATTACTTTTGTTCCAATAAACCAGATAGCCATGGAAAAAAGAAAAAAATGACGGGCCACAGAGCCATTTTCTTCACCCTCTCGACAGCAGACCCTCTACCCCTCTCGACTAACCCAGGAACCTCTTCACGCTTCCCACTATGGAATAAGGTCAAAGTAATGTTAGACCTGGCTGACTTCCTGCTTGTTTCACTACCCTCCCTCCCACTCCAGTTGGATCAGCTCTCCATCAGCTGTTTTGACCAATGTCTCTGCGTAGCTCTTCGCCCTCTCAACCCTTTCAGATGTCCTCCAACAGAAAAGGCCCCTGCCCCAGATGGTTCACCCCTTCCCTCAAAACCCAAAACCATCTTGGAACGCAGATGGCGGGCAGACCCTTCACCACAGAATAGAACTTTTTACCCCCAACAAATCCAAGCCTACAGGCCTGAAATTCAGAAGGCCAAAAAATCCTTTCGTTGGAACTGAATCACCAATGCCCCTAACATCAGCAGGGAACTCCACAAGATCATCTCAGAATTCAAGGCCCCTCATTGTGCATCCTGCTCCCTATCCCACACCCAAGCACCCTGTGACGCTCTCAGCTGTGGAATGAAACATCACCATGGGCTCTAAATTAGTGTTGCTCCCACCCCACCCCCTTGTACCCACATCCAGGTTTCAGACCCTCTGGCCACCCACCCGCTCTTCTTTTCCTTATCTCCCATCACCCATCCAGAATTCCTTAAGCCACTAGCTAAAAGCCATCCCTCAGGATCTCCTGGAGAGCCCTGCCCTCCTTCTCTTCAAATTGGTATCCATTGCTCAACCTGTGCCGGCAGCATTGCAAGATCGATCATCCAGACACATCCCTCACATCAGGCACATTCCCAGCAGTTTTCAAGCCTTCCCACATCCAACCCCTACTCATAAAATCGTCCATTGACCAACTAATTGGCCGAACAGCCTACAGCCAACTATTCCTTTTGACTGAATCTAAACTCCTCCTCAACCCCACCTGTCAGGACGAGGTGGGGGGGTCTGTACTTCCGCTCTCTATATGGCAGAGGAAAGGCACAGAGGACCCCAGCCGAGATTCTCTGATATGGTAACGCTGGTCGAGCAATCAAGGCCTAGCTTCTCAGGAGGTGATGCGGGCTGGTTCTTAAGTACAGTGTATCCCCAAGCCCCCACAAAGGAATGTCCACACACTGTATTACTGAAAACACAGTCTTTATATAATTAATATTCAAAGGTTATGTACACTTATCACAATAACGCACTTTGTGCTCCGGAAAATCAACAATGGTAAATATCTACAATTCTAAAGTGGTACCACTAATATTCGATTAGAGTGCATTCAACAAGGCTGTGAAAATGCCACACGGATCAATAGCAATGAAACCAGTAGTAGAGAGAAGAGAGGAAGCAGACGGATGAAACAATAGGCAGACGACTGGTCCTTGCTACGGGACACAGCTCTGAGTGGAGATCCCCCCACCTGGGCAACCTGTAAAATAACGATATATAAAACAAGCCCAGTCCATATATTGTTCAAGAGTCTCGTTCTCTCCCACAATGTTTTACCCCCCCAATGTACCTGGTGGAGTAGAGTTCGTCGGCGAGGCGTCGACCGATCCTTCTGGAGTGACTCCCTTTAAGGCAGGAGCCACGGATCGTCGAGAGGCGTCGCGGACTCGGGGTTCGGTGTCGGGGAATCGGTGGCCCTTCTTGAATGTCGCCCCTTTCAAGCGGGAGACACGGGGCGCCGAACTTCCGACCGTGAACCGGGTAGAACGACGTCGGTGAGGCAGCAGGCTTTGATCCGAGCGGTGCTCGTCGACGACAGAGCGTTGGCGTCCTGCAAGGAAGAGGCGTGCGGGGCACCTCGGTGACGATAGTTCTGGACCGCAAAGAGATGAAGAAGAACTGTGGCCCAGCAAGGGCGTCGAGTCGTCGGCGTCTCTGCGGTCTTTGGGTGGCGGGAAACCCACCGGTGGATACTCCTCGGCGCGTCGACGGTCAGGCCTTCTCCCACAGGAGACGGCACGGCGATGCAGACGAGAGCGTCCGTTGATCAAGTTGAAGTTCTTAGGCAAACGGGAGCACGGCGGCTCCGGTCGGCGACGGCGGTCGTCGACAGTGGCGGACAACAGTCCGGGTGCTTCGCTTTGGGATTCCTCAGCAGTCCCCGTATCGGGTCGGCAGCCTGTCGTAGGTCTGTCTACCAGGGAGCGTTGGCAAAGGTCAGCTGTGCACGATGGTCCCTCGTAGCTCGGGAAGAGGGCGCCTTACCAGGTCCTCTCTGGGTCAGTCCTTGGAGACACAGCAGCCTTTAGATCGTGAAGGAGAGCCACGGCAATCCTTCTCCTCCAGCAGGGCCTCAAGGTCAAGCGTCAGTTACTCCAGTTACTCGTCGTAGTGGACTTCAGCTTCTGAACAATTTCCAGTGGTGAGAGGTCCCCAGATATACTATTTGGTCTCTCATCCACACTGCTGGCACACACTCAGCAGCCAATCGTACAGAAGGGCATTCATGCAGTCGGTCAGCCAATCAGGCACGCAGGGCATTCAGGCCACTCTTCTCCCGCTCAGACACTCACAACAAGGAATGTGGATTGAGACAAGTACTCAGCCATTCAACTCTACATACTGCATTCAGTCCAGTTTCGGGCAGGGCTGTCTCAGTCTTTGTCTCTCATGGCAGAAACCAGGCAGCCGCAACACGGAGTGCATATTGGTCACACTCCCCATTCACCCAGGTCCCACCCACAGGCGGTACCCACAACATACAGTCAGCGGGAAGGCTCCAGTAAGTCTAGCTGGGCCTTCACAACAACACCATATACGGAACTTCCACCCAACAGCCAGTCAGGGGGAAGGGACAGAGTCAGGGCTTCCCAGGACTTTGGGAAAACAAGGTATCAGGCGATAGAAAGCAAGAGGCCACCGGGGCCATCTTGTTTCCTATCAGGAATCAACAGATTCCCATGGCAGGGCCGGGGTACCCTAAAATGGCGGATACCCAGCGCACCTGTCAAATTCAGCATGTAGCTGCCACCAGCCCATACCCAGCTCTGTGGGCCACCCACGGGTGCCCAAAAACATACACTAGGGGCACAGGGTTGCTCCCCTACCCATGGGTGCCATAAGGGTATCCCATGGGTCTGTTCACCAAACCAAAAGAGAGAGCTGCACCGCCAGGAGTCCCGCATGGACTTCTGCGCGGAAAACACGACAGAACACACGATAAGCACAGAAAAAGGACAAGGATACGGAGGCCCTGTCCCTCCGATGCATTTCCAGCATCACAGTCGCCCCCCCCAGACTGAGGTTAGGGTGCCTAATCTCCCACGGGATAGACACCCTCATCCAGACGGTCAACATACCTTCTGGAAAGGCCATCTGCATTATCGTGACTCTTCCCTGGTCTGTGCTCTATGGTGAAGTCTAGCCCTTGCAGGCTAATGGACCACCTGAGCAGTTTCGGATTTTCACCCTTCATCTGCATAAGCCATTTCAGGGGCTTATGATCTGTTTGGACCTTGAAGGTGGACCCCGTAAGGTAGGGCCTAAAACGCCTAAGGCTCCAAACTATACTAAAACATTCCTTTTCAACAGTAGCCCACCTAAGTTCTCTACCCTTGAGTTGTCTACTGATGAATATGATAGGATGTTCTCTCCCTTTGTCATCTAACTGGGACAAGACAGCTCCAATTCCGGTGTCGCAGGCATCCGTCTGGACGATAAAGGGTCGGCTGTAATCAGGTGCACACAACACGGGTGCCCTGCACAGACTTTCTTTCAAGCCATCAAAGGCCCTCTGACAGTCTTCAGTCCAATTAACCTTCCTAGGCTGTTTGGGTGAAGTCAGAGCTGTCAGTGGTGCGGCTATGGTCCCATAGTCCGCCATGAAATTGCGATAATACCCAGTGAGGCCCAAAAAGGCTCTCACCTGGGTTTGAGTAGTGGGAGTCTCCCAGTCCTGTACGTCCTGTACCTTACTGGAAAGAGGCTGGATTTGACCCCCTCCTACCTCATGACCAAGATAGGTAACTTTCCCCTGAGCTATCTGGCACTTGGTAGCCTTGATAGTGAGGTTAGCCCTTTTCAAGGCCTGCAACACTTTATCCAGGTGTGTCAAATGCGCTTCCCAGGTGGAACTGTAGACGGCAATGTCGTCTAGATAAGCCACACAAAAGGCCTCCAGCCCACTGAGCGCATGATTGACCAACCTCTGGAAAGTGGCAGGGGCATTCTTCAACCCAAAAGGCATGACCCTAAACTGGTAGAGTCCCTCTGGTGTGGAGAATGCCGTCTTTTCCTTGGCATGGTCCGTCAGAGCTATTTGCCAATAGCCTGAGGTGAGGTCAAAGGTGCTCACAAACTTGGCAGCACCTATGGTGTCCACGAGCTCATCAGCCCTGGGCAATGGGTGCGCGTCAGTTCTGGTTACGGCATTGACTCCTCGGTAGTCCACACAGAACCTCCAATCTTTGGTACCCGCCTGGGAACTTGCCTTGGGGACAAGGACCACTGGACTGGACCAGGGACTGGTTGAGGGTTCAATTACACCCAGATCCAACATCTTGGCGACCTCAGCCTGGATGTGGTTCTTAACGGTATCTGACATACGGTAGCACCTGCTCTTGACAGGCACGCTGTCACCAGTGTCAATTTCATGCCTACACCAAGGTGTAAGGCCCGGTGTCAGCGAAAACAGAGAGGCATACTGCTGGAGCAAAGCCCGGCAGGCCCTCTGCTGCTCTGTTGTCAAATCGGGAGAGAGCTGTACTCCCTCCACTGAGCCATCCTGAGGGTTGCTATGCAGCAAATCAGGAAGGGGCTCACTCTCATCCTCTTCTTGCCCTGAAGCTAGCAAGAGACATGAGACTTCTGCTCGCCGGTGGAAAGGCTTGAGCCTGTTGACATGGAATACCTGAGGGGCTACCCCGGAGGCACCCAGGTCAACCAGATAATTGACTTCGCCCATCTTGGAGATTATCCTGAAGGGTCCAGTCCACTTGTCTGCCAAAGCCCTAGGCTTGGTAGGCTCCATCACGAGGACTTCCTGTCCCGGAGTCCAATCGACCTGCGAAGCTTTAAGGTCATGCCAATACTTATTCAGTTCTTGGCTGGCCTTGAGATTTGCTGTTGCCTGACCCATCATCTGTGTCATCCTCCGTCTGAGGCCTAACACATAGTCCCCCACTTGTTTGGCGGGACCTGGAGGGGTGGCTTCCAAGCCTTCTCGGATCAAGGCGAGGGGCCCCCTCACGGGATGTCCAAAGAGTAACTCAAAGGGGCTGAAACCAACACCCTCTTGAGGTACCTCTCTGTAAGCAAACAGCAGGCAGGGCAGGAGGAGATCCCATTTCCTCCGTAGGGGCTCTTCCAAAGCACCTAGCATGCCCTTGAGAGTTTTGTTAAATCTCTCAACCAGACCATTGGTCTGGGGGTGGTAAGAGGTGGAGAACTTGTAGGTTACCCCGCACTCTTTCCACATGGTTTTCATGTAACTCGACATGAAGTTGGATCCTCGGTCAGAGACAACCTCCTTGGGGAATCCAACACGGGTGAAAATGCCCAGGAGAGCCCGGGCAACCACCTTGGCAGTAATAGTCCGAAGGGGTATAGCCTCAGGGTACCTGGTGGCATGATCAACCAAGACCAGGATGAACCGATGTCCACCTGAAGTGGGAGGGTCCAGGGGACCGACAATGTCGATGCCCACCCTCTCAAACGGTGTGCCGACCACTGGCAATGGCTGCAGTGGGGCAATGACCCTGCCTCCAGTCTTGCCAGACAACTGACAAGTGGGGCAGGTCCGGCAGTGGGACTCCACCTCTACTCCCATCCGTGGCCAGTAGAAATGGGCAGAGAGCCTCTGCTTAGTCTTCTTGGTCCCAAGATGACCAGCCAAGGGCACCTCATGCGCCAACTGCAGAAGGAAGGGCCTGTAAACCTGGGGTACCACCAACCTCTTGCGGGCACCAGGTTCAGGCTTAGTGGGCTCACTAACAAGGAGCTCACCCTCCCAATAAATCTTGAATGTCCTAGGCACTTCACCCTGTGCCTGGGACAGGGCCTGCGTCCGCAGACCCTCGAGAGAGGGACACTCTCTCTGCCCTTTACAGAAGTCCGCCCAGGAGGGTCCCCCTTCAGCTAACAAGCATTGAAGGTCGGGATGATCCTCCGGGTTGAGAACCTCTCCCACAGGAGAGTCTTCTGTCTCTTCTCCCACAGGAGTTGAGTCCGGGTTTTCCACTGGACCCAGCCCGTCCGGAGCCTGGATCCCAATGGGTGCTGTCGGAACAGCAGGAAGAGAAGGTGTTCCTCCCACAGAGGTGGCCTTCTTGGTCTTCCTTCTTCGTGCCTTAGGCCTCGCCTTTGGCTCGGGTACCTGACTCACAGCCAGACCCGGTGTCACCTGTGACCTAGTGACCGCAGCAGCAGTCATGGGAAGACCATCCGAGATCAACCCCAACTCTACTAGATCATTACCTAACAGAATGTTAGCAGGGACATTGTCCTGAACCAGGACAGGAAGCTTTGCTGTCTTGTCTCCAATCATGAGTGTGACTAAGGCTACAGGCGATAATTTGGGAGGCCCACCAGCTAACCTGGTGGTTCTCAGAGGAGCACTTACATAGTCCTCTGGCTTGAGCAGGGTCCTGTCCACCACTGTCATGCTTGCCCCAGTGTCTCTCAAACCAGTAGAAGGCTGGCCATTCACGAGGACACTTCTCAAAAACCTACGGGTGTTCTGCGGGATAGTCGCCAGTACTTCTGCGTACTGGTCCCAGGCCCCAAGGGACACTAAGGAAATCTCTACTGGAGCACCAAATGTGATTCCGGTAGAGGAGGGGAGGACGGTGGCCTCCACCTCAGACACGGGGTAAGGGTAGGTCAGGCTGACAGCCTGTACTCCAAGTGCCTTACCTTTACACTTGGAGTCACCCCTTCGGTGATCCAGAGCCCCACAATCCCAACAAGTGCTAGGGGTGCGAGGTACGGTACTGGAACCACTGGGAGCCTGCTTTGCAGCAGGTGGACCACTACTCTTGTTCCCACCCACAGAGGACTTATCCCCACTAGATTTTTGGTTCTTAGGAGAGGAAGGTTTTGTTTTATTCGACTGTGACTGCTTGGGGGACTCCTCAGCTTTCTGAGAGGCCCCCTTCTCTTTATCCTTGTCCTTCCCACTGGAGTCCTTAGGGGACACCCGGTGGGAGACCCACTTGTCAGCCAACCTAGCCAGCTTAAAGGGGTCCAAAATGTTCTGGTCAGCAACATACTGACGCAGCTCTGGCGAACAGGCTTCAGAAAAATGCTCAAAAAACAACAGGTGGGATAATTCAGCAAAAGTTTTCACCTTGTACCCATCAATCCACCCCATCATGTTAATGTGCGCAGCACTCACCCAGTCAACCCAAGACACATTCTCTCGTTTCTTAAAATCCCTGAACCTTTTAAGATATTGGGTAGGTGTCTTGCCAAACTTGGCAATTAAAGCAGACTTCATACACTCATACTGACCCCTTTCTTCCACACTCAGTTTCAGAATACAGTCATATCCAGTTTGAGGCACTCTGCTTAACAAACACTTAGCCCAATCTCTTTTATCAACATCATGAATCGCACAAGCCATTTCAAACGCTTCAATCCATTGGAGGATATCTGAACCCTCCAAAAACACACCAACCAAATCTTTCATAAACTTGGTGGCTGGGGACCTGCCACTCTCAATTGGTTTAGCTGAAGTCTCCACTCGAGCTTTCTCTAACTGGATTCTCTGACATTCAGTGTCCTTATCTTTGAGCGCAAGATCCTTATTTTTGAGTTCAAGATGTCTATTCTTGAGCTCCACTTGTTGTGCCAACTCCTCTTTCTTAAGTTCAGCATCTATTTCCAACTTGCGATATTCAAAGGCCAACTTCATCCTTAATAACTCAAGTTCCATGGAATTGCTGGGGTTCGGAACAGAGGCAGCAGGAATGGCGGCATTCCCAGAAACAGATTCAGCGACAACCCCAGGGGCAGAGTCCTCACGGGTTGCATCCCCCCCTTCATCAAGAGTTTCACCATCAGTCTGGTAGTCCACCAGGGCAGCTATCAGCTCAGCCCTAGACTTATCCACAAAGTCTAACTCCCTGGCTTCACAAGCACTCTGGAGAGCCTCTAAGCTCATCCGAGTCAATTTACCATTCGCAATGGTCTCCATCGCTTGTAATGCAGTTATTTGGAACACACCTAAACCTTAATTCAATAAAGTGCAGATATTTTGTAAGTGGCACGGTTATACACTGATTCTTAAAACCATAAGCATCCCACCGCTGCCACCAAGCTTGTCAGGACGAGGTGGGGGGGTCTGTACTTCCGCTCTCTATATGGCAGAGGAAAGGCACAGAGGACCCCAGCCGAGATTCTCTGATATGGTAACGCTGGTCGAGCAATCAAGGCCTAGCTTCTCAGGAGGTGATGCGGGCTGGTTCTTAAGTACAGTGTATCCCCAAGCCCCCACAAAGGAATGTCCACACACTGTATTACTGAAAACACAGTCTTTATATAATTAATATTCAAAGGTTATGTACACTTATCACAATAACGCACTTTGTGCTCCGGAAAATCAACAATGGTAAATATCTACAATTCTAAAGTGGTCCCACTAATATTCGATTAGAGTGCATTCAACAAGGCTGTGAAAATGCCACACGGATCAATAGCAATGAAACCAGCAGTAGAGAGAAGAGAGGAAGCAGACGGATGAAACAATAGGCAGACGACTGGTCCTTGCTACGGGACACAGCTCTGAGTGGAGATCCCCCCACCTGGGCAACCTGTAAAATAACGATATATAAAACAAGCCCAGTCCATATATTGTTCAAGAGTCTCGTTCTCTCCCACAATGTTTTACCCCCCCAATGTACCTGGTGGAGTAGAGTTCGTCGGCGAGGCGTCGACCGATCCTTCTGGAGTGACTCCCTTTAAGGCAGGAGCCACGGATCGTCGAGAGGCGTCGCGGACTCGGGGTTCGGTGTCGGGGAATCGGCGGCCCTTCTTGAATGTCGCCCCTTTCAAGCGGGAGACACGGGGCGCCGAACGTCCGACCGTGAACCGGGTAGAACGACGTCGGTGAGGCAGCAGGCTTTGATCCGAGCGGTGCTCGTCGACGACAGAGCGTTGGCGTCCTGCAAGGAAGAGGCGTGCGGGGCACCTCGGTGACGATAGTTCTGGACCGCAAAGAGATGAAGAAGAACTGTGGCCCAGCAAGGGCGTCGAGTCGTCGGCGTCTCTGCGGTCTTTGGGTGGCGGGAAACCCACCGGTGGATACTCCTCGGCGCGTCGACGGTCAGGCCTTCTCCCACAGGAGACGGCACGGCGATGCAGACGAGAGCGTCCGTTGATCAAGTTGAAGTTCTTAGGCAAACGGG
The DNA here is from genome assembly GCF_040938575.1 of Ambystoma mexicanum. NCBI lineage: Eukaryota > Metazoa > Chordata > Amphibia > Caudata > Ambystomatidae > Ambystoma > Ambystoma mexicanum. The sequence continues at coordinate 459,356,165 of NC_090929.1, forward strand.
AGCACGGCGGCTCCGGTCGGCGACGGCGGTCGTCGACAGTGGCGGACAACAGTCCGGGTGCTTCGCTTTGGGATTCCTCAGCAGTCCCCGTATCGGGTCGGCAGCCTGTCGTAGGTCTGTCTACCAGGGAGCGTTGGCAAAGGTCAGCTGTGCACGATGGTCCCTCGTAGCTCGGGAAGAGGGCGCCTTACCAGGTCCTCTCTGGGTCAGTCCTTGGAGACACAGCAGCCTTTAGATCGTGAAGGAGAGCCACAGCAATCCTTCTCCTCCAGCAGGGCCTCAAGGTCAAGCGTCAGTTACTCCAGTTACTCGTCGTAGTGGACTTCAGCTTCTGAACAATTTCCAGTGGTGAGAGGTCCCCAGATATACTATTTGGTCTCTCATCCACACTGCTGGCACACACTCAGCAGCCAATCGTACAGAAGGGCATTCATGCAGTCGGTCAGCCAATCAGGCACGCAGGGCATTCAGGCCACTCTTCTCCCGCTCAGACACTCACAACAAGGAATGTGGATTGAGACAAGTACTCAGCCATTCAACTCTACATACTGCATTCAGTCCAGTTTCGGGCAGGGCTGTCTCAGTCTTTGTCTCTCATGGCAGAAACCAGACAGCCGCAACACGGAGTGCATATTGGTCACACTCCCCATTCACCCAGGTCCCACCCACAGGCGGTACCCACAACATACAGTCAGCGGGAAGGCTCCAGTAAGTCTAGCTGGGCCTTCACAACAACACCATATACGGAACTTCCACCCAACAGCCAGTCAGGGGGAAGGGACAGAGTCAGGGCTTCCCAGGACTTTGGGAAAACAAGGTATCAGGCGATAGAAAGCAAGAGGCCACCGGGGCCATCTTGTTTCCTATCAGGAATCAACAGATTCCCATGGCAGGGCCGGGGTACCCTAAAATGGCGGATACCCAGCGCACCTGTCAAATTCAGCATGTAGCTGCCACCAGCCCATACCCAGCTCTGTGGGCCACCCACGGGTGCCCAAAAACATACACTAGGGGCACAGGGTTGCTCCCCTACCCATGGGTGCCATAAGGGTATCCCATGGGTCTGTTCACCAAACCAAAAGAGAGAGCTGCACCGCCAGGAGTCCCGCATGGACTTCTGCGCGGAAAACACGACAGAACACACGATAAGCACAGAAAAAGGACAAGGATACGGAGGCCCTGTCCCTCCGATGCATTTCCAGCATCACACCACCCAGTCTGGCTTCAGGCCCCTTTGAGGAACTGAATCGTGCCTAGTCTCCATCTGGGATGATCTCAAAAGAACCTCAGACTCAGAATGTTGTGCTGCACTAATCCTTCTCGACCTCTCAGCTGCCTTTGACACCACCGACCACTGCACCCACATGCTTCAGGGATGCAACATTGAAGTGGATATCCTCCTTCCTCTCCAACAGATCCCAAATTACACACATGCTACCTTTCTCCTCGGCTCTGCACCATGGCACCAACGGAGTACCACAGGGTGCCTCTCGCTCAACCCTGCTCTTTAACCTCTACCTTAGCCACTTTCCTGCTATCAACCGTTCACACAGCATGTCTTTCTACAACGATGCAGATTACGCCCAAATCATGTTCAAGACCCCTACGGACCCCTCCAACCCCTCCCCTGCCCTTGCATTATGCCTCACAGAAAGCGTCCACTGGATGACAGCTAACCATCTCCTTCTCAACCCTGGGAAATCTGAAATCATGATCTGCAGGAAGATTGCCCTCTTACACCAACCCACCCCTTTGCCGGCTTCCCCAGGCCCCCCCCTTACCTTCAACACAGTAATGAACCTTAGATGCACCATGGAGTCAGATCTGACACTATCCCACCATAACAACTCTGTCAAAATCCTGCTTTCTACCTATACGCATTTTCCGACATATCTTCCCCTACCTTACCTACCCACACAGAGTAGCTGCAATCACAACCATCATCCTCTCTCACCTAGACTACGCCAACACCCTTTACCTGGACTCTCCTACATCTCAACTTGGAAAACTCCAATGGGTCCAAAGCACTGTAGGTAGGTTTCTTCTTGTCCTAAGCCCGAGCGATCGCATCACACTCACCCTACGTGTCCTTCATTAGCTCCCGGTCGGGCAACGGTTCACCTTCAAGGCTATGTGCATCACCCACAGTGCTCTGCACAACACTGGTCCTGAATATCTACAGCACAAGCTCACCCCCAACAGATCCAAAAGAAACCTGAGATCAGGCACAGCTCTCCTCCTTGTCATCCTTTTTGTCTAATCGACCAGAATAGGGGGATCCTCCCTCTACGTCTAAGCACCCACAATATGAAACTCTATCCCGTTTAACATCCGACGCAGGGAGGATCACCTCGCGTTCCGGAAGGCATTCAGGAACTGGTGTCCCTTCTGCATCATGAATGACCTAATCCACCTCTTGGGTGAACTATCAACCCTGCGACAGGTAGGTAGGGGCATTGAGGAGACATCAAGACAGTACCAGGCAGTCCCAGAAAGTGTTCCTGTAGTCCTTCATGACAGGATCTGCACTCCTTCAGCAAAACTAGAAATTAGCCACGACTCACTGGTATCGCACTCCATCTCAATGGAAGATAGCCGTATCCCTCCCAAGGTACGCCCACCCACACACATACATCTGCAATCATCCAGTACACTAACTCAAATCGCACAACACCTCTGCCACTAGAGGTCTAGAGGAGCACCTAATTAGTCTCTTTGACTTGCATACTCTCCCGACAGTCCATCACAGCACCCATCCACAAGCCAGTTCTCCATGGGTCGCTAGCAGGGACTTAGCCACCGCTACCTACCTTCGTGCTGGCTAAAATGCACACACGCATTCTAAAATCCTCATACCAATTTCTCATACCTCGGACTTCGGTCTTCCAAGGGTGCTCACCTACAGCACTTGAGTCCATACCAACGGCACTAGGCGCTATACAAATGCCATATAACATAAGATAATGTAATTTGTTACTTTTCAGAACAGACTGTTTGAGCACTTCCAAAGGGAGTGTTTTGGGTAAAATATGTTCCAAATAATGCTTTTGAAAGCATATTTGCTTATTAACATTAGTTAAAACTCATCTAGTAACTTATGAAACGGCTCATTGGTCCTCATTATAAGTTTGCCGGTCCGGTAACTACGGTACTGGTAATGTTGCCGGTACCGTAATTACCGGACCGGCAAACTACGAGTTCTGCTCGCGGGTGCCATTACGGCCGCCAGGTATGACCTGGCAGCCGTACCGGCACCCACGGGCAGAGCATGTCGGATGCACCAACACCATTCTAAATGGTGCCGGTGCATCCGACCTCCCCATTCCCATTGAGCCCATGGGGAGCATTCCATTCCGGCGCTCGCGAATGGGCAATTACCGGGTCCGGCAGGGCCGTAATGACCCGGTAATTGCCCATTCACGGGTACCGGAATTTTTCGGAAGTTTGGCGGCTGCCTGGCGGTTTTACTGGCAAAGCTACCGCCAAACTTATAATGAGGCCCATTGTGTCCAAATAAATGACCCATTCTATCCAAAAAACTGGCCCACACTAGTTTCATGGGCTGATGCTTCGGGCATTACCCTATTGCATCATGCCAACATTCTAGAGCACCTTGGAGGGAGGTTTCGTTACATAAAGCAGGACAAATTCATGTCCCCATAGGTTTGCATTGGGATCCGAATTATTTGAGGTGGACAAAAGTGAAAAATAGAAATATTTCTAATTGAAAAATCGGGTGTCTCCCGTCTAAATCAGGTGGGTTGGCATGTATGTTACCGCCCTAGAGGCAGGTCCGAGGCTGACTATTGCTTGCAACCACGCACAACAAGTCTGTTAGTACTGAGGGCGACTAGCAAAGATGCAGGAGAAACACTGGGCGATGCAGTGGGGTGCAGGGGATGCACATGTCAGCTATAGAACGGGGAAAGTAAAGAGCATCCGTGGAAGGAGGGGGGTGGGATCAGTGCAATTAGACACCCGGAGTGGCCTGAAGCTAGCAGCTTGCTCGGAAATTGCGGGAATAGAACATCAGGCATAATCCGCATTTCATGGAAACTGATTGGAAGAACAACAAAGTTCCACTTCGTGTGCAAATGATGTTTATTTGTATTGTGCTTACATCACAGATCGAATTGCTTCTAGGGGCCTACAAAGAAAGCGTGGAACCTGAGATGGTTGAAAATGAGGCAAGGAGAGTTATTTGAACAGCTCTGCACTAATGGCTTTATTGAAGCCAATGAACAAATAAAGGTAGCAGATATCTTTTGGAATGGAACATGTACGACAGCAAGAGTCTTTTTTCCATTTTTATCAACACATGACTGGAACTATGGCACTGGAAGAAAAAATAAAAACAGGCAGACAGAGTGGAAGAGACTGTCGACAGTAAAGAAATTGAGCAGCATCTTGAAATAGGAAATAAGTGTGGTGTTTAGAAAGCAGAACGGCCGCCCATGTTCAAGTTTGAAGCAGCAGCAAAGAGCAGTAGCAGATTTAAGGCAAAAGGCACTGTGGGCTGGACCGACAGGAGTCCCCAGTTAGGTGGGTCACAGAGACAGACGCTAGGGTGAGAAGAATTATGGCAGTCAAAAGTGTGGCAATGATGAACTTTAGGGAAAACTATTATTTGTGTTTTTTAAGTTGCATTTCTTGTTACGGTTGGAATTTGTGTTTAGGGGTCTGACTGGCTGGAAAAAGATGGTCTGCCTCACTAGGTTAAGCTAGCAAAAGTGGTAATATCAAACAAACCCTGAAAACTAATATTGTTTGTCGCTCTCAAACTTGTCATCATCACCGTAGGCCCAGTGTACTATGTGATGCCCGCTGCTGTTATCTTACTGCCTGGCAACACCCACATTTCGAAAACCAAAAACCCTGGGGGGTTTTTTGCCGTCAGTGGAGCACATCCTAACATTAACCTTAAATATTCCAAACTCAGCTAGTACCCCACCCCAGGGTTAGGATATAGTCTGTGCGCATACATAATATACCCTCCAAGTGAACATTTCGAGAGATTGCAGGTTACTATCAGCATGTTTATCACCATCTGGTGAACATTCATATTGCTGGGTTAAGCAAAATAAGTATAAATGTAATTGTTTGGTCCTCTCGTCTTGATTGGACTATTATGACAAGAGAAAGTTATATGTCTGAAAACCGGTTTATTGCAGTAACAGGCTTCCTCTGAACCATGCGCTTTTTGGCACTTAAAGGTGAGAGAGCATGTACATAATAGTGTATGTGAACAAGCCCCCACGTGCACTTGCATGCTTATAACTATAATAAGGAAGGCTGGTGATTTCAAGATTTAAAAGAAATCACTAAAACCAACCACCGAAAGATAGTTCTGTATATTCTTTATGTATTTATTTATTTGCATATTTATGTTATAAGAAACATTTTAGCAAAAAACCAAACAAAACCATCTTTCATCAATCACATCAAGGTATTCCTTCTTCAATTAAACCATCAGTTTCTCGATCAGACAGGCCAGATGACTCTAAAGGTCCATCGTCCGTCTGTTTATTGATTTTGCTTATTATTTAGGTCCTTTGCCTGATCGATAGGCTCAAAATGGGTCATTTGTGCTTTCCAGCATTGGGTCCAAATTCTTCCAATAATATTGGACCAAAGCTATGACCAGAGGCATATGAGTTCCTCTTATTAGCTGTTGCCACCATTTTCAGCCGAAAGAGTTCTACATTTCTTTGTGAAGCGGCCAAAGTGTTCCATGCGCTTGTCAACAAGGCGTGGACAAACAATCACTAAATGATAAAGATCTTCTTTCATTTTTATATTTTTGCAGAATCTACAGCCTAGGTTGTTTCTATTGACCTTAGACCTGGCCGCTATAATTTCATTGGCTCTGCAAAGATTAAATCTCACCCTCAAAAAGGCTGCCCTTATTTTCGGGCTTGGGCATCTCATTAAACGGCGTTGTATCTCCCCTTGTTTCCTTGTTTCCAAGGCTAGTTGTGTGTGCAATTTTAGCTTACCAACTTCATCCACAGTTTGGATCCAATTAGCTTCACATATTTCTGCTTTTACTCTACTTGCGTTTGACTGCACATCTTCCATCGAGCAGGAGATAGCTTCAAGTAGTTTGGAGCAGTGGTTTCCCCATTGGTCAAGTATTCATTGGAATTGTCCTGAAGCTCCTTACTGATCCCACCGATCATATGGGGTGGGTTTGGAGCACAGCATTTCCGAAAAACAAACTCAGCAGCTTCCAATCGGCTGCTGATTTGAGCGAAATAGACCTAATTCTTTCCTCACCACCTGGATAGGAATTGATGGGGGCAGCCTCAAGACTTTCTTGCAGAAGGTACCCTCCATTCGAGTCCAGAGGGTAGCAGGTAGATCTGCAAAGGCCCCTGTGCCATAAGTTAGCACTGGGACCACTTTTGCAATATAGAAATCAATAACAGGTTTAAGAGAAATTTTGCAGTATCTCTTCTTCAGTATGCTTGCCTGTGATGCAAGCATGTCTGCCGTTTAAAGATGTTGCATAAACGACTCAGAGTCTTTTAGGTGAGTTGTTATCCAGATTCCCAAGTATTTAAAACACTTGACCTGCTCAATTTCTATATGGTGAGAAACCAGAGCTGTGTTTTTTTGCGTCTTAACAGTCAGTCTTTTCCTAAAGTCATGATCTTTGTTTTCACAGTGTTCATCTCCAGATGGTTTGCCTTCCCATATTCATGGAGACAGCTGAGTTGCCTTTGGAGCCCCACTGGAGTATAGTCAATAAGGACTAGGTCGTCGGCATATAGGAGGTGAGTTACTCTCATAGGACCCAATTTAGGTTGAAAATGTCTACAGCTCTTCATGAATTCCTCCACGTATGCAATGTAGAAGTTATAAAGCGCTGGAGCCAGGGCACACCCCTGCTTGACTCCTCTGTGCATTGGAATTGCCTCACTCAGATCGCCTTTCATTGATAAGCGGATGTGTATCGTGGTGTCTGTGTATAATCCTTCGATCTGTCCCAACAGGTCAAGCAGGCATTGCTTTGCTACCAATTTGGCCCATAGGCACTCTCGATTCAAGCTATCGAAAGCCTTTGCAAAATTTACAAAGGCCAAGTAGATGTTAGTGTTGGTATCGATGGCTTTATGTTTTAGTAGGTTAATCAAGAGAGCTGGCGGTGCCGTACCCAGGCCTTTTACAAAACCAGCTTGGAATTGGTTATTCAACCTGTTTTTCTCGGTCCAATGGAACAACCGTTTAAGCAGTAGAGTGGCATATAGTTTCCCCAGCACATCTAACAGCACTATAGGCCTATAGTTGGCAGGATCCGTTTGGGGTCAATTTTTATGAATCAGTATGATAGTCGCTATTTTCCAAGACCTTGGGATGCTTTTAGACATGAGTATATTTTTAAGCACCAGATGCAGAATCAGGGCCCATTTATCTGGATTCTCTCTTAGCGTGATGTTAGCCATCTGGGCCAGGTGCCCTCGAGGTGGACAATTTCTTAATTAAGATTACCAGATCGTCTTGGTCACAAGACAGGGACCAGTTGGCTGACGGTTTTACCACTTGAACAGTGGTTCCTCCTGGTGCAGCGTAAAGAGCCTTGAAAAACATCGACCAGGCTGCTTCCGACACACAGCTTGTCTGTAATGCTGTAGGATTATGATTCAGAGATCTTATAAGGGACCAGGTTTCAGCCAATGATTTTTTGTTCAGTGACCGTAACATAAGCTCGGCATCGTTCTGATATCGGCTGGATCTATCACTGATGTAACATGATTTACAGCCGTCTAATTTCCACCTCCTTGTGCATAGATGGAGGGCTCCTGATCTGTTTGCAAAGAATCAATCTTAATTCTTTTCTTTTATTCACAAGTATGTCATCATAAGAATGGAGGTGTGGTTTTACTTTATCGAAACCTATGATTTTCTTCTGGTATATCATCAGTGTCCTAGTATAGTCATATTGGTCGCTAAAGACCTCTCATTCATCTGATTCGAAAGAGATTTCAAAAACTGTGTTACAGCTTGCGTGTTCAATTTCAGACGATATCCCCTAGCGTCAGCTTCTAATTGAGTGTGGCATACCAATTTGGGGCTTAGGAAATCGTTATGCCAGGATAGATTTAACCAATTGTGGTCACTTTTAGCCGAGGTCACCACTTCCATGGATTCCACATTCTTTATTAGATTTCGTGACACACAGATGTAATCAATTGTTGACTTTAATATCCCTCTTTTCCACGTAGAATGACTTTGTAGGTTGGTTCTAGAAGTAAGCATAATCCTAGTTGTACTGGTTTTCAGTTTACAGGTGAGAGCCCAATAATTGCAATTTTACTCTTATTTTTCAATAGACATATTCTTTATTTAGTTGCAAAGTTTGAACTCTCTAGGAGAGTTCAAACTTTGCAACTTAATAAAGAATATGTCTTATTATTATACTTACTTCTAGAACCTACACTTTATCTCTAGCAGTCAAGATAAAAAGTACAAATCCCAATGCAGACAACTGACCACCTATTACCATTATAAAATCCTCATATGGGATTCGCCCAAAGAGTAAGTCCTATTTTGATGTCTTTGTAGGTTGTTTTCGTAGCATCCATTTAGGACATGGAGATCCCGGCTCAACATCCTTTCAAGCCATAGCTTGATCTTGTCGTTGGTAAATACAGACTAATCCACATTATCTAGATCTTGTAGCTGTTTCATCAAAGGATAAACAGCATTAAGGTCACCACAGAGGATAACGGTCGAATTCAGCCAGGTATAGGCTTCATCAATGGCATGTGCCAATTTATCTCTCATGTCGCTGGAGCTAATACCTTTCACGCTGCAATAGATATTTATTAGAATGAGGTACGCCATTGGATTGATGGCATTAGTGGCCCTCTGTTTCTTCTTTAGGATTAAGTACTGTACAAAGGCACCCCTCTTAACATGCTTCACCGTCTCGTAGTTTAAGTTGTTGTTGACCATAATTAGCAAGCCGCACGTGGTCTATCAGCAGGTCCTTGGATGGCAGGATTTAGGAATATCGAGAATCCATCAAGACAAGGTTCCTCTAATAACCATGTTTCTTGGAAACATATGAAGTCCCAATCGCCCCAACTAAGTGCTCCCCCTTCCAATAAATGGGTGAATTCTCTTGTGTTCCATGATAAGAGGGATACCAGCTTAGTTGGGCAGTTTCCTTTTGGTCATGGCTATTAGTTTTGGTTCAAAGCCAGCAGAGCCGGCACCCATGTCCAAGATGTTTCATCCATCTTTCTTTTTGAAGATTGAATTTGTTGATGGGTCCTCTGAGACTGTATCACTTTGGAATCATTGCCAAATTTAACAGACACTTCTTGTCTTGTCAGTCCGGATCGCGGTAATCCTCATGGTATTAGTCTTATGATTAATTGTGATGGTTCTTTAGGGCCTTGCTTGTCAATGGAAGAAGCAGATCTTATAGGTGTCTTGTTGTTACTTAATCCTACATGTGTATCTATTCTTCCTAATGGGTTCTCATCTCTAGCTGGAGTTTCTGCCAGATCCGTCAATTCAAAGCCCATCGCTGAAAAACTTGAAAAAGCGGTTAGGAGCAGATCTTTATCCATAAGAGAGACCAAATGGAGATATACCAGGTCCGCTCTAGTCTCTCTTCTAAACACAATGGGGGTCATTCCGAGGTTGGAGGTAAGGAATTACCGGCACCGGTAAGGGTGCCGATGCCGGTAATCCCTTACCTCCGTATTCCGAGGTCCCTTTGCGGGTCCTTCCTTACCTCCTGCTTTTAGCAGGAGTAAAGTACAGGACCCGCAAAGGTACTTCGGAGGTAATTACGGTACCGTAATTTACGGTGCCGTAATTACCTCCTTCCCCATTCCCATTGAGCCCTATGGGGCAGAAATGGGAATGGGGAAGGGCAAAAGGTGAATGGGGAATTACCGGTCCCTCCAACCCTGGAATGGACCGGTAATTACTCCATTCACCATGCCCGATTTGGGACGGTTTCGGAGGCAACCATGGAGCTAATTACTCCATGGTTAGCTCCAAACCCGGAATGAGGCCCAATCAGTAGAAAGTCCTCGCTGGAAATTTGTCTCAGTTGTGGAACAAAGTGGCACAGCTTATCCACATTGTGACGATTTAAAGGAAGCCGATCTTGGGCTTTCTCTGTCTGCTCCAATCTCAGCAAGCGACTGTCGTCTTTCTCTTCATGCCTCACACTTTTATGTCTTTTGTTTTTCCTGAGATCTGTCAAGGAACTTGTTTGTCTTTTTGGAGCCATAAGTAATCGTTTAAGCATGGATTCTGAAGGCAGGTCCATTATGGTATCTTCTTTCTGCTCTTCATTTGGTCCGTTATTTGAGGTAATCTGTTTCCTCTCTCAATTTTAAGAATTTTTTTTCTCTTTTATAGAAAAAGTTTTCAGCCCATTTTTGGCTGCTTGGGCATTTGCACGCTCAATCAGCTTATCTCTTTTCTCAGCCATTGTTAAAAATGGCTGATCCTGGGGATTCCAAGATGGCCGCCGGGGCGAAGAGACGCGCTTGAGTCGCTCTCCGCCCGGGCCACCGAAAACGAGCACAACTAGCGAAGCACCCGTAAGCAGACCAGAGTGAACACCCTCCTGCCGGTTTAATAACCCCCCCAGCGAAATCACCACAGCCCCAGACCACCGCAGCAGGTCAGACGGGGAATGAACTGCCCCTCCCCCATCGGAAACGACAGAGATCCCACCGGGAGCCAGAGACGGGAGAAGAAGACAGAGGAGGAGTCGGGACCCAGCAGCGGAATAGAGGGGGCCAGTGGTCCCCCCCACCGGACGAGACTCCATAATACCCCCAACTCCGGACAGCGGAGGCGCTGGCTTCGAGGGGGCGGCCCCTCCCTCCGCCGCGGCGAGTCGAGAAGCACGGAGGGACGTGCCAGCGTCGGGACACCAGCAGATGGGAGAGCCACAGGGAGCCCCTCCAGGCGGAGGCCAGCACAGGCGAGAGGGGACACAGAGGCGCAGCCAGCAGAGCCTGGGGCGGACTGCTCCGACAGACAAAGCGGGGGCCGACCCGGAAGATCCGGCAGGCCTGTAGCGAAGGTGAGACCCCTGAGTGAAGCCCCCAAGGAGAGGCCCGGGGACACAGACAACGAGGAAGAGGCGTGGCGAGCACGCGCGGAGGTCCCCCGGTGCTCTCCCACGCACTCCAGACAGTGGGAGACACCCAAGGGGGGGGACGTATTAAAAAACAAATAGCCTGGCAACCGAGGCCCATCCAGAAGAGCAGCAGTGAAGTGGGGGGTGAAGAGGCAGCCCCCCAAAAGAACGGAGAAGAGGGGGTGGACCCCCCACTCCTCCACCCCACAACCCAAGAGAGCCCATAAGAATCAGGGGCAAGGGAAGTAGCCCCTGCACTGAAGGGACGGCAAGAAAATAGACAAGGAAGCAAAAAGGAGGGGGTGAGGGGACTCCCGCCTCAGACCACCATACCGCAGCCGGCAATCAGCCACCCCACCAACCAGCAACCTAAAAGGCCAGCCACCACAACGCAATAAAGCACTTACAGGGAAACCCCAGTTAAGGGGAAGGGGAGAACAAGAGGATTACCCCGGCGGGGAGTCCAGCCAAGTAAAAGGGGGAAGAAGAGACCTGGAACATACCAGCATACACCAGTTCACAGGAAGTGGGCCACTGAGAGGGGCACGGGAGAAACAGAACGCGCAGCCCAGACCCATCCTAGGACAAGATCCTACACCTAACACAAAAGAATAAAGCACCCCAAGAAAGACAATATAACATGTCAAGGGCCAAAGGGAAAGGCAACACCACGCAACAGACACCACAGACCTCAAAACAGGACGCAAGCATCCTGCAAATGTGGTCGTCAGACAATGTGTTTAGAGATGTCCTAGACGCCCAAGAGACAGAAATAATTGGACTGGACCGAGTCCACAGGGTTGGACCGAAGAGATCGGGGGCACCGGGAGAAAGACCATGGGATGTCCTGGTAGCTCTCTCCTCATACCCACAAAAAGAACAGATATTGAGGAGGGCAAGAGAAATGGAGCATATTAGAATGAACGGGCAAGAAATACAATTATATCAGGACATAGCTCTGGTAACCCTGCAAAAAAGAAGGGCGATGGCCCCGCTGGTCAAGGCAATGGTGGCGAAAGAAATCCGCTACAAATGGATGTTCCCATTTGGACTGATGTTCACATGGGAGGGTAAACAGAGAAGAGCGACCACATGGGAAGAAGCCCTCAATATAATGGGACTCCAGGAAAGTGAAGAGGAATCGGAAGAGCCTAAACGAAGGGGAGAACAAACGAGAAAACCGAGAGTCTGGGAAACGATCAAACAAAGGAGGTCAAAGACAGGAAGGGAAGGCCGCAAGAAGCTGTCATGAAAGGACCAAAAAAGAATGGAATGACGAGGGCACATGCAAGACGACAGCTAAACGAGGATCCCGCAGGGGGCGGGAGAAATTAAATGAACTGCTACAAGCCACACAGAGACGGCGGCCCGGGAAGGCCCCACCGTCTTGGAATTCGTTAAGGACAGACGAAAATGTGGGGTTTAGGATCCCCTACAAAAATGTCCTCCGAGGGTAAGGAGGGCAGGGAGCAATGGGCGCAACGCCCTAGCATCAGTAGGAACCCTCGCCCTACTCGGGGGCAAGTTGTTTGGTTTATGTTTATTAGTTGGGGGGAAAGTTAGAGGGCAGGGGAAGGGGAGCATGAAACAGGAGAAATGGGCAAGGAAGGGGATCCAAGGACAAAGCACGAATACATAACAAAATGGGGAAGATACGCATTTTAACCTTCAACATTAGGGGTATGAATCACCCAACGAGACAGGTAAAACTGGAGAAACAGCTCAAAAGGGAAAGAGCGGACCTACTTATGCTCCAAGAAACACATATCAGAACGAGGGACAAACCGAAAACTCGCATAAGGGTATACAAAATTTGGGCGCAAGCAACTTCAACCGAAAAAAGAGCCGGGAGCTCATAGCGATAAGGGAAGGGGGAGAAGCCAAACTGGAAGATATACTCACCGATAAAGAAGGGAGGTATGCGTTTGCCAATGCGGTGATAGAAGGACACCTCATCACCCTCGCATCTGTATATGCACCAAATACGGGGCAGGATGGCTTCCTTAGGGATCTCCTGGGGAAGCTAGAAGGCTTTGCAAGGGGGAGGTGATCCTGGGAGGTGATCCCAATATGGCATGGAACCCACAATTAGATAGAAGCACAGGGAATTTGCATGGCCAAGGAGCACCATCAAAACGCCTCAAACAACAGATGGACCACATGGCCCTAAATGATGTGTGGAGGGAACTGAAGGGGGAGCAAAGGGGGTATACATACTTCTCTCTCTCATGTGCATAACTCTATGTCTAGGATAGACTATTTCTGGGCATCAGTGGGGCTCATGGGTAAGATACAAGGATTGGAGCTGGGAGCTATTGCACTCTCGGACCATGCACCGCTGTGGCTAGAGCTGAACTTCCCGGGGAAAACAAATGGGCTCTGGAGGTGGAGGCTACCCTTGGATTTAATCCAAGACCCGATAGCAGGGGAATCTATAAGGGAAGTGATAGAAGAATACTTCACACAAAACGATACGGGGGAAGACCCTTTGGGCATGGTCTGGGAGGCGTTCAAAGCAGTTATCCGGGGGAAAATGGTGGCGATGAAAATTATGAAGGAAAAACAGAGGTACCTGTGGGAAAAGGAACTGGAGACCTCAATAGCAGAAATACAAGAGAAAATCTTGACCCACCCCACTAGGATATTAAAGAAATTGTTGAAACACACGCAGGGCCAATTAGACATGCTGCGCACAAAAGGAGCAGAAAGGAATCTACTCTATCTAAGACAAACATATTATATAAAAGCGAACAAAGCAGACAGACTCCTAGCAAGGCAACTCCGTGCAAAACAGAAAGACACAACGGTTAAGAGCATACGTAACACAAAAGGGGAACTACTGTCACGCACACAAGACATCGGGGAGGTATTTAGAGAATACCATCAGAAGCTTTACTCCACAGATCTTCCGGATGTAGAAGCACAGGACACATACCTAGAATCCCTCCCCATCCTAAAAATATCAGAAGAAGAAAGACTGGCCTGGAGAGCCTGATAAGGGAAGAGGAAGTTAAGAAAGCAATACTAGAACTCCCAATAAATAAAGCACCTGGTCCCGATGGCTTCATGGCCCCATTCTATAAAAAATATGCGGACTTGCTAATCCCAGTCCTAACAAGGCTCCTAAACCCATTCAAAAATAGCGGCAACGTGACCCCCACAATGAATGAATCAAAGGTGTTAGTCTTCCACAAAACTGGGAAAGACCCGACATACCCCGAGTCGTATAGACCAATCTCCCTGATAAATCTAGATGCAAAGATCCACACAAAAATCCTTGCCGCAAGGCTAACCCCGCTTCTCCCAAAACTAATCAGCTTAGATCAATCGGGCTTCATCCCGGGTAGGCAAACCCATGACAACCTCAGGAGGCTCATCCACCTAGTGGAAAAGATAGGCATAACACACACCCCGGCGATGCTACTCTCCGTAGATGCCGAAAAGGCTTTCGACCAGGTGGAATGGTCGATGTTATTTAAAGTCTTAAAATGCATGGGATTTGGGGAGCATTATATTGCAAGAGTGAGAGTGAACTATAACTCCCCAATCAGTAGAGCCCCCATCAAAGGGGAGGTAACAGAAAGGGCAATAATAACAAGGGGAACAAAGCAAGGTTGCCCGCTCTCCCCACTACTGTACGCTATCTTTCTAGAACCCCTTCTAATGAAAATAAGGGACTCCACTCACATTAAAAGGATCGAAATGGCAGGAATGCAACACAAAGTGATAGCATATGCGGATGACATGCTAATAACCATAGAAGACCCAGGGAGGACACTAGCTGTAGTGGTGAGGGAGCTGGAAGACTTTGGGGCCATCTCAGGCCTAAAGATTAACAGGAAAAAATCGGAAATCCTAATACTGGCGGGAGATCGGGAGAAGATAGAAAGAGAAGCTAAATTACTGGACCTTAAGATTGCAGTGGAGGGCATAAAGTACCTGGGGATAACCGTAACACACACGGTAGGCCAGCTGTATGGGAAAAACTACCCGCAACTTCTCGCCAACATACGCAGAGACCTGGAAAGATGGAACCCTCTGATGATATCTGGTGGGGCAGAATACAATCGGTCAAGATGACCATCCTCCCTAAACTGCTATACTACTTCCAGGCTCTCCCGGTAGGAATCCCCAACACCTTTTTCAAAACACTATCTAAAGTGATCTCTTCCTATGTATGGAAAGGGAAAACCCCGAGAATAGCTAGACCGATCCTCACAGCACCAACCAGGGACGGGGGGTTGGCGCTTCCCCACTTTAAGAAATACTACCATGCGGCGCAACTAAACTTTCTTCGGGAATGGATGGGGGAAAACCCACAGCCGATTTGGGCAAAACAAGACTGGGCAGTGGCGAGAACACCGCTTGTGGAACTACTCTGGAAACAGAGACATCACAGACACCCCAACATAGGGATAAGCGAAATAATGAAGACCACAATGGAGGCGTGGGACAGCCAAACACGTAAAGGTATAATGACCACTTCACTAGGCCCTTTCACGCCTATATGTCGGAATCCCCAATTCCCACCAGGGATGGAGCAAGGGGCATATGAAAAATGGGAGGAGGTAGAAATCACGAAAATAGGGGAAATGTTCATTGACAACGAAGTCAGGCTACATGAGTCCTGCTACCCATGTTCATCACTCTCCAAACAGGATAAATATAGATACGAACAACTCAGGTACTGGCTAAAATCCCCGGAAATAGCCAAAGCAGCAACGAGAAACCTAACGCCGTTTGAGAAATATGTCATCTCCAATACAGGGGCGAAGAAATGGGTATTGACACTTTACTCCTTCGTAAACTCGCAGGAGGAAGAAATCAAGTGGTCATATATGATCAAGTGGGGTAGAACTTTGGGGGAGGAACCAAAAAAAAACAGTGGGAGGACCTATGGAAATTGATTCCCAAGATGACGCGCTCAGCACAGACAAGGGAAATGTGGATCAAAATAGGAACACAATGGCACTATATACCCCTGAAAGACTGCACGCAATGTTCCCCAAAACTACAAATCAATGCTGGAGAGGATGCGATGAGGTGGGAACATGGAAGCATACTTGGTGGGAATGTAAAGGGATACAACCCTTCTGGGAAGAGGTGAAGGGAGAGATGGGGAAGATGTTTCCAGAGGTGGGGCAAATGGGAGAGGGTGTATGGATGTGTGGAATGAGAGACGAAATAGCAAGGAAATACAAAAAGACACAATGGAGAAGCTTTATGGGATTGCTCATTGCCTCATGGACAACAATTGCCCAAAATTGGAAAAAGAAAGACACCCCACTGACATTTACGTGGCTACAAAAGGTATGGGCCCAAATGGCGATGGAGAAAGTCACCCACACGATCCAAGGAACGAGGGACATGTTTGCAAAGGAATGGGGAGGGGTCCAAGAATATCTTTAATCAGACTTTATGGAACAGTGGTGCCCCCATAACATTAAAGTAGCAGATATTTTCTGCGCATAATGAGATCCCAGAAAGATGGACTCTCATGCCCCAAGGTGAGGGAAAGGGAGTTGGGGGGGGGGGGGGGAATGTTGCAACTGTTTGTTGTTATGTTGACACGTGAAAATCAATAAAGACAAGTTTTTTAAAAAATGGCTGATCCTCTTCCTCCTCCCTATATACATTGCTCTCAGTTGATTCCTCTAGCTCCTTTTGGTCTGCTGGTAATGGGCTTTTATCTCTCACACTGTTCTTGGTCAGTTTAGTCTCAGCATATGGCAGAATGTCGTTCTCATTTGATTCAATTAAATATACTGAGGGGTCCAAAAGAGGATTCAGCTCTTCCTGCGATACGTTTGATGGGTGCTCATTCTGTCTTATTTCCTTCTGATTCTTCAGAGGTAATTTCTTTGTGTTGTTGATGCTAGCTTTCGCCCTTTTTGTTTTGATGCTTTTGTTTGGTAGATGATAGAGTCTTCATTTTTGTACTGAGCAAAGGGTATATTTTAGACCCAACTCCTTTCTCTAACATATGTTTCCTCCTACGAGTAGTTAGCTGTGTCTTCTTTAGTCTTCAAAGCTCTTGATCCGAGTTACTCAGACTTGTAGGGTTTGATATTGGGAAACCCTGAGGCTGTGTCAAGGTCCGATTCGGCGGCATGCTTTTTTGTTAGTCAAAGGAACATGCAGAAGGTCCAGATCAGTACTTATTAATCTCCACCGGCACTATCCCGCTCGGCTGAATCGAGCCTTCTCTGGTTTCCGCTAGGAGTTCAGGAGATACACGCTCCCTGTTTTCCTGCGTCAGATGATCACTCTTTCTGCCATCCACTCCCTTTCTGCATCTCGCACACATCTCCGCAATAGAATATTCGTCATCCTGTTGATGTTTGCGAGCTGTAATGAATCCTTCATCAAAAATAATTTTTGTGTGGAGAATGGCTAGTGATGTTGTATGGTTTGCTAGGGTCTCATGTATGTCTTCATAAAGCTTCATAAAGGGAGCTAATGCAAGCGTAACCATAGACATTAGCGCCAATGAATCTTGCGTTGCAGATCTGCTATGGTAAGAGTCTGGATGGTCAGCCGTTGTTTGTCCCTTACCATTAGCCGGGCATGTGTTATTTGAGATTATGTTTCGGTGACTAGGTCGAGTGGGAGTTGACAGATCTTTCAGCAACTCCCCCCCGATAACTAGATCCCGCCTACCCCTTTCCTTATAAGGTTTACTGCCAGACCTTGTTTGCTCCCGGTCCTTATCATGATCTATTAGTGATGGCCCTAGGATGACAGGCACATTCCCAAATCCAAAACATGAGGAAGCAACAGCACTTGAATCAACATCATCATCACCAGGCCTAGGTAGCTGAGTATTATGAGGGTTCTCCTGTGGGTCCACCGTTGGTTTGTTCCACAAAGCAGGGCTGATTTCTTCTTGTTGAATTATTTTGCTAATATCACAGGTCAGACCTGTCGGCCCTCGGTTGGATTCCAAACTTGAGTTCCTGTCTTTCTCATTAGAAAAGACCTCCGTATCCGTCTCAATGTCTGAGTACATTCTTGGTCATTTTTTCGTTTTCCTTGTATTTGATCGATAGGTCTTAACTGTAGACCCCTTATTGGGTTCATTCCTAGGTGATCTTTCAGGTGTAGAACATGGTTCACCCATACCGAATCCTTCGAGAAGTGCTGCATCAGTTAGATACAGGCTTGTGTTTTTACCCGAGACTAACTCAGGAGTCCTTTTAGGTCTTACGATATTCTAGAAATGGCACCCAGGGTTTTTAGATTGTTTTGTTAGAGGAGCTGGCATATTTTTTATTGGTGCCCAGGCTGGTTACATTTGTCATTCCTGTGAAAACCAGACCATTTTCATTTTAAAAGGGATTAAATAATTTGAGGCCTGCTCTGTAGTGGTTCATTTCTTGGTTGGGCCCTCCCCAGAGCGAACTTGGTCGTTTCCATTGCGTGGCACATTCTTTGGTCTGTGTCAAACACTTTCTGTAGCGTTGTTATTTTCGTTATAGTTCGACATTTGCTAATGGGGCATGGAGTACGGTGTAGTATTTTTTCCCCCTCTAGAATCATAGCTGGGGCTTCTGATGGCATTCAGGCTTCCCATTCTTCATCAAGACTAGAAGCCCTCATAGTGAGACTACCCACCACAGTCTTGTAGACCTCATGGTGAGACTACCCACAACAGTCTCCACATCGACGATTGGGGACAGGCAGGTTTCCCCTGTCTCTGGGTGGCTTGAAGGTGTCCGTTCTTGATCATCATTAATTAGTTGGGCCTGCCCATTAGCCGTAATTGAGCATGTCCGCGTCAGTGTCATACAGTTATGTGTCTCAGGTCTGTCAGGTCTGTTAAGTGTATCAGATACCCCCAAGTTCTCAGAGAGGTCGCCGCTCCATTGTCACAACTTGTTGATTTTATGACCTTTGGTCATATCGGGCCGATAGACAATAGAGGGTTACCCCTGGAGTGAGGTGTGAGTTACTTAACTCCATTTCTTCAGCCATTTCTTTGGTCCTGGTTATATCTAAATGGTCCACCGCAGTCTCATCACTTACTTCAGTTCTTGGAGTCTTATCTGGAGTTACCTCATTCAGGGCGGGAATCATGAAATTACAATCCTGCTCAGGTTTCCGATTAAATTCATATTTCAGGTACAACGTTTTCCCTGGTGTTCCTGAGTCAGGGCTGGCAAGCTCTGCCCCGTCTGGTATATCTGCAGTTCGCTCCCATAGCCCACTACGGAGAGTTTGCGTGGTGGGTGGGAGCTCTAGGCATGTCTTAGGTTTTACTGCTCCACCAATGTCGCCACCACGCTTCATTTTTTAATTTGAAATATGGAGTTAAACCAGTCAGTTCAGGAGTTCAGAGGGGCCCGAGGCACTCGGCACGAGACACTGAACACCAAACACACTGCAACCGCTCTGCTGCTGCTACGCTGGGGGATAGAGAGTATGCTGCTGAGGATATACCTCCTTGGAAAGCTACAGTGTAGCAAGCGAGAAAGAAATGCAAAAGCAAAGTAGTCCGCTGTCAGCCGTCTCCCAAACACCCTGCAGCCACTCCACAGCCGCTCCCCTGGGGGGGAGAGTGTATGTTTTCTAAAGACACAACTCCTTGGAAAGCTACAGTGTAGCAAGCGAGAAAAGACTGCTAAAAGCAAAGCAGTCCTGCTCGGCATATTGAACGTTCCTGTACATACTGCAAGAACACAGGTTCGAATCCTGTCAAGGGATCCAAACCTATTTTAAGCAGACTGTTTCCCTCCCTTCAGCAATGGGAACAAAGCTGCACTAGGGGGTGTGGCTCTGCAAGAATGGCCGCTCAGCCTTTGCCCCTCTGTCGCCCTCTAAATCCTCATCTGGCAAAGAGGCAGAGAGATAACCTCATCTAGTGGACTGTGTTTGTGTGGAGCTACCAGTGGCACACCAAGGGGAGTGAGAGGACTCCCGACGAATGAAGACTCCCGAGTCACAACCACTAATTCTAGATGGGGAGGGGAGAGGAATCCCGACCAATGAAGACTCCCGAGTCCCAACCACTTAGCCTAGATGGGGAGGGGAGAGGGCAAGTGAGAAACAGATGTGTTGAGGAGAACAGGTTGGGGGAACTGCGACAGAAACTGAGGTGAGTTGCTGCACATCCAGAAGCAGAACATGCACTGTTGAAGGAGCCAGTTCCTGATACCCGTTGCCCAGTATTGGGAGAAGCAGTGACTCAGGCAAAACGGGGAGTGCTGAAGAGCTATCAAAGACATAGAGAAGCAGCAACTCTGAGGGCCAGACCAACGGGGGGATCCTCAAGCCAAACTTTGCAAGTACTGAGAGTTGCATTGTGGGAATTAAAGTGCATATTCCACATACCTCTGAGGAAAAGGGAGCCTGTACAGATTCAAAGAAAGTGGATAACCGTTATAGTGTGATGATTGAAGTTCATTACCCAATAGCTATTTATGAAGAGGCCCTATGGGAAAAACATTCAAACTGACAAACATTGCACTGTGGTAAGTGAATTCAATAGTCCCCAAAGCCTCTGAGAAGGAGACTGAAAACACCACGTTTGAATACTGCACCGAAATGGCATGTTCTAAGGAACTCTCTAAGACAGATGACTGCAAAACTCTTTCTACTAGGAACTGAAGTCCTAGTTCTTCAAATAATATCTGAAGGAGCGTGACAAAGTCACATGTTGGAGGCCGGATGATGAAATGCAGGGATCTTGGTGATTGTGCACTACCAACCGCTCAGTAAAGCATTGGCTTTAGATCTGTAGTCCCTTCGGGAACATCCCCGACCCCTGCCTGTCATGGACTGGCTAGCGTGAGAAGATGAAAATATAGTAGGGTGGTCCCCAAAAGATCACTTTCCCAAAGGTCATAAAGGTTCTGTGTTATTATCAAACTCCAACTGGTCAATTTATTTTACAGCATATATCTTTAAGCTTTTTTAAAATGCTGAATGCAGCTAGAGACACCCCACCACACAATCCCTTTACTCTAAACCACTCCTCATCCAATATCGCCTGGCCCCACCTCACAACCTATCTTCTGACAGTTAGAAATTGTTTAAAAAAGTGATTTAAAAATAATTAACCTGTTGGAGGTCAGTGAAAACACATTAGTCGGTCATACGACTGTATCTTAAGGGGACAAGCTACATAGCAGGGAGAAAGGCACAAGTCTGAGATAGCAGGTACCTTCAAGAGCCTTTGTTTATTGCGGCCAGTATACCAGGAGGGCTGAGAGTTGATTATAGGTTCCTTTCCAGCCAGAAGAAACCCTGACCAAGTTGACCCCCCCAACCCTCCACACTCAGCAGCAGCACAGGCAAACACCTTGGCCATGATAAAGAAGCCGTTTGTATAGGTCATGAAGTGCTTAACTGAAAAAGCTTCCAACCCTTGTCTAGGAGGCCTAGCTGGGAAAAATGCAACTGAGTTAATGCGAAATAGATTTGCTGTTAATACTGTTAAAACACAGGTGTTAAACAGCAGAGATTTGTTACTTCCGCTGTGGGTGTCTGTGGAGCATGTGACAATATTATTGATGACTGGTTTCAAAGGAGGCATTCAACAGCTGTCGTTATCATATACGCCAGTAAGGACCTAGAGTGCCAGTGTTCACACGACTCGTGCATTGAAGGAAATTCCTCATGTAACCTCCACAAAAAGCAAGGAAATTCTAAACGTGCTAAGAATCTACAATCATGTTAGTGAAGAATGAAGATCCAAGATGGTGGCCAGCAGAGAAGTCATTGTGGCGCTGTGTTGCAGCATACAGACCCAGACCCCAAACCACAATAGCTGGGGAACCTGTAGTTACCAGGCTAGTGTGCCAATTGTGGCGCTTGCTCCTCAAGTATACACCGCTGAAGTTGTTTACACAATCAAGGGCTGTGTGGGTAATACGGCTAAGGTAAAAAGAGGAAGGGGTACAACAGAGAGTAGTTGTCAGTAAGGAGTTGGAAGCCTGAGGTGAAGGATAGAGCATGGTGAAGCGGTGACGAGGAATTGTGAATAGAGGATTAAGTGCAGAGGAGCAGAACAGACTAGGGGAGATGTAAGAGGAGAGGAGGAGATCTAAACATGCAGAGGAGCAGAAAGGGGGCTCAGGAGAGATCATTGACCAGGAGGATGTCGTTGAGCTAAAGCAGTGAAGGAGGAGCTGTGGCGTGCGAGGGAGAAGCGCAGGGGTAAGGGGACTGAATTACGAGGGAAGGGCAGAAAGAGGAGCAGAGATGAGGAAGATAAAGGAGGTGAAGAACAGAAACGAGGATGGGAGAAAAGAGAGAGGAGCAGAGGTGAAGGCTGCGAAGATGACCTGCACAGAGAAGATGAGAACATGTGAGAAAGAGAGACAAGCCGGAGGGGAGTAGCTGGAAAGGAATAATAAGGAGGCTGGTTGAAGTGAAAGGAGTGAGTGGTGGAAGGGCAGCCAGAAGAGTGGCAAGGAGGAATAGTAGACACCAGGATGGAGGAGAAGGCAAAGATCAGAGCATGGCACACTTTTTAGGGGAGAAGTAGAAGGAAAAGGAGGAGAAGCTCAGAGTGGAGAAAAGAGGAAGGGTTATGGATGAGTTCACCAAGGAGAGAGGCAACCAGAGAGGAGGCTGGTCAAGACCTGAGCTCCTCGAAAGACTCCCAGCCTGGAGGAGAAGTAGTACACAGAGTGTTCCCAAATAGCATATTAATGTGTTTAGCCTGCCAATCACAGGGCCCAATGTAATTTTTCAAAAACATCTTAAAACCTGTCATCTGGCCACCGTTTTGACAATCCAAGCCATGAAGCTGGTGTTGTCAGTTTTAACCAAGAACAGACTATAACTGTGAAGCCGCCATTACGTCCATCTCCCCACAGTCATGGACGGACCACCACCTCCTAGCATTCTCTTTAGAAGCCATAACACTGTCCTCTAAAAACAACCCATTGGCCCCCTCTATACTTACCAGGAATAAAAAAACATTACGGTCGAGAAACTTGTACCGCTAATACTACCGACACTGAACTCTCTACCGGAGTCCACCGATCCCTCCATCCTAGTCGAGGAATACAACAAAATAATGTCTTAATCACTAGACACAATTGCCCCACTAAAACCGAGAAAGCGCAAACCCAAAATGCACCTTAATACCTGGTTCTCTCCATACCTCAAATCACTGACACTGGAAAAAAGAAAAAGTGAAGCTATATGGAGACAACTACCATCTGACGACATTAGATCCAACCTTAGCAACATATCCTCCCCACTACAAGAAGGAAATACTCCTAGCCAAACAAGACACCTACAACAAGAGAATTATGCAAGCCAACTCAAGCATAAAAGAACTATTCCTAAGCCTTAAAGAACTCGAAACCCCAATTCCTGTGCCAGACACCTGCGTGAAGGACAAAAACTGGTACACTGGCATTCAAAAAGGTCTATCTAACAAAGTAGCAACCCTACAGGACAAGATTGCCAAGAAAAAAGGCAACCTTCACAACTCAATCCCACATCCTAGGAAGCCTACGCACAAACACAAACCCACACACCGTTTCAGCTTCACCAAAGTGTCTATCCTAGAGGTCGAAAAAATCATCCTCACTCTTAAACCGTCCAACTGCCAAGGAAGGTGACCCATGCCCAGCTCAAATTATTAAAGATGCTGCCAGAGACCTATCACCCTTCGTATCTAAGCTAATTAACGCATCTTTTCCACTGGCACTATCCCCAGCAACCCCAAGGAGTCCTGGGTACTCCCACTCCTCAAAAAACAACCACTAGACCACACCATGCCCACAAACTATAGACCCATCACCACAGTTCCTTTCCTGCTTAAAATATTAGACAGGGTAGCATACCTCCAAATACAGAAGTATCTAGAACAAAACCATCTCTTAGGAGTCCGTCAGTCAGGCTTCAGGCCCCAACACAGGACTGAAACAGCGCTGATAGAACTTAAGGCCCAGATCGACGCACTTAGGGATCATGGTAAAACTGCCCTGTTACTTTTACTTGACCTATCAGGGGTGTTCGATTTGGTAGACCACAAAGTCGTCTGTAACCATTTGGACATGGCTCCGCACTTCTCGCAAGAAGCAATAGGCTGGATACAATCCTTCCTGAATAACAGGACCATGCGTGTCTTTTCACCATCAGCATCTGCCGACCCCATTCCCATCACCTGCGGGGTACCACAGGGCTCATGTGTCTCATCCACCATGTACAACATATTCATTAAGCCCCTTTCGACGATCTTGATGGTCTTGGTATCACCTACACTAACTATGCACATGATACCCAGATCCTCATACCGCTGACGGGAGATGTTGGGCAACTAGCTGCCTGCGTGGCCCCTGTTTGTATGCGGGGCGGGCAGGCGTATGTGCGTCCCATGCAGTCTAGCCCAGGAAGCATTCCTAATCTAGTCTAGTAGGAGGGTGGCATTGGTAAATCCGTGTTTCCTCCCTCCATGTGTTGTGGCCAGCTCGGCCTTTATCATCTTATTCGGTTGCTCATTCATGTTACTGCTCCTACCCCCTTTGGTATGTCGCAGTGCTAGCACTTACACTTATGTTCGGGGGCGGCGTCTGCCTACAATCACAACTCTATTTGGTCCATGCCCCTGTCAATATCCACAGCTTAATTAGTGTTGCAAGGGCTAATGTTAACCTAACTTTATACAGGTATGATCTATAGTAGCATTTGTGGAGCGGGTGAAGGTTGTTCAGTTGGAGTTGACTAAGGACGTTGGATTCTGTCCTTATGGAAAATATGGCGCCATCTGATTGAAGCAGTTGAAGTTTGAACAACTGCTTCCATAATACTGTTTGTTGTATGAAATGTTCCTTCCTCTAATGTATGCAAGAGAAGGTGAATAATGGCACTGTAAAGGAGGTTGCAAGCCCAATTTGCACTCCAACCGCTCATTTTGAAGTACCAGGAACGTTCACGTCGAAATATGTGATTTATGATGAGTAAATAAACCAGCAGAGAGACACAGTGGGGCTCTGTCCAGTACCTATGAGACTGACAGCACCTATTGAACTACCGACACCTAAGAAAACCTGGACAGTGAGGTACCCATTGAGAAAACCATACCGACAAGCGAGACAGAATGATGATTGTCAGAATGCAATACCTGAAGAAGCCAAGAAGATACTAAAAGAAGACGAATGGTGACGTCACAACAACCCAGACTGACTCACATTTAGAAGATATGACGACCTGTGAATGATGAAAAGAGACAAAACACCATGGATCAGTGACATCCCGAATCTAAAGTGAAATAAGTGATGTCAAATAGAAACTTATGCCACGAGCGTGATGAGGATATTCAGCCAATTTACACGTGTACAAATGTACAGTACCCACAAGAAGCTAAGAAAATCGTGAGGCTTGCTTATGCTTAGTAGTTAGATGGATTGCGGCAAGCGCCACCTATACATATCTACCTCAAAAGAAGCACTTTATACAAGTATACTTCCACTATGCACAAGAGCAGAATCAACCAAAGGTTATTAGAGGTCTCAAGAGGAGAGCCTCGCAGCAAGCAAATCAAGAATTAAAGACAGAGAGAAACTCAGACGAAGGCAAGTCATGCCAAGAAGCCAAGGTTGTATCGGCTGAAATAGACCCACAGTGGATACAATTAATGAAGAGAAGAACATAGTATCCTATTCTGAAAGGTCAAGATAAGCCACAGATGGCAGATGGCTGTCAGAATTAAATCAAATTCACAAATTGCATGAAGAATAAGACGATTTCACGGTGTCAAAATCACGTGACCGAGCAAGCAGAAGGGATGAAACGTTCACACCTACGCATGGACTTGTGCCATGCCCAAACGCCTGAACTTTTCCAGACCAGGAAGCAGTCTTGAGGCCAAAACACAAAGAAATAATTGACACATGACCACTGAAGTGATGATTGATTGTTGCAATAATTGGAGGGAGGCTGGGGGTGCAGACAAACTCCCTGCACCATTCCGGCTATTCGGCACGCTGCTAAGCTAGTGGAAAAGTATGAATGGGGTTGATGCCAACCCAATCATAGTGGACCAAGTGATTTAGGGTCTTATAGTTAATAGAACCAATGAGACGTCATACTTTTAGTGACGTCTATGGTAGCCATTTTGAAGGAAGGTCTTAGATGCACCACCTGAAACTGTTTATCCAATCCCCTCAGTTCGTTACCATATACAGATGTAGTACCTATATTACAGTTACCTTCCTAATACCAATCAAGTAGCATGCTAAATTTTGAGATATTTTTTAGTATAAATGATGTGTTTTTTATGAAATTAAGTGGAGTTGAACTGAGAAGTAAGATCGAACGATTGCTCATATTCATAAACTCACCGTTTTTTGTACTTGTCATTAAACGGACTCCCTTTGCCAAACTATCGAGTTGTCATTATTGATTTGATGTGAGAGTATTAATCTGCATCCCCATCCATCTCGAGTGTGCTGCTACTCATCTTAAAGTGCTGTTGGGGCACCCCCAGCTCTATGGGCCGGCTGGGGTCCTATTTCACACTTGGTAGCGGAGATAGATGGTTATCGATTATCGATTAGATAAGACACCCATTGACCGTCGACATAAGTAACTCTTGGTCCTCGACAATATCACAAGTCCTTTGCCATCCGACTAAGTAGACCGACAGACTCCTCGTAGATAGTGGTTAGTCTAAAGTGTAAAACCTGCAGGTTGAGGTCTGAAGGAACCTGTGCTTTCTCCCACGAACCCCTTCCACTTCTACGAGTAGCTGACCGGACGAAAAGCAAGGAGAGGAGGTAATGAAGGTGGTGATCCCGAGCATCCAGAGAGGAAGAAAATGCGAACGGTGAGTGAAAAAGACTAAATATTTTGGCAAACAGTTGCATGCCTTAGAACAAGTAAGGGAAGGTAACGGAGGGAGGTGGGACAAAAATAACATCAGAGTAAGAGTAGAATGTATATATATAAGGGGAAAGAAATATTGACTCGAGGGTGACCGAGCAATAGATAAAGGTACCTGGAGGTTACTCGAGCAGCAGAGAGGATACGCCCAAATACCTAGGCTTGAATATAGTGTTAGAAGAAGCCTGCATTTAAAGTCCTGAAAGAATAGGATGACATAGGAGACCAGAATCAATGAAAGAGGCGATCTGAAGGAAATGGGCTTAAATTCCATGTCGGGATAATGATAGGGGCATGAGATTTGTGTAGCAAGGCCGGAGTCTGTCTAGTCTGTTACGTCTGTCTTATGTTTTGTTTTTCTCCTCTGACGTCACGAGGTAAGAACATTTTTGGGGGCAACAGCATGAAATTTGTGTGATTGTATAACTAGGATGTTGTATGACATGAATTGATTGTTGTTGTTTGGAAAAAAGTAAGAATACATTTTTGGGAATAAACGGGATTGAAGCTTGCGACGATTGGTGCTCGCTCATATTGTTGATTTTGTTTAAGGAACTTAAAATGTAATAAAGTGTTGTATGAGGAGAAGATCAATAATTTTAAGCATGGAAGACATTACACTGTTAGTACACTTGTCCAAACAGTTGCCAAAACATGCACCTAAGCTGAAAAAGTACAGTGCAGTGCAGAATGGGTTAAAGGAACCGCCCACAGAATGTTTATGCCATGGCCCCAGGGTGGTTCGCTATCTAAAACGGTCCTGTTAAGGATTTCAGTCAAGTGATACACCCTCGTCTCAGCCTAGTATGCAGCGTACAACTGAAATACTTTTTTTTATTATATATATGTAGGTTCAATAGTTGAGAGATAGACCACTCATATCACTCCCCCTTTTCAAAAACCCTTGGTCACAATGGACCAGGAGCCAGGCTGGTTGGTAAAGGTAATATATATATATATATTTATTTATTTATTTAAAATTCCAGAAAATCACACACTTTTTAATATATGGGGCAGCAATCACCAATGGTGCGATAATAACAAATAGGAATGTGAACAATGTATTTAAATTAACCCTTTAGCAACACAGATAGAAAACACCATAGAATAGAGATACGTTTGAATTTTGGGAAACATAGCACTCAAGTTAGGATTTCCCCCTGCAATATTCCTCAACCCACGAATAAGCAATTCTAAATAGATATAAGGAAGCAGCAGGTAATCAGAAATGAGGAATAAGAAACAAATTCAAATCCAACCTTCCCTCCCCAAACAAGAGAGAAAAACGGATCTGAAACCATGGATGTTCTGAATCCAACCAAACTTGGATTCAGAACATTTTTGGACATTTCATCAACACCCTGAGGTCCTCTTTCCCAATGTAATCGGTATCCGTCAGGGGAAAGTTCTCAGGGTCCTCAATGTGTTGATAAAACTTACCAATAATCGGATCCCCTTTTTGTGCCGTTATTAAATCAGCTTCTGGGGTCTCCTTACTCCACTGGGCAGTTGAGAGTTCATTGTGAGAATTTATCTGGGACCTAGTGATAGCAGTGACCTGGATTTCCCCCAACAGGGACTCAATATCGAGGAGATCCCCCTGGATAGCTCTGGTTTTGGTGAGCTGATCGTCTAGGTCGTTTCCATTTTCGTCTGGCCCCTCTATTGTGGAATGACCCTTTATCTTCTTCCAATAGATGGTCATCCCACTAGAGGTGACCAGATCATCAATATTTTGGATGGGTTTGCCATGTTTGAGCGGTTTGTTGTTAGCACATAGCATGCCTCTGGTTTTCCAATTTACCAGGTGCTCCACGAACCCATTCTGCACATAATCTGAATCAGTAATTATGACCAGTTTGTGGAGTTGGTGTTGGACGGCAGTGAGGATGGCTTGATGAACTGCCATCAGCTCTGCCCCCTGACTACTATGGGGACCAATCTTGTACCCAGCGGAGGGTTCCGGGGCATCATTCACCCAGGCATTCCCAACGCCGGCCACAAGTTCCTATTCCCCGTTGTCAACCTAGTAGGAGCATCCGTCGACATAAACAATGGACATTCCCTCGCATTTGTCTTCTTCATAGACTCTGTGCAGGGAATTCAGGTGCGCCTCAATGTTGTCCTGGGTTTTAAGACTTTCGTCCTCGAGACAGTTTTCTCTGGCACAATCATGCAAGTCAGCCAGACCTTGCGCGAGGGGACTCTTCTTGTTTTGGCCATATCTGACCTCCACAGGATGACAGAATCCAGGAAGTAATTCTTGAATTACTCACATTTCAGGCCCGCATTCTGTCATTTTGGAGATATTGCAAAGGCTGGTGTGGAGTCTCCATTATGATGTGTTCCCCCTGGATGAACGGGCGGTAATTTTTCAATGCCCACACCATTGCCAGGCGTGCCTTCTCACAATGGTTGAATTTTTCCTCCACAGAAGATAAAGTCTTACTTGCATAGGAGATGGCTTTATTGACCTTGTCATGCTTTTGATATAACACTGCTGTCAAGCATGTATTCGAGAACCCTGTCTCCAAGAATAACTCCTTGTATTTGACAGGGTAAGCTAGACAAGGCTCTTGTGAGAGGCTTCTTTTCAGTTGCTTTACTGCCTCGGCTTGTTCTGGCCCCCACTCCCACTTGAGCCCCCCTTCAACAGATGGATCAGGGGTCTTGTGAGCTCTGCGTAATCCTCAATGAACTTCCTACTGTAATTAGTCAGTCCAAAGAGGCTCCTTGGCTGACGCAGAGTTGTGGGGTCTTTCAGTTTTAGGAGTGCTTCCACTTTCTTTTCCTGGGGACAGAGACCCTCACGGGTTATCTCATGCCCCAGTAAGTTGACACAGGTTCTGCACCACTGTGCCTTTTGAAAGGAGAGTTTTGCTCCGGCAACCCTCAACTTTGTCAGAACATAACGGATTTCCGCTATATGTTCCTCCACAGTTGAGCTTTTGATCAGGACATCATCTAAATAGGCCAGGATACACCTTTCACCCAAGTCGGGCATGGCCTTATGCAAGAAGTTGTTAAATTAGTTGCCGGAGTTGATGTATCCGAAGGGACTCTCGGTCCAAGTGTATTGCTGCCCCCCGAAGTTAAAGGCCAGCTTGTATTGGTCCTCCCTACTGACTGGCACGGTCCAGTACCCATTGGTCAGGTCAATGGCAGTGTATATCTTTGACCCCTGGATTTGGGCCAGCCCCAGGCCAATGTAGAGGAGAGGCCATCAGGACATATGGACCCGTTTGTTCAGCTCCCTCAGGTCAGCACAGAGTCTCCACTGGCCGTTGTTTTTTAAAATCCCCAGCACCGGATTATTAAAGGTGCTGTGGACTGGACAAATTATCCCACGGGAGTCAAGGTTTTTGATTATTTCTGTGAGGGACTCCATGGATGTGAGAGGCAAGCGGTATTGCTTCACAAACACTGGCGTCATACCAGGGTCCATGGGAATTGTTGTTGTGTGGATTTCGGTGCGACCACAGTCATATGAGTCCACCACAAAGAGATCTTGAAAATCTAAGAAAACCTGTTTCCACTTTTGCCTTTGCTGCAGAGTCTCACAGGCATCAGCTGGGTTGACTCGTGCTTCAACCATTTGCCTGAAGCCTGGAAAGACTTCCGGTTTTGCTATCTCAGTGGCCTCCTATAGTTGGGTGGAG
Source organism: Ambystoma mexicanum (assembly GCF_040938575.1). Taxonomy (NCBI): domain Eukaryota; kingdom Metazoa; phylum Chordata; class Amphibia; order Caudata; family Ambystomatidae; genus Ambystoma; species Ambystoma mexicanum. Next base: position 459,386,786 of record NC_090929.1, read on the forward strand.
AGGTCCCTGGTTAAAGTATTGACCTGGACAGAGGATTTCAGGCAAGGATGGCAGTCCTTGTGGACCTGGAAGATCACCTCATCCCGCCCGATGTCACAGGTCAACTCTTCCTCACCGTAAGGGTAGGAAGAGTACACCAGGAAATTCCCCCCTTGCCGGGTGAGGATCCATTCTGTTGTTATGTCGTGTCGCTATCACTGTCAAAACAGTAATTGGGGATTAGTCCTACCAGTTCATTACCTAGATCCATGGAAAAATGTTGGTCATCAACCTCCATTCCAATAATGGGGCCTGCGCTCAGAGTGATACTCCTAAGGTCGCTGTTATCCATCAATATTGGAATGGTGTTGTGTTCTACCTTGACTAATGGTGCTGGGTTTAACCCCAACCCTTCCTGTTGGAGATGGGCGTTGAGGTGAACATATGCGTCAGGATGTTGTTTCTGTCCTCTTTTCATTTTTAATTCAAGTGGGAATAGTCGTGTCCGTCCTGGGAAGGTGACCTCCTCTCCAATTTAAACTTCAACTGCATATGGCAGCAATTGGGTTGCCCGAAATGCTTTCTCTGCATCTTCAAATTCCATGGGATTACCCCCTAATTGGGTCCAGGCTTTGTAGTTTATCAGGTCCAAATTAATGGCAAAGCGATTGAGAATGTCACTGCCTAAATAGAATGCAGCAGGGACATCTCGCACGACCAAACAATTATGTACTATGCTTTTGTTGCCTATAGAAATTTTTAGCATACACCTGCTAGGCAGGAGATGTTTGGAATTGGGAGTTTCCAGGTCCATTGCCCATTTATCGATCAATTTAAATGTGGGAATGGCTGGATCTTTTGGGAGTTTTCGGAACATGGCTTCGCTGTTGAAGCTCTTACCGTTGTTAACGCACACTCGGGCGAGAACTGATTCCTTTCCATCATTTACTGAATAGGGATGAATAGATGTTCTCTAAATTTATGAATGTCAGCTACACTTTGAGCTGGTTTCTCATCCCTCTTGACTATGGAATTGGGATTTTCAGATTGTGAATTGGTATAGAATTTCAAAGTATTTCCTTCCAGTGTGGAATGCCACTTGAAACTGGAAGGAAGGTTGATTTTCAGAAATGGAGAGGAGTTCCCATCACCAGTTTGTTGTCCTACAGCAATTACTGTCATGTCATGTACTTGGGTATTCTGGAAATGAAACTTAATTTGATCTGATTTTTGTTCAACCATGCGGCATGTGCCATTTAGACTAACATGGTTGACACTCTGTTTTAATTTGATTGGCCTGTGAGTCTGGGTCCAGTACCTTATTCACACAGTCTATTAGGGGAGACAACCTACGGAGGATATCATTCCCTAATAGACATGGGGTTCCCTCTGGAGCCACGACTATGACCGGGTGCTTCATCTTGTGTCGACTTATTTTAATGTCCAGCTCTGCAGACCCCTCGACAGAATTTCCTTCCCGTGGAAGTTCTGGAGTTGTCCAGGAAGAGGGGTGAGAGGGATCTGGTATCTCTCCCCCCTTCCTGAATTTAGCTGCTCAAACGCCCTCTTTGACAGAAGAGTGGCTTGGGATCCAATTTCCACCAGTGCTGGAACTGCACATTGCCCTTGCACTTGGACGGAGGCGTAGAATCTACCTTCTTTCTCCTCCAATGGGCAATGGGCATTCTGGACAAGTTGTGTAGTCAATTTCCCCCCTCCCCCTTTTTGGGGGTAGTCAACAGAATTGGTTTGGACAGTTTGGTTTCCTTGATGCTCATTCTGGGGTTAAATGATGGGCAATTCTGATTCAGTCCCCACATTCACCCAGTCTTCATTTGGATCTCTTGGGACTCATTTTTCTTTGGGAGGAGTTCCCCCGTCCTTGAAGGAGAAGATTTTTTTTCCAGAATCCTCTGAGGCTTCGTCTCCTTCAAATTGGAGGACACTAACCTCCTCCACAAAATGGGTCTTTTTGGGTTCTTTATTTCTCTTACCCTCCCTCTGTTCCTTGGGTGGCATGTTTTTTGGGCAGGTGCTTTTGGTTCTGGTTCCTGGGTATCCAGGGGATTTTCACGGGTGAGGAAGGAAGCTTCCTCTAGTGCTTTACACCTCCCTTCCCCAGTGCCTCCTCCTCTGGAACCGGTGAGTTGTCGGGGTGCTCTCCCCCTCACTGTTCTGGAGTACCAGACCCTTGGTTTGTGGGGTTCTGAGCCGCCATGTTCATCAGAGGGTTCTGTTGAGCCCTCGGAATACTTTGCATTTTTATGATATGGAGTTATAACACTCCTAATGGGCTTGATCTGCCTAATGTGATCTTTGTTCATGGCTCTCTTAAGTTTGTTTGCCTTCTTTGTTTTAGTCACCCGGGTCCACTTGCCCTCAGACTCAGAGGCGCTGCTACTGGAGGTGGCTTCTTGATCCTCTAGGCACTTCCTGATTCTGCGAGCTTGGGAAGGGCTCGCAGAATGTTGGGGCCTAGTTTCTCCTTTCCTGTGGTGCTCAGAAGAGTCTTCTGACTCATCTTTGCTCACAGTATTGGCAGAATATCCCCCCCCCCACTGCCCTAACTGGGTAGAGGTCTTCAGGATACTCTTTATGGGCTTTATTTCCTTTAGTTCGCCATCAAATTTAACCAACTGGTCCCTTGGAAGTCGGTATTTCAGTGGATCTGATTCCCTGACCCTCCCCTCATAGGAGTCTTCCTGGTCAGAGATATCAGCCCTAATATTTGGGTATCTGTGCAGGGAATAAACGGGATTGGAGCTTGCGACGATTGGTGCTCGCTCATATTGTTGATTTTGTTTCAGAAACTTAAAATGTAATGAAGTGTTGTATGAGGAGAAGATAAATCATTTTAAGCATGGAAGACATTACACCGTTAGTACACTTGTGCAAACAGTTGCCAAAACATGCACCTAAGCTGAAAAAGTACAGTGCAGTGCAGAATGGGTTAAAGGAACCGCCCACAGAATGTTTATGCCATGGCCCCAGGGTGGTTCGCTATGTAAAACGGTCGTGTTAAGGATTTCAGTCAGTTGATACACTCTGGTCTCAGCCTAGTATGCAGCGCACAACTGAAATGCTTTTTTTAATTATATATATGTAGGTTTAATAGTTGAGAGATGCACCACTCATATCACACCCCCTTTTCAAATACCCTGGGTCACAATGGACCAGGAGCCAGGCTGGTTGGTAAAGGTAATATTTATTTATTTAAAATTCCAGAAAATCACACACTTTTTAATATATGGGGCAGCAATCACCAATGGTGTGATGATAACAAATAGGAATGTGAACAATGCATTTAAATTAACCCTTTAGCAACACAGATAGAAAACACCATAGAATAGAGATACTTTTGAATTTTGGGAAACATAGCACTCAAGTTAGGATTTCCCCCTGCAATATTCCTCAACCCACGAATAAGCAATTCTAAATAGATATAAGGAAGCAGCAGGTAATCAGAAATGAGGAATAAGAAACAAATTCAAATCCAACCTTCCCTCCCCAAACAAGAGAGAAAAACGGATCTGAAACCATTACACTGTTAAAATGACACTCGGAAATGGCTGAATAAAACAATGAATGTGTGCAAAAATCCTTAAATAAGTACAATTCTCTACGGGAGCAACACTGGAAAGTTACAAGCAATCATGAGCAATAGATTGAGCAATAGCATACAATTCTAAAATGAATGGAAGGTTTAAAACAATTGATAGTAAAAATAACACGTGTAAAACTTTGCAAAAATGCTCATTCCCACCTGAAATTAACCAACCGGTTTTAGATAAAGTTATGCAAGATCTAGTGAGGTGCGTTTTTGGAAAATAAAGGCACAACAACAGAAATCAATTCTGACAAGGACAGTTTCACCCTACACTAGGGCATTCAGGCTAGGCTACCAGCTTGAGACACAGTACGCTCCGGAGTTGATCCGCAGAATCAACCCTAGTACCTCTGCGCCCACCCTGGCGGACCCAGTCCGATTACCCGAGGGAGGATTAAGGGTTTAGGATTTCACAAGACGAATTATTAAAGAAGTTAGCACTAGCGCAAGGAATCAAAGGCAGGGTTTCAAGAATGATTGTGACAATATTACCGTTATCAGGATAAGGATTGAATGAATTAGAGATTGGGATGGAACAAAACTAGGCAGGGTTTACTATGTTTCTATTGTTCCTATTGATACTCACAGTCCACTTTTAGCTTGGATTTTGGACAGTCAGCGCTCTGGATCACCACACAGATCTGGTCTAACGCAGGGCAGCCGGACAAACTCATCAGGGCAGAGTCAGCTGGGCAGTTCTGTTACTGGATCCTATAGGGCATCAGGATAGAAGGATAGCAGTGAGTGGCAGCAAGCCAGGTAAATTCAGGATGCTTCCCCAAAGCACCACAGCGCTTCCCTTGGTTATAGGGATTATTTTAGAATTGTGGCCTAGCTGAAGCAGGATCAGCAATTGCTTGGCCTTGTGGTTGGGATCTAGAGTTTAGATGGATTTATGCAAGATGAAGACAGGAACAGGACGCTGGCATAGCAATCAGGAATCAGTGTGTGTCCTGAGTGCTAGTCAGGGACCCTTATTTATAATGCCAGATGACATCATTACAGTATATAACAGGGGCAGGATTCACTACCTACGCCCCTAACAATAGGATTGGGCAAGGGCATAGTCTCTGCCTTGCTCACAATTGGTTGGATATCAGAAAAGGGATGTCATGTTTATGAGGTGATTTTTAATTATCTAGAAACTCCCACATTTCCTTTACTGAAAATCCGATTTTGCCAAAAACAGATAGTTATACAGTTGCCACCTCTTAGTAAATCAGATATACATGTTACATATTTTGTGCAGCACAGAATAGTCCAAACCTCCAGTCTGTGTGACCTTGTGTCACCTTTCTGACACATTTTGGTAATTTTACACATTAAAGATTTGGCCCACAATTCCCCAATTTTATACACAGATGCAAATTGTCCCCAGGGATGTATGTACAAAATTTGACATTTGCAACATGGATGCTTTTCTGGTAATACAACATATATCATCGTTTCTGTCCAGAGTGTGCCACGACATTCTACCAAGTTTTCAAACACAGCCCACAATTCCACTTTTACACTGTGAAAATTCCACATTTCTACCAATTTTGACAGGTGAGAGATAAGTCTTTTTAAAGTTCTTTATAAAATAGTCTGAAGACAAATGGGGTAATTGTCATTTTTTATCTTCCCAGCTAACACCAACTGGCAGTTTCTTCCAAGCAGGATGGGGGGCCTCTCTCTTAATTGAAGGTTTATTGCCTTTCCAGGACTGCTATTGTCCCAGCCTTGAGCAAAGACGAATGTCTGATGAGCATGTGAACTGTCATTGTCCTATCCCATTCAAAGTTTTTCAAGCTGGTACTTCGCACCTAAGTGTCCTGGATTTAGGGTGTAACTCCCTTCTCAGGAGGTGTTTCATAGCTGGCAACTGGAATTACAGGTTTCTGAGAGCTTGCAACTCCAGCGTATGTGTTTTTAAACTGTTTAATTTCTTACTTTAATTCGGTTTGCAGCTCCTCAGATTGCCACAGTCTTGGCAGATGTAGTCATTTTCCTTGCAGCAGGACTCTTATCTAAAGTATAGATACCATTCTCCTTGCCCTGGCTCAGTGGGTAAAAAGTCTCTTTGAACTGCTGCGCCTGGATACATTTTGTAAAGAAATAAATGAGTGTTTCCTGTGAGAGTGAAAATTAAGTTGCTTTTGATTTCTCAGAGAGTTGGTTTTAACTGGGCCTTTTTACTCACAGTGGTTTCAGAATGACAGATGAAATTGGCATCAAAGCAGCATTTTGAAAAGGTGAAAACGGTTTCATTTTGAAGGGGGTTTTGGCTTCTGCAGCAATGGCAGGCTTTCCTTTTCAATTGATTCCATATATGTTTCAGAACACACTGGCCTATTTTTCAGTGTGTTCCCTTGTTCCATTTTGCCCGAAGTGTGTGAGGCAAAATGGTGCAGCCATTTTTCTGTTGTTGCTGCCAGAAGCAGTTTTGAGGTCCTGGTGCGCGCAGCCAGGTTACTGTTTCTTGCACACAGGCAGCTCAGGGATTTGAAGCAATGCCATTGAGTGGGCCAATATATCTCATAGTCCTACAACACACGATGACATATTTGCATGCCACATACCCTGGAAAAAAGTTAGATAAACAACTAGCTAGTTTAGAGCTTTGGAAAATGTACCAAGAGGATAAGGAGGAGGAGCCACCGTTAGATTGGATACTTAATATATGCACAGAGGGGGATGAAATTCCTTCTGCACCACCCGCCCCGTCGAAAAAAAAGGCAAAGCCGGTAAAGGCGAAAAGGACTATATCCATTGAGGGAACTTAAAGCAGCCACGGGATATAGCAACCCGGCATATGAGTTACCTACGCAAAGTAGTGACGAAAACCCAGACAAAGACAGAGATAGAGATATCACCTCCAAAGACCCGAGGGACAAGGAGAGGCACGAGAAAGAAAAATGAGATCAAGCACAAGCAAGTACATCTCTAGATACGAGTAGAGAGGGAAAGAGGTGGAAAGGAGATGAGGACAGAACTGATGAGATGGCATTCACATGGAACGAATGGATGGGAGGTCAGATTCTATTGAAACTCGATGTTAAAGGCATGGAGGACGTGAGACAAAAGGGATAGTCAGATGATTCAAAAAGGCAAGAGAAGGAAAAGGAAAAAGGATTGAGAGACGAAAGAATTAGGAAAAAAGATAGACAGAGACGAGAGCAGCTGTATCGCGAAGAGCAAGAAAGGAAATGCGATCATAAGCCAAGAGCAGCTAATGATCAGGGCAGGCAAAAACAATGAAGAATAGAGGAAGAAGAACAAAAGATAAGGGAGAAGATAATAAAAAGACAAAGGGATGAGGAAATACAAAGGGTAAATAAACAGAGAGATGCGAAGAAGCAGGAAGAAGATAGGGTCAGAGAGGAAGCGAGGAAGTGCAGAGAGTTCGATGACGACATAGAACGTAAGCGAAGACAGAGAGCACATGATCTTGAATATCTGGAAAGAGAGGTTAAAAAACCCGATCCAGTAGTAGACTGGGAAGACATAGAAGAATTCTTTCCTGAGTACGATTCAGTACCAGGCATGTCTAGGGCAAATATTGAAGATGACTTCAACACCAGGAGCATCGGAGAAACGATCGATAGAATATATGATGAAATGGGGCTAGACCAGGTACCCCAAGGGAGAGGATAGGATGAGCGTCTTGAGAGCACTCAGTTGTATGACACTGAGTACACCTCCAGAAGTATCAGAATTAGAGAGCTGTCCCTCGATAGGTTGACACTAAATAGGAATGCGGAAGATGAGAGGAGTTACACGAGTCGGGCACAGACAATATCAGACGCAGAAAGAGAGGAATATGAAGAAAAGGAAGAAGAGAGAAGATGCAAAAAGCACTTCTCTGGAGGAAAAGGAATAAGATGGTCGGATTCTAGCGAGTCTGCACCTAAGGCATCAGAGTCAGCCACACAATCGAACTGACATGAAGGAGTATTTTACGGTCAGAGAGGGGTGTATCCACCGCCCTATTGCCAGGTAGACGGCGCTGCAGGACTATTACCCCTGCAGTGGATAGAAAAATTATGAGGGAGGAAAAGGAGTGTCATGTATTGCAATTCCCATTGCTCGAAAAAGGAGGAACGAAGCCACAGTATATACCCTGGCCACACATGGATCGCGAAAATCTGAAAAATAAGCTTCCAATGTTAACATCGGGAGCCGGAATATGGATACATCAGTTAGGAAAAATGACGGGATGGAACACGTTTGCTATAAGGGATATCAAGCGTCTTTTAATCGCCATACTTGGTGATAGAGCTGACGATGTGTGGACACGAGCAGGTTATCCTGGCGTTACTACAGTTAATACTGCGCACGATGGAGCTCCATTTAACAATTGCAGAGCCGCGGTATCGAAAGCATTATGATTGCTACACCCGGATACTTCTGACGTGGGAGCTATAATGACACGCAAAATGAAGGAATCAGAAGATCCTTTGCTTTACATTCAGAATTTCCAAGACGCATGGGTGCTGGAAACATGGGAATGTTGGGGGAAATCTATACCCGTGTTTTACCATATATTATGCCAAGGGCTTAGGAGAAGTAAGATTAAGCTGAAACCAGGAGCAATTTTACCAAAAGCACAACAATATCCCATGTCTAGGGAAGCAGATGAAGGGATTTTTAAGCAAATTCCTGCTATGATGGAGCAGGGCATCTTAGTGATGCCAGATCAGGTACCGAAGCAGCTCAAGAAATTGGTAGGAATCGAGGCCAAACCGTGGTCTGAAATACAGTTGACCATAGCTCACTATTGCAGGCTGCTGCAAGAAAAGAATTGCAAAAAAGAGGCTGCACGAAAAGCTGAAGAGGCAAAATTAGTGCAGAAAAAATTGTCAAAATATGCCATTGAAGGGGCAATGATAACTAGCTCAGACGGATCGAACATATAGCACGTCAATAATCAACAGCAGGGTAATCAGGGCAGTAATGGGTTTTACCCCAGAAGGAGAGGCTTTTGAGGAAGAGTATGGCAGAGTAATCAGGGAGGTTTCCAAGGTAACCAGGAAGGTTTTCAAAACATGCAAAATGGCAATCAGGATATGTCAAATGGGCAAATAATCAGACCACCCCCTATATGTTGGGCGTGTGGGATGACAGGGCATCTAGCACGCACATGCAGAAGTCAAGGCATGGTGCAAAACGATTAAGGAACTAGAATAGGAATGGTGAATCCACCTGTGTTTTTACAGCAGGGTGAAAATTGAGTTGCACAAAATCACACGGTGCAACAGCAAGCGCCAGGAGCACAGCAAAGCTTGTAACCTCAGAACTTGATCCATTTTCCAAAAGGACAGTCTCAACAGTCACCGATGCAACTGTCACAGACAACAAGTGCAGGACAGGCATTGAACTCTGGATTGAGAACCAACACTGGTGGTGGAGGAAGTCCATTCACGCAGCATGGGACAAAGATATATATGGATTAGGACAGCTCACCGGGAAACCTGATGAGTTCTATCCTATAAGTGACACCAGACCCTCATGAGGAACCAAGGGTAGATGTTGTTATAGGGGATTAAGATTATTCCTTCTTAGTTGACACGGGTGCAACATGCTCGTGTATACGTGAAGGCAAGTTTTCCTTGTCCGGCGATGGCTTAATTACTCAGGGCTTCGCAGGAGCAACCAGTCGTGTTCCTTTTACAAAATAACTTCCAGCCTCTATAGGAGAACGTGACATGAATGTGCCACTGCTATATTCAAGGCAAACCCCAGTAAACATACTGGGACGAGACCTAATGATGAAGTTAAATATGACAATCTCGTTCACGGAGAAGGGCATAGTATGTTTGACTCCAGGAATGCATTATTTCAATGTATGCAAAATGATTAGAGCATACGCAGGACAATCTGCTATGAGAGCTGTTCCATTGGAACCAGAAATATTCGCATATGGAATACGCATACTAATGGCAGGGCTACCATGCCTTGTAGACAAAACCATGAGAAGCACAGGTGAGTTTTTATTTAGGCCAAGAATACCTATGCATGAGGAAAAGGGACAAGTATTTCCCTTGGCAATACACACAACCATAGGGCGAGGGAAAATGGCTTTGATCGATGGTTGTGATGACGAAGACAGACAATGGTGCACAGTAATCGCCATGGAGGAAGGGTACAGATTGACTGACGTCACTGATGACGATCTGTTTGACGAACAAACAGGTCTAGATGAAACAACAGTTGAGGTAAATCTCGTTTTCTGGGTAAGAATGATCACAAGAGAGGTGCCCCAGAGAATGATGCTGGCACAAAAACGTCCTGAATATTTTGTTGACGGCATGGCCCAGGTGCCTATCTCAGTGTGGACCACAGGTCCTTATGACGTAGGCTTGTTGAAAGGAGTAGGAGATGTAAGATTAAGCTGAAACCAGGAGCAATTATACCAAAAGCACGACAATATCCCATTTCTAGGGAAGCAGATGAAGGGATTTTTAAGCAAATTCCTGCTAGGATGGAGCAGGGCATCTTAGTGATGTCAGTGTCGTCATACAATACCGCAGTGTACCCTATCAAAAAATCAAAGGGAGGGTCTTGGCGTTTAATCCAGGACCTTAGGCCAATAAATGATATTGTAGAGGCCGAGTTCCCTCTAGTCCCTAACCCGTCCACAATCCTCTGTAATATACCCATTGATGGAAAATATTTCACTGTGATTGACTTGAAAAATGCATTTTTCACAATCCCATTGCACAAATACTCACAAGATTTGGCGTCATTCATGTTCAGACAAATGCATCTGAAGAACACAAGGTTACCTCAGGGGTACTGTGAGTCCCCTTCAATTTTCAACAGAGCCCTGCAGATGGACTTAAGCAATATTGCATTAGAGATGTTGTCTTGCAATATGTAGACGACATCTTAATTTGCAGCACAACAGAAGAAACATGCAGACACGATTCTTTTCAGCTATTGACTTCATTGGCTGAGAAAGGATATAAAGTTGACAAAGAGAAGTTACAATACTGTCAACGAGAAGTGCTGTACATAGGCTAGCTGATATCACATGAGGGGAAAAGGGTTACCCCTGAAAGGGCTGAAGCCATATTGAACACAGCCAAGCCACACACGATAAAACAGATGCAGAGTTTTCGAGGATTATGCAATTATGTCAGGGCATGGGTCTTTGACTACAGCTCATATACCAAGCCCTTGGTACAAGCCCTAAAGAAGGCACAGGGGACGAAGAAAAAATTGAATGGACTGACACTATGGAAGAAGCTTTTATCGAACTAAAAAGGGCCATTTGCACGGCACCAGTTTTAGGAATTCCCAATTTTTCAGAGGAATTCTACCTGTTTTCACACATGAATGCAAGTGTTATGACAGCAGTACTCACACAGAGAACCACATTGGAGTACAAGCCCATAGCAAAATACAGTCGAAATCTGGACCCATTGATGAGGGGTCACTTCCCGTGCGAACAAAGTTTAGCTGCTGCAGCGTTCGCCATAGAGAAGGCTACAAACATTATGATGGGATGCTCAATGACATTATTCGTCGAGCATGCCCTATTTGCTATTCTAGAGAAACCAAAAGGCACATTGACATATCAGAGGGCTTCTGTATATAAAGTGATCATATCAAATCCATCGATTAAGATAATTTGATGTAAAATAGTGAACCCAGCTATGTTTATAGCAGAACCAGTCACTGAAGGTGAACCGATCCATAATTGTGCAAATTATGAAGAATTCTATGATGACATTCCCAGAGTGAAAGAAAATGCATTAGCAGAAGGGGAAATTGTCTTTGTTGACGGTTATTCGAGAATCGATCAAAATGATGGCAAAGATGTACAGGCACCGCTGTGATGAAGCATACGGCAAATTGAGAGTTTCGAGTACTTATTAGTGCATGATTACCATTTCATTACTCAGCACAGGATGCAGAATTATTGGCATTGATACTCGCACTCGAGAATCACGCAGACCAGGAAGTAATGGTGTACAGTGACTCCGCCTATGTGACATCAACAGTGCATGCAGGCTTAGTGCGCTGGAAAAGGAGGGGCTACCTCCGAGCGGATGGCATGCCAGTACAGCACGCAGCCCTATTGGACAGACTGATTAAGGCACTAGAGCTCCCAGTGGGCACAGCAGTCATGAAATGCGCCGCCCACACCAAAGGGACAGATTGTATCTCACTAGGGAATCAAGCAGCAGACACAGAAGCCAAGCGTGTGTCAACCAAAGACAAAGCTATAATGGATGTGAAAATAACTGATGTGCATGAGAGAATGATTGTTGCGCAAAGTGAACCTGATAGTTATAGCAACATGGAGAAAACCCAATTAATGGAACTCCAAGGGGAGGCAACACAGGAGGAGAAAAATCTTTGGAAGCGGCAAGGGTGTTCTTTAAACCCCTCAGAGAGCTTGTGGCGACAAGACAGCACTGGTAAACCAGTGATGCCTATAGCCCTATTGAAGATTGCACTGGAACAATTGCATCATCCAGCACACACGACAAAAGATAATCTAGCAGAAACGCTTGCTGAAGACTGGTTTATACCTAACTTAGCAGAGCACGTTGCATTTTTTATGGTGAACTGCATAATCTGCCAACAGTTCACGGCCGGGCACACACTACGAGTAATTAGAGGAGTCATCCCAAGGCCCAATGGACCTTTTCAGCACTTGCATGTCGATTATGTCGATATGATTCAAGTATGTAACGGGTACAGGTACCTAATTGTTGTGGTGTGTCCATTCTCTAGATAGATAGAAGCAGGTCCATGTACACACCCAGACTCCATCTGTGTGGCCACATTTCTGGTAAGGGAGGTTTTTCCCAGATGGGGAGTGTGTGAGGTCATGAGATCAGATAATGGGCCTCACTTTGTTAATGCAGTCTTTGAACAGCTTAGCATGTTGCTTGGTATAAAGCACAGTTCTCTTTGGCGTATCATCCTCAAGGTAATGAAATATGTGAGAAGCTTAACGGCTTGTTAAAGGAAAGGATAGCCAAGTTGAAGCTTACTCTAAGGAAGGGATGGCTACACTGCCTTCCATTGGCACTGTATGTGCTCAGAAAGCAGCCTGGTTCTGACCATCACCTTACGCCGCACAAGATCATAACAGGCAGAAGGATGCACACGCCACTGACACCCCGAGATAGAGCTAGATGTGATGCTCAGCCAACAGGAGAAGTTTTAGGGTCTGAAATGCAAAATTACTTGAATTGCATGACATCTTGTCTTACTGTAATTTCGGGACGGCTGCAGCGACGACAAAAAGGGTGCAGGGCAGCACAGAACACAGAAGGAGATACTACAACAGACCAAGTTCAGGTTTTACGTGTTCCACCACTGTTTCCTGGGGACACGGTCCTGATGAGAAACCACACAAGAAAGAAGTGGGACGAGCCAAGGTTCAACGGTCCATTCAGAGTGGAGAGCGTTACTCCCTCTGCAGTCAAGCTACAAGGAAGACGAGCTTGGACATATCTGGGTGATATCAAGCCATACATCAGAGAAAGCCCCTTGCCCACACCCCAATGCGTAGAGACTACAGACAACGGGGAAGAACATGCAGACAAGATCCAAACAAATAGAAAAGCCGGAGACAGGGTTGGCAGAGCAAGCATGAGAAAAGGTTAATGAAAAACACATACACGAAACAATGAGTGCACACACACCAGGTCTAGTGTCAATAACTACAGAACTACAGGCCAAAGAAGGGGAGAACTTTGGACAGCCTACTATGAGAAGTTCCACTATAAGCGAAGTAAAAGGAGAAATGGAGAAAGCTGAACTTTTAAAGAGACAAAGGAGTTGGAGAATAAACAAACAGAGACAGCATTGACACACACACCTAATCCAATGAAGAGAACAAGCACAATTCCTGCAAAACTGTCACATGCAGAGATGATAGCAGAATCAATTTGGCCATTCATAACCAGAGCCAGGAAAAGACAAGAGGACAAGGAAAGAATCGCCAGTCTTTCACCTACTAAAATGGTACAGATGAAGATGCCTGAACCATGGATGAAGATGCTTGAACCATGGATGGAGATGCCTGAGAATCCTCCGGTGAGAAGGAGCTACATGGATGCTATTAAGGATGTGATGACAGCAAACTACATGAAAACATTCAGAATGAAGAGAAGCATACAAGATGATAATAATGAACTAAACGACTACCTGGACTGCACAGCACGCTTGGGAAATAACATCTGGTACCAACACATGAAAGAAGTTGGACGACGAAATTCAGAGGAGGAATGCTTTGTCTGTGCACTCCTGCCTTACAGCATGGGCAAGTCAAAGATCTTCCTAGCTGTGGAAATTGAGGTCCAGACAGCGCACTGCCTATCACACGTAGCAATGTGCAAGACCAGAGGCCAGTTCATGGGAAGTGATGCTTCACTCAAATGGGCAACTGAAGCAACCGATCCAAATGAAGACGATTATGTCCAAGACAATGACAAGAAACAATGGAAAAACAAAACGCATTGTGATCAGATATGAGAAGCCTGGAGTTAAAGGAGCAAAGATCAGAAGAGAAGAAAATTAAAAGTTGAACGTTCAATAAAAGACTCCAGAAGAAGCTTGAGAGTGGAAGAACAGAGGCAAAATGCAAATGTGGGTAACAGTGCTTTCACCAGACGGATAGGAGAAAGGAGTAGTGATCTGCAGAGCATGGATGGTCTTCGGTCATTACCAGCCCACCATTGACATAGTACGAATTGAATGCAAGCCATTATGGCCAAAACTTGCTTAACTATTGACATGGGTCAAAGACAGAGGAGGACCCTTGCACATAGTGTCATTGGAGAGTCCAAAATTCTGCTTCAGGAATAAAGGCACAAGAAAAATGGGAGAGAATCAGAATTGTTGCTGAGTCTTTGATGCTCCAATAATGGTACACGGTACTGCAGTAATCATGGATCATTATTGGGCATGTGGATCCAAAGCATATATCAGGCTGCCAAAGAACTGGGGAGGTATATGCACCATAATGAATTTCCATGTTCCAGCGTTGGTGATTCCAAAAAGTGATCTGAATCTTGACAGTTTCCTGAAAGCAGGTGCTCACCTGAGGAAGAAGAGATCTGTGGAACTGATGAGCCGAATTAAGAGAGAGAATTACTTTTCTGCCAAATTAGAAGAAGCTTTTCATGCAATCCCGTATGAACACAGGCTGTTCAGCCTAACCTCATCAGTGTTCACAACCATTTTTATGCCAAGAGTTCGGGTTGGAGCAAATACTAAGTGGTTGCAGATAACCAGATGGTAGTAACTGCAGACCATCAACACAACCATAAAAGGATTCAATTGCAATCAGGGAAGAACTGAGGGCAATTCGACTAATGACTCTACAGAACATATATGTCCTTGACATGATCACAGCTATGGATGGAGGTGTTTGTGCAAAAATCGGAGAATCATGTTGCACATTTATACCATCTCATGACGACGAAAATTGAACCTTAACAGAGGCCATAGGTATGCTGACGAAACTACAGAATCAAATGATCGATGAAGCTGACAAGGTTGATGATGACAGCTGGTTTGGATCACTATTTTCATGGGTTCCACAATGGATGGCAGATGCATTCAAATTCCTAGAAGCCCTGCTAGTGATGATATTGCTCGGATTCTGTGTTATCAAGATAGTAATTTCTCAGTGCCAGAAAACTGTGAAAAAGGCCATAGGGATGAAGATCATGATTGATATTGAACCAGAATGGAAGTCCAAGGACCTGACTGATGAAGAAATAAGAGACTTTGTGAAAGCCAGCATTCATGAACCAGAAGGAACAAGGTTTTGGTATCCAAAGAAACACAGAAACTATGTGGGAAGAGGGCTCTATTGCAGCCCAAGTGGACAATGCCAACATATGACATGGAATAAAGACGAGCACGTAAGAACAGCAGGAAGCTTGAAGGGAGTCATAAAAATATGTACTCCAAAGAGATACTTCTTCAGACCTCAATGTATGGACCCAGAGGATGAAATAAAAATGGATCCAGAAGATAAAGAAAAGGTGGATACAAAAGAAGAAGTGAAGGTGGTTGATGGATCGCCCAGAGGCAGGAGTGTAGAGGGGGTCCCAAGCACAATTTTCACTCCAAACGCCCATTTTGAAGTACCAGGAACGTTCACGCTGAAATATGTCATGTATGATGAGCAAATAAACCAGCAGAGAGCCGCAGTGGGGCTCTGTCCAGTACCTATCAGACTGACAGCACCTATTGAAGTACCGACACCTAAGAAAACCTGGACAGTAAGGTACCCATTGAGAAAACGATACTGACAAGTGAGACAGAATGACGATTGTCAGAATGCAATACCTGAAGAAGCCAAGAAGATACTAAAAGAAGACGAATGGTGACATCACAAGAACCCAGACTGACTCACATATAGAAGATTTGACGACCTGTGAATGATGAAAAGAGATGAAACACCATGGATAAGTGACATCCTGAATCTAAAGTGAAATAAGTGATGTCAAATAGAAACTTATGCCATGAGCGTGATGTGGATATTCAGCCAGTTTACACGTGTACATATGCACAGTAACCGCAAGAAGCTAAGAACATCGTGAGGTTTGCTTAGTAGTAAGATAGATTGCAGCAAGCGCCACTTATACATGTCTACCTCAAAAAGAGCACTTTATACAAGTAAACTTTCACTATGCACAAGAGAAGAATCAACCAAAGGTTATTAAAGGTCTCAAGAGGAGAGCCTCCAGCAAGCAAATCAAGAATTAAAGACAGAGAGAAACTCAGACGAAGGCAAGTCATGCCAAGAAGCCAAGGTCGTATCGGCTAAAATAGACCTACAGTGGATACAATTAATGAAGAGAACAACAGAGTATCCTATTCTGAAAGGTCAAGATAAGCCACAGATTGCAGATGGCTGGCAGAATTA
This sequence comes from Ambystoma mexicanum, assembly GCF_040938575.1. Taxonomy (NCBI): domain Eukaryota; kingdom Metazoa; phylum Chordata; class Amphibia; order Caudata; family Ambystomatidae; genus Ambystoma; species Ambystoma mexicanum. Next base: position 459,403,258 of record NC_090929.1, read on the forward strand.
AATCAAATGCACAAATTGCATGACGAATAAGATGATTTCACTGTGATGTCATCAATGACATTTGTGATGTCACCTTTGATATCATGGGTGTTAATCCTTGCAGTGCACAGTGGTAGAGCGAGTTATGGTCACTTAGCTAAACATAACTGGTGAATTTCTGGGGTTTTTCGGTTTTACCTGTAGCCATAACGTCCCTGTAACAACGTATTTCCATTGAATTTCATAGGTTTTTACTAGTGCAACCTAACCGTAACGTCCCTTTAACAACGTTTTTTTCACTAAATTTCATATGTTTTTACCAGGATACCTTTAGTTTGTAAAGATGTACTGTAGAACATACTGAAACTGCTGGCACCATGTTAATGCGCACAGCAGTCACGGACTATGCGTCTGGTTGCGGACTTTGGGTGCTATCCAACCTGCTCAGAAATGCAGGTGCTTTCTTACGTAGTGGTACCATTCACCAAACGCAAGGACCATATACAAACACCATGTGCATGAAGTGCAAGGGAAAATAGAGGAGGTCTGCAAACTGTGTACTTATGAAACAAACAGCACAAAGGCATAGGGAGTACACCATAACGGAATGCACCAACAAGAGAAGTGACATCTGCCTTCAACAATCTTACCGCACTGCTACTTTACATGGTAACAAAGAACGAACAGGCAGAGTAAGGACTGGAAAGTACTAATACCAGAACGTGACTACAATGTAGTAAGCACACTGAAGTTTGTCTGATAATTGCTATGGTGGTGCAGTATACAACAGTTGAGAAGTATAACTTTTCTTTTTTTACGCAGCAATGGCAAGCACCTTAGAGTGCCGGAAGAAAATTTCCCTCATGAAGCAATGACTTATGATATTAACCTCATTGGTACGCACCGCAGTCTGAAACGTAAAATATGTAATATCTATTGCTTCATGTACACCTAACAGATTTATTTTCTTTAAGAGAACATATTGGAAAGGAAAGCAAGGAAGCACAAGTGGCACCCTTTCGACAACAGCATACGGGCACAGGAAAGGAAATAAACTCTGTAAATAGCAAACTGGACAGCCTGGAAGGCAAAATGGAGGAATTGGTGAACAAGTTTGCTGACGTACAAGGACATAATATGGTGAAAATAAAATACCACTGCCTGACCTGCACGTGTACCCCTTCCCCATTTCACAGCCCGCCATCCGATCAAAATCCATGTCATTTGAGACGTTATGCTGCTACCTCAATCCCTTCCTCCCCTCACGACCAACTTGTGCAAATCCCCAATTCCCCACAATAAGTATCCACTTCTGCTACCCTCTCCCTTTACTAATGGCATGTATGGGTGTGTGGAAATAATCGTTGATATGTAAGTTGTTGCTGAGTGTATATATGCCTTTTCCTTTGGTTTAAAAATGTTGTTATGGCTCAGCGGCACACAGTACTGGTGGGAATTACTGCAATTAAGGAAAAGGGAGGTGTCCTACTGACACCGCACCTGCCCAGCCTATCCGCAATCAAAATGGAGGCAACTGTACCACGCCAGTATGAACCGCATGTCTGCACCTTGTGAACCACCTGTAACTAGTTGTGGGAGCGGACGTTTGTCTGTTGCACAGGTACACGCATGCGCATCTCTTCCTCCATTTCCTGGTAACACCGCCCCTGTCCAACATATGCGAAGAAACTTGTGATGAACTTTAAGTAGGTCGAGGCATCCACCCACGTCCTACAGGTAGCTGTACACATAAACATCCCACCTGCTATACCCTACAAACACCCAGTGTGTCCCAAAATGGTCGGCACATGCGTGTCACACTATTCATTACTTCAGAGATCACAACAGTATGTATAGGACACCTATGCATATGCACACAAAATATTCCACCCAAAGCGTGTCCTGCGGACAGCCGACCCAATGGAGAACATGCACGACATCACCATGGGACAGCACCCATGCTGCGCGTGGGCCCTTATGGTGCGGACACAATCCGAACACTTGACCATTGGAAAAGTACAATGTTCTGCGATCTACGAAGTGTTATTGGGAAATTGCACGCTTACAGACTACCCACAATGTGCCATTGCACAAGTATGTATTTGGTCCAACGATGTAGGCCTTTTTGCCAGTTACAAGGTCTCCACAGCAGCCCTCCTAAAGGTCACACGACAGGCGGGCTCCGCATTCTGTTTGTAGCTTTTCAGAACAGAGTAGCAGCCTACATAGCTGTGAGCTGTAACTGAGTTTGGAACAATTTCTGCTATGCTACATTACCTTTGCGAGTAATGGCAACCGTGTCAGCCCAGCTCACTACGGAGAGAAGTAGTAACGCCCCTTTCTGTGAAGCACACCCTCAGTACTGATAATCCTCACTATCCCATTAGCATGGGCAGCATGCTCACAACGGAAGTATGTTGGACGTGCACTTCCCAAAGTACCGCAAGGGCCGCACCCTAGTAAAGCAAAAACAGCCCTTCTTCACTTTCCACTATCTTCTTTCCAGCAACCCCTCATTCGGTACTGATAAATAGTCACACACGCATCCACCAATCACAGTGAAGAGCTCTCCATGTAACACTATCAGTTTTGAACAACATTCCTCTGCGTACACACCACACCCAGAAATGTTATTGCGCAATCCCTTAGCCTGCACAGTCCCATTTACATGCCCACGATCCTCAAAAGCCCCGGATGTGGCTTTTGTGCTGTGTGTGGGAGTGTGGGAATAAATTGCAATCAAGGTAGGGGATTTCGTCTTCAGTGGTGGCTCTGAAACGAGCCCTTTGTTTTTGTTTCTTTTTAGATGCTTCTAGAGAAACACCTTTATTCGCAGTTTTAATATGGTTTTCTATTTTGTTCACCTCCTCACTTTCTTACAGTAAACTTTTCAACGCCTCCTGTATATGGGCAAACAAAAGAGCATCACCAATGCTGGACAAAGAAATGCCATTTGCATGGAAACACACCGCATTTCGGGTATGAATGCTGTCATGGTTGCAGAAGAACATCCCATGAGCAGACAAAAAATCACACATGCTTCTATTGACGAGACCCCATCTAGCCTCTGGATGGCCACAGCATACATTAGGATAGTCCCATACTATTCTTGGTGTTATGGAAGAGCAAACCACCTGAGCAGTTGGAAAAAGCCTCCTCACTGCCTACATCAACCTCTTGTGTTAATGGAACACACATGAACAAGTCATGTAACCAAAATGCATGCCTCCATAATGCACGACGACAGCGTGCACAGTAGCAAAACTGGCCACTTGTCTGCAAAGGTCAAGAATAATGCCAAAACTGCAGACATCGACAGCGCACCACAATGCTTCCACTCCTTCCAAACCAAACTCGCCATCAATGTGCCTTTCCTGGGCATACTTGTGCATATCTACCACAAAGGCATCAACCAAAATCAATACAATGCATTTCTCCATGCCAGCCCGCCTCACTACGCAGAGTAATGAAAAATAGTATTACTGCCCCTTCCTGTGAACCACACCCTCATTACCTAATTGGATCCCCAGAGTCCCATTTCCATTGGCCCGCATGGTGAGAAGCGCAAACTGTGGCACATGCTATTCTCCAAGTGCCACGGGGGCCATGCCACAGGAAAGCAGGACCAATCCTTCTTCCCCTCCCACTATGTTTTGTCCAGCACTACCTCATTGGGTACTGTTAAATAGTTGCACACAAATCCACCAATCACATTGAAGATGTCAGCATGTAATACTGTCAGTTCTGTACAACACTTCATATGTACCGTTACACAATCAGAGTGCAAGTGTCATGTGATTCGAAATCACCTCCAGTTGAAAGTTCTGTAAAACTATCCAAGATTTCTGCATCCACATTCATCCACATGGCCACCCATCACCGCAAAATACACGTAGAAGTAAGTTCTGCACACGATTTTTACAACTCTGTTATAAGTGCCTCTGAGCAGGCTGTCTGTCACTGAAAGTCCACAACGTACTTACAAGACGTGCTGTTCTTTATCCCAGCAACTGCCATCTAGTGTCACTGCAATGGAATATGCTTTCAACATTTTCATTTACCCATATTAGCCATTCTAATATCCAAACAGTAACTGTTTTATTGCCTTCCGACAATGCTACAAATTTTGTTCCGCACTTACCCATCTGCTACAAAATTAGTCAAAATATTACAGAAAAGCAGCATTCAATGTTTCTTAGCAATGTACTTCAAGTACATACAGTGCATGCATACAAACAGGATGCCTTCCCCTTACTGTGCACACTTCAACCATAGCCTTCTGGAGGTCTCTGTACAAATAGACCTTCTGCCACTGTTTTTGCGTACACACCACAACCACAAACCATATTGAGCAATGCGTTAGTATGCACAGTCCCATTTCCATGCCTGCAATCCTGAAAAGGGCCGGATGTGGCATGTTTAATCCTGAAACTACCGCGGAATCCATGGCATTATCATGCTTGGTAGGGGAGGGGGGGAAAGAAATTTGAAACAGGGTAGGGGATTGGGTCTGTAGTGGTGGCTCTGAAAATATATATATTTTTATGTTTCGTGTTTTTTTACATGCTTGCAAACAACCTTTTTTTCTCTTTACATATGTTTCTGATTGCTTCTCCTCCTTACATTTTTACCGAATTCTGGTCAACGCTTCTTGCACAGTGTAAAAGAAAATCGCTTTGCCAATGGCGGTCAAATAAATGCCATTTCTATGGAACCAGTCCATATTTTGCGACCTCATGATCACATAGTGGGTGGAGAACATCCCAGCAGTGCGCATACATTCACACATGCTTCGGTTTATAAGACACCTTCCGAGCTCTGGCTGGGGATAAATTACACCTGCATGGTCCCATACTTCTCTTCGTGTTATGCATGAGAAAACGACCTTAGCAGTGGGAAAAATCTAAATCACTGCATTCAGCAACTTCTTCAGGTGACGGAGCAAACGTGCACACGACATGTAACCCAAATATAGACTTCCATAATGCACCACAACAACAGTAACGGTAGCCTCTGAGGCCACATATCTGCAAAGGTGAATCATCCCTTGGAAACTGCACTCATAGAGACTGCCTCACAAAGCATCCACTCCTTCCAACCCGAAATTAGAAGCAACGCCTCTTTGCACGGCACACCTGTGCAGATGTTGCACAAAGGTATCACCCATGATCAGCACTGTGCGTCTCCCCATCTCCAGCAACCTCACTACACAGAGTACTGGAAAAAAATAGAACCGCCCCTTCCTGTCAACCACACCCTGAAAACCTGATTGGTCCCCACAGTTCCATTTCCATGCCCACCTTGCTCAGAATGGCAGGATGAGGCACGTACGCTTTCCCAGCTACAGCGAGGGCCGCGCCTCAGTAAAGCAGGGACAGTACTTCTTCCGTTTCCATTGTTCTTTTTCCAGCACTCCCTCATTGGGTACTGTGAAATATTCACACATGCATGCACCAATGACAGCCAAGACCTCTACATCCAGCACTATAATTTCTGTACAGCACTCCATATTTACCGTTACACACTTCAAGTGCCTGTCGTGTGTGCTTCCAAAGCACCTCCAGTAGAAACTTCTGCAAAAGAATCCACAATTTCAGCATCCAAATTCATCCAGAGCGGCACCCATCACGACTCTGGCAATGCGCACAAGAGTCTAGGCCTTGCCCACACCCAGCACAACATAATGGAGCCATGCATGCGAACATGTGGCCAGATACCACAATCCACAAACGTAACATAGCCAGTGGCACATCTACCCAACCCCTGCACCATAACACAGTGATGCATAGAAACATGTAACAGTTAGCCGAATCCACAAACATACTTCAGTCTCCGGCACCCCTACCCACTTCCATTCAATAAGTATTCTGTCACTGTCAACCAAACCACAAAATCTTCACAACATTGGCCCTACTCCCACCAATCTCCACAAAGCAGAGTATCCAAGGACATAGAAGATCAACTTCAACCCTACCCTCTTCTATACTGACAGTATTCCAACACTGCACCCAGTGTCCACACTGCAGGACTTGTCACTGCACCATCTCCAGCCATACACCGAAAACTGTAGGATGTAACAATGACCACACCCATGGAACCAACAATATACGTATGTCAGCTCACTTCTGGTGCTCAACATCGAACCAACAATGTATGCAATGCTGACAAAACACACACACAAGGCAACAATGTCAAACCTACTTGCAACCAGGGCCCATAGTTATCGGTGCAAGGCCTGCAGCCATGCATGGAAGGGGCTACAGGCTTACTACATGCAACACAGCATAGCACGCGCTATGTTACAATGTTTATTTCATGTGCAATGCACTCCACTTCTGCAATTCAGCTGCCACCAGTCACCACAGTAAGAGGTTGCGGCACGACCTATCGTGCCGTAATGAAGGCTGCCTGCATTCACCACACATGGTCGTCGCCTGTGCAGGGACTGGCAAATTGGCGCAATATGCACGGATATTGCAGACACACCACCGCCTTCGTCCACCTAATAATCCCATATCTCAGATGAACCACTTCTCACTCCCCCACCCTTTACATCCCTTCTTCCCAACACCACATGGCGTAAAGTATGTTTGTCAGTCCCTTTCGGCGCCGCACTGTCCTCCGATACACCATGGCGGCATTTCCCAAACACCTTGACACACAGCACACTTCCCTCCAGCCAACCACCGGCCGCAACCAATGTTCACAGACATCACAGCATACTGCAAGCCAATGAGACTTTTGTCCGCGGAGATGGGTCAGCAGAGCGGAGCCAGCTATCACAAATTTTTTGAGATGTACATTTCAGTTCTTTGCAACAAAAGTACTGGTCGTATTTTCACCAAACACACAAAAGCACGCTTTCTGAACCATGCCCCCAGTCCTGCTGCAAATTTGGTTTAAATCCCGCCAGCCGTTTGGGCTGTAGCCATGCGCAAAGTTTTTGCCCATTCAGTCTATGGAAAAAATATATATTTGGGTACCCCACCCTGCACGAAACCTCACCAAACGTGGCGAACAAATTCAGAGCGGGCCATATACCCTTTTTTTGCAAAGTTTGGTGAGGATTCCTCCAGGGGGAGCAAAGTTATAAGCTGCCCCAAAAGTAGTCTTCCTATGAGTTTAGCAACTTAACCATAACTAAACGTCCGTTACTGCGGGCCGTGTAATATATATAAGTACACACACATATATATATATATATACTTTCAGTTTGCTGATTGTTCACCAGTCAAAGGTCGGGTTGCACTCTCCATAGCAAAAAATAATTTTCAGGACGCTGGTTTCTTCGCAGATACTTTGCTTTATTTAAATAACTGTGGAATCATTCAAAGCAAAAAAAGTTTACAAGCCAAACAAATCTGGCTCTCCCATTTAGTGTAGCAAAGAATACACACACACACACACACACACACGTATGTGTATATATATATATATATATATATATATATATATATATATATATATATATATATATGATAATAAACTATCACTTTTACACTGTTATTTAGATATAACTCCAGATGCTTATAGGAATCATACGTTTTATTTCTTAAGCGAGTAGGAATAGACTTGACTTTGCATGTTCAGGGTAATGATTACTCATGAATCTTAGGTTTGATTTGATTTTGTTAAACCAAGTAGGAATAGCCTACAGATACATGGGGACAGAGGGATCCCTATTGTTAAATTTAATGTTAAATACTGTGAATGGTAGATTAGTCCTAGATATTCTTCTTTTGTTGGTTTGTCATTAGATGTGATTAAAAGGGAGAGAGGTAGCATTAACTACTGAATTGACTGTACGTTTTGTTTTTGGCATGGTGCCACCAACAGTCCTGCTCATACCAGTTCTAAATCGATACATTTCTATAATAAGGTTACTGTGGATCGCCTCTCTCTTTGCTTCTCATTTAGTCATTTGCCTGGTTCTTAATATACAATATGCAATGTTGGGTCGGTCCGATGCACTTCAAGTTATACCCCCTTTTTCTTTTTGGTCTGGTTGCCAGTATGTAGAATCAGGGGTTTAATTGGCAGAAGAGTTTGAAATTTCAAATTGGAATGTAAAGGGAATTAATAATTGGGTGACGAGAAAAAAACATCTAGACTTTCTGGGTAAAATTAAAGCAGGTATAGTCTTCCTACAAGAGACTCACCTCAAAAAGGAAGATAAGGAATATATATATTGAATAAGGCCTGTGATAAGGAAATTTCAAGTTATTTTATCAGTAGGTCAAGGGGTGTAAGTATTTTGTTTAGAAATGGTTTAAGAATCTCTATTTCTTACGGTGGGACACGATATGATTGCTAACGTTGTTGTGGAAAACAGACTGCTAATATTTGTCAATATATATGCACCAAATGGGGCACAGGAAGAGTTCTTTGAGATGCTGAATAACATATTGAGAGATTTTGGTCCTCATGGTAAGGTGGTAGGGGGAGATTTCAACACTGTATTAAATAATAAAATGGACAAGACGGGTGGCAACAGATCTTAGAAAAAGCCAGGAAAAGTTTATTAGGATTTCAAAATACATAGGACTTGGTAGATTCATGAAGGAAACTACATATAACGGAGCAACAATATACCTTTTATTCGTCTTCCCACAAAACATCTTCACTGATTGACTTTCTATTTGTCTCTACAAGTGTTTTTGGGTATATATTCTGTTCAGATATAGGCAGCATAGCGATTTCTGACCATGCCCGGATGGAGGTGATAATATTGGATACATCCTCTGGAGGATAATGTGGAAGAAACCGCTAGAGAATGAATACAACATTGCTGAGAGATGAATTATTTAAGAACAATATTAGGTTTTAGATAGGAGAGTTTTTATTGATTAATAAAGAGACAGATACAGACTTATTATATGGGATGCACTAAAAGCAATGATTAAGGGCAAGATAATTAGCTATGCAACGCATTAACGTAAAGAGACATATAAGGAATCATTAGGAATAGAAAATACTCTTCAAAGAGCAGAAGAGTTATATAACAATAAGCCAGATGATGTGAAGAGAGATAAGGTTGAGGCAGAAAAATATGCACTGGTTCATAAACTGACATATATGGCAGAACAACACCTACTTTATGCAAGACAAAGCATATTGGGAAAACAATAGAAACACAGGCTCTCTTTTATCAAGTCGCCTTAAAGATAAAAATGATAAGAGACAAGGTTTGTCTATAATTGATGGGAATAATATGATAGTACAGAAAAAAATGAGATTTGTGAAGTGTTCCACACCTATTATGAAAGATTATATACTAAAATGCAGATGGGGTATTCTGAACAATTGGATAGAGTAATAACTACGGAAAAGATAGTAGAAGCCATAAATTTGACAAAAGAGGGGAAGAGTCCGGGCCCAGATGGCTTTACAATTGAATTGTATAAAGCATTTGCTAAGGAAATTATATCACTCCTTAATAGAGGGTAAACAGTTATTATTGCAAGAAGCTCAATTCCTACATCAATGCAATCTGCCTTAATAACAGTAATTCCTAACACAGGGAAAAAACACATGGATTGTGTGAATTATAGGCCAATTCTTTTGTTAAATGTAGCTATTCAATTTCTAGCAAAGATGTACGCCAGGCGATTAGGTAAAATTCTACGAAGTGTAATGCGGAAAAATCAAACCGGATTTTTGGAAGGTCGCAATGGCTTAGATAATGTAAGGGAATTGATTGATGTGATATACTTACATCTGGAGATCCTAAAGCTTCAGTGACGGTGGATGCTGGGATGGCCTTTGATCGAGTGAGTTGGCCTAGATAGGTCAGGTTTTGTGTAAGAGTGGAAGTGGCCCTTTCTTTTTGAGTCTATTTGACACCTTATATAGGAAAGCTGATGCCAAATTATCAGTAAACGGAGTAACTTCTGAGACATTTCCTATTGATAGGGGTACAAGACAAGAATGTTTAGGAAGTGGCAATTAAGATGACCCTACTGTGAAATTATTTTATCTCTTTAACATGCTTCGGCTCACATTACCTAATCAAATACGATCTAACATTTATAAAGTCTTTAACAATTTTTTATGGGGAGAGAGAAATAAGGTATGCATCACTCTAAAAATATTACAAAGTCTGGTTGTAGTTGGAGGTTTTGGATTTCCTAAGTTAAAAAGAAGAAAAGGGCATATACACTTCGCTCACTTCATTATTGGTTAACTGCTGACTTGAAGACATCCCCTAATTGGATGAAAATTGAAACCTCCTGTATTCCTCTGATTCCTTTAAAAAAAATATTTATGGATAATAAATGGAGAGTGGCAGTTACACCATCTACATTAGTCATAAAAGAATGGAAAGAGTATTATTTGTGGAGGAGAAGGGTTTCTTCTATCTAATGATTCTTCTCGTGCGAAAAATCCAGCTTTTTTGATAAATAATCGTATGATGTTTTGGAAATCATGGCAGAATGTTGGTATATGGTCTTTAGGTCAAGTACTAGATCGTAATGCATTACTGGACTTTGGTTTATTGAGACTTAAATACAAATTCGGTGCTCAGGAGATTCAGCGGTATGGCTAATTACAGATAGGCCGATTCATGGAATTAATGTGCGCCGAAAATTCCGGCGCAGAGGTGCCAAAACGTGCGATTCGCAGTAAAAGTGCGAAAATCGCAGTGCAACTGCGAAAATCGCAAGGAAACCAGCGCACATCGATTCATGGAAGTCCATGCGCGAGAAAAATATTGGATGTGCGCTGAAAAAGTGCGCGGTGCACGCCGGCGCACAGGTCATCCAACGGCGTGCACCATGGCCGCTGCGAAATCGCACATAGCGCGGCGCACATTACAAAAGTAGGCGGAACACGGGGCGTAACACTCGGAATGGGGAACAACGTGTGAAAATATGGGCATCACGGGGGAAGTACAGGAGGCAACTGCGCGGAACGCCCACACGCTCGCCTACAACTCGTATTCATGGAATCGAATAGGGCAAACCAGCGCATGGTCAAAGACGTGCACAGGGCCAAACAAGTACGCCACAAGAAAGCAGGCGATAGCGTCCCTGCGCCTGAAATAAATGTGCGCCAAAATGTGCGCTAACAAAAAGCACCCATATACAGCTATGATGAATGATCCATACAGTGGCCCTCTAGGACAAATGAGGTGCAAAGGGGTACCGACAAACACGGACACCCGCTGTGTGAAAAATAGCGTGTGCGTGTATTACGGGTTTCGCAGGAAGTTCCACGCGCGATTGGCCTGGGCACGTGTATTCGGTGGTGCGTGTGAAGTTTCCCACGCAAACTAGCAAGGTACGTGTATTTCGGTGTGCGCGTGAAGTTCCACACGCAATTTCAGCAGGGTACGTGTACTCCGGGTGCGCGGCAAATTCCACACGCGAATCCAGCAGCCTACGTGTATTTCAGGGGTGCCGGGGATTCCCACACGTGAATTGGCCGTGTGGGTCCTCCCAGCTGTTCCCTCTACACACTCCACTGCCCCTGGAGGCGGCCCACACCACAGGGGACTACCCTGCACCCCTGCACATGTCCCGCAGGCAGCCCATCCACCATGGCCATGCCCCCCAGCCAACCCACATGTCACCTTGCACTACTGCCCACCAACGCATGTCTCCCAGCACCCCCACCCCCCAGCACCCTCCACCAGGCCCCCACTCATGTCTTCCTGAACCCTCACCCCCCAGCACTGTAGGGCACCCTCCACCAGGCCACCACTCCTGTCTCCCTGCACCCCTACCCCCCAGCACTGTAGGGCACCCTCTACCAGGCCCCCACTCATGTCTCCCTGCACCCCGACCCCCCAGCACTGTAGGGCACCCTCCACCAGGCCCCCACTCCTGTCTCCCTGCACCCCCACCCCCCAGCACTGTAGGGCACCCTCCACCAGGCCACCAATCCTGTCTCCCTGCACCCCCACCCCCCAGCACTGTAGGGCACCCTCCACCAGGCCCCCACTCATGTCTCCCTGCACCCCCACCCCCCAGCACTGTAGGGCACCCTCTACCAGGCCCCCACTCATGTCCCCCTGCACCCCCACCCCCCTGCATCCAGGGGCACCCTCCACCAGGCCCCCACTCCTGTCTCCCAGCACCCCCACCCCCCAGCACTGCAGGGCACCCTCCACCCGGCCCCCACTTATGGCCCCCTGCACCCCCACCCCCCTGCATCCAGGGGCACCCTCCACCAGGCCCCCACTCATGTCCCCCTGCACTCCAACCCCCCTGCATCCAGGGGCACCCTGCACTAGGCCCCCACTCCTGTCTCCCTGTACCCCCACCCCCCCTGCATCCAGGGGCACCCTCCACCAGGCCCCCACTCATGTATCCCTGCACCCCCACCCCCCACCACTGAAGGGCACCCTCCACCAGGCCCCCACTCATGTCTCCCTGCACCCCCACACCCCAGCACTGTAGGGCACCCTCCACCAGGCCCCCACTCCTGTCTCCCTGCACCCCCACCCCCCAGCACTGTAGGGCACCCTCCACCAGGCCAGCACTCCTGTCTCCCTGCACCTCCACCCCCCAGCACTGTAGGGCACCCTCCACCAGGCCCCCACTCATGTCCCCCTGCACCCCCACCCCCCTGCATCCAGGGGCACCATCCACCAGGCCCCACTCCTGTCTCCCAGCACCCCACCCCCCAGCACTGTAGGGCACCCTCCACCAGGCCCCCACTCCTGTCTCCAAGCACCCCCACCCCCCAGCAGTGCAGGGCACCCTCCACCAGGCCCCCACTCCTGTCTCCCAGCACCCCCACCCCCCTGCATCTAGGGGCTCCCTCCACCAGGCCCCCACTCCTGTCTCCCTGCACCCCCACCCCCCTGCATCCAGGGGCACCCTCCACCAGGCCCCCACTCATGTCTCCCTGCACCCCCACCCCCCAGCACTGTAGGGCACCCTCCACCAGGCCTCCACTCATGTCCCCCTGCACCCCCACCCCCCTGCATCCAGGGGCACCCTCCACCAGGCCCCCACTCCTGTCTCCCAGCACCCCCACCCCCCAACACTGTTGGGCACCCTCCACCAGGCCCCCACTCATGTCCCCCTGCACCCGCACCCCCTGCATCCAGGGGCACCCTCCACCAGGCCCCCACACTTGTCTCCCTGCACCCCCACCCCCCAGCACTGTAGGGCACCCTCCACCAGGCCCCCACTCCTGTCTCCCTGCACCCCCACCCCCCTGCATCCAGGGGCACCCTCCACCAGGTCCCCACTCCTGTCTCCCTGCACCCCACCCCCCTGCATCCAGGGGCACCCTCCACCAGGCCCCCACTCATGTCTCCCTGCACCCCCACCCCCCAGCACTGTAGGGCACCCTCCACCAGGCCCCCACTCATGTCTCCCTGCACCCCCACCCCTCGGCACTGTAGGGCACCCTCCACCAGGCCCCCACTCATGTCCCCCTGCACCCCCACCCCCCTGCATCCAGGGGCACCCTCCACCAGGCCCCCACTCCTGTCTCACAGCACCCCCACCCCCCAGCACTGTAGGGCACCCTCCACCAGGCCCCCACTCATGTCCCCCTGCACCCCCACCCCCCTGCATCCAGAGGCACCCTCCACCAGGACCCCACTCCTGTCTCCCTGCACCCCACCCCCCAGCACGGTAGGGCACCCTCCACCAGGCCCCCACTCCTGTCTCCCTGCACCCCCACCCCCCAGAACTGTAGGGCACCCTCCACCAGGCCCCCACTCATGTCCCCCTGCACCCCCACCCCCCTGCATCCAGGGGCACCCTCCACCAGGCCCCCACTCATGTCCCCCTGCACCCCCAGCCATGCGATTTGCCTGGGTACGTGTATTCCAGGGGTGCGCGGGTAGTCTCACACGCGATTCCATCAGGGTACGTGTATTATGGGTCCGCGTGAACTTCCACACGCGATACCAGCAGGGTTCGTGTATTACGGGGTTCTCGGGAAGTTCCACACGCGATTGCCCTGGGTACGTGTATTTCGGGGTGCGCGGGAAGTTTCACACGTGAATTTGCAGGTTACGTGTATTTCGGTGTGCGCGTGAAGTTCCACACGCGACTGAGCCTGTGAGAGTGGGGTACGTGTATTCCAGGGGTGGGCGGGAATATTTACTCGCGGCTGGGCCTGGGAGAGCGTGTTACGTGTATTCCTGGGGTGGGCGGGAAGATCGCCTTCAACGCGCCAAAAAATACAAGGTCCAATCCTGAAACACGTACGCCAGCATGAAGCAGGCGCACGTCCCGCGCAGCATAAAAGAGTGCGCAAACAACAAACAAGCTCAGATGCCAGGATGAATATACCGTTCCTAGCAGCAGTGGCTGTGGGATATCGCAGGAGGAGGAGAAGGATAGTCAGGGCCAGAATCTTCACACCCAGAACCAGCCTATTTGGTATGCCTGATGAGCAGGTGTATGGGAGGTACAGGTTTCCACCACACATAATACTCGACCTGGTCAGTGAGTGGGAGGGTGACCTCACATCACCCACCCTGTGCTCCTAAGCACTCAGCCCCCTGGAGAAGGTCCTCAATGTACTGCCCTTCTTGGCTACCGGATCATTTCAGCGGACAAGTGCCATAGTGGGGGGGTCACAGGCCACGCAGTCACGGTGCCTACACCAGGTGTTGGCCATCATCACTGCACGCCCATCAGTCCGCAGGCACATATACCTGCCCAGAACACCTGCAGAAAGGCAGGCTGTCAGCCAGGATTTCTACAGGGTGGCACAATTCCCCAAAGTGCTAGGTGCCATTGATTGCACCCATGTGGCTCTACGTCCCCCCAGGGCATCTGAGCACATATATAGAAACCGCAAGCACTGGCATTCCATCAACGTCCAGGTAGTATGTGATGCCAAGGGAATCATCACCTCAGTATATGCCAACTATCCAGGGTCCACCCACGACAGCTTCATTTACAGGATGTCAACCCTAAACCGGGACATGGAAGCTGGGCGGCATGGCGATGCATGGCTGCTTGGTGAGTAGAAATGCCACAGCACACGCATGCATGACAGATACAGAGTAATGCCAATACCCCACTAATGAACCCCATCACCACCTCCAGAGGGGACAGTGCCTACCCTCTGAGCACACACATGATGACGCCAATTCGGAACCCCATCACGCCTCCCGAGGTAAGATACAACACAGCCCATATTGCAACACGGGGCACAGTGGAGCGCACATTCGGAGTGCTCAAGTCACGCTTTCGCTCCCATGACCGTTCTGGTGAGCAAATGTTATACGCTCCCCCAGTAGTGTGCAGGATCATAGTGGCACCATGTGTCCTGCACAATGTTGCAACACGCCGGGGCCTGGCTGTGGACATGGTGGTGCCCCCACATCCCCAACCACATGCACGCCCGCTGCGCATGGGAGGGGAGAGGGCACGGGGTGAGGCAACCCGTACGCAGTTGGTGGCTAATTACTTCACATAGAAAGCACACCCCTGTGGAGTGCACACAGCCCTGGCACATACCATCTGACAATCAATGATGACTCAATCTGACAATTCTGATGAATTAAGGGACAGTCAACTGTCAAAACCATAGCAGCCTGAGATTGTTCATCTGGAAGTGTCACAATGTGTGCATCCCTACCTACACAAACACCACCAATGCAGTGTCATCAAAAGACACACTTCCATGCAGCAAAAATGAATACCCACTTGCAAAATACATCATGATAACAGTGCCATGTCACCCAACCCCTCCCCGGCACGGCCACACAACACACCATGGCATGTCATGCAATGTGAGAGCAAACAAATTAATCCCCACAACATGACCCAAGTGTCACCAACTACAGTGTCCCTAATGGAAACTGGCCACACATTAAATGCTCACAGTAATGGAGGACCAACAACACACATTACAAATACTTACCAATAATACCAATCACCTACACAACCTCCAACCTACCATAAACATGACAGTACGGACTTAAAAAATTGGTAGCCTCACTACCTGATAATGCCAGCACTTCCAACTATACAGTGTTAGCGCCACGCAAAAGTGTAGGTACACTGCTTACAACATGGACTCCAGTTCCAAAGTAGACCGCCTTGTGAAGACATGAGAAATGTACCTGCAAATTAGGAGGATGAGATGGATGCAGAGGAACATATCAATACACCATGCAGTGTACAATACAACAACAATATGCACTAGGAATGTATACACAGTATTGACTACAGACTGCCCACACATCAAATGGGAGTCCAACGTCACCGTGTAAGTCAATGTCACTTGGACACACCCTTTGCAAGCCCATGGAAACGGGAAGCAGGAGGGGTGTGTGTCACACAAACCCAAGCATCTGACCCAAATTCAGGAAAAGCCTGCATGTGCCCAGCCACAATACAGCGTATGCCCACGGGAGCCACACAAGGCAACACACTGTCCAAAAAATCAAGAATCAAAAATCAAGGTCCGAGGACAGGGTGAACACCAAAACCCACCTGTGTGGATCTTGCGGAAAAAAAACACCTCCATGGGCTCATGGCCTGCACGGCTACCCTATTGTGGGAGAATCGCTGTTGTCGCTCTCCTCACCCTCTGCAGCTGCATCAGGAGGTGGTGGCACTATGGGAGGCAGCCCACGCAAAGCCCTAGTCTGGTCCTCCATGGCAGCAAGCATGCGGGTGTGGAAGGTCTGGTTCTGGAGGATAATTGTGCGGAGGTCCCCATGCAACAACTCACGGGATGCCCGGACCTCCTCCCTAGTTGCCTACATCTCAGCTGAGAGCGTACGTGTGAGCCGCTACAGCTGCTGTTCTGTCCTCGTGTTAGCTGAAGCCTCAAGCTCAACCAGAGTTGCCCTGAGCTGACGGAGTTCCACCCTCAGGGCTTCCCTGTGACCCTGGGACTCAATAGAAATGGCTTCCCGCAGAGTCTCCAGTGCTGCCCTCCTGTCCCTGTTGGACGCCAACATGTCCTCCCTGTGTGACCGGCTATTGGAGTCTGTTGCCTGCTGTAGTTGTTCAATTAGCCTTTCTTGGGGGACAATGGAAGTGGCCACCCTATCCATGGCCTGAGCCATCATCTCAGTTGATGCTGCCTGTTGGTTTGCCATACCGTGTATGGATTGCTCCCATGCGGTATTGCCAGGTGGCGCACGGCCACCGCGTCGGCGGGCACCACACCTGTCTGGGGCAAGGCGAACTGCGCCTTGCTGTGCCGGCACTGCCTGAGGCTGCAGGACTGCATTCCCCCTCTGATCTGCTGGCCCAGGAACAGGATCAGATGTAGCAGAGTGTGACCCTGCATCGGTAACCACCAAAGGCGGACCTACCAACACTGACATCCCCATTGAGGGTTCTACCCCTGGTGCAGGTGGGTTGGACAGTACAGAATCCCTCCCAGAAACACTTACCTGCGACGGCACATAGGTCTCATCATCCGAATCGACACCTGAATAGAGCTCGGGGGAGGTGCACCTAGAGACACCCCTTGAGATGACGGTCTGCAGCAAGTGTGGGTTCTCACCCACCACCACACCACGTCCCTCACTGGTGCCCGGTCGGGCCTGAGACCCCTCCTGGGTCTGCACCATCTCCACAACCCCAGCGGTATCAAGTGCGTCATCCCCTGCAAAGACATGAAAGAAAAGAAATGGGAACAGGCATTAGCACCATGGAACACAATTAGGGATGAGAAGCAACAGAAACAGTAGTTCATTGACACATGTCCCACATGACTATAACCCTCCCATGCATGCACTGTCACTGCGTATGAAGGGGAGGCAAATGGCACACATTGATGACACCAAGATGGAAGAGCAACAAATTTGCTGCATGCTGCCTAGCAGTGCCATTACACATTGGCCTGTGATTGGCATGTCCAATACACATACATGACACATGCCATCACACAGATGGCATGTACCCTAGCCATGTCGCACATGTGACAATAGGACTGAGAAATGCCTAGTGAAAGTGGTGGAATGCAGACAATCAGCCTGAATGAACACAGAATAACATGCAACTATGTTGTGGCAAGATGACACTTCAAGGGCAACTGGCGTGAGGTTGGGCTGAATGTCTAATGTTGCCAGAAGGGATACTGCAACACCCAAATCCGGGTGCGCAGAATGTATTGGATGAAGCACATGGGTGACCCAAACCACTCAGGCACACACCCCCTCACCTGGCACTCAATCAGAAGCACTCACACACACACCATGCACATGGATGACACACACATGCATGTGCACTCACCGGACAATGCCTCGTAATCTGGCAGGTCTCCCACACCTTGGATCTGTTCCTCCGTGACGTAGTTCCCAGCAACATACTCATGTGGAGTAAGTTCTATGTCCTCTGCCGGAGACCCACCTCCAGTCACTAGAGTTGCGGCATGACTTGAGGCCAGCTTTTTCTTTGCCCTGCGCTTAAGGTCATTCCAGCGCTTGTAGTAATCATTAGCTGTGCGCCTCACGAATCCAAGGGCACTTATGAGTTCCGCAATGGTCTGCCAGTGTGCCTGACGTTGTGCAGGTGTGGTCTTGCATCCTGCAGTAATCACCATTTCGCTGTCATGTGAGGACACATACTCCACAAGTGCAGCAAGTTCGGCCTGATTGAAGCTGGGCTTCCTTGGTGGGCCGGACTGTGTAGCCGTGTCTGGGGCATCAGCCTGTACTGGACAAGCACTCTTCCTCTTCCGCTTGGAAGGTGGTGGTGATACTGAGTGTCCTACGCCGCTCTGGACACTAGGGGCAGGAGCCCCGGTGGACTGTGGTCTAGGAGTTTGGGAATGAACACTCACCATGGGACTTGGTGCAGGCATTAGCTGAAGTGTGATGTAGTCAGGGGGAACGTCAGCAGGATGGACTAGGACCAACACTGTCCTGGCTGGGAGACTCAGAGCTGGGGTGGATGGAGCCGCAGCTGCCCCTGCAACCTCCCCACCCTGCCTACTCGGGCAGCAGATGACATAGCTGCCCCTGATCCACGTGGGCTGGTGACACCAACGTGCACCGCCACACGTGGCCTAGACCTGCTGACCTGGAAGTCATCAATGGAGTCACCTGTGCCAGGTCTGGTGCCACAATGGGCTGGTCCAACAAGGGCTGAGCAGGGATGGTGTCAGCCACGTTACCCTCAACCAGGGGGGGGCATGGGTGTCCCTGACTGGTCACCCACAAATGGGGGGCTAGGGGCACCCTGCAAGTCCTGGCCACATCCCCTACCGTATCCACCACGGCCACCTCTTGTGGCTCACCCACCTTTGCCACCCTTACCGCGTGCTCGCCTCCCAACCATGGCACTGATGTTGTTGTGCGTATGTGAGTTGCAGTAAACTATTGTCCTGGGCAATTGGGGGTCAAAGGGTTAGGGTACTAGATGGAATTCATACCCTAGTGCTCTAGCAAGGCTGTATGTGACCCCTGGGGGAAGATGATGGGTCACGCAACGCACAGGCACCCCGAAAAAGGGAGATAATGTGCACGCAACCCCTCCTAGACCACGTGTGTGGAAAAAAAAACCTGCACTACGCTGTGGCACCCAGAAACACAAAAATGAACGTATGCGTGTCTCACGCAGCCTAGACTGACCTCTGAAGGGGTAGGCAACACACGGGGCAAGCACAGGTGTCAAATACGTGTGTGACTCACTGTCTGCCAGGAAATATCGCATGAAAAATACACGCGTGTGCGCGATGGCAACACCCCTGCCAAAAGAAGAATTGTACGCTGTCTGAGGAGACGGGACAACAGGAGAAGTGAACGCTGTTTGAGGAAACAGGCCCAGGAAAAAGACAAGAAGAGAAAAAGCTGTCAGAGGTAACAGGGAGTACGAACTTGGAACGCCGTGAAGTAAATCGCGTGTGAACCGACAAGAAGTACAGATTTCACCCACTCGCTCTCCACGAAAAGCACGTACAAGGAAATGGCGTTCTACACGTACCTTTTAAAGATGCCCACACGTCCAGCGTCACTTCCGCGTGTACGCACTAAGGCCACATCCTCCAATTACACGAGCTGACACTCTGACGTGCAGTCATTGGACGTGTAACAAGCACCCATGTACAGGGAAAAGCCCGCGCATGCACGTCACAGACGCACATACGCGCTGGTGACCTTTGGGCCAATGAATTTGCATACGTGTACTGACGCGCTTACACGCTAAGGCCCTTTCCTCGAATTACACGCAGGCGTGCTGGATTTTCACGTGCCAAATCACTCCGTATCAAGCTGGCCACGCGTAAGCACACGGAAGACCACGTTCCTGCCCAGAAGGCCGAATTACTGCCCCCCAGTGCCCCGAGCACGCTCCCACCTGCCATCTGCTGCTGCCTGATTGCCTGCTGCCCACGTGCCCTGCCATTTGCTGCCTGCACATCAGCCAAGGGTGCTGTTGCTGTGACCACCCCTGCTGGAACCGAAGACTCCCGACTGGGATTCCATCGCTCCACAGACCAGCCCCAGGACCCAGTTGCCCACCCACTCCTGCCTCTGGGGTTGTCATGTCGGGCACTGCAACATCTGGCACCACTGACAACCCCCGGCCAGAGAGGCAGAGGGGCACCAGCTTCACTGCCACCGAAGTTGGTCTCCTGGTGGAGCAAGTCCTGGGGCAGTATGATGCCCTCTTCGGAAGTTTGCGCGCCGACAAGGAAGGACGGACTCGGATCTGGACGGACATCGTGACTGCCATCAACGCGGAGGGGGTGGCAGTCCGACTATTCCATCATGTCAAGAAGCGCTGGGAGGACTTCAGGTCCAGGACCCTCAACAAGGCCCGGCGCCTCTTGAAGGCAGCGGATGCTAAGGGGCGCCGGGGCCACTTGTCGGACGATCAGATGAGGGTCCTGGAACACATATCCCCAGTGCTCCACGTCCAGGTCCTTGAGAGGCAGACCCGTCTGGAGTCGAGCGGTAAGTGTACATGCATCATGATTTTGTGCTGTGCGTGTGATGATGTGCCAGTAGTGTGCAGGTTGCACATGTGTTTTTATGGGGCCAAGTATGGGGGGGGGTGTACAGGGCTGTGAGGCTAACACATGCGAGGGCAGTCATGTGTGAGACATGGATGGTGCTTGTGTGTGTAGGCTTGCATGCCAAATGCAGTTGTGTGGGCACGCATGTTTGGATGAATGTAAGTAGGCATGTTCGTGATGTCACACATGGATGTTGTTTTCAGCTGCATGTATCAGCACTGTGTACATGTGCATGTGTGTGTATTTGACAAGGGTGCAACAGTGATGCAACATGGATGCATGTGACAGCGGGATGTGGAAGGCTGATTGGCAGATGTGACATGGATGCCAATCTGAACACTGCCACAGTTGGCAGAGGTGTACACATGCATGCAAGTTTGGTGGTGTGTGTGCATGTGTAGTGCACTCCCTGTGTTGCAGGTGATGTCTGGCTCACCTTTGCCTGCTCATGCTGTTGTATGTGTATGGATGGTGCTGGCTGTTGCGATATGGCTGTGGTATGGCTCATGTGTGCGAGTTGAAATGACATGTGTGTTGGCGATTGTGATGCCATGTCTGAGGTTTGCCAATGCCACTCATGTACAACTGTCATGTGTGTATGTGTCCATTGTACAGTGCCCTGATGCCTGTGTTTTATTTCTCCCTGTCTGCAGCGTCAACTGATGAAGAGGGCGGAGAAGGTGCTGTGCAGCACAGCGGCAGGGATCGCACCTCCAGCCGGAGACGCAAGGCCCGGCTCCCTTCCCAGGTTGTGATCTCGTCGGGGAGTGAGGAGTCCGGTGCCGCGTCCCAGGCCCCAGCTGCCAGGGGGAGGTCCAAGAGGCGGAGGTCGGAGTTGGACTCCTCAGCAGCAGAAGGGGCAGCTGGGACCCCACCGGGCCCAACGGGGGAAGATGGCACAGTGTCATCCAGGTTGGTGGGGGGTTTGGTGGAGGAGGAGGCCGTGCAAGCGACAGAGACGGGGTCTGGAGGTGGGGATTCCACTGGTGCTAGTGGTGCAGTGCAGGACCAGGGACAGGAGGCAGCACAGGCCGCCGCGGAAGTGCCTGTGTGCAATCCTGTCCCTGATCTTGTCACTGCATCATCTTGCACCAGCAGGGATGCCTACGTCCAGACCCGTTTTCAGGCAGGGGATGAGCTCACAACAACTGGCCTTCCTCTGCCTGCGGACGTGGCTATCCAGGTACGGGTTGAGCCTGTCCTGACTGGTGTGGCGTTCCGTTAACGGGCCAATTGCTAGGTGACCTGCAGTCTTTTCATGAGGAGACTGCACGTCATCTCGAATGGCTCGTTGACCGCGTCGGCCTACTGGGACAGGTCACCCAGGCCGGATTCCTCCATTTGCTGCAGCTTGCTCCGACCAACTCCTCAACTGAACACCCTATGCGCCAGTTGTCCTCTGTGCCATCTTCCCACCCATTTGTCACATGGGTGCCCTGTGGAGCTGCCTCTGACGGTGCGGCCAGGCTGGTGGAGGAGGCATCCCTGCCACAGTAGGGAGTCGGACGTCCAGCAGGGGTGGCCACATCAACGACTGCACCCCAGCCGGTGGAGGATGTGCAGGCAGCAGGAGCCAGGGCACGGGCAGAGGCACAGCAGCAGCAGCAACGAGGTGGGAGCCATGATGGCTCGTGGCCTTCGACATCGGAGGGGCAGGCATCGGCCGGAGGGCAGGAGGATCCAGGACGGGAAATGTCTTCCATGTGGCAGCGGTTGGGCCACGCCATAGATGCGGAGCGGCAGCGGGCGGAAGAGGCACGGCTCACGATGGTCAGGGCAGAGAACTCCATGCCCTGAGGCGGGCCGAGTGCCTCGAGGCAATCCGCAGGGAGTTGGAGGTGAACATGTCGTCGGCCCAGCGGACCCTCGGGGCCATGGAGGAGGACTGCCTCTGGGACACTGAGCAGGAGTTTGATGATGCCCTGGCCCGAAACATCCCGAAGTGAGCCGTCGGACTAGCCCGCTGCCCTTGTAAATAGTTCTGTAGTTAGTGTTAGTTTTCCTTTGCTTTTTTATATTTTTTGGACCTTTTGGACAATGGGCCACATTTTTGTATATCGTTATTTTTTATCAGGTAGTCTTATTAGATAGGTTTCATTTCTTCTTTTGGGATCATGGACCCTGGATTGTTTATCTGTATATAGTTGACTGTTGGGATTTTTTTTTTCAGTTTGGTTTTACCCATGGAGCAATGGTTTTTGATTTTAATTTTCCATTGGATTTACTTTTGTGAACTGTGACTTTGGACACCTTTCCTTTGGATTATGATTTGTGGTTTTACATTATTTTACAGACATGCTGCTTTTTGTTTTTAATTCACATTTTCGTTTGTTTCTTTTTGATTCCATTTATGTTGCTTTTAATACATATTTTTTCATCATACTTCAATGTGTAGTATCGTCTCATTGGTTTCATGCATGTCATGATATGGGTTTTGACATTCCCTGACACCCATTGTGTGTATGTGAGGGAGATGTGTTCATTTACATACTTGCCATTGGGGTTGTATCATGTAATTGGCATTTCTAAGTGGGTGGATGCAATACTTGGGTGGGTGTTTGGCATGTGGAGGCTGCCCATAAGGGCCAGGGATCTAGATTGTGATGACGTGTTGTCTGGGGACATGTGTGGGGGCCTGCTGGCAGGTGCCCCTGACTGCTGGGGGGTTGGGGTGCTGGGAGACATGAGTTGGACATAAGTGGGGCCTGGTGTAGGGTGCCCCACAGTGCTGGGGGGTGGAGGTGCAGGGAGAAAGGAGTGGGGTCTTGCTGGCAGGTGCCCCTGACTGGTGGGGGGTGGGGGTGCAGGGAGACAGGAGTAGGGGCCTGGTGGAGGGTGCCCTGCACTGCTGGGGGGTGGGGGTGCAGGGGGACAGGAGTGGGGACCTGGTGGAGGGTGCCCTGCACTGCTGGGGGGTGGGGGTGCAGGGAGACGGGAGTGGGGGCCTGCTGGCAGGTGCCCCTGACTGGTGGGGGTGGGGGTGCAGGGAGACAGGAGTGGGGGCCTGGCGGAGGGTGCCCTGCACTGCTGGGGGGTGGGGGTGCAGGGAGACAGGAGTGGGGGCCTGCTGGCAGGTGCCCCTGACTGGTGGGGGTTGGGGGTGCTGGGAGACATGAGTTGGACATGAGTGGGGGCCTGGTGGAGGGTGCCCTGCACTGCTGGGGGGTGGGGGTGCAGGGAGACATGAGTTGGACCTGAGTGGGTGCCTGCTGGCAGGTGCCCCTGACTGGTGGGGGTTGGGGGTGCTGGGAGACATGAGTTGGACATGAGTGGGGGCCTGGTGGAGGGTGCCCTGCACTGCTGGGGGGTGGGGGTGCAGGGCGACAGGAGTGGGGGCCTGGTGGAGGGTGCCCCTGGATGCAGGGGGGTGGGGGTGCAGGGGGACAGGAGTGGGGGCCTGGTGGAGGGTGCCCCACAGTGCTGGGGGGTGGGGGTGCAGGGAGACATGAGTTGGACATGAGTGGGGCCTGGTGGAGGGTGCCCTGCACTGCTGGGGGGTGGGGGTGCAGGGAGACAGGAGTGGGGGCCTGCTGGCAGGTGCCCCTGACTGGTGGGGGGTGGGGGGTGCTGGGAGACATGAGTTGGACATGAGTGGGGGCCTGGTGGAGGGTGCCCCACAGTGCTGGGGGTGGGGGTGCAGGGAGACAGGAGTGGGGGCCTGGTGGAGGGTGCCCCTGGATGCAGGGGAGGGGTGCAGGGGGACAGGAGTGGGGGCCTGGTGGAGCGTGCCCTGCACTGCTGGGGGGTGGGGGTGCAGGGAGACAGGAGTGGGGGCCTGGTGAAGGGTGCCCTACAGTGCTGGGGGGTGGGGGTGCAGGGAGACAGGAGTGGGGGCCTGGTGGAGGGTGCCCCTGGATGCAGGGGGGTGGGGGTGCAGGGGGACAGGAGTGGGGGCCTGGTGGATGGTGCCCTGCACTGCTGGGGGGTGGGGGTGCATGGAGAAAGGAGTGGGGGCCTGCTGGCAGGTGCCCCTGACTGGTGGGGGTGGGGGTGCTGGGAGACAGGAGTTGGACATGAGTGGGGGCCTGGTGGAGGGTGCCCCACAGTGCTGGGGGGTGGGGGTGCAGGGGGACATGAGTTGGACATGAGTGGGGCCTGGTGGAGGGTGCCCTGCACTGCTGGGGGGTGGGGGTGCAGGGAGACATGAGTTGGACCTGAGTGGGGGCCTGCTGGCAGGTGCCCCTGACTGGAGGGGGGTGGGGGTGCAGGGAGACAGGAGTGGGGGCCTGGTGGAGGGTGGTCTGCACTGCTGGGGGGTGGGGGTGCAGGGAGACAGGAGTGGGGGCCTGGTGGAGGGTGCCCCTGGATGCAGGGGGTGGGAGCGCAGGGGGACAGGAGTGGGGGCCTGGTGGAGGGTGCCCCACAGTGCTGGGGGGTGGGGGTGCAGGGGGACATGAGTTGGACATGAGTGGGGCCTGGTGGAGGGTGCCCTGCACTGCTGGTGGGTGGGGGTGCAGGGAGACAGGAGTGGGTGCCTGCTGGCAGGTGCCCCTGACTGGTCGGGGGTGGGGGTGCTGGGAGACATGAGTTGGACATCAGTGGGGGCCTGGTGGAGGGTGCCCCCACAGTGCTGGGGGGTGGGGGTGCAGGGGGACATGAGTTGGACATGAGTGGGGCCTGGTGGAGGGTACCCTGCACTGCTGGGGGGTGGGGGTGCAGGGAGACATGAGTTGGACCTGAGTGGGGGCCTGCTGGCAGGTGCCCCTGACTGGTGGGGGGTGGGGGTGCAGGGAGACAGGAGTGGGGGCCTGGTGGAGGGTGCCCCACAATGCTGGGGGGTGGGGGTGCTGGGAGACTTGCGTTGGTGGGCAGTGGTGCAAGGTGACATGTGGGTTGCCTGGGGGGCATGGCCATGGTGGATGGGCTGCCTGCGGGACATGTGCAGGGTAGTCCCCTGTGGTGTGGGCCGCCTGCATGGGCCGTGGAGGGTGTAGAGTGAACAGCTGGGAGGACTCACACAGCTGATTCACGTGTAGTACTCCACGGCACCCCCGGAATACACGTAGGCTGCTGGATTCGCGTGTGGAATTTCCCGCGCACCTTGGCATACACGTACCCTGCTGAAATTGCGTATGAAACTTCACGCGCAACCAGAAATACACGCACCACGGACAATCGCGTGTGGACTTTCCCACGCACCTTGGAATACACGTACCCTGCTGAAATCGCGTGTGGAACTTCCCGCGCACCCCGGAATACACGTACCCAGGGCAATCGCGTGTGGAAGTTCACGCGGAACCATAATACATGTACCCTGATGAATTTGCGTGTCAGACTACACGCGCAGCCCTGAAATACACATACCCAGGTGGATCGCACTGCTGGGGGGGGTGGTAGACAGGAGTGGGGGCCTGGTGGAGGGTGCCCCTGGATGCTGGGGGGTTGCAGGGAGACAGGAGTGGGGGGCTGGTGGAGGGTTCCCCTGGATGCTGGGGGGGTGCGGGTGCAGGGGGACATGAGTTGGACATGAGTGGGGCCTGGTGGAGGGTGCCCTGCACTGCGGGAGGTGGGGGTGCTGGGAGACATGAGTGGGGGCCTGGTGAAGGGTGCCCCTGGATGCAGGGGGGTGGGGGTGCAGGGAGACAGGAGTGGGGGCCTGGTGGAGGGTGCCCCACAGTGCTTGGGGGTGAGGGTGCTGGGAGACATGCATTGTTGATCAGTGGTGCAAGGTGACTTGTGGGTTGGCTGGGGGGCATGCCCATGGTGGATGGGCTGCCTGCGGGACATGAGCCGGGGTGCAGGGTAGTCCCTGTGGTGTGGGCTGCGTGCAAGGGCCGTGGAGGGTGTAGAGGGAACACCTGGGAGGACCCACACGGACAATTCACGTGTAGTACTCCCCGCGCACCCCTGAAATACACGTGCCCTGATGGAATCGCGTGTGATACTTCCCGCGCACCCCGGAAATACACGTACCCTGCTGAATTTGCATGTGATACTTACCGCGCACCCCTGGAATACACGTGCCCTGATGGATTCGCATGTATTACTTCACGCGCACCCCTGATGTACACGTACCCAGGACATTTGCATGTGAAACTTCCCGCGAACCACTGAAATACATGTTCCCCGCTTGGCGTTTGCTGTTTGGCAGCCCTGTGGACTGGTCCTGGGTTAGCGCAGACATTTGCGATGAATTGGGAATTTTGATGGCTTTTCCTTGCGCGAGGGCGTTCTTGGGGGCGTAACTGGCGCTGCTGCAGGGTCGCTGCACCACTCTGCGCCACGGCTGGTTTTGGAGGCTAAAATCCATGAATACGCTGTGCGATGAAATGGATTTTTTCGCACGCGGCTGACGCAGTGTATCACACGGGGACACTGTGCGCCAGCCGCGTGCGCCACTTTTGTGCGAAATTCTATGAATTACCCTGTAAATGTCTTCACTACCATGTTTATGACATTGAATGCTAATATATATGACCCACCACAATTGTATAGGCTTTCTAGATTGACTCCCCTTTCTGCTTCCCTAATATATAGCTTATTTACATCTTCCGAATGAAAGTGCCCATTGAAGGGTGGAAAAAATAAATGGGAGTTCGAACTAAAAAGAACTCTATCAGATAAACATTGGACTCAAATTTGTTCAGGATCATCCTGCTGGAAAATAGAGCTTGACTTGAAATACACTCAACACAGGATACATTACCTGTATTGGTCCCCTTGGAAAATGTGGCATTGTAAACTACTGGATAAGTGCTGGTCCTGCAAGGGCAATGGTGGAACAACTCTTCATATGTTTTGCTCTTGTAGCAAAGTTGAAACTTTTTGGAATGAGGTTTTGCAATACATAGACATAATATTGAACATCTCCTTGCTGAGATCCCCCATTTATTGTGTATTGGGTTTGATGCCACGATTCCTGGGTTTGAATGTTGGTAAAGAAAATTGCTGTACAGAGAACTCATTGTGGCAAACAAACAGATTCTAAGAGTATGCAAAAGTCCAGTTAGACCCCGTTTTGAAGAGACTAGCTTGATTACTCTTTCAATAAGGGAGAAGATAGCCTTCCAAAAGAAGGATAAATTAGAAAACTATGGTGACATTTGGGATGCTTTTAATGAATTATATGTTTGATGTTGACAGACCGAACCCCATCCCCCTTTTTTTTCTTTCTCTTTCCCCTTTTCTCTTACCTATATTGCTATGTATAAGTTGTTCAAATAATATTGTTTGTATTTAAAATGGAAACAAAATATGTTTAGAAATAAAATCCTTGGACCATCTATGGGACTCTTTAGATTTGTAAGTTATCTGTGACTTAGACTAGAAGCAGGTAATTACTGTTCTGCAATGCTCTTCCGCAGCTGTACGGCAATGTTGGTTCTATTATTTTGTTGAGGAAGGGCAATTGTGTATTACATTTGTGGTTTTAAAGATAGTCTGGATTAGCATGTGTATCTTTAGACAAAGAAGGATTTGGACTGCCTCTCGTGCACGTTGGGCGAGGTGTTGATAGTATGGAGGACAGCGAGGGTGCACCTTCCTCTGCCATGCACGAATCTCAAAGAGAGATGGAATGGAAGGGGTGGAGGTGGTTTGGTTGTTATTGTTTCTATGGAATCTGGCCTTGTTAATGGCATTGCATTTCTTGTGAACTGTGGTGTGATTGGCTCTGTTGGGTCACTGGGCAGAGGCTAGTAAGAGTGAAGTCAACTCATTCAGAAAGGATATGAATCCACATTAGGGAGTCGGGCATTGCTGGTATCAAGACACAACACATGAAATAGCATATTTGCCAAAATGGTCGATATGACACACTACACTAATTCTAGGGGAACTATAATATTGGGGTAGCAGGGCAAAAGCTGAAGACATTGTAGGCCCATTTTGTGAACAGCAGGCACGGAAATTGGCTTGCTGGATTTTGCTTGATTCGAAGTCCTTATATATTGTCACACTCCCTATTTTAAAAACTTTCTTCTGCATGTCTTGATAGGTGTGACACACCGTTGCTCGGTAACTAAAAGTCTCACTAGTTCGTGCACACCCTCTCCTCCCTCCTCCACATGTTGAGGGTGCACGCCTGAGTTGGCCCTCGTAGGGTGCGAATCTGTGATCTCACCTGCACTTCATTCTTCGCATCAGAAACATTAACCCTCAGAGCTATCAGTTCCATGTATCTGTGTAATGTATACAAGGGTACAAACCTCAAGCCTTCTACCTTGTGGGAGGTAAAGTTTCATTGGCGGGCTTCGGCAGCCTGTGGCAGTCTCCTGCTCCCAGGGCAGGCGGCATCCACCCCACCCCGCCCTGTCTTGCCTGCTGTCTGCCTGCTGACTGGAGCTGTCATTACCGGCTCAATACGTCTCTGGCACATGTTTTTATTGAATTTCTGCCTAAGGGGGAAGGCGCCTGCAAAGGTTGCGGAGAGCAGCACTTTCCCACGCCTCGGACACGCTGCCTGGGCTCTCCCAGGGCATTCCTGGGCTGCCAGCACTCGGCAAATGTTTGGACAGCCTTGAACAAATAACACACCTTTGCAGAGACAAACAGGAGAGGGATTTATTCCGCTGCCCCAGCCCCTCCCCCTCTCGCCCTAGGGGCACGGTACAGTGCGTGCCTCCCTGTGTGTTCGCGCGTGTGGCTTTAGTACTTTAATAACCCGACACTAGGAGTTATAGGCAACCAAAAAAAAATGCACAAGTGCAGGTGCTATGTGCCGCAGCACCTGACCAATGTCCCCCTTCTCAGGCCCTCCTCCCTCAATAAACGTATTTGTAAGTCCTCTGAATAGCAGTGCAGCTGTGCTAAGCAGTGCTGTTAATGCGCCATTAAAAGTATACCCGGACCTGCTGGCAGGTGTTCTTGGTGCCCCCTGAAAGAATAAGAAGCCCTTGACGTTATGTTATGTTACTTGATATTTGTATAACGTCTACTGCCATTGGTTTTGCCTTGAAAGGCTATGCTGGGCAGTTTCCCATTTAAAGTATAACAGCAGCCCAGCAATAGTGGCACTGTCTATGCCAACTATATCTGGACTGCTAAAAAGGGCTGACACCGGCCCATTAAAAGTTTAGCAGCCCGCCTCAAAGGTGCAGGAGTTGAGCTGCCACGGCGCTAAAAGCCTTGCCTCCCTTCAACTTTCCAATAAAGTCTGCTCTTCTTGCCTCCGTCAATTTTCCATTTTGAAAACCAAATTTGGAAACTACACCGGCTGGCCTTTACAGACATGGGGGGTTATTACGAATTTGGAGGCAGCCATGGTGCCAATAGCACCCGTGTCCGTGGTGTCGGAATGGGGATTTACCGGGACATTCCGACCCTTGCAGACCCGGTAAGTCCCCATTCCGAAAACCATTCCCCATAGGACTCAATGGGAATGGGGAAGGAGCTAATAACGGGCCCGCAAATAGTAAAACCAGCCGACCCCTGTGGGACCTGCTTAGGGACCTCGGAATGCGGCGGTAGGGGGATAACGGCGCCGTTAACCCCCTACCGCCATACTCGTAAGGACCCCCATGATCTCAAACATGTCTCCAGATTCAAGCTGATCTTGGCACCTCGAAAGAAATCTTGTCAACTAACCCCTGCTATGTCAAAAAAATTGTATGGTTTCAGGACTGGCAAGAGACAGAAACTAAGAGATCTTTTTCCAAGATACATACGGCTCCAAAGATCATGTTAGACATTTATAACCAAACTCCAGCTTACTTGATGAAGTTTCCAAGCTCCAAAGATCGTCAGTTGCTACTGAGATTTTGGTTAAATATCCTTCATAACAACATCACCCTCTACATAGATGGACTAAGCCGTGATTCAATTTTCAGACTGTGCGATAACAAGGAAGAGTCCCTTAAACATTTGGTCTTGTTCTGTTCAAAATTGAGAACTCTGAGGTCACTGTACTTCAGTAAACATCTAAAGGCTCTGTTTGGACTCGACGCTGAAGCCTGGTGGGATGCTCTCCATGCAGGAGAAAGATCCCAGTGGTCTTTCGCATTAGTTAAATATTTGGAAGTTATTATGGACAACGTAGTGGAAGATTGAATGTAATAAAGTTGTCTCATGACATGATGTATTATGGTAAAGGTTAATGTAAACTGTAAACCATCTGATAAAAAATAAAAAAATAAAGCATTGCTTGCAACCCTGCTAAAACTGCCCTGGCGTTCTTCCCTTTGGGACCAGGAACCTAACCGGCATAGTAAGTGGGGAGTCAATGCTGCACTGCAGGTGGGAGCAAAGGGGTGTGGGAGGGACCCGGCGGTCAGAGGGACCTGAAGCAAATTGACAAGCAGATCCACAGCAGATTCTCCGAAAGATGGTAGTGCTACCCTATTAACACTTATCCACCCTGATGCAATGCCCCATTAAAATCACACCAACCCTGAAGAGATTTTTTATGTCCCGATGAAAGTACATCATACAGCTACTGTCCGAAACGTACAGCACTCCCACTAAACAGTGCCCTTGATGTCACCCTTGGTGCAAAGTGCTGGTTCTGTCACTTTAAAAAAAAGCATTGCACTGAAGGGTGCTGGTATGGTCTTAGAAAAAGTGGAACATCCTTCCTCAACAGTACCGTTACTGCCCCGCTGCAAGTATATCATCCTTCCTCAAAAGGGCTGGCCTGTTCTATCAAAAGAAACGAAGCGCTGCAAGAAAAGGACCAGGACTGCTCCTCTAAACTGGAAGCATCTCTGTTAAAAGTTACAATACCATCCCAATAAAAATATAGTCGAGTTCTGAGAAATGCAAGTAGTGCCCCATTAAATGTACTGAAGCCTTAAAGAGTAACGCAGACATAACCCCATTAGGTGCACACCAGCGCTGCTGAGAAGCACTGGTGTTTTCTCTTGAAAGGGTAAGTGCTGGTACTCAGAGATGGGTGGCTCCTGGCCAATTAAAGCAGTGGCTGCCTAGGAATTTTAACATATTTTTGACAGAAAGAGGCATCAAATCACTGTTTAGCGATTAGTACAAATACACAAGGTACTTACCATACCAATCACAGAATTGTACTATTCAGATGTGTTAGAAATGTAACAATATACTTAATTCTGGTACTCCAAGTTAATGGGCCCGCACATGGTCTGTGTATTATTTTTTATTGTTGTCCTGCTTGCGTGTGCTAGTTTTACATAATACATGTAGTAGCTTCATTGCCATTATTATTAGTGACTTTGATATGCCATATTGCAGGCACTTGTTTTGTGCAGTCCTTTGCTCTTTCTCAAGGCTCGGATCAATGTTTGCTTGCTGCAAACATAATAACCAAGCTGATGAAAGTGGTTCTCAAAAAACCCTTGCTTGACCCAGCCAACTACAGACCCATCATAAGTCTCCTGTTCATGAGGAATGCTTATTGAGAAAGTAGTTTCAACCCAACTACTTGCCAAAATTGACCACCTTGTCCTCTGCGATTACCAGTCTGGCTTCTGCACCAAATGCACCACTGAGACTGTACTCGGCCAAGTGGTGGACGGTGCACTCAGAATCACTGATACTGGGGACTCATGTCTCCTAGTCCTCTCAGAACTCTCAGCTGCAATCGACACAGTTGATCACCTCTCCCTCCTCACAGACAGAATGCGCTTCTCTGGAACGGTCCTAAAATGGTTTGCATTCTTCTTAATAGTAGGCACCAGGTCATACAGAAGGGCTGATTCAGATCCAACCAACTCCCAATCACATGAGGGTTTCACCAAGGTTCCATTCTCTCCCCAATCATCTTCAATCTATACATGAAACCCTTGAGAACTCTCCTAATTGACCCTCACATAATCATCAATCAGTACGCTGATGACACACAGCTATACAACAAGATCAGTGGCCCCCAGGACATTGCTTGCCTACGCAAATGCCTGGCTGCTATCCAAACATGGATGTCAAACGCTTATCTTAAACTGGACCGGCCAAGAACGAATTTGTCCTCATCAGTCCCCCCAGCAAACAACTACTTGTGCAACAATGGCTGGATGACATGTGCCTGGAAGCATTCACATCTCAGCTGTCAAACCCTGGAGTTTAATGTTGACTGTAGACTTTCCTTCCAAAAGCACATAGCCAAAAAGGCACAAATCGCTTGGTTACAGACCCACACACTCCTCAGATTCCAAACCCTTCATTCCCCCGAACAAATTCTGAACCTTGCTATCTCACACATGGATAGGGGAGCTGCCCTCCTTACTGGGCTTTCATCCACACACCTTGCCCCCCTCAAAGCAGCACATCATGCTGCAGCCCGCCTCATTACAGGTGCTCGCAAAATCAGAACACCAACATACTTGGTGGCTAAACTCCACACCTCACATAGCAAAACTATCAAAAGGTTGGAGTCAAAGCTAGCCCGCAAAGACAAGACTTCTCCTGCCACGCCATGACCCTCTGGAACTCAGTCCCGGTAGAGGTTTGAAATACTCCTGCCGCCCACCAGTTCTGCAAAACACTAAAAACGTGTCTCTTTCAACAATACCTGCCAAACAAATAAAAATCCCTCTCCCTCCACCAACAGTACTGGGATACTATATAAAATTCCAAGCTCAATTTTTCCACAATCCAATTGTAAAGAGCTCTGCTACTGTTGAACTCGGTTTGCGCTATAAGCAATAAAATAAAAAATAAAGTGATGGCGCATCGCCGGGTGGAATAATCTCAAGGGCCCAAGAATAACTCATATGGCCCTCATTACGAGTTTGCCGGTAACCTGCCTGTACTATCGACTGGTTTTACCAGACCGGCTCACCCGCAATGAGACCCCATAGGCTGTATTTTCAAAATGGATACTTTATTTATTCTTCCATTCACTCCACACAGTGGAGCTGCACCATAGCACTTCCTGTTGTCTTACCCCTTCCTGAGATCTCCCACAACACCCCCTAAACATCCAGACCAGGTGTAGTTGCTGAGGCTTATCAGAAGTGATGCATACGACGCCTTTAAACATCATAGCCAGTTAACCAAGAGTTTAGGCATGTAGCCATTTTCCAACTTATTTGAAATCCCATATTGCGAATTTTTATTTTTTGTTGGGGAAAAAACGTGATTACAGCAAAATAAAGGTTCATGTGACCAACTTTTCTGAAGAGGTCTGTTGGGCTCTCACTGCCACCCAAGTGCACTGGTGGGTAGTGGGACGGGATGATGAGCCACTTGGGAGGCTAAAGAGCAGCTTAGGTCCTCCTGTGAATGGGCTTAGAACTTCTTCCTTCCCTGAACACCTTTGACTTGCCATCATTTACCACCCTCCTGTCTGCTTGAAAATGCAAAGACTAAATGGGCAACGTGTTTCCATTAGGTGCATTACAAATACCGACACACTCCCTCGAATATTAAACCCACGCCGGAAAGGCCGCAGTGCCGACAAGCGTTTCGGTTTACAGTAGGAGCTATGAACAAAAACAATAGAAAAACCTTTGGTTTGTGACCGTGTTTTTCCAGTTCCTTGGCAATTCCGCTTGTTCCTCCGCAGGAATGCTTGTAATTGAAATCTGCGTCCTGCAGAACAGGTTACTTCCTCGTCTTACAAGAGCCAAGCGGGCTCGTGCGGTACACTTGTGTCCTGGCCCCGGGCTGCCGACGGTTTGCCTCTTTTTTCAGAGCGCGTCACTGTGATCGCCTACGCTGCAGTAACTTCTTGAGTAGGGTTGGACTGAGACAGCCTCTAGGCCCGCGCACGAAGAATATTAACATGTCGGAGACCGCAATTGCCCACTAGGCTAATCCAAGCCTGAGCCTGAGCACACGTTTAGGAAGCTCCAGGCTTACATCCCTTCTCGTACCCCAGCAGGAGCTAGTGAATTCCGAATGAGAGATCCCCAATATACAGAGCATTGTGCCCAGTGGACTGTTATCTTATGAACAGGGCCACCGCTGGGCAACCAAAGATGTGTGGGACTATTTGTTTATGTAGTGACATTACAAGAAAATTATGTTAGAGAGTGAGTCTTACATTTTCAAGGAGATCATGAGCAGTTATACTGAAACAAGATGACAGGGGTAAGAAAAGAGACACGTGATTGCCAATATATTAATTCTGACTGTTAATATTGCAACTATGCCAATTTCAGGAGTGAGGTTTGGGAGTACGTCACGGTGTGAGTTGTATCACTTGTAGAGGCTTCTAATTGTGGCAGATAAATTATAGTGAGATAAAATTGCTTGGGAGCACACTTTTGGATTTCAGACCAGTCTGCAATCCAGGAACTTACATTTATATCTACCCACCTGTAGTTGACAGAAATATTAGTTTGCGCTTTGGTTTCAAAACACCATCTGACTGAGGCATGCAGTGTAAAATAACTGCTGACTGTGTTTTACTAACTAAAAGAAGATGTTGTTTTTGCAGCAGTTACACGATTGGGTTTATTTGTATGCTCTCTTTATTTGCCCATATTGTACAAACAACAAATATGCCTATAATTCAGAAGCTACAGATGAGGATTATTTTTACTGTGTAAATTAAAAAACTCCAAGCAATGCGTTTTATTATATTTGAAACTTATTGGGAGCTACATACTTAACAAATAAGTGCTTCTGAGGCTGCAGCTTGTCAGGGCATTGTGAGGAATTCGACCATCCGCCCAGGGTATGTGCGCTTGCTTACCTGGGCTTTTTTGAACTTTTTATATGAAATTGAATGATGGTAGATTAACCTCTTGAAAATGTGTCGGGCTAATCCGCAAACATTTTCCTATGCTCATCGAATGACATACACATAGACCTGTGTACTCTGGGTGGACACAGCCTACAGGCACAGTCACCCTGTCATATTTAGTTTGGATATGACAAGCCAGGGGTACACCATGACAACTCAGAAGGGGGAGGGCCGAAACTTCACCCTGTCATGGCCATCCTAATGAACTAACAAAGGCTCCATGGATGTTTAGCTCTGTAGCTGGTGGCAGCATTCACATACTAATCATACTTTAATTCAAACAGGCCACATGGAGCCTGGCTGCCGGGGCTAACAAAGGAGACAGGAAATCTCATCACCCTTTCATATGCACTGTGTCAACCTGAAGCTAGCTCCAATCCTTAGTATCGATTGACAGTCAAATATAATGTCTGGGACTGCATGCATTGCATTAGTCATCCGAGCAGGGAGACCCCATTCAGAAGGTACAAGTATGTAGATTGACGGTGCCAGAAAGTCTGGTCGCCACAGCTTCAAGGAAGACCTGCAGCTTTAATCAGGAACCACAGAAAGCTCCATTGACGAGAGAGACCCTTTGATCTACAACAGACAGGAAGATGGGTGAGGCTTAGTATTACATGTTTTCACCCCTTTTTCTGTTGCAAAGCGCTCTGGTTATGACCTCATGCATGCAATGCATGTAGGAGATTGTTGGTGGGGACCCGGGATTTTTTCCTTAAAGTAGGCTTAGCCTACACCAATTCCTGTGGTCCATTTGCCTTTATTAAAGAGGGTCGATACCCTCTTTTGGGCAGATCATCTGAAGGCTTCACCAGAAGCAGAAGGAAGAACTCATCATTGAACCCTGGCTGAAGGTACAGTCTGCCTTACATCTTCAGCCGGAGAAGGAAAGCTAGTCCTCCAAGAGGGAAGCAAGATCTGTCCCCTAAACATTTTCCAGGGAACCGATAGAGATAGATAATACAGAGGACCCACCAGCCACTCCGTAACGGTACCCAGCCAGCACACAGTGTGCCCTGCTTAGCTCTGCAGCAAGCTTCCTAGATGGGAAGTGCCAGAGAGTTTCTGAACCAAACCAAGGACAAGGCAGCTGCCTGCAACACTCTCCTCAACTTTGGGCCATCCATCTTAAAGGACGACACCATCCCAGTGAAGAAGCTAGGAGGAGTGCATCGACAAGCATCTACCAACGTCTCCCTTAAAGGACATTTTCCAGCCCGTCGAGCCCCTCAAGCTGCAACCGACTGCACCGCTGGGTGTTGTTATGCCGAAGTCGCTAAAGCTGTCCGAGACACCTCGGCCAGTGCTTCCGAACCTCCGACCAGCACTGAGACAAGGATTCCTGACCCTGAGCCAGCGTGTATGCCAGCCTGCAGCAGTCCGTCCAGCTTGGCTCACCGAAGTGGCTGCCGCCTGATAT
Organism: Ambystoma mexicanum; assembly: GCF_040938575.1. Classification (NCBI taxonomy): domain Eukaryota; kingdom Metazoa; phylum Chordata; class Amphibia; order Caudata; family Ambystomatidae; genus Ambystoma; species Ambystoma mexicanum. The sequence goes on from NC_090929.1 coordinate 459,440,154, forward strand.
GCTCAGCTGTCTCTCATCTTCAACTCGCAGAAGCTACATTGTCCTGAAACTGACTCAACCCTGTCAAGCACCAAGAGCACCCACAAGCACAAGGAACATCATGGTTCTGTCCCTATGGTCCTTCTCCGAAGGCCCCTAGTGAAATTTTACGACCCATTGCTCCCTTTGTGTTGAAACTAAGTGTCCCTGAACTATTGTGATTAATTGTATTTTCGCTGTGTTTCTACTAACCAACGATCCACGACCTTTCGGAGATAAGCCTGTCGTTCCATGCACGTTATCAAAATTGGACCAGGAGGTTTATAATTTGCTTGTGTTTCCAATCTGTTCGGATCCCTTCTGGTGTACTAGAGGTGTGGGGCTGATTGAAGGTTTAGAAAATGATATTCATCCCTGGATCACTGGTGCCCCGGAAGTTGATTTGTCACAGGCATCATGGCATGATTGGGCATGGGGCAGGCAGAACAACGTACCTTTACTGCAGGATGACCTTATAGTGAGGTTGAAGCAAATCCTACTTTCTGAAAAGGTATTGCGGTAGTGAGCGAGTAGTTTCGCACATCTCCACAAATTAACAGTGGGGGGGGGCTCATTAACATACACCTGGGAAGTGAACAAATCTTAAAGTATAATATGCAAGTTTCATTCAGTTTGCCTTTCCTAATAGAAGAAAGTGCATAAGACAAATGAGCATTGGCCTTTCAAATAATTAATCATCAACACCCGAAACCATGAGAGGGGAGATGTTCTTATAAGGTTTCTGGAAAAATATAAAAGGTGCACACCTTCTAAACCAGCAATCTCTACAGAAAAATTCCCTGCAAATGACTATCCTTCTATGAAACCTGTGTTTTCATGACATTTTCAAGTGGTTTGAGGCTGTGGGGCTTCCCTAGGAGCATGACAACCTGTGTCCAAATCCTGGTGGGTGATCAATTGAGCAAAGACGTTTTTTGCATACCAGCTTCAAAAGCACCCAAGAAGAATGGTGTATACCCACTGAAAAACCAAGGGGGGACGCTGTGCACCCACGTTTACCCTGATCACGACCCACTTGTCCGCTCCCCCTTTCCCTTCCTCACCCCCATATTTGGCTTTCAACAATACTCAGTTTTATAAAGACAACATGAAAGTACATACATCATAACAAAGTACTCGCACAAATGTATACATCCTTACAGAAATGTTAAGCAAAAAGAGTACAATTGTTTCCCCCATCTTGAATCGAAAAATAGAAATACCAGAATGCAATGCAGCAGAGAGATAAAATGGCTTGTGGGTTTTCTTTCAAGACCTGGAGTCATAACTAAAGTATGTGGAAATGTAAACTTGGTGTTTGTCATCGTTTGACAAAGGCAGGCTTCATATAGGACGTGCGAACAATGTGACATACCCTTTTTGGTGTGTCAAACACGCACACAAGGTGTGTGTGTGTGAGAAATGTTAATCACCTTCAAGAAAGACTTGGACCTCATTACACGGTAGGCGGTGGACCAAGGTGCTATTAGCACCTTGGTCCATGCCGGTAAAATACCGGCACCGCCTTGGTGGAAAGGGGAATTACCGCCCAATTCCAAGGTTGGTGGGGCGGTAATTCCCCCTTCCACCATTGCCCTTCCCCATTCCCATTTTTCCCCCTTAGGGCATAATGGGAATGGGGAAGGTGCTAATTACGGTACCGCAAATTTGCGGTGCCGTAATTAGCACCAAGGTCCCTTAGCGGGTTGGTTTTTAACGCCTGCTAAAAGCAGGCGTTAAAGTACCAACCCGCTAAGGGACCTCGTAGTAAGGCGGTAAGGGTTAACGGTCACCGGTACCATTACCGGGGACCGTTAACCCTTACCGCCTATCGTGTAATGAGGCCCTTAGATTTGGGCAGCTAACTGGTGCTTTTAGAATGAAATGACCCTTTTGCAGTTCTTATCATTGAGAAGTTAAGCACATCTTGTCCAAAACAATGGTCACGTAAATGAACTATCACTTATAAATTGCTTCCACTTTAAATGATCTGCGAAAACTAATAGAGTGATGAGTGGTAGTTGTGAGGCCCCACAATGTTGGATGGGCTGCTGGGGAGGTGGGTGGGGTTGGGTATTTGTCGTTAGAGAGTGTTACAGGGGCTTGGGAGGTGACAGCAGTGACTGGAAACAGGGCAGCCCCTCTTAAAAACAATCTGTTTTCATTTGTATACTCACTAGCTGGTGCCTTCAGGGCCTCTGTGAGCACGAGGCCCTGGGCAACAGCACAGACTGCCCATGCCTGCGGCTGGCAGGTAAGAACGCAATCATGTATTTGGCATTATCACCTCAGGGAAAGAAAGAGTCCAGCTGCGTCAGAGCAAGGCAGTTCTGGCCATGACCTTCAAACCAAACGTTTGCATTGTTCTTTTCTCATGACTTTGAGCAGGCCACACACATCAAAATCAGCCCTCATCCTCTGGCCCCATAAAAACTGGTGAAATAGGGTGGTTTGACTCTCAGATTGCATCATTACAACAGGAGGAGTATATTCTCACTCAACACCCTTGGTATCCCACATGCAAGGGCAGTATGGGTGTGTAGTGTGCCATCCTGCCATATTTCCTGGCTGTGTGCTGGTACTCTCGAACGCTGAAGGAGCTGGTCCCTTGTCTCTGGCAAGTGTTGTACCTTAATATGAACACTGCAAATTGTGGCAACACTCTCTGTGCTAAAATAGGATATGGTCCTATTAACTGAGCGGTTGTGCGCCCCTGTGAGGAATTCAACCATCCGCACAGGGAGTATGCGCTCGCCTGGGCTTTTTGATTTAAAAAAAAATTAAAATGAATGATGGGAGATCAACCTCCGAAAATGTATGGGGTTAATCCACACACATTTTCCAATGCTCACCACACAACAAACACGTAGTCCAGTCTACTCTGGGGGACACAGCCTACAGGCGCAGTCCTCCATGTCACATTTATTTGACAGGTAACAGCAAGGGGTGCATGAAAACATCCAGAGGAGAAGGGCAACACCTTCCTCCTCCCATGGCCAGCCTCCTTAAATATCAAAGGCCCCATGGATCTGCCCTGTGCTATTGTCTAAGTTCTGTGTGGTGGTGGCACATACTGATGAGAGTTAATTGAAGCAGGCCTGCAAATAGGCCTAGTCACAGAACTTAACAATGGGCAGGAAAACGAACACCTCATTGATATGCAATTTGTCAACGTGAAGCAAGTTCCCACCCCTCTGTATGAAGGACAGAGAATGGCATGTCTGGGTCCACTATTTACCATAGGCAACCCCTGAAGAGCAGACCACTTTCAGAGGGAGAAGTATGTGAATTAAGGGAGACAGGAAGTCTGCTCTCATCACAAACTTCAATGGCGACCTGCCCTTTGATCAAGAGCCACAGAGGTCTCAGTTAACCATAAAGACACTTTGATCTACAACAGACAGAAAGATGTGTGGGACATAAGAGTACATGTTGTTACCTCTTACCTTTCCTGTTGCAAAGCACTCTGGTCCTGACCTCACGCATAACACAAGATTGTTGGTGGGGACCCCGGATTGGTTCCTTAAGGTATGCTTAGCCTGCACCAATCACTGGGGCCCATTTGGCTTTAAAAGAAGGCTCAGCCCCTCACTTAGCAGATCATCTGAAGGCTTCACCAAAAGCAGGAAAGAAGAACTCAGCATTCGACCTGGCTGAAGGTACAATCTACCTTATAGCTTCCGCCAGTGAAGGAAGGCCAGGATTTCCAAGAGGGAAGCAAGATCCCTCCCCTAAACATCTCCCAGGGAACAGAGGGAGATACCGGACCCAGAGCACCCATCCAGCAGCTCCAGAACTGGTACCCAGCCCGCACACAGCATGCCCAGCTAGGTTCTGCCAGCAAGCTTCCTAGTTGGGAAGTGCCAGTGAGTCTCTGAACAAAGGACAAGGCCGTTGCCTGAAAGCACTCTCCTCAGCTTTGGGTCATCTACCTTGAAAGGACGCCACAAGCCCTGCGTAGAAGCTAGGAGGAGTGCAACACAAGCATCAACCAACGTCCATCTTTTAAGGACATTTTCCTGGCAGTTGAGCCCTCAATCCGTGACCGGCTGCACCACTGACTGTTGTCACGCTGCAGTCACTAAAGCCATCCAAGAAGCCTCTGCCAGCGTTCCAGTTCCACCAACCATCACAGAGAAAACAAATTTGTGCCCCTGGGCCACCGTGTAGGCCAGCCTTCAGCCAGCCATCCAGTCTCGCCTGCCGAACTGTCGGCTGCCTAATACCCGCAGCTGTACCCGTCTTGAACTCTGTCGCAGGAGCTGCAAAGCGTCCTGGAACCGACTTGACGCTGTCCAGCATCAAGATCATCGCAAGCACCAGGTACATTGTGCTTCTGTCCCCCTAGTCCTTCTCCAAAGGCCCCTGGTGACATTTACAATACCTTGCTCCCTTGGTGCTGAAACCAAATAACCTTGAACAGTTAAGACTAATTGGTTTCCCGATTACCCTCCTGTCAGTATCCAGAGTGCATCCCTTTCCTTCATGAAACTGTCTATCCTCTGTGTTCCTTTACAGGGTGGGTTGTATTTTGTAGTGTGCTAGAATTGTCTGTTGTAATAATAATAAAGTGAATATTTTAATACAACATTGACTTGGACAGTCCCTTTTATCATTGGGTAATCATTGTATTTTCGCTGTGCCGCAACCAACCATCGATCCGCAACCTTGTGGAGATAAGGCTGCCAATCCGTCCACGTTACCAAAATTTGACAAGGAAGTTTATAATTGACGTGTGTTCCAATCTGTTTCGAATCCCTTCTGGTGTACTAGAGGTGTGGGTCTGATTGATGGTTTAGAAACTGATATTTATCCCTGGACCACTGGTGCCCCAGAAGTTGATTAATAACAGCCCTATTGATTTAATTGCCAAGAAATATCTGGCATAGTCATACCTACTGCACACAAAGACAACGTTCCACAGACACATTTCGGCCCTAGTCTAACACAGATACTCTTAATCTGTGAAGCAGGGGCTCATCCGCCCACTGATTCAACTGTCAATGTCTGATAATGAAAGCATACGTCCAACATCCAGGGCTCAAGTCGGGGGTACACGCAGGTGGACAGCGTCCGCCCACATTGTTCAGAGGCCAGACGTAGTCCCCCCCCCCGTTTATTTTAGAGGCTGTGTGTAAAATGAAAAACATTGGCTATCTTTTCTGAATTTATGCCGACCGTGGTCGCCAGGTTCACAGGCCAGACACTTCACCTCGGCACCAGACAACTAAAGTTGAAATGTCATATTTCAGGACTGCATGTTCCATTGAAAACATTGGCATTTATTCTTGGAGTTTAAAAACTGCACACCTTTTATTGGTTTCAAAACATTATTAGAATAAAATATAGTCTCTTGGTTTTTTCTGTTTCTTGATTTTATGAAAGGCAAATGCCATTCGTCCTGTGCAATTTGTTTGGTTATGCAAAGCCAATTGAATGAAATTTGCATATTTTACCTGATATGCTTATTTCTGGCATCGGCACATCCCATTCCATATGTTAATGAGTCCCCCCACTTTTGTTTTTACTACTCGATCCCTGGATACATCTGGAGGACAAGTGACCCGCAGCCGATCCCATGTGTGCATATCCCTGTTCAGTGAGTTTGGGGTGGCTGTACCTCATTTGAGGCAAAGTCCATAGTGGCCCTTATGGGTTGAAAGAATAGAAATGTACTAGACAGCCCCAGGGAAGATGATGATGCAGCCAAATGCCAAATTCTGCTCTATTTGGCATGTCCAAAAGTGCACAAAATATTGAAAAACTTGGTCAATGCAGAATATGAATGCTTCAAAATGAGTCCCTAGTTGTTTGCTCCAACTCGCATTCACCTGCACCCTGCTGAATGAGGAGGATGAGGTTGGTGGCCTAGGTGATACAAGGCTGCTACTCAGTGCAACTGCACAAACAGATATTGAATGGGCTAGGCATACATCTGAAATGGATCCTAGAGCTAGGACTCACCCAAGAATTAGCAGAGGAACAAAAGAGGGGAGCATTTTCACCAAGCCTATGTCACAAATGCATAATTGTCAAGTTAGATCAGACAACAAAACAAGGGCATCGGACAAGTATGACTACTGAGGAGGCACGACATAACGCACTTGGCCATGTCCAGCAAAAGGACCATTTTCTGGTACATGTGGAAAGCTGAAACATTTTGCCTGAGTACAAAGGTCACAATTTCCCTAACAGCACTCTAGAGGTAGAACAAGAGACACTAAAGGAAGGGCCAAATTCCTGCAGATGGACACAACACTGGAGGAACAAGAGGACAAATTGCTGGTCAAAAGCATCAGAGAGAACCTAGATACACTATCAATATCCACGGAAAAGGCACACCCATTTTGATTGACACTGATGCCTCAGTCAATTTAATGGTAGGTTTGCAGTTCAAGCCGCAATAATTATTTACCACCAAAAAAAGAACGTTCTCGTTTGATGGCTCCATGCCCATCCCACTTGAAGGCACATTCATGTCTGAAGTAAGTCATGGACTAAAATATACATACCCTTTTGATTTTATGTAACCAAGGCTAGTGATGATTGTAAAGACTGGTAGGGGGTGTCTGTACTTCCGCTCTCTATATGGTAGAGGAGAGGCACAGAGGACCCCAGCCAAGATTCTCTATTTGGTAGCAATGGACGAGCAATCAGGGCCTAACTTCTCAAGAGGTGATGCGGGCTGGTTCTTAAGTACATTGGAGTCCCCGAACCCCCACAAAGGAACGTCCACACACTGTATTACTGAAAACACAGTCTTTATATAATTAATATTCAAAGGTATGTACACGATCACAATAACGCACTTTGTACTCAGAAGTCAACAATGATAAATATATACAATTCTAAAGTGGTACCACCAATGTTATCAAATCTCATTAAAGTGCTTCAACTGTACGGTTAAAATGTCACACAGATCAATAACGAAGAAACCAGCAATAGAGATAGGCAGGAAGGTAAAATGAATGAAACAATAGTCTTATTTCCTCCTATTAAGGTTTTACCCCCCCAATGTACCTGGTGGAGTAGAGTTCTCCGAAGATGCGTCGACCAATCCTTCTTGAGTGACTCCCTTTAAAGCAGGAGCCACGGATCGTCGAGAGGCGTCAAGGAACTCGGCGTTCGGTGTCGGGGAATCGACGGCCCTTCTTGAGTGCCCTCCCTTTAAGGCAGGAGTCACGGGTCATCGAAAGTCTGACGGTGAACAGGTGGAACTACGGCAGTGAAGTGGCAGCTTTGTTCCTAGAGGTGCTCGTCGATGACAGAGCGTTGGCGTCCTGCAAGGAAGAGGCGTGCGGGGCACCTCGGTGACGATAGTTCTGGACCGCAAAGAGATGATGAAGAACGGTGGCCCAGCAGGGGCGTCGAGTCGTCAGCGTCTCTGTGGTCCTTAGGTGGTGGGAAACCCACCCGGGGATGCTCCTCGGCGCGTTGACGGTCGGGCCTTCTCCAGCGGGATAAAGCGGGCGACGATGCAGATGAGAGCGTCCGATGATCAAAATGAAGTTCTTAGGCAAACGGGAGCACGACGGCTCCGGTCGGCGATGGCGGTCATCGACATTGGCAGACAACAGTCCGAGTGCTTCTCTTTGAGATTCCGCGGCAGTCCCTGTCTCGGGTCGGCAGCCTGTCGTAGGTCTGTCTACCAGGGAGCCTTGGCAAAGATCAGCTGTGCACGATGGTCCCTCGTAGTTCTGGAAGAGGGCGCCTTACCAGGTCCTCTCTGGGTCAGCCCTTGGAGGCACAGCAGCTTTCAGATTGTGAAGGAGAGCAACAGCACTTCTTCTCGTCCAGCGGGCTTCAAGGTCAAGCTTCAGTTCCTCCAGTTACTCGTCGTAGTGGACTTCAGCTTCTGAACACCATTCCTAGCAGTGAGAGCTCCCCAGATATACTGTTGATCTCCCATTCATTCCGCTGGGTCACACTCAAGCATCCAATCACGACTAAGGGCATTCATGCATGCAGGCAGCCAATCAGGCACACAAGGTATTCAGGCCATTCACTTCTCTCCAGACACTCACACCAAGTTATGTGTATTGGGACAAGTACCGAGCCATTCAACACTCCAAGCTGCATTCATACCGGTTTCGAGCAGGGCTATCTCAGTCATTGTGTCAACCACCAAATACTAGACATCCACAACACAGAATGCATATTCGTCACACACTCTATTCACCCAGGTCCCACCCACAGGAGGTACCCACAACATACATCAACGGGAAGGCTACAGCTAGTCTGGCCGGGCCTTCACAACAACACCATATATGGCACTTCCACCCAACAGCCAGTCAGGGGGAAGGGACGGAGTCAGGGCTTCCCAGGACTTTGGGAAAACAAGGTAATAGGTAATAGAAAGCAAGAGGCCAAAGGGGCCATCTTGTTTTCCATCAGGAATCAACTGATCCCAATGGCAGGGCCGGGGTATCCCCAAAATGGAGGATACTCCGCGCACCGGTCAAATTCAGCATGGAGCTGCCACCAGCCCATACCCTGCTCTGCGGGCCACCCACAGGTGCCCAAAAACATACACTAGGGGCACAGGGTTGTACCCCCACCCATGGGTGCCATAGGGAATCCCAAGGGTCCGTTCACCAAACCAAAAGAGAGAGAGCTGCACCGCCAGGAGTCCCACATGGACTCCTGCGCGGAAAACACGACAGAACACATGATAAAAGGCAGTAAAGGACAAGGATACGGAGGCCCTGTCTCACCGATGCATTTCCAGCATCACAATGATAACTTGCAGGGGTGCGTTGCAGCTGAATCACTTGGAGTAGTCTTTGCATGTGGAAGACGTGGCTGCTGTTCCACACAGGTATGATACACTATCCCAAGGGATGGGGTGGCTCAAGGGCTAGACTGTGAAGACATATCTGAAGGGGTTTCAGGCCCTGCTCGGTGGGTATCACCCATTGTAGTTGCCACAACACAGAAACAACCAGGGTCGGTGCATATCTGCGTCGATATGTAACTCTTTAAAATAGCAATTAAAAGCGAGTGTCACCCAAACACTACCGTCAATGATATTGTTGCAGATCTGCAAGGGACAGCCTTCTTTTCAAAACTGGACCTAAACGCTGGATACTATCAGGTGGCAATATCCACCTCATATTTTATATCCAACTCATGCTATACAACCACATTCGTAACACATATGGTGCCACGCCTCTGCCCCATGACCACCTCCAATACTGTCACCAAATGAAGTGAGAGGCACCCTTAGCATGGACTTAGGTATGCAACCCAGGAGTGGACTTTGCACGATCAACATCTGCGGGAGATTTAATACTTGTACTCATAAGCGTTGCTAGGGGGGCGCTAAGGGGGCTATAGCCCCTGGACTTTTGGTTGTAGCCCCGGATAGAATCTCAGGAGCTACAACCAAAAGGATAGTTAGTGCCCAGTCACGACAGTTCTGACATTAGCGTATTCCCAGGTCTTTTGCAGACCTAGCAACACCCCTGTAACTGGACAAAATATTTGGACAAAATATTTGCCACACTGCTCTGCCAGATGAAGTACAAATGGACAAAGGTCCCTTGTTCCATGGGAAATATAGCTATGCATTTCTATCACTCTTGGGTGTAAAACACTAGGACACCAAACCTTTATTGCCAAGAGGCAATGCTGATGCAGAAATGGTTATGTGCAAAATATTCTGCATGGCCCAGGGGGATGATTTTGTGTTCAGCGATCGCTAGATCAATTCCTATAGGAAACTGGTCAATAACTCATACATCCAGAAGGGTATGCCCTGCAAGGCCCTCGTGGCACAGTGTGTGAAGGGCACAGTACATCCCATCCCTCAGGGGATGCTCCCTGTCTTGAAATAAAAGTGGTCAGAGAAAAGCAGCTGGCCAATAAAGCTAACAAAATCGATATAGATGCTTGTTATATTTTAGTCTTGTTTTGTCACTGGCCTGGTGTGCTTGCTATCAGAATCTTGATGCATGACTGCAGCTCAGGAGAATGTTGAGTGGATCTGTGTCTGAATGTTCTGAGAGTGTCAGTTGGGGGCCTGAGCTGGGATGATAGGATGGCCGGTGGCTCTACTCCTCCGCTGGTACCGTTAATACCGATTCATGATACTGTCCTGTCCATATGTGAGTGTAAATACTATAAGGGTAACTGGAATATGTACATACTGTACATACTGTATAATAAAGCCTTTCCTGGACCAATCTAGACTCCACAGCAGGTCTGTGTGTGAGTGCTGGGTGCTGATGACTACAGAGAGGCTTTACAACAACGCTTCATGTTTTCTGACTTTCGGGGTGGCTAATGCCTTGTTTTTAAGTAAAGGAAGACTTACAAGCAAATTGAGTTTATCAGTTGAGCTCAAGCCATGGGTTGTCACAGAAGTAAAATGGCCCATGGTAACAGCCCGAAATACTCCCAAATTGTCACGAGAAACTGGACTTTTTTGCAAAAAGCATCCATTAATCTGGTCAGACCTCTCGCCGATGGGAAGAGGCGCAAGGCGAAAGTCAAGGTTGAGGAATTTGAAAAAGAGTGGGGAACAAGAACACTTTGAAGTGTGCTCAAGAGACGAAGAGCCCAGATAGGCAACAATAGTCTCCCCAGAAAGGGGAATAAGCAGGATCAAAAAGGGTTCCGCAGGCATTGGCGTGAAGTCCCCACAAACCTGATGTCCAAAAAGAGTAGGGAGGACTCTCCGTCAGCGACTGGAAAACAACGTATTATATGACGGAGTGATTTCAGGTCCCTGTCTTGTATACTTTTCAAGTTGATTGTGGACTGAAAATTACCCTCTTATAAATGTATTAGCTCCTCTCGAAAAAGAAAGGGTTATGGTCATGGTCACGTGTTAGGATATGATGATGCATTAGGCATTGCCATGTTGGTGATAGAAATTAACAGGCTGGCTGCACACAAGCGAGGTAGTTCCAGGAACGACCTTAATCCAATCATGTGTGGTTCTTATTGTGTAATATTTTGGCTTGCCACAACTGACACCATTAACTGGAACTCACCCTCAGGGCCCATAACAGTGACCACTAAGCTTGTAGTGTGTATAGAAGAAATCGCCCCATATATTCTAGCAGCCATACTAAAGAATACCGTAGCATGATCACGGCATCACACCCAAACTCTGACGCTTCTCCTCCCTCTGTTCATCAACCATCCCATCGTCCATTTCTCCACAATGCACTGTGTAATCTGAAGCATCCTTGGGTGGATGTTACAATGTCCAACAAACCCAAATAAATCATTTGAATGCAGACAAACCCAGAAGCCCAGTCTGCTACAGCCACAGAAAAGTTGTGGGCTACGGCAGACTTGGTGGGCAAAACCCCACCCAGTATAGCACATGATATATGTCCTAAAGGCTAGATTGAATGTTTTTTTTATGCTAGTCTTATGAAGCAGTCAAAGGGTGAAGTCTGGGTGTTGTAAAACTTAAAAATAGTAGTACTACAAGACTACACCATGGCATAGTGTCCCCATACCACAGATCAGACACCACACCATTCTGTAATCATAAACTACCTGCACACTGAATCATCCCACATGCCCCACCAAGTCCAGCTCCTCTAGTCCCTTTGCCTAACCTTCAGCCCATCACGTTCCTCATCAGATCCCTTTCCTCACCAATGGTCAAGGCCACAAGTCTATTATCCTCTGCACCCCTAGCTTGCTTCTTCCACCCCCTTTAAAATGAAAAAAACTGCCGTGATCATCCCCACTCTTCCGCCTGCAGACAGCCATTTCCATTACCCTGTCTTCTCTAAAACTTTGTTTTAAAATCATATTTTGATTAGGTTTTCAAAGCAACATGGACAAGGGAATTTCAAGGCAAGTAAGAAAAAAGACCCAATCAACAAACAACTGTATAATCAAGACATTGAAAACATAGCAACCTCTAATTATACGCGACAAGAAATAAGTAATGTAAGCCATGTCCCATCACCAGCGTGAATAATCATTGCAAATGGAATCATTGTAGTAGAATGGCAATCCCCCAAGAACTAAGGGAGTGTTTGTCTTTGGAGAGCATGGACCATTTGTCAGTGCGAATGGACTCAATGATTGTGTGTGGGCGGTGTACGCGAATGCACGTGGCCGAGGTACCGATGGATATTGAGCATGGTGCAGAAATAAATAGTGTGGAGGAGGCAGCTAAGGAGAAGTGGCGAGAGGGTAATGGGCAAAAGCCAGAGGTACCAGGCATTAAATTGGATACCAGGAGGAGCAGACTTCAGTGGGCAGGGATGGTAGCAAAAAAGTCCTTTGCAAAGCCAGGTAAGGACACTCCGGGAATCAGGGAACACTGAGGGAATTTCAGAATAGATGAGAAGCTGACAAGTCGCGGGTTGCCACTTTAGTAGCTATTCCACATTGCGAAAGATAACCATGCAAGCAAGCAATTCAGGAACAGGGCATGCTACATTTAAGCAGAACATTCATCGAAGTTCTTCCAGATACCGTCAACGTGTGAGCATATATCACTTGAGTGCAAGGGGACAAGCTAAGTGTTTCTGCAACCCAATGGTGAGAAGTGGCTGAATGATCGCCTTTACAGGTCCTCCTTCTCTCTTTAACCGTTAAGATCTAGAGCTGCCTGATGCATTGCTTTCAATAAAGATTTCTTTCAGAAACAGTAAAATATGTTTTTTTTCTTTTCTGAATAGTATATTTAGCACTCTAGACTAATTTTCAAGAACATGTCACAACAATAGACAATGAAAGAACACATGAACAAATCTTGCTTGAAAGACTCATACTTAATCGGCTAATCCCCTGACCCAAACAACATCCCAAAAATGTTAAATATATTTTACTCAAACTTAGTGCACGTTGCTATCTCTCCATCTTAACCACACCCACTCACTACCATCACCGTTCACCCAACCTGATCCTTCAAGACCTGTTTACCACTTCCGACAGACTGGAGTACATCAGACCTCCGAGCACCCTCAAGCATCTCAATGTCAGCTCTACTACTGTCCTTTTCCTACTTCGTTGACAGTTTGTATTCTATGTGGTCAACTCTGCTCACACCTCTTAAGCAGCAGGAGCCTCCCAATGCTGGACTTTGGCCCTCTTCTCTTTTCATTTTACACTACCTCACTCCACTGGATCACCTATTCAGGTTTGCCTGCCATTCCTTTCCCAACAATACCCAGGAGCTACTTTTGCTTCAGTGAGTAATTTGACGGTGGTTAGATATTACGTGTAGACATACACGCAAGCGCCTCCCCACTGCCACATTTTGGTCATTTGCACGGCGGAGTGAAAATGTTTTGGGCAAGTACGCGAGTATGGCAGCTTTTGCCATGCACATTTGCACTCCGCCGTGCAAATGAGTAAAGACAGCTGTGAGAAACCTGAGGTTGTCTCACCCGCTAGTCCCCGGGGATCTGTCATCCAGGTGGCCAGGACACTGCCATCGCTTTTGGATCCAATTCCTAGGGGTGGACTAGTGCGGGAGGTTCACATGGATGAGGGGTCATCTGGGAGTGGAGGTGGGACACCGGAGGGTGAGATGCTTTATCCCCTTCGCAATACCACCCTTTCCCCATCCTACGAGGCACGATACCTAGGAATTCAACCCTGCCCCCTTTTCCGACACAATCTCTTTCTTACTAACAGTTCACCGTGAGTGACAAGGAACTAAAACCAGAGCACACGAGGAAACAGCAGTTCCAAGATGGCACTTTAATACAAGGAGAAAGATGGCGAGACCAGAGAGAGTCGCAAGGAGGGAAGTACCCGTGATCTCTAAATACCGTTACTTTCATGAGCCTTGGAAAGTAAGAAACCGAAGACCAGGAACTAAGGCTGATCAAACCTGCACAGTGTGTCAGAGGTACCTGGGGTTCTCCCCCATCGATAACCAAGACGTGGAGGTGCGATTGCTGCTGTGGTACTGTCCTTGGCTCCTACAACAAAGCGGTGGCAGAAAAGGCAGAACAGCCGGTGAGTCGGAGAGACTGATAACAAACCAGCTTGTGTTTTGAACCAAGGTTGCAAGTGGCAACATTGTACAAAGAGAACATTGTGTGAGGCGTTTGCAAGGAGCGACACAAGTATAATTGGAACCAAAGAAGTAATTTAACTTTGTGATTGAACTTTGGAAAGCAACCCAAGATACCATACACAGAGTGGTCCTGTGCCACGTGGGGGGTGCCCATTGGAGAATCTCTGTTAGGTATCCAACTGAAGCTTAGTGTCAGAAAAAGGAATACAGAGATCGAAGCGGTCATGCAACGTGTCTTGCTAAATCCTGTGCACATTCAAAAGTCTTCGATAGTTTAAAGTACATCGAAATTGGTCCAAGCTTGTCTGAGGGAGACTAATTGACCAAGAGAAAGGGATCTGAGAGCGGCTGAGGGTGATCCGGGGTGAGCCATGAATCACCCGAGAAGAAATTATCTAAACATAGTTGAAAGAGATCTGAACCCAGAAGAGGGGGATTCAACGTCAAACTCTTTGGTTTTGAAAAGGATCTGAGCTCGGCTGAGGGGGATCCAGAGCAAATGCCCAAAGTGAATACTGGTAAAAGAAAAAGAATGTTTGCGTGCTGTTTTTGTGTACACCAGGCCTTCTAAGTTAAAGGGATAGTCCAGTAAAAAATGTTATTTAAATAAAATATAAAACAAATAATACTAGCATTATTTTTTTTTAAACTTCCTATGGAAAATTTTGAGCTATTCAAGCACAAAATTCGCAAAAGCAAGCACATGGGCGCATCCATTTTGTGAAATGGATGCCCGCCTGTGCTGGCTTTTGCTTTTGCTGCACTAATGAAGGAAAAGCCAGCCAGCTGTAGTAAACAAAAGCTACCGCTGGGTGGCTTTTCCTTCATTGGTGCCGGGACTCGGAGGACGCGGACCGGAGACCAGAGCAGGAAAGCTGCAGCTGAATCTCGGTAAGTGCTATTTATTTTTAAAAAAAAATAAGCACTAGCTGTGTTTTTTTTTCTAAGTTTTCCGGGCTGGAGGAGCCCGGAAAACTTAGAAATAAAAAAGCAGCTTTAAAAACGTTGTATTTATGTTTGCGGTCGCTTATGAAGCGACCGCAAACATAAATACAACGTTGTGTTTGAAAACGCTGCGGTTTTTCTTTCCAAGTTTCTCAGGCTCCTCCGGCTCGGAGGAGCCTGAGAAACTCGGAAAGAAAAACCGCAGCGTTTTCAAACACAACCGCGTTGTGTTTATGCCTGCTGTGGCTATCACTTTGGGTCTCCGGTGCTCCCCCCATATGAGCAAGAACCTGCATGTTACTACTTATTTTAAAGCACAAAATATAAACTTTTTTTGACACATTGGGCCTCATTACGGGTCCGGCAGTAGCCATGCCGGCAAAACCGGCAGGTAGCCGCTGGACCGTAATGAATTACGGGCGCCTGACTTCCCGGTGCCAACAGGCTATTCCAACGCTGCGAGCGGGTGCCGTCCCGCTCGGCAGGTCTGACCCTAGCGTGCGGGACAAACTCGCCCACAGAGTCGTACTGTGCTGGTCTGGTAACAACGGTGCTGGTAGGCTTACCGGCATCGTTGTTACCAGACCGCCACAGTTATAATGAGGCCCAATATATTAAACTATTTTTCTGCAACTCATTAGGAACAGCATTTTTGCTTTTTTAAATCCAAACAGATTCTATATTTTTTATGGGATCAGCAAATGACATATCTCTTACATTATGCAAGGCACAAGGTATTAAAGTTAATGACAGTGAGTGTCCATGTATTGTAAGGAATGAAATACCCCCTTCCATACATAAAAAGGATATTGCAAGTCACCTTGGCGTTCCATGGCCTTATAAAGGAACTCTGCCTTTCTTAGTACACATTAAGGCCGTGCAATATAGACCTCTCCTGACCAAATGGGGGAGAGTGAACACAGTGCTGCATATCCTGACACAATGTATTGGAAGGTAACGGGCGAGTTTTAGTAGTGCGTGTACAAGAACACCAGGTTCCCTGAATGAGTAACGCTGCAATCTGAGGGGATTAACAGACCGGGCCCTCCCTCGCATCGTGCATGTTGCCAGGCTGGCACCCTCAACTTCCACGACGGAGAAAAAGAGAAAAAAGCGAAATAGGAAAATAAAACCCGAGCATAGCGAAACACACGTCATGCTGAGAGCATAGCCTGTTGTTCTCTTTTAAGACTCCGACAGCTTGTTGGACTTCCTTCTTTCCCTTTTTGGCAGAAGTGAGCTCCGACATCAGAGCTCAAGTAAGCAGTTGGCAGGATTTTAAACACACTTTAAAAGTCCTGGGAACTGAAGCACCTTGGCAAAAAAGCAAACCTTGTGGTAAGACCACCGCAGAGCCCTGGACATTTCAGGTCACCCAGCACTTTGCAAGTGATTTACTGCTTACTGAATAAAGGTGTCTGGGCCATGCACCACCCTTATCCGAAAAAGGAGTTGTGAATTAGTAGCTTCTGGATAGGTATACGTGTGGGGTTTTAGAGGGGGCCGTTTCAGAGTGCCACAAATCACGAAAGGGGTGTGATATGAAGGGAAAGAATTGGATAAGTACTGGTCACAGTTAAACCAAGGGACACCATTATGGATACCACGGGATGCCCACAAATATAAAAGTACTGAATAAACATTTCACAACTTCATCAAGCAGGTTTTATCATTCTAACCTGGTTCATGAGAGAAGTTAAACTCACTTAGTTTGGGTCAGCGGGGTGCTCAGTCAAGGTGGTGAAATCTGGATAGTATATTACTAATGCACCTGGCTGCCAGAGCCATCACCTAGGTTCCTAGTGAAGAGAGGTAGGTGAACGTGTCCATCATTGTCTCATCCCTCCCCCCATTTCAACCTTACAGACATGAACGGTGCACCTTGCTCGTGGCGTCTACCCCCTAACCACCATTGTATCACTGATGCGAGAGATGTTATGCCATGAGGCAGCCCTACAGACTCTACACAGAAGACGTCACTGAGGCAATAAACCTGCAGGCGATGGAGCAATTTGATGAGCTGTAATTATGAAAGAGACAAATGACGTCACGACTGAGACCAGCACACGTAGGCGCATTAGACACGACGAAGTACATATACATCCAAACACGAAGATACACAAACACTACGTCAAATTGCACTTAGGCATGAAGAACATACTTGCATCCACTGGGTTAGAAAACATATACTATATTTTTTATGCTGAAATGCAAGACACACGAGAATACACATAAATGCTTGCTTAATGCTGAACGCAACTAAAATGAGTGGTCATGTAAACAACGGAGGACGCAGGCACAGGTAAATGGGAAACATTAAAAAGGCAGGTGTGGACCAGCATTGGAAAAGTACATACAATTAACAGATCCCATGCGATGGACATAGTTCTCCCAGGAGAAGCAAAGATACAAATAATGCAGGAAGGTCAGAATCCCACCTACTCAGACCTGACATAGAGAGGAAAGTAGCTTGAACAAGTCTCTAGAGGCAAAAGTGGTGATGACGCTCATAGTAAAAGGGCTAAAATCATCATAAATAACTAAGCAGAGTAATTCAAAATGTGCTCCCTACACATGTGACTTGCAGCTGGCAGAGAATACCTCATTAGAGCTAGACAGGGGTGGGCAGAGACCTTCATTCCCATCCATCTTTTTAGGATGAAAGATACAATATAGTGTAAAGTTGAAAGCTAAATGTCCTGGCTTGCAGCCTAGGGAATCAGAGAATGGTAACCTTTTTGGGACAAGAAGCACCATGGGGCCGTTCTCATCACCTTCAATTGTTGCTCATGTGCTGGTAACCATCCAGGATGCCAAGGCTGAGCAAGCCATCACTGACTAATCCCTATTCACCTTCAATGCCCACCTGAACAGGATTGACATGTTCCCCATGAATCTTTTGTAGGTGGTCCCAGATGGAGCCACTAGACACAACCTAACCAATTAGACTACTAGCCCCATATAGAATCCTACTCAACCACCTGACTCACCCAATCCCATCCCACTTTAGGTTTGAGCAATGTATCATTTGTGTGTGAAGTCATATTTGCTTAAAACCCAGTGGCAAGCCTATACCAAGCTGAGAGAGAAGTGGAAATCTCTGTGATATTCATCCCTGTCCCTGTTTGATCTAGATTTGGTGAATAATAATACACTATTTCGCCACATTACTGTAACCTTCAATTTTTGTGGGCATGGGAGACCCCCCCAGCCTGTCCGCTGCATGCCTCAAGGGTGTTTCCTCCTTATCTCAACACTAGCAATGCAAAGAGGAGGCAGCGGTTAGCTCACATCCAAACACCCATACACCACTCTTATAAATTGATTTACCCAAAAGGGATAAATGAAACAAACTGCTTTATTTCATATCCCCAGTGAGTGAACCCCCCAATGCTTTGGACATTATAGATATCAAACTAGCTGGGAGGTATTTAAATCCTGGTTATAGAATACAAGAGCCTGGTTAGCGTAACACCAACAGAAACCAGGAACTACTACAGTTGGTTCCCCATGCTAATTGGTGCAATACAAATATTCCTATGATGCATTGATATTCTTTTCTGCATTTGTATAGAGGCACATGATATGATATGATATGGCATTTATAACGCGCCTATACACAAGTGTTTTAAGGCGCAATGAGGCAAGGGCGGGGGAACAGAGGGAAGACAAACAACGATCCTACTAGGCAAGGTGTCATTCAGATCGCGCAAGTGCATAGGAAGGGGAAGGGGGAAGTGCAGTACAAGGGATAATACAATAAATAACAATAAGAAAAGTATGGCCAGCAGCTGGCAAGTGCAGGGGTAAAGGGTAAGTGCAGGCATCAAGTGTAAAGGGACTGTAGGGACACAGAAAGAAAAATAGTTCCAAGTGCGGGGTTGCAAGGAAGGCAGTGCAGGTATGCAACTGGTGGAAGAGGGGACCTGGGCCTGAGATCAGAGGGTGGCCAGGTAGCCAGTGCAATTTCAGCCAGGAAATCAGCAGGGGAGAGGAGGAGAGAAAGGTTTTGAGGTGCTTCCAGAACCGGAGATGGTTCTCCTCAAGTTTCAGGGGGGGCAGGAAGGCTGTTCCAGAGGGAGGCACCAGCGGAAGAAAGAGATCTACCACCAACTCGTTGCTTGGAGAAGCGACTGACCCTGAGGGAGTTGGATGCGGAAGAGCGAAGAGCGAGCTTGAGATATTTAGATATTTAGGAAGAGAGAGTTGAAGGTACTGAGGTCCCAGGCCCCAGAAGGCCTTGTGGACAATGCAAAGGGTTTTGAACTTAATCCTTGCAGCCACTGGGAGCCAGTGCAGAGATTTCAGTCCTGGAGAGATACGATCCCTGGGCTTGAGGCCAAGGACAAGTCTTGCAGTCCTGTTCATGGCGGAGAGTAGAAGCAGGCAGATTTAGAAAAGAGGCTGTGGCAGTAGTCCAACCTAGAGAGAACCAGAGCTCTAAAGAAAGTGAGCTTCTGGGGGAAGGAGAGGAAAGGAAGAATACCTCTGAGGAGGTGCAGTTGAAAGTTTCACTCCCTGGAGACGTCAGAGATGTGAGGAGAAAAGGAGAGTGTGG
Organism: Ambystoma mexicanum; assembly: GCF_040938575.1. Lineage (NCBI taxonomy): Eukaryota > Metazoa > Chordata > Amphibia > Caudata > Ambystomatidae > Ambystoma > Ambystoma mexicanum. Next base: position 459,459,680 of record NC_090929.1, read on the forward strand.
GGTCGAAGATGACCTCAAGGTTTTAGCCTCACAGGTATGAGTAGGATGAGGACAAAGGGAGGCCAGCCAGAGAGTGACAGGAAAGGAAGGTTCAGGTGTGCTGATGAGGAGAATCTCTGTCTTACTGGCATTAAGGCAGAGATCGTTGGCGGCACACCACTCCTGGATAGCAGACAGGCAGTCAGAGATAGGAGAAGAGGTGGCAGAGGGGAGCTTGAAAATGAGCTGAGTGTCATCCGCATACCACTGAAAGTTGGAGCAGAGAGCGGCAATGCAGTGGGCGAGAGGTGCCGGGTATTGGTTGAACAGCCAGGGGGAGAGGTTAGACCACTGGGGGACACCACAAGTAGAAGGCAGAAGAGAGATCAAGTAAGACGAGGACACATGGGGTTTGGAATAAATGTTAGAGAGCAGGTCTTCACGGATGTTCAGGAGAGCAGTTTTCGTGCTCCTGGCAGCTCTGAAGCCAGACTGATGTTCATGGAGACAACCAACAGATTCAGTATGAAGATTGAGCTGGGAGATGGCCAGCTTTTCCAAGAGTTTGCCCAGGAAAGGAGTAATGGAGATTGGGCGATAGTTAGCCAGACAGGATGGGTCGGCAGAGGGTTTCTTAAGAAGGGGGTGCACAAAGGTGTGCTTCAGAGGGGAAGGGAAGACTCCAGTGGCGAATGAGTGGTTGCAGAAGTCGGCCAGGGCAGGGGCCGGGGAGTCAATGTGGTCCTTGATAGTTTTGGAGGAACAGGGTTGCACCTGTTTTGACGAGACTTTCATAGATCAAACTTGTCTAGAGACCTCGTCTGGGGAGAACAGGGGAAAGGCTGAGAAGGGAGGAGGAGAGCAGGCCGAAGAAGGGCCAGAGGAAGAGCAGTGAGTAGAGGAAGCAAGGGGAGAGGGGGAGAGAGAGGACAGGATGTCCTAAGTTTTAGAGATAAAATGAGAAGGCAGTGCCGTGCAGAGGGCCTGGGAAGGGACAGGAGAGGTAGAGACTGCAGCAGGATTGGCCAGTTCCTTGCAGATTTTAAAGAGTTCAGCCGAGTTGTTGGATGCCGGAGAGACGCAGGCTTAGATGTGGGCTCTCTTCTTAGTGCGGACAGAGAGTCGGTATTGCCTTTGGAGCAGGCGGCAGGCCAGTTTGTCAGAGGATGTGCATGAAGCAAGCCATTTCCTCTCCGCCACCCTGCACTTGCATTTAAGGGTGATGAGGTCTGAGTCGTACCAGGAGTTGCATTTGGCTTTGGGTTTCAGACAGATCCTCATGACAGGGGCAAGCACATTAAGAGTGTCAGATACAGCAGAATGGAGCATGGAAAGGGCTGTGTCTGGGTGTGAGTCAGCCAAAGGAGGAGGGGGAGGTGAGAAAGTGGTGGAGAAAGCCTCAACAGACACGCGCTTCATGGGTCGAATGACCGAGAAGGTGGAAGGCAGTGATGGAGTAGGCTTGGCCTGAGGGGAAGAGAGTGTGAGCTGGGAGGAAAGGAGAAAATGATCACTCCAGGAGACAGGAGTGGTGAGAGGGATAGAGAGGGGAAGGTCTGAGGAGATCACAACATCCAGAGTATGCCCTGCAGAGTGAGTCGGGCCAGAGGGGAGAATAGAGAGTGAGAGAGAGTCGCAGAGGTTGCGAAAGAGTCCTGAGGAAGGACAGGAAGCATCCAGGTGGATGTTGAAGTCTCCTAGAAGGAGGAGTTGAGTTGTCAAGGCCAGGAGGGAAGAGGTGGTCCGCCCATTCAGAGAGGAAGGAGGAGATCTGACCAGGTGGCCGATAGATAGTAGCCACAATAAGGAAGTGGCTAGGAGAGAGAGAGAGAGAGCCTGCAGACGAGGCATTCGAAGGAGGAGTAGGCCTGCGTAGGAATGACAGAGGTAGGAATCCACTCGTGGAAGATCAGGGCTACACCCCCTCGGGAGCGGTTGTACCTGGGTGTGGAGAGGATCTTGTAGCTGTCAGGGAGGAGAGTGTCAAAGCTTGTGACACTCTCCAATGCACACAAATAGGGATAGCCCTTCATAACCCACACAACACACTAAAACGAACGCAAACACTACCACACACCCAAGGCACTGAATCTTACCCACATGGTTACAATGCACAAAGTCTCTCACAATAATACCACATGCAAAACAACACTCACAGACGCCAGTTCCTCCTGGTTCTGAATCTATCCTCCTACCCTATCCCCACTAACCCCCATCCCCTTCTTTTGCAGAGCCACACGAGCACCTGGAGACTGGCACCGGGTGGTAGCGGTGCACGGTACAAATGAACATAAGATGATATAACAGGGGTCAGAAATGAGAGATGGAGACAAGGTTGTGTTCTTAAACAAAGACATTTCTATTAAACAAAAAATGGGTTGTAAAAAAGCCTTTCTAGCCCTATTCTAAAAACCTCCATACCTAGAAACTAAAACTAATGATCAGTCTGTGTCAGAATGTCAGTAATTAAAAAACCATCCTTGTGCCCAAAACAACCTTTCCTGACCCTCACACTATAAACAAAGAACAAAAGGTGAAAGCGAAATGTCTTTAACTTTTGATGTTTAGAAAAGTGTTCAAAAATGACATCAATGAAAATGTTCTCCAAGGTAAAGACCCTTGGATCCAGAGGGCGAGTCCCTTCCCCTAGATTCTTAAACAGGATGGCGAAAAACTGTTCCTAGGTGTCTTCAACGAACTCACAAATTTCTTGTTCAACTAAAAAGTTTTGTTCAAACAAAAAGTTCTACAACAGTCTTTCTGTAAAAATTCTTGTATCTTGACAGATTTCCTAGTATACTCCCCTGCCAGGAATCTTTATACAATCTTCAGTTGCCTGGTGTACTCGCCCTGCCAGGACTTTTCTTTAAGGTTCCCAAATCCCCTGTTGTACACTCCAGCCAGAAATCTTTGTACAACTTCAACTGCCTGGTATACTAGCTTGCCAGAACTTTGTACATTTTCTGAAATGTACTTGCTCAAAACATCTCCCCCATATTGGCTTCTCATGCTTCTGAATTTGTATTGGGGTTTGGCTTTATACTTTATCTTGTCTGCAGTCAAACATTCTTCTTATGGTACCTTGCCTTTAAACTTTGCCTTGGCTGCATGCAAACAAACTTGGCCTTTGTACTTTTCTTGCATTAGCAAACTTGTACCATTCAATCAATTGTTGTCACTGTTTTCGGACTGCCCGGGGTCCCCAGCTGCTTTGGGTGGACTCACCGGTCTTGCCCAGCATCTCTGATGTTCCTCGTGTCTCTCTGTAATGGTTTCTGCTTCAGCCTTCTAGGTTGGAGTATGTGGACACTCCCCTAGGACCTAGCGCTACTCCGTGTCACACGCCAGCTCTCCTTCTTGGGCCGGGAGTAAGTCTGCTGCCTCATCAAGCGGACGAATATCCAGAAGCTTCTGCACTGCTCCCATCATCTCCACGGTTCTTTTAATTCACCCACAGCATTCCTCTTCCTATTGCATTAGCCTTCTCTGCTCTGCAGGTTCGGTCAGTGTGCTTCACATTCAGGAGCCAGATCGTGGATGGTAACGTCTCCTGTCGCACTGCTCGTCCCTGCACTTCCCTTTTCCACAGCGCTGCTGACATTTTGAAACATCCAGCTCAATGAAGGTTTGCAAAAACAACTAGTCCACATATTGGGCCTCATTACGACCCTGGCGGTAAGGGGTTAACGCCAGCGTTAGCTGCGCCGACCCCTTACCGCCAACTACGAGGTCCCTTAGCGCCATGGCGCTTTTAACACCTGCTTTTAGCAGGTGTTAAAATCCATGGCGCTAAGGGACCATGGAGTTAATTACGCCACCGTAATTTACGGTGGCGTAATTAACGCCTTCCCCACTCCCATTATGCCCTATGGGGCAAAAATGGGAATGGGGAAGGGTAAATGGGGATTGGGGACTTACCGCCCCGCCGACCTCGGAATGGGGCGGTAAGTCCGCCAACCACCATGGCATAAACGTAGTTTACGCCATGGTGGTAAAGTCACGGCCCAGGCGGTAACTTACCGCCTGGGTCGTAATGAGGCCCATTGTGTTGCAAGCTCGTGTCACTTTGCACAAACTCCCTTGTCGTCCTCCTCGTCTCAGTACCAGAGTGGTTATGGGAGTTGAAGTCCATATTGAATCTTTTAACTTTGGAATGGTTTTTCTTATGAACTTTACATAAAGGCACATCAGAAACAAAAGGTGTTGTGGGTGTGTGAAAGGTGGGAACGTGAATAAAATGACAATAGGCCATTAAGAACTCAGGTATTAGATGGTCTTCCTCATGGGGTAGCGGGTAACACTGTGACTCCTCCAACAAATTCAAGACATCTGCCCGATAGTTGTCTCCTCCCATCTGATCATCCTTCATACAACTGCCTCCAGGGTCATGATCAGGTAGCGGCTGCCGTCACCAGGCCACATGGAAGGAAGTCACTGCCGGGGTATCAGTGATGACTCCATTGGCATAGAACTGAAAGCAGAATATGGCTCCACCCCAGTATAATAAGTAGCTGAGGGAGGAATATAGAAAGGAGCAGTGTCAAGATTAGGATCCACTTGAAAGCAAGGTAATACTACAGAGTTTACGATATACAGATCCTGTACAAAGAAATATGTATCCTTACCAGATTTGTTCACAGGTACAATGTGCATATTACATGGGATGATAGGGGGGACAGTAATTCCCTGGTACAATAATGAATGACAGTTGCAAACACTTGTTCATCTTCAGGGCATAGTGGAAACTTAGGGACCTTCAGGTAGCCTAGAATGGTATACCCAGATCCTAACTGGCTATATGTTGTATGTGCAGCCTACTTCATTGTCTTGCTGTGACCAAAGGCAACTAGGGACTTGGGATAACAAATCAATAAGATTGTTGCTGTGGTTAGCATTGTTCAGGGCTTGAGGTGTAATTGGTCCCAGTTGTAGAGTTTCAAGTACAACCTGTGTTTTCATAGGGAACATCTAGAAATGCTCCATCAGGTGTGCAGTTAATCGCACAGTTTAACTTGCACAAGAAATCTCCCCGTAGCAAAGGGAATAGTGACGACAGACTCCTCAAGAAAGCAGGCTTGTCTGCTATGTTTGTTGGTGAAAGGTCGGTGAATCAGGGTTTGGAACTCGAGACTTATTTGGGAAAGGGGCATCCAATGTTGCTGGTGTCTGTTAGGATATTCAAACTTTCAATGACCTTCCTGTTTCTAACAATTTCATGTTCTACCACTGTTTAATGTGGTGACACGTAAGGTGCTGGCAGCTCCTCTTCCACTCTCCTTCCCCCTCATTGCATATGTTTTCCCTTGCTGAGCCTCTCCTTCTGCACTGGAAGCTCTGTAGATGAATGAAATGACATCATGTTTTTGCCTTTTCTTTTTTCTGTTCATGGCACGCAGTCAGCGATTTACCATAGCCACAATTTCTACTAAAGGTTTAGTTTGCCAACCCACACAAATAACCTTGAGTTGTTGTATTTTGAATGAAACCCTCAAACAGAAGCAGCTGGAATTGCCTCATTTGACTTCTTCGTGCATCTGTGGGCTTATTTATACCGTAATGCTGAGCAAACAACATTTTGAGTCTGTCTAAGAAGTCTGTATGCCATTGTTAGTTTTTTCCCAGTTGGTGTTCTTTGGGAAAACCTCAAGGATTGCAATAGCAAACCACTTCTGGCGTATTTAGTTCTGCGCCTATGCCCAGGTTTGATGTTGGACAATTACTTCGTTCAATAAAGCGTTGTCATACTCCACTTGGCAAAATCACCCTCATGAGTTGATTCATATCTGCCCAACCTGGATCACAACACCGGATTATAGTCCGAAGCTCCTCAATACATCATTCTGGTTCTTCTCTTATGTTTGGAAAGTCTTTTACCAAATATCTAAGATCCCCTAGACTCCGTGGGGCATGCACAGTGACTACGCGTTCTCCCTTTTGCAGTCGCTCCTGTTGACTATCTTAAAGCGAGGCTTTATGGGGTCATACTGTGATCCCCTTCAAGCAGTGGAAGGCCTATATGGCGTTCCCCTGGAATCTGCCTTCCCTTCTCCACAGCTTGAAGACTACTCTGTGGGGCTCAGCTCCATTTTGTGTCATGATACAATTTGTGGTGGCTGGGCACGGAGGTGCCAAACAGCTTGCTGGTATAAACTAGACTCTTGATCTGGGGCATTTTCGGAAACAGATACCTGAACATTGCAGACAAAAAATAAATAATATTGTCTGTGGTTTACACCGTGGATTTCTGTAGAATTAATTAGGGATAGAGCAAGGCTTTAGGCAGGGTACAACTAGGGGATAGAGCAAAGCTTTAGCAAGGGTGTGACTAGAGGTGGATGGGTGGTATTTGCACTTTAGTTTTAAATGTTGGACATGACTTTTCAAATGTTCACTGGAATCTTTTAGGCCTCTTTAGACTCATTAATTTGTTTTTAGGCTTCCACATACTATTCAATATATCATTCCCACTGATCTGGACAAATATACCCCTTTTTAGATTTGAGTACTCTTAATCAATTTACTTATATCAAAGGTTGCATCAATTGGGAATTGTTAAGACACACTATCCTGTGTAAAGGATCTCCATTTATGTAAGGACTTTCAAGGTTGTTAGCATAGTCTGTGTACAGGACGTGTGCTGCTGTGCACCTTTCTGGAGACAGCACTTTCTTTGACTGAATTTTCCCTATCATATACTCGTACAAAAGGAAAATGCTGCTTTTTCAGTAATTCAAAAGGGGAATTCAACCAATTGCAGCCCAAGACAGGAAAGGTTCCAATCATCTGCTGGCTCTCAAGGTCCCACTGGCTCTTCTTGCTTTCAGAACTCACTCACATCAGAGGGACCTGGCATGACTGAAGACAGCTTAAACACCAAACCTTGTAAGCAACTCATACGTTATTACATTATCAATCATTCTTTATCCTGTTCATACACACCAGTGTATCCCACTATTCTATTCTAAGGTACGTGTGTCATTTACTGCTTCATCATGATTTTCAGTATCCAGGATATATTCTGCTAATACTGACATTGAGCATTTGAGTTGAATTCAGACCTTACCTGTACAAGCAGTACAAGCAGTGACAACCTCCCCAACCCAACCCAACCCAACCTGTGTTGCTTAGTAGTAGCAATCCTGTAGATGTGCCAGTTGAGCGTTCATGATCCAAGTCATAGAACCAAATTGTCAAAGCAAAAACCTCATTCTGCGACTTGTGTTTGCAACAGGTAACAAAGTCAGTTTATTTTCATTGCAACTTAAGGAAACAACCTGACATAATATCCCTGCCAGACCAAATGAACCCCTGATCATTCAGAACATGCTTATTTTGTAGATTTCTCAGCAAAGAACAGGGAGTAGATAGTTATTCTCAGGACATTGTAGAAAACAAACATTTAATAATCGTGCTATTTTCTGCTGTTCCTCGCCTGCACATCCCTGCCTCGCTAAGCAATGTGTTATGCCTAGCTTCAGTCTCCCGGTTGAACATCCAAGCTCCTTCAAATCACATGCTATGAGCGCACCTTTGCTTTTATCCCTGCAGCGCCTTGTGGGCCCCGCTTCTCTTCTACTTGGAGAGCCTTACTGACCGTCATGCTTCACTGTGTCAACAAACATGGCTGCCTTTCCAACACCTCTTTTTAGGCAGGTTCATGGTTCCCTTTCTAACTGATATAATGGCAGTTCATTTGTGCAGATTTGGCACCCACAGACCTGACTCATCTTCATGCATACAATGTCCTGATCCACCTTTTTGTGGATGACTGGTTCATTCACATTTACTATTAGATAATTTCCCATGGTCTATGAATACAAATTAATTAAGTGAATCATCATGTATGAATAACTACATGAATCAAACACAATTCAAATGAAAATATTTTAAAAAGTATCAAAAGATGCAATCTATTTGATATGCCTGGGTGGATTGCTCAGGAGCAAAGGCAAGTCTTTGACGTGTGGGCTGCCTGCAAGTCACAGGTTTAAATCCGACAGCAGGGCCGATGAAGCCTTTCATCCTTCTGAGGTTGATAAATCGAGTATCATAAAAATTGTATAATAATAACACCTGTAATTACAGCACTTAGAAGTGGGAGGAATCCAGCATGCAATTATATATAAGAACATGTACTGCTGTTACCTTCGGCCTTCCAAAGGTTTGCAGTTCAGAAGAGATGTGTTCAGTAGTGGCCAGGGCAATGTCTTCCAAATGATAGAGAGCTTGACGAACAGGCAGTATCTCCTGAGGTCCCTTCTCTAATTCCCAATTCCGCCAGTATATCTCTGGCTTCCGCTACAGAGGATAATATAATCTGTGGCATTCATGGTGGTTTAGGCCCAACTCCTCCCCAAGGCTAAAGTGAGACATCTATTAAACTGGGTTTTTGGACTAAGGGTTATTGCAGAGGATCTCTGTCCCTTTGACTATCCATCCATAGGTAGCTGGGCCCAAAAGACATGTATAGAAGCAACGGCCAAAGGCCGTGGCCACCTAGTGGGTGTAAAAGAAACATATACAGTGGACACGGCCGAAGGCCTTGGCTGGTGGCCCGTAAAAAAACTATAGTATAACAAAACCCTTGTAATCCACTGAAAAACCCTTTGTTAAAGTGTAATTAAGTAGTGCAATATTCAGACATCTGCAAAAGCATGGATCTAGACTTTCAGCGTATATCTGTGGTGCTCATATCATAGGAAAGCAGGGAAGGGTAATGAGGTGCCATGCGTTCGGAAGGTTCAGGATATCGAATAAGATAGGAAGAGATAGAAACACAGAGAGAAAGAGCGAGAGCAAGAAAGCTAGAGAGAAAGAGAGAAAGCAAGAGAGATCACCAAAATGTAGGAAACAATCTGTAGTCATTCTCATTCCCAAGGCATTTGCTCTTTCTCTGAAGAACTATACGGTACTGCTTTGCCCAGAAAACCAAGATGTGTAAGTGTGTAAATATATATTAACTGAAAAAACGTTGTTAAAGAGACATTATGGTTAAGTTGCACTAATAAAAAGCTATGAAATTCAATGAAATAATGTTGTTAAAGGGACATTATGGTTAAAAGTAAAACTGAAAAACCCTTGAAATTCGCCAGTTATGGTAATATAAGGAACCATAACTGGCGCCACCACGTGCACCGCTAAGACTAACACCAGGACATCAAAGATGACATCACAAATGTCATTGATGACATCTCTGATAACATCACATATCTGGGCCACTTGTTTTTGTTCACTGACATTTCTAGGCCAGGTGGTTTTGTAAACCGACAGTCAGAATATTAAAATTCAAAAGGTGCTATATATCTAGACGTTATCCTTGTCGTATGTTCTTAAAGTACTTTGCTTAGGGTTTGGTCTCAGCTCATGGTGCACATACATGGGGCAATAAGCAGGCATCAAAGTCACAATTCATTTGTGTCATGATTCCTGCCCCTCATGTCCCTAGCCCTCCAAGATGTCAGGCTGGAGCCAGGCCACGATCACCTACATGGGCCTCAAGGGCCTCTCCATCCCTCCAAAGACCCACTTGGATTCAGACTTGGCACTTGTGGCACCAGACTCACTCACTCCCATGGGATAACATTGGGGATTGGACTTGTGGTGCATTGATGGGGACAAGATCGATGCCCCCACATATTTCGGTTCCCAGAACTGCATGTGCGGTCTAGTCTTTTGGGTGTGGTTCAGCCCAGAGACACCTGGGATACCCAGAGACTATTTAAGCCACACCCAGGCTGAGAAACATGCTTTGCGTTTTCTGCACCTGCAGCGTGACACTCACTGTGTTCGGATCGGTCTCCAGTAGGCCTGCATCTTTCTTCTGCGCTCAGCTCCTGCAAGAACAAAAACACTGTTAGGAATATCCTTACCTTGCGGCGCTTCTGCCCATCATTCATCGCTCCTTCTGTTCTGCGGGCTTCTTCGGTGGTGTCATTCCCATCCCGGCACACCGCTTCCTAAGCAAAAGGGAAAAGAACAGAAAAAAGGCATTATTAAGCATTCTGCAAATCTTCGCTTATTTTTAAATACTGTACGAGCTTCAAACGCTTACCTGAATCCCAGCCGTTCTGGGGGAACTCTGTCTCCGGAACTTCTCATCCATCTGCAAGAGGGAAAAGGCACTCCAGATTAGCATGGAAATGTATGGAGGCGCTGCATATCATGCTTACCCACTGCATTTGTTCTTCATAACCGGCATCCATGCTGAAAACGTCGCGGCACCTAAAAGACGCAGAAAAAGAACTCAGTTCAATGCAAATACGAAAGGGGTGCATCGCGCATCGTGCTCTCACTCACCTTCAGCGCTACTCATCTCAGCAGCACGCCGCCATCCACGGACGCCGGCCATCATCTAAGGAAGGAAAGGAACGAAGTTAGAGAACTGTTCAAAAGACTCATTATACTTACCTGTCAGACTCTTGCCAGTGAAGTAACTAGGCAGCAACGAGCCTGCATCAATCAACGCGCCCCTGCACTGAAAGCAGGACGGAGAGTACACTAGCCAAGAAAACAAGGGCCAGTTTCCAGTCGAATAGCCTCCAGGGAAGGGTTCGAGGTTGTAAGAGGTCAGAACAGGCTGAGTGACGTCCCGTGGATACCAGGTGAGCGTTACAGAACACAAAGACTCACATCAATATCCACCTGGGCGTCATCGAAACGTCAGAAACCGACCAGTTAGCCCACATGTTGGGGCAGCTACGTTCCGAAGTACATGCAGCCAGGCAGGAGACCAACACCCTTAGGAGAGAGCTGATAGTAGCCAAAGAGCGCACTGATGATTTAAGCCGGCAACCTCTCCAGTCACAAGCAGGGCATGCAGCATTGCCGGGAAGCGTGCCCTCGATGCCAGCGCCATCAGCCAATCCCATTCCGATAACCCTTCCTGGGGCAGTTCCCTTTGCCCCGCCCGAACGATTTACGGGGGATCCCAAGAGGTTTGCAACATTCATGAACCAGTGCCGCCTGCACTTCCTTTGTAGGCCAGGGGCCTTTCCGAATGACCAATCACAGGTCACTTTTGTGCTATCCTATCTAAGTGGTAGCGCCGCGGACTGGTCTGTACCCTTTGTGGCCCAAGACGATCCTTTGCTGCATGACTTCAGGGGCTTTCAGCAGGAGATGGAAAAGCTGTTTTCCCGTCATACTCATGGGCAGGCATTAGACAATGAACTTCTGTCCCTACGCCAAGGGAATCAAGACCTATTAACATACATAGCCATGTTCATTAGACTCGTAGTTGAAGCAGAATGGCCAGTGGAGAAGAGAACCACGTTATTTCATCGGGGGTTGCGGGGGGAGCTCAAGGATGTTCTCAAGGATGTTCTCGCACAGGTAGTGAACCCCCCGAAAGACTGCTCAGAATTAATTGACCTTGTTGTTCAACTGGATCATAGGTTGTAGGACCGAAGAGCAGATCGAACCAGACTGGACCCTCGCCCTGTGTATGTGCATTCAAAGGACAACACTGCCCGAACAACGGAAGGTTCAGGAGAACAATGCAAATCGGGGGGGTCAGATCCCCCTTGACTAAAGTGGAAAGGGATAAAAGGAGACAGAAGCAGTTATATCTGTACTGTGGAAGGTCAGGTCATTTCCTTAAAGAGTGCCCTGGGAAGCCACCGAGGAGGAGAGTAGGCGCCATGGACAAGGAAGATACCATCAAGGAATCAGAAAACTTCCCAGCCCAGCAAGTGTAGTGGTCCACTTGTCCAGCGAAGAAAGTGAACTACAGACCTCCCATTTTGCACTATCTGTGGTCTTGATCAATCACCAACAACCATCTTGGATGCATGCAGTAAGAGCGAACATAGACAGTGGAGCCGTTGGGAATTACATCGACCAGGATCTTGCAGCAAAGATGGGGCTTCCGTTACGCCCTAAATCAACCACTGACACTGTTACCACTGCTGACGGCACGTAATAGCTTCTGGTCCAGTATCTCAATGCACTGCAGCTTTAACCCTTCTGTGCCAGGATGGACACCAAGAATCTATCATTTTCGACCTCATTAAGGCACCACAGTTCCAGTTGATTTTGGGAATGCCATGGTTGGTAGGTCACAATCCTCGAATCGATTGGCGAGCAAAAGAATTGGCCTTTCCTGAGACTTGCGCCCACCCATGTTATCACCAAGAGAAACAACCAATAGACACCAGAACCTCCACGCTTGCGACTGTGGCAATCGGCACCGTACCAAGTGAATACCAGGACTTTCAAGATGTCTTTCAGAAAGAAAAGGCTAATACCCTGCCACCGCATAGAGCATACGATTGCCAAATCGACCTGATACCAGGCGCACAAATCCCTTGTGGGCGAATTTATGCACTCACAGCCAGATAACCAGCACCTGAAGGCCTATCTTGACCAATACCTGGCCAACGGGTTCATCCGTCCCTCGAAGTCTCCAGCAGCCAGTCCTCTACTCTTCGTACTGAAAAAGGAGGGGGACTTGAGAACATGCATCGACTACCGCGCACTGAACCAGATTACCGTAAAAAATGGCTACTCCCTGCCACTGATCCCTGAATTGCTTGATCAAGTCAAAGATGCCCACATCTACACAAAACTAGACCTAAGGGGGGCATGTCACCTTGTTCGCGTAAAACAGGGGGACGAATGGAAAACTGCTTTTCACACCAAATACGGCTTGTACGAATATCAAGTAATGCCCTTTGGCCTTTGCAACGCGCCTGCTGCATTTCAATACTTCATGAATGAACGATGTCCTACGGGAATTGATTGATGTCTGTGCTCTAGTGTACATCAACGATATCCTAGTATATTCTGCATCAAAGCAGGACCACGTTAAACACGTCCGATCCGTATTGGAGAAACTCTGTCAACACCAGCTCTACGCCAAGCTCGAAAAGTGCTCATTCCACGTCTCCGAGTTGGAATTCCTGGGCTTTATTCTCAGCCTGAATGGAATCCGAATGGATGTACACAAGGTAGATGCTATCCTGAACTGGCCATCCCCAAATTCATTCAAGGGGGTTCAAAGTATGCTGGGTTTTGCAAACTTCTATCATTGGTTCATCCCAGGATTTTCGCAAATCGTGCATCCCATCACGTCATTACTAAGGAAAAGCAACAAAAAGTTCCAGTGGACAACAGAAGCCGAGGAGGCTTTCCAGGAACTCAAAGCAAGATTCACATCTGCCCCAATCTTACGCCACCCTCGCCCTGATCTCCGATGCCTGGAGGAAACGGACGCCTCAAGCATGGCTATGGGAGCCATCCTCTCAAAAAAGGACCCCGAAACGGGCCAGTTACACCCTGTTGCCTTCTGGTCGTGTAAATTCACACCCCCTGAACTCAATTACGCTATCACAGACAAAGAACTCCTGGCCATTAAGTCAGCCTTTAAGGCATGGCGGCACTATCTCTTGGGCGCCAGACACACAATCACTGTAATAACTGACCACCGGGACCTCCAGTACCTAAAAACGGCAAAGGCCCAATCCTCACGACAACTACGTTGGGCTCTTTTTTTTGCCGAATATGACTACGTGATTACATTTCAACCAGGGGTGAAAAACGGGAAGGCCGATGCCCTTTCCCGTATGGGGGTGGAAGAGCAAGGGTATCAGACCCCTGTCCCAATAGCAATCATCCCGAGTGACAAGCTCCTAGGAATCACAGCAACCATAACTCAGAAAGAATTACATGAAGAAATCCAAAACCTGATGAGTCCGGAGCAATTACAAGCGTGGAGTGCACAAGGTAAACATTACATGATAAAAGATCAGTTTCCCTACTTCAGGAATAGTTTATTCTTACCAAACCAAGAACTACGAGAACAAGTCATGTCCGGTTATCATGATTCCTTGATCGAGGGCCACCCCGGAATCGCTAAAACCCTAGCCAAGGTAAAACGAAATTATTGGTGGCCCACGTGGCGTAAAGACATTATCCAATTCATCCTATCTTGTGGAGTGTGTGCTCAAAACATGTCATCCAAGCAGAAACTGGCTGGGCTATTACAACCATTGGAAATCCCACCAGCACCCTGGCACACGTTGTCCCTCGATTTTATTACTGACTTACCACCCAGTCAAGGGTTTAACACTATTCTTGTGGTCGTGGACCTATTTTCAAAAATGGCACATTTCATTCCTCTTAAGGTGCTCCCAAATACTTCCACTCTGGCAAAGGTATTTCTTGAAGGCATCGTATGGCTACATGGGTTTCCTTCAGTTTTGGTCTGAGACCGAGGTACTCAATTCGTATCTAACTTCTGGAGAAAATGCTGCTCTATGGCCCAGATCAACATCCGGCTATCCACCAGTCACCATCCCCAATCGGATGGTCAAACTGAGAGGACAAATCAGACGCTCGAGCAGTATCTGCGTTGCATGTTACACCAAGTTGAAGGAAGCTGGTTCGACCTATTATGGATAGCTGAATATGCTTATAATAATTCCCTACACACCAGCACTGGGCAGACACCCTTTTATACCATGTATGGCAGGCACCCACGTACTTCTGAGTTGGACGTTCCTACAACCCTGGAAATGCCAGCAGTCAAAACCTTGCACACAACCATTTCTCAAACCTTTAAAAGGGCAGCTGAACACCTACTTCAAGCTAAGAATCGCCAAAAGAAGTTTGCTGATCAACACCGAGCAAAGGCCCCCAACTACCAAGTGGGAGACAAAGTCTGGCTGGCGTCTAAACACGTGTCCATTAAAGGAGCCCGAACTTTCCGTCCAAGATACCTGGGCCCATTCACTGTCACCTCTGTGATAAATCCTGTGGCGGTCAGACTAGCTTTGCCGTCAAACATGCAGATTCATCCTGTGTTCCACGTGTCTCTCCTTAAACCTGTTCAACCTGGGACCCGGATAGCAACGCCACCACAGCCAGTAGTAGTCGCCCGGGAGCCAGAATTCGAAGTCAAGGACATCCTAGATTCAAAGTACGTCAGATCCAAATTATACTACTTAGTAGACTGGAAGGGGTATGGTCCACAAGACAGGACATGGGAGCCTTGTGAGTACATCCATGCACCTCGCTTGCTTAGACGATTTCATCAAAACTATCCAACCAAACCAGGACCAGACAGAAGAGCCACCTTGATAGGGGCCTTGGGGGGGAGTGCTGTCATGATTCCTGCCCCTCATGTCCCCAGCTCTCCAAGATGTCAGGCTGAAGCCGGGCCACGATCACCTACATGGCCCTCAAGGGCCTCTCCATCCCTCCAAAGACCCACTTGGCGTCAGACTTGGCACTTGTGGCACCAGACTCACTCACCCCCATAGGATAACATTGGGGATTGGACTTGTAGTGCATTGATGGGGACAAGATGGATGCCTCCACATATTTCGGTTCCTAGAACTGCATGTGCGGTCTAGTCTTTTGGGTGTGGTTCAGCCCAGACACACCTGGGATACCCAGAGACTATTTAAGCCACACCCAGGCTGAGCAACATGATTTGGGTTTTCTGCACCTGCAGCGTGACACTCACCGTGTTCGGATCGGTCTCAAGTAGGCCTGCATCTTACTTCTGCGCTCAGCTCCTGCAAGAACAAGAACACTGTTAGGAACAGCCTTACCTTGCGGCGCTTCTGCCCATCATTCATCGCTCCTTCTGTTCTGCAGGCATCTTCGGCGGTGTCATTCCCATCCTGGCACGCCGCTTCCTAAGGAAAAGGGAAAAGAACAGAAAAAAGGCATTAGTAAGCATTCTGCAAATCTTCGCTTATTTTTAAATACTGTACAAGCTTCAAACGCTTACCTGAATCCCAGCTGCTCTGGGGGATCTCTGTCTCCGGAACTTCTCATCCATCTGCAAGAGGGAAAAGACAATCCAGGTTAGCGTGGAAACATCTAGAGGCGCCACATACCGCGCTTACCCACCGCATTTGTTCTTCATAACCGGCATCCACGCTGAAAACCTCACGGCACCTAAAAGACACAGAAAAAGAACTCAGTTCAATGCAAATACGAAAGGGGTGCATCGCGCTCTCACTCACCTTCAGCGCTACTCATCTCAGCCGCACGCCGCCATCCCGGACGCCGGCCATCATCTAAGGAAGGAAAGGAACGAAGTTAGAAAACTGTTCAAAAGACTCATTATACTTACCGGTCGGACTCTTGCCAGTGAAGTAACTAGGCAGCAACGAGCCCGCATCAATCAACGCGCCCCTGCGCTGAAAGCAGGACAGAGAGCACACTATCCAAGAAAACAAGGCCCAATCGCCAGTCGAATAGCCTCCAGAGAAGGGTTGGAGGTCGTAAGAGGTCAGAACAGGCTGAGTGACGTCCCCGTGGATACCAGGTGAGCGTTACAATTTGTATACATGAAGATAAACTTTAATATTATTAATATTTTCTGGTGATGCTGTTTCTTTCTTCCTTTCTTAAGTTTCCCTGTATGTCTTTCTGATTTGTATGCATTCTGGGTCTTCATATATATTGTTTGTACTAGTACAAGTGTGTAGTAAGTCTTACATTGTTAGATATTTATTACATGTTTAACATTACTCAAAGCTCTGATAATGTAGCATCCATTATTTCACTATACAAAATTGCAAGATTAAAAATATTGTACTTCTATGGTGCATGCTGCAGCCATTGCCTATGTTTATATATGATTAGGTTCCTGTATTAACAACAGCACTCCAATATAATGTTTTGTTTAGATGAGTACATTCTTTAATAGGGTCAGTAGTTTGTGAAAGGTCTCCCGATCACCCCAAATGTCTTGTTACCAATATTATGAACACAACCTCTTGTAGGGACATTTCATCAAAATGAATGGCATATGTGATGTCATCAGTGATGTCGTCAATGACATTTTTGATGTCGTCTTTGATGTCCTGGGTGTTAGTCTTAGCAGTACACGGTGGTGGTGCAAGTTATGGTTGCTTAGCTTACATAACAGGTTTTTTCGGTTTTACTTGTAACCATAACGTCCCTTTAACAACGTTTTTTCATTGAATTTCATAGTTTCTTGTTAGTGCAACTTAACCATGACGTCCCTTTAACATTGTTTTTTCAGTGAATTTCATGGGTTTTTACCAGTGCATGCTAATTTCCTACAATTTACTAATATCGTACTTACCCAAATATAGCAACATTCTTGTCCAATTTAGAAAGTTTCACCTTTCAACTCCACCGTTTAACATAATTTGTAACACTTCTATACACTTTTTGCAACTTTTTGCACTGCTTTTGCGTCCGTCAGCGTCCTCGAACGCCTGACGTCATCACAGACTTTCCGGACAGCCTCACGTGACATCGCGCGAAGCATGATGACGTGTCCGTGAACGGGTCCACACTTTGCGATCGGGACCGTGCTTCGCAGACAGTTCAGAACTGCACTTTATGCTGATCTAGCAACTTTCAAGCTCAAACTGTACCCTTGCACAGCTCCTTCACTAATTCTGACTCATTATCCATTAACAATCTAGTACAGAGCACATACTTGAAAGAATATATTAGCAAAACTGCAATTTACTTATAAAATGCCATCAGCTATTGCCATCCCTCCTCCCCAAGACCCACCACCAGCTAGAGGACCTACACAACAACACAACAAAAAAAGTGCAGTGCTTGCAAAGACAATGAAGAGGATCAAGAGGATGAGGTAGAGGAAGTGCCCACCTCTAGCACCCAGAGAGAATCAAGGGTGTGGCAGTTCTTTACCACTGTTGGGAATGTACCAAAGGCTAAAGCTGCCAAAGTGAAATGCAATGAGTGCAACGTTGTACTCAGTCGCGGACTACCTGGACAGTACTCCTATGAGACCACCTCCATGCGCTGCCACACCCAATCCAACCACTGCAATGCTCTCAGAAAGGTTGTTCCTTTCTTAGGAAGTAGTAGGCTGTCTTCCTCCACCACATCTTCCTCAACCAATACTGTAACAGAGGCTGTTGATCCATATCTTTCGAAGACAACAGTCCTCTGTATATACTGCAACACACCACTCTTTAGGGGGAAGCAATTTTGAAGTGCTTTTGAAGCTGTAATCAAGGAACATGAGAAACACTTCCCTCTACCTTAGATGTACCACACACGCAACATCTTCCCCTGTCCATCCACCCCTCCATATTGGTGCTTGGTGCCTCTTCCCTCATTTCCCTCCCCACCTTGAATTCTAACCTCTCCTGTAAAACAAAAATCAAAAAACAACAACAAAAAAGGTTCCATTACGAACCACCTTTCACAGTTAAAAAATAGAACTAAAATAAATAATCTTATAGACTCCATCTACTTTACATTTCTCAGTAAAGTACATAGACTCAATACGATTTTCCAACATTTCCATTAGCATTTTGTGTTATGCTAATAGGAATAATGTGGCGTTCATCCCCCGTGCCAGGGAATGGAATGGGGAATGACGGCACAGCAGCCCAAGTTATTGGCCCAAACGAAGCAAGGCCAGATAACGCGGGCTCCGGACCGTTATCACCCTGCAATGGGGGATGAAGGCCATTAGCACCCCGGGGTGCAGCGTCCTGCTGTAGGAAGAAAAATCCTTTTCCAAGATGGTCACCATGGAAACGGAAGACATGGCTCCGTACAGAGCCGTTCTTCCCTTTCTATGGCGGCCTGCAAAAGGCAAAGAGGGAACCCTATGACCATATTAAGCTTCCATACACCAACTACCACTTAACAATCTTTTACACATCTTTTCCTCTACATTTCCCTTACTTATCCAAAACATGTGTACACAATGCTCCTATAAATACACATATGCATTGTGCAGTGAGAGAAGTGCATGAATGGAAGGGACAGTACGAATTGGCATCTGCTCATGAGAACCCAGGAGGGAAATGCAGAGGAGTCCCAAGGGTGGGATGCATCTTAACCATAACATCACTTTAACAATGTTTTTTGTCAATATTCATGGTGTTACATCACTGTATATAAGTTATTAATAATTATGTCTATCGTTATCAGCAGGGCATGCTGAGGATGGAAACCATCATTCAATTGACAACAGCATAAGGCTCCACAATGACCCCAGCCGAACCAAAGCACCCCTATTATTCATTGCATCTACCCTGCACCCTAGTTCAATGTCTATTGTACCATAATAATGTAACCATTGGCCAGTGCTCATGGCTTGCAGCCATGGCCAGTCTCCAAATCCATGGGGAATAGGCTTCGGCCATGATACATTTCTTAATAAGTAAATCAGAGTACACATTTGCCGAGGGCCAGGCCCGCTACCCAGACATCAAATGTATATCACTATTTTTTCTACTTACATTCTTACACTTTGGAAAACTAAATCACAAGACATATTTCCAAAAACATGCCTGCAGGTCATTGCTAATGCTCGTCGCGCAAGTTTGTTGTAATTGGCTCCACCACTTCAGGCTGTAACCGTAAACAGAATATGTTTTCCCATTCAAACCTACCGCTTCGGCCATGCTGCAAGCCCCAATAAGCAAATTACAGTACACATTTCTCCTTACTTATGGCCAGGCCCATTGACCAGACGCCAACGTTATATCACTGTGTTGTGTACTTACTATTTATACTTTAAAAAAGAAATAGTTGCAAAACCATGATTTCCAGTTCTTGCTGATCCTCCTCGTGAATATTTGCTGCAATCCCATCCAGCACTTCAACCTGTACCCCCAAGCACATTTTTCTTTCCTTCCAAACCTATTCCGATTTTTAAATACTTTACCACATAGCCGGTCCCTGGTGGACATGGCCACTTCAGCCCCATTAGTCGTCTCTTGTGGTCATGGCCAGCAGATAGATTGCCCGAGTCATGACCTTATGCCATGACCCGGACAATCTGGCCACTGCCCATGGCTACAGCCTATACCTCAGTCACCAAAGGTATATCACTATTTTTTGTACCTACACTATGACACTTGTCAATAAAATAAAACACTGACACATTTGTAAAACCATGCTTTCAGGTCCTTGCCGATGCTTCTTAAACAAGTTTGCTGGAAATCCGCCCATGTTTTATTTTTTCAAAAGTGTCAAAATGTATGTACATACAATAGTCATATAACTTAGCCCTCACTTGACGAAATCCATTCAGGGTTTGCACAAAGATTCAGGGCTATAATCTTACTGAAACATGTGTCCACATTTGTCAAACGGCAACAAGGTTATAAGCCATCTAAAAATGTTGAAACCCCCCCTCTAATGTTGCCCCTTCTTAACAAAATCCCACCCAACTTTGCAAAAATCTTTATATTTAGATATAAAATCTTTTTGCAAACTTTTGTGCAGATTCGTCAAATGGCACCACATTTATAAGCCTTTACAATATTTTGGCACCACACTCTCAAGAACCATTCAGAATCAGACCTAGAATGAAATTCCAGAATTGCATGCAGTTTCGTTGAGTGGCGCCAAAAGTTATAATCCATCCAAAAACTGCTTTTAGCCAACCCTGTAATGCACAAAAATGCATCAATGCCCCCGAACATCTAATATGTTCGTGGACATCACAGGGCTGTTCCGGACTGTTCGCGGACATCGGAGGAGGAAACATGTCAGTTTTGGGGTTTTTTAAGGCCATATCCCATCCCATCCTCATCACCCCACCTCCCGTGAGATTGTTTGATACGTTTGACAAGTGCAATGTTGTATTTTTTAATATGGTTTACCGCGATGTTTGCAGACAACAGGCACTGTCCGCGATTCCAACATGTTGCGTGTTTCCAAAAATAGGACGCATTTGCGCTTTTCTCCATCAAATAAGCGGACATTACGCCGGCCCCTGGGCCAATTGGAGGCCTGTCTGCAGACTGAACAGGGAAGTGAGTTTGCGGACCAAACCCAGATATTACACCTTTTTTAACCTACTTTTTGTTTGTTTTAAAAAAAATACTGGACGGATTCACACAAAATTGACAAAAGCACGCTTTTGGGACCAAGCCACCACTCCAGCTGTAAATTTGGTGAAAATCCGTCCAGCGGTTTGGGCTGTGGACGTGAATAAATAGTTTTCCATTTTGTCTATGGGAAAAAACACGCATTTTACGACCCTCCCTAAAACTTTGCCACCTCTTAAGTAAACCTAACCAAACTTCGCAGGATCCATCTGATGGGGCCATGTACTTTGCAAAGTTTTGTGAGGCTTCATCCATGGGGGGGCAAGTTATAAGCTGCCCAAAAAGTGCTCTTCCTATGGGTTGAGCAACTTAACCATAACTACAGGGCCACTATCACTGGGGTGGTAGTGGCCAGTGCAAAGCCTTGGTGGACTTGAAGCACAGTCCTGATTTATGATCAGAGCCTATCTATTTTTCCTGCAGCTGGTTCGATCCTCGGGTTGGCAAATTTTCATGCAGATGCCCTGAGCAAAAATATACATTGCCAGGTTCCTTCCTTCTACTACTTTGATAATCTGAGTCCTTCTCTACATCGCCAGTCCCCATTCTTTTGCCCCTAGAGAAAAATTAAAATTTTTGATCAAGCGCACAGCCAAAACCACTGGACGGAATTGGACCAGGTATAAACAACATGGGCACGAAGCATTGACTTAATTTCTGGGAGCGGTCTGGGGTTATTACATCCAGTAGTTCTTTAAATATTTGAAGGAGAAGGGGGAGCCACCTTCTCCTAATATTATAGCTATATCTCCCATGGTGAATTGCAGCATAGAGGGTGACAGGATTTTCATAAATGTAAAAGCAGTCATTTTCCCCCCAAATTCTATTGCTAATAACTTGTGACTTGCTGCATGGATTTGGATGACATTTTTTAAACAAAACATTTGTTAAGGCCCCCGAAACTCCAACTTCAACATTTGGCAACAATGCATTATAAAATTTGTTATTAAGAAAACAAAACACCACGGGCCTCATTACGAGGTGGGCGGTAAGGGATTACCGGCACCGGTAAGGGCACCGGTGCTGGTAATCCCTTACCGCCCTACAACGAGTCCTACCTTAACGCCTGGTGTTACCAGGCGTTAAGGACAGGACCCGCAAAGGGACTTTGGAGCTAATAACGGTACCACAATTTGCGGTACCGTTATTAGCGCCTTCCCCATCCCCATTGAGCCCTATGGGGGCTCAAATGGGAATGGGGACGGGCCCTGGTGAATGGGGAATTACCGGCCCCGTCAACCTTGGAATGGGGTGGTCATAGCTTCATTCACCAGGGCGGAGTCGGTAAGGTTTTGGAGGCAGCCATGGCGCTAATAGCGCCATGGTTACCTCCAACCTCGTAATGAGGCCCAACATATTTGGACCAAATAAGAAACAACTTTGGCACAAAGTATTAACTTAAATTTCTGGACTGTTTTGGGGTAAATTCACCCAGTAGTAAAAAAAAAAACATATTTAAACAAGCTTATTACAAACTTTTTTAAAACACAATTAAAACCACGTCATGAGTCTATATGCATAATGCTTCCTTCTTGACATATTTCATGACAATTTCATCTTGCTGTGTCATCGTACAGGTTATTTCATCAATCATTTTTGGACACTGTCTAAATAAAATGTTAGGAAAAAAATCCTTTTTTTATCGTTTCCCTCCATGGAGCAATTTCACAGATCTTCCGCACTCAACAAAGTTCTTTGCATTATGTGTGCACCCAGATGTTTTGTTCGCAGTGATCTCAGGGCAGGGCAGAACAGGGTCAGGTGTTTTATTGATTCATTTGTCCTTGATCCAGTAGTTTTAAATATTTGACAGAGAAGGGAGTGCCCCCTGCTCCTTAAAACCTTTATCACTTATATGGGCCTTGATGCTTTTTACAGCAGAGAGGCTGAGCGAGGCTGATAGCGTTTGACTTGCTGGATCGATTTGGATGAAATTGTCTAATCAAACAGTTTATCCATAGCCCAACTGAACTGGATATTTTGGGTACAATTTGTTAGAAAATGAAAAGGTTATTAAGAAAACATAAAAACGCTGTTTTCAGCCTACTCACATTCATTTTCCCCATAGAGAAAAGTTGCCATTTTTGAACAGCCGTAACCGCTGACAGCCAAAAACCACTTGGCAGATTTGGCTCAAATACGAAACACTTTGGGCACAAAGTGTTGACTTAATTTCCTTGACTGTTGTGGGGAAAATACACCCAGTAGTTTTTAAAATATTTGAATGAGATTGGGGTGCCCCCTGCGCCTTGAAACCTTTATATCGGTATTACAATGGAGAGTGTGAGAAAAGCTTAATAACTTTTGACTTGCTGGATGGATTTTCATGACATTTTCTAAACCAAGGGATTGTCAATGCCCCCCCCCCAAACTGGATATCAGTCATTAAAAAATTAAAATGTTATTAACAATGGTGTAAATAGTGTATAGTGGGTCCAAAACAAACATATTGGGGGAACATGTACAGTGGACACGGCCTTCAGCCATGGCCACTGGCTAGTGGCCCGCTAGTGTTTTAGAATATACAGTGGGCACAGCTGAAAGGCTTTGCTCACTGGCCAGGGCTGAAGTGGCCCAAAAAAGACATGTGGGCCCAAAAGACATGTATGGAAGTAACAGCCAAAGGCCGTGGCCACCTAGTGGGTGTAAACGAAACATAGACAGTGGACACGGCCGATGGCCTTGGATAGTGGCCCGTAAACAAACTATGGTATAACAAAACCCTTGAAATCCACTGAAAAAACGTTTGTTAAAGTGCAATTAAGTTGACCAGAATTAATGCAACGAAACCCTGGAAATTCAGCAGATTTGGGAAGTCATGACCAGCTTAACTCAGCGTGTAGCAGGATGAGCCAAAGGCTGTGCCAAACCAGAGGAAAAGAGAGGGGAAACATAGCAGATAAGATAGTTGCCCAGTCTTTCTAAATCAATCCGTGCTCCATATGAAATCTCTCAAAGGACCCCATGGGTAACAGGGGAAGCCCAGTAAGGAAAATGGTGCTCCACGCCTAATGTGCTGCAGCTCTGGGGCTTCTTGTTTATCTCTCCTTTTGGTCTGCTGGGTTGGCCTTGAAGGAGACATTAGAGACACTGCGGGTGGGGGAGTGAGGAGGAAAACACAGCTTTCAACAGCAAAGGCTGCAGGAGCATAGTCATTTTTTGCAATCCAGTTAAAGGAAATACTTTAGTTTCATCTCGCCATGTAGTGGAGTACTAGTACTGTCTTTTTGGCTTTGAGAAGTGCAGGCACTCATTTTCTCCAAAATAAGAAGTGCAGGTACTGAGGGCCTGGTAGAACCTGCTCATTTAAAGCACTGATGATAGCTCTATAGCAAGTCCTTGGAAGGACTGGCTGATACACCCACCATGCAGATCAATGTCACTGCCTACTGGCTACCCTCAAAGCCTATAAACATGGAATGCTGAGGGTAGAAGGGAATTCGACTTTGGAGACTTGGTTGAAAGGCAGTCTCAACTTTCTCTTTCCAGGGTATGCGTTGTATTGGAAGGCTAGATCAGTAGGGAGAGGGGCTGGTGTTGGTATTTTGGATGAGAGAGGTATTCAATACTCAGTAGTTGAGTTTGATGGGGACATTGAACTTAAAAGTATAAAAATACAAGTGGGTAATAGAATGATAGTTGTGCTCAACTTCTATAGCCCTGTGCATACCCCTTGATAAAGGGGCGTTACAGCATACCCTGGGTCAAGGGTGCAAGTTTATATTCTGAGGCGATTTTAAAAGTCATAATACCTTATGGAATAGTCCTGTGACAGACATGAATGGGGTAGACTTGAGGCAATGGCAGAAGAGTATGGGCTTGTATTGTTGAACTCTAACAAATACACAATGGGGGATGTGACTACAGGGGTCTTGCCTTGATTTGACGTGGGTATCAGTGAGTTTGGTGCCTACGTACATGTGGAAGGTGAGGACAGATGGGGAGATGGGGAGTGATCATGGATCTATTGCGCTGGAGTTAAACGTCAGGGTGGTAATAGCAACCAGTTTTACCCTCCATGGTTGTAACATTAGAAAAATTGACTGGGTGAAGTTTCGTTCGAGGTGCACTGGATTGATGGTGGACAGTGGAGAAGGTAGAAGGCAGAGTTCACACTTGCCCTTCACAACAGAAGAGTTGGATCAAGCGATAGTGCATGTGTTTCAGAGTGTAGTGGAAGAAGTGGCTCTGGCTCAGAGAAAGCAGTTTAGGAAACCCCAGGTGCTGTAGTGGTCATCAGAATGTTCGGCAGCTGTAAGGGACAGGAAGAGGAAATGCCAGAAGGCCTTGCACTCCAAGTGTGTGGAGGATGTGGTGGCATATAAAAAGTTATGGGCTTTTGCCCAAGGTGTAATCACGTCACATAAGAGATTATTGGAGGTAATATTGCAGGGGATTCTGGCGATACGAGTATGGCGCAGGTATGGGTGACATTTAACCGTTTGACGGTTCAGGCAAGATGGAATGATCAGATCCAGCTCATCACTGTCGACGGCGTGAATTGGTTGATGATTGGAGTAAAACGAATGATTTAAGGGCACATTGTGTGGCCCTGCACAGTACGTGTAATTATTCTTCTCAGCTAGACAAGGGATGACAAATTTCAAGATGCAAATGTGAGTGTGTTTGAGAATAAGGAGGTGTGGACGCCCTGTTTGGAAGTGCCTTTCTCTAAGTGGGAGTTACGGAAAGCCTTGAAGGGGAGTAGGGACTCTAGCCTGGGGAGGATGGTGTGCGATATGTCTTCCTGCAGATGTTACTGGATAAGTGCTTGGAGATAGTGTTGAGACTGTATAATATGGTGTGGGCCAGTGGGATGATGCTGCTTGGGTGGAAGAGGGCTATCATCCTCCCAGTTTTGAAACCGGAGAAACTACCTGATTCCTGTAGGTCTTATCGACCCATAGCTCTGACAGCTGTTCTATGCAAAGTAATGGAGAAAATTGTATGTAAAAGACTGGTATACTTTCTGGAATCAGAGGGTAAACTGAGTGTTTTCCAGAATTGATTCGGAAACATAGGTAAGTTATGGATGCTGTGATTGCTCTGGCGTCAGACATTGAAGAGGCCTTGAGCTGCGCAGAAATGGTGGATGCAATCTTCATAGACATGAAGAAGGCTTATGATATGGTGTGGAGAGGAGGTCTGCTCTAGACTTTGCGGAAGAAAAGTCTTCATGGGAAATTGTTTTCGTGGTTGAAGAATTTTTGGGAAAATAGTGTTTTGTGTGAAATTGAGGGATACGTTATGCCAGGAATATCTAATGGAGAATGGGACTCCTCAGGGCAGTGTATTAGTCTTATCCTCTTTAATATAGCGGTGGGTGGTCTAATAGGAAATGTCCAGGAGTATGGATGTAAAGTCAGGTTCTATGCGGATGATGGGGTTCTATGTGTGAGAAAGAAGCGAGCTGGTAGTATTCAGGAGAATTTGCTTAGCACATTGGATGTCATGGAAGGATGGTGCACAAAATGGTGTTTTACGATGTCTAGCTCCAAATCAGTTTGTATGTTGTTTCACAGACGTAGACCTTGACCTTAGACTGTGTGGGATTGTGTTGGAACAAGTGACGGAATTTAGGTAGCTGAAAGTGTCTCTGCATGAGCATTTATATTGGAAAACACAGGTGGACAGGACGGTAGAGAAATGTAAAGGACGCCTAAATCTGCTAAGAGCGGTGTCGGAGCAGGTGGGGGGAATGTCAAAAGAGCATAAGACTGCTGCATATTGGAATGGTTAGGAGTGTGTTGGAATACAGGGTTTAACTACAGCCTAGTTACAATAGAGTTTAGGTAAGAGCATTGAGAATTGTGACAGGCACAGTAAGGTCGTCACCTACTGAAGCCGTGCAGGTGTTGGCCGGGTTGTTGCCCTTGAACCTGAAGAGGGTGGAATTTTGTGTTAAATATTGGTTGAAATGCCACTCCTTCAGTGAGTGGCACCCAGTGGAAAAGTGCCTGGAGATTAACTGGATGCATGTGTACAAAGGTGAAAGCTGGGAGAAAAGGGAAAACTTTGGGTTTCAGGCTGATAGGTTAGTGAAGTGTCTGGGGGTGGAGGCACTACAGATTGTGGAGAATATCGACAGAGTGCTGTTTCTCATGAACCGAAAATCTGTTTAGAATTGACGAAGGTAGTGGAGAAAAAGAAGGATGATAGAGGGGAAATCAAAAGATTGGCACTTGGGTATGTGGGGGTAAAGAAGATGCATACTTGTATACCGATGGATCCAGGGACCCCGACAGGCAGAAAATATAGTCATGAAGAAGCAAAGTCTCTCAGGCATCAGTAGGTGTAGTGTTAACTGTCTGAACTTCAGTAGGCTGAACAGCAGGAGGTACAAGATCAGTTTCTGGAGTGCTGTTTCCCATATGGATGGAACATGAACCGAAAATTTGTTTAGAAATGATGATTGTAGTGGTGAAAAAGAAGGATGATAGAGAGGAATTCATAAAATTGGCACTTGGGTATGTGGGGGTAAAGAAGGTGCATACTTGTATACAGATGTATGCAGGGACCCCGACAGGCACAAAGAAGGTATAGCCTACTATTTCAAAGAGGAAGAGGAGCTTAAAAAGGTGAGGCTATCAGATAATGTTTCCATATGCACGGCAGAGTTGATGGCAGTGGTTAGAGCTATGGAGAAATGGCTGGCATAACTAGTGGTATTTGTGGACTCGCTGAGTGCATTACAGGCTATAACGGAATGGAACGGCAATTGAAAAGACAAGATTTTCACCTCCAGCTAGCAGCTGCACACATATCCTGAAGGCCACAAGGTTCTTCTTCATAACTACCAACCGGGGCCTGCTACCATGGCCACCGGGTTTGCTGCACTGCTCTGAGGCATCCCACCAGCCTTTAAGCGGCTGCTGATTGGCTACAGAGGACTCCAATACCAGGATTGGCTCGGAAGCCGGCAGGCGAGCGCCAACCCCCACCAAAGCGCTTCCAACTAAGGGCTTTGTCTGCCCTGTCTGGCCCTGACCGGGCCTAAGAGGGCCACCATGTCCTGGTTTCCGGCAACATCAGTGCTCCACGTAACATCCATGCTCCGCTAGCTATCACACCCATTAGGCTTCCCCTTGAGTTAAGAGCGTTGTGCGCATATCCACCCGGCCTCCCTCCCGGCCTGCACATATGCTCCAAGCCTTACCCTGCCTCATCTCTCTCCTCAGCTGTCTCCCTCCTATGGAATAGGCTTCCTCTCTCAATCTGTCTTGAACCAGACCACATCAAATTCCGCAAACAACTCAAGAACTTTCTCTTCTCCTCCTCCTTCCCTCTCCCCCTCCCGTGCTAACCATCCCCTCTGTCGCTGAGATTGGTGGCCTCGTCCCTCAAGAGTTCAATAGGGTCCTGGCCTTCTGGCTAATCGCTCCCAGCACCCTCCTCCTGCACAGCCCTCTAAACCCACACCCGCCTGTTGGGTGGTTTGCTGCGTCTCTGCACTTACCTGTTGGGCAGTAGACCTCCCTCTTCGCCTTCGCCATGCACTTACCTGCTGCCTCCCCAATGGCACATATTGCACTTCCTCCCCCAGGGGACCCTAATTAGCACTTACACCCTGCCCCCTTTTTTTTCTTTTTTCTTTCACTGCACTTTCACACTCTGAATGTCACAGGGCCTAGTAGCACCACTTCCGTTTTCTATTTATTAATTGTCAATTGCTTTGTTTCTTTGCTCTCTTGTTCCCCTCCCTTCTGCTTTGTGGCGCTTTGAAACACTGGGCCTCATTACAGGTCGGGCGGTCCGGAAATAACAGTGGCAGTAAACCTGCCGCCACTGTTAATTCCGGACCGCCCGATCCTGAGTCCTGCAGGTGGGAGGTGGCGTTCCCGCCAGGTCTGACCTGGCGGGTTTACCACCGCCACAAGATGGTGCCGGTGTTTCTATGACCCCCATTCCCATTGAGTCCCACAGGACTCAATGGGAATGTTAAGTTATGTTATTTTGCACTTATATAGCGTCTTATATACCATTGGTATGGTCTGAAGGCGCTGGTAGGTTGAACGCCCTTGGGAACCGAAGTTCAGATCACTAGAGAGAGTAGGGAGAGTCAAAAGGTGCGTGTGAGCACCTGGTATGTGTGCAGCTAGTGCGGTATTTGTGTAATAGCTGCTTCTTAGCGATAGGTGTTGTGATTGAGAGATCAGGAGAATGTGTTCGTTCTGGCAGGATTTATCCGGAACAGATGTGGCTGCGTTAGGCCTGAGGAGAACGCCTGGCTGGGGGTGTGAAAGCAGCAGTGTTTACGTAGAATGATGTGGAGTAAGCGGCGGATGTTGGTATGAGAACAGTTATACCGAATGGTGTCATAGTATCTCTGTGTTCTAGTTGAGTGGTGATGTAAAGGAGAGAGTAAGCGTGGTGGTGTGATATGATGGGTTATATGCTCTTTCAAACGTTCTCTGCTTTCCAAATCGGACTATATATGTCATGCAATTCTATGCGCTCCAGGCACTCGTTTGCTCCAGGTACTCGTCTGCTTTATGCCCACACGCGTACTATGCATTCATCTGTTTTACGCACTCCCCCTCTATGCACTCACCCCCTCTATGCACTCACCCCCTCTGCGCACTCACACCCTCTACGCACTCACACCCTCTGCGCACTCACCTCCTCTATGAACTCACCCCCTCTGCGCACTCACCACCTCTGCGCACTCACCACCTCTGCGCACTCACCACCTCTGCGCACTCACCCCATCTTCGCACTCGTCCCCTCTACGCACTCGTCCCCTCTACGCATTCATCCCCTCTACGCGCTCATCTCCTCTATGCACTCATCCCCTCTACTCACTTATCCCCTCTACGCACTTATCCCCTCTACGCACTCATCCCCCTCTACGCACTCATCCCCCTCTACGCACTCATCTTCCTCAAAGCACTCAGCCCCGTCAACACCCTCATCTCCCTCTACGTACTCGTCACCCTCTACGCGCTCATCCCTGGGGATTTACATCATTCCGCCTCCGTAATTCCTGGGACTCTGGGGTTGTAATGCCCCGGTAATTCCGGGAATCACGGAGGCGGAATGGTAATACGAGTCCAGCGGTAACCAGGCGGTTTTACCGCCTTGGTTACCGCCGGACTCGTAATGAGGCCCACTGTCTTGTTGTATAAGCGCCATATAAATAACCAATAAATAAATAGTGTTGTGTATTAGAGAGCAGCTGGAGAAATGCACAGTGGAAGGGATGGGGGTTGAGTTGGCATGGATCCCCTGTCATTGTGGGATTTTGGGAAACGTGCTGGTGGACAGGGCTACGTATGAAGCCACGACTAGGGAGCTAGTGGATATAGAGATCACCTTAAGGGTATCTGAGGTTCAGGTGGTGGTAAAAGACGGAGTTAAGGGAGAATGGCAAAGCAGATGGGATACAATCAGGAAGGAGAGGCACTTGTATGTGGAACAAAGGAATGTTCAATGTAAAAGATGCAGGGGGAATGCAGAGTTGGCACGCAGAGAGGAAACTATTTTGAATCGGCTAAGAGTGGGCCATGTAAGTTTAAAAGGATGGAAGTTTAAAATGGGTAGAGTCACATCTGCGAATTGAGAGGCATGCAGAAGTGCAGAAATGGTGGATCACTATATGATGGGATGCGAAAAGTTCAGACTGCAGAGGGAATTGCTAATAGCCAGGATGAGTAGCATCGTAGTGTCAGTGAAGAGTATTTCTGACTTGCTCCACCTCAAAACGGGGTCAGAGAATAATCAGTGCAGATTCTTCCTTCGATATGTTAGGGACACTGGAAAGTGGGAGAGGCTATAGCATAGGTGCGTGGCTGACAAGGGTGACTAACGGCAAACATCATCTGTCCGGATGGAAATCGCCGGTTCCAGCCCTTGAGGAGCCATCCCAAGAAGAAGAAGCCATTCGACCTTCTACCGTGCAGAAAACACAAACACAGCCAACATCAGCAAGTTCGGCCATCAATACAGCCTCAACCTGCGTGAAGTCTTCTATAACACTTATCATTTTTTTAGGTTTTGGATTGTAACCACAATGCCTACTCGATTTAGGATTTGTGGCAATGAAAGTACTGACATGTTTTGCCCGTTTACCGTGGCACTGAAAAAATCCAAGACATCTGGTCCCAGAACACAAACACAAAAAACAGACTTGTGCAGTTGTCATCATGCATAATGCATACATGCCAACCCTCCCAATTTAGGTATTAAACCCCTGATTTGTCAGTGAAAAATATAGCTTTTTTCACAGTATTCCACCTAAAATAACTGTAGCCCCAATTCATGCCTATGGAAAAATGTAGGTCTTGTGATTTCCCTGTCGAAATATCCCTTCCAGGTTCTAGGGAATGTTGGCATGTATGCTAATATAGCTGAAAAATCCGAATATAGTATAATGAATGTTGAGCTTTCACTAGGGACGTTGTTTCTTCATCAATTTATATTACAACACTGACAAGTTGGGATTTAGATGTTAATAATGAGAGAAGGGAAGTCCCGCGTTACCCTTTTGGAGACATTTCACGTTCCAGCGCTTATAGCGAAACTTCTGGAACGCCGCAAGCGCGTTGAACCGTCTGCTGGCTTTGTACAGCGAGAGACAATCTGAAGCACGCGCCAGCTCGTACGCCGCTCGTGCTGAGCTCTGGTCACGCGACCAGGCAGGAGCAGCAGCACTCGAGACGAGAGCACGATGGCGACTTCAATCAGTACTGCACGAGTGGTGAGCAGTGCGTGCGCTGCATGCACAGCAAGACCCACGTGGTGCTTCGCTACTGGCACGCAGATTCAACGTAGCATACAGTATGCTTTCAAAGAAGAGTAAGTAGTATGCCCGTTGCCCCGTGTTCATTTACTTTCAGTCGAGTTACACTAAGAGGAATGGATTTTTGTTTGATTAGGGCGTATTTAGGACTTGATTTATGTCGCATTTTATTTGAGGCGGGAGGAATGATGAGGTTGCTTTCTCATTCATACAAGCCAACATTTTGGATCGCCTTGCAGTGAGATTTTGTCACGGAAAGAGGAAGATTTGAATGTTCCCATTCAATTACATTGGGGTTAGCAATATTTTAGCAGGGAGAAAGTACAAAATATCAACATTTTGACAGAAAAATAGGGAGTCTCCCGCCAAAGTCCGGAAGTTTGGCTTGTATGCTAATTATGATTTATTGCATTTTCATCACTGTTTTAGGGATTATTTTAGGTAATTTTTCCTTAACCAATGGAAGCTTTCATGTCCTGTGGAGTTCCACAAACACTTATGGCGAATACGAACACCATGGTGGGTAATTTTGATCTGCTATGGACACTTCAGAGAGCATTGAACTGTTTTATAATTGCATTATTTCCTTCCGCATCTGGTTTGTTTTTTGTAGACACATGGGCATATTTTGATGTGTTTGTATTGATCACGCCAAGGAGTCTTTGTTTGTTACCTGCAGTTCTGAGATCAAGGATTCATCACATGCTTCTGTTGAAAGGTAAACTGACATGCCAACATTCTGCATCACTTTGGAGGGAGATTGTGTCACAGAAATCGGGAGAATCGAATTCTCCCATTGGATTGTATTGGGATTACTAGTATTTTAGGAAGGACAAATGACAAATGTGCAATATTTTCAATTGAAAAGTCAAGAACCTCCTGCCTAAATCGGGAGGTTTGGAATGTATGTATCTTAAGCATGTAGTGAATCTCGAAAGATCATGCACACAGGACAGATCAGTAATATTGACCCGGCATATGAAACAGAGCAGCCATGGTCACCATTGCTTATGTTCGGCAGGTTTGGTTATGCGCAGGTGGATGCATACACTGCAGGACCCTTCTTATGTAATATTTAAGGATGAACCTAGTACCAGATGAATATTACTGCTCCAGGTATCTTAGTATTTTGCAACAGTGGAGAACTGTAATAGTGACTGCTATATGAATCATGGTGCCCATCATTACTTAATTTGTTTTCACAGATTGCACCAGCTTTGTACTGCAGTAGGAAATCCATGCACAATCAATGAAAACAAAAGCATTTGTAGTTCGCGCACCAGTCCTTATAAATTGAAGTGAACCCATCTACGAAAAGGTTGTCTGCCCTTTCTCTGCAACAAGTGTTGGAGAGTGTTGGAGAACCATAACTCTCCTTATCAGTTTTGTTGCAGTGTGGGCTTTTTTCAGTGTGACACCAGTATATAGCATCCAGCTAAGATATTAGCCCTACAATAAGCGGAGCGCACGCAGAGTGTTGGGTGAGCGCTGGGAGGGGTCTGTAGAAGGAAGGCAGATGCCATCGTAATCAAATTGAAACCGAGATCGCCTCTGTGGGAGCTTCCTTTAACGTCCACCTTTGTTTCAGTGCAAACCCTGTAAA
This sequence comes from Ambystoma mexicanum, assembly GCF_040938575.1. NCBI lineage: Eukaryota > Metazoa > Chordata > Amphibia > Caudata > Ambystomatidae > Ambystoma > Ambystoma mexicanum. The sequence goes on from NC_090929.1 coordinate 459,492,819, forward strand.
CCTTCAATAGTCTGAAGCTAAAATACTGACCAGGGCGTATAGGGGGAGCATTGGACCTCGCCCTCTTCACCCTCCTCGGTTTACATCGAAATTTGCACTCCTGAATAGTGCCGACCCCTGCATGTCAGGTTTCTTTTTAAAATAAAAGTAAAGGAATATTTGCTACAAAATCCAGTCCAAGTAAAAGAGCAAATGATGGATCAAGATTGGATATGGATTGGAGAAAAAAGAACTGAGTATATTATGTGTAAGGAAATACGTGCTGAGTGCAAAAAGAGAGGAATACTCCAGAAGTACCTGGCGCAGTGCCCGATAGCCGATTCAGGGATACATTTTTAAGGTTTCTATTGAATCTATTAGCAACAGGAGAGGTGAGATTTGTAACGTGGCCTTAAAGAAACAGCACTGTCTGTTCTCTGGCTCTCAGGTAGACTCTTTCAAACACTTATTCATTGTTTGTGGGGCTTTACAGAAACCGAGAGAACAGTTTTTCAGTGGTTTTGTTTACGCAACCACCTCTCTGAATAGCAAACATTTTGGGGAATATCTAAAGCAAGGCTCAACCTCATCACTTTTGAGTAGGGTAGTTACGTTTTTGAAGATTATTGATATCATGAACACGTAAAGAAGGTTTGTGAGGTAATTGAATGCAATGAATGTTGAGAATGAATGTTTGAGAATGAAAGTGATAACAAATTCTCTTTATTTTTATGATGGTATTTTAAAATTGCATTCAAAAGGATGATGAGTAGCATTAGGGGGGTTTTAATAATGTAACAATGTCAAAATGAATTATGAATGATGAATTATGAATTAAAAATGTAAAAATGATTTTATGAGTGTTGTTATGTAATGAATAATGTGTTTTACTATCGATTGAGTTGTATAAGGTTTGAAATAAACAATGTTTACAATAAAAACAAAAACAAATAGGAACAGTAAAACTTAATTTAAAAAACGCTCCTGCCCACCTCGACCACTGTTCCAAAGATTGTTTTAACCGGACATAGATTTGTGTGTCGTCCGTATACGAATGGTATTTCAAATTAAATTGTGAAAGAATACTCAGCACTGACGTATGTAGATATTAAACAACAATGGGGACAAAGAAGACCACTGGTGCACCCGACAGTGGACTGATAACAGATTAGAACAGAGTGGACCCATCTTAACTTTCTATGTACCGTTAGACTAAAATAAAACGAACCATTTCAGGGTTTCATCAGAGACCTGGGCCGCCGTATTTAGTCTCGTAATAAGAATGTTAAAATCGACCGCGTGGAAGGCTGCCGATAAGTCTAGCATGCTGATATCACCCTCATTGGCAGCCCTTAAAATGTTGTCCCAAACAGTGACAGGAGCAGTTTCAGTGCCGTGCCCAAGCCTGGATCCTGATTTATACATATCCCGGATCCTGTGACTTTCCAAGAACCTCTGGTTTCAAGGCATGAATTAGTTTTCAAAAATTGATTAGCAGAGTTTGCTAATTAAATTGTCCTTGATTAGCAAACCAACCTATTTGACTAGCAATGTTGTACTAATATTTTGAATGTCAGCCACTCTTTGTACCCAAAACATAAAATGAGAGTCAATATAGCATTTTTGTCTATCGCTGAAGTAAAACATTAGTGAGATGAGTTAGGCTTGGCAAATTCTTTAAAATTCTGCTAGATCTGCAAGTCGAGTAACTAAGTTTACCTACTCGACCTAAGAGAAATGCACCCAACCCATGGCAACAGATGAAAAAAAAATGTAAATGCACTTTCTGTAAAATGGTGGATGTCACCACAAACCTACTTTGTTTGGCACACTGCTGCCACCCAGAGGCCATTCATTCACAGTGAAACCTCTATTTGATATTTACTGCAACCAGTAAATGTTAAATAAATGTTGCAAGCATCCCCAGCGAATAGTACTCACACTTCATAAAATCTACTTGAGTAGGCGAATAAACTTTGTAAGCCCTGGGTGAATGTCTGTGAATGTAAAAGGTTATCTGCATTAATGGACACAAATAGATAGGATTAAAAAGGCTCTGAAAACAGTTTGTTCAGCACTCTAACACAGGTGCAAATATATAATACAATCATGATAATAGAGCAAAGCAAGCTCTGGAGGCTAACTACAGTGTATGGTATTGCAGCACATGCAGATTTACAGTCTGGCTGGAACCATTGGATTTGGAGTGGTTTTGACCACTCTGCAAAAACATCTAGTTAGCTATGTGTATTCATTATGTAAGAGCAAAGAAAGTAAGAGGCTAAGCAGACTGGATGGTGTAGCAGAGAACTGGGAACATTAGGTGGAATATTGCAGTTTTCGGCCATCTCATTTTCAGGGAGCTGGTATAAAACAATGGGGCGATAAGGGAGAATGCCGAGTATGGGATCAGCTCATGGGTTGAGCAACAGTTGCACAGATGGGTTCAACGAGCATGTCACATACCCAGGTTTTCCACCAAAGCATTTGACCGTGTGATCATGTGCATTTTCAAATGTGCTCATTCGTCAATGTGACGCATCTTCCCTGATTGAATGAAATATAGTTGAAACTATGAGATTTAGATGCACTAACCTAACTTTTACTGTAAAGCTTGGAGTCAAAACAGTGTTTTACAGTAGCAGTACTGTAATTGTGCATTATGTAACAATTTACATTTTTTAGGAATGGAATTATGACTGTTTAAAGAAAAATGTACAAATACTGGTCTTTGCCAGACAGGATATAGTTAGTTTAATACAAATATCATCCCAATTACGTCTAGTTCATAATTTGAAAAAGAAAATAAAATCTTGCCTAGCACTCCCACACAGGCCATTGGCACTTAAGATTGGAGGAGAGGGTTACTACTGCATTCTCTCCCCATTAGTTGCTTTGAACTTGCAGTGAACAGAGAAAGAGGGTGGAGAGGTACGAGAGGTACTGGGTCAAGACAGGACTGCAGGGTGAACTGTGCTTTCGTTGAACAGGGTAGCTTAAATAGCTAGCTTTGCTACACAAGTGTCAATTTAATTAGCAAGCCTACATAATTGCATAGCAAATTGCTATGTGCACCGCTTATTTTATGCCTTGGAAGTTGTATAGTAACGATTTTCTCTAGGATCTAGGCAGGCCAAAGTAGACCTTGTGGTCCAGTGTGATCTTTTTAAGAAGCGGAGTGAGCTAGTTTCTTTAAGGTCCATTCATACACTACTACACTACTTGTACTTGCACTAAAGAAGCATTTACAATTGAAGACATAAACCCATTCAATACAGACTCCTGTGGTCTGGCCAAACATGCTGGAATAGGTTCATAATGAAAATTTGCTGGTTTTATAGAAAATAAGATTAGAAACTACTTCTGAATTCACAGGAGAAAATACAAAGCTAGAGGATTTTGAATTGGCTGTACACATTAGATCTATATCAGATGTGAGAATCATTTGGTTAAGTAATTGAGAATCAATGTCATTCGGATAGCATTTATTTTGTCATTGAAGAATACAGTGAATTCATTTGCCAGGGTCACCGATGGAGAAAGAAAACATGTAGTAGATAAGGGGGAAGCAGAATTCTTTATAGCTGTGAACATAGCGTCAATTATATTTCATGTTGTACAGGAAGGTCATCATATTAATGGGTGAACACTTATGAAAATGTACATGATCACAGGGCCAAATGCTTTTTAACGGAAAACCTAGGTATGTGACAGGCCATTGCATACATCTGTGCAACTGGTGCTCAGCCCGTGAGCTGATCCCAAACTTCTTGATGTTCTATAATCTCACCCTGTTGCTTTATAACAGCTACCTGGAAAGTGAGATGGCTGCAAATTACTATATTTCACTTTGTTTGCCCAGTTAGCGGCACGCTATGTGTGAAGAATCTGTGGATGTCGTCCCTTCTCTCCTAGGGCGAGACATTTCCCATGGGGCCAGGGCGGTGCATCCACAGTACATTAGTGCCCCCGGGGTTGCTGCAGTGGGGGAGAATCACATGGGATAGGAAGAACCTTATGAGATAAGAGGGATCAGAAATGTGAGACGGACAAAAAGGCAAAGTTTTCTCAAAGTTTGCCATTTATTCAAAGTAAAAAGGGGGTTTGATGAACGCCTAGCTTCCCATAAACTAATAGAGAAGTCCCTACCCAGCAAACTAAAGCTAAAGAAAATTGACCTAATGTCCAAAATATCTCTGACCCGCCACTAATACATATAATAAAATCATAAAAGGAAAATATGGCTAAAGTTTAGTTCAACAAAAACAGCCTTGTAATTCAAGCTGAAATGTTCTTGAAAGCATTCCTTGCGAACAGGGTATTGTTTCCTTCCCCTGGATCAATTCACAAATACTCAGATTATAGTTCTGTTTCAACAAAGTTCCGTTCAAAGAAATAGAAAAGTATTTTTCAACCACAGAGTCTTTCTTGGCGAAACAACAAATGTTCTTTTGACCACCGCTAGTCGACAATTCAAACAACTCAGTATCTTCCACAATATCCCTCTTGAGAGGATGATTGACTTTCTCCCCAAAACACAGGTTCCAAAACGAAATGCAATTGTTCTGTTATCATATAACAGTTTCTTCAAAAGGAAACTTCTTGTCAAGATAGCACATCACTCTTTCTCAATACTTCTTGAAATAAAACACTTTTGCTAGGATAGCAAACAACTTGCCTCAGTGATGCTACTGCTTGTCGACAAATGATAAAGCATATAAGCTGCTATTTTTATTCAAGGTTCTGTACACAAATCTTTCTTCCACAAAGATATCAAACCATCATATTCTTTCCTGGTCCATTCTCCTGCCAGGACTAACCACTATAAGCCCTTTCCAGGTAGACTTGCCTGCCAGGACGAACACTCCTACCACTAACTTCAAAACTTGATGGCTTCATTTCAGTATTCTCCACTCCAGTCTTTCGGTCTGGTTTCATAATGTCTTGTCTGTTGACAATGTGATATATAAGCTTTCTCAGAATTATATCTCTCAAAAGAGGACTTACGCTTTGGTTTCTTTATTAGGGGTTTCTCACAACTTCTTGGCTGATGGTAAGGCTGAATATGAGCTTTTCCCAGGGGTTGTCTTGATATGGTCTGCCTGTAGCCTCTTGGCTGTAGGTAATCTTGGTTAGAGGCTTCCCCACTGGTTGTTCACCCAAAGTCTTTTGCCAGCCTCTTGGCTGCAAGTAGTACTGGTTATAAACGTTCCCGTCTCAAAGTGTGCTCAAAGTCGTTTGACTGCCTCTTGGCTGTAGGTAGTACTGGTTACACACTTTCCCCTCCTGATGTTCCTGTAAGGAAGGCATTTTATTAACAGTAGACACAGACAAAATAGATGCAATTTCAAAAACCTTTATGTTGGTATTTTGGTTGGTAGAATGCCTAACTGCCCTTAACTCTAGAATGGGAGTAGTCTCGACCATTAAACAAATAACAAACAAGTTCAAGTCAGTCTAGTCAAAATAAAAAGCCCTATACTAGAATAAAACTAACCTTGCCCTCCTTCTTAAATGACAAATGTGTAAAGGGAATACAAAAGGAAAAATAGTGTCTTAAAAGAAATGTTAGAATAGCCTAGGTAACAACTCCCTTCCCCACGTTCAGCAGCACAGGGTTTTGAGAGTTTCTTAAAAAGGATGGGTGGATGGCATAGTTCTATCAGTCTTGCACACTTTGGCTTACTGGTACAATTAAACAGTTCAGGCTTGGACATCAAGCTTTTGGCAGTTCAATCAGTTCCTTAGGCTTCGTCCGCCTTGCCATAAATACTCAGTTCTACTCTTGGATTTTACTTTGCCACAATAAAACACAGGCTTCCCTCTGCCGGGCTCGACTCTGTCTCTCTTTTCACAATTACCTTTTCACTTTCTCACAGTTCAGCAGAGGCTTCCCTCTGCCTTGTCTCGAAGCTTCAGTGAAGATTCTGGTAAATGTCAGGGTAACAAAAGGATCCTGGCAGGAAAACACTTCATTGGTGAGATCAATGTCTTCCTGAAAGATGTCAAGAAAGCTTCCAGGGCATTCGAGGCTTCTACACCCCAAGATTACCATCCCACCTTTCATTCCTATCAATGACTTCTCTTTTGGGACAAAGGATTGTTCCTACCCACAAAGGACCTGCAGATGTTGGCGATGCATTGGTGCCATGATCAGGAAACTGCGGGCCACAGAGGACAATGCCACCCTGGAACTTGTCAGCACGCTACTTCTGGTGGTCTACCGTGAACAAGGATGGGCGACAATATGTATCTACATGCCCATGTTGCGTTCATAGCCAAACCTCTAGGACTACTACAACAAGAACCTCCTCCTACAGGACCTTGGCAACATGTCTCAGCAGATTTCATTGTCGATCTTCTCCTTTCACAGGGACATACAGCCATAATGGTTACGATTGATTCATTCAACAAACTATCCCATTTTATTTGCCTTTAGCAGGACTCCCTTCAGCTCCTCTGACTATATCAGTTTTTCTAAAGGACATCGTCAAGTTACATGGCTTCCCTCACACCATTGTGTCCGATAGAGGCTATCAATGTACTTCGGTCTTTTGATCTACCTTGTGTAAATGTCTGGGGATCCAGTGTGCATTATCTTCGGGATACCACCCGCAAAGTAATGGTCTGACAGAAAGACTCAATGCTATGTTGGAGCAATACCTATGGTATTTTAGCAACAAAGAACAAGACCACTGGTCTGATTTATTACCCCTGACAGAGTTTGCCTACAACAACACTACACACTCTGCTACTGGTATGAGTCCATTCTTCTGCACTTATGGATACCATCCCAGACACCTTCACACTACAGTATTCCCGTCATCTAAGATACCATCAGTGGATGCACGTTTGTAGACCCTGTCCCAAACCCATAAGGAGGCTCTCCAAAATTTGGAAAGGAGCAAAGAATTGTACAAGGTTGGTACCGACCGAGGCAGGAGAAAGAACCCATTCTGGGACATAGTCTCTAAAGTATGGTTGTCAACCAAGTATCTGCCCAGATGGGTACCACCCACTAAGTTCTCTCCCCCTTACTTCGGACCCTTTGAAATTAAGTCCATGGTCAATCCTGTGGCCTACCACCTGCAACTACCTCACAGATTAAGAAGGATTCATTCTGTCTTTCATACCTCCCTTCTTAAGGCTTGTCTTCAGAATCTTTATTCACGCAAGACTAAATGGCAAAGCAAGGAAAGGACTGAGGACACAGAAGAATATGAAGTATTCAGACTCATGGATTCTCGGTATTAACATGAGACACTACAATACTTGGTTCACTGAAAAGGCTTTTCAAAGGTAGAAAGGACCTGCAAACATACACGTAACATCCTTGCAGCCCCAGTTGATCCACCAATTCCATAGACGGTACACATGTAAACCTGGGGGACCCCAGATAAGGAGGGGGCACACTCTCACAAATCAATGCAGGAGCCTTTGGAGACGCTGGCAGCGAGGCTAATGTCCAGTCGCGCTTTCTATGAATCCGACATCAGCGGTCTAGTCTTTTTCCAATATGACTGTCATTTGTATTTCTCCCAGCCAGTCCTCAGCTCAGCACGTTGCAACCCTCTCTTTTCCGGGTAAGACGCTGCTGAGTATCTCTCTTGTGCTTGCTTGCTTTCACCAATCCTCCTTGGCTACTTACTTACCTTACGCCCTTCTTCTGTCTGGCGGTGCTGCAGCTTTCTGCTTTTCCATCTGCCTGCTTTCCGCCTTCTGCTCTCCCTGCCTGTTCGCATGTTCCTTCTTCCTGCTTGTCCTCCCCCCGGTTTTCATTTCTATCCAGCCTTCCTACCGGATCAAAGTTCAATTTGCCTTACCAGTCAGTTCTAATTTCCATGGACCTGGACTTTTTCTACATCCTACAGGCCAACCACATCGGAATATCATCCACGTTTATTTTTGCCGTAAGTTTTTTTTTCCCTGTTGGGGGTTGGCTCCATGGAGTCCCCTTTGCCTGGCTTGGTCTCATACCAGGCAAGGTGGCATACGGAGGAGCTTGTCCTTATCTCTTCACTAAGAAAGAGAAGAAAGGCTTCCCTAGCAGAAGAAAGAAGAAGGGTGAGCCTCAAGAGGAATCACCTGAAGATACAGGAAAAGAGGATTTTTCACCAGATTCTGAGAGCTTGTGGAAAGAGTCTGCAATGTAGCGGAGCACCTGATTGCCTCTGCAGGAAGTCCAGCCCCCATCCTTCCTTTATGCTGGGAGCCAGAAATTATGACATGCACAACACCAGTGATTGTGCCTGTTCCGCAGAGCTCCTTCGAGAAAAGGTATCCACTAAGAAAACCCTATCTGATGTATCCCTGTAGAGATGACAATCTCCTGGAAGAAATCCCCGAAGGGATATTAAGATGAAAGAAAAGAGAAGCTCGTGACGTCACAAGAAGTAAGCGTGACTGTTAAGACGGATTTCTGAACTCTGTCCTGGTGGCGCAGAAGTTCAGAATGCCAACCTAATTACTTGGAACAGGGTAACCTCTGGGCAAGCCAGACCAATCAGGGTAGCGATCGCGGCGGTCAAGACTAGGTCTCAAGAGGGGTGAGGGTGACTGAAAGCCCGCAATGAGCACCGAAAGAAAGGACACTTACAAACTACTCCAAACAGGTGTTATATTAAAAATATATACACATTTATTCCAAGGCCTTTAAAACAATGACCGTAGTGAGAAATCACAATACAACTCTAGTAAACCAACACATACCATACCAATACAATATATATACAAATACAAACAAGTCTCAAGCGTTAGATGTACGAAATGTGTAGTCCACCTAAAAGGGAAGGAAAACAGGCAGTGCGAAATAATGCTTAGACCCAGTCCGCCTTCAGAGGCACCTAACTAAAAGGAAGTCCGAGCCCTACGAAGAGTGGAGCCTTGTGCTCAAAAGTACCTGCACACGCTGGTGCCAACGGGCAAAAGGGGAAGTCTCTTCGAGGGAATCAGGCAGTTCAGTTTAGTGCACAAATGAAGAAGAACAGAGTTCCGCGACTCAAGCGCAGCCTCCACTGTGGGCAGAAGCAGAGCGCGAATACGGAAAGGCGTGCTGTTTTGACACAGCGGGGAAAAGCTATGGGCTCCTGCAGGAGGGTGACCAGTTCCTAGCTATGCTACTCACCGGTCCCCGATGCAAGCAGACCCAGGCTTCTCCGCGTCAGTTTCAGTCGCTGGCAGGTTCAGGAGAGCAGGGGACGTCTCGTCGTCGTGTTGATTCTGCAGCAGCAGAGTTGAGTAAAAGATGTCCCAAACGAAGTGAACCCGCACAGTTTGTTACCACAGCAGGGCAACGGAGCGGCCGTGTGTATCTGAGCCAAATGTACACTACTCACTTCAGACCTGGGAACGCCAAGTGTACGAATCGTGTGAGAGTGACAAGGACTCGAAATACTACACAACCTGGCGGCGGTTACAGAGCAAGACTCCTGTCTAGGCTGGTCAGTCTGCTGGATGGCCCAGAGACACTTCCGAAGGCTTACGAGCAGGAGATGGTGAAGATGCCGAGAATATCTGTCCCCGCTATTCCAAGGGTCGAAGTACCAGTACAGGCCTTCTGGTTCGATCAGAGGTAAAAAGGGTTTCACAAGGCGACAGTAGTGCAGAGGAGCACTCCTTCAGCGGGTCACCAGCGATTCCTCGGTTCAGCCTAGTGGTTGCAGGATACTTCGCTCCTGTATGCCTTCGTTTGTGAGAACTCAGGAGATTGACATGGTAGTGGTGTTTCCAGCCCCCTCTTATCCACGGTTCCCTTCGCGCCAAAACGGAGGGCACCCAATGGGAGATCCGCTCATCAACACTCACACCATTCGTGGACCTATCACGGACCACGGTGGTCCCAGGCATTCACACCACCCAGGATGTGTATTGGGACCAGACATCCCCACCCACATCCTGGAGGCACACACAAGGCCTGTAGAAGCCCGCAAAAGCATCCGTGTTTCGCGGGACAGTACATGCCCAAATAAGGAAGGCCCCGGGTCGGCTCGACCCGGGGAAGGTGAAGGGAGCAAGACGGTCAGCGGACAGGACAAAGGAGCCTCGTGGTCTGGCCATTTTGGGAGCCAGGCCACCATTTTGGGCTAAGCGCGAGAAACGCGCTTAAAACGCCAAAAGGAGCTCAAAACACAAGAAATGATCGCTGCCACCATTCCCATCCGTGAATCACTTGCACCGACCAGTTACAATCCAAAAAGAGTATCTAGGGCCTGTAGAAGGCTAGAGACCCAAGAGAGCAGTAACTTAGCTTACAGTGCCCTCTTGTGTCATGTTGCACGAAAGCCGCAACATGTTAAAAGAAACTACGGAAAACAGCGTTTCCCGGTACTGACTGTCTTAAGGGCATGTCAGTTTCCACGTAAGAATGGAGCGAAAGCCCAGAGGAGTGCGGCAGAAGGCTGCACTTCTCTGGCAAAGTCGAGAACAAGGTGAAAAACAATAGCAAAATGTTTAGGGGTTGCCACATGGAAGGAAAATTACCCACAATTACGAAATCTTTCCTAACACTCGCACTTCCCAGACTATGGACAGGGGGAACTAATCCACCCCTGGATGAGTCTCTTGTTCAGGTCGGTTAAACATTCTGGGACAACCCATCAGCATTGCTATGTTGGACACCTGGCCTATGCTCAATCGTGAAGTCGAAGCCTTGTAGACTTATGGACCACCTAAGCAACTTTGGATTCTCCCCCTTCATGTTCATTAGCCACTTTAAGGGCTTATGGTCAGTTTGCACAGTGAAGTGGGTCCCATAGAGGTAGGGCCTCAGCTTCCGTAGGGCCCACACAACAGAGAAACATTCTTTCTCTACCGTGGACCATCTGAGCGCTCTGTCCTTAAGCTGGCGACTAATAAAACCAATAGGGTGTTCCTTACCCTTCTCATCTACTTGCGATAGTACAGCTCCTATCCCAGTGTCAGAGGCGTCCGTCTGCACGATAAAAGGTCTTTGATAATCAGGGGCCCTGAGGACAGGGGCCTGGCACAAGGAGTCTTTTAAGCCATTGATGGCCTTCTCACACTCGTCGGTCCAAGTTACCTTCTTGGGTTTCTTCGGAGTGGTGAGGGCAGTCAGAGGGGCAGCTATGGTGCCATAGTCTGCACGAAGTTGCGGTAATACCCCGTGAGTCCTAAGAAGGCTCTCACTTGGGTCTGTGTAGTGGGGGTAGGCCAGTCTTGTACTGCTTGTACTTTACTGGGTAGAGGCTGTATCCTCCCTCCACCTACTTCATGTCCAAGGTAAACCACTGAGCCTTGTCCAATCTGGCATTTACTAGCCTTTATGGTCAAGTGTGCTTTCTGAAGAGCCTGGAGCACAATCCCGAGGTGTTTCACATGGTCTTCCCAGGTGGCACTGAAAACTGCTATATCATCCAGATATGCAAGACAGAATTTGTCCAACCCATTCAAAACATGATTCACAAGCCTCTGGAAAGTGGCAGGTGCATTCTTCAACCCGAACGGCATTACCCGGAATTGGTAAAGGCCGTCTGGAGTAGAAAACGCTGTCTTCTCCTTGGCATGTTCTGCTAAAGCTATTTGCCAATAGCCAGCAGTGAGGTCAAACGTGCTGAGGTACTTGCAGGCACCCAAAGTATCCACCAGCTCATCTGTTCGAGGCAAGGGGTGTGCATCTGTTTTGGTGACAGCATTCAGAGCCCTGTAATCCACGCAGAACCTCAATTCAGAAGTGCCTGCCTTTGGAACCAAAACCACAGGGCTGGACCAAGGACTACTAGAGGGTTCAATCACCCCAAGGTCTAACATCTTGTTGACCTCGGTCTTAATATAAGACCGTACTTTGTCTGACATCCTGTATCCCCTACTTTTGGTAGGTACACTGTCTCCTGTGTCTATGTTATGTTTGCACCAAGGTGTCAAACCAGGCGACTGTGAAAACAGGGGGGAAACTGCCTAAGCAAACTTTTCACCTCAGCCTGCTGATCAGAAGTCAGGTGAGGGGCCACTCGGACACCCTCAAAGGAGCTATCTGAAGGACCGCTTTGGAACAGGTCGGGGAGAGGTTCAGACTCCTCTTCCTCAACATCTGAAGCCAGTAGCAGTGCTGCGATTTCGACTCTTGGGACGAAAGCCTTCAGCCTATTCACTTGAAACACTTTTGGAGCCTGTCCAGGCCTTCCAAGGTCCCCTAAATAGTTAACCTCACCCAGGGGCTCCACCACTGTGTAAGGGCCTGTCCATTTGTCCTGTAAAGCTCGAGGCCTTATGGGATTCATGATCAGGACTTGCTGACCAGGTGTAAAGTTGATGAGGGAAGCTTTCTGGTCGTACCAATGTTTCACCAGCGCTTGTCCTGCCTTCAATTTATCACTAGCCAAGCCCATCAGAAGTACCATCCGTTTTCTGAGCCCCAGCACATAATCAACTACGTTGGTAGTAACAGGGGGAGTGGGCATCTCCCATCCCTCTTTGACTATGGCTAAGGGTCCCCGTACAGGATGACCAAACAGAAGTTCGAAGGGGCTGAAGCCAACACCCTCCTGTGGTACCTCTCGGTAGGCAAACAGTAAGCATGGTAAAAGAAGATCCCATTTTCTTCTCTGAGGTTCTTCCAGAGCCCCAATCATGCTCTTTAACGTTCTGTTGAAACGTTCCACCAGACCATTGGTCTGGGGGTGGTATGCAGAAGAGAACTTGTAGGTGACCCCACATTCTTTCCACATAGCCTGCATATACTTCGACATAAAGTTGCTGCCACGATCCGACACAACTTCTTTAGGGAAGCCAACCCTAGTAAATATGCCAAGTAACGCTTTTGCAACTGACTTGGCAGTTACAGTTTTCAATGGGATGGCCTCAGGATATCTGGTTGCATGGTCGACCAGCACCAGGATAAACCTATTGCCTGAGGATGTTTGCGGGTCAAGGGGACCAACGATGTCGATCCCTACCCTTTCGAATGGTATTCCCACAACTGGGAGTGGTACCAATGGAGCTGGGATTGTCGAGCCAACCTTACCAGATAACTGGCAGGAGGCAGTGACTTTCTACTTGCACCCCCATCTTGGGCCAGTAGAAGTGCATGGATAACCTTTGCTTGGTCCTCTTAATACCAAGGTGACCAGCAAGGGGCACTTCATGCGCCAACTGCAAGAGGAAGGGCCTAACAGCAAGGGGAACCACCAACCTCCTATGGTCTCCTTCTGTAGACTCTGTGTGCTCACTATACAGGAGTCCACCTTCCCAATAAATCCGATGCGTCCCAGGAGGTTCACCCTCAAGCTGGGAGCAGGCCTGTCTCCTTAGGCCTTTCAGAGATGGGCACTCAAGTTGGCCTTTACTGAATTCGCCCCTATCAGGACCACCTTCTACTAACAAGTCTTTTAGTTCAGGATGGTTGTTGGGGTCAAATACTTCAGGCATCGCCACCTCCTCGTCAGGCCCGGGCGATTGACCAACTTCCTCCACCGCAGTGGTAGGCGAGCTCGGGGGAATATTCTCTTTCCCTCGACTTGACTTGTTTACTCCTTTCGCCTTGGGTTTCCCCTTCGGCTGGGGCGGCGTATGGGTCTTGGCCAATGCTGCCCGTGCTTGAGACCGTGTGTAGGGTCTTTCGGCAGTGTCTCCTACGAGCCCTAAAGCTCTGAGATCATTACCTAACAAGACCTTTCCTGGGACGTTTCTCTGAATGCTCACTGGAATCCTGACTGCTGTACCATTTAAAGTAAGATTTACAGGTATTACTGGGAACATACGGAGTGGGCCGTCAGCCAACTTAGTGGGCATCAGAGTAGCTCTGGCAACTTCCTCTGAGTCTACCAAGGTAGAATCCACTACAGTTCGACTGCACCCACTATCCCTAAGAGCTAGAGTATCTACTCCATTGATCAGCACACTGTCTTTAAAGTAGTGTTTGGTATTATCTGGAATCCTAGCATAAGCTTCTGCGACTTTAGGCTCCCAGGAACCCAGGGAAACTAAAACTACCTCAGCTTCTATCCCGCTGGGAAATGAGTCTGAGGAGAAGGATGCTCCTGTAATCTCTTCTTCCTCGTAGGAGGAGAAGGCCAGATTAGCGGAGTGGACCCCCAAAGGTCTAACCTTACACCGGGGATCCCCCTTCACGTGGTCAGTTGCTCCACAAGCAAAACAAGATCCATTGGGTCTGTTTACATAGGGAGGCTTATTGTAACCAGAGTTCTGTTTTGGAGGCTGACCTCCACTACCCTGTGAGTTCTCTTGTGTCTTACCCTTATTTTTCTTTTTGTGGCTCTTTTGAGAAGAAGATTTATCAGATTCTCCACCCTCCTTATCTTTGGACTTTTTCCCTTCCTCCTGCTTACCAGGATGAGTTTTGTTCTTATGGGACACTCAATGTGACACCCATAAGTCTGCTGCAATGGCCAGCTTCTTAGGATCTATCTCCTTGGAATCGGCCAAATGCTGCTTAAGCTCTGGGGAAGAAGATGCAAAAATGTGTTCCAGCATGACAAGATTAATCATGTCTTCAAAGGTAGAAACCTTATAACCTTCGACCCAGCCAGTTAAGTTTTTTAAGGATTCAGTTACATAAGATACCCAAGTACCACCTTCTTTTTTCTTATACTCTCTGAATCGTTTTAAATATTGGGCCGGAGTCTTCCCAAACTTTAAAATGAGAGTTTGCTTTAACATTGCGAAATCAGCTCGCTCAGCCTTCGACATTTCCATAATGGCACTACAGCCAGAATGGGGCAGTCTGCTGAGTAACCAGGCAATCTTATCAGCATTGTCAACTTGTTGAACTTCGCAGGCATACTCAAACGCATTCAGCCAGTCCATAATGTCATTCCTTTCTTCATACACACTGATCAGAACTTTCGGAAACCGTGGATGAGAGGAGGCCCCAGACCCATGTCCAGGACCCTTGAACCCATTTGCAACCTGAAGCTTGGCCAGTTGAAACTGGTGATCCCTGTCTTTCTGTTTTTCTGCCTGTTCGATTTTTAGTTTGGCTATGCTGAATTCAAGCTCCTTCTGCCTAAACCGCAGCTCTTGCTTCTTGAATTCAAGCATAGCCTCCCCATCAGCACTGGCAGAGGAAACATAAAACATCTCATCCTCCCTGTCCTCGTGGTCGCGGTGGATCAGTGCAGCGGCAGAACCGTCGGTTCTACCAGTGAGAGCAGCCCCACCTCCTTCCGCACTGTCCTCAGAAGTTATAGCGTCAAGCTGCGCTCCTTGCCACGCCACGATTCTTTGGATCATATCCAATTTCGTGCCTTGAGAGGAAACACCTCTCTCCGCACACATCTTTTTCAATGTTTCTGATTTGGAAGCATTTAAAGTTAACAAGGTATTTGTTTCCATACTGTTAGATAGGACTATGGCCTTTTTAAAAGTTATACTACAACAATTCACTACGTGTCCTGGTAGGAATAACTTGAAATGCCTTAGTTCGTGCGCAACACTGGATACCTTCAGTCGTATCCCACCGCTGTACACCAATTTGTTAAGACGGATTTCTGAACTCTGTCCTGGTGGCGCAGAAGTTCAGAAGGCCAACCTAATTACTTGGAACAGGGTAACCTCTGGACAAGCCAGACCAATCAGGGTAGCGATCGCGGCGGCCAAGACTAGGTTTCAAGAGGGGTGAGGGTGACTGAAAGCTCGCAATGAGCACCCAAAGCAAGGACACTTACAAACTACTCCAAACAGGTGTTATATTAAAAATATATACACATTTATTCCAAGGCCTTTAAAACAATGACCGTAGCGAGGAATCACGATACAACTCTAGTAAACCAACACATACCATACCAATACAATATATATACAAATACAAACAAGTCTCAAGCGTTAGATGCACGAAATGTGTAGTCCACCTAAAAGGGAAGGAAAACAGGCAGTGCGAAATAATGCTTAGACCCAGTCCGCCTTCAGAGGCACCTAACTAAAAAGAAGTCCGAGCCCTACAAAGAGTGGAGCCTTGTGCTCTAAAGTACCTGCACACACTGGTGCCAACGGGCAAAAGGGGAAGTCTCTTCGAGGGAATCAGGCAGTTCAGTTTAGTGCACAAATGAAGAAGAACAGAGTTCCGCGACTCAAGCGCAGCCTCCACTGTGGGCAGAAGCAGAGCGCGAGTACGGAAAGGCGTGCTATTTTGACACAGCTGGGAAAAGCTATGGGCTCCTGCAGGAGGGTGACCAGTTCCTAGCTATGCTACTCACCGGTCCCCGATGCAAGCAGACCCAGGCTTCTCTGCGTCAGTTTCAGTTGCTGGCAGGTTCAGGAGAGCAGGGGACGTCTCGCCGTCGTGTTGATTCTGCAGCAGCAGAGTTGAATAAAAGATGTCCCAAACGAAGTGAACCCGCACAGTTTGTTACCACAGCAGGGCAACGGAGCGGCCGTGTGTATCCGAGCCAAATGTACACTACTCACTTCAGACCTGGGAACGCCAAGTGTACCAATCGTGTGAGAGTGACAAGGACTCGAAATACTACACAACCTGGCGGCAGTTACAGAGCAAGACTCCTGTGTAGGCTGGTCAGTCTGCTGGATGGCCCAGAGACACTTCCGAAGGCTTACGAGCAGGAGATGGTGAAGATGCCGAGAATAGCTGTCCCCGCTATTCCAAGGGTCGAAGTACCAGTACAGGCCTTCTGGTTCGATCAGAGGTAAAAAGGGTTTCACAAGGCGACAGTAGTGCAGAGGAGCAGTCCTTCAGCGGGTCACCAGCGATTCCTCGGTTCAGCCTCGTGGTTGCAGGATACTTCGCTCCTGTATTCCTTTGTTCGTGAGAACTCAGGAGATCGACATGGTAGTGGTGTTTCCAGCCCCCTCTTATCCACGGTTCCCTTCGTGCCAAAACGGAGGGGACCCAATGGGAGATCCGCTCATCAACACTCACACCATTTGTGGACCTATCATGGACCACGGTGGTCCCAGGCATTCACACCACCCTAGACTCTCTGGCAACCAGGATGTGTATTGGGACCAGACATCCCAGCCCACATCCTGGAGGCACACACAAGGCCTGTAGAAGCCCGCGAAAGCATCCGTGTTTCGCGGGACAGTACATGCCCAAATAAGGAAGGCCCCGGGTCGGCTCGACCTGGGGAAGGTGAAGGGAGCAAGACGGTCAGCGGACAGGACAAAGGAGCCTCGTGGTCTGGCCATTTTGGGAGCCAGGCCACCATTTTGGGCTAAGCGCAAGAAACGCGCTTAAAACGCGAAAAAGGAGCTCAAAACACAAGAAACGATCGCTGCCATCATTCCCGTCCGTGAATCACTTGCACCGATCAGTTACAATCCAAAAGGAGTATCTAGGGCCTGTAGAAGGCTAGAGACCCAAGAGAGCAGTAACTTAGCTTACAGTGCCCTCTTGTGTCATGTTGCACAAAAGCCACAACATGATAAAAGAAACTACGGAAAACAGCGTTTCCCGGTACTGACTGTCTTAAGGGCATGTCAGTTTCCCTGTAAGAATGGAGCGAAAGCCCAGAGGAGTGCGGCAGAAGGCTGCACTTCTCTGGCAAAGTCGAGAACAAGGTGAAAAACAACAGCAAAACGTTTAGGGGTTGCCACATGGAAGGAAAATTACCCACAATTACGAAATCTAACAGTGACACACCAAGAAGAGTGACTAAAGAAGAGGATGTATAGACTTTATGGAATCTGATGACGAAGTAAAGAATCGAGTAACTTCCATGTGCAGAATGAAGATTGCACATGTGAAGAGTACTGTAGAAAATGCAAGCCGTTTAATAACTGCACAGATGCAGCAATGCAAGTAGACTAAGTAATCATAAAGGCTGGCTATACGTAGTGAATAGACTGCAGGCGGTGCTGCCATTATATAGAAGCTGGATATCGTTGTCACATATTGAGTAAGCTCAGACCCACGAAGAAGAAAGTATCGGAAAAGCTGTGTCGCAGCAACATGAAGTTAAAAGCATGGAAAGGCCTGGAAGAGCTGTCTGGCTAGGTGTCAAAGGATGAAGTAGCCAAGAACTGGTTATCTATCTGGAAAGAACAGGAACGGTGAGACGCTGAATCGTTTTGTGGTAAAGTACAAAGAAAGAACACCAGGAGTGCCAAGTTTATTAATTGAAGACAATTAAATGTTGCAAAACAGTCCGAAATACGGTCTCCTGTCACGTGAGCTAAGGATGGAAATAGAAGGTGGGCACGTTGCTCTGGACTTGAGATAGCGTGTGCCTGCACTCTCTTTTATTCCCAGGAGCAAGGATACTTTGCAGGGCCAGGTTCAAAGACAATCGGAATGGCGGAAGGCATGAGCGATGAGAGATATTGGGCTAATTGGTTGGGGAGACATGGTCATAGTCCCCCCACTGGCATCTGGGGTACCAGTTTAGGTGCTGCTAGTGAACTGAATGTTCTAGAATGGAAAAGCATGCCAACCAATTATAGAGGGCTATATAACGAAGGGCCTTATATTTTGAGAGCCAATAGTTTACTGTGTATCTAATAGCTGATGAAGATGACTTGCACTAGGGGTGGGCATAAGTTATCCAGCTGACTGTAGAGATCCAATCACAACACGTCCCTACATAGAAAGTATAAATGAGTTGACTTTCACACAATAACTGGGCCACAAGTTTATTCCAAAGCTTGTCTGGTTATTTTATTTCTGTCATTCAACTCACGTAGGAGAACCCTTAGTGATAACACGTGTTTCGGCACGTCATGTGCCTTTTTCAAATCTGGGCAATTAGTGTTACAAAATCATACATGACTAACACACATAAATTAAAACGGGAAATATATATATATATATATATATATATATATATATATATATATATATATATATATATATATATATATATATAACCATGTCATAACCAGATGGACCAAGTTACATAATCATATCCATATCACAGAGATGGAGTGGGGATGGGGAGTATGATTAAGGTCAGGTGAAAAGCCACATTAATCAAAAAAGCATGAACCGGGGAAAAGAGGAGAAAACAAAAAAGGGGAATATAAAAAACATAAGATTAGAAGATTAGATTACTTCCTATGTGGCCTATGTGGAGAGAAGAGGAGGAAGCGCAGAAATTAAGGGACAAAGAATACGGAGACGGAGAAAAGAGGAAGAAAGAAGAGCAGGAATAAGGAGAGAAGAAATAAGACAAGAGGAGGAGAGAGTTAGATGGGAAGCGAGAAAGCAAAGAGAATTAGATGTAGAATTAAAACGTAAGAGGAGACAACAGGAGCTTGATATTAATCGTATTCAAAAGGAGCTGATAGAACCAAGTCCAAAAATACGATGGGACAGAACGGAGGAGTTCCTTCCGTTAAAGGGAGCGACATCAGGACCATTTAGCGTGGCCCTAGAAGAGAACTTTGATACAGTAATTATCAGGGATAGGATAGATCAGGAATTAAGGGAAGGTAGCAAATTGGGAAGCCGAGAGAAGGGAGAACAGTCCCCTGTATTTCAATTACAAGGCAAAGAGGAAAGTCCATTCAGCCTTGAGCATAGGGTCTTATCCTTAAGCAGACTGACCTTAGATAAGGGTGAAGGGGACGAGAGTCATACTAGTTGGGGACTAGATATGTGAGATGAGGAAAGAGAGTCCTTCCGTGGAGAAGAGGGAGGAGGTGCATGTGCTCCTGAGGGAAGACTACAGGCAGACAAGGAAGTAAGATGGACAGATATGGAACAACCTAAAGATAGGACGGAAGATCCCATAGCATACCCAGAGCTTCCCCAAGGCCGATCTCATAGGAAAAGGGAGAGTCACTGCCATATGTGAGCATATTAAGATCGCTACTAGGAAGGAAACGGTCAGGAATGATTGTTCCTGCTATGGATAGGCAGACAATGTGAGCCGATTGTGGGTTAGGGTTCATGCAGTTTCCCTTATTGGAAAAAGGGGGAGCAAGACAGAAAGGATAATTTAAGATGCAATCTTCTGAGTCTGACATCAGGTGGGGGAAAATGGATCCCCGAATGAGAAAAAATGACAGGAGGAACTACGCTGGCCATAGGGGACATTAATGGTCTCTTGGCAACAATCATTGAAGAAAGAGCTGATGACATATGGAGGAGAGCAGGCTATTCAAGTGTGACAGTACAGAATACAGCAGACAATGAAGCGCTGTTTAATAATCGTAGAGCAGATGTTTGGAGGGCCCTCTGGGTACAGTATCCAGACACGTCAGACATGGGTGCAATTATGACAGGTATGATGAAAGAGGAATAAGATCCTATTGCTTACATTCAGGATATTCGAGAGCATTGGACTCTTGAAATGAAAGAGCTGTGGGCTATTTTAACACATTTTATGTCAAGGGTTGCCAGAGCAAGTGCAGAGACAGATGAAGAAATTAGTGGGGATGGAAGCCAAGCTTTGGGCTGAGATACAGCTGATGATAGTGCATCACTGTCGGCTATTACAAGAGAAATATAAGAAGAAGGATGAGGCTACAAAACATGAAGAAGCCAAATGAGTTCCGACATTTTTTTCAAAATATGCCATAGAAGGGGCATTATTGACAATTGGAGAAGGACTGAAAATACAGCAAGCAGTGGGTGCACTGCATCCGAATAATCAGCCCCCGATGAACCAAGGCGGTTATGGGTTCATGTCAAGAGACAGGGGCATGGGTTACAGAGGAATGGGTGGATTTCAAAATAATAAAGGTGAATTTCCAAATTTGCAAAATGAGAATCAGAATGTACAGGGAGGATTTAACCAAGGGGGACTAGTCAGACAGTCACCTCCTGTATGTTGGACTTGAGGGATGACAAGACACATTGCACGCGTATGTGGGAACCAATGGAATGTACAGAATGGCCAATTCTCAAAATATTATATGATATTTTATTTGTATCACGCTCATACACAAGTGTTTCAGAGCGCGACTAGGCAAGGGAGGGGAACAGGGGAGAACACAGCACAGAACGCGCAAGTGCATTGGAAAGGGAAAAGGGAAAAGTGCATGGCAGGGGGAGAGTGGAAAGTGCAGAGGCGAGGAGCGTAAATAAATAAAATAAATAAAAATAAATAGAAAATGGAGGCAAACTGTGGTAGTGCTTTCAGCAAGTGGCAATTGCTGTGTTTAAGGCAGCAGACTGGGTAAGTCTGAATAAGTGCAGAAAAAGAAGAAAAAAGGGGGTGCTGTATGGGTACAGATACAGTCCCCAGTGCAAGGGGTGGCCAGGTGGTAGTGCAGGAAGGTGGCAGGGTGAGCAGGTACCTGGGCCCAGGGGACAGAGGGTGGCCACGGGCACAGTGCCAAGAGAGAGCAGATCAGCAGGGGAGAAGGCAGAAGCAAAGAGGAAGGTTTTGAGGTGCTTCCGGAACCGGAGATGGTTCTCCTCAAATTTTAGAGTGGCAGGGAGGCTGTTCCAGAGGGAGGCCCCAGCCGAAGATAGAGATCTACCCCATCTCGTTTCTTTGAAAAACGATTGACCCGGAGGGAGTTAGAGTTAGAGGAGCGAAGAGCTTGAGAGGGGAGGTATTTGCAGAGGGATAGCTGAAGGTATTTTGGACCCAGGCCCCAGAAAGCCTTGTGGACAATGCAGAGGGTTTTGAATTTAATCCTTGCATCCACAGGGAGCCAATGGAGAGATTTCAGAGCTGGAGAGATACGATCCCAGGGCTTGAGGCCAAGGACAAGTCTCACAGTCCTGTTCTGGCTATAGGAGGGACAGCTTATCCTCCAGCATATAGGTCACAAGCTAGGGAAGGGTTTGCCCAAGATCAGACAGAGTATCAGACACAGATGCCTCAAATACAACAGGCACAGCAACCACAGCAAGCGCAAATGAATCCACCGCAAGGTCAGTCTCAGCACGCCCCTATGCAAACATAGCAGTATGCAAACACGGGACAAGTATTGACACCTAGGATAGGCGGTGTCCCTGTGGTGGGGGAAATCCTTTAACAGGTACAGGGGTATGCATGTATCCACAATAGGACAGCTCACAGGGCGACTTGCTGTGTTCAGTACTATCTGTTACACCAGACCCCCAAGAGGAACCAAGGGTCGATGTGACAATCGGAGGCATATCTTTTTCTTTTTTAGTAGACACTGGGGCTACCCGTTCATGTATACGAGAGGGAAAATGTTCAATGTCGGAAATGCCATGAATGCTGAAGGGTTCTCTGGAGCCACGAGTCAAGTTCCTTTTACTGACAAATTACCAGTCTTTATGGGACAGTGTGACATGTCTGTTCCATTGTTGTATTCACGACAAACACCAGTTAACATTTTGGGAAGAGATTTGATGACAAAACTTAATATGACGATTTCATTTACTGACAAAGCTATTGTGTTTTCCACTCCTGGGGTACACTATTTAAATGTCGGTGAATTCATATTGGCATTCACAGGGTAAGTGGCTCTGCAAGGCATTCCAGTTGAGCCAGAGTTTTTCCTTTACGCAGTGAACATTCTATTGACATGGTTACCTGGTTTAGTGGGGAAGATTATGAGAATACCTGACACATTCTTGTTCAGACCACAGATATCTATGGACGAAGAGGGGAGACAGGCTATCCCTATAGAATTAGATTCAGCCATAGGATGAGGGAAAATGGCAATGCTCGAAGGAACAGCCGACAAGGGTAGACCATGGAGAACAGTGATAGCTCTCGATGAAGGGTATGGGTTGACTGATATTACTGACAATGACATGTGTAGGGATGATCCCACAGACGATGAAGTAGTGTTTCACATGAGCATTACATACAGGATTTGAATAGAGAAAAGCGAAGTCCCACAGCGAATGGCGATACTGCCGCAGCATCCAGCATTTA
The DNA here is from genome assembly GCF_040938575.1 of Ambystoma mexicanum. Lineage (NCBI taxonomy): Eukaryota > Metazoa > Chordata > Amphibia > Caudata > Ambystomatidae > Ambystoma > Ambystoma mexicanum. The sequence goes on from NC_090929.1 coordinate 459,515,534, forward strand.
TTGAGGAAGACTTGGACACAGGCTCTTATGATGTAGGTCTGTTAAAAGGGGTAGGGGAAATCAAGTGAAGCTGAAACCAGGAGAGATTTTACCTCGAGCAAAACAGTACCCCATGTCTCGAGAGGCTGATGAGGGTATATTTAACACCATTTAAGCACTGATGGAACAAAGTATTCTTGTACCGTGTACCCTGTGAAAAAATCAAAGGGAGGGTCATGGAGATTCATACAAGATATGAGACCGATTAACCAGATTGTAGATGCAGAGTTTCCTCTAGTTCCTAACCCGGCCACGATACTATGCAGCATCCCGTTAGAAGCGCAATATTTTGTGGTGATTGATTTGAAAAATGCGTTTTTCTCAATCCCGTTTCACAAGGGCTCACAATACATTTACGTTTTCCAGACTCGTCTGAAGCAAACTAAGCTGCCTCAAGGGTACTGTGAGTCATCAATCTTTAACAGAGTCCTCCAGATGGATTTAGGTAATATTGATTTGAAAAGTGCTGTGCTACAGTACGTAGATGACATTTTAATTCGTAGCACCACAAAAGATGAGTGTAGACAGGACTCTATTCAGTTGATGACTAACCCAGCAGACAAAGAAGCTACAGTATTGTCAAGAAGAGGTGTTATACATAGGGCAATCGATCTCACATGAGGGAAAGAAGGTGACACCTGAAAGAGCACAGGCGATTATGAAAACTGCAAAACCACATACAGTAAAACAAATGCAACAGTTTCTGAGCTTATGTAATTATGTTAGAGCCTGGGTGTTTGATTATAGTTCGTACACAAGAGCTCTTTTACAGGCTTTAAAGAAAGCACAGGTAGATAAGGTCACAATAGAATGGAATGAGGAAATGGAGGAGTGATTTGAAGAGTTTAAAAAAGCAATTTGTACAGCTTCTGTTTTTGAATCCCCAATTATGCTGAGGAGATTTTCTTATTCTAGCACACACATAGGACAGTCATGACTGCTGTGTTTACACAGAGGACCACATTGGGGTACAAACCTCTAGCGTATTATAGTGGGATGTTAGATCCAGTTATGAATGAACACTTTCCTTGCGGAAAGTCATTGGCAGCCACCGCGTTTGCAATTGACAAGTCTACAAGCATTGTAATGGACTGCTCTATGACTCTTTTTGTGGAACATGCTTTGTTTGCCATTTTAGAGAAACCCAAGGGTACATTGACATCTCAGAGAGCTTCTGCTTACGAAGTGATGATTTCGAACCCAGCAATCAAAATTGTTAGATATAAAATAGTGAACCCAGCCACATTTCTAGTTGAGCCAGTGACAGAGGGTGACCAGGTGCATGAATTTGCAAACTACATAGAATGTTATGATGTTATACTGCGCGTGAAAGAGAACACACTGGTGGGAGGAGAAATTCTCTTTATTGATGGTCCTTCGAAAATTGATCAAACTAGTGGAGAAAGGCATTCCCGCGCAGCTGTAGTGAGGCATAGAGCAAATGGTGAGTTTGAGGTTGTAGCATATGCAAGACTACCGTCTCACTTTTCGGCGCAAGCAGCAGAATTGATAGCACTTATTGTCACACTCGAGAAACACGAAGGACAGGAAGTGACGGTGTACAGTGACTCTGCCTATGTGACGTCAACCGTACACACAGAGCTAGCGCATTGGAAAAGGAGGGGCTCCCTCCATGCGGACGGCATTCCAGTGCAGCATGCATCCTTATTGGACAGGCTTATTTAGCCACTACAACTCCCAGTAGCCATAGCGGTCGTCAAATGCGCAGGTCACACTAAACAAACAGACTTTATTTCTTGCGTGAACGAAGCCCCAGACGCAGGAACCAAGAGGGTTGCATATTCTCCAGATATTTAAAATTCTGATGCTCCAAATGTTAAAGAAAAGGTAGTCATGATTATGATAGCAAAAGAAAGGTTTAATTACTTGCCAAAAACACTACTACTGGAGTTCAAGTCAGTGCACTGAAGGACGAGCAGGAATTATGGAAGCAAAGGGGGTGTTCTTTATCCCCCTCGGAAGCATTATGGCCACAGGACAGCACTGGCAAATGGGTGATGCCAGAAGCATTGTTAAAGCTAGCGCTTGAACAGCTGCACTAACCTGCGCATGTAACTAGGGAAGGTCTTGCTGCAACAATTGCAGAAGACTGGTTTGTTCCAAACCTGTTAGAACACATTGCATTTTATGTAGTAAACACCCTGGAACAAATGGAGCTGGAATCAAGGTTGAAGAAAATAAGATGTTAAATTGTCATGGCAAGAATAAAGAAGAGATACAGAGATGCTGGGAAAGAGGTCAATTGCAAGTCAAAGGAATAGTGCTGACTCCAGAAGGATGGGCTGACGGCCTGATTGTGTGCAAAGCAGCAGCAGCATTAACTGGACAGTACGAACCAGTTATAGACACTGCAGAGAACAAATGCAAGAATCACTGGACGAAGATTGCAAAATTGTTAACATGGGTGGACGACAAAGGAGGACCATTACAGTTACTGTCGTTAAAGTGTACATCCTTGTGTTTCATAAATAATGGTATGAGAAAGGTTGGAGAAAATCACCAGTGTGGTCGAATTTTTGATGTACCAGACATGAAGGAAGGGACAGTCATCCTAATGGATCATTATTGGGCTTTTGAGTCCAGAGCCTACATGAAGCTGCCCAAAGATTGGGTAGGAATGTGTTCCTTGATATTGGTCCAGCGTTAGTGATTCCACAGAGTGATCTGAACATTGGTGAATTTCCTAAAGTGGATGCCTATTTGAAAAGGAGAACATCACTTGAATTCCTCAATCGAACAAGGAGGGAGAACTATTTCTCAGCCAAATCCATAGAAGCCTTTGATGCTATTCCATATGCGCATAGACTGTTCAGTAAAACTGCTTCAATCTTCACGACTATCTTTATGCCTGGGATCCAGACGATGGCAAATGCAAAGTGGTTGCAAATCACTTGCTGGGAGCTCTTGCAGACGATCAACACCAACATAAAGGGATTCAATGTGATTAGGGAAGAATTGAGGGCCATAAGATTGATGACCCTCCAGATCAGATATGTCCTTGATATGATTACAGCAATGGATGGAGGTGTTTGCGCCAAAATTGGGCCATCATGTTCCACGTTCATACCTTCTCATGATGACGATAATGGGACCTTGACAGAGGCTATAACATTGCTGACAAGCCTGCACAACAAGATGGAAAATGAGACAGAGGACATTGCAGATGTGAGTTGGAACATGGCAGAACGCTCTGTAAATGTAACAGTGCAAAGTTAAACAGTTTGAGGCGGGTATATAGAGAGCTGGCTAGTGTCTTGGCAGCATTCTTAAGTTGGGGGGGGGTTGTTTGGCGGTGATGTGACCCTGATCTGCAGGGTAAATTTACCTTTGTTTGGTGTTGGTGTCAAAAACAGTTGGGCTGTTCTGGTCCTTAGGGAAGGAGGGCTGGCATCATGCGATTGCCAGTGTAAAAAGCAATTGCTTCCTACGGCATCATCTGCACATGGCATCATCTGCACATGGTGGCGTCTACTGAAAGAGGGAGAGGAAGAAACAAATAAACAGGGAGCAGATCGTCAAGAAACATCCTGCGAGTCTTCACAGACAATCCAAAATTTAAGAAAAACCTCAGTGGCGTAGGAAATAATTGCAGCCGTGATTGGTTGATCCTGGTGATAGACACGGCAGACGTTTCCTGGAGAATCTCACTGTTCAAGAAGCTAGAGAAACTGGAGGAAGAAATTGCAAAATGTAAAGCCATCACCGTTGACAGGAAGGTTCAGAAATTCAAGAACTGCAAAATTACAGTGAAGAAAAAACATACCCGTACCTGCGAAAAACTTTCTACACGGATCAACAGTAAGGTGGCCAAATAGACTGAACAGGTACGTCACCTTCTCAGGCACGTCACCGTCCTCCAGTGACAGCGACCAAGGCACTCCGGGCGGCACTAACCCTGGGCCACAACAACACCCTATTTTTCAGAGGGGGCAGCAGGGATGCCCCATTAGAAGATCACAGCCGTTGGACCAACCATCACCGAAATAGAACGAAGATTGTTAGGCAAAGGCCTATCTTTTGTACCATCAGGCAAGGCGGAACCCTTTGAAACAGAACTGGAACTAAAACATTTCTTTAGGAACGTGAGGTTGAAATACTTCTTCGATGTGTATTTGCCAGAGCACCAGACTTCCACACCACCAGAAGACAATACGGCCACCGGTCCCTGTGTGAACAGAACAGGCTTTAAGAAAAAACATTTATTTTACCCCCCACCCCAGACCATACCATCTGAGTTTTACGTTTTTGAAAAACATGTTACTAAAGAGGTTATGGGTGGTGTAAGGGACAACAACTATTACTAAGATAATCTCACAAAAGATGAAAGAGCAGCTTAAACCTCCCTGAACCACGACAAAACGATCACCATCAAACCGCTGACAGATGTGGTGGTATAGTACTTCTAAACACGGTTGACTATGAGAATGAATGTCTACGCTTGCTCTCAGACAGCAAGGCCTACCTTAAGCTCATCCATAATCCGACCGAAAGAATTCAAGAAGAGATAAGTAGTCTGATGCGTCATGCCGATGACAAAGGTTGGATATGCGAAAATGAAAGAGTCTTTCTAAACAAACTACATCCAACGAGTCCTGCTTTTTATGTCCTTCCAAAAGTACATAAGAACCTGAACAACCCACCCGGACGACCAATAGTCTCAGCTTGCGACTCTCTTCTCAAACTTCTGTCTTTGTACACAGATTATTTTCTAAAACCATTTGTCAACAAGATGGAATCATATATTAAAAACACCACAGACACTTTGAACATTTTAAGTAAGATCAGCCTAACGGACAATTGCATTTTAGCTACACCGGATGTCGAGGCTTTGTATACACCAATCCCACAGCAAGAAGACCTAGACGCACTGAAGACCCTTCTAGACCAAAGACCAGATAACACGACAGTACCTACCTGCTTCATTCTAGAGTGCGTCAGGCTGGCTATGTCTGATAATTTGTTTTTATTCAAAGATCAGATATATAATCAAACCAAGGGAGTAAGTCTGGGGCTACTTTTGCCCCTGATATGGCCAGTTTGTATATGGCCCAGTACGAAACAGATCACGTCTATTCCATCTCAAACCCTTACAAGGACAACATGTTAGTGTGGCGTCGCTACATTGATGATGCCCTCTTGGTCTGAGGAGGTACTCATACAGATCTGAACCTATTTCACCAGTGGCTCCATCGGTACAACAGACACATTAAAATCTGCATGTATATAGAACAGGCAGTATATTGAAGACTGAGTTATTTGTCTTTCTAAACAAACTACATCCAACGAGTCCTGCTTTTTATGTCCTTCCAAAAGTACATAAGAACCTGAACAACCCACCCGGACGACCAATAGTCTCAGCTTGCGACTCTCTTCTCAAACTTCTGTCTTTGTACACAGATTATTTTCTAAAACCATTTGTCAACAAGATGGAATCATATATTAAAAACACCACAGACACTTTGAACATTTTAAGTAAGATCAGCCTAACGGACAATTGCATTTTAGCTACACCGGATGTCGAGGCTTTGTATGCACCAATCCCACAGCAAGAAGACCTAGACGCACTGAAGACCCTTCTAGACCAAAGACCAGATAACACGACAGTACCTACCTGCTTCATTCTAGAGTGCGTCAGGCTGGCTATGTCTGATAATTTGTTTTTATTCAAAGATCAGATATTTAATCAAACCAAGGGAGTAAGTCTGGGGCTACTTTTGCCCCTGATATGGGCAGTTTGTATATGGCCCAGTACGAAACAGATCACGTCTATTCCATCTCAAACCCTTACAAGGACAACATATTAGTGTGGCGTCGCTACATTGATGATGCCCTCTTGGTCTGAGGAGGTACTCATACAGATCTGAACCTATTTCACCAGTGGCTCCATCGGTACAACAGACACATTAAAATCTGCATGTATATAGAACAGGCAGTATATTGAAGACTGAGCTATTTGTCTTTCTAAACAAACTACATCCAACGAGTCCTGCTTTTTATGTCCTTCCAAAAGTACATAAGAACCTGAACAACCCACCCGGACGACCAATAGTCTCAGCTTGCGACTCTCTTCTCAAACTTCTGTCTTTGTACACAGATTATTTTCTAAAACCATTTGTCAACAAGTTGGAATCATATATTAAAAACACCACAGACACTTTGAACATTTTAAGTAAGATCAGCCTAACGGACAATTGCATTTTAGCTACACCGGATGTCGAGGCTTTGTATACACCAATCCCACAGCAAGAAGACCTAGACGCACTGAAGACCCTTCTAGACCAAAGACCAGATAACACGACAGTACCTACCTGCTTCATTCTAGAGTGCGTCAGGCTGGCTATGTCTGATAATTTGTTTTTATTCAAAGATCAGATATATAATCAAACCAAGGGAGTAAGTCTGGGGCTACTTTTGCCCCTGAAATGGCCAGTTTGTATATGGCCCAGTACGAAACAGATCATGTCTATTCCATCTCAAACCCTTACAAGGACAACATATTAGTGTGGCGTCGCTACATTGATGATGCCCTCTTGGTCTGAGGAGGTACTCATACAGATCTGAACCTATTTCACCAGTGGCTCCATCGGTACAACAGACACATTAAAATATGCATGTATATAGAACAGGCAGTATATTGAAGACTGAGTTATTTCGGAAAGCAACCGACCGTAACAGCTTGTTACATTTCTCCAGCTATCATCCAGCTGGTTTCAAATACAACCTCCCTTATGGACAGTTTTTAAGGATAAGAAAAAACTGCACGGAAAAATCCAAATTTGATGTACATGCCGAAAATCGCCAGAAAAGACTATTGGACAGGGGATATCCCAAGAAAGCCATAAGATCTGCCAGGAAGAGAGCAGCCAACACCAACAGGGGAAACCTGCCTTATCCCCAAGACAACAAAACCACTAGACAGACTGGTCTGTGTCACCACCTACAACCCGCTGAGTAACGTAATCAAGAGTACTGTTAGCAAATATTGGTACATCATTAAGAATGTTGGGAGCCTGGCAAAAATACAATTTTTTGCTTTAAAAAAGATTCGCAATTTGAAGTAAAATCTGGTACACACATACATTGAGCCCCCCCAAAATACCAACAACTCTATGGGGCCTACAGCCTGTAAAGGGTCACTACAAGTGTGGCCACTGCGTGGCGTGTAATTTCACAGACACCAAGAAGGTGTTTTAAAGCCCTTTTATATTTGAAAAATAATGTGATGACATCTTGTTAGACATAGGTTCGAATCGTGACGAATTACAATTTAGACCTCAACAGACTAAAAAACGCCTTAAAACATGGGACTGGATCAACACCATTGACAAGGTCCATTGTTTTTCTTATTTTGCTTTTTTGGTTAGATCGCATAAGAAACTGGGAGTTGTAGCACCCTTTTTGTCTATCCTTGTCGTGCAGCCAGAAATGAATTTCTGCGATTCTGTTGGAATCTCATTTGTGTGATGGAAACTCTTTTTAGATATGGCCTGATCGATCAAACAGAAAGGGAATGCAGATACTGCAAGGACTGGAAGGTGGTTGAAACCATCAGACTTATTTTGATTGAATGCTCCTCTCTGATACCACAGCATCAGAAATATTTCTGTAATTTTTTTTTACTTGGGATGCTGTTCTGATGAAGATCTTTTTTGGAGTAGGTGCCTGGAGGGGCACTCGACCTCTGACCTTATAGCAGTCATTGGCTTTTTTTTGGTACACTGGAATTGAATTGATATTGATGTAATTTGCACTAGGGGATGGAGTCTTATTTAATTTATATAGCGGTTTTTGGATATCCTTCTTATGAGAACTGGTAACATCACATTTTGAACAAGTGTTCATAGGATAGAGATTTATTCTTATGAGTATACATTTTTTGTGATTTGGGTCTATATTTTAAACAAGAATATGAGACGAACTGTGATATCATTTTATATATCTTTACCTCCTAATTGATGAAATGTGTGAAACTTAATCGTGTTCAATCGAATGGATAATTTTATGCGATGTATGTAGAAATTGTTAATGGTTGTAATTTTATATATTCTTATTTCTTAACTGATGAAATGTATGAATTGTACTTGTGTCCGATTGTACGGTTAGTTTTATGTGAAATATGAATTGTTAAAGGTTGTATTTCAGCTGAATAACAAATAAAAATAAAAATGTCAGGATAGAAAAAGGCCTAACTTGCCCTATGCTATAGTGGGATTTCCCTACCGAAATAAAATTAAGGACAATTTGAGTCAAAGAGTTCAATTTAGGAATCTGTGTCCAAACCCTATACTTGCCCTCACAACTATATCTGTTCAATGTGTAGGGATGTCAGAGCCCAAAAGAAAACAGTGTTTAACACAAAGTTCTGAGCTTCTTCCAGCTCGCAGCTTCCTTTTAGCTCACTTCCCCAAGTATTAAACAGTTTCACAAAGAAAAGTCTCAAAATTCCCTTTCTCTGATTTAGTCTTATTCAGGTCTCAGGGTTTCCTTCCCCAAGTCAGGATTCAGGATTCCCTTCCCCAAGTTCCAAGTCACACAGTTTGAACAACCTTGAAATGAAATGCTCCTAGTCAGAAACCTGGGATCCCTTTCTCAAGTTCCAAATCACACAGTTCAAACAATCTTGCGATAAACTTGAAATGAAATGCTTTTGGGCAGAATTCAGGGTTCCCTTCCCCAAGTTCCAAGAGACACAGTCAAAAAACAAAACAAAGTATCCTTGTCTCCATAGTTCAGATAATGTTGTTTCAAATATTTGTTCAGATTATTTGCAGCTTTCACACAGTTTGTACATTTCCCTGTATATCAGGCTTCCCAATCTTTTGTTAACATGCTCTTTAAAGTCACATTAGTTTATTTTTTTATTTAATTGCATTTAGTTTACATTAACCTTTTAGCAAAACAAGAGGGAACCAGTCCAACGTATTCTTCTCTTGTCAGTTACTTCCCCACATTTTTAACCTGATAGAGGAAGTGTGTTAAGTTGCATCAGCTTGCAGTGACACCTCCAAACAGTTCCTGAAGCAATTGACCATTGCAATTGTCAGAGAAGTTAGTTCTCCTCTCAGCAGTAGTCGCTACTAGTCCTCAGCTGACATAGTTCTAAATCTTTCTGTAAGTAATGTCCAAAGTACTGACTCCTCTGCAGGGTAAGGGCTGAGCATGTGGTAAACAGATGGAAAATAGTTTCTCTTGCATCCTCCACTTTGCAGAATCTATATGATTTATCACCAACTTCTTCTTTGGCTCTCACAGATATCACTTGTCTTGTCCTACAAAGGTTGAATCTAATCCTCATAAATACAGATCGTATCTTCAGATCTGGGCATTTCCTTAGATAATTTTGGATTTCACTTTGCTTTTTTACTTCAGATGCTAAATTTTGGTACAATTAGTATGTGTTTACATCCTCTATGGTGGCAGTCTAGTCAATTTCTTGTAATTTTTTCTTCACCTTTCCGGGGTTGGTCAGAAGGTCGTCTATTGAGCTCTCTGTTTCAGTGAGTAGTTTTCTTTGATCCAGTCAATCATGGGAGGGGGGTTAGCACTCACACATTTTCCAAACAGACTCAGTATTTTCCATTGGGCTGCCAGTTTCCTAGATCCTAGTCCCAATTCCTTTCTAACAATCTGTATTGGATTGAACAAGGAAGTCTAAGAGCCTTCTTCCAAAAAAGACCTTCAAGGACATCAGCACAGTAGGTTTCTCGTGGGAACCAACTTAGCTTTGTAAAACTCAATTATTGGGAGGAGGGAGTATACAATATTTCTGGCTTTCCCTCTTAAAGACTCTTAAAGACTCTATACTGTGAGTCTCTGCTGTGTTCATCGAGATCTGTATCCCTAGGTATTTAAAGGATGTTACTTTCATAATTTCTGAGCAGTTGAGGTACCATTTAAATTTCTTTTTACTTGATTCCTGACCATTTTTTAGGGTAAGCATATTTGTTTTACCTGTGTTGATTTCCAAGTTGTTTCCTGCTGCATATTCTACTAATCTATCCATTTGTCTTTGTATCCCCACTTTGGTGTAATCAAATAGGGCTAGGTCACCTGCATATAGTGAGTGATCTTCATATTGCCAATCTTCGGATGGAAGCTTCTGATTTGTTCCATGTAATTTCCCAGATCTGAAATGTACAGATTGCCAAGGGCGGGGGCCAAGGAACAACCTTGCTTGACACCCCGTCCTGTTTGTATTTCCTCGCTTAATAGCCTTGTAGTATTAAGACAGATTCTTATTGTCGTGTTTGTATGGAGCCCTCAAGGTTGTTCCAGCAGATCAGCAGGGCAATTCTTGTCAGCCAGCTTCTTCCACAGTTGTTTTTAATTTATACTGCGAATGCCTTCGAAAAGTCAACAAACGCTAAGTTTAACTTGCTTTTGCTTTCATGATCTTAGCTTTGAGCAGTGTGATTAATAGAGCCCAGTGTGGGCGGAAGCGGCGTAAGTCCCTAGCCCCTTTACAAAACCTGCATGACAGTTGTCGTTTAACCCATTTTTCTGTGCCGATTCTGTCAGTCTTTTTAAAAGTAATGTGGCAAACATTTTCCCCATTTCATCCAGCAAGGCAATCAGCCGGTAGTTTTTGGGGTCTGTCCGGGTCCCATTTTTAAATACTGGTTTAACATGCACCGTTCTCGAGGATGGTGGTATAGATTTTGAGGAAAGAATGTTCCTGAGCACCAGAGGTAGAATATTCGGCCACTGCTCCCGATTTTTCTTTAATACTAGGTTAGATAGCCCATCCGGCCCTGGGGCTCGTGATGGGCTTAGTCTTTTGATCATAGTGACTAGATCATCATGATCGTAGGGCAAGTACCAGGTGTTTGCTGTTTCTAAGGAGAGATCCTGCAAGGGAGGTAATTCTTTAAATAAAGATCCAAAGACTGCTATCCAATTTGCCTGGGTCACCCCATTCAGTTGTTGGAATTTTTGGGTCTGGTTTACTGACCTGATCAGGGACCAGATCTCGGCCGTCAATTTCTTGGCCAAAGCCCTTATCATAGTTTACACATCTTGTTGGACTAAGACACTTTTATGATTAGTAAGAGCCAAGTTTTGTATTTAGCCTTTATTTCCTTAGTTTCACTCTCTGATGTGCCATTCAGTGATTTCTTGAGAACCCGAAGTGCATGCCTCATCTCCTTGCATTTTTGAATCAACTGTTGGTCAAAAATATGCTGGTATATTTTCCCCTGGTCTTTCCCTTTACCTGATAGAGGGCAAGAATGGAGGTACATTCAACTGGGATTGAGGGCCTCGATATTTGTCCTGCCTTAGTTCTTGCTAAGTACATTTTAACAAGTTTGCGCAACTGCCCTTGTGTTCATCCTCAGCCTACCTCCATTGTTCGTCACTTCAACTTGGGTAGGCCTTTTCTGTGTAGGCCATATTATGCCATATATCAATTTTAGTCAGTTGTGGTCACTTCTAGTGCTGGTTACTACTTCAAAGGAACTTATATCTACGATTAGGTCTCTCTAAGAAAAAACATAATCGATAACGGAAGATTGAGTTCCTCTTTTCCATGTTGCGTGACAGATGGAGTTATCTTCGAAATGACCATTCATCATGTGTAGATCACTGCTTTTCATCAATTATAGCCACAATTCTCCTTTTTGTGTGCAAACATTGCTTGAGTCGCTAGCCCCATTTTTCCGATTTCTTGCAGTGGATGTGTAGGACGCAGTAAAAATCAGCACATAGAATCACAGATGAATTGTCCAAGTTATACGCCTTGTCAATTGCTTCTGCCATCACTTTCAGCATCTCTTTAATATACACTTCTGTAGAACTACAATAGATGTTGGTGAGTGACAGATGTTTCTGGGTATGCTTCCTGTATTTGATGAGACAGATGTTCTTCTTTCGGAGGATGGTATGTTGTAAAAAGGATTCTCTGTTTCTGTATTTGATTATTTGGTAGTTAGCCTTTGTGTTGATCAATGTTCGGAGACCAGCCTTTGGCCTTGCAGCTCCCCCCCCTGATAGCCAGATTAATTAATGATGTGAAACAATCCATGGAAGGCTCAGACCTTAACCAGGTTTCTTGAAGACACAAGAAGTCAAAGTCGTCCCAGTGTATCACTCCGGGATTGCACGAAAAGATCATATCTAAAATGCTGAACGCATGTTTTGAGCGCATTCGGCATAGTAGATAAAATCTAAGCCGATAATACCGAACAGATGTGCGGGGGTGTCCCCCACACCTCCAGTTAGGTATTATGGGCGGCGGGAGGTGCGGGGGTGTCCCTGGCAGTGCAGGGGACAAACAGCCAAAATCCCAAAAGGCTGAATTGCAAAATGCGGGCTAGTGGGCTCTATGATATTGTAATTGGATCTTTTGGGATACGAGATTACAACATAGATCCTATCTCTCCCTCCAAGTGGGAGAAGCCTCTTGTGTTCCATGATGCAAGTGTTATGTGGCTTTGTTGGATCTCTGGGAGGGGTCTCTGCTATTGGATTTGCTTTGACGCCAGGACTGTGGGGAGCCAGGCCCAGGAGGTTACTCCAGCCTCGCCCTGGATAGGCTGGGTTTTATATATGATTTTCCTGATCTGATCTTTTCCTGGCTCACAATTGAATGTCAATGTTAAATTCGGTTTCTGCTGTTTTAAGAGTCGCTCTTATTTTGCTACTGGATCAGGATTTTCTCCCAGTGAGCCATTGTCTTCTTTCTCTTGTTGGTACGTTCCAGAGGTCCTGGCACCATAAGTTGTTTTCCTACGTTCAACTATGCTCTTTAGGCCTTCTGTGGTTTTCCATAACCCAACAGAGTGGCGTTCCTTATCAGTCCCCATATCAAAATTTGTCAGATCAAAACCCAACATAAGAAAACTCGCCACTGATGTCAAAAGTAGTTTTTTTTACCACAATAGACCTTAGGTGAAGATGTACCAGATCTGTTCTGTCTTCTCTTCTAAATTGTACTGTGGCAAAATCTTCAGTGTTAATTTTCCTTAATTGAGGAATACAGTGGCATAGCCTAAAGACATTAAGGGCCTCATTACAAGTTTGCCGGTAAGTTTTCATAGTTACTGTCATGCCGGTGCCACCGTTTCCGGCAACCTGTGATTCCGGAATCACTGGATGATTACGGGTCGTCGGGCATGCACCTTCCGACATGCTGGAAACGGCAGTACTGGCATCACGGAAACACCATCAATCTTCCCAGAAACTGACAACACCTTCGTCCTCGGGGCCGGAGCCTCCAAATCCGGCATCACAGTGCCGGACCCAGCGGCACTGGAAACAGCAGTACCGCAATTACCGTGACGGGAAACAAAGTGATCGCCGGAACAGGAAACTGTCTGGCAGCCATTACAAAAACCCAATCCATTGCCTTCCTCAAACCACAGGCGACATCCACCCTTCCTGACCAGACAAACTACACCAGTAGAATGTCATCTAGAGTGTGTGAGACCCGCAAGCAGAAGCCACGATTCTCTGAGCCCGAACTCAACATGCTTGCAGACACCTGATTGTCCAGCATGCACCAGAGCTCTTCGGCAATGACCAGTGCAGGCAAACCCAGCTGCGCAAGAAGAGCATTTGGGAGTAGGTGGCCCAGAAGGTGTCGGCACAACCCCATGCACAGTGCAAGACTGCCACAAGCAATGGGACGACCTGCGCCTAAGGTTACGGAACCGCCTCTGGGCCCAGAAGACGCAGGACATGGCCACAGGTGACAGTAGCTCATCCCTAATACGCCTCATGCCCTGGGAGGAGACCTCCAGCAGTGTTCTGCACTTAGAGTCAATTGAAGGGGTCGGTGCTGCGGAGGCCGAAGCCAGGATACCTGAAGATGCCGGTGAGTACACGTAACCCCAATGTAATAATCAACATTCCTGGGCACCCTGCTCCCCCCACTGTACCAACATATAACAGAAATGCGAATTGCATTGTCCACAACCCCAAAAACACCCTGCATGCTGCCCCCGCCCCAAGAAAACAATATCCTGGGTGCATACATGGACCTACACCCTGGCCACCAAACTATGTCCCATCCTAGTAATACACGTAGAACTCAGCGCTGGCACCCGGTACTGCCAAGTGAACATGCATCTGCTCCCACATAGACACACATGACCCTTCCACAGGGTATTGCATGTGTGCCTGCCGTGCTTCCACTGGCACCAAATGACAGCATTGCTAAGCCCCATCTCCACCCACACATGACCACCGTTGCACACAAAGTCAACATGTGTTCCCCCCGTCCCAGCCAGCCAGACACCTGACCACAAATGCACAACTGTCCCCATAACTGGTACAGGCAGCAATCCCATGCTTGCCCCATCCATACCACAGCCCTCCCCAGCCCCCACAGCCCTCCCCAGCCCAACATCCCACAGCGTGAATGCCCCCCCTAGCAATGGCAGTACACCACGACAGTATCCCCAGCACAGTACTGTACCATGTCCAAAAATCACACATCCTACAGCTTAGTACGCATAACACAAGCATGTGTGCACCATGCCATGTACCACTCCACGTCCCCTACACAGCACAGCCACAACCAACATAGTGCATGTGTCTGTGCTATGTTTCGCGCCTTGAAACACTTGTGTATAGGCGCGTCATAAATGCCATATATCATATCTTTATTAATCCACACTATTCACTGACAACATGCATTTCTGACTCCCTCAGGCACATCATCTGACAGTGAAGTGGCCCATGCAAGCACCTCAAGGGGCACCTGCTGCCGGAGCCGGCGGACACCATGGACCACCACCACAACCCAGGACACCACAGCCTCCACTGGCACAACTGCCACAGTCACCACAGTTGCGGCCATCCCACCAGCCCCAACCATCGCTGTGACCATAGCTGTGTCTGTCCCGCCAGCCCCAACCATCACTGTGACTACAGCTGCGGCCATCCCACCAGCCCCAACCATCACTGCGACCACAGCTGCAGCCATCCTGCCAGCCCCAACCATCACTGTGACCACAGCTGCGGCCATCCCGCCAGCCCCAACTGTTGTAGTACCAACACCACCAGCACAGCAGCCACATGAACGTGCCCATCAATCAAGTGCAGAGGACAGGGAGACCAGCCATCACAGCAGCTATGAGCCTGCAGTATTCAGCCTGATGAACCCAATGAGCCCATAATGCCCATCCTTCCCCAGTGTCTAGGGAATGGATGGCAGACTCTGCCGCATGGAGGAATGTCAGGATGACTTAACTGCCCTAGTGCAGCAGCACCTCCAGGAGGCGCAGTTGATGCGGGAGAGTGTACAGGCCAGTGGCCAGCGAAATGCAGGTGCCACAACTGCCATCATCCTGATGGCCAGGAGGGTACGCGAGGGCAATAGTATCATGTCCTCCATTGCCGAGACCATGGCAATGTGCATTCAGGCCTTCCTTGAGAGACGGCCCACTGAGCAAGCACACACACCATCCACAAGATTCATGCCTACAAGTTCTGTCCCAGCAGCCCAAGGTGTCTTTCGATGCGCCTGTCATCATCTGCACACAGTCGCACGTCAGATGGCAAGCGGACGCAAATTGGTCCACAACAGACATGTGCCCTGTATGTGTCTTCTTTAAGGACTACATTGACAACATGACAGGAGTTGTTGAGAGATGGTTGGGGAGGTAGAGTGGGAAGGGGGAGTGGGGAGGGATAGTTGGGGAGGGTAGTGAGGAGGGATAGTTGGGGAGGTGTAATGGGGAGGGATAGTTTGTGTGGTGGGTGCAGTTTCATATTTGTTTTGCATTTAATTATTTACATTACACTTGGTGTTGCATTGAAATCATGACTGGGCATTCATTTTGAGTGTGAATGTTTAATTTCCTGTACAGTGCTGAGTGTGTTAGCTGTCCTAGGCCATGTGCTTGTGTGATGTGCTCAGTAATAGTGGTAATTAGTGCATCGCGTGCCTTACAGCCATGCACGGCTTCCCTGCGATGTGCCAATGGCAGTTCTTCCTCACTGCCATTCTCATCCTCCGCATCAGGTGGGTGCATGTTCATGTCCGGGGTGAGTGGTATGTTGCGCCAGATGCACATGTTGTGCAACATGGCACAGCCCAGGACTATCTTGCCCACCTTCACAGGGCTGTACATTAGTGCCCCCCACCCCCGATCTGCTCAAGCAGCGTAACCTTGCCGTTAACAAGCCACATGTCTGCTCAATCGTACAACCTCTCCTGATGGGAGCATGGTTGTATCCCTGCTCGTGCTGGTTCTCTGGTTCCCTCCCTGGGGTCATTAGCCATGACATAAAGGGGTATCCAGCATCACCTGCACGGGAGGGACAGAAAGGGGGCACAATCATTGTGGGGCCTGTATCATGTTGGTACAGTGTGTATATTGATCACTTACTAAGGCAAGTTATTACATGTGATTTGAACGAAATGTAGCATATGTCATTGATGAGCCTGGTCCCATGTACATTGTCATTGGAAATTGCTGTGTCTGTATTGTACGGACAATTAGGCGTACAATCAGTGATCTGACACTGCTTTCTGTCTGCATTCATCAATGTCAATGGAATGACACCGTCAAACAGCAAATTTGGCTTATCCGGGTGAAAGTGTGCCGGTGGCGTAACCAGGTGGCTTGTTTCTGGGCCTGCAAAATTCAAATCTGCCTGCCACAGCTGGTGTGCCCGACAGAGCTATCACAGGTGATAACGTTTCTTTACGTGCAAAAAACAAAATTGCTCTTATTTAGGGATTGAGTACATGCAGGAAGTCATACTTGCATTTTGATGTACATGATGTGCTGCATGGGAGTGGTTGACGAGCATCTATGGATCAGGCAAAATGATAGATGTGGATGTATACACAGGGAGGTAGCATTGACGGAATTGATTGGATTGGGAAGGCGATGACAGGCTAATGATTGCTATGCAGGCAATAGGCTTGCTCACTATGCGTGGTGGATGGGGGTTTGCTGTCACTTTTCCATCAGCCATTCACACCCACCTTGCCCTCTGACCCTATGGCTACGCCACCAACAACTCAGACGAATGTGTGTTCTGATCTGGTTTCAATTTGCATGTCCTATGATGGTTATATCACCCATCCATTCATAAGTCCAGCTTTTTTGTTGCCGTTCATGTCACATGTGTATGTGTATGTGCACTTGAGACAGGCAGGCGAACTAGCTATCTGCTGTGGGATACGCTAGTGGTTTGGAGGTGGGGTGGTGGGCTGCATTTGAATGATTAGTCTGTGCTGTAGGCGTTGTGGGTTGTGCTCAGTGTGTTTTTGCAGGGGTTTGGGACAATGGTTATGATGAATTCTGGAACCTGTAGTGCATTTTATTTTGCAGTCCAGCTTTGATGTTGTTAGGCATGTGTATGCTCCGTCTGGCCATTTGACACATGCGAGTCATGCTCTTCAACTCATGCATGCTATTTGTGTGTCACGCATTTCATTGCCCACATGCACTGCAGATAGTTGTCACCCCCCCTCACCAACTCCACAGTACACATGTTTTGGTAATTACATTCACCCAAAAGCCAGGCCTGCCCCGGTGTGTTAGGCTCCCCCAATTCCACAGTGCGCATGCTTTGATAATTACACTCACCCAACAGCCAGGTCCGCTCTCCGCTGTGATGTGCCATGTACCCTGGTAGCCTGGAGTTCCTCAGCACCAGAGAATCGTGTGTTGATCCCGGAAATCTTGCACAGCAATGGTTGTTGAGGTGGTGTGCATCACACACCATCTGCACATTGAGGGAGTGATAAAGTTTACGGTTCCTGTAGACTGCCTCAATGGCATGTCTGGCCACCAACTCCACATGTCTGCAGTCCAATGCACCAATCCCATTGGGCATGCCAGCCAGGGCATGGAATGCGACTTTGGTGGCATTGACCTGGTCAAGTGTTCTGGGTAGGTCTATGTGATCAGACACATGCCGCAGGAGGGCATCCAGGATCTGGAAGAGAACCCTCAAAAAACAGGGTTGGGTTAGCCCATGCATTTCACCCACAGTGTGTTGGTAGGTGCCGTTGTCAAGTAAATGTAGCACAGACACCACCTTGAGCAATTGGGGGATGGCAGTACGGATCTGGACAAGGTCATCATGGATCAGGTCCACTATGGAGGTGATGGTGTCCCTGTCTAGCCGGTACAGGGTTTGGATCTGTGTTTGGCTGAGGTTGAAGGGTGTGGCCCTTATGCGGGGTATGGGTGGCTGCCTGTGGGGTGCTACCTGCTGGCCATTATTATTTTGCATGGCCATGATGACCCCCCTTTTTCTCCTGCACTTCCGCTGCCTCCTCTGCTTCTCTGCCTCTTCCAGTTGTATCCCTACATGCAAGGCCTCCAGCTCCATTACTGCTACTGCTGCTGCAAGCATGGTTGTGTTGGAAGGGGTGTGGGAGTGGTCCTTTTGTGCTTTTACAGTGCTCACGGTTTGCACCTGTGTTGATTTTGGCCACCTGTGGCCTGTTCCTGCATACCTGACACTGTTTAAGGCCTGGGCAAAAAGAAGAATGTGGAAAGTAGAAGCACACCCTGTTATCTGAGATCTACTTTAGTCAGTACTTAGTCCATGGGTTATTAATTAACAAATCTATTCGAGGTGCAGAGGAGAGAGATGCAACCTTGACACCTAGGTTCCCTAAATACAAAAAAGACAAACAAGTTCCCAATTTGGGAACTCATGTCCCCTGCACACTATCGTATGTCTGGAATACCAGACTAACAATTCATCATTTGAGTATACGTAAGGTAAGTAGTTGTATCACATATTGTGAGAGAGGACCATGTAGACGAGAAACAGTTAAGAAACAATAATAATAAGCTTTCAGTCAGTTTAGGTCACAGTAACCATCTTCATTTTATTCATGATGATGTAGTGGAAGGGGGCCCAACGCGTTTCGAGTGTTGCACACTCTTCATCAGGGGCAATTCCATTTCAAAATGCAAAAAATTCATAAATTCAATCTCATCGAAAAACATACCAAAAGCTTTTAAAGCCTAAAACGTTTTCATAGAAAATACATAGATCAGTGAGACATCATGCAAATAATCAATTTGTTCCAAGCCAACAAAATGCCAAGAACTATTTGGAGCCAGTGTTCCAGTGTATTGTGCCTAACCACTAAAAAGTGGGGGCAGATTTAACTCACAAGTACTTATAATGGCTCAAAAGTCAAGTAGGGGAGCCTGACAGGTAGCAATGTAGTTGATAAGCTGGCATAACCAGATTAAAGGTAGCAAACACTGGTAGAGAAATAACCAATCTAACCTTGTGTCCCTTTAAAAAAAATGTTCAGGGTACATCTGTATTCAAACGGCTTAATACGCCTCCGGGTGGTGAATTACATTCATGCAGCGGGTAGAACACTCTATTGTGCAAACAGGTCCCTGTATGCAAGATGGTCACCATCAGTAACAATTTGGACCGACGAGGTTAACTTTTATTATCTGAAAAAGTAAAAAAAGTGAAAAAAGCCCATAACTCACAGTTATGCCTAGGAAGTCTTTAGAATAGAGGCTTTGCTAAAGATAGCGAGTATGTGGAAGATGGCAAGGCCACCATCTGATGAGAGAGGGGAAGGGTTAGGGAAGTATGAAATGATTTCGGTGGGTGGCCAGAGCGAAATGTCTGAGAATTGTCTGCATTTCCAGCCAATTTCAGAGACATTTCTCCGTGTCCGCTCACCGAAACACGTCGCCAACAACAGATATCATACCTTCTCACGTTCCCACAGGTGTCCCGACAAAAAAGGTACCTCACATGTGTGGGTGCACCTACCAGGGGCACAAAAGGAAAAGGGTAACCCGCTGGTAACCCCAAGCCTTTCGCCACAGCACAATTTGTTCATGTGGGCAACCTACAGATTTGGGCCTAGGGTGTGGAAGCCAGCAAGGAATTCAGGGAACACCATGCATTTCCCAAAAGAGGACACCCGTGGGAATGCACAGAGGTCTGACTTGCGCGAAGCGGCCCAGAATTTATTACCCAGAACCCCAGACCACCTAGGAAGGTTAATTGGACGGAAGACTGTCAGAGGGCCTTTGATGGCTTGAAAGAAAGTCTGTGTAGGGCACCACCTTCCTAGGTGGTGCAGCTATGGTTCCATAGTCTGCCATGAAATTGCGATAATACCCAGTGAGGCCCAAAAAGGCTCTCACCTGGGTTTGAGTAGTGGGAGTCTCCCAGTCCTGTACATCCTGTACCTTACTGGGGAGAGGTTGGATTTGACCCCCTCCTACCTCATGACCAAGATATGTGACTTTCCCCTGAGCTATCTGGCACTTGGTGGCCTTGATAGTGAGGTTAGCCCTTTTCAAGGCCTGCAACACCTTACCCAGATGTGTCAAATGATCTTCCCAAGTGGAACTGTAGACAGCAATGTTGTCTAAATAGGCCACACAAAAGGCTTCCAGCACACTGAGATCATAATTGACCAATCTCTGGAAGGTGGCAGGGGCATTCTTCAACCCAAAAGGCATGACCCTAAACTGGTAGAGTCCCTCTGGTGTTGAGAATGCCGTCCTTTCCTTGGCATGGTCCGTCAGAGCTATTTGCCAATAGCATGAGGTGAGGTCAAAGGTGCTCACAAATTTGGCAGCACCTATGGTGTCCACAAGCTCATCAGCCTGGGGCAATGGGTGCGTGTCAGTTTTGGTGACGGCATTGACTCCTCGGTAGTGCACATAGAACCGCCAATCCTTGGTACCTGCCTGGGAACTTTCCTTGGGGACAAGGTCCACCGGACTGGACCAGGGACTGGTTGAGGGTTTAATAACGCCCAGATCCAACATCTTGGCGACCTCAGCCTGGATGTGGTTCTTAACAGTGTCTGACATACGGTAGCTCCTGCTTTTGACAGGCACGCTGTCTCCACTGTCAATCTCGTGCTTACACCACGGTGTAAGGCCTGGCGTCAGCGAAAACAGAGAGGCATAATGCTGGAGCAAAGTCCTGCAGGCCCTCTGCTGCTCTGTTGTCAAATCTGGAGAGAGATGAACTCCCTCCACCGAGCCATCCTGAGGGTTTCTATACAGCAAATAAGGAAGGGGCTCACTCTCATCCTCTTCTTGCTCTGAAGCTAGCAAGAGACGTGAGACTTCTACTCGCCTGTGGAAAGGCTTGATACGATTAACATGGAATACCTGAGGGGCTACCCCTGAGATTCCCATGTCAACCAGATAATTGACCTCGCCCATCTTGGAGATTATCCTGAAGGGTCCAGTCCATTTATCTGCCAATGCCCGAGGCTTGGTAGGCTCCATCACGAGGACCTCCTGTCCCGGAGTCCAATCCACTTGCGATGCTTTAAGGTCATGCCAGTGTCATGATCTCTGCTTCCAAAAGGCCAGGACTTACCCAACTCCCTTGGAAGCAGACCCATAACCCAGGTTCCGAGTGCCAGCCAGTCCCAATTGGGACCTTTTGGACCCTGTCCTGGCGCCAGTGGCGCCAGGCTCATAAATATGCCCAGTCCCAGCGCTGCAAGCGCCGGGCTCATAATGCTTGGGTGGACTTACCTGCAGCAGACCATGCTGCTTACTTACCTGCCAGTTGAACCCCTGATCCTCTTCTGTTTGGGACTACTTTTCCTGTTGGGTGAGGCAGGAGCCACTCCCTAGGTTCAGAACACTGGAACTCTTCTGGAAAGCAGGAACTCTTTTCTTACCTAGGCGTGGCTGTGGAAGGAGACACCTAAGCACTAGAGGAGGCTATTTAAACCACACCCGATGGATGAATCTTGCTTTGCGTTATTCTGCATCCTCTGCAGCAGAACGCTCATCGTGTCTTCTGCATCTGATCCTGGGCCTAAAG
This sequence comes from Ambystoma mexicanum, assembly GCF_040938575.1. Classification (NCBI taxonomy): domain Eukaryota; kingdom Metazoa; phylum Chordata; class Amphibia; order Caudata; family Ambystomatidae; genus Ambystoma; species Ambystoma mexicanum. The sequence continues at coordinate 459,537,353 of NC_090929.1, forward strand.
GAAAGAGGCTTACCATCCTGAATACAGTCTTCAGCAACATCTATAAAGACAAGAAAGACCAGGTTAGCACTACGGTCTTCAGTGACAGCTCATCTCTTACCTGGTCCATCGGCTGTCATCAACGCCTCGCGCAGCATTCCTGCATCTGAAAGACAAAGACTTACCTACTCTTCACGCGCTCCGGAGGTCATCGCACTGCATTCCGGCATCTGAAAGACAAAAGCTTACCAACTCTTCGCACGCTCCGGAGGCCTTCAGCGCTGCATCCCGCATCTGTAAGACAAAAGAAGGTGCGTTTAAAGACATTGGGTAACGTTAAATACTCACGTGCCATTACTCCATCCACGCGGAACTCAGTGGGCATTCCGGCATCCTTCAGCAGCTCCGAACTGGTACCTGCAAAATAAAAGGACAGTTAGTGCACATCGTGAAGCAAGCAACAAGTGCTTACTTACGCGCTTCCAGGCGCTTCTATTCCGCATACGGGTCCATCCTCAACTCACTTCAGCCAGTCAACCGCCATCGCCGGAACCCTGCAAAATAAGAGACAGCATTACAAAAGACTTTTAAAGACATTTGAAATATTCGGAACTCACCGTTCGTGAAGTAAACGACGGACAGCAGTCCTCTGAAGTCAAGAGGCCTGCGCTACCTATCCAGTGAAGAAACTGGTTACAGCACCCTGCCCCGAGGCAGATGGAGAGCTCGGCGTTCACTTACCTAAGGTGAGAGCGTTAACCTTTGGGGTTCTACAGGAGAGGAGAAAAGGGAAAGAGATAGGGACACCCCAATAACCCCAGTTCATTAATCCCATATTTTCTATCCGCAGACATCTTACTCTTCGAGTCAGGCATACAGTGTACAGAGGTCCAGCCCAAAGCGCCAACCGGGTGCTACACATCACTTTTGAAGATACGGTAGTAGCCCAGTCAAGACCGGCGCCTCTGCGAGAATCAGGTGAGCGTTACAGAACGCAAAGCCTACCGCAAAACTCTCGCCCAGGCGCTATGGAAACCTCGGATACCGACCACCTAGCCCGGTTACTTGGGGAACTAAGGGCAGAAGTGCATGCAGCTCGTCAGGAAACGAATGCTCTAAGAAGGGAACTAATTATTTCCAAGGAGCGAACAGACGATCTTGCTAGACAATTGCTACAGTCACAAGCCAGACAGACCCCGTTACCCGCATCAGGGGCAAATCTTCCTTCAACATCCCCTATGAATCCAGTGCAGATCAACCTACCTGGGAATGTACCTCTGGCTCCGCCCGAACGATTTTCTGGTGACCCAAAGAGGTTTGCAGTATTTATCAATCAGTGCCGGTTGCATTTTTTATGCCGGCCAGCAGCCTTTCCAACTGATCAAGCTAAAGTAGCTTTTGTGCTTTCGTACCTTAGTGGCAATGCGGCAGACTGGTCGATCCCTCTAGTTAATCAAGATGATCCGGTTCTCCATGATTTTCAAGCCTTTCAGCTTAGTATGGAAAAACTGTTCGCAAGACATTCACAGGGGCAGGCCTTGGACAATGAGCTTCTTTCGTTGCGACAGGGTAATCAAGACCTTTTGGCTTATATTGCATCTTTCAACAGACTAATAGTGGAAACTCAATGGCCTGAGGACAAAAGGATTACGCTGTTTTATAGAGGTCTACATGGAGAGCTCAAAGACGTTTTAGCCCAAGTAGTGAATCCCCCACAAGACTGTTCGGATTATATAGACTTAGTCGTTCAAATAGATCACAGACTGCAGAACAGGAAGGCCGATCGTTCCAAGTTTGATGCTCGAGTATTTTCCAAACCACCAACTCCTTCCAAAGGAGTAGACTCCGGGGAACCCATGCAAATAGGGGGCCTGAAAGGACCACTAACACAAAAGGAGCGGGAAAGGAGAAAACAGTTGCAATTATGCCTCTATTGCGGAAACTCATGGCACTTTCTTCGAGACTGTCCGGTGAAACCAGCCAAGAAGGCGGTAGGAGCTGCAGTTACCAAGGTCACAAACTCTGAGCAGGGAAACAACCTTGCCCGACAAGAATAGAGGTCCTCTTGCCGAGCGTTAAAACCAGTTCCGTGACCTCGCATTTCGTGATACCTATGGTCCTCATTAGCCCTGATCATCCGGATCGATTAAATGCGATTGAAGCTTACGTCGACAGCGGTGCCATCGGCAATTATATGGATCAGGAAATGGTTTTGAGGATGAATCTAACTCTTTGTCCCAAGACTGTAAAGGACGTCATTACTACGGTGGATGGTACGGCGATAGCCTCCGGACCAGTAACGCATACCACTCAAGAAGTGACGCTAGTAAGTCAAGATGGACACCATGAGAAGATCGTGTTCGATGTGATCAAGGCCCCTCAGTTCCAGATTATTCTAGGAATACCTTGGTTAGAGAAACACAATCCTCGGATCGATTGGCGAGCAAGAACGGTTCAGTTCCCAGAATGTGTCTCTACTTGTCACCCTCCACCTGGTGTTGCTCTAGCAGCAATTTCTTCGGAGACTCCCCAGTTACCTCCCGAATACCTAGAATTCCAAGATGTTTTCCGGAAGGATCAGGCTAACTCTCTACCTCCTCATAGGTCCTATGACTGCCAGATAGACCTGATACCTGGATCTACTCCTCCGTGTAGCAGAATTTATGCCCTCACCGAGCCTGAGAACCTTCACCTCCGACAATACCTGGATCAATACCTAGCGAATGGGTTTATTCGTCCTTCTAAGTCCCCTGCTTCTTCAGCTTTGTTCTTCGTTCCAAAAAAAGAAGGGGACCTTAGAACTTGTATAGATTACCGCGCCCTGAACCAGATCACCGTTAAGAATAGATATCTGTTACCTTTAATCCCTGAACTCCTGGACCAAGTCAGAAGGGCATGCATATATACAAAGCTGGATCTTAGAGGAGCCTACCACTTGGTACGAGTAAAAGAGGACGATGAATGGAAGACGGCCTTCTGCACCAAGTATGGGCTATTTGAATATCAGGTCATGCCCTTCGGACTTTGCAATGCCCCGGCCGCCTTTCAATATTTTATGAACGATGTCCTCAGAGAACTCATAGATGTATGTGTTGTCGTTTACATTGACGACATCCTCGTTTATTCTTCATCGGAATCTGAACATCGGAAACACGTGAAAATGGTCCTCGAGAGGTTGCGTCAACACAGACTTTTCGCTAAATTGGAAAAATGTGTTTTCAACGTGACTGAAGTTGAATTCTTGGGATTCATATTATCACCTAGCGGAGTGCGTATGGATTCAAGGAAGGTCGATGCAATTCTCAAATGGCCATCACCATCCTCCGTAAAAGGGGTTCAAAGCATGTTAGGCTTCGCCAACTTTTACCGCAGGTTTATCCCCGAATTCTCTCGAATAGTCCAGCCCATCACCGCCTTGTTAAAGAAAAACAAACGTTTTGAATGGTCTACCGAGGCGGAACAAGCTTTCCAGAATTTGAAGACAAAATTTATCTCTGCACCAATTCTAAAACATCCTCGCCCCGAACTCCCCTACATCGTTGAAACTGATGCTTCGAGCCTTGCCATGGGGGCAGTTCTATCACAGAAGGACCCAGTAACCAATCAGTTACATCCCGTGGCATTCTGGTCTCGCAAATTCTCGCCTCCTGAGATCAATTACACTATTACTGATAAGGAACTTCTGGCTATCAAGTCTGCCTTTAAGGCTTGGCGGCATTATCTTCTGGGGGCCCGACACACCGTTACTGTGATTACGGATCACCGAAACCTGCAATATTTGAAAACCGCAAAAGCCCAATCCTCTAGACAACTCCGTTGGGCACTATTCTTTGCCGAGTTTGACTTCATAATTACCTATCGACCTGGTACAAAAAACGGTAAAGCTGATGCCCTTTCTCGGATGGGAGTGGAGGAACACTTGACCAACCCTAAACCTGTACCTATCATTCCCGAACAAAGAATTCTGGGTGTAATAACCACACAATCCATAGAGGAAATTAAGGATAAAACCAGGCAACTTATAACTCCAGCAGAAATACAGAATTGGCATCTGCAGGGAAAGGACTTTGCAGTAAAGGACAACTTATTGTATTTCCAAGAACGATTATACCTGCCCAGCACAGATTTACAGAAAAAAGTGATCTCTTGTTATCACGAGTCTCTAATGGAAGGACATCCCGGTATGGCCAAAACCTCAGAAAAGATCAAGCGCTACTTCTGGTGGCCGTCTTGGAAAAAAGATATCAGAGACTTTATAATGTCCTGTGGAGTATGCGCCCAAAACAAGAGTCAAAAGGAAAGACCAGCCGGCCTCTTACTCCCTATTGACATCCCACCTCGCCCTTGGCATACGCTTTCTATGGACTTCATCACCGACCTACCTCCATGCTCCGGATACAATACGATCCTGGTAATCGTGGACTTATTCTCCAAGATGGCGCATTTCATTCCACTCAAAGGCTTGCCAACAGCACCAACTCTGGCCCGAGAATTTCTCGAAAACATCGTCCGACTGCACGGTTTTCCTTCAGTGCTAATTTCGGATCGAGGTAGTCAATTTATTTCTCATTTTTGGCGAAGTTGTTGTCGGTCGGCTCAAATTGATGTGAGATTATCGACCAGTCACCACCCTCAAACCGACGGACAAACCGAGAGGACCAATCAAACTCTGGAACAGTATTTACGCTGCATGCTGCAACAAACTGAAAAAACTTGGAAAGATATCCTTTGGATAGCCGAATATGCCTACAACAACTCTGTCCACTCAGGAACTGGAAAAACCCCGTTTTTTCTTTTATACGGCTGTCACCCTCGAACCTCAGAGTTGGATCCACCCCAAGATCTTGGAACACCAGCAGTAGACTACCTGCACTCTACTATCACCCAAGCTTTTAAGGAAGCCGTTTCTCACCTTCAAAGGGCTAAGGAACAATACAAGAAAGGAGCAGATCAACATCGGAAGGAAGCCCCCCAATATCAAGTAGGAGATCAAGTCTGGTTATCCACCAAATATCTACCTCTAAAAGGACCACGCACATTCAACCCAAGATACCTTGGTCCCTATTCCATCACTACCATAGTAAACCCAGTAGCGGTCAAATTAGACTTGCCCCCTCACATGAAGATACATCCGGTCTTCCACGTCTCTCTTTTAAAACCCGTGCAACTTCAACCCCGACTAACTAAATCCCCAAAACCTATCCTAGTTGATGGAGAACTCGAGTTTGAAGTCAAAAGCATCCTGGACTCCAAGATCTCCAAATCTAAGCTATTTTATCTAATTGACTGGAAAGGCTACGGCCCTCAAGAAAGATCCTGGGAACCTGCAGAGTATGTCCACGCTCCTCGTCTAATCAAAAGATTTCATCAAACATTTCCTGACAAGCCAAAACCCCCGGGGAAGCCCGGTTTGGGAGGGGCCTTGAGGGGGCGTACTGTCATGATCTCTGCTTCCAAAAGGCCAGGATTTACCCAACTCCCTTGGAAGCAGACCCACAACCCAGGTTCCGAGTGCCAGCCAGTCCCAATTGGGACCTTTTGGACCCTGTCCTAGCGCCAGTGGCGCCAGGCTCATAAATATGCCCAGTCCCAGCGCTGCAAGCGCCGGGCTCATAATGCTTGGGTGGATTTACCTGCAGCAGACCATGCTGCTTACTTACCTGCCAGTTGAACCCCTGATCCTCTTCTGTTTGGGACTACTTTTCCTGTTGGGTGAGGCAGGAGCCACTCCCTAGGTTCAGAACACTGGAACTCTTCTGGAAAGCAGGAACTCTTTTCTTACCTAGGCGTGGCTGTGGAAGGAGACACCTAAGCACTACAGGAGGCTATTTAAACCACACCCGATGGATGAATCTTGCTTTGCGTTATTCTGCATCCTCTGCAGCAGAACGCTCATTGTGTCTTCTGCATCTGATCCTGGGCCTAAAGGAAAGAGGCTTACCATCCTGAATACAGTCTTCAGCAACATCTATAAAGACAAGAAAGAACAGGTTAGCACTACGGTCTTCAGTGACAGCTCATCTCTTACCTGGTCCATCGGCTGTCATCAACGCCTCGCGCAGCATTCCTGCATCTGAAAGACAAAGACTTACCTACTCTTCACGCGCTCCGGAGGTCATCGCACTGCATTCCGGCATCTGAAAGACAAAAGCTTACCAACACTTCGCACGCTCCGGAGGCCTTCGGCGCTGCATCCCGCATCTATAAGACAAAAGAAGGTGCGTTTAAAGACATTGGGTAACGTTAAATACTCACGTGCCATTACTCCATCCACGCCGAACTCAGTGGGCATTCCGGCATCCTTCAGCAGCTCCGAACTGGTACCTGCAAAATAAAAGGACAGTTAGTGCGCATCCAGGCGCTTCTATTCCGCATACGGGTCCATCCTCAACTCACTTCAGCCAGTCAACCGCCATCGCCGGAACCCTGCAAAATAAGAGACAGCATTACAAAAAACTTTTAAAGACATTTGAAATATTCAGAACTCACCGTTCGTGAAGTAAACGACGGACAGCAGTCCTCTGAAGTCAAGAGGCCTGCGCTACCTATCCAGTGAAGAAACTGGTTACAGCACCCTGCCCCGAAGCAGATGGAGAGCTCGGCGTTCACTTACCTAAGGTGAGAGCGTTAACCTTTGGGGTTCTACAGGAGAGGAGAAAAGGGAAAGAGATAGGGACACCCCAATAACCCCAGTTCATTAATCCCATATTTTCTATCTGCAGACATCTTACTCTTCGAGTCAGGCATACAGTGCACAGAGGTCCAGCCCAAAGAGCCAACCGGGTGCTACACATCACTTTTGAAGATACGGTAGTCGCCCAGTCAAGACCGGCGCCTCTGCGAGAATCAGGTGAGCGTTACAGCCAGTATTTATTCAATTCCTGGCTGGCCTTGAGATTCGCTGTTGCCTGACCCATCATCTGTGTAATTCTCCGCCTGAGGCCTAACACATAGTCCCCCACTTGCTTGGCGGGACCTTAGGGGTGGCTTCCAAACCTTCTCTGATCAAGGCAAGGGGCCCCCTCACGGGATGTCCAAAGAGTAACTCAAAGGGGGTGAAACCAACACCCTCTTGAGGTACCTCTCTGTAAGCAAACAGCAGGCAGGGCAGGAGGAGATCCCATTTCCTCCTTAGGGGCTCTTCCAAAGCACCTATCATGCCCTTGAGAGTTTTATTAAATGTCTCAACCAGACCATTGGTCTGGGGATGGTAAGAGGCGGAGAACTTATAGGTTACTCCACACTCTTTCCACATGGTCTTCATGTAACTAGACATGAAGTTGGATCCTCTGTCAGAGACAACCTCCTTGGGTGAAAATGCCCAGGAGAGCCCTGGCAACCACCTTGGCAGTTACAGTCCGAAGGGGTATAGCCTCAGGGTACCTGGTAGCATGATCTACCAAAACCAGGATGAACCGATGTCCACCTGAAGTGGGAGGGTCCAGGGGACCAACAATGTCGATGCCCACCCTCTCAAATGGTGTGCCAACCACTGGCAATGGCTGCAGTGTGGCAATGACACTGCCTCCAGTCTTGCCAGACAACTGACAAGTTGGGCAGGTCCGGCAGTGGGACTCCACTTCTACTCCCATCCGGAGCCAGTAGAAATGGGCAGAGAGCCTCTGCTTAGTCTTCTTGGTACCAAGATGACCAGCCAAGGGCACCTCATGCTCCAACTGCAGTAGGAAGGGCCTGTAAACCTGGGGTACCACCAACCTCTTGAGGGCACCCGGTTCAGGCTTAGTGGGCTCACTAACAAGGAGCTCACCCTCCCAATAAATCCAGAATGTCCTAGGCACTTCTCCTTGTGCCTGGGACAGGGCCTGTTTCCTCAGACCCGAGAGAGAGTGGCACTCTTACTGTCCTTTACAGAAGTCTGCCCGGGAGGGTCCCCCTTCAGCTAACAAGCATTGAAGATCGGGATGATCCTCCGGGTTGAGAACCTCTCCCACAGGAGAGTCTTCTGGCTCTTCTCCCACAGGAGTTGAGATGGGGTTGACCACTGGACCCAGCCCGTCCTGAGCATGGATCCCAATGGGTGCCGTAGGAACAGCAGGAAGAGAAGGAGCTCCCTCCACAGAAGTGGCCTTTTTGTTCTTCCTTCGTCTTGCCTTAGGCTGTGCCTTTGGCTCGGGTACCTGACTCACAGCCAGACCCGGGGTCACCTGTGACCTAGTGACCGCAGTAGCAGTCATGGGAAGACCATCCGAGATCAATCCCAACTCTACTAGATCATTACCTAACAGAATGTTAGCAGGGAAATTGTCCTGAACCAGGACAGGAAGCTTTGCCGTCTTGTCTCCAATTACGAGTGTGACTAAAGCTACAGGCGATAATTTGGGAGGCCCACCAGCTAACCTGGTGGTTCTCAGAGGAGCACCTACATAGTCCTCTGGCTTGAGCAGGGTCCTGTCCACCACTGTCATGCTTGCCCCAGTGTCTCTCAAATCATTAGAAGGCTGGCCATTCAGGAGGGCACTTCTCAAAAATCTACGGGTGTTCTGTGGGATAGTCACCAGTACCTCCGCGTACTGGTCCCAGGCCCCAAGGGACACTAAGGAAATCTCTACAGGAGCACCAAATGTGATCCCTGTAGAGGAGGGGAGGAGGGTGGCGTCCACCTCAGACATGGGGTAAGGGTAGGTCAGGCTGACAGCCTGTACTCCAAGTGCCTTAACTTTACACTTGGAGTCACCCCTCTTGTGATCCAGAGCCCCGCAATCCCAACAAGTGCCGGGAGTGAAGGGTACGGTACTGGAACCACTGGGAGCCTGCTTTGCAGCAGGTGGACCACTACTCTTATTCCCACCCACAGATGACTTAAACCCACTAGATTTGTGGGTTTTAGGAGAGGAGGGTTTAGGTTTACCCGACTGTGACTGCTTTTGGGACTCCTCAGCTTTCTGAGAGTTCCCCTTTTCTTTGTCCTTGTCCTTCCCACTGGAGTCCTTAGGGGACACCCGGTGGGAGACCCACTTGTCAGCCAGCCTAGCCAGCTTAAAAAGATCCAAAATGTTCTGGTCAGCAACATACTAACGCAGCTCCGGTGAACAGGCTTCAGAAAAATGCTCAAAAAACAACAGGTGGGACAATTCAACAAAAGTTTTCACCTTGTAACCATCAATCCACCCCATCATGTTCATGTGCGCAGCACTCACCCAGTCAACCCAAGACACATTCTCTCTTTTCTTAAAATCCCTGAACCTTTTAAGGTATTGGGTAGGTGTCTTGCCAAACTTGGCAATCAAAGCAGACTTCATACACTCATACTGACCCCCTTCTTCCACACTCAGCTTCAGAATACAGTCATACCCAGTCTGAGGCACTCTGCTTAACAAACACTTAGCCCAATCTCTTTTGTCAACATCATGAATTGCACAAGCCATTTCAAACGCTTCAATCCAATGGAGGATAGCAGAACCCTCCACAAACACACCAACCAAATCTTTCATAAATTTAGTTGCTGGTTACCTGACACTCTCACTGGGTTTCGCTGAAGTCTCCACTCTAGCTTTCTCTAGCTGGATTCTCTCACATTCAGTGTCCTGGTTCTTGAGTTCAAGGTCCTTATTTTTGAGTTCAAGATCCATATTCTTGAGCTCCACTTGTTGAGCCAACTCATCATTCTTAAGCTCAGCATCTATTTCCAACTTGCGATATTCAAAGGCCAATTTCATCCTTAATAACTCCAAGGAATTGCTGGGGTTCGGAACAGAGGCAGCAGGAATGGTGGCATTCCCAGAAACAGATTCAGTAGTACCCCCAGGGGCAGAGTCCTCATTGGTTGCATTCCCCCCCCTCATCAAGAGTTTCAACATCAGTCTGATAGTCCACCAGGGCAGATATCAGCTCAGCCCTAGACTTATCCACAAAGTCTAACTCCCTGGCTTCACAAGCACTCTGGAGAGCCTCTAAGCTCATCCTAGTCAATTTACCATTTGCAATAGACTCCATTGCTTGTAATGCAGTTATTTCGTACACAACCAAACCTTAATTTAATAAAGTGCAGATATTTTGTAAGTGGCAAGGTTATACACTGATTCTTAAAACCATAAGCGTCCCGCCGCTGCCACCAGTGTAAAGACTGGAGGGGGGTGTCTGTACTTCCGCTCTCTATATGGTAGAGGAGAGGCACAGAGGGCCCCAGCCAAGATTCTCTATTATTTGTAACGTAGTCGAGCAATCAAGGCCTAGCTTCTCAGGAGGTGATGCAGGCTGGTTCTTAAGTACAGTGTAGTCCCCGAACCCCCACAAAGGAATGTCCACACACTGTATTACTGAAAACACAGTCTTTATATAATTAGTATTCAAAGGTATGTACATGATCACACTAACGCACTTTGTGCTCGGAAATCAACAATGATAAATATATACAATTCTAAAGTGGTACCACCAATGTTATCGAATCTCATTAAAGTGCATCAACTGTACGGTTAAAATGTCACACAGATCAATAACGCGGAAACTAGCAATAGATATAGGAAGGAAAGCAAGATGGTTGAAACGGTAGGCACAATATTGGCCCCTACCACTAGGTACAGTTCTGTGTGGAGATCCCCCCACCTGGGCAACCTGTAAAATAAAGATATATAGCACAAGCCCAGTCCATATATTTTTCAATAGCCTTATTTCCTCCTATTAAGGTTTTACCCCCCCCAATGTACCTGGTGGAGTAGAGTTCTTCGAAGACGTGTCGAAGGATCCTTCTTGAGTGACTCCCTTTAAAGCAGGAGCCACGGATCGTCGAGAGGCATCGAAGATGGTGAACTTCTCGTCGACGGCAGCAATGAGAAGTTCAAGGGTGCCGAGACCCCGATGTCGATCCAGGCGGTGCTCGTCAGCGACGTCCTGCGAGGATGAGGTGTGCGGGGCACCTCGGCGACGGATTGTTCAGGACCGCAAAGAGTTTCAGAAGAACTGTGGCCCAACAAGGGCATCGAGTCGTCGAACTCTTTGTGGCCTTCAGGTGGCGGGAAACCCACCGGCGGATTCTCCTCAGCGCGTTGGTCATCCTCGACTTTCTCCGGCGAGACAAATCGGTCGACGTTGCTGGCAAGGGAGTCCTTGGATTCAAATGTTCTCAGGCGTCAAGTGGTCCCCACGGCTGGGCAACACAACTTCAACGGGCCTCCAGCGGTTACACAAACCTGCGAACCCTGGTCGACGGCAATAGACTTCAACAGCGGCGAAGTCCGGGTGCTTTGCTTCGTTCTCCTCAGCGGTCCCATCTCGGGTCGGAAGCCTTTCGGAAGCCTCTCCCTCGGATCACGGGAAGAGGGCGCCTTACCAGGTCCTCTCTCGGATCAGTCCTTGGCAGCTTTCAGATCAGGTTGAAGCAAATGCAACAGCAAGTCTTCGTCTTCCAGTTGGGCATCGAGGAACAGCAGTTCCAGTTGCTCTTCAAGTGTAGACACACCTTCTGAACGCTTCTGAACAATTTCCAGTGGTGAGAGGTCCCCAGATATAATATCTTGTCTCTCATCCACACTGCTGGGTCACTCTCAGCAGCCAATCATAAAGAAGGGCATTCATGCAGTCAGTCAGCCAATCAGGCACACAGTGCATTCAGGCCATCCTCCTCCCTCTCAGACACTCACAACAAGGAATGCAGATTGGGACAAGTACCCAGCCATTCAACACTACATACTGCATTCAGGCCAGTTTCGGGCAGGGCTGTCTCAGTCTTTGTCTCTCATACCAGAAACCAGACAGCCACAACAAGAAGTGTATATTGGTCACACACGCCATTCACCCAGGTCCCACCCACAGGGCGTACCCACAACATACAGTCACTGGGAAGGCTCCAGTCAGTCTGAACTGGACTTCACAACAACACCATGTATGGAACTTCCAGTCAAGGGGAAGGGACAGAGTCAGGGCTTTCCAGGACTTTGGGAAAACAAGGTAATAGGTGATAGAAAGCAGAAGGCCACAGGGGCCATCTTGTTTTCCATCAGGAATCAACTGATTCCAATGGCAGGGCCTGGGGATCCCAAAATGGAGGATACTCAGCGCACCCACCCACAGGTGCCCAAAAACATACACTAGGGGCACAGGGTTATACCCCCACCCACGGGTGCTGTAAGGGTATCCCACGGGTCTGTTCACCAAACCAAAAGAGAGAGAGCTGCACCGCCAGGAGTCCCACATGAACTCCTGCGCGGAAAATATGAGGGAACACACGATAAAAAGGCAAGTAAAGGACAAGGATACGGAGGCCCTGTCCCTCTGATTCATTTCAAGCATCACAGTGCACCCACACATGTGAGGTAGCGTTTTCATCGGGACACGTGTGGGGACGCGGGAAGGTAGGCCACGTGTTGTTGGCGGTGTGTTTCGGTGGGTGGCCAGAGCAAAATGTCTGAGAATTGTCTGCATTTCCAGCAAATTTCAGAGACATTTCCCTGTGTCCACTCACCGAAACACATCGCCAACAACAGATGTCATACCTTCTCACGTTCCCACAGGTGTCCCGACGAAAAAGGTACCTCACATGTGTGGGTGCACGTACCGGAGGTGCAAAAGGTAAAGGTTAACCCACTGGTAACCCCAAGCCTTTCTCACATCCCATTTTGTTCATGTGAGCAAACTACAGATTTGGGCCTAGGGTGTCGAAGTCAGCAAGGAATACAGCGAACCCCATGCATTTCCCAAAAGAGGACACCCGTGGGAATGCGCAGAGGTCTGGCTTGCGCGAAGCCTACCAGAATGTATTACCCAGAACGCCAAACAAAGTGAACATTTTGTTTTTTTCCCACCAAACATCACAATTTGTCTGGGATTGTGGCTAATAAAAACTGGGGCAATTTGCGCAAGGCAGACCTCTGTGTATTCCCACGGGTGTCCTCTTTTCGTAAATGCATGGGGTTCCCTGTTTTCCTTCGTGGCTTGGAAACCCGAGGCCTATATCTGTATGGTGTGCCGGTCGGCAGAGAGTCTGAAATTCCGGTCTGAAAACGGACTTAGGGTTACTTGTGTTTTAGGCTTTCCCCTTGGCGGCCAGGTAGGTGCACCCACACATGTGAGGTACTGTTTTCATCAGGACACGTATGGGGATGCGGGAAGGTAGGCCATGTGTTATTGGGGGCGTGTTTCGATGGGTGAGCCGAGCGGAATGTGCGGAAAATGCGTTTCTTTTCCCATATTTCGGACTTTGCGGGGGTGTCTGGGTAATACATTCTGGGGCGGTTTGGGCAAATCATACCTCTGCAGATTCCCACGGGTGTCCTCTTTTCAGAAATGTATGGGGTTCCCTGTTTTCCTTGGTGGCTTGGGCACCCGAGGCCCATATCTGTATGTTGTGCCGGATCGGCAGAGCGTCTGAAATTCCGGTCTGAAAACAGACTTGGGGTTACTTGTGTTTCAGGCTTTCCCCTTGGCGGCCAGGTAGGTGCACCCACACATGTGAGGTACCGTTTTCAGTGGGACACCTTTGGAAACGTGGGACGGTAGGCCATGTGTTGTTGGGGGCGTGTTTCGATGGATGAGCCGAGCGAAATGTGCGGAAAATGCGTTTTCATCCCCACATTTCAGACTTTGCGGGTAATAAATTCTGGGGCGATTTGGGCAAATCATACCTCTGCAGATTGCCACGGGTGTCCTCTTTTCGGAAATGCATGGGGTTCCCTGTTTTCCTAGGTGGCATGGACACCCGAGGCCCATATCTGTATAGTGTGCCGGACGGCATAGAGTCTGAAATTCCGGTCTGAAAACAGACTTGGGGTTACTTGTGTTTTAGGCTTTCCCCTTGGCGGCCAGGTAGGTGCACCCACACATGTGAGGTACCATTTTCATCGGGACACCTGTGGGAATGCGGGACGGTAGGCCATGTGTTGCTGGGTGCCTGTTTCAATGGGTGAGCCGAGCGAAATGTACGGAAAATGTGTTTTTTTCCCCGCATTTCGGACTTTGCTGGGGTGTCTGGGTACTAAATTCTGGGGCGTTTTTGCCAAAATCATACCTCTGTGGATTCGCACGGGTGTCCTCTTTTCCGTAATGCATGGGGTTCCCTGTTTTCCTTGGTGGCTTGGACACCCGAGGCCCATATCTGTATGTTGTGCCGGTCGGCAGAGTGTCTGAAATTCCGGTCTGAAAACAGACTTGGGGTTACTTGTGTTTTAGGCTTTCCCCTTGGCAGCCAGGTAGGTGCACCCACACATGTGAGGTACCGTTTTCATCGGGACACCTGTGAGATAGCGGGACGGTAGGCCATGTGTTGTTGGGGCGTGTTTCGATGGGTGAGCCCAGCAAATGTGTGGAAAATGTGTTTTTTTCCCACATTTTGGTCTTTGCGGGGGTGTCTGGGTAATACATTCTGGGGCGATTTGGGCAAATCATTCCTCTGCGGATTCCCACGGGTGTCCTCTTTTCGGAAATGCATGGGGGTCCCTGTTTTCCTTGGTGGCTTGGACACCTGAGGCCCATATCTGTATATTGTGCCGTTCGGCAGAGCGTCTGAAATTCCGGTCTGAAAACAGACTTGAGGTTACTTGTGTTTAGGCTTTCCCCTTGGCGGCCAGGTAGAAGCACCCACACATGTGAGGTACCGTTTTCATCGGGACACCTGTGGGAACGCGGGCCGGTAGGCCATGTGTTGTTGGGGACGTGTTTCGATGGGTGAGCTGAGCGAAATGTGCGGAAAATGCATTTTTTTCCCACATTTCGAACTTTGCGGGGTGTCTGGGTAATAAATTCCTGAGCGATTTGGGCAAATCATACCTCCGCGGATTCCCACGGCTGTCCTCTTTTGGGAAATGCATGGAGTTCACTGTTTTCCTTGGTGGCTTGGACACCCGAGGACCATATCTGTATGTTGTGCCGGTCGGCAGAGCGTCTGAAATTCCGGTCTGAAAACAGACTTGGGGTTACTTATGTTTTAGGATTTCCTCTTGGCGGCCAGGTAGTTCACCCACACATGTGACATAACGTTTTCATCGGGACACTTGTGGGAACGTGGGACGGTAGGCCATGCTTTGTTGGTGGCCTGTTTCGATGGGTGAGCCGAGCGAAATGTGCTGAAAATGCATTTTTTTCCCAAATTTCAGACTTTGCGGGGGTGTCTGGGTAATAAATTCTGGGGCGATTTGGGCAAATCATGCCTCTGCGGATTCCCACGGGTGTCCTCTTTTCGGAAATGCATGGGGTTCCCTGTTTTCCTTGGTGGCTTGGACACCCGAGGCCCATATCTGTATGTTGTGCCGGTCGGCAGAGCGTCTGAAATTCCGGTCTGAAAACAGACTTGGGGTTACTTGTGTTTTAGGCTTTCCCCTTGGCGGCCAGGTAGGTTCACCCACACATGTGACGTACCGTTTTCATCGGGACACCTGTGGGAATGTGGGACGGTAGGCCATGTTTTGTTGGGGGCGTGTTTCGATGGATGAGCCGTGCGAAATGTGCTGAAAATGCATTTTTTTCCCAAATTTCAGACTTTGCGGGGGGGTCTGGGTAATAAATTCTGGGGCGATTTGGGCAAATCATACCTCTGCGGATTCCCACGGGTGTCCTCTTTTCGGAAATGCATGGGGTTCCCTGTTTTCCTTGATGGCTTGGACACCCGAGGCCCTTATCTGTATGTTGTGCCGGTCGGCAGAGCTTCTCAAATTCCGGTCTGAAAACAGACTTGGGGTTACTTGTGTTTTAGGCTTTTCCCTTGGCGGCCAGGTAGGTGCACCCACACATGTGAGGTACTGTTTTCATCGGGACACCTGTGGCAAAGCGGGACAGTAGGCCATGTGTTGTTGGGGGTGTGTTTCGATGGGTGAGCCGACCAAAATGTGCGGAAAATGCGTTTTTTTCCCCACATTTCGGACTTTGCGGGGGTGTCTGGGTAAGACATTCTGGGGCGATTTGGGCAAATCATACCTCTGCGGATTCCCACGGGTGTCCTCTTTTCGGAAATACATGGGGTTCCCTGTTTTCCTTGGTGGCTTGGACACCTGAGGCCTATATCTGTATGTTGTGCCGGTCGGCAGAGTGTCTGAAATTCCGGTCTGAAAACAGACTTGGGGTTACTTGTGTTTTAGGCTTTCCCCTTGGCAGCCAGGTAGGTTCACCCACACATGTGAGGTACTATTTTCATCGGGACACCTGTGGGAACGCCAGACGGTAGGCCATGTTTTGTTGGGGGCGTGTTTCGATGGGTGAGCCGAGCGAAATGTGCTGAAAATGCATTTTTTTCCCACATTTCGGACTTTGCAGGGTGTCTGGGTAATAAATTCTGGAACGATTTGGGCAAATCATACCCCTGCGGATTCCCACGGGTTTCCTCTTTTCGGAAATGCATGGGGTTCCCTGTTTTCCATGGTGGCTTGGACAGCCGAGGCCCATATCTGTATGTTGTGACGGTCGGCAGAGCGTCTGAAATTCCGGTCTGAAAACAGACTTGGGGTTACTTGTGTTTTAGGCTTTCTCCTTGGCGGCCAGGTAGGTGCACCCACACATGTGAGGTGCCGTTTTCATCGGGGCACCTGTGGGAAAGGGGGACGGTAGGCCATGTGTTGTTGGGTGCGTGTTTCGATGGGTGAGCCCAGCAAAATGTGTGGAAAATGCGTTTTTATCCCCACATTTCGGACTTTGTGGGGGTGTCTGGGTAATACATTCTGGGGCGGTTTGGGCAAATCATACCTCTGCGGATTCCCACGGGTGTCCTCTTTTCGGAAATGCATGGGGGTCCCTGTTTTCCTTGGTGGCTTGGCCACCCGAAGCCCATATCTGTATGTTTTGCCGGTCGGCAGAGCGTCTGAAATTCCGGTCTGAAAACAGACTTGGGGTTACTTGTGTTTCAGGTTTTCCCCTTGGTGGCCAGGTAGGTGCACCCACACATGTGAGGTACCGTTTTAATCGCCACACCTGTGGGAATGCGGGATAGTAGGTCATGTGTTGTTGGGGGTGTGTTTCGGTGGGTGAGCCGAGCGAAATGTGCGGAAAATGCGTTTTTTTCCACACATTTCGGACTTTGCAGCGGTGTCTGGGTAATACAACCTGGGGCGATTTGGGCAAATCATACCTCTGTGGATTCCCACGGGTGTCCTCTTTTCGGAAATGCATGGGGTTCCATTTTCTTGGTAGCTTGGACACCCCGAGGCCCATATCTGTATGTTGTGCCGGTCGGCAGAGCGTCTGGAATTCCGGTCTGAAAACAGACTTGGGGTTACTTGTGTTTTAGGCTTTCCCCTTGGAGGCCAGGCAGGTGCACCCACACATGTGAGGTATCGTTTTCATCGGGACACCTGTGGGAACGCGGGACGGTAGGCCATGTGTTGTTGGGGGCGTGTTTCGATGGGTGAGCTGACCAAAATGTGCGGAAAATGTGTTTTTTTCCCACATTTCGGACTTTGCAGGGGTGCCTGGGTAATAAATTCTGGAACGATTTGGGCAAATCATACCCCTGCGGATTGCCACGGGTTTCCTCTTTTCGGAAATGCATGGGGTTCCCTGTTTTCCTTGGTGGCTTGGACACCTGAGGCCCATATCTGTAGGTTGTGCCGGTCGGCAGAGCGTCTGAAATTCCGGTCTGAAAACAGACTTGGGGTTACTTGTGTTTTAGGCTTTCCCCTTGGAGGCCAGGTAGGTGCACCCACACATGTGAGGTACCATTTTCATCGGAACACCTGTTTGAACGCGGGACGGTAGGCCATGTGTTGTTGGGGGCGTGTTTTGATCGGTGAGCCGAGCGAAATGTGCGGAAAATGTGTTTTTTTCCCACATTTTGGACTTTGCGGGGGTGTCTGGGTAATACATTCTGGGGCGATTTGGGCAAATCATACCTCTGCGGATTCCCACGGGTGTCCTCTTTTCGGAAATGCATGGGGTTCCCTGTTTTCCATGGTGGCTTGGACAGCCGAGGCCCATATCTGTATGTTGTGACGGTCGGCAGAGCGTCTGAAATTCCGGTCTGAAAACAGACTTGGGGTTACTTGTGTTTTAGGCTTTCTCCTTGGCGGCCAGGTAGGTGCACCCACACATGTGAGGTGCCGTTTTCATCGGGGCACCTGTGGGAAAGCGGGACGGTAGGCCATGTGTTGTTGGGGGCGTGTTTCGATGGGTGAGCCCAGCAAAATGTGTGGAAAATGCGTTTTTATCCCCACATTTCGGACTTTGTGGGGGTGTCTGGGTAATACATTCTGGGGCGGTTTGGGCAAATCATACCTCTGCGGATTCCCACGGGTGTCCTCTTTTCGGAAATGCATGGGGGTCCCTGTTTTCCTTGGTGGCTTGGCCACCCGAAGCCCATATCTGTATGTTTTGCCGGTCGGCAGAGCGTCTGAAATTCCGGTCTGAAAACAGACTTGGGGTTACTTGTGTTTCAGGTTTTCCCCTTGGTGGCCAGGTAGGTGCACCCACACATGTGAGGTACCGTTTTCATCGGCACACCTGTGGGAATGCGGGATAGTAGGTCATGTGTTGTTGGGGGTGTGTTTCGGTGGGTGAGCCGAGCGAAATGTGCGGAAAATGCGTTTTTTTCCACACATTTCGGACTTTGCAGCGGTGTCTGGGTAATACAACCTGGGGCGATTTGGGCAAATCATACCTCTGCGGATTCCCACGGGTGTCCTCTTTTCGGAAATGCATGGGGTTCCATTTTCTTGGTAGCTTGGACTGCCGAGGCCCATATCTGTATGTTGTGACGGTCGGCAGAGCGTCTGAAATTCCGGTCTGAAAACAGACTTGGGGTTACTTGTGTTTTAGGCTTTCTCCTTGGCGGCCAGGTAGGTGCACCCACACATGTGAGGTGCCGTTTTCATCGGGGCACCTGTGGGAAAGCGGGACGGTAGGCCATGTGTTGTTGGGGGCGTGTTTCGATGGGTGAGCCCAGCAAAATGTGTGGAAAATGCGTTTTTATCCCCACATTTCGGACTTTGTGGGGGTGTCTGGGTAATACATTCTGGGGCGGTTTGGGCAAATCATACCTCTGCGGATTCCCACGGGTGTCCTCTTTTCGGAAATGCATGGGGGTCCCTGTTTTCCTTGGTGGCTTGGCCACCCGAAGCCCATATCTGTATGTTTTGCCGGTCGGCAGAGCGTCTGAAATTCCGGTCTGAAAACAGACTTGGGGTTACTTGTGTTTCAGGTTTTCCCCTTGGTGGCCAGGTAGGTGCACCCACACATGTGAGGTACCGTTTTCATCGGCACACCTGTGGGAATGCGGGATAGTAGGTCATGTGTTGTTGGGGGTGTGTTTCGGTGGGTGAGCCGAGCGAAATGTGCGGAAAATGCGTTTTTTTCCACACATTTCGGACTTTGCAGCGGTGTCTGGGTAATACAACCTGGGGCGATTTGGGCAAATCATACCTCTGCGGATTCCCACGGGTGTCCTCTTTTCGGAAATGCATGGGGTTCCATTTTCTTGGTAGCTTGGACACCCGAGGCCCATATCTGTATGTTGTGCCGGTCGGCAGAGTGTCTGGAATTCCGGTCTGAAAACAGACTTGGGGTTACTTGTGTTTTAGGCTTTCCCCTTGGCGGCCAGGCAGGTGCACCCACACATGTGAGGTATCGTTTTCATCGGGACACCTGTGGGAACGCGGGACGGTAGGCCATGTGTTGTTGGGGGCGTGTTTCGATGGGTGAGCTGACCAAAATGTGCGGAAAATGTGTTTTTTTCCCACATTTCGGACTTTGCAGGAGTGTCTGGGTAAAACATTCTGGGGCGATTTGGGCAAATCATACCTCTGCGGATTCCCAAGGGTGTCCTCTTTCCGTAAATGCATGGGGGTCCCTGTTTTCCTTGGTGGCTTGGACACCTGAGGCCCACATCTGTATGTTGTGCTGTTCGGCAGAGCGTCTGAAATTCCGGTCTGAAAACAGACTTAGGGTTACTTGTGCTTTAGGCTTTCCCCTTGGCGGCCAGGTAGGTGCACCCACACATGTGAGATACCATTTTCATCGGGACACCTGTGGGAACGCAGGACGGTAGGCCATGTGTTGTTGGGGGTGTGTTTCGATGGGCGAGCTGACCAAAATGTGCGGAAAATGCGTTTTTTTCCCCACATTTCGGACTTTGCAGGGATGTCTGGGTAATACATTCTGGGGCGATTTGGGCAAATCATACCTCTGCGGATTCCCACGGGTGTCCTCTTTTCGGAAATGCATGGGGTTTCCTGTTTTCCTTGGTGGCTTGGACACCCGAGTTTTCCTTGGTGGCTTCGACACCCGAGACCCATAACTGTATGTTGTGCCGGTGGGCAGAGCGTCTGAAATTCCGGTCTGAAAACAGACTTGGGGTTACTTGTGTTTTAGGCTTTCCCCTTGGCGGCCAGGTAGGTGCACCCACACATGTAAGGTACCGTTTTCATCGGGACACCTGTGGGAATGCGGGACGGTATGCCATGTGTTGTTGGGGGCGTGTTTCGATGGGTGAGCCGAGCGAAATGTGCTGAAAATGCGTTTTTTTACCAAATTTCAGACTTTGCGGGGGTGTCTGGGTAATACAACATGGGGCGATTTGGGCAAATCATACCTCTGCGGATTCCCACGGGTGCCCTCTTTTCGGAAATGCATGGGGTTCCCTGTTTTCCTTGGTGGCTTGGACACCCGAGGCCCATATCTGTATGTTGTGCCAGTCGGCAGAGCGTCTGAAATTCCGGTCTGAAAACAGACTTGGGGTTACTTGTGTTTTAGGCTTTCCCCTTGGCGGCCAGGTAGGTGCACCCACACATGTGAGGTACCGTTTTCATCGGGACACCTTTGGGAATGCGGGACGGTAGGCCATGTGTTGTTGGGGGCGTGTTTCGATGGGTGAGCTGACAAAAATGTGCGGAAAATGCGTTTTTTCCCCCATATTTCGGACTTTGCAGGGGTGTCTGGGTAATACATTCTGGGGCGATTTGGGCAAATCATACCTCCGCGGATTCCCACGGGTGTCCTCTTTTCGGAAATGCATGGGGGTCCCTGTTTTCCTTGGTGGCTTGGACACCTGAGTCCCATATCTCTATGTTGTGCTGTTCGGCAGAGCGTCTGAAATTCCGGTCTGAAAACCGACTGGGGTTACTTGTGCTTTAGGCTTTCCCCTTGGCGGCCAGGTAGGTGCACCCACACATGTGAGGTACCGTTTTCATCGGGACACCTGTGAGAAAGCGGGACGGTAGGCCATGTGTTGTTGGGGCGTGTTTCGATGGGTGAGCCCAGCGAAATGTGCGGAAAATGCGTTTTTATCCCCACATTTCAGACTTTGCGGGGGTGTCTGGGTAATACATTCTGGGGCGGTTTGGGCAAATCATACCTCTGCAGATTCCCACGGGTGTCCTCTTTTCGGAAATGCATGGGGGTCCCTGTTTTCCTTGGTGGTTTGGACACCTGAGTCCCATATCTGTATATTGTGCCGTTCGGCAGAGCGCCTGAAATTCCGGTCTGAAAACAGACTTGAGGTTACTTGTGTTTAGGCTTTCCCCTTGGCGGCCAGGTAGAAGCACCCACACATGTGAGGTACCGTTTTCATCGGGACACCTGTGGGAACGCGGGCCGGTAGGCCATGTGTTGTTGGGGACGTGTTTCGATGGGTGAGCTGAGCGAAATGTGCGGAAAATGCGTTTTTTTCCCACATTTCGAACTTTGCGGGGTGTCTGGGTAATAAATTCTGGAGCGATTTGGGCAAATCATACCTCCGCGGATTCCCACGGGTGTCCTCTTTTCGGAAATGCATGGAGTTCACTGTTTTCCTTGGTGGCTTGGACACCCGAGGACCATATCTGTATGTTGTGCCGGTCGGCAGAGCGTCCGAAATTCCGGTCTGAAAACAGACTTGGGCTTACTTATGTTTTAGGATTTCCTCTTGGCGGCCAGGTAGGTTCACCCACACATGTGACATACCGTTTTCATCGGGACACTTGTGGGAACGTGGAACGGTAGGCCATGCTTTGTTGGTGGCGTGTTTCGATGGGTGACCCGAGCGAAATGTGCTGAAAATGCATTTTTTTCCCAAATTTCAGACTTTGCGGGGGTGTCTGGGTAATAAATTCTGGGCCGATTTGGGCAAATCATGCCTCTGCGGATTCCCACGGCTGTCCTCTTTTCGGAAATGCATGGGGTTCCCTGTTTTCCTTGGTGGCTTGGACACCCGAGGCCCATATCTGTATGTTGCGCCGGTCGGCAGAGCGTCTGAAATTTCGGTCTGAAAACAGACTTGGGGTTACTTGTGTTTTAGGCTTTCCCCTTGGCGGCCAGGTAGGTTCACCCACACATGTGATGTACCGTTTTCATCGGGACACCTGTGGAAATGTGGGACGGTAGGCCATGTTTTGTTGGGGGCGTGTTTCGATGGATGAGCCATGCGAAATGTGCTGAAAATGCATTTTTTTCCCAAATTTCAGACTTTGCGGGGGTGTCTGGGTAATGAATTCTGGGGCGATTTGGGCAAATCATACCTCTGCGGATTCCCACGGGTGTCCTCTAATCGGAAATGCATGGGGTTCCCTGTTTTCCTTGATGGCTTGGACACCCGAGGCCGTTATCTGTATGTTGTGCCGGTCGGCAGAGCTTCTCAAATTCCGGTCTGAAAACAGACTTGGGGTTACTTGTGTTTTAGGCTTTTCCCTTGGCGGCCAGGTAGGTGCACCCACACATGTGAGGTACTGTTTTCATCGGGACACCTGTGGCAAAGCGGGACAGTAGGCCATGTGTTGTTGGGGCGTGTTTCGATGGGTGAGCCGAGCAAAATGTGCGGAAAATGCGTTTTTTTCCCCACATTTCGGACTTTGCAGGGGTGTCTGGGTAAAACATTCTGGGGCGATTTGGGCAAATCATACCTCTGCGGATTCCCACAGGTGTCCTCTTTTCGGAAATGCATGGGGGTCCCTGTTTTCCTTGGTGGCTTGGACACCTGAGGCCCATATCTGTATGTTGTGCTGTTCGGCAGAGCGTCTGAAATTCCGGTCTGAAAACAGACTTGGGGTGACTTGTGTTTTAGGCTTTCCCCCTGGTGCCCGTGTAGGTGCACCCACACATCTGAGGTACCGTTTTAATCGGGACACCTGTGGGAACGCCGGCCGGTAGGCCATGTGTTGTTGGGGACGTGTTTCGATGGCTGAGCGACCAAAATGTTCTGGAAAATGCATTTTTTTCGCACATTTGGGACTTTGCGGGGGTGTCTGGGTAATAAACTCTGGGGCGATTTTGGCAAATCATACCTCTGCGGATTCCCGCGGGTGTCCTCTTTTTGGAAATGCATGGGGTTCCCTGTTTTCCTTGGTGGCTTGGCCACCCGAGGCCCATATCTATATGTTGTGCCGGTCGGCAGAGCGTCTGAAATTCCGGTCTGAAAACAGACTTGGGGTTACTTGTGCTTTAGGCTTTCCCCTTGGCGGTCAGGTAGGTGCACCCACACATATGAGGTACTGTTTTCATCGGGACACCGCTGGGAACACGGGACGGTAGGCCATGTGTTGTTGGGGGCGTGTTTTGATGGGTGAGCTGAGCGAAATGTGCGGAAAATGCGTTTTTTTCCCCACATTTCGGACTTTGCAGGGGTGTCTGGGTATTAAACTCTGGGACGATTTTGACAAATCATACCTCTGCGGATTCCCATGGGTGTCCTCTTTTCGGAAATGCATGTGGTTCCCTGTTTTCCTTGGTGTCTTGGACACCCGAGGGCCATATCTGTATGGTGTGCCGGTCGGCAGAGAGTCTGAAATTCCGGTCTGAAAACAGACTTGGGGTAACTTGTGTTTTAGGCTTTGCCCCTGGCGCCCATGTAGGTGCACCCACACATGTGAGGTACCGTTTTCATCGGGACACCTGTGGGAATGCGGGCCGGTAGGCCATGTGTTGTTGGGGACGTGTTTCGATGGGTGAGCTGAGCGAAATGTGCGGAAAATGCGTTTTTTTCCCACATTTCGGACTTTGCGGGGGTGTCTGGGTAATACATTTTGGGACGATTTGCCCAAATCGTACCTCCGCGGATTCCCACGCGTGTCCTCTTTTCGGAAATGCATGGGGTTCCCTGTTTTCCTTGGTGGCTTGGACACCCGAGGCCCATATCTGTATGTTGTGCCGGTCGGCAAAGGGTCTGAAATTCCGGTCTGAAAACAGACTTGGGGTTACTTGTGTTTCAGGTTTTCCCCTTCGTGGCCAGGTAGGTGCACCCACACATGTGAGGTACCGTTTTCATCGGGACACCTGTGGGAATGCGGGATAGTAGGCCATGTGTTATTGGGGGCGTGTTTCGGTGGGTGAGCCGAGCGAAATGTGCGGAAAATGCGTTTTTTTCCACACATTTCGGACTTTGCTGGGGTGTCTGGGTAAAACATTCTGGGGCGATTTGGGCAAATCATACCTCTGCAGATTCCCATGGGTGTCCTCTTTTCGGAAATGCATGGGGTTCCCTGTTTTCCTTGGTGGCTTGGACACCTGAGGCCCATATCTGTATGTTGTGCTGTTCGGCAGAGCGTCTGAAATTCCGGTCTGAAAACAGACTTAGGGTTACTTGTGCTTTAGGCTTTGCCCTTGGCGGCCAGGTAGGTGCACCCACACATGTGAGGTATCGTTTTCATCGGGACACCGCTGGGAACGCGGGACGGTAGGCCATGTGTTGTTGGGGGCGTGTTTCGATGGGTGAGCTGACCAAAATGTTCCGGAAAATGCGTTTTCTTTCCCACATTTCGGAATTTGCAGGGGTGTCTGGGTAATAAACTCTGGGGCGATTTTGGCAAATCATACCTCTGCGGATTCCCACGGGTGTCCTCTTTTCGGAAATGCATGGGGTTCTGTTTTCCTTGGTGGCTTGGACAGCCGAGGCCCATATCTGTATGTTGTGCCGGTCGGCAGAGCGTCTGGAATTCTGGTCTGAAAACAGACTTGGGGTTACTTGTGTTTTAGGCTTTCCCCTTGGCGGCCAGGTAGGTGCCCCCACACATGTGAGGTATCGTTTTCATCGGGACACCTGTGGGAACGCGGGACGGTAGTCCATGTGTTGTTGGGGGCGTGTTTCGATGGGTGAGCTGACCAAAATGTGCGGAAAATGTGTTTTTTTTCCCCACATTTCGGACTTTGCAGGGGTGTCTGGGTAATACATTCTGGGGCGATTTGGGCAAATCATACCTCTGCGGATTCCCACGGGTGTCCTCTTTTCGGAAATGCATGGGGGTCCCTGTTTCCTTGGTTGCTTGGACACCTGAGGCCCATATCTGTATGTTTTGCTGTTCGGCAGAGCGTCTGAAATTCCGGTCTGAAAACAGACTTAGGGTTACTTGTGCTTTAGGCTTTCCCCTTGGCGGCCAGGTGGGTGCACCCACACATGTGAGATAATGTTTTCATCGGGACACCTGTGGGAACGCAGGACGGTAGGCCATGTGTTGTTGGGGGTGTGTTTCGATGGGCGAGCTGACCAAAATGTGCAGAAAATGCGTTTTTTTTCCCCACATTTCGGACTTTGCAGGGATGTCTGGGTAATACATTCTGGGGCGATTTGGGCAAATAATACCTCTGCGGATTCCCAGGGGTGTCCTCTTTTCGGAAATGCATGGGGTTTCCTGTTTTCCTTGGTGGCTTGGACACCCGAGGTTTTCCTTGGTGGCTTGGACACCCGAGACCCATAACTGTATGTTGTTGCCGGTCGGCAGAGCGTCTGAAATTCCGGTCTGAAAACAGACTTGGGGTTACTTGTGTTTTAGGCTTTCGCCTTGGCGGCCAGGTAGGTGCACCCACACATGTGAGGTACCGTTTTCATCGGGACACCTGTGGGAACGCTGGACGGTATGCCATGTGTTGTTGGGGGCGTGTTTCGATGGGTGAGCCAAGCGAAATGTGCTGAAAATGCGTTTTTTTCCCAAATTTCAGACTTTGCGGGGGTGTCTGGGTAATACAACATGGGGCGATTTGGGCAAATCATACCTCTGCGGATTCCCACAGGTGCCCTCTTTTCGGAAATGCATGGGGTTCCCTGTTTTCCTTGGTGGCTTGGACACCCGAGGCCCATATCTGTATGTTGTGCCGGTCGGCAGAGCGTCTGAAATTCCGGTCTGAAAACAGACTTGGGGTTACTTGTGTTTTAGGCTTTCCCCTTGCCGGCCAGGTAGGTGCACCCACACATCTGAGGTACAGTTTTCATCGGGACACCTATGGGAATGCGGGATGGTAGGCCATGTGTTGTTGGGGGCGTGTTTCGATGGGTGAGCTGACCAAAATGTGCGGAAAATGCGTTTTTTTCCCACATTTCGGACTTTGCAGGGATGTCTGGGTAATACATTCTGGGGCGATTTGGGCAAATCATACCTCTGTGGATTCCCACGGGTGTCCTCTTTTTGGAAATGCATGGGGTTCCTTGTTTTCCCTGGTGGCTTGGACACCCGAGGCCCATAATGTATGTTGTGCCGGTTTGCAGAGCGTCTGAAATTCCGGTCTGAAAACAGACTTGGGGTTACTTGTGTTTTAGGCTTTCCCCTTGGCGGCCAGGTAGGTGCACCCACACATGTGAGGTACCGTTTTCATCGGGACACCTGTGGGAACGCGGGATGGTAGGCCATGCTTTGTTGGGGGCGTGTTTCGATGGGTGAGCCGAGCGAAATGTGCTGAAAATGCATTTTTTCCCCACATTTCGGATTTTGCGGGGTGTCTGGGTAATACATTCTGCGGCGATTTGGGCAAATCATACCTCTGCGGATTCCCACGGGTGTCCTCTTTTCGGAAATGCATGGGTTCCCTGTTTTCCTTGGTGGCTTGGACCCCCGAGGCCCATATCTGTATGTTGTGCCAGTCGGCAGAGCGTCTGAAATTCCGGTCTGAAAACAGACTTGGGGTTACTTGTGTTTCAGGCTTTCTCCTTGGCGGCCAGGTAGGTGCACCCACACATGTGAGGTACCGTTTTCATCGGGACACCTGTGGGAACGCGGGACGGTAGTCTATGGGTTGTTGGGGGCGTGTTTCGATGGGTGAGCCGAGCGAACTGTGCAGAAAATGCATTTTTCCCCCACATTTCGGACTTTGCAGGGGTTTATGGGTAATACAACCTGGGGCGATTTGGGCAAATCATGCCTCTGCGGATTCCCACGGGTGTCCTCTTTTTGGAAATGCATGGGGTTCCCTGTTTTCCTTGGTGGCTTGGACACCTGAGGCCCATATCTGTATGTTGCGCCGGTCTGCAGGGCGCCTGAAATTCCGGTCTGAAAACAGACTTGGGGTTACTTGTGTTTTAGGCTTTCTCCTTGGCGGCCAGGTAGGTTCACCCACACATGTGAGGTACCGTTTTCATCAGGACAGCTGTGGGAATGCGGGACGGTAGGCCATGTTTTGTTCGGGGCATGTTTTGATGGGTGAGCCGAGCGAAATGTGCTGAAAAATGTGTTTTTTTCCCACATTTCGGACTTTGCGGGGGTGTCTGGGTAATAAATTCTGGGGCGATTTGGGCAAATCATACCGCCGCGGATTCCCACGGGTGTCCTCTTTTCAGAAATGCATGGGGGTCCCTGTTTTCCTTGGTGGCTTGGATACCTGAGGCCCATATCTGTATGTTGTACTGTTCGGCAGAGCGTCTGAAATTCCGGTCTGAAAACAGTCTTGGGGTTACTTGTGCTTTAGGCTTTCCCCTTGGCTGCCAGGTACGTGCACCCACACATGTGAGGTACCGTTTTCATCGGGACACCTGTGGCAAAGCGGGACATTAGGCCATGTGTTTTTGGGGGCGTGTTTCGATGGGTGAGCCGAGCAAAATGTGCGGAAAATGCGTTTTTTTCCCCACATTTCAGACTTTGCGGGGGTGTCTGGGTAAGACATTCTGGGGCGATTTGGGCAAATCTTACCTTTGCGGACTCCCACGGGTGTCTTCTTTTCGGAAATGCATGGGGTTCCCTGTTTTCCTTGGTGGCTTGGACACCTGAGGCCCATATCTGTATGTTGTGCCGGTCGGCAGAGTGTCTGAAATTCCGGTCTGAAAACAGACTTGGGGTTACTTGTGTTTTAGGCTATCCCCTTGGCGGCCAGGTAGGTGCACCCACACATATGAGGTACCGTTTTCATCGGGATACCTGTGGGAATGCCAGATGGTAGGCCATGTGTTGTTGGGGGCGTGTTTCGATGGGTGAGCCGAGCGAAATGTGCGGAAAATACGTTTTTCCCCCCACATTTCGGACTTTGCAGGGGTGTCTGGGTAATACAACCTGGGGCGATTTGGGCAAATCATACCTCTGCGGATTCCCACGGGTGTCCTCTTTTCGGAAATGCATGGGGTTCCCTGTTTTCCTTGGTGGCTTGGACACGCAAGGCCCATATCTGTATGTTGTGCTGGTCGGCAGAGCGTCTGAAATTCCGGCCTGAAAACAGACTTGGGGTTACTTGTGTTTTAGGCTTTCCCCTTGGCGGCCAGGTAGGTGCACCCACACATGTGAGGCACCATTTTCATCGGGACACCTGTGGGAACGCGGGACGGTAGGCCATGTGTTGTTGGGGGCGTGTTTCGACTGGTGAGCTGACCAAAATGTGCAGAAAATGCGTTTTTTCCCCCACATTTCGGACTTTGCAGGGGTGTCTGGGTAATGAATTCTGGGGCTATTTGGGCAAATCCTACCTCTGCGGATTCCCACGGGTGTCCTCTTTTCGGAAATGCATGGGGTTCCCTGTTTTCCTTGATGGCTTGGACACCCGAGGCCCATATCTGTATGTTGTGCCGGTCGGCAGAGCATCTCAAATTCCGGTCTGAAAACAGACTTGGGGTTACTTGTGTTTTAGGCTTTCCACTTGGCGGCCAGGTAGGTGCACCCACACATGTGAGGTACCGTTTTCATCGGGACACCTGTGGCAAAGCGGGACAGTAGGCCATGTGTTGTTGGGGGCGTGTTTCGATGGGTCAGCCAAGCAAAATGTGTGGAAAATGCGTTTTTGTCCCCACATTTCGGACTTTGCAGGGGTGTCTGGGTAATACAACCTGGGGCGATTTGGGCAAATCATGCCTCTGCGGATTCCCACGGGTGTCCTCTTTTCGGAAATGCATGGGGTTCCCTGTTTTCCTTGGTGGCTTGGACACCTGAGGCCCATATCTGTATGTTGCGCCGGTCGGCAGAGCGTCTGAAATTCCGGTATGAAAACAGACTTGGGGTTACTTGTGTTTTAGGCTTTCCTCTTGGTGGCCAGGTAGGTGGACCCACACATGTGAGGTACCGTTTTCATCGGGACACCTGTGGCAAAGCGGGACAGTAGGCCATGTGTTGTTGGGGGCGTGTTTCGACTGGTGAGCTGACCAAAATGTGCAGAAAATGCATTTTTTCCCCCACATTTCGGACTTTGCAGGGGTGTCTGGGTAATGAATTCTGGGGCGATTTGGGCAAATCCTACCTCTGCGGATTCCCACGGGTGTCCTCTTTTTGGAAATGCATAGGGTTCCCTGTTTTCCTTGATGGCTTGGACACCCGAGGCCCATATCTGTATGTTGTGCCGGTTGGCAGAGCGTCTCAAATTCCGGTCTGAAAACAGACTTGGGGTTACTTGTGTTTTAGGCTTTCCCCTTGGCGGCCAGGTAGGTGCACCCTCACATGTGAGGTACCATTTTCATCGGGACACCTGTGGGAATGCCAGACGGTAGGCCATGTGTTGTTGGGGGCGTGTTTCGATGGGTGAGCCGAGCGAAATGCGCGGAAAATGCGGTTTTTTTCCCACATTTCGGAATTTGCAGGTGTTTCTGGGTAATACATTCTGGGGAGATTTGGGCAAATCATACCTCTGCGGATTCCCACGGGTGTCCACTTTTCGGAAATGCATGGGTTTCCCTGTTTTCCTTGGTGGCTTGGACACCCGAGTCCCATATCTGTATGTTGTGCCGGTCGGCAGAGCGTCTGAAATTCCAGCCTGAAAACAGACTTGGGGTTACTTGTGTTTTAGGCTTTCCCCTTGGCGGCCAGGTAGGTGCACCCACACATGTGAGGTACTGTTTTCATCGGGACACCTGTGGGAACGTGGGAGGGTAGGCCATGTGTTGTTGGGGGTGTGTTTCGATGGGTGAGCCGAGCGAAATGTGCAGAAAATGCGTTTTTGTCCCCACATTACGGACTTTGCAGGGGTGTATGGGTAATACAACCTGGGGCGATTTGCGCAAATCATGCCTCTGCGGATTCCCACGGGTGTCCTCTTTTCGGAAATGCATGGGGTTCCCTGTTTTCCTTGGTGGCTTGGACACCTGAGGTCCATATCTGTATGTTGCGCCGGTCTGCAGAGCGTCTGAAATTCCGGTCTGAAAACAGACTTGGGGTTACTTGTGTTTTAGGCTTTCCCCTTGGCGGCCAGGTAGGTTCACCCACACATGTGAGGTACCGTTTTCATCGGGACAGCTGTGGGAACGCGGGACGGTAGGCCATGTTTTGTTGGGGGCGTGTTTTGATGGGTGAGTCGAGCGAAATGTGCTGAAAAATGCGTTTTTTTCCCACATTTCGGAGATTGCGGGGGTGTCTGGGTAATAAATTCTGGGTGCGATTTGGGCAAATCATACCTCTGCGGATTCCCACGGGTGTCCTCTTTTCGGAAATGCATGGGGTTCCCTGTTTTCCTTGGTGGCTTGGACACCCGAGGCCCATATCTGTAAGTTATGCCAATCGGCACAGCGTCTGAAATTCCGGTCTGAAAACAGACTTGGGGTTACTTGTGTTTTAGGCTTTCCCCTTGGCGGCCAGGTAGGTGCACCCACACATCTGAGGTACCGTTTTCATCAGGATACCTGTGGGAATGCGGGACGGTAGGCCATGTGTTGTTGGGGGCGTGTTTCGATGGGTGAGCTGACCAAAATGTACGGAAAATGCGTTTTCTTTCCCCACATTTTGGACATTGCAGGGGTGTCTGGGTAATACAACCTGGGGCAATTTGGGCAAATCATACCTCCGCGGATTCCCATGGGTGTCCTCTTTTCGGAAATGTATGGGGGTCCCTGTTTTCCTTGGTGACTTGGATACCTGAGGCCCATACCTGTATGTTGTGCTGTTCGGCAGAGCTTCTGAAATTCCGGTCTGAAAACAGTCTTGGGGTTACTTGTGCTTTAGGCTTTCCCCTTGGCGGCCAGGTAGGTGCACCCACACATGTGAGGTACCGTTTTCATGGGACACCTGTGGCAAAGCGAGACATTAGGCCATGTGTTGTTGGGGGCGTGTTTCGACCAGTGAGCCGAGCAAAATGTGTGGAAAATGTGTTTTTTTCCCCACATTTCGGACTTTGCGGGGGTGTCTGGGTAAGACATTCTGGGGTGATTTGGGCAAATCATACCTCTGCGGATTCCCACGGGTGTCCTCTTTTCGGAAATGCATGGGGTTCCCTGTTTTCCTTGGTGGCTTGGACACCTGAGGCCCATATCTGTATGTTGTGCCGGTCGGCAGAGTGTCTGAAATTCCGGTCTGAAAACAGACTTGGGGTTACTTGTGTTTTAGGCTTTCCCCTTGGCGGCCAGGTAGGTGCACCCACACATGTGAGGTACCGTTTTCATCGGGACACCTGTGGGAACGCCAGACGGTAGTCCATGTGTTGTTGGGGGCGTGTTTCGATGTGTGAGCTGACCAAAATGTTCCGGAAAATGCATTTTTTTCCCACATTTCGGAATTTGCAGGGGTTTCTGGGTAATACATTCTGGGGAGATTTGGGCAAATCATACCTCTGTGGATTCCCACAGGTGTCTATTTTCGGAAATGCATGGGGTTCCCTGTTTTCCTTGGTGGCTTGGACACCCGAGGCCCATATCTGTATGTTGTGCCGGTCGTCAGAGCGTCTGAAATTCCGGTCTGAAAACAGACTTGGGGTTACTTGTGTTTAAGGCTTTCCCCTTGGTGGCCAGGTAGGTGCACCCACACATGTGAGGTACCGTTTTCCTCGGGACACCCGTGGGAACGTGGGACGGTAGG
The DNA here is from genome assembly GCF_040938575.1 of Ambystoma mexicanum. Taxonomy (NCBI): domain Eukaryota; kingdom Metazoa; phylum Chordata; class Amphibia; order Caudata; family Ambystomatidae; genus Ambystoma; species Ambystoma mexicanum. The sequence continues at coordinate 459,569,128 of NC_090929.1, forward strand.
CCATGTGTTGTTGGGGGCGTGTTTCGATGGGTGAGCTGAGTGAAATGTGCGGAAAATGCATTTTTCCCCCCACATTTCGGACTTTGCAGGGGTGTCTGGGTAATACAACCTGGGGCGATTTGGGCAAATCATACCTCTGCGGATTCCCACGGGTGTCCTCTTTTCGGAAATGCATGGGGTTCCCTGTTTTCCTTGGTGGTTTGGACACCCGAGGTCCATATCTGTATGTTGTGCCGGTCGGCAGAGCGTCTGAAATTCCGGCCTGAAAACAGACTTGGGGTTACTTGTGTTTTAGGCTTCCCCTTGGCGGCCAGGTAGGTGCACCCACACATGTGAGGTACCGTTTTCATCGGGACACCAGTGGGAAAGCGGGACGGTAGGCAATGTGTTGTTGGGGGCGTGTTTCGATGGGTGAGTGGAGTGAAATGTGCAGAAAATTCATTTTTTTCCCCACATTTCGGACTTTGCAGGGGTGTCTGAGTACTAAATTCTGGGGAGATTTGCCCAAATCATACCTCTGCGGATTCCCATGGGTGTCCTCTTTTCGGAAATGCATGTGGTTCCCTGTTTTCCTTGGTGTCTTGGACACCCGAGGGTCATATCTGTATGGTGTGCCGGTCGGCAGAGAGTCTGAAATTCCGGTCTGAAAACAGACTTGGGGTGACTTGTGTTTTAGGCTTTCCCCCTGGCGCCCATGTAGGTGCACCCACACATCTGAGGTACCGTTTTAATCGGGACACCTGTCGGAACGCAGGCCGGTAGGCCATGTGTTGTTGGGGACGTGTTTCGATTACTGAGCGACCAAAATGTTCCGGAAAATGCGTTTTTTTCCCACATTTCGGACTTTGCGGGGGTGTCTGGGTAATAAACTCTGGGGCGATTTTGGCAAATCATACCTCTGCGGATTTCCACGGGTGTCCTCTTTTTGGAAATGCATGGGGTTCCCTGTTTTCCTTGGTGGCTTGGCCACCCGAGGCCCATATCTGTAAGTTGTGCCGGTCGGCAGAGCGTCTGAAATTCCGGTCTGAAAACAGACTTGGGGTTACGTGTGCTTTAGGCTTTCCCCTTGGCGGCCTGTAGGTGCACCCACACATATGAGGTACTGTTTTCATCGGGACACCGCTGGGAACACAGGACGGTAGGCCATGTGTTGTTGGGGGAGTGTTTTGATGGGTGTGTTGAGCGAAATGTGCGGAAAATGCGTTTTTTCCCCACATTTCGGACTTTGCGGGGGTGTCTGGGTAATACATTCTGGGGCGATTTGGGCAAATCATGCCTCTGCAGATTCCCACGGGTGTCCTCTTTTCGGAAATGCATGGGGTTCCCTGTTTTCCTTGGTGGCTTGGACACCCGAGGCCCATATCTGTATGTTGTGCCGGTCGGCAGAGCGTCTGAAATTCCGGTCTGAAAACAGACTTGGGGTTACTTGTGTTTTAGGCTTTCCCCTTGGCGGCCAGGTAGGTGCACCCACACATGTGAGGTACCGTTTTCATCGGGACACCTGTGGGAGCGCGGGACGGTAGGCCATGTGTTGTTGGGGGCGTGGTTCGATGGGTGAGCTGACCAAAATGTTCCGGAAAATGCGTTTTCTTTCCCACATTTCGGAATTTGCAGGGGTGTCTGGGTAATAAACTCTGGGGCGATTTTGGCAAATCATACCTCTGCTGATTCCCACGGGTGTCCTCTTTTCGGAAATGCATGGGGTTCCCTGTTTTCCTTGGTGGCTTGGCCACCCGAGGCCCATATCTGTATGTTGTGTAGGTCAGAAGAGCGTCTGAAATTCTGGTCTGAAAACAGACTTGGGTTTACTTGTGTTTAATGTTTTCCCCTTGGTGGCCAGGTAGGTGCACCCACACATGTGAGGTACCATTTTCATCGGGACACCTGTGGGAATGCGGGATAGTAGGCCATGTGTTGTTGGGGGCGTGTTACGGTGGGTGAGCCGAGCGAAATGTGCGGAAAATGCGTTTTCTTCCACACATTTCGGACTTTGCAGCGGTGTCTGTGTAATACAACCTGGGGCGATTTGGGCAAATCATACCTCTGCGGATTCCCACGGGTGTCCTCTTTTTGGAAATGCATGGGGTTCCCTGTTTTCCTTGGTGGCTTGGCCACCCGAGGCCCATATCTGTAAGTTGTGCCGGTCGGCAGAGCGTCTGAAATTCCGGTCTGAAAACAGACTTGGGGTTACGTGTGCTTTAGGCTTTCCCCTTGGCGGCCTGTAGGTGCACCCACACATATGAGGTACTGTTTTCATCGGGACACCGCTGGGAACACAGGACGGTAGGCCATGTGTTGTTGGGGGAGTGTTTTGATGGGTGTGTTGAGCGAAATGTGCGGAAAATGCGTTTTTTCCCCACATTTCGGACTTTGCGGGGGTGTCTGGGTAATACATTCTGGGGCGATTTGGGCAAATCATGCCTCTGCAGATTCCCACGGGTGTCCTCTTTTCGGAAATGCATGGGGTTCCCTGTTTTCCTTGGTGGCTTGGACACCCGAGGCCCATATCTGTATGTTGTGCCGGTCGGCAGAGCGTCTGAAATTCCGGTCTGAAAACAGATTTGGGGTTACTTGTGTTTTAGGCTTTCCCCTTGGCGGCCAGGTAGGTGCACCCACACATGTGAGGTACCGTTTTCATCGGGACACCTGTGGGAGCGCGGGACGGTAGGCCATGTGTTGTTGGGGGCGTGGTTCGATGGGTGAGCTGACCAAAATGTTCCGGAAAATGCGTTTTCTTTCCCACATTTCGGAATTTGCAGGGGTGTCTGGGTAATAAACTCTGGGGCGATTTTGGCAAATCATACCTCTGCTGATTCCCACGGGTGTCCTCTTTTCGGAAATGCATGGGGTTCCCTGTTTTCCTTGGTGGCTTGGCCACCCGAGGCCCATATCTGTATGTTGTGTAGGTCAGAAGAGCGTCTGAAATTCTGGTCTGAAAACAGACTTGGGTTTACTTGTGTTTAATGTTTTCCCCTTGGTGGCCAGGTAGGTGCACCCACACATGTGAGGTACCATTTTCATCGGGACACCTGTGGGAATGCGGGATAGTAGGCCATGTGTTGTTGGGGGCGTGTTACGGTGGGTGAGCCGAGCGAAATGTGCGGAAAATGCGTTTTCTTCCACACATTTCGGACTTTGCAGCGGTGTCTGTGTAATACAACCTGGGGCGATTTGGGCAAATCATACCTCTGCGGATTCCCACGGGTGTCCTCTTTTCGGAAATGCATGGGGTTCCGTTTTCCTTGGTAGCTTGGACACCCGAGGCCCATATTTGTATGTTGTGCCGGTCGGCAGAGCCTCTGGAATTCTGGTCTGAAAACAGACTTGGGGTTACTTGTGTTTTAGGCTTTCCCCTTGGCGGCCAGGTAGGTGCACCCACACATGTGAGGTATCATTTTCATCGGGACACATGTGGGAACGCGGGACGGTAGGCCATGTGTTGTTGGGGGCGTGTTTCGATGGGTGAGCTGACCAAAATGTGCTGAAAATGTGTTTTTTTTCCCACATTTCGGACTTTGCAGGGGTGTCTGGGTAAAACATTCTGGGGCGATTTGGGCAAATCATACCTCTGCGGATTCCCACAGGTGTCCTCTTTTCGGAAATGCATGGGGTTCCGTTTTCCTTGGTAGCTTGGACACCCGAGGCCCATATTTGTATGTTGTGCCGGTCGGCAGAGCCTCTGGAATTCTGGTCTGAAAACAGACTTGGGGTTACTTGTGTTTTAGGCTTTCCCCTTGGCGGCCAGGTAGGTGCACCCACACATGTGAGGTATCATTTTCATCGGGACACATGTGGGAACGCGGGACGGTAGGCCATGTGTTGTTGGGGGCGTGTTTCGATGGGTGAGCTGACCAAAATGTGCGGAAAATGTGTTTTTTTTCCCACATTTCGGACTTTGCAGGGGTGTCTGGGTAAAACATTCTGGGGCGATTTGGGCAAATCATACCTCTGCGGATTCCCACAGGTGTCCTCTTTTCGGAAATGCATGGGGGTCCCTGTTTTCCTTGGTGGCTTGGACACCTGAGGCCCATATCTGTATGTTGTGCTGTACAGCAGAGCGTCTGAAATTCCGGTCTGAAAACAGACTTGGGGTGAATTGTGTTTTAGGCTTTCCCCCTGGCGCCCATGTAGGTGCACCCACACATCTGAGGTACCGTTTTAATCGGGACACCTGTGGGAACGCAGGCCGGTAGGCCATGTGTTGTTGGGGACGTGTTTCGATGGCTGAGCGACCAAAATGTTCTGGAAAATGCATTTTTTTCCCACATTTGGGACTTTGCGGGGGTGTCTGGGTAATAAACTCTGGGGCGATTTTGGCAAATCATACCTCTGCGGATTCCCGCGGGTGTCTTCTTTTTGGAAATGCATGGGGTTCCCTGTTTTCCTTGGTGGCTTGGCTACCCGAGGCCCATATTTATATGTTGTGCCGGTCGGCAGAGCGTCTAAAATTCCGGTCTGAAAACAGACTTGGGGTTACTTGTGCTTTAGGTTTTCCCCTTGGCGGCCAGGTAGGTGCACCCACACATATGAGGTACTGTTTTCATCGGGACACCGCTGGGAACACGGGACGGTAGGCCATGTGTTGTTGGGGGCGTGTTTTGATGGGTGAGCTGAGCGAAATGTGCGGAAAATGCGTTTTTTTCCCCACATTTCGGACTTTGCAGGGGTGTCTGGGTAATAAACTCTGGGGCGATTTTGGCAAATCATACCTCTGCGGATTCCCACGGGTGTCCTCTTTTTGGAAATGCATGGGGTTCCCTGTTTTCCTTGGTGGCTTGGCCCCCCAAGGCCCATATCTATATGTTGTGCCGGTCGGCAGAGCGTCTGAAATTCCGGTCTGAAAACAGACTTGGGGTTACTTGTGCTTTAGGCTTTCCCCTTGGCGGTCAGGTAGGTGCACCCACACATATGAGGTATTGTTTTCATCGGGACACCGCTGGGAACACGGGACGGTAGGCCATGTGTTGTTGGGGGCGTGTTTTGATGGGTGAGCTGAGCGAAATGTGCGGAAAATGCGTTTTTTTCCCCACATTTCGGACTTTGCAGGGGTGTCTGGGTATTAAACTCTGGGACGATTTTGACAAATCATACCTCTGCGGATTCCCATGGGTGTCCTCTTTTCGGAAATGCATGTGGTTCCCTGTTTTCCTTGGTGTCTTGGACACCCGAGGGCCATATCTGTATGGTGTGCCGGTCGGCAGAGAGTCTGAAATTCCGGTCTGAAAACAGACTTGGGGTAACTTGTGTTTTAGGCTTTGCCCCTGGCGCCCATGTAGGTGCACCCACACATGTGAGGTACCGTTTTCATCGGGACACCTGTGGGAATGCGGGCCGGTAGGCCATGTGTTGTTGGGGACGTGTTTCGATGGGTGAGCTGAGCGAAATGTGCGGAAAATGCGCTTTTTTCCCACATTTCGGACTTTGCGGGGGTGTCTGGGTAATACATTTTGGGACGATTTGCCCAAATCGTACCTCCGCGGATTCCCACGCGTGTCCTCTTTTCGGAAATGCATGGGGTTCCCTGTTTTCCTTGGTGGCTTGGACACCCGAGGCCCATATCTGTATGTTGTGCCGGTCGGCAGAGCGTCTGAAATTCTGGTCTGAAAACAGACTTGGGGTTACTTGTGCTTTAGGCTTTCCCCTTGGCGGCCAGGTAGGTGCACCCACACATGTGAGGTACTGTTTTCATCGGGACACCGCTGGGAACACGGGACGGTAGGCCATGTGTTGTTGGGGGCGTGTTTTGATGGGTGAGCTGAGCGAAATGTGCGGAAAATGCGTTTTTTTCCCCACATTTCGGACTTTGCGGGGGTGTCTGGGTAATACATTCTGGGGCGATTTAGGCAAATCAAGCCTCTGCCGATTCCCACGGGTGTCCTCTTTTCGGAAATGCATGGGGTTCCCTGTTTTCCTTGGTGGCTTGGACACCCGAGGCCCATATCTGTATGTTGTGCCGGTCGGCAGAGCTTCTGAAATTCCGGTCTGAAAACAGACTTGGGTTACTTGTGTTTTAGGCTTTCCCCTTGGCGGCCAGGTAAGTGCACCCACACATGTGAGGTATCGTTTTCATCGGGACACCGCTGGGAACACGGGACGGTAGGCCATGTGTTGTTGGGGGCGTGTTTTGATGGGTGAGCTGAGCGAAATGTGCGGAAAATGCGTGTTTTTCCCCACATTTCGGACTTTGCGGGGGTGTCTGGGTAATACATTCTGGGGCGATTTGGGCAAATCAAGCCTCTGCCGATTCCCACGGGTGTCCCCTTTTCGGAAATGCATGGGGTTCCCTGTTTTCCTTGGTGGCTTGGACACCCGAGGCCCATATCTGTATGTTGTGCCGGTCGGCAGAGCTTCTGAAATTCCGGTCTGAAAACAGACTTGGGGTTACTTGTGTTTTAGGCTTTCCCCTTGGCGGCCAGGTAGGTGCACCCACACATGTGAGGTACCGTTTTCATCGGGACACCTGTGGGAGTGCGGGACGGTAGGCCATGTGTTGTTGGGGGCGTGTTTCGATGGGTGAGCTGACCAAAATGTTCCGGAAAATGCGTTTTCTTTCCCACATTTCGGAATTTGCAGGGGTGTCTGGGTAATAAACTGTGGGGCGATTTTGTCAAATCATACCTCTGCGGATTTCCACGGGTGTCCTCTTTTTGGAAATGCATGGGGTTCCCTGTTTTCCTTGGTGGCTTGGCCACCCGAGGCCCATATCTGTATGTTGTGCCGGTCGGCAGAGGGTCTGAAATTCCGGTCTGAAAACAGACTTGGGGTTACTTGTGTTTCAGGTTTTCCCCTTGGTGGCCAGGTAGGTGCACCCACACATGTGAGGTACCGTTTTCATCGGGACACCTGTGGGAATGCGGGATAGTAGGCCATGTGTTGTTGGGGGCGTGTTTCGGTGGGTGAGCCGAGCGAAATGTGCGGAAAATGCGTTTTTTTCCACACATTTCGGACTTTGCAGGGGTGTCTGGGTAAAACATTCTGGGGCGATCTGGGCAAATCATACCTCTGCAGATTCCCATGGGTGTCCTCTTTTCGGAAATGCATGGGGTTCCCTGTTTTCCTTGGTGGCTTGGACACCTGAGGCCCATATCTGTATGTTGTGCTGTTCGGCAGAGCGTCTGAAATTCCGGTCTGAAAACAGACTTAGGGTTACTTGTGCTTTAGGCTTTCCCCTTGGCGGCCAGGTAGGTGCACCCACACATGTGAGGTATCGTTTTCATCGGGACACCTGTGGGAACGCGGGACGGTAGGCCATGTGTTGTTGGGGGCGTGTTTCGATGGGTGAGCTGACCAAAATGTTCCGGAAAATGCGTTTTCTTTCCCACATTTCGGAATTTGCAGGGGTGTCTGGGTAATAAACTCTGGGGCGATTTTGGCAAATCATACCTCTGCGGATTCCCACGGGTGTCCTCTTTTCGGAAATGCATGGGGTTCTGTTTTCCTTGGTGGCTTGGACACCCGAGGCCCATATCTGTATGTTGTGCCGGTCGGCAGAGCGTCTGGAATTCTGGTCTGAAAACAGACTTGGGGTTACTTGTGTTTTAGGCTTTCCCCTTGGCGGCCAGGTAGGTGCCCCCATACATGTGAGGTATCGTTTTCATCGGGACACCTGTGGGAACGCGGGACGGTAGGCCATGTGTTGTTGGGGGCGTGTTTCGATGGGTGAGCTGACCAAAATGTGCGGAAAATGTGTTTTTTTTCCCACATTTCGGACTTTGCAGGGGTGTCTGGGTAATACATTCTGGTGCGATTTGGGCAAATCATACCTCTGCGGATTCCCACGGGTGTCCTCTTTTCGGAAATGCATGGGGGTCCCTGTTTTCCTTGCTGGCTTGGACAGCTGAGGCCCATATCTGTATGTTTTGCTGTTCGGCAGAGCGTCTGAAATTCCGGTCTGAAAACAGACTTAGGGTTACTTGTGCTTTAGGCTTTCCCCTTGGCGGCCAGGTGGGTGCACCCACACATGTGAGATAACGTTTTCATCCGGACACCTGTGGGAACGCAGGACGGTAGGCCATGTGTTGTTGGGGGTGTGTTTCGATGGGCGAGCTGACCAAAATGTGCAGAAAATGCGTTTTTTTCCCCACATTTCAGACTTTGCAGGGATGTCTGGGTAATACATTCTGGGGCGATTTGGGCAAATCATACCTCTGCGGATTCCCAGGGGTGTCCTCTTTTCGGAAATGCATGGGGTTTCCTGTTTTCCTTGGTGGCTTGGACACCCGAGGTTTTCCTTGGTGGCTTGGACACCCGAGACCCATAACTGTATGTTGTTGCCGGTCGGCAGAGCGTCTGAAATTCCGGTCTGAAAACAGACTTGGGGTTACTTGTGTTTTAGGGTTTCGCCTTGGCTGGCCAGGTAGGTGCACCCACACGTGTGAGGTACCGTTTTCATCGGGACACCTGTGGGAACGCGGGACGGTATGCCATGTGTTGTTGGCGGCGTGTTTCGATGGGTGAGCCAAGCGAAATGTGCTGAAAATGCGTTTTTTTCCCAAATTTCAGACTTTGCGGGGGTGTCTGGGTAATACAACATGGGGCGATTTGGGCAAATCATACCTCTGCGGATTCCCACAGGTGCCCTCTTTTCGGAAATGCATGGGGTTCCCTGTTTTCCTTGGTGGCTTGGACACCCAAGGCCCATATCTGTATGTTGTGCCGGTCGGCAGAGCGTCTGAAATTCCGGTCTGAAAACAGACTTGGGGTTACTTGTGTTTTAGGCTTTCCCCTTGCCGGCCAGGTAGGTGCACCCACACATCTGAGGTACAGTTTTCATCGGGACACCTATGGGAATGCGGGATGGTAGGCCATGTGTTGTTGGGGGCGTGTTTCGATGGGTGAGCTGACCAAAATGTGCGGAAAATGCGTTTTTTTCCCACATTTCGGACTTTGCAGGGATGTCTTGGTAAGGGATGTCTTGGTAATACATTCTGGGGCGATTTGGGCAAATCATACCTCTGTGGATTCCCAGGGGTGTCCTCTTTTTGGAAATGCATGGGGTTCCTTGTTTTCCCTGGTGGCTTGGACACCCGAGGCCCATAATGTATGTTGTGCCGGTCGGCAGAGCGTCTGAAATTCCGGTCTGAAAACAGACTTGGGGTTACTTGTGTTTTAGGCTTTCCCCTTGGTGGCCAGGTAGGTGCACCCACACATGTGAGGTACCGTTTTCATCGGGACACCTGTGGGAACGCGGGATGGTAGGCCATGTTTTGTTGGGGGCGTGTTTCGATGGGTGAGCCGAGCGAAATGTGCTGAAAATGCATTTTTTTCCCACATTTTGGATTTTGCGGGGTGTCTGGGTAATAAATTCTGCGGCGATTTGGGCAAATCATACCTCTGCGGATTCCCACGGGTGTCCTCTTTTCGGAAATGCATGGGGTTCCCTGTTTTCCTTGGTGGCTTGGACACCCGAGGCCCATATCTGTATGTTGTGCCAGTCGGCAGAGCGTCTGAAATTCCGGTCTGAAAACAGACTTGGGGTTACTTGTGTTTCAGGCTTTCTCCTTGGCGGCCAGGTAGGTGCACCCACACATGTGTGGTACTGTTTTCATCGGGACACCTGTGGGAACGCGGGACGGTAGTCTATGGGTTGTTGGGGGCGTGTTTCGATGGGTGAGCCGAGCGAAATGTGCAGAAAATGCATTTTTTCCCCCACATTTCGGACTTTGCAGTGGTGTCTGGGTAATACAACATGGGGCGATTTGTGCAAATCATACCTCTGCGGATTCCCACGGGTGTCCTCTTTTCAGAAATGCATGGGGTTCCCTGTTTTCCTTGGTGGCTTGGACACCCAAGGCCCATATCTGTATGTTGTGCTGGTCGGCAGAGCGTCTGCAATTCCGGCCTGAAAACAGACTTGGGGTTACTTGTGTTTTAGGCTTTCCCCTTGGCGGCCAGGTAGGTGCACCCACACATGTGAGGTACCGTTTTCATCGGGACACCTGTGGGAATGCGGGACGGTAGGCCATGTGTTGTTGGGGGTGTGTTTCGATGGGTGAGCCGAGCGAAATGTGCAGAAAATGTGTTTTGTCCCCACATTTCGGACTTTGCAGGGGTTTATGGGTAATACAACCTGGGGCGATTTGGGCAAATCATGCCTCTGCGGATTCCCACGGGTGTCCTCTTTTTGGAAATGCATGGGGTTCCCTGTTTTCCTTGGTGGCTTGGACACCTGAGGCCCATATCTGTATGTTGCGCCGGTCTGCAGAGCGCCTGAAATTCCGGTCTGAAAACAGACTTGGGGTTACTTGTGTTTTAGGCTTTCCCCTTGGCAGCCAGGTAGGTGCACCCACACATTTGAGGTACCGTTTTCATCGGGACACCTGTGGGTATGCGGGACGGTAGGCCATGTGTTCTTGGGGGCGTGTTTCGATGGGTGAGCTGACCAAAATGTGCGGAAAATTTGTTTTTTTCCCACATTTCGGACTTTGCGGGGGTGTCTGGGTAATAAATTCTGGGGCGATTTGGGCAAATCATACCTCTGCGGATTCCCACAGGTGTCCTCTTTTCAGAAATGCATGGGGGTCCCTGTTTTCCTTGGTGGCTTGAACACCCGAGGCCCATATCTGTAAGTTGTACTGTTCGGCAGAGCGTCTGAAATTCCGGTCTGAAAACAGTCTTGGGGTTACTTGTGCTTTAGGCTTTCCCCTTGGCTGCCAGGTAGGTGCACCCACACATGTGAGGTACCGTTTTCATCGGGACACCTGTGGCAAAGCGGAACATTAGGCCATGTGTTTTTGGGGGCGTGTTTCGATGGGTGAGCCGAGCAAAATGTGCGGAAAATGTGTTTTTTTCCCCACATTTCAGACTTTGCGGGGGTGTCTGGGTAAGACATTCTGGGGCGATTTGGGCAAATCATACCTTTGCGGATTCCCACGGGTGTCCTCTTTTCGGAAATGCATTTTGTTCCCTGTTTTCCTTGGTGGCTTGGACACCCGAGGTCCATATCTGTATATTGTGCCGGTCGGCAGAGCGTCTGAAATTCCGGCCTGAAAACAGACTTGGGGTTACTTGTGTTTTAGGCTTCCCCTTGGCGGCCAGGTAGGTGCACCCACACATGTGAGGTACCGTTTTCATCGGGACACCTGTGGGAACGCCAGACGGTAGGCCATGTGTTGTTGGGGGCGTGTTTCGATGGGTGAGCCGAGCAAAATGTGCAGAAAATGCGTTTTTGTCCCCACATTTCGGACTTTGCAGGGGTGTCTGGGTAATACAACCTGGGGCGATTTGGGCAAATCATGCCTCTGCGGATTCCCACGGGTGTCCTCTTCGGAAATGCATGGGGTTCCCTGTTTTCCTTGGTGGCTTGGACACGCAAGGCCCATATCTCTATGTTGTGCCGGTCGGCAGAGCGTCTGAAATTCCGGTATGAAAACAGACTTGGGGTTACTTGTGTTTTAGGCTTTCCTCTTGGTGGCCAGGTAGGTGCACCCAAACATGTGAGGCACCATTTTCATCGGGACACCTGTGGGAACACGGGACGGTAGGCCATGTGTTGTTGGGGGCGTGTTTCGACTGGTGAGCTGACCAAAATGTGCAGAAAATGCGTTTTTTCACCCACATTTCGGACTTTGCAGGGGTGTCTGGGTAATGAATTCTGGGGCTATTTGGGCAAATCCTACCTCTGCGGATTCCCACGCGTGTCCTCTTTTCGGAAATGCATGGGGTTCCCTGTTTTCCTTGATGGCTTGGACACCCGAGGCCCATATCTGTATGTTGTGCCGGTCGGCAGAGCGTCTCAAATTCCGGTCTGAAAACAGACTTGGGGTTACTTGTGTTTTAGGCTTTCCACTTGGCGGCCAGGTAGGTGCACCCACACATGTGAGGTACCGTTTTCATCGGGACACCTGTGGCAAAGCGGGACAGTAGGCCATGTGTTGTTGGGGGCGTGTTTCGATGGGTGAGCCGAGCAAAATGTGTGGAAAATGCGTTTTTTTCCCCCACATTTTGGACTTTGCAGGGGTGTCTGGGTAATACATTCTGGGGCGATTTGGGCAAATCATACCTCTGCGGATTCCCACGGGTGTCCTCTTTTCGGAAATGCATTGTGTTCCCTGTTTTCCTTGGTGGTTTGGACACCCGAGGTCCATATCTGTATATTGTGCCGGTCGGCAGAGCGTCTGAAATTCCGGCCTGAAAACAGACTTGGGGTTACTTGTGTTTTAGGCTTCCCCTTGGCGGCCACGTAGGTGCACCCACACATGTGAGGTACCGTTTTCATCGGGACACCTGTGGGAACGCCAGACGGTAGGCCATGTGTTGTTGGGGGCGTGTTTCAATGGGTGAGCCGAGCAAAATGTGCAGAAAATGCGTTTTTGTCCCCACATTTCGGACTTTGCAGGGGTGTCTGGGTAATACAACCTGGGGCGATTTGGGCAAATCATGCCTCTGCGGATTCCCACGGGTGTCCTCTTTTTGGAAATGCATGGGGTTCCCTGTTTTCCTTGGTGGCTTGGACACCTGAGGCCCATATCTGTATGTTGCGCCGGTCGGCAGAGCGTCTGAAATTCCGGTATGAAAACAGACTTGGGGTTACTTGTGTTTTAGGCTTTCCTCTTGGTGGCCAGGTAGGTGCACCCACACATGTGAGGTACCGTTTTCATCGGGACACCTGTGGGAACGTGGGAGGGTAGGCCATGTGTTGTTGGGGGTGTGTCGATGGGTGAGCCGAGCGAAATGTGCAGAAAATGCGTTTTTGTCCCCACATTACGGACTTTGCAGGGGTGTATGGGTAATACAACCTGGGGCGATTTGGGCAAATCATGCCTCTGCGGATTCCCACGGGTGTCCTCTTTTCAGAAATGCATGGGGTTCCCTGTTTTCCTTGGTGGCTTGGACACCCGAGGTCCATATCTGTATGTTGCGCCGGTCTGCAGAGCGTCTGAAATTCCGGTCTGAAAACAGACTTGGGGTTACTTGTGTTTTAGTCTTTCCCCTTGGCGGCCAGGTAGGTTCACCCACACATGTGAGGTACCGTTTTCATCGGGACAGCTGTCGGAACGCGGGACGGTAGGCCATGTTTTGTTGGGGGCGTGTTTTGATGGGTGAGTCGAGCGAAATGTGCTGAAAAATGCGTTTTTTTCCCACATTTCGGAGATTGCGGGGGTGTCTGGGTAATAAATTCTGGGGCGATTTGGGCAAATCATACCTCTGCGGATTCCCACGGGTGTCCTCTTTTCGGAAATGCATGGGGTTCCCTGTTTTCCTTGGTGGCTTGGACACCCGAGGCCCATATCTGTAAGTTATGCCAATCGGCAGAGCGTCTGAAATTCCGGTCTGAAAACAGACTTGGGGTTACTTGTGTTTTAGGCTTTCCCCTTGGCGGCCAGGTAGGTGCACCCACACATCTGAGGTACCGTTTTCATCGGGACACCTGTGGGAATGCGGGACGGTAGGCCATGTGTGGTTGGGGGCGTGTTTCGATGGGTGAGCTGACCAAAATGTACGGAAAATGCGTTTTCTTTCCCCACATTTTGGACTTTGCAGGGGTGTCTGGGTAATACATTCTGGGGCGATTTGGGCAAATCATACCTCCGCGGATTCCCATGGGTGTCCTCTTTTCGGAAATGTATGGGGTTCCCTTTTTTCCTTGGCGGCTTGGATACCTGAGGCCCATATCTGCATGTTGTGCTGTTCGGCAGAGCGTCTGAAATTCCGGTCTGAAAACAGTCTTGGGGTTACTTGTGCTTTAGGCTTTCCCCTTGGCGGCCAGGTAGGTGCACCCACACATGTGAGGTACCGTTTTCATCGGGACACCTGTGGCAAAGCGGGACATTAGGCCATGTGTTGTTGGGGGCGTGTTTCGACCAGTGAGCCGAGCAAAATGTGCGGAAAATGCGTTTTTTTCCCCACATTTCGGACTTTGCGGGGGTGTCTGGGTAAGACATTCTGGGGTGATTTGGGCAAATCATACCTCTGCGGATTCCCACGGGTGTCCTCTTTTCGGAAATGCATGGGGTTCCCTGTTTTCCTTGGTGGCTTGGACACCTGAGGCCCATATCTGTATGTTGTGCCGGTCGGCAGAGTGTCTGAAATTCCGGTCTGAAAACAGACTTGGGGTTACTTGTGTTTTAGGCTTTCCCCTTGGCGGCCAGGTAGGTGCACCCACACATGTGAGGTACCGTTTTCATCGGGAAACCTGTGGGAACGCCAGACGGTAGTCCATGTGTTGTTGGGGGCGTGTTTCGATGGGTGAGCTGACCAAAATGTTCCGGAAAATGCATTTTTTTCCCACATTTCGGAATTTGCAGGGGTTTCTGGGTAATACATTCTGGGGAGATTTGGGCAAATCATACCTCTCTGGATTCCCACGGGTGTCCTATTTTCGGAAATGCATGGGGTTCCCTGTTTTCCTTGGTGGCTTGGACACCCGAGGCCCATATCTGTATGTTGTGCCGGTCGTCAGAGCGTCTGAAATTCCGGTCTGAAAACAGACTTGGGGTTACTTGTGTTTAAGGCTTTCCCCTTGGCGGCCAGGTAGGTTCACCCACACATGTGAGGTACCGTTTTCATCGGGACAGCTGTCGGAACGCGGGACGGTAGGCCATGTTTTGTTGGGGGCGTGTTTTGATGGGTGAGTCGAGCGAAATGTGCTGAAAAATGCGTTTTTTTCCCACATTTCGGAGATTGCGGGGGTGTCTGGGTAATAAATTCTGGGGCGATTTGGGCAAATCATACCTCTGCGGATTCCCACGGGTGTCCTCTTTTCGGAAATGCATGGGGTTCCCTGTTTTCCTTGGTGGCTTGGACACCCGAGGCCCATATCTGTAAGTTATGCCAATCGGCAGAGCGTCTGAAATTCCGGTCTGAAAACAGACTTGGGGTTACTTGTGTTTTAGGCTTTCCCCTTGGCGGCCAGGTAGGTGCACCCACACATCTGAGGTACCGTTTTCATCGGGACACCTGTGGGAATGCGGGACGGTAGGCCATGTGTGGTTGGGGGCGTGTTTCGATGGGTGAGCTGACCAAAATGTACGGAAAATGCGTTTTCTTTCCCCACATTTTGGACTTTGCAGGGGTGTCTGGGTAATACATTCTGGGGCGATTTGGGCAAATCATACCTCCGCGGATTCCCATGGGTGTCCTCTTTTCGGAAATGTATGGGGTTCCCTTTTTTCCTTGGCGGCTTGGATACCTGAGGCCCATATCTGCATGTTGTGCTGTTCGGCAGAGCGTCTGAAATTCCGGTCTGAAAACAGTCTTGGGGTTACTTGTGCTTTAGGCTTTCCCCTTGGCGGCCAGGTAGGTGCACCCACACATGTGAGGTACCGTTTTCATCGGGACACCTGTGGCAAAGCGGGACATTAGGCCATGTGTTGTTGGGGGCGTGTTTCGACCAGTGAGCCGAGCAAAATGTGCGGAAAATGCGTTTTTTTCCCCACATTTCGGACTTTGCGGGGGTGTCTGGGTAAGACATTCTGGGGTGATTTGGGCAAATCATACCTCTGCGGATTCCCACGGGTGTCCTCTTTTCGGAAATGCATGGGGTTCCCTGTTTTCCTTGGTGGCTTGGACACCTGAGGCCCATATCTGTATGTTGTGCCGGTCGGCAGAGTGTCTGAAATTCCGGTCTGAAAACAGACTTGGGGTTACTTGTGTTTTAGGCTTTCCCCTTGGCGGCCAGGTAGGTGCACCCACACATGTGAGGTACCGTTTTCATCGGGAAACCTGTGGGAACGCCAGACGGTAGTCCATGTGTTGTTGGGGGCGTGTTTCGATGGGTGAGCTGACCAAAATGTTCCGGAAAATGCATTTTTTTCCCACATTTCGGAATTTGCAGGGGTTTCTGGGTAATACATTCTGGGGAGATTTGGGCAAATCATACCTCTCTGGATTCCCACGGGTGTCCTATTTTCGGAAATGCATGGGGTTCCCTGTTTTCCTTGGTGGCTTGGACACCCGAGGCCCATATCTGTATGTTGTGCCGGTCGTCAGAGCGTCTGAAATTCCGGTCTGAAAACAGACTTGGGGTTACTTGTGTTTAAGGCTTTCCCCTTGGTGGCCAGGTAGGTGCACCCACACATGTGAGGTACCGTTTTCCTCGGGACACCCGTGGGAACGTGGGACGGTAGGCCATGTGTTGTTGGGGGCGTGTTTCGATGGGTGAGCCGAGCGAAATGTGCGGAAAATGCATTTTTCCCCCCACATTTCGGACTTTGCAGGGGTGTCTGGGTAATACAACCTGGGGCCATTTGGGCAAATCATACCTCTGCGGATTCCCACGGGTGTCCTCTTTTCGGAAATGCATGGGGTTCCCTGTTTTCCTTGGTGGTTTGGACACCCGAGGTCCATATCTGTATGTTGTGCCGGTCGGCAGAGCGTCTGAAATTCCGGCCTGAAAACAGACTTGGGGTTACTTGTGTTTTAGGCTTCCCCTTGGCGGCCAGGTAGGTGCACCCACATATGTGAGGTACCGTTTTCATCGGTACACAAGTGGGAAAGCGGGACGGTAGGCAATGTGTTGTTGGGGGCGTGTTTCGATGGGTGAGCCCAGCGAAATGTGCGGAAAATGCGTTTTTATCCCCACATTTCAGACTTTGCGGGGGTGTCTGGGTAATACATTCTGGGGCGGTTTGGGCAAATCATACCTCTGCGGATTCCCACGGGTGTCCTCTTTTCGGAAATGCATGGGGGTCCCTGTTTTCCTTGGTGGCTTGGACAACGGAGGCCCATATCTGTATGTTGTGCCGTTCGGCAGAGCGTCTGAAATTCCGATCTGAAAACAGACTTGGGGTTACTTGTGTTTAGGCTTTCCCCTTGGCGGCCAGGTAGAAGCACCCCCACATGTGAGGTACCGTTTTCATCGGGACACCTGTGGGAAAGCGGGACGGTAGGCCATGTGTTGTTGGGGGCGTGTTTCGAAGGGTGAGTGGAGTGAAATGTGCAGAAAATTCATTTTTTTCCCCACATTTCGGACTTTGCAGGGGTGTCTGGGTACTAAATTCTGGGGAGATTTGCCCAAATCATACCTCTGCGGATTTCCATGGGTGTCCTCTTTTCGGAAATGCATGTGGTTCCCTGTTTTCCTTGGTGTCTTGGACACCCGAGGGCCATATCTGTATGGTGTGCCGGTCGGCAGAGAGTCTGAAATTCCGGTCTGAAAACAGACTTGGGGTGACTTTTGTTTTAGGCTTTCCCCCTGGCGCCCATGTAGGTGCACCCACACATCTGAGGTTCCGTTTTAATCGGGACACCTGTCGGAACGCAGGCCGGTAGGCCATGTGTTGTTGGGGACGTGTTTCGATTACTGAGCGACCATAATGTTCCGGGAAATGCGTTTTTTTCCCACATTTCGGACTTTGCGGGGGTGTCTGGGTAATAAACTCTGGGGCGATTTTGGCAAATCATACCTCTGCGGATTCCCACGGGTGTCCTCTTTTTGGAAATGCATGGGGTTCCCTGTTTTCCTTGGTGGCTTGGCCACCCGAGGCCCATATCTGTATGTTGTGCCGGTCGGCAGAGCGTCTGAAATTCCGGTCTGAAAACAGTCTTGGGGTTACGTGTGCTTTAGGCTTTCCCCTTGGCGGCCTGTAGGTGCACCCACACATATGAGGTACTGTTTTCATCGGGACACCGCTGGGAACACGGGACGGTAGGCCATGTGTTGTTGGGGGCGTGTTTTGATGGGTGTGCTGAGCGAAATGTGCGGAAAATGCGTTTTTTCCCCACATTTCGGACTTTGCGGGGGTGTCTGGGTAATACATTCTGGGGCGATTTGGGCAAATCATGCCTCTGCAGATTCCCACGGGTGTCCTCTATGCGGAAATGCATGGGGTTCCCTGTTTTCCTTGGTGGCTTGGACACCCGAGGCCCATATCTGTATGTTGTGCCGGTCGGCAGAGCGTCTGAAATTCCGGTCTGAAAACAGACTTGGGGTTACTTGTGTTTTAGGCTTTCCCCTTGGCGGCCAGGTAGGTGCACCCACACATGTGAGGTACCATTTTCATCGGGACACCTGTGGGAACGCGGGACGGTAGACCATGTGTTGTTGGGGGCGTGGTTCGATGGGTGAGCTGACCAAAATGTTCCGGAAAATGCGTTTTCTTTCCCACATTTCGGAATTTGCAGGGGTGTCTGGGTAATAAACTCTGGGGCGATTTTGGCAAACCATACCTCTGCTGATTCCCACGGGTGTCCTCTTTTCGGAAATGCATGGGGTTCCCTGTTTTCCTTGGTGGCTTGGCCACCCGAGGCCCATATCTGTATGATGTGCCGGTCGGCAGAGCGTCTGAAATTCTGGTCTGAAAACAGACTTGGGGTTACTTGTGTTTAATGTTTTCCCCTTGGTGGCCAGGTAGGTGCACCCACACATGTGAGGTACCATTTTCATCGGGACACCTGTGGGAATGCGGGATAGTAGGCCATGTGTTGTTGGGGGCGTGTTACGGTGGGTGAGCCGAGCGAAATGTGCGGAAAATGCGTTTTTTTCCACACATTTCGGACTTTGCAGCGGTGTCTGGGTAATACAACCTGGGGCGATTTGGGCAAATCATACCTCTGCGGATTCCCGTGGGTGTCCTCTTTTTGGAAATGCATGGGGTTCCCTGTTTTCCTTGGTGGCTTGGCTACCCGAGGCCCATATCTATATGTTGTGCCGGTCGGCAGAGCGTCTAAAATTCCGGTCTGAAAACAGACTTGGGGTTACTTGTGCTTTAGGCTTTCCCCTTGGCGGCCAGGTAGGTGCACCCACACATATGAGGTACTGTTTTCATCGGGACACCGCTGGGAACACAGGACGGTTTGCCATGTGTTGTTGGGGGCGTGTTTTGATGGGTGAGCTGAGCGAAATGTGCGGAAAATGCGTTTTTTTCCCCACATTTCGGACTTTGCAGGGGTGTCTGGGTAATAAACTCTGGGACGATTTTGACAAATCATACCTCTGCGGATTCCCATGGGTGTCCTCTTTTCGGAAATGCATGTGGTTCCCTGTTTTCCTTGGTGTCTTGGACACCCGAGGGCCATATCTGTATGGTGTGCCGGTCAGCAGAGAGTCTGAAATTCCAGTCTGAAAACAGACTTGGGGTAACTTGTGTTTTAGGCTTTGCCCCTGGCGCCCATGTAGGTGCACCCACACATGTGAGGTACCGTTTTCATTGTGACACCTGTGGGAATGCGGACCGGTAGGCCATGTGTTTTTTGGGGACGTGTTTCGATGGGTGAGCTGAGCGAAATGTGCGGAAAATGCGTTTTTTCCCACATTTCGGACTTTGCGGGGGTGTCTGGGTAATACATTCTGGGACGATTTGCCCAAATCGTACCTCCGCGGATTCCCACGCGTGTCCTCTTTTCGGAAATGCATGGGGTTCCCTGTTTTCCTTGGTGGCTTGGACACCCGAGGCCCATATCTGTATGTTGTGCCGGTCGGCAGAGCGTCTGAAATTCCAGTCTGAAAACAGACTTGGGGTTACTTGTGCTTTAGGCTTTCCCCTTGGCGGCCAGGTAGGTGCACCCACACATGTGAGGTACTGTTTTCATCGGAACACCGCTGGGAATACGGGACGGTAGGCCATGTGTTGTTGGGGGCGTGTTTTGATGGGTGAGCTGAGCGAAATGTGCGGAAAATGCGTTTTTTTCCCCACATTTCGGACTTTGCGGGTGTGTCTGGGTAATACATTCTGGGGCGTTTTGGGCAAATCATGCCTCTGCAGATTCCCACGGGTGTCCTCTTTTCGGAAATGCATGGGGTTCCCTGTTTTCCTTGGTGGCTTGGACACCCGAGGCCCATATCTGTATGTTGTGCCGGTCAGCAGAGCGTCTGAAATTCCGGTCTGAAAACAGACTTGGGGTTACTTGTGTTTTAGGCTTTCCCCTTGGCGGCCAGGTAGGTGCACCCACACATGTGAGGTACCGTTTTCATCGGGACACCTGTGGGAGTGCGGGACGGTAGGCCATGTGTTGTTGGGGGCGTGTTTCGATGGGTGAGCTGACCAAAATGTTCCGGAAAATGCGTTTTCTTTCCCACATTTCGGAATTTGCAGGGGTGTTTGGGTAATAAACTCTGGGGCGATTTTGGCAAATCATACCTCTGTGGATTCCCACGGGTGTCCTCTTTTCGGAAATGCATGGGGTTCCGTTTTCCTTGGTGGCTTGGACACCCGAGGCCCATATCTGTATGTTGTGCCAGTCGGCAGAGCGTCTGGAATTCCGGTCTGAAAACAGACTTGGGGTTACTTGTGTTTTAGGCTTTCCCCTTGGCGGCCAGGTAGGTGCCCCCACACATATGAGGTATCGTTTTCATCGGGACACCTGTGGGAACGCTGGACGGTAGGCCATGTGTTGTTGGGGGCGTGTTTCGATGGGTGAGCTGACCAAAATGTGCGGAAAATGTGTTTTTTTCCCCATATTTCGGACTTTGCAGGGGTGTCTGGGTAATAAATTCTGGGGCGATTTGGGCAAATCATACCTCTGCGGATTTCCACGGGTGTCCTCTTTTCGGAAATGCATGGGGGTCCCTGTTTTCCTTGGTGGCTTGGACACCTGAGGCCCATATCTGTATGTTGTGCTGTTCGGCAGGGCGTCTGAAATTCCGGTCTGAAAACTGACTTAGGGTTACTTGTGCTTTAGGCTTTCCCCTTGGCGGCCAGGTAGGTGCACCCACACATGTGAGATAACGTTTTCATCGGGACACCTGTGAGAACGCAGGACGGTAGGCCATGTGTTGTTGGGGGTTTGTTTCGATGGGCGAGCTGACCAAAATGTGCGGAAAATGCGTTTTTTTCCCCACATTTCGGACTTTGCAGGGATGTCTGGGTAATACATTCTGGGGCGATTTGGGCAAATCATACCTCTGCGGATTCCCACGGGTGTCCTATTTTCGGAAATGCATGGGGTTTCCTGTTTTCCTTGGTGGCTTGGACACCCGAGGTTTTCCTTGGGTGGCTTGGACACCCGAGACCCATAACTGTATGTTTTGCCGGTCGGCAGAGCGTCTGAAATTCCGGTCTGAAAACAGACTTGGGGTTACTTGTGTTTTAGGCTTTCCCCTTGGTGGCCAGGTAGGTGCACCCACACATGTGAGGTACCGTTTTCATCGGGACACCTGTGGGAACGCGGGACGGTATGCCATGTGTTGTTGGGGGCGTGTTTCGATGGGTGAGCCGAGCGAAATGTGCTGAAAATGCATTTTTTTCCCAAATTTCAGACTTTGCGGGGGTGTCTGGGTAATACAACATGGGGCGATTTGGGCAAATCATACCTCTGCGGATTCCCACGGGTGCCCTCTTTTCGGAAATGCATGGGGGTCCCTGTTTTCCTTGGTGGCTTGGAGACCTGAGGCCCATATCTGTATGTTGTGCCGGTCGGCAGAGTGTCTGAAATTCCGGTCTGAAAACAGACTTGGGTTACTTGTGTTTTAGGCTTTCCCCTTGGCGGCCAGGTAGGTGCACCCACACATGTGAGGTACCATTTTCATCGGGACACCTGTGGGAACGCGGGACGGTAGGCCATGTGTTGTTGGGGGTGTGTTTCGATGGGTGAGCCGAGTGAAATGTGCAGAAAATGCGTTTTTGTCCCCACATTTCGGACTTTGCAGATGTGTCTGGGTAATCCAACCTGGGGCGATTTGGGCAAATCATGCCTCTGCGGATTCCCACGGGTGTCCTCTTTTCGGAAATGGATGGGGTTCCCTGTTTTCCTTGGTGGCTTGGACACCTGAGGCCCATATCTGTATGTTGCGCCGGTCGGCAGAGTGTCTGAAATTCCGGTCTGAAAACAGACTTGGGGTTACTTGTGTTTTAGGCTTTCCCCTTGGCGGCCAGTTAGGTTCACCCACACATGTGAGGTACCGTTTTCATCGGGACACCTGTGGGAATGCGGGACGGTAGGCCATGTTTTGTTGGGGGCGTGTTTCGATGGGTGAGCCGACAAAAATGTGCGGAAAATGCATTTTTTTCCCACATTTCGGACTTTGTGGCGGTGTCTGGGTAATAAATTCTGGGGTGATTTGGGCAAATCATACCTCTGCGGATTCCCACGGGTGTCCTCTTTCCAGAAATGCATGGGGTTCCCTGTTTTCCTTGGTGGCTTGGATACCTGAGGCCCATATCTGTAAGTTGTGCTGTTGGGCAGAGCGTCTGAAATTCTGGTCTGAAAACAGTCTTGGGGTTACTTGTGCTTTAGGCTTTCCCCTTGGCAGTCAGGTAGGTGCACCCACACATGTGCAGTACCGTTTTCATCTGGACACCTGTGAGAACGCGGGACGGTAGGCCATGTGTTGTTGGGGGCGTGTTTCGATGGGTGAGCTGACCAAAATGTGCGGAAAATGCGTTTTTTTCCCCACATTTCAGACTTTGCAGGTGTCTCTGGGTAATACATTCTGGGGCGATTTGGGCAAATCATACCTCTGCGGATTCTCACAGGTGTCCTCTTTTCGGAAATGCATGGGGGTCCCTGTTTTCCTTGGTGGCTTGGACACCTGAGGCCCATATCTGTATGTTGTGCCGTTCGGCAGAGCGTCTGAAATTCCGGTCTGAAAACAGACTGGGGTTACTTGTGCTTTAGGCTTTCCCCTTGGCGGCCAGGTAGGTGCACCCACACATGTGAGATACCGTTTTCATCGGGACACCTGTGGGAACGCAGGACGGTAGGCCATGTGTTGTTGGGGGTGTGTTTCGATGGGTGAGCTGACCAAAATGTGCGGAAAATGTGTTTTTCACCACATTTCGGACTTTGCAGGGATGTCTGGGTAATACATTCTGGGGCGATTTGGGCAAATCATACCTCTGCGGATTCCCAGGGGTGTCCTCTTTTTGGAAATGCATGGGGTTCCTTGTTTTCCCTGGTGGCTTGGACACCCGAGGCCCATAATGTATGTTGTGCCGGACGGCAGAGCGTCTGAAATTCCGGTCTGAAAACAGACTTGGTGTTACTTGTGTTTTAGGCTTTCCCCTTGGCGGCCAGGTAGGTGCACCCACACATGTGAGGTACCGTTTTCATCTGGACACCTGTGGGAACGCGGGATGGTAGGCCATGTTTTGTTGGGGGCGTGTTTCGATGGGTGAGCCGAGCGAAATGTGCTGAAAATGCATTTTTTTCCCACATTTCAGATTATGCAGGGTTTCTGGATAATAAATTCTGCGGCGATTTGGCCAAATCATACCTCTGCGGATTCCCTCGGGTGTCCTCTTTTCGGAAATGCGTGGGGTTCCCTGTTTTCCTTGGTGGCTTGGACACCGGAGGCCCATATTTGTATGTTGTGCCGGTCGGCAGAGCGTCTGAAATTCCGGTCTGAAAACAGACTTGGGGTTACTTGTGTTTCAGGCTTTCTCCTTGGCGGCCAGGTAGGTGCACCCACACATGTGAGGTACCGTTTTCATCGGGACACCTGTGGGAACGCGGGACGGTAGGCTATGGGTTGTTGGGGGCGTGTTTCGATGGGTGAGCCGAGCGAAATGTGCAGAAAATGCATTTTTTCCCCCACATTTCGGACTTTGCAGTGGTGTCTGGGTAATACAACATGGGGCGATTTGTGCAAATCATACCTCTGCGGATTCCCACGGGTGTCCTCTTTTCAGAAATGCATGGGGTTCCCTGTTTTCCTTGGTGGCTTGGACACCCAAGGCCCATATCTGTATGTTGTGCCGGTCGGCAGAGCGTCTGCAATTCCGGGCTGAAAACAGACTTGGGGTTACTTGTGTTTTAAGCTTTCCCCTTGGCGGCCAGGTAGGTGCACCCACACATGTGAGGTACCGTTTTCATCGGGACACCTGTGGGAACGTGGGACGGTAGGCCATGTGTTGTTGGGGGTGTGTTTCGATGGGTGAGCCGAGCGAAATGTGCAGAAAATGCGTTTTTGTCCCCACATTTCGGACTTTGCAGGGGTGTATGGGTAATACAACCTGGGGCGATTTGGGCAAATCATGCCTCTGCGGATTCCCACGGGTGTCCTCTTTTCGGAAATGCATGGCGTTCCCTGTTTTCCTTGGTGGCTTGGACACCTGAGGCCCATATCTGTATGTTGCGCCGGTCTGCAGAGCGCCTGAAATTCCGGTCTGAAAACAGACTTGGGGTTACTTGTGTTTTAGGCTTTCTCCTTGGCGGCCAGGTAGGTTCACCCACACATGTGAGGTACCGTTTTCATCGGGACAGCTGTGGGAACGCGGGACGGTAGGCCATGTTTTGTTGGGGGCGTGTTTTGATGGGTGAGCCGAGCGAAATGTGCTGAAAAATGTGTTTTTTTCCCACATTTCGGACTTTGCGGGGGTGTCTGGGTAATAAATTCTGGGGCGATTTGGGCGAATCATACCTCTGCGGATTCCCACAGGTGTCCTCTTTTCGGAAATGCACGGGGTTCTCTGTTTTCCTTGGTGGCTTGAACACCCGAGGCCCATATCTGTAAGTTGTGCCGGTCGGCAGAGTGTCTGAAATTCCGGTCTGAAAACAGACTTGGGGTTACTTGTGTTTTAGGCTTTCCCCTTGGCGGGCAGGTAGGTGCACCCACACATCTGAGGTACCGTTTTCATCGGGACAGTTGTGGGAATGCGGGACGGTAGGCCATGTGTTCTTGGGGGCGTGTTTCGATGGGTGAGCTAACCAAAATGTGCGGAAAATGCGTTTTTTTCCTCCACATTTCAGACTTTGCAGGGGTGTCTGGGTAAGACATTCTGGGGCGATTTGGGCAAATCATACCTTTGCGGATTCCCACGGGTGTCCTCTTTTCGGAAATGCATGGGGTTCCCTGTTTTCCTTGGTGGCTTGGATACCTGAGGCCCATATCTGTATGTTGTGCCGGTCGGCAGAGTGTCTGAAATTCCGGTCTGAAAACAGACTTGGGGTTACTTGTGTTTTAGGCTTTCCCCTTGGCGGCCAGGTAGGTGCACCCACACATGTGAGGTACCATTTTCATCGGGACACCTGTGGGAATGCGGGATAGTAGGCCATGTGTTGTTGGGGGCGTGTTACGGTGGGTGAGCCGAGCGAAATGTGCGGAAAATGCGTTTTTTTCCACACATTTCGGACTTTGCAGCGGTGTCTGGGTAATACATTCTGGGGCGATTTGGGCAAATCATACCTCTGCGGATTCTCACGGGTGTCCTCTTTTCGGAAATGCATGGGGTTCCCTGTTTTCCTTGGTGGCTTGGCCACCCGCGGCCCATATCTGTATGTTGTGCCGGTCGGCAGAGCGTCTGAAATTCCGGTCTGAAAACAGACTTGGGGTTACTTGTGTTTCAGGTTTTCCCCTTGGTGGCCAGGTAGGTGCACCCACACATGTGAGGTACCGTTTTCATCGGGACACCGTGGGAACGCGGGATGTAGGCCATGTGTTGTTGGGGGCGTGTTCCGATGGGTGAGCTGACCAAAATGTACCGGAAAATGCGTTTTCTTTCCCACATTTCGGAATTTGCAGGGGTGTCTGGGTAATAAACTCTGGGGCGATTTTGGCAAATCATACCTCTGCGGATTCCCACGGGTGTCCTCTTTTCGGAAATGCATGGGGTTCCCTGTTTTCCTTGGTGGCTTGGATACCTGGGGCCCATATCTGTATGTTGTGCTGTTCGGCAGAGCTTCTGAAATTCCGGTCTGAAAACAGTCTTGGGGTTACTTATGCTTTAGGCTTTCCCCTTAGCAGTCGGGTAGGTGCACCCACACATGTGCGGTACCGTTTTCATCGGGACACCAGTGGGAAAGCGGGACGGTAGGCAATGTGTTATTGGGGGCGTGTTTCGCTGGGTGAGCCCAGCGAAACGTGCGGAAAATGCGTTTTTATCCCCACATTTCAGACTTTGCGGGGGTGTCTGGGTAATACATTCTGTGGCGGTTTGGGCAAATCATACCTCTGCGGATTCCCACGGGTGTCCTCTTTTCGGAAATGCATGGGGGTCCCTGTTTTCCTTGGTGGCTTGGACACCGGAGGCCCATATCTGTATGTTGTGCCGTTCGGCAGAGCGTCTGAAATTCCGATCTGAAAACAAACTTGGGGTTACTTGTGTTTAGGCTTTCCCCTTGGCGGCCAGGTAGAAGCACCCCCACATGTGAGGTACCGTTTTCATCGGGACACCTGTGGGAAAGCGGGACGGTAGGCCATGTGTTGTTGGGGGCGTGTTTCGATGGGTGAGTGGAGTGAAATGTGCAGAAAATTCATTTTTTCCCCACATTTCGGACTTTGCAGGGGTGTCTGGGTACTAAATTCTGGGGAGATTTGCCCAAATCATACCTCTGCGGATTCCCATGGGTGTCCTCTTTTCGGAAATGCATGCGGTTCCCTGTTTTCCTTGGTGTCTTGGACACCCAAGGGCCATATCTGTATGGTGTGCCGGTCGGCAGAGAGTCTGAAATTCCGGTCTGAAAACAGACTTGGGGTGACTTGTGCTTTAGGCTTTCCCCCTGGCGCCCATGTAGGTGCACCCACACATCTGAGGTACCGTTTTAATCGGGACACCTGTGGGAACGCGGGCCTGTAGGCCATGTGTTGTTGTGGACGTGTTTCGATGGCTGAGCGACCATAATGTTCTGGAAAATGCATTTTTTTCCCACATTTCGGACTTTGCGGGGGTGTCTGGGTAATAAACTCTGAGGCGATTTTGGCAAATCATACCTCTGCGGATTCCCACGGGTGTCCTCTTTTTGGAAATGCATGGGGTTCCCTGTTTTCCTTGGTGGCTTGGCCACCCGAGGCCCATATCTATATGTTGTGCCGGTCGGCAGAGCGTCTGAAATTCCGGTCTGAAAACAGACTTGGGGTTACTTGTGCTTTAGGCTTTCCCCTTGGCGGCCAGGTAGGTGCACCCACACATGTGAGGTACCGTTTTCATCGGGACACCTGTGGGAACGCGGGACGGTAGGCCATGTGTTGTTGGGGGTGTGTTTCAATGGGTGAGCCGAGCGAAATGTGCAGAAAATGCGTTTTTGTCCCCACATTTCGGACTTTGCAGGGGTGTATGGGTAATACAACCTGGGGCGATTTGGCCAAATCATGCCTCTGCGGATTCCCACGGGTGTCCTCTTTTCGGAAATGCATGGGGTTCCCTGTTTTCCTTGGTGGCTTGGACACCTGAGGCCCATATCTGTATGTTGCGCCGGTCTGCAGAGCGCCTGAAATTCCGGTCTGAAAACAGACTTGGGGTTACTTGTGTTTTAGGCTTTCTCCTTGGCGGCCAGGTAGGTTCACCCACACATGTGAGGTACCGTTTTCATCGGGACAGCTGTGGGAACGCGGGACGGTAGGCCATGTTTTGTTGGGGGCGTGTTTTGATGGGTGAGCCGAGCGAAATGTGCTGAAAAATGTGTTTTTTTCCCACATTTCGGACTTTGCGGGGGTGTCTGGGTAATAAATTCTGGGGCGATTTGGGCAAATCATACCTCTGCGGATTCCCACAGGTGTCCTCTTTTCGGAAATGCATGGGGTTCCCTGTTTTCCTTGGTGGCTTGGATACCTGAGGCCCATATCTGTATGTTGTGCCGGCCGGCAGAGTGTCTGAAATTCCGGTCTGAAAACAGACTTGGGGTTACTTGTGTTTTAGGCTTTCCCCTTGGCGGCCATGTAGGTGCACCCACACATGTGAGGTACCATTTTCATCGGGACACCTGTGGGAATGCGGGATAGTAGGCCATGTGTTGTTGGGGGCGTGTTACGGTGGGTGAGCCGAGCGAAATGTGCGGAAAATGCGTTTTTTTCCACACATTTCGGACTTTGCAGCGGTGTCTGGGTAATACAACCTGGGGCGATTTGGGCAAATCATACCTCTGCGGATTCCCACGGGTGTCCTCTTTTCGGAAATGCATGGGGTTCCGTTTTCCTTGGTAGCTTGGACACCCGAGGCCCATATCTGTATGTTGTGCCGGTCGGCAGAGCGTCTGGCATTCCGGTCTGAAAACAGACTTGGGGTTACTTGTGTTTTAGGCTTTCCCCTTGGCGGCCAGGTAGGTGCACCCACACATGTGAGGTATCGTTTTCATCGGGACACATGTGGGAACGCGGGACGGGAGGCCATGTGTTGTTGGGGGCGTGTTTCAATGGATGAGCTGACCAAAATGTGCGGAAAATGTGTTTTTTTTCCCACATTTCGGACTTTGCAGGGGTGTCTGGGTAAAACATTCTGGGGCGATTTGGGCAAATCATACCTCTGTGGATTCCCACGGGTGTCCTCTTTTCGGAAATGCATGGGGGTCCCTGTTTTCCTTGGTGGCTTGGCCACCCGAGGCCCATATCTGTATGTTGTGCCGGTCGGCAGAGCGTCTGACATTCCGGTCTGAAAACAGACTTGGGGTTACTTGTGTTTCAGGTTTTCCCCTTGGTGGCCAGGTAGGTGCACCCACACATGTGAGGTACCGTTTTCATCGGGACACCGTGGGAACGCGGGACGTAGGCCATGTGTTGTTGGGGGCGTGTTTCGATGGGTGAGCTGACCAAAATGTACCGGAAAATGCGTTTTCTTTCCCACATTTCGAAATTTGCAGGGGTGTCTGGGTAATAAACTCTGGGGCGATTTTGGCAAATCATACCTCTGCGGATTCCCACGGGTGTCCTCTTTTCGGAAATGCATGGGGTTCCCTGTTTTCCTTGGTGGCTTGGATACCTGGGGCCCATATCTGTATGTTGTGCTGTTCGGCAGAGCTTCTGAAATTCCGGTCTGAAAACAGTCTTGGGGTTACTTATGCTTTAGGCTTTCCCCTTAGCAGTCAGGTAGGTGCACCCACACATGTGCGGTACCGTTTTCATCGGGACACCAGTGGGAAAGCGGGACGGTAGGCAATGTGTTGTTGGGGGCGTGTTTCGATGGGTGAGCCCAGCGAAATGTGCGGAAAATGCGTTTTTTTTTTCACACATTTCAGACTTTGCGGGGGTGTCTGGGTAATACGTTCTGGGGCGGTTTGGGCAAATCATACCTCTGCGGATTCCCACGGGTGTCCTCTTTTCGGAAATGCATGGGGGTCCCTGTTTTCCTTGGTGGCTTGGACACCGGAGGCCCATATCTGTATGTTGTGCCGTTCGGCAGAGCGTCTGAAATTCCGATCTGAAAACAGACTTGGGGTTACTTGTGTTTAGGCTTTCCCCTTGGCGGCCAGGTAGAAGCACCCCCACATGTGAGGTACCATTTTCATCGGGCCACCTGTGGGAAAGCGGGACGGTAGGCCATGTGTTGTTGGGGGCGTGTTTCGATGGGTGAGTGGAGTGAAATGTGCAGAAAATTCATTTTCTTCCCCACATTTCGGACTTTGCAGGGGTGTCTAGGTACTAAATTCTGGGGAGATTTGCCCAAATCATACCTCTGCGGATTCCCATGGGTGTCCTCTTTTCGGAAATGCATGTGGTTCCCTGTTTTCCTTGGTGTCTTGGACACCCGAGGGCCATATCTGTATGGTGTGCCGGTCGGCAGAGAGTCTGAAATTCCGGTCTGAAAACAGACTTGGGGTGACTTGTGTTTTAGGCTTTCCCCCTGGCGACCATGTAGGTGCACCCACACATCTGAGGTACCGTTTTAATCGGGACACCTGTGAGAACGCGGGCCGGTAGGCCATGTGTTGTTGTGGACGTGTTACGATGGCTGAGCGACCATAATGTTCTGGAAAATGCATTTTTTTCCCACATTTCGGACTTTGCGGGGGTGTCTGGGTAATAAACTCTGGGGCGATTTTGGCAAATCATACCTCTGCGGATTCCCACGGGTGTCCTCTTTTTGGAAATGCATGGGGTTCCCTGTTTTCCTTGGTGGCTTGGCCACCCGAGGCCCATATCTATATGTTGTGCCGGTCGGCAGAGCGTCTGAAATTCCGGTCTGAAAACAGACTTGGGGTTACTTGTGCTTTAGGCTTTCCCCTTGGCGGTCAGGTAGGTGCACCCACACATATGAGGTACTGTTTTCATCGGGACACCGCTGGGAACACGGGACGGTAGGCCATGTGTTGTTGGGGGCGTGTTTTGATGGGTGAGCTGAGCGAAATGTGCGGAAAATGCGTTTTTTTCCCCACATTTCGGACTTTGCAGGGGTGTCTGGGTAATAAACTCTGGGACGATTTTGACAAATCATACCTCTGCGGATTCCCATGGGTGTCCTCTTTTCGGAAATGCATGTGGTTCCCTGTTTTCCTTGGTGTCTTGGACACCCGAGGGCCATATCTGTATGGTGTGCCGGTCGGCAGAGAGTCTGAAATTCCGGTCTGAAAACAGACTTGGGGTAACTTGTGTTTTAGGCTTTGCCCCTGGCGCCCATGTAGGTGCACCCACACATGTGAGGTACCGTTTTCATCGGGACACCTGTGGGAATGCGGGCCGGTAGGCCATGTGTTGTTGGGGACGTGTTTCGATGGGTGAGCTGAGCGAAATGTGCGGAAAATGCGTTTTTTTCCCACATTTCGGACTTTGCGAGGGTGTCTGGGTAATACATTTTGGGACGATTTGCCCAAATCGTACCTCCGCGGATTCCCACGCGTGTCCTCTTTTCGGAAATGCATGGGGTTCCCTGGTTTCCTTGGTGGCTTGGACACCCGAGGCCCATATCTGTATGTTGTGCCGGTCGGCAGAGCGTCTGAAATTCCGGTCTGAAAACAGACTTGGGGTTACTTGTGCTTTAGGCTTTCCCCTTGGCGGCCAGGTAGGTGCACCCACACATGTGAGGTACTGTTTTCATCGGGACACCGCTGGGAACACGGGACGGTAGGCCATGTGTTGTTGGGGGCGTGTTTTGATGGGTGAGCTGAGCGAAATGTGCGGAAAATGTGTTTTTTCCCCACATTTCGGACTTTGCGGGGGTGTCTGGGTAATACATTCTGGGGCGATTTAGGCAAATCAAGCCTCTGCAGATTCCCACGGGTGTCCTCTTTTCGGAAATGCATGGGGTTCCCTGTTTTCCTTGGTGGCTTGGACACCCGAGGCCCATATCTGTATGTTGTGCCGGTCGGCAGAGCTTCTGAAATTCCAGTCTGAAAACAGACTTGGGGTTACTTGTGTTTTAGGCTTTCCCCTTGGCGGCCAGGTAGGTGCACCCACACATGTGAGGTACCGTTTTCATCGGGACACCTGTGGGAGTGCGGGACGGTAGGCCATGTGTTGTTGGGGGCGTGTTTCGATGGGTGAGCTGACCAAAATGTTCCGGAAAATGCGTTTTCTTTCCCACATTTTGGAATTTGCAGGGGTGTCTGGGTAATAAACTCTGGGGCGATTTTGGCAAATCATACCTCTGCGGATTCCCACGGGTGTCCTCTTTTTGGAAATGCATGGGGTTCCCTGTTTTCCTTGGTGGCTTGGCCACCCGAGGCCCATATCTGTATGTTGTGCCGGTCGGCAGAGGGTCTGAAATTCCGGTCTGAAAACAGACTTGGGGTTACTTGTGTTTCAGGTTTTCCCCTTGGTGGCCAGGTAGGTGCACCCACACATGTGAGGTACCGTTTTCATCGGGACACCTGTGGGAATGCGGGATAGTAGGCCATGTGTTGTTGGGGGCGTGTTTCGGTGGGTGAGCCGAGCAAAATGTGCGGAAAATGTGTTTTTTTCCACACATTTCGGACTTTGCCGGGGTGTCTGGGTAAAACATTCTGGGGCGATTTGGGCAAATCATACCTCTGCAGATTCCCACGGGTGTCCTCTTTTCGGAAATGCATGGGGTTCCCTGTTTTCCTTGGTGGCTTGGACACCTGAGGCCCATATCTGTATGTTGTGCTGTTCGGCAGAGCGTCTGCAATTCCAGTCTGAAAACAGACTTAGGTTACTTGTGCTTTAGGCTTTCCCCTTGGCGGCCAGGTAGGTGCACCCACACATGTGAGGTATCGTTTTCATCAGGACACCTGTGGGAACGCGGGACGGTAGGCCATGTGTTGTTGGGGGCGTGTTTCGATGGGTGAGCTGACCAAAATGTTCCGGAAAATGCGTTTTCTTTCCCACATTTCGGAATTTGCAGGGGTGTCTGGGTAATAAACTCTGGGGCGATTTTGGCAAATCAAACCTCTGCGGATTCCCCCGGTTGTCCTCTTTTCGGAAATGCATGGGGTTCTGTTTTCCTTGGTGGCTTGGACACCCGAGGCCCATATCTGTATGTTGTGCCGGTCGGCAGAGCGTCTGGAATTCTGGTCTGAAAACAGACTTGGGGTTACTTGTGTTTTAGGCTTTCCCCTTGGCGGCCAGGTAGGTGCCCCCACACATGTGAGGTATCGTTTTCATCGGGACACCTGTGGGAACGTGGGACGGTAGGCCATGTGTTGTTGGGGGCGTGTTTCGATGGGTGAGCTGACCAAAATGTGCGGAAAATGTGTTTTTTTTCCCACATTTCGGACTTTGCGGGGGTGTCTGGGTAATAAACTCTGGGGCGATTTTGGCAAATCATACCTCTGCGGATTCCCACGGGTGTCCTCTTTTTGGAAATGCATGGGGTTCCCTGTTTTCCTTGGTGGCTTGGCCACCCGAGGCCCATATCTATAAGTTGTGCCGGTCGGCAGAGCGTCTGAAATTCCGGTCTGAAAACAGACTTGGGGTTACTTGTGCTTTAGGCTTTCCCCTTGGCGGTCAGGTAGGTGCACCCACACATATGAGGTACTGTTTTCATCGGGACACCGCTGGGAACACGGGACGGTAGGCCATGTGTTGTTGGGGGCGTGTTTTGATGGGTGAGCTGAGCGAAATGTGCGGAAAATGCGTTTTTTTCCCCACATTTCGGACTTTGCAGGGGTGTCTGGGTAATAAACTCTGGGACGATTTTGACAAATCATACCTCTGCGGATTCCCATGGGTGTCCTCTTTTCGGAAATGCATGTGGTTCCCTGTTTTCCTTGGTGTCTTGGACACCCGAGGGCCATATCTGTATGGTGTGCCGGTCGGCAGAGAGTCTGAAATTCCGGTCTGAAAACAGACTTGGGGTAACTTGTGTTTTAGGCTTTGCCCCTGGCGCCCATGTAGGTGCACCCACACATGTGAGGTACCGTTTTCATCGGGACACCTGTGGGAATGCGGGCCGGTAGGCCATGTGTTGTTGGGGACGTGTTTCGATGGGTGAGCTGAGCGAAATGTGCGGAAAATGCGTTTTTTTCCCACATTTCGGACTTTGCGAGGGTGTCTGGGTAATACATTTTGGGACGATTTGCCCAAATCGTACCTCCGCGGATTCCCACGCGTGTCCTCTTTTCGGAAATGCATGGGGTTCCCTGGTTTCCTTGGTGGCTTGGACACCCGAGGCCCATATCTGTATGTTGTGCCGGTCGGCAGAGCGTCTGAAATTCCGGTCTGAAAACAGACTTGGGGTTACTTGTGCTTTAGGCTTTCCCCTTGGCGGCCAGGTAGGTGCACCCACACATGTGAGGTACTGTTTTCATCGGGACACCGCTGGGAACACGGGACGGTAGGCCATGTGTTGTTGGGGGCGTGTTTTGATGGGTGAGCTGACCAAAATGTTCCGGAAAATGCGTTTTCTTTCCCACATTTTGGAATTTGCAGGGGTGTCTGGGTAATAAACTCTGGGGCGATTTTGGCAAATCATACCTCTGCGGATTCCCACGGGTGTCCTCTTTTTGGAAATGCATGGGGTTCCCTGTTTTCCTTGGTGGCTTGGCCACCCGAGGCCCATATCTGTATGTTGTGCCGGTCGGCAGAGGGTCTGAAATTCCAGTCTGAAAACAGACTTGGGGTTACTTGTGTTTTAGGCTTTCCCCTTGGCGGCCAGGTAGGTGCACCCACACATGTGAGGTACCGTTTTCATCGGGACACCTGTGGGAGTGCGGGACGGTAGGCCATGTGTTGTTGGGGGCGTGTTTCGATGGGTGAGCTGACCAAAATGTTCCGGAAAATGCGTTTTCTTTCCCACATTTTGGAATTTGCAGGGGTGTCTGGGTAATAAACTCTGGGGCGATTTTGGCAAATCATACCTCTGCGGATTCCCACGGGTGTCCTCTTTTTGGAAATGCATGGGGTTCCCTGTTTTCCTTGGTGGCTTGGCCACCCGAGGCCCATATCTGTATGTTGTGCCGGTCGGCAGAGGGTCTGAAATTCCGGTCTGAAAACAGACTTGGGGTTACTTGTGTTTCAGGTTTTCCCCTTGGTGGCCAGGTAGGTGCACCCACACATGTGAGGTACCGTTTTCATCGGGACACCTGTGGGAATGCGGGATAGTAGGCCATGTGTTGTTGGGGGCGTGTTTCGGTGGGTGAGCCGAGCAAAATGTGCGGAAAATGTGTTTTTTTCCACACATTTCGGACTTTGCAGGGGTGTCTGGGTAAAACATTCTGGGGCGATTTGGGCAAATCATACCTCTGCAGATTCCCACGGGTGTCCTCTTTTCGGAAATGCATGGGGTTCCCTGTTTTCCTTGGTGGCTTGGACACCTGAGGCCCATATCTGTATGTTGTGCTGTTCGGCAGAGCGTCTGCAATTCCAGTCTGAAAACAGACTTAGGGTTACTTGTGCTTTAGGCTTTCCCCTTGGCGGCCAGGTAGGTGCACCCACACATGTGAGGTATCGTTTTCATCAGGACACCTGTGGGAACGCGGGACGGTAGGCCATGTGTTGTTGGGGGCGTGTTTCGATGGGTGAGCTGACCAAAATGTTCCGGAAAATGCGTTTTCTTTCCCACATTTCGGAATTTGCAGGGGTGTCTGGGTAATAAACTCTGGGGCGATTTTGGCAAATCAAACCTCTGCGGATTCCCCCGGTTGTCCTCTTTTCGGAAATGCATGGGGTTCTGTTTTCCTTGGTGGCTTGGACACCCGAGGCCCATATCTGTATGTTGTGCCGGTCGGCAGAGCGTCTGGAATTCTGGTCTGAAAACAGACTTGGGGTTACTTGTGTTTTAGGCTTTCCCCTTGGCGGCCAGGTAGGTGCCCCCACACATGTGAGGTATCGTTTTCATCGGGACACCTGTGGGAACGTGGGACGGTAGGCCATGTGTTGTTGGGGGCGTGTTTCGATGGGTGAGCTGACCAAAATGTGCGGAAAATGTGTTTTTTTTCCCACATTTCGGACTTTGCAGGGGTGTCTGGGTAATACATTCTGGGGCGATTTGGGCAAATCATACCTCTGCGGATTCCCAGGGTGTCCTCTTTTCGGAAATGCATGGGGGTCCCTGTTTTCCTTGGTGGCTTGGACACCTGAGGCCCATATCTGTATGTTTTGCTGTTCGGCAGAGCGTCTGAAATTCCGGTCTGAAAACAGACTTAGGGTTACTTGTGCTTTAGGCTTTCCCCTTGGCGGCCAGGTGGGTGCACCCACACATGTGAGATAACGTTTTCATCGGGACACCTGTGGGAACGCAGGACGGTAAGCCATGTGTTGTTGGGGGTGTGTTTCGATGGGCGAGCTGACCAAAATGTGCAGAAAATGCGTTTTTTTCCCCACATTTCGGACTTTGCAGGGATGTCTGGGTAATACATTCTGGGGCGATTTGGGCAAATCATACCTCTGCGGATTCCCACGGGTGTCCTCTTTTCGGAAATGCATGGGGTTTCCTGTTTTCCTTGGTGGCTTGGACACCCGAGGTTTTCCTTGGTGGCTTGGACACCCGAGACCCATAACTGTATGTTGTGCCGGTCAGCAGAGCGTCTGAAATTCCGGTCTGAAAACAGACTTGGGGTTACTTGTGTTTTAGGCTTTCGCCTTGGCGGCCAGGTTGGTGCACCCACACATGTGAGGTACCGTTTTCATCGGGACACCTGTGGGAACGCCAGACGGTATGCCATGTGTTGTTGGGGGCGTGTTTCGATGGGTGAGCCAAGCGAAATGTGCTGAAAATGCGTTTTTTTCCCAAATTTCAGACTTTGCGGGGGTGTCTGGGTAACACAACATGGGGCGATTTGGGCAAATCATACCTCTGTGGATTCCCACGGGTGCCCTCTTTTCGGAAATGCATGGGGTTCCCTGTTTTCCTTGGTGGCTTGGACACCCGAGGCCCATATCTGTATGTTGTGCCGGTCGGCAGAGCGTCTGAAATTCCGGTCTGAAAACAGACTTGGGGTTACTTGTGTTTTAGGCTTTCCCCTTGCCGGCCAGGTAGGTGCACCCACACATCTGAGGTACAGTTTTCATCGGGACACCTATGGGAATGCGGGATGGTAGGCCATGTGTTGTTGGGGGCGTGTTTCGATGGGTGAGCTGACAAAAATGTGCGGAAAATGCGTTTTTTCCCCCACATTTCGGACTTTGCAGGGGTGTCTGGGTAATACATTCTGGGACAATTTGGGCAAATCATACCTCCGCGGATTCCCACGGGTGTCCTCTTTTCGGAAATGCATGGGGGTCCCTGTTTTCCTTGGTGGCTTGGACACCTGAGGCCCATATCTGTATGTTGTGCCGGTCGGCAGAGTGTCTGAAATTCCGGTCTGAAAACAGACTTGGGTTACTTGTGTTTTAGGCTTTCCCCTTGGCGGCCAGGTAGGTGCACCCACACATGTGAGGTACCGTTTTCATCGGGACACCTGTGGGAACGCGGGACGGTAGGCCATGTGTTGTTGGGGGTGTGTTTCGATGGGTGAGCCGAGTGAAATGCGCAGAAAATGCATTTTTGTCCCCACATTTCGGACTTTGCAGGGGTGTCTGGGTAATACAACCTGGGGCGATTTGGGCAAATCATGCCTCTGCGGATTCCCACGGGTGTCCTCTTTTCGGAAATGCATGGGGTTCCCTGTTTTCCTTGGTGGCTTGGATACCTGAGGCCCATATCTGTATGTTGTGCTGTTGGGCAAAGCGTCTGAAATTCTGGTCTGAAAACAGTCTTGGGGTTACTTGTGCTTTAGGCTTTCCCCTTGGCAGTCAGGTAGGTGCACCCACACATGTGCGGTACCGTTTTCATCGGGACACCTGTGGGAACGCGGGACGGTAGGCCATGTGTTGTTGGGGGCGTGTTTCGATGGGTGAGCTGACCAAAATGTGCGGAAAATGCGTTTTTTTCCCCACATTTCGGACTTTGCAGGAGTCTCTGGGTAATACATTCTGGGGCGATTTGGGCAAATCATACCTCTGCGGATTCTCACGGGTGTCCTCTTTTCGGAAAACCATGGGGGTCCCTGTTTTCCTTGGTGGCTTGGACACCTGAGGCCCATATCTGTATGTTGTGCCGTTCGGTAGAGCGTCTGAAATTCCGGTCTGAAAACAGACTGGGGTCACTTGTGCTTTAGGCTTTCCCCTTGGCGGCCAGGTAGGTGCACCCACACATGTGAGATACCGGTTTCATCGGGACACCTGTGGGAACGCAGGACGGTAGGCCATGTGTTGTTGGGGGTGTGTTTCGATGGGTGAGCTGACCAAAATGTGCGGAAAATGCGTTTTTTTCCCACATTTCGGACTTTGCAGGGATGTCTGGGTAATACATTCTGGGGCGATTTGGGCAAATCATACCTCTGCGGATTCCCAGCGGTGTCCTCTTTTTGGAAATGCATGGGGTTCCTTGTTTTCCCTGGTGGCTTGGACACCCGAGGCCCATAATGTATGTTGTGCCGGACGGCAGAGCGTGTGAAATTCCGGTCTGAAAACAGACTTGGTGTTAATTGTGTTTTAGGCTTTCCCCTTGGCGGCCAGGTAGGTGCACCCACACATGTGAGGTACCGTTTTCATCGGGACACCTGTGGGAACGCGGGATGGTAGGCCATGTTTTGTTGGGGGCATGTTTCGATGGGTGAGCCGAGCGAAATGTGCTGAAAATGCATTTTTTTCCCACATTTCGGATTTTGCGGGGTGTCTGGGTAATAAATTCTGCAGCGATTTGGGCAAATCATACCTCTGCGGATTCCCACGGGTGTCCTCTTTTCGGAAATGCATGGGGTTCCCTGTTTTCCTTGGTGGCTTGGACACCCGAGGCCCATATCTGTATGTTGTGCCAGTCGGCAGAGCGTCTGAAATTCCGGTCTGAAAACAGACTTGGGGTTACTTGTGTTTCAGGCTTTCTCTTTGGCGGCCAGGTAGGTGCACCCACACATGTGAGGTACCGTTTTCATCGGGACACCTGTGGGAACGCGGGACGGTAGGCTATGGGTTGTTGGGGGCGTGTTTCGATGGGTGAGCCGAGCGAAATGTGCAGAAAATGCATTTTTTCCCCCACATTTCGGACTTTGCAGTGGTGTCTGGGTAATACAACATGGGGCGATTTGTGCAAATCATACCTCTGCGGATTCCCACGGGTGTCCTCTTTTCGGAAATGCATGGGGTTCCCTGTTTTCCTTGGTTGCTTGGACACCCAAGGCCCATATCTGTATGTTGTGCCTGTCGGCAGAGCGTCTGCAATTCCGGCCTGAAAACAGACTTGGGGTTACTTGTGTTTTAGGCTTTCCCCTTGGCGGCCAGGTAGGTGCACCCACACATGTGAGGTACCGTTTTCATCGGGACACCTGTGGGAATGCGGGACGGTAGGCCATGTGTTCTTGGGGGCGTGTTTCGATGGGTGAGCTGACCAAAATGTGCGGAAAATGTGTTTTTTTCCCCCACATTTTGGTCTTTGCAGCGGTATCTGGGTAATACATTCTGTGGCGATTTGGGCAAATCATACCTCCGCGGATTCCCACGGGTGTCCTCTTTTCAGAAATGCATGGGGGTCCCTGTTTTCCTTGGTGGCTTGGATACCTGAGGCCCATATCTGTATGTTGTACTGTTCGGCAGAGCGTCTGAAATTCCGGTCTGAAAACAGTCTTGGGGTTACTTGTGCTTTAGGCTTTCCCCTTGGCTGCCAGGTAGGTGCACCCACGCATGTGAGGTACCGTTTTCATCAGGACACCTGTGGCAAAGTGGGACATTAGGCCATGTGTTTTTGGGGGCGTGTTTCGATGGGTGAGCCGAGCAAAATGTGCGGAAAATGCGTTTTTTTCCCCACATTTCAGATTTTGCGGGGGTGTCTGGGTAAGACATTCTGGGGCGATTTGGGCAAATCATACCTTTGCGGATTCCCACGGGTGTCTTCTTTTCGGAAATGCATGGCGTTCCCTGTTTTCTTTGGTGGCTTGGACACCTGAGGCCCATATCTGTATGTTGTGCCGATCGGCAGAGTGTCTGAAATTCCCGTCTGAAAACAGATTTGGGGTTACTTGTGTTTTAGGCTTTCCCCTTGGCGGCCAGGTAGGTGCACCCACACATGTGAGGTACCGTTTTCATCGGGACACCTGTGGGAGCGCGGGACGGTAGGCCATGTGTTGTTGGGGGCGTGGTTCGATGGGTGAGCTGACCAAAATGTTCCGGAAAATGCGTTTTCTTTCCCACATTTCGGAATTTGCAGGGGTGTCTGGGTAATAAACTCTGGGGCGATTTTGGCAAATCATACCTCTGCTGATTCCCACGGGTGTCCTCTTTTCGGAAATGCATGGGGTTCCCTGTTTTCCTTGGTGGCTTGGCCACCCGAGGCCCATATCTGTATGTTGTGCCGGTCGGCAGAGCGTCTGAAATTCTGGTCTGAAAACAGACTTGGGGTTACTTGTGTTTAATGTTTTCCCCTTGATGGCCAGGTAGGTGCACCCACACATGTGAGGTACCATTTTCATCGGGACACCTGTGGGAATGCGGGATAGTAGGCCATGTGTTGTTGGGGGCGTGTTACGGTGGGTGAGCCGAGCGAAATGTGCGGAAAATGCGTTTTTTTCCACACATTTCGGACTTTGCAGCGGTGTCTGGGTAATACACTCTGGGGCGATTTGGGCAAATCATACCTCTGCGGATTCCCACGGGTGTCCTCTTTTCGGAAATGCATGGGGTTCCGTTTTCCTTGGTAGCTTGGACACCCGAGGCCCATATTTGTATGTTGTGCCGGTCGGCAGAGCCTCTGGAATTCTGGTCTGAAAACAGACTTGGGGTTACTTGTGTTTTAGGCTTTCACCTTGGCGGCCAGGTAGGTGCACCCACACATGTGAGGTATCGTTTTCATCGGGACACAAGTGGGAACGCGGGACGGTAGGCCATGTGTTGTTGGGGGCGTGTTTCCATGGGTGAGCTGACCAAAATGTGCGGAAAATGTGTTTTTTTTCCCACATTTAGGACTTTGCAGGGGTGTCTGGGTAAAACATTCTGGGGCGATTTGGGCAAATCATACCTCTGCGGATTCCTACAGGTGTCCTCTTTTCGGAAATGCATGGGGGTCCCTGTTTTCCTTGGTGGCTTGGACACCTGAGGCCCATATCTGTATGTTGTGCTGTTCGGCAGAGCGTCTGAAATTCCGGTCTGAAAACAGACTTGGGGTGACTTGTGTTTTAGGCTTTCCCCCTGGCGCCCATGTAGGTGCACCCACACATCTGAGGTACCGTTTTAATCGGGACACCTGTGGGAACGCAGGCCGGTAGGCCATGTGTTGTTGTGGACGTGTTTCGATGGCTGAGCGACCAAAATGTTCTGGAAAATGCATTTTTTTCCCACATTTCGGACTTTGCGGGGGTGTCTGGGTAATAAACTCTGGGGCGATTTTGGCAAATCATACCTCTGCGGATTCCCGCGGGTGTCCTCTTTTTGGAAATGCATGGGGTTCCCTGTTTTCCTTGGTGGCTTGGCTACCCGAGGCCCATATCTATATGTTGTGCCGATCGGCAGAGCGTCTGAAATTCCGGTCTGAAAACAGACTTGGGGTTACTTGTGCTTTAGGCTTTCCCCTTGGCGGCCAGGTAGGTGCACCCACACATATGAGGTACTGTTTTCATTGGGACACCGCTGGGAACACGGGACGGTAGGCCATGTGTTGTTGGGGGCGTGTTTTGATGGGTGAGCTGAGCGAAATGTGCGGAAAATGCGTTTTTTTCCCCACATTTCGGACTTTGCAGGGGTGTCTGGGTAATAAACTCTGGGACGATTTTGACAAATCATACCTCTGCGGATTCCCATGGGTGTCCTCTTTTCGGAAATGCATGTGGTTCCCTGTTTTCCTTGGTGTCTTGGACACCCGAGGGCCATATCTGTATGGTGTGCCGGTCGGCAGAGAGTCTGAAATTCCGGCCTGAAAACAGACTTGGGGTAACTTGTGTTTTAGGCTTTGCCCCTGGCGCCCATGTAGGTGCACCCACACATGTGAGGTACCGTTTTCATCGGGACACCTGTGGGAATGCGGGCCGGTAGGCCATGTGTTGTTGGGGACGTGTTTCGATGGGTGAGCTGAGCGAAATGTGCGAAAAATTCGTTTTTTTCCCACATTTCGGACTTTGCGGGGGTGTCTGGGTAATACATTCTGGGACGATTTGCCCAAATCGTACCTCCGCGGATTCCCACGCGTATCCTCTTTTCGGAAATGCATGGGGTTCCCTGTTTTCCTTGGTGGCTTGGACACCCGAGGCCCATATCTGTATGTTGTGCCGGTCGGCAGAGCGTCTGAAATTCCGGTCTGAAAACAGACTTGGGGTTACTTGTGCTTTAGGCTTTCCCCTTGGCGGCTAGGTAGGTGCACCCACACATGTG
This sequence comes from Ambystoma mexicanum, assembly GCF_040938575.1. Classification (NCBI taxonomy): domain Eukaryota; kingdom Metazoa; phylum Chordata; class Amphibia; order Caudata; family Ambystomatidae; genus Ambystoma; species Ambystoma mexicanum. Next base: position 459,610,385 of record NC_090929.1, read on the forward strand.
AGGTACTGTTTTCATCGGGACACCGCTGGGAACACGGGACGGTAGGCCATGTGTTGTTGGGGGCGTGTTTTGATGGGTGAGCTGAGCGAAATGTGCGGAAAATGCGTTTTTTCCCCACATTTCGGACTTTGCGGGTGTGTCTGGGTAATACATTCTGGGGCGATTTGGGCAAATCATGCCTCTGCAGATTCCCACGGGTGTCCTCTTTTCGGAAATGCATGGGGTTCCCTGTTTTCCTTGGTGGCTTGGACACCCGAGGCCCATATCTGTATGTTGTGCCGGTCGGCAGAGCGTCTGAAATTCCGGTCTGAAAACAGACTTGGGGTTACTTGTGTTTTAGGCTTTCCCCTTGGCGGCCAGGTAGGTGCACCCACACATGTGAGGTACCGTTTTCATCAGGACACCTGTGGGAGTGCGGGACGGTAGGCCATGTGTTGTTGGGGGCGTGTTTCGATGGGTGAGCTGACCAAAATGTTCCGGAAAATGCGTTTTCTTTCCCACATTTTGGAATTTGCAGGGGTGTTTGGGTAATAAACTCTGGGGCGATTTTGGCAAATCATACCTCTGCAGATTCCCACGGGTGTCCTCTTTTCGGAAATGCATGGAGTTCCGTTTTCCTTGGTGGCTTGGACACCCGAGGCCCATATCTGTATGTTGTGCCGGTTGGCAGAGCGTCTGGAATTCCGGTCTGAAAACAGACTTGGGGTTACTTGTGTTTTAGGCTTTCCCCTTGGCGGCCAGGTAGGTACCCCCACACATGTGAGGTATCGTTTTCATCGGGACACCTGTGGGAACGCGGGACCGTAGGCCATGTGTTGTTGGGGCGTGTTTCGATGGGTGAGCTGACCAAAATGTGAGGAAAATGTGTTTTTTTTCCCACATTTCGGACTTTGCAGGGGTGTCTGGGTAATACATTCTGGGGCGATTTGGGCAAATCATACCTCTGCGGATTCCCACGGGTGTCCTCTTTTCGGAAATGCATGGGGGTCCCTGTTTTCCTTGGTGGCTTGGACACTTGAGGCCCATATCTGTATGTTGTGCTGTTCGGCAGGGCGTCTGAAATTCCGGTCTGAAAACAGACTTAGGGTTACTTGTGCTTTAGGCTTTCCCCTTGGCGGCCAGGTAGGTGCACCCACACATGTGAGATAACGTTTTCATCGGGACACCTGTGGGAACGCGGGACGGTAGGCCATGTGTTGTTGGGGGTTTGTTTCGATGGGCGAGCTGACCAAAATGTGCGGAAAATGCGTTTTTTACCCCACATTTCGGACTTTGCAGGGATGTCTGGGTAATACATTCTGGGGCGATTTGGGCAAAACATACCTCTGCGGATTCCCACGGGTGTCCTCTTTTCGGAAATGCATGGGGTTTCCTGTTTTCCTTGGTGGCTTGGAAACCCGAGGTTTTCCTTGGTGGCTTGGACACCCGAGACCCATAACTGTATGTTGTGCCGGTCGGCAGAGCGTCTGAAATTCCGGTCTGAAAACAGACTTGGGGTTACTTGTGTTTTAGGCTTTCCCCTTGGCGGCCAGGTAGGTGCACCCACACATGTGAGGTACCGTTTTCATCGGGACACCTGTGGGAAGGCGGGACGGTATGCCATGTGTTGTTGGGGGCGTGTTTCGATGGGTGAGCCGAGCGAAATGTGCTGAAAATGCATTTTTTTCCCAAATTTCAGACTTTGCGGGGGTGTCTGGGTAATACAACATGGGGCGATTTGGGCAAATCATACCTCTGCGGATTCCCACGGGTGCCCTCTTTTCGGAAATGCATGGGGGTTCATGTTTTCCTTGGTGGCTTGGACACCTGAGGCCCATATCTGTATGTTGTGCCGGTCGGCAGAGTGTCTGAAATTCCGGTCTGAAAACAGACTTGGGTTACTTGTGTTTTAGGCTTTCCCCTTGGTGGCCAGGTAGGTGCACCCACACATGTGAGGTACCGTTTTCATCAGGACACCTGTGGGAACGCGGGACGGTAGGCCATGTGTTGTTGGGGGTGTGTTTCGATGGGTGAGCCGAGTGAAATGTGCAGAAAATGCGTTTTTGTCCCCACATTTCGGACTTTGCAGGGGTGTCTGGGTAATCCAACCTGGGGCGATTTGGGCAAATCATGCCTCTGCGGATTCCCACGGGTGTCCTCTTTTCGGAAATGGATGGGGTTCCCTGTTTTCCTTGGTGGCTTGGACACCTGAGGCCCATATCTGTATGTTGCGCCGGTCACCAGAGCGTCTGAAATTCCGGTCTGAAAACAGACTTGGGGTTACTTGTGTTTTAGGCTTTACCCTTGGCGGCCAGGTAGGTTCACCCACACATGTGAGGTACCGTTTTCATCGGGACACCTGTGGGAACGCGGGACGGTAGGCCATGTTTTGTTGGGGGCGTGTTTCGATGGGTGAGCCGACAAAAATGTGCGGAAAATGCATTTTTTTCCCACATTTCGCACTTTGCGGCGGTGTCTGGGTAATAAATTCTGGGGTGATTTGGGCAAATCATACCTCTGCGGATTCCCACGGGTGTCCTCTTTTCAGAAATGCATGGGGTTCCCTGTTTTCCTTGGTGGCTTGGATACCTGATGCCCATATCTGAAAGTTGTGCTGTTGGGCAGAGCGTCTGAAATTCTGGTCTGAAACAGTCTTGGGGTTACTTGTGCTTTAGGCTTTCCCCTTGGCAGTCAGGTAGGTGCACCCACACATGTGCGGTACCGTTTTCATCGGGACACCTGTGGGAACGCGGGACGGTAGGTCATGTGTTGTTGGGGGCGTGTTTCGATGGGTGAGCTGACCAAAATGTGCGGAAAATGCGTTTTTTTCCCCACATTTCAGACTTTGCAGGAGTCTCTGGGTAATACATTCTGGGGCGATTTGGGCAAATCATACCTCTGCGGATTCTCACGGGTGTCCTCTTTTCGGAAATGCATGGGGGTCCCTGTTTTCCTTGGTGGCTTGGACACCTGAGGCCCATATCTGTATGTTGTGCCGTTCAGCAGAGCGTCTGAAATTCCGGTCTGAAAACAGACTGGGGTTACTTGTGCTTTAGGCTTTCCTCTTGGCGGCCAGGTAGGTGCACCCACACATGTGAGATACCGTTTTCATCGGGACACCTGTGGGAACGCAGGGCGGTAGGCCATGTGTTGTTGGGGGTGTGTTTCGATGGGTGAGCTGACCAAAATGTGCGGAAAATGCATTTTTTCCCCACATTTCGGACTTTGCAGGGATGTCTGGGTAATACATTCTGGGGCGATTTGGGCAAATCATACCTCTGCGGATTCCCAGGGGTGTCCTCTTTTTGGAAATGCATGGGGTTCCTTGTTTTCCCTGGTGGCTTGGACACCCGAGGCCCATAATGTATGTAGTGCCGGACGGCAGAGCGTCTGAAATTCTGGTCTGAAAACAGACTTGGGGCCTCATTACGACCCTTGCGGAAATGGAAAAATGATGGCGGAAATGCAATACCGCCATCGAACACCGCTCGTTGCGATCATGACCCGTCACCGTAAAGTACGATGCCATTAGCGACACCGCAGTGAACGGCAACGCTAACTGCACCAAGTACGCGCACGCGCGCCTTGCAAAACCGGAATCACCGCCATGGCGCAACGGTACGCGAATTCTGACCCTAGCGGACATGTACTGAACGCCATCAAGCACGTCGTAAAGTACCATTCCGCCATGGCGAGAAATACGGCAACGCGAACCAACCGTAAATGGCCCACTGGGTGCCTGTACTCCACTCCCTGGCCTCATTGCACAACTCCTGGCAGGCGCAATGTACTCACACTATGCAACCAGTGAAATCCACAATTCACCCATGCATGCCAACGTAGAAAAGCATGCAGGGGTTCAAAGCGCCCCGTGAGTGGGCATCCATGTACGGCATGTCACCATAGCCGTACTGACGCAGCACAGGCATGTGAAGGTACAATACATCAAAATGAAAATCAAGAACACATGACACAAAACAACAGTAGTCCCCCATCGCTTGCCACCAGCGCAAGGCAACATCCAAAACAGCATCCTGAGGGGGATTGCACCAGCCCTGTACTCATGCCAGTAAACAAACCAACCATCAGCAGAAGCATGTACCACACAAGTCGGCAGAGTGACTGAGCAGCCAGGCTCATCCCAAGAGGGGCCGATGGGAGCTGCAGGGCACAGATGGCATCAATACAGAAGCTATTCCAATGGACATGACCCCAGTCCCCCTCCAACAAACGCACGCAAACACAGTCACCTGTGACCAGCCACATTCTGAACAACCCATCATTCCACCAATCGACCTGGCTGACAGGCACCAGTCGGCCAAAAGCCAATCCCCCGCCCCTGAACAGCACATCATGTAAACAGTCACAATGGCAGCCCCTATCCGTGACCATACTGTGCTACGTAGGCAAACGCGGCCAGTACTGTACCACACAACTCAACTCAGAAGGCGGAACACAATGCAGATCATCACGCAATACATACCGCCACAAAGCGAAAATCGCCACATCACCTGCAAAGAACAACGCAACACGACAAATATCGGAATACAATTTAAATGCACATCCAAATGACAAAGGCCCCACAGCAATTTGCAAAATACCACCAAAACAACCATCATCACCGAGGGCTGCATCTGCAATAATTGACCGGCTTCCACTTGTGTGACGCCCTGTACCATCATGGCACACAGGGCCTACATCAACGTTCCAAAAGGCAACATGGAAGTGGCAAGAACCGCAGGTCCGTCCCATGAGGCAGGCACTAGTCGAGCTGAAAGGCCGAAATGTTGCACCTAGCCACCAGTACAGCGTAAGGGCATGTGGCCCATTGGCGATCGTCCCATATGATCGAAATGGTGCTCCACTGATTCACCCGAAGCTGCAGGAGTCGAGAGTAAAAACCATCTGGAGGAGTGGCGTAGAGATGGCATCTGCAATAGGGCAGGAGATACCTGTCACCCAAAAGAAACACAAATCAACCGATTGCATTACGGGACTCATGATGCATTACAATCTTCATTCAACACACCAAATCCACACCCATATGCATGCTAGCCCACTCCAAAGGAATATACACACCCCTAAATCAGTATCGAATCATAACGAAACCAATCGAGCTAAATACACCATTGTCAACGTCGGTTACTGTGCATGCGTCCGTCAAGATAGAACCCATGACATGGGATTAGTAACGTGCCTAGACACAAGTGTATGAAGGCGCGTCGAGACAGGGAGGATCCGACAAGGGCAGATAGACGTATGTCCCACTATGGCAGCCTTGCATCACATAACGCAGGGGAAGGGGAGTGAATCAAAAAACCCATGTACATGGCAGACCCTAAACGGAATCATCAGTCCATGCATCCACACATCATTCCCTCATCCCGCAATGAAAACGCATGAATATTCACTCACATAATATGTGAAACTTCCATCGCGTCTGTGCGTAATGCAGTCCGCAAAAACCACTGTGCCCCTGGCCGGATCTGTAGTGTTGTGAAGCAAGATGGATTTGGGAACGTCCTGCCTTATCGTCCACTACGCTATTGCGCATCCCATTCAATTCATATCATTCATTGCCTGCTCGTTATGGGCCATGTCCCAAGGACATTCTACAATAGAACGTTACATTTCCAGCCAGACCTGTGGGCGTATCCTCGCCGCTACTTCAAAACCCAAAATGCTGGCCTTCGAATTCCTCACTTGCAACATTACGTCGAAAAGGCTTCTGTGAACGCTTGCATTCACAATTACATCAATGTAGTGCGGCTGTGTGTCATGATGCTAACTGGCTGCAATCACAAATGGCACGCCACGCCCGTCGGTGAAGTACGTTACTGTGCTGCATGAGGGTCGGCCATCGATCGAGCCCTACATACCACTGACTCTTCACAGGTATGTAAGCGGCTGCAATCATAGCATGTGTAACAATGGGAGCATAGCATGAAGATCAGTCAAAGTACATCACACTGCCATCGGGATTTGATACATGATTCAAATCCCAAGATGCCATGCGGCCAAATGCAGCCTTACGTGCGGGACGTGCTCGGCCAGAAGGGATTGCATCTGCCACAGATTCATTCAATCAGCACAGGTGGAGGCCATACAGGCCGACAGCACATATATTGCAGACCCAAACCCCTCCCACAACCACTCCCACTCCAAAATGCTACCGGCAGGACTAGCGATGTTGGGCCTGGGGTACCAGATAGCACTGCAAGTGCTACAACTACAAGAAGACGACGAACAACAACAGGTACAACAACCGGGCGCACAGGGGAGACGGAGGAGAAGGAGGAGGAGGAGGGCAAGGCAGGGTCAGCAAGGCCCACAAGCACTGCCACTACCACCACGCAGGCGGCCCGCAATCCCACGCCTCCGAGCCGATCCGTTCAACCTCACTGCTGAGCAGATCCACACCCTCTACCGTTTGGACCGGGACACCATAATCGCCATTGTGGACATGACACATGCTGACCTCGTGAGCATGATAGATAGCCCAACCGCCATCCCACCCCTACTGAAGGTGGTGTCTGCACTCCACTTCCTGGCCACAGGCACCTACCAGCACACAGTGGGACAGTTGCATGGCATTTCACAGCCACTGTTCTCACGGACACTCTTCCAAGTGCACGATGCCCTCCTGAAGCACGCCGACGACCACATCACACTACCACGCACGTACCAGGAGATTACCAACGCTAAAGTGGGATTCCATGCACTTGGCGGCATCCCGGGTTGCATTGGTGCCATCGACTGCACCCATGTTGAATTGGTTGTCCCACATGCCATGGAGGTCCAGTACCGCAACCGGAAACAATTTCATTCAATCAATGTGCAAATGGTGTGTGACTCCAACAAGATATTTACGCATTGTTGTGCCAGATTTCCAGGATCTACCCATGATTCTATGGTCCTGAGGAACACAAGAATACCACGCTACATGGAGCGACACGCAGGGCACAGATCCTGGCTACTCGGTGAGTCTCATTCCATGCATGACATCGTGGCCCATTTGATGCGTCAATGACCTTGCAGGGGGGGGTGGGGGGCTACTTAGCACTATCATTCCACTGACACCCTTTATTCGTCTCATACAGGTGATGCCGGGTATCCACTGAAGAGATGGCTCCTTACACCAATCCGGAACCCACAGAACGAGCATGAGGAGGACTACAACCATGCCCACTCACGTACCCGTGTGGTCATTGAACAGGCATTCGGCCTACTGAAGGCTCGTTTCCGCAGCCTCAGCAGGTCTGGCGGGGCACTCATGTACAGCCATGAGAAGGTTTCTAAGATGGTCATGGCATGTGTCATGCTGCACAACATGTGCATACGTAGGAATGTGCCCATGCCCCCTGACGCTGTACTGCATGCACCTGAAGATGATGATGATGATGAGGGTGGGGATGTGGAGGCACCTCAAGGAGTCCATGAGGCACAGGATGTACGTGCAATCCGACAGAGCATCATAGATGCATGCTTCTAGCAACCACGCATGGTGCCTATTACACGGAAAGGGGACCTGTGGCACTGTGTGTGTGTAGTACAGGCACATTGTGGACTGTACGCCTATGAAGGCCTCGTACGCAAATATCAATGTCCACACATGTCATTGGATGATAATGAGGTGCTGTATTGTTAATGTGATTTGATTTATACACCCTATGGACCCGCCACCCAGTGAAGCCCAACACACCCCCTCCACCCTACTACCTCCCCCCCCAACACCAGTGTCCAAATATGCATGCTGTCCGTGGGTAGACGCTATTGCAAGCCCCCTCTACGGGTATCAGGGGCACCCCTGCCCGTGGAGCGCAGGTTCCTGCCAGATCTGCGTTGGGGGCTGCCCTGGACGGAACTTGCCACGGATGATGTCTCTGCCTGCTCGCGTCCATGCATGTCTCTGAGGGTTTGTGAGAGCTCCGAGAGCACACGGCGCACAGCAGCAAGTTCAGCACAAACGTCTTTGGACGTCGCATGCAGTTCCCCCCTCAGGCTCTCGGTGCTTTTCTCCATTTGTGCTCTCAGGCTCTCGGTGCTTCTCTCCATTTCTCCCCTGAGGCTCTCACTACTTTTCTCTATTTGTGCCCTGAGTGTCTCGGTGGATGTTTCCATGGCTGCCCTGGAACCCCCGCATTCATTTGCATGGTCCTTGAGTAGCGTGGACGCTTCCTGCTGTTGCTCGATCAGCAGGTCGAGGGACTGTTGCCTCTGCTGGGCCATGGACATTTGCGGTGGTGTGACAGGGGGGCTGCTCAACACATGTTGCCTTGGCACAGGACTTGTGGGGGTTGGCCAGTCGTCGTCTTCAGGGTGCCCCTGCGTGGTTTCGTCATGGTGTAGGGGATGGAACATGCAGGGGGATTGGGAAAGGTCATGGATGGTACCTACGTCGCCAGCACTGTTTTCCGTGTCGGAGCATGCTGGCATGACAGCTGTGTCACCTATGGTGCTGCTACCACCAGAGGCAGTGCCATCAGATACGTTCTTTGGGGGGACCTGTGGTGCTGGGGTTGTGGACTTGCTGGCTGCTGGGGTGCCTGTTGCAGTCCCCTCCAGTGTGCTGCCACTTGATTCCTGCTGCTGCCGTGTCTTGATCCTTGCACCTGAGGTGGAGGCTCTTGGGACGTTGGTCCTGGCCCTCTTTGCAGGCGTGCTGGTAGGGGTGTCCTGCAGCTCGTCGTTGGTATCGGACCCTGTGGTGGAGTAAAGAGGGGCGAGCGTTAGTTATGGGTCTGTCGGATTTGGAATGGCAACGTATCAAATGCATTGGGGTGGTACATGAGGCTGATTTGGGACTGGGCCTTGGAGGTGGTCTCATTTTCGTGTGGATTGAGGATGCATTCATTTGGCTGCCTGCAGTTAGGGGGTGCATGCTGCACATGTAGGGGTTGTTTATGGCTTCTTGATTGATTTGTTTGTTCATTCTGACTTTTAGAGGGCGCTGTCAGGGCAAAGTATGTATTGCACTATGGGGTCACATGGTACTGCACATGTTCGTGGTTTGTGGATTTCGCATTGTTTCTCTTGGCCAACCTACCTGATTCTCCGGATGTCGGCACTCCTTTCTCCATCCCTCCGACTCCCTCTATGCTCTCCATTCCTATGGTGGAGGCGCAGATTTCCTCCCAGGGGGTCAACTTGATGGGCGACTCTGAACCCCCCCCGGTAGCTGTGGCGATGTTCCTGTTCGCAGAAAGTATGCTGCGTACGCGGATCCGCAGGTCGTCCCACCGCTTGCGACATTGCTGTGGCGTGCGGGGTGTTGTCCCCACCGCACTTACGCGCTGTGCCACCAGGGCCCATATGGCCTTCTTGTTGGCAAGGGCCGTCCTGGTCATTTGACTGGAGAAGACGACGGCGGCATTTTCCTGGAGGGTCTCGGTGAGCACGGTCAGTTCCTCTCGGGAGAAGTGTACCTGCCGCTTGCGGTCACACGCTTTCTTGGCTACCTTTCCCATATTTATTTTTTTAACTGGGGTTGCTAACGGGTTGGGATGTGTGTCAGGGTCGGATTTTTTATGGTTGTGTTGGGATTCGGATTTTATAGTTGTGCGGCGTGCTGTTTCCCGTTCCGGCCACATGCTTTTACTTCCGTTTCCGTATATTTACGGTGGCCGTAATTTGCGGTGCACGCTCGTTACGGTGACCGCTCATTACGGTGACCGCTAAGATGGGTGGCGGTATTGCACCTGGTGCAGCGTACGGCGGCGGTATGGGCCGTTTTGGGGTCATTTCCGCCATCGCAGCCTTTCGGATTCCGCCATGGCGTAATGCTCGTGCCCGATGGGTCGTGATTGGCCGCACTTTGCTCCTTCGTGCAATGGCGGAAACGCTATTTACGCTGTTGCGGTCCGGTCAGTCACTTTCCGCCAGGGTCGTAATGAGGCCCTTGGTGTTACTTGTGTTTTAGGCTTTCCCCTTGGCGGCCAGGCAGGTGCACCCACACATGTGAGGTACCGTTTTCATCGGGACACCTGTGGGAACGCGGGATGGTAGGCCATGTTTTGTTGGGGGCGTGTTTCGATGGGTGAGCCGAGCGAAATGTGCTGAAAATGCTTTTTTTTCCCACATTTCAAATTTTGCGGGGTGTCTGGGTAATAAATTCTGCGGCGATTTGGGCAAATCATACCTCTGCGGATTCCCAGGGGTGTCCTCTTTTCGGAAATGCGTGGGGTTCCCTGTTTTCCTTGGTGGCTTGGACACCCGAGGCCCATATTTGTATGTTGTGCCGGTCGGCAGAGCGTCTGAAATTTCGGTCTGAAAACAGACTTAGGGTTACTTGTGTTTCAGGCTTTCTCCTTGGCGGCCAGGTAGGTGCACCCACACATGTGAGGTACCGTTTTCATCGGGACACCTGTGGGAACGCGGGACGGTAGGCTATGGGTTGTTGGGGGCGTGTTTCGATGGGTGAGCCGAGCGAAATGTGCAGAAAATGCATTTTTTCCCCCACATTTCGGACTTTGCAGTGGTGTCTGGGTAATACAACATGGGGCGATTTGTGCAAATCATACCTCTGCGGATTCCCACGGGTGTCCTCTTTTCGGAAATGCATGGGGTTCCCTGTTTTCCTTGGTGGCTTGGACACCCAAAGCCCATATCTGTATGTTGTGCCGGTCGGCAGAGCGTCTGCAATTCCGGGCTGAAAACAGACTTGGGGTTACTTGTGTTTTAAGCTTTCCCCTTGGCGGCCAGGTAGGTGCACCCACATATGTGAGGTACCGTTTTCATCGGGACACCTGTGGGAACGCGGGACGGTAGGCCATGTGTTGTTGGGGGTGTGTTTCGATGGGTGAGCCGAGCGAAATGTGCAGAAAATGCGTTTTTGTCCCCACATTTCGGACTTTGCAGGGGTGTATGGGTAATACAACCTGGGGCGATTTGGGCAAATCATGCCTCTGCGGATTCCCACGGGTGTCCTCTTTTCGGAAATGCATGGGGTTCCCTGTTTTCCTTGGTGGCTTGGACACCTGAGGCCCATATCTGTATGTTGCGCCGGTCTGCAGAGCGCCTGAAATTCCGGTCTGAAAACAGACTTGGGGTTACTTGTGTTTTAGGCTTTCTCCTTGGCGGCCAGGTAGGTTCACCCACACATGTGAGGTACCGTTTTCATCGGGACAGCTGTGGGAACGCGGGACGGTAGGCCATGTTTTGTTGGGGGCGTGTTTTGATGGGTGAGCCGAGCGAAATGTGCTGAAAAATGTGTTTTTTTCCCACATTTCGGACTTTACGGGGGTGTCTGGGTAATAAATTCTGGGGCGATTTGGGCAAATCATACCTCTGCGGATTCCCACAGGTGTCCTCTTTTCAGAAATGCACGGGGTTCTCTGTTTTCCTTGGTGGCTTGAACACCCGAGGCCCATATCTGTAAGTTGTGCCGGTCGGTAGAGTGTCTGAAATTCCGGTCTGAAAACAGACTTGGGGTTACTTGTGTTTTAGGCTTTCCCCTTGGCGGCCAGGTAGGTGCATCCACACATCTGAGGTACCGTTTTCATCGGGACAGTTGTGGGAATGCGGGACGGTAGGCCATGTGTTCCTGGGGGCGTGTTTCGATGGGTGAGCTGACCAAAATGTGCGGAAAATGCGTTTTTTTCCCCCACATTTCAGACTTTGCAGGGGTGTCTGGGTAAGACATTCTGGGGCGATTTGGGCAAATCATACCTTTGCGGATTCCCACGGGTGTCCTCTTTTCGGAAATGCATGGGGTTCCCTGTTTTCCTTGGTGGCTTGGATACCTGAGGCCCATATCTGTATGTTGTGCCGGTCGGCAGAGTGTCTGAAATTCCGGTCTGAAAACAGACTTGGGGTTACTTGTGCTTTAGGCTTTCCCCTTGGCGGCCAGGTAGGTGCACCCACACATGTGAGATACTGTTTTCATCGGGACACCTGTGGGAACGCAGGACAGTAGGCCATGTGTTATTGGGGGTGTGTTTCGATGGGCGAGCTGACCAAAATGTGCGGAAAATGTGTTTTTTTCCCCACATTTCGGACTTTGCAGGGATGTCTGGGTAATACATTCTGGGGCGATTTGGGCAAATCATACCTCTGCGGATTCTCACAGGTGTCCTCTTTTCGGAAATGGATGGGGTTCCCTGTTTTCCTTGGTGGCTTGGCCACCCGAGGCCCATATCTGTATGTTGTGCCGGTCGGCAGAGCGTCTGAAATTCCGGTCTGAAAACAGACTTGGGGTTACTTGTGTTTCAGGTTTTCCCCTTGGTGGCCAGGTAGGTGCACCCACACATGTGAGGTACCGTTTTCATCGGGACACCGTGGGAACGCGGGACGTAGGCCATGTGTTGTTGGGGGCGTGTTTCGATGGGTGAGCTGTCCAAAATGTACCGGAAAATGCGTTTTCTTTCCCACATTTCGGAATTTGCAGGGGTGTCTGGGTAATAAACTCTGGGGCGATTTTGGCAAATCATACCTCTGCGGATTCCCACGGGTGTCCTCTTTTCGGAAATGCATGGGGTTCCCTGTTTTCCTTGGTGGCTTGGATACCTGGGGCCCATATCTGTATGTTGTGCTGTTCGGCAGAGCTTCTGAAATTCCGGTCTGAAAACAGTCTTGGGGTTACTTATGCTTTAGGCTTTCCCCTTAGCAGTCAGGTAGGTGCACCCACACATGTGCGGTACCGTTTTCATCGGGACACCAGTGGGAAAGCGGGACAGTAGGCAATGTGTTGTTGGGGGCGTGTTTCGATGGGTGAGCCCAGCAAAATGTGCGGAAAATGCGTTTTTATCCCCACATTTCAGACTTTGTGGGGGTGTCTGGGTAATACATTCTGGGGCGGTTTGGGCAAATCATACCTCTGCGGATTCCCACGGGTGTCCTCTTTTCGGAAATGCATGGGGGTCCCTGTTTTCCTTGGTGGCTTGGACACCGGAGGCCCATATCTGTATGTTGTGCCGTTCGGCAGAGCGTCTGAAATTCCGATCTGAAAACAGACTTGGGGTTACTTGTGTTTAGGCTTTCCCCTTGGCGGCCAGGTAGAAGCACCCCTGCATGTGAGGTACCGTTTTCATCGGGACACCTGTGGGAAAGCGGGACGGTAGGCCATGTGTTGTTGGGGGCGTGTTTCGATGGGTGAGTGGAGTGAAATGTGCAGAAAATTCATTTTTTTCCCCACATTTCGGACTTTGCAGGGGTGTCTGGGTACTAAATTCTGGGGAGATTTGCCCAAAATATACCTCTGCGGATTCCCATGGGTGTCCTCTTTTCGGAAATGCATGTGGTTCCCTGTTTTCCTTGGTGTCTTGGACACCCGAGGGCCATATCTGTATGGTGTGCCGGTCGGCAGAGAGTCTGAAATTCCGGTCTGAAAACAGACTTGGGGTGACTTGTGTTTTAGGCTTTCCCCCTGGCGCCCATGTAGGTGCACCCACACATCTGAGGTACCGTTTTAATCGGGACACCTGTGGGAACGCGGGCCGGTAGGCCATGTGTTGTTGTGGACGTGTTTCGATGGCTGAGCGACCATAATGTTCTGGAAAATGCATTTTTTTCCCACATTTCGGACTTTGCGGGGGTGTCTGGGTAATAAACTCTGGGGCGATTTTGGCAAATCATACCTCTGCGGATTCCCACGGGTGTCCTCTTTTTGGAAATGCATGGGGTTCCCTGTTTTCCTTGGTGGCTTGGCCACCCGAGGCCCATATCTATATGTTGTGCCGGTCGGCAGAGCGTCTGAAATTCCGGTCTGAAAACAGACCTGGGGTTACTTGTGCTTTAGGCTTTCCCCTTGGCGGCCAGGTAGGTGCACCCACACATGTGAGGTACTGTTTTCATCGGGACACCGCTGGGAACACGGGACGGTAGGCCATGTGTTGTTGGGGGCGTGTTTTGATGGGTGAGCTGAGCGAAATGTGCGGAAAATGCGTTTTTTTCCTCACATTTCGGACTTTGCGGGGGTGTCTGGGTAATACATTCTGGGGCGATTTAGGCAAATCAAGCCTCTGCCGATTCCCACGGGTGTCCTCTTTTCGGAAATGCATGGGGTTCCCTGTTTTCCTTGGTGGCTTGGACACCCGAGGCCCATATCTGTATGTTGTGCCGGTCGGCAGAGCGTCTGAAATTCCGGTCTGAAAACAGACTTGGGGTTACTTGTGTTTTAGGCTTTCCCCTTGCCGGCCAGGTAGGTGCACCCACACATCTGAGGTACAGTTTTCATCGGGACACCTATGCGAATGCGGGATGGTAGGCCATGTGTTGTTGGGGGCGTGTTTCGATGGGTGAGCTGACCAAAATGTGCAGAAAATGCGTTTTTTTCCCACATTTCGGACTTTGCAGGGATGTCTGGGTAATACATTCTGGGGCGATTTGGGCAAATCATACCTCTGTGGATTCCCACGGGTGTCCTCTTTTTGGAAATGCATGGGGTTCCTTGTTTTCCCTGGTGGCTTGGACACCCGAGGCCCATAATGTATGTTGTGCCGGACGGCAGAGCGTCTGAAATTCCGGTCTGAAAACAGACTTGGGGTTACTTGTGTTTCAGGCTTTCTCCTTGGCGGCCAGGTAGGTGCACCCACACATGTGAGGTACCGTTTTCATCGGGACACCTGTGGGAACGCGGGACGGTAGTCTATGGGTTGTTGGGGGCGTGTTTCGATGGGAGAGCCGAGCGAAATGTGCAGAAAATGCATTTTTTCCCCCACATTTCGGACTTTGCAGCGGTGTCTGGGTAATACAACATGGGGCGATTTGTGCAAATCATACCTCTGTGGATTCCCACGGGTGTCCTCTTTTCGGAAATGCATGGGGTTCCCTGTTTTCCTTGGTGGCTTGGACACCCAAGGCCCATATCTGTATGTTGTGCCGGTCGGCAGAGCGTCTGCAATTCCGGCCTGAAAACAGACTTGGGGTTACTTGTGTTTTAGGCTTTCCCCTTGGCGGCCAGGTAGGTGCACCCACACATGTGAGGTACCGTTTTCATCGGGACACCTGTGGGAACACTGGACGGTAGGCCATGTGTTGTTGGGGGTGTGTTTCGATGGGTGAGCCGAGCGAAATGTGCAGAAAATGTGTTTTGTCCCCACATTTCGGACTTTGCAGGGGTTTATGGGTAATACAACCTGGGGCGATTTGGGCAAATCATGCCTCTGTGGATTCCCACGGGTGTCCTCTTTTTGGAAATGCATGGGGTTCCCTGTTTTCCTTGGTGGCTTGGACACCTGAGGCCCATATCTGTATGTTGCGCCGGTCTGCAGAGCGCCTGAAATTCCGGTCTGAAAACAGACTTGGGGTTACTTGTGTTTTAGGTTTTCTCCTTGGCGGCCAGGTAGGTTCACCCACACATGTGAGGTACCGTTTTCATCGGGACAGCTCTGGGAATGCGGGACGGTAGGCCATGTTTTGTTGGGGGCGTGTTTTGATGGGTGAGCCGAGCGAAATGTGCTGAAAAATGTGTTTTTTTCCCACATTTCGGACTTTGCCGGGGTGTCTGGGTAATAAATTCTGGGGCGTTTTCGGCAAATCATACCTCTGCGGATTCCCACAGGTGTCCTCTTTTCGGAAATGCACGGGGTTCCCTGTTTTCCTTGGTGGCTTGAACACCCGAGGCCCATATCTGTAAGTTGTGCCGGTCGGCAGAGTGTCTGAAATTCCGGTCTGAAAACAGACTTGGGGTTACTTGTGTTTTAGGCTTTCCCCTTGGCAGCCAGGTAGGTGCACCCACACATCTGAGGTACCGTTTTCATCGGGACACCTGTGGGAATGCGGGACGGTAGGCCATGTGTTCTTGGGGGCGTGTTTCGATGGGTGAGCTGACCAAATTGTACGGAAAATGCGTTTTCTTTCCCCACATTTTGGACTTTGCAGGGGTGTCTGGGTAATACATTCTGGGGCGATTTGGGCAAATCATGCCTCCGCGGATTCCCACGGGTGTCCTCTTTTCAGAAATGCATGTGGGTCCCTGTTTTCCTTGGTGGTTGGATACCTGAGGCCCATATCTGTATGTTGTGCTGTTCGGCAGAGCGTCTGAAATTCCGGTCTGAAAACAGTCTTCGGGTTACTTGTGCTTTAGGCTTTCCCCTTGGCGGCCAGGTAGGTGCACCCACACATGTGAGATAACGTTTTCATCGGGACACCTGTGGGAACGCGGGACAGTAGGCCATGTGTTGTTGGGGGTTTGTTTCGATGGGCGAGCTGACCAAAATGTGCGGAAAATGCGTTTTTTTCCCCACATTTCGGACTTTGCAGGGATGTCTGGGTAATACATTCTGGGGCGATTTGGGCAAAACATACCTCTGCGGATTCCCACGGGTGTCCTCTTTTCGGAAATGCATGGGGTTTCCTGTTTTCCTTGGTGGCTTGGAAACCCGAGGTTTTCCTTGGTGGCTTGGACACCCGAGACCCATAACTGTATGTTGTGCCGGTCGGCAGAGCGTCTGAAATTCCGGTCTGAAAACAGACTTGGGGTTACTTGTGTTTTAGGCTTTCCCCTTGGCGGCCAGGTAGGTGCACCCACACATGTGAGGTACCGTTTTCATCGGGACACCTGTGGGAAGGCGGGACGGTATGCCATGTGTTGTTGGGGGCGTGTTTCGATGGGTGAGCCGAGCGAAATGTGCTGAAAATGCATTTTTTTCCCAAATTTCAGACTTTGCGGGGGTGTCTGGGTAATACAACATGGGGCGATTTGGGCAAATCATACCTCTGCGGATTCCCACGGGTGCCCTCTTTTCGGAAATGCATGGGGGTTCATGTTTTCCTTGGTGGCTTGGACACCTGAGGCCCATATCTGTATGTTGTGCCGGTCGGCAGAGTGTCTGAAATTCCGGTCTGAAAACAGACTTGGGTTACTTGTGTTTTAGGCTTTCCCCTTGGTGGCCAGGTAGGTGCACCCACACATGTGAGGTACCGTTTTCATCAGGACACCTGTGGGAACGCGGGACGGTAGGCCATGTGTTGTTGGGGGTGTGTTTCGATGGGGGAGCCGAGTGAAATGTGCAGAAAATGCGTTTTTGTCCCCACATTTCGGACTTTGCAGGGGTGTCTGGGTAATCCAACCTGGGGCGATTTGGGCAAATCATGCCTCTGCGGATTCCCACGGGTGTCCTCTTTTCGGAAATGGATGGGGTTCCCTGTTTTCCTTGGTGGCTTGGACACCTGAGGCCCATATCTGTATGTTGCGCCGGTCACCAGAGCGTCTGAAATTCCGGTCTGAAAACAGACTTGGGGTTACTTGTGTTTTAGGCTTTACCCTTGGCGGCCAGGTAGGTTCACCCACACATGTGAGGTACCGTTTTCATCGGGACACCTGTGGGAACGCGGGACGGTAGGCCATGTTTTGTTGGGGGCGTGTTTCGATGGGTGAGCCGACAAAAATATGCGGAAAATGCATTTTTTTCCCACATTTCGCACTTTGCGGCGGTGTCTGGGTAATAAATTCTGGGGTGATTTGGGCAAATCATACCTCTGCGGATTCCCACGGGTGTCCTCTTTTCAGAAATGCATGGGGTTCCCTGTTTTCCTTGGTGGCTTGGATACCTGAGGCCCATATCTGAAAGTTGTGCTGTTGGGCAGAACGTCTGAAATTCTGGTCTGAAACAGTCTTGGGGTTACTTGTGCTTTAGGCTTTCCCCTTGGCAGTCAGGTAGGTGCACCCACACATGTGCGGTACCGTTTTCATCGGGACACCTGTGGGAACGCGGGACGGTAGGTCATGTGTTGTTGGGGGCGTGTTTCGATGGGTGAGCTGACCAAAATGTGCGGAAAATGCGTTTTTTTCCCCACATTTCAGACTTTGCAGGAGTCTCTGGGTAATACATTCTGGGGCGATTTGGGCAAATCATACCTCTGCGGATTCTCACGGGTGTCCTCTTTTCGGAAATGCATGGGGGTCCCTGTTTTCCTTGGTGGCTTGGACACCTGAGGCCCATATCTGTATGTTGTGCCGTTCAGCAGAGCGTCTGAAATTCCGGTCTGAAAACAGACTGGGGTTACTTGTGCTTTAGGCTTTCCTCTTGGCGGCCAGGTAGGTGCACCCACACATGTGAGATACCGTTTTCATCGGGACACCTGTGGGAACGCAGGGCGGTAGGCCATGTGTTGTTGGGGGTGTGTTTCGATGGGTGAGCTGACCAAAATGTGCGGAAAATGCATTTTTTCCCCACATTTCGGACTTTGCAGGGATGTCTGGGTAATACATTCTGGGGCGATTTGGGCAAATCATACCTCTGCGGATTCCCAGGGGTGTCCTCTTTTTGGAAATGCATGGGGTTCCTTGTTTTCCCTGCTGGCTTGGACACCCGAGGCCCATAATGTATGTTGTGCCGGACGGCAGAGCGTCTGAAATTCTGGTCTGAAAACAGACTTGGTGTTACTTGTGTTTTAGGCTTTCCCCTTGGCGGCCAGGCAGGTGCACCCACATATGTGAGGTACCGTTTTCATCGGGACACCTGTGGGAACGCGGGATGGTAGGCCATGTTTTGTTGGGGGCGTGTTTCGATGGGTGAGCCGAGCGAAATGTGCTGAAAATGCTTTTTTTTCCCACATTTCAAATTTTGCGGGGTGTCTGGGTAATAAATTCTGCGGCGATTTGGGCAAATCATACCTCTGCGGATTCCCACGGGTGTCCTCTTTTCGGAAATGCGTGGGGTTCCCTGTTTTCCTTGGTGGCTTGGACACCCGAGGCCCATATTTGTATGTTGTGCCGGTCGGCAGAGCGTCTGAAATTTCGGTCTGAAAACAGACTTAGGGTTACTTGTGTTTCAGGCTTTCTCCTTGGCGGCCAGGTAGGTGCACCCACACATGTGAGGTACCGTTTTCATCGGGACACCTGTGGGAACGTGGGACGGTAGGCTATGGGTTGTTGGGGGCGTGTTTCGATGGGTGAGCCGAGCGAAATGTGCAGAAAATGCATTTTTTCCCCCACATTTCGGACTTTGCAGTGGTGTCTGGGTAATACAACATGGGGCGATTTGTGCAAATCATACCTCTGCGGATTCCCACGGGTGTCCTCTTTTCGGAAATGCATGGGGTTCCCTGTTTTCCTTGGTGGCTTGGACACCCAAGGCCCATATCTGTATGTTGTGCCGGTCGGCAGAGCGTCTGCAATTCCGGGCTGAAAACAGACTTGGGGTTACTTGTGTTTTAAGCTTTCCCCTTGGCGGCCAGGTAGGTGCACCCACATATGTGAGGTACCGTTTTCATCGGGACACCTGTGGGAACGCGGGACGGTAGGCCATGTGTTGTTGGGGGTGTGTTTCGATGGGTGAGCCGAGCGAAATGTGCAGAAAATGCGTTTTTGTCCCCACATTTCGGACTTTGCAGGGGTGTATGGGTAATACAACCTGGGGCGATTTGGGCAAATCATGCCTCTGCGGATTCCCACGGGTGTCCTCTTTTCGGAAATGCATGGGGTTCCCTGTTTTCCTTGGTGGCTTGGACACCTGAGGCCCATATCTGTATGTTGCGCCGGTCTGCAGAGCGCCTGAAATTCCGGTCTGAAAACAGACTTGGGGTTACTTGTGTTTTAGGCTTTCTCCTTGGCGGCCAGGTAGGTTCACCCACACATGTGAGGTACCGTTTTCATCGGGACAGCTGTGGGAACGCGGGACGGTAGGCCATGTTTTGTTGGGGGCGTGTTTTGATGGGTGAGCCGAGCGAAATGTGCTGAAAAATGTGTTTTTTTCCCACATTTCGGACTTTACGGGGGTGTCTGGGTAATAAATTCTGGGGCGATTTGGGCAAATCATACCTCTGCGGATTCCCACAGGTGTCCTCTTTTCAGAAATGCATGGGGTTCTCTGTTTTCCTTGGTGGCTTGAACACCCGAGGCCCATATCTGTAAGTTGTGCCGGTCGGTAGAGTGTCTGAAATTCCGGTCTGAAAACAGACTTGGGGTTACTTGTGTTTTAGGCTTTCCCCTTGGCGGCCAGGTAGGTGCATCCACACATCTGAGGTACCGTTTTCATCGGGACAGTTGTGGGAATGCGGGACGGTAGGCCATGTGTTCTTGGGGGCGTGTTTCGATGGGTGAGCTGACCAAAATGTGCGGAAAATGCGTTTTTTTCCCCCACATTTCAGACTTTGCAGGGGTGTCTGGGTAAGACATTCTGGGGCGATTTGGGCAAATCATACCTTTGCGGATTCCCACGGGTGTCCTCTTTTCGGAAATGCATGGGGTTCCCTGTTTTCCTTGGTGGCTTGGATACCTGAGGCCCATATCTGTATGTTGTGCCGGTCGGCAGAGTGTCTGAAATTCCGGTCTGAAAACAGACTTGGGGTTACTTGTGCTTTAGGCTTTCCCCTTGGCGGCCAGGTAGGTGCACCCACACATGTGAGATACTGTTTTCATCGGGACACCTGTGGGAACGCAGGACAGTAGGCCATGTGTTATTGGGGGTGTGTTTCGATGGGCGAGCTGACCAAAATGTGCGGAAAATGTGTTTTTTTCCCCACATTTCGGACTTTGCAGGGATGTCTGGGTAATACATTCTGGGGCGATTTGGGCAAATCATACCTCTGCGGATTCTCACAGGTGTCCTCTTTTCGGAAATGGATGGGGTTCCCTGTTTTCCTTGGTGGCTTGGCCACCCGAGGCCCATATCTGTATGTTGTGCCGGTCGGCAGAGCGTCTGAAATTCCGGTCTGAAAACAGACTTGGGGTTACTTGTGTTTTAGGTTTTCCCCTTGGTGGCCAGGTAGGTGCACCCACACATGTGAGGTACCGTTTTCATCGGGACACCGTGGGAACGCGGGACGTAGGCCATGTGTTGTTGGGGGCGTGTTTCGATGGGTGAGCTGTCCAAAATGTACCGGAAAATGCGTTTTCTTTCCCACATTTCGGAATTTGCAGGGGTGTCTGGGTAATAAACTCTGGGGCGATTTTGGCAAATCATACCTCTGCGGATTCCCACGGGTGTCCTCTTTTCGGAAATGCATGGGGTTCCCTGTTTTCCTTGGTGGCTTGGATACCTGGGGCCCATATCTGTATGTTGTGCTGTTCGGCAGAGCTTCTGAAATTCCGGTCTGAAAACAGTCTTGGGGTTACTTATGCTTTAGGCTTTCCCCTTAGCAGTCAGGTAGGTGCACCCACACATGTGCGGTACCGTTTTCATCGGGACACCAGTGGGAAAGCGGGACAGTAGGCAATGTGTTGTTGGGGGCGTGTTTCGATGGGTGAGCCCAGCAAAATGTGCGAAAAATGCGTTTTTATCCCCACATTTCAGACTTTGTGGGGGTGTCTAGGTAATACATTCTGGGGCGGTTTGGGCAAATCATACCTCTGCGGATTCCCACGGGTGTCCTCTTTTCGGAAATGCATGGGGGTCCCTGTTTTCCTTGGTGGCTTGGACACCGGAGGCCCATATCTGTATGTTGTGCCGTTCGGCAGAGCGTCTGAAATTCCGATCTGAAAACAGACTTGGGGTTACTTGTGTTTAGGCTTTCCCCTTGGCGGCCAGGTAGAAGCACCCCTGCATGTGAGGTACCGTTTTCATCGGGACACCTGTGGGAAAGCGGGACGGTAGGCCATGTGTTGTTGGGGGCGTGTTTCGATGGGTGAGTGGAGTGAAATGTGCAGAAAATTCATTTTTTTCCCCACATTTCGGACTTTGCAGGGGTGTCTGGGTACTAAATTCTGGGGAGATTTGCCCAAAATATACCTCTGCGGATTCCCATGGGTGTCCTCTTTTCGGAAATGCATGTGGTTCCCTGTTTTCCTTGGTGTCTTGGACACCCGAGGGCCATATCTGTATGGTGTGCCGGTCGGCAGAGAGTCTGAAATTCCGGTCTGAAAACAGACTTGGGGTGACTTGTGTTTTAGGCTTTCCCCCTGGCGCCCATGTAGGTGCACCCACACATCTGAGGTACCGTTTTAATCGGGACACCTGTGGGAACGCGGGCCGGTAGGCCATGTGTTGTTGTGGACGTGTTTCGATGGCTGAGCGACCATAATGTTCTGGAAAATGCATTTTTTTCCCACATTTCGGACTTTGCGGGGGTGTCTGGGTAATAAACTCTGGGGCGATTTTGGCAAATCATACCTCTGCGGATTCCCACGGGTGTCCTCTTTTTGGAAATGCATGGGGTTCCCTGTTTTCCTTGGTGGCTTGGCCACCCGAGGCCCATATCTATATGTTGTGCCGGTCGGCAGAGCGTCTGAAATTCCGGTCTGAAAACAGACCTGGGGTTACTTGTGCTTTAGGCTTTCCCCTTGGCGGTCAGGTAGGTGCACCCACACATATGAGGTACTGTTTTCATCGGGACACCGCTGGGAACACGGGACGGTAGGCCATGTGTTGTTGGGGGCGTGTTTTGATGGGTGAGCTGAGCGAAATATGCGGAAAATGCGGTTTTTTCCCCACATTTCGGACTTTGCAGGGGTGTCTGGGTAATAAACTATGGGACGATTTTGACAAATCATACCTCTGCGGATTCCCATGGGTGTCCTCTTTTCGGAAATGCATGTGATTCCCTGTTTTCCTTGGTGTCTTGGACACCCGAGGGCCATATCTGTATGGTGTGCAGGTCGGCAGAGAGTCTGAAATTCCGGTCTGAAAACAGACTTGGGGTAACTTGTGTTTTAGGCTTTGCCCCTGGCGCCCATGTAGGTGCACCCACACATGTGAGGTACCGTTTTCATCGGGACACCTGTGGGAATGCGGGCCGGTAGGCCATGTGTTGTTGGGGACGTGTTTCGATGGGTGAGTTGAGCGAAATGTGCGGAAAATGCGTTTTTTTCCCACATTTCGGACTTTGCAGGGGTGTCTGGGTAATACATTTTGGGACGATTTGCCCAAATCGTACCTCCGCGGATTCCCACGCGTGTCCTCTTTTCGGAAATGCATGGGGTTCGCTGTTTTCCTTGGTGGCTTGGACACCCGAGGCCCATATCTGTATGTTGTGCCGATCGGCAGAGCGTCTGAAATTCCGGTCTGAAAACAGACTTGGGGTTACTTGTGCTTTAGGCTTTCCCCTTGGCGGCCAGGTAGGTGCACCCACACATGTGAGGTACTGTTTTCATCGGGACACCGCTGGGAACACGGGACGGTAGGCCATGTGTTGTTGGGGGCGTGTTTTGATGGGTGAGCTGAGCGAAATGTGCGGAAAATGCGTTTTTTTCCTCACATTTCGGACTTTGCGGGGGTGTCTGGGTAATACATTCTGGGGCGATTTAGGCAAATCAAGCCTCTGCCGATTCCCACGGGTGTCCTCTTTTCGGAAATGCATGGGGTTCCCTGTTTTCCTTGGTGGCTTGGACACCCGAGGCCCATATCTGTATGTTGTGCCGGTCGGCAGAGCGTCTGAAATTCCGGTCTGAAAACAGACTTGGGGTTACTTGTGTTTTAGGCTTTCCCCTTGCCGGCCAGGTAGGTGCACCCACACATCTGAGGTACAGATTTCATCGGGACACCTATGCGAATGCGGGATGGTAGGCCATGTGTTGTTGGGGGCGTGTTTCGATGGGTGAGCTGACCAAAATGTGCAGAAAATGCGTTTTTTTCCCACATTTCGGACTTTGCAGGGATGTCTGGGTAATACATTCTGGGGCGATTTGGGCAAATCATACCTCTGTGGATTCCCACGGGTGTCCTCTTTTTGGAAATGCATGGGGTTCCTTGTTTTCCCTGGTGGCTTGGACACCCGAGGCCCATAATGTATGTTGTGCCGGACGGCAGAGCGTCTGAAATTCCGGTCTGAAAACAGACTTGGGGTTACTTGTGTTTCAGGCTTTCTCCTTGGCGGCCAGGTAGGTGCACCCACACATGTGAGGTACCGTTTTCATCGGGACACCTGTGGGAACGCGGGACGGTAGTCTATGGGTTGTTGGGGGCGTGTTTCGATGGGTGAGCCGAGCGAAATGTGCAGAAAATGCATTTTTTCCCCCACATTTCGGACTTTGCAGCGGTGTCTGGGTAATACAACATGGGGCGATTTGTGCAAATCATACCTCTGTGGATTCCCACGGGTGTCCTCTTTTCGGAAATGCATGGGGTTCCCTGTTTTCCTTGGTGGCTTGGACACCCAAGGCCCATATCTGTATGTTGTGCCGGTCGGCAGAGCGTCTGCAATTCCGGCCTGAAAACAGACTTGGGGTTACTTGTGTTTTAGGCTTTCCCCTTGGCGGCCAGGTAGGTGCACCCACACATGTGAGGTACCGTTTTCATCGGGACACCTGTGGGAACACGGGACGGTAGGCCATGTGTTGTTGGGGGTGTGTTTCGATGGGTGAGCCGAGCGAAATGTGCAGAAAATGTGTTTTGTCCCCACATTTCGGACTTTGCAGGGGTTTATGGGTAATACAACCTGGGGCGATTTGGGCAAATCATGCCTCTGTGGATTCCCACGGGTGTCCTCTTTTTGGAAATGCATGGGGTTCCCTGTTTTCCTTGGTGGCTTGGACACCTGAGGCCCATATCTGTATGTTGCGCTGGTCTGCAGAGCGCCTGAAATTCCGGTCTGAAAACAGACTTGGGGTTACTTGTGTTTTAGGTTTTCTCCTTGGCGGCCAGGTAGGTTCACCCACACATGTGAGGTACCGTTTTCATCGGGACAGCTCTGGGAATGCGGGACGGTAGGCCATGTTTTGTTGGGGGCGTGTTTTGATGGGTGAGCCGAGCGAAATGTGCTGAAAAATGTGTTTTTTTCCCACATTTCGGACTTTGCCGGGGTGTCTGGGTAATAAATTCTGGGGCGTTTTCGGCAAATCATACCTCTGCGGATTCCCACAGGTGTCCTCTTTTCGGAAATGCACGGGGTTCCCTGTTTTCCTTGGTGGCTTGAACACCCGAGGCCCATATCTGTAAGTTGTGCCGGTCGGCAGAGTGTCTGAAATTCCGGTCTGAAAACAGACTTGGGGTTACTTGTGTTTTAGGCTTTCCCCTTGGCAGCCAGGTAGGTGCACCCACACATCTGAGGTACCGTTTTCATCGGGACACCTGTGGGAATGCGGGACGGTAGGCCATGTGTCCTTGGGGGCGTGTTTCGATGGGTGAGCTGACCAAAATGTACGGAAAATGCGTTTTCTTTCCCCACATTTTGGACTTTGCAGGGGTGTCTGGGTAATACATTCTGGGGCGATTTGGGCAAATCATGCCTCCGCGGATTCCCACGGGTGTCCTCTTTTCAGAAATGCATGTGGGTCCCTGTTTTCCTTGGTGGTTGGATACCTGAGGCCCATATCTGTATGTTGTGCTGTTCGGCAGAGCGTCTGAAATTCCGGTCTGAAAACAGTCTTCGGGTTACTTGTGCTTTAGGCTTTCCCCTTGGCGGCCAGGTAGGTGCACCCACACATGTGAGGTACCGTTTTCATCGGGACACCTGTGGCAAAGCGGGACATTAGGCCATGTGTTGTTGGGGGCGTGTTTCGACCAGTGAGCCGAGCAAAATGTGCATAAAATGCGTTTTTTTCCCCACATTTCGGACTTTGCGGGGGTGTCTGGGTAAGACATTCTAGGGTGATTTGGGCAAATCATACCTCTGCGGATTCCCACGGGTGTCCTCTTTTCGGAAATGCATGGGGTTCCCTGTTTTCCTTGGTGGCTTGGACACCTGAGGCCCATATCTGTATGTTGTGCTGTTCGGCAGAGTGTCTGAAATTCCGGTCTGAAAACAGACTTGGGGTTACTTGTGTTTTAGGCTTTCCCCTTGGCGGCCAGGTAGGTGCACCCACACATGAGAGGTACCGTTTTCATCGGGACACCTGTGGGAACGCCAGACGGTAGTCCATGTGTTGTTGGGGGCGTGTTTCGATGGGTGAGCTGACCAAAATGTTCCGGAAAATGCATTTTTTTCCCACATTTCGGAATTTGCAGGGGTTTCTGGGTAATACATTCTGGGGAGATTTGGGCAAATCATACCTCTGTGGATTCCCACGGGTGTCCTATTTTCGGAAATGCATGGGGTTCCCTGTTTTCCTTGGTGGCTTGGACACCCGAGGCCCATATCTGTATGTTGTGCCGGTCGGCAGAGCGTCTGAAATTCCGGTCTGAAAACAGACTTGGGGTTACTTGTGTTTCAGGCTTTCCCCTTGGTGGCCAGGTAGGTGCACCCACACATGTGAGGTACCGTTTTCGTCGGGACACCCGTGGGAACGTGGGACGGTAGGCCATGTGTTGTTGGGGGCGTGTTTCGATGGGTGAGCCGAGCGAAATGAGCGGAAAATGCATTTTTCCCCCCACATTTCGGACTTTGCAGGGGTGTCTGGGTAATACAACCTGGGGCGATTTGGGCAAATCATACCTTTGCGGATTCCCACGGGTGTCCTCTTTTCGGAAATGCATGGGGTTCCCTGTTTTCCTTGGTGGTTTGGACACCCGAGGTCCATATCTGTCAGTTGTGCCGGTCGGCAGAACGTCTGAAATTCCGGCCTGAAAACAGACTTGGGGTTACTTGTGTTTTAGGCTTCCCCTTGGCGGCCAGGTAGGTGCACCCACACATGTGAGGTACCGTTTTCATCGGGACACCTGTGGGAACGCGGGACGGTAGGCCATGTGTTGTTGGGGGTGTGTTTCGATGGGTGAGCCGAGCGAAATGTGCAGAAAATGCGTTTTTGTCCCCACATTTCGGACTTTGCAGGGGTGTTTGGGTAATACAACCTGGGGCGATTTGGGCAAATCATGCCTCTGCGGATTCCCACGGGTGTCCTCTTTTCGGAAATTCATGGGGTTCCCTGTTTTCCATAATGGCTTGGACACCCGAGGCCCATATCTATATGATGTGCCGGTCGGCAGAGCGTCAGAAATTCCGGTCTGAAAACAGACCTGGGGTTACTTGTGTTTTAGGCTTTCCCCTTGGCGGCCAGGTAGGTGTACCGACACATGTGAGGTACCGTTTTCATCGGGACACCTGTGGGAGCGCGGGACAGTAGGCCATGTGTTGTTGGCGGCGTGTTTCGATGGGTGAGCCGAGCAAAATGTGCGGAAATGCGTTTTTTTCCCCAAATTTCGGACTTTGCGGGGGTGTCTGGGTAATAAATTCTGTGGCGATTTGGGCAAATCATACCTCTGCGGATTCCCATGGGTGTCCTCTTTTCGAAATGCATGGGGTTCCCTGTTTTCCTTGGTGGCTTGGACACCCGAGGCCCATATCTGTATGGTGTGCCAGTCGGCGGAGCGTCTGAAATTCCGGTCTGAAAACAGACTTGGTGTTACTTGTGTTTTAGGCTTTCCCCTTGGCGCCCAGGTAGGTGCACCCACACATGTGAGGTACCGTTTTCATCGGGACACCTGTGGGAACGCGGGACGGTAGACCATGTGTTGTGTTTGTGTGGTTTTCATAACGTTTTGACCCATTTACTGGTGCCCTTTGTCACACAACCCTTTAATTTCCCAAATCTGACCTACATTTAGTCGCTGCTTTAGGCACCATACACTTTTGTCACTGCACAAGTCACCTACCCATGAAGAGGTCTGCCTGTGCTCTTTTAAAAAATGTATGCTTGCCGTTCCTCACCACATTGGTTTTCCCAATTTACACATGCTAAGTGCGTCTGTTCAGGCCGTGAGCGTAAAACTCCTGTATACCATGGCTCAGTGTTTGGCTTGTGGTATTGCTTGTTTTGTAAAACACTACAAAAAATGTGTACTCTCCTAACTGCAAGAGTCGAGGAATGTAGCGGAGCATTGCTTTTTTCAAAATTCATAGAAGCCATTGCCGTACCAAGCCAACCATGTCCAACACATACCTTTTTTTCGGTCATTTTCACGCTTTTCCCCCTAACTATGGCAGTTTCCCCTACCTAGTTATTGCCTGACCTACGCAAATCACCCCTTCCTAAACTTGGAATTTTGTCTACTTTTCAGAAATATATGCCTTTCTATCCTCCAAATCGGCTTTCCTACTCTTTTCTTCCATTCCGTCCATGCATGTCCAATTGTCAAAAATGGCCAAAATCGCCTACCTCTCACAAAACGGTTAATAACCACATCAAAAAAATGTTTTTCCGCTTCCACTCAACCTGTTCTTGAAAGCCAGGAAATTGGGGAATTCAGCACAGCAAACCATTCATTCCTAGCTCTTACAATGAAAAAACCACAGGCTACTTTGTACATCAGTTTATTGGCATTTTTTGAAAAAACCCAAAATGTTCCCCCTTTTTGGTTATTCTTTCTCACCCCACTAGAGCAACCTAGGATTCCTGGGTGGTGTTACAACTGCCTACATGTGGGAAAAAAGGAGCCAAATTTGGCTCAGATATCTCATGTAACAAAAAAGTTACAAGCCATTAAATGGCCACATACCGAAATCACCAAAAAAGGCCCTGGCACTGGGGAGAAATACCTACGGCACTTAGAGGGTTAAAGGTGACAACATCAGACATCCAAATAATGGGAAAAAGACCCCTCTAAAAATCTTTGCTACCTGTGAATCGAAAAATGTTATCTATACCATCAGATGCCCGTGTGGCAAATACTATGTAGGCAAGACGAGCAGACGTGCCAAGGAAAGGTGGACGGAACACAAGTCACAGATTAGAACAAAAAATACCAAATCACCTGTGTTCCGCCATTTCAGGGACAACAATCATAATATCTCACAAATGCTGTTTGCCATACTGGAGGTGATGCATTACCTTTCAAGGGGTGGAGATTTACCTAAATTACTCGCTCAAAGAGAGCACTTCTGGATCCATAGACTTGATGCAATGTCCCCACTTGGCCTCAATGAAGACTACTACTTGGGACCCTTCATCTAAAACATATCACACCCATTGATGAGACACACCTCTGTCTTATAGAGGCTTGATACTATCTACCTTGAGAATTGGCTGACTCTAGACCATTAGCCATTAGATTATGTTATTTAGAATGGACAGTTCCTACTCTTTACCAAATGTGGCCCTTGGACCTTGTAACAGTCTAGTATGGAATGCACCCTTTATCATGCAAAGAATGGAAGTATGTTTAACCGTTGTTTAGCAAATCCTTTGTACTTACCTTATGTTGTCACACTGTACTTTTCCATGAAAGTCATCTTTACACATGACATCCTCACAAGAATGTGAACCCTGGATGAGGGCATTGTTTGGATATTTATCATGTAATATCTTAAAGACATTCGACCACTAGTCCTTGGACCTTGTAACAGTCTAGTATGAAATGCACCCTTGATCATGCAAAGAATGGAAGTATGTTTAACCATTGTTTAGCAAATCCCCTGTACTTACCTTGTGTTGGCACATTGTACTTTTCCATAAAAGTCATCTTTACACATGACATCCTCACAAGAATGTGAACCCCAGAAGAGGGCAGTGTTTGGATATTTATCATGTAATATCTTAAAGACATCTGACCACTAGTTTTGTGTTAGGCTTGGCTTGCCATAATATTGTTAAGAAAATATGTCTTTTGCACCCCAATCAGTATGTTGGGAGACTAACTTGTTCCATCATAATTGAGTGATTTGCTTTAAAATATGTTTTTCGCACCCAAATCAGCATGATGCCACATTTGCACCCTAATCAGCATGATGCCACATAAACTTGTTTCACCGTAATGGATTGACCCTTTCAATCAGCATTATAGAATTTAAACATTTCCTACATCAGCATGCTATAACGGTTTATACACTTATCTTCAAGGCTCATTTTTGGAATATACATCCATGCCTTTTAATGAGCTTTTTATTTTCCTTAAACAAATGGTGTCCCCAGTTGTCCACCCATACCGCTTGGTTACATTTTACTTCCCGGCCATTTCATTTGATCAGCAGCAGCTCGTTTGTGTCTGCTTTGACTACAGCCCCTTATTTGATAAATAACAATTATTTTCAATGCTTCTTTTACTCGGCCGTATGCACACAGGAGATCAATAGCTCCTCACTCGTGTCCGTTT
Organism: Ambystoma mexicanum; assembly: GCF_040938575.1. NCBI lineage: Eukaryota > Metazoa > Chordata > Amphibia > Caudata > Ambystomatidae > Ambystoma > Ambystoma mexicanum. Next base: position 459,640,147 of record NC_090929.1, read on the forward strand.
CCTCCATATGGGGTTGAATGACTTTACTACAGCAATCCTCTCGATCAAAGATAATTCGGGACCTGTTGTGTACATGTGACGTAGCTCGCTTATCAGCGTAGGTAGGTCTCGATGTAAACACTACCCTTCACATTTCTTAAGTTTCCTTCTTTTAAAAAAAAATGCTCCACAGTTGAAGCATTACATAGACAAATGTGTTTCCGCTTGCTGCTTATCTTTTTTTATTATCTGTTTATACAATCATTCGTTGTCAGTTACGGATCCAATTCCACACAACACAACACACGCGCCCAGCGCGTGCTGACGTCATCAGCCATGACCATACTTAAATAGATGCGACGCTGCAGATAGAGTCAGACATCCTCCAGGGGAACCTGATTCCATCTTGCGGCGCCGCTCTCTTGAGGTAAGAACTCTCACCTACTGATGCTTCATTGCCCATCCTTTTAAACTGCACAATTACACTCGGCAGCGAGGTGTCATCATTTGATACTTCCCTAACCTTCCCCTCTCTCATCAGATGGTGGCCTTGCCATCTTCCACACACTCGCTATCTTTAGCAAAGCCTCCATGCTAAAGACTTCCTAGACATAACTGTGAGTTATGGGCTTTTTTCACTTTTTTTTTACTTTTTCAGATAATAAAAGTTAACCTCTTCGGTCCAAATTGTTACTGATGGTTACCATCTTGCATACAGGGACGTGTTTGCACGATAGAGTGTTCTATCCGCCGCATGAATCTAATTCACCACCCGGAGGCGTATTAAGCAGTTTGAATACAGATGTACCCTGAACATTTTTTTAAAGAAAAAAGGACACAAGGTTAGATTGGTTATTTCTCTACCAGAGTTTGCTTCCTTTAATCTGGTCATGCCAGTTTATCAAGTACATTGCTATCTATCAGGCTCCCCTACTTGATGCATCATATGTCTTTGACTGTTATAAGTACTTGTGAGTTAAATCTGCCCCCACTTTTAGTGGTTAGGCACAATACACTGGAACACTGGCTCCAAATAGTTCTTGGCATACTGTTGGCTTGGAACAAATTGATTATTTGCATGATGTCTCTCTAATCTATGTATTTTCTATGAAAAAGTTTTAGGCTTTAAAAGCTTTTGGTATGTTTTTCAATGAGATTGAATTTATGATTCTTTTGCATAATCTTTTTCTAGAAATTGAATTGCCCCTGATGAAGAGTGTGCAACACTCGAAACGTGATGGGTCCACTTCCACTACATCATCATGAATAAAATGAAGATGGTTACTGTGTCCTAAAGTGACTGAAAGCTTATTATTATTGTTTCTTAACTGTTTCTTGTCTAAATTGTCCTCTCTCACAATATGTGATACAACTACTTACCTTACGTGTACTCAAATGATGAATTGTTAATCTGGTATTCCAGACATACGATAGTGTGCAGGGGACGTGAGTTCCCAAATTGGGAACTTGTTTGTATTTACTGTTTAAGGCCTGCTCCATGATGCCGGTGTTTCCAGCGCTGTCAACACCCCTTTTATGCTGGTGTTTCTGTGAAGTCACTACTCGTAATGTACCCATACTACCGCTGTGCCAGTGTTTCAGGCACGACCGACGCGTCATTCCACAGATTCCGTTCACGGAGCTGCCGGATATGCTAGGTCACTTGCGGTGACCGAGTTTGCGGCAACGCAACTCAGAGTGTGCCAGTCCGGAAAAAGGTGCTGTACGGAGTGACTGGCACTGCTATTTACTGACCGGCGTACTTGTAATGAGGCTCTATGTCTTTTTTTTAAAAAAATATATTTTTATTGGTTTTATACATACACTGTATCAAAATGTGGCAAATACTTGGAGAGCGCCGCAAGCAGCGTAATTGTGCTTAGAGGTGCATGTAATACACAAAAAGAACTTAAACGTCAACAACAGAGATGTGTTCGTGGGGGGAGCCAAGAGGGGAGTGGCGCCAAGATAGTGGCTATTAGTTGAATAAGGGCGGACAAGGGGAATTGTACATGCTTCGGGATCAGGGCAATGGGCCGAAAGAGGGGATCACCTGCATCCTAGGCCTTCAATTGTGGTTGGTTAGGCTGCGCACTGGTAAAGTAGTCTAGGAATGAGGTTCATCTTCAGAGCCGTGATTCTCCCGAACCAGGAAATCTCCTGCTTTTGCCAGCGTATCAGGTCATTCTTGAATTCTTTAAGGAACGCCGGAAAGTTGGATTTGTATAGTCTGCTGGGGGCGCATGGGAACTGGACCCCTAACTATGAGATTCTTTTTTGCCCACGGTATGTGGTATTCTTTTTTCAGATCTAACATTAGAGGACTAGGCAGGTTAATGCTCAGCGCTGTTGATTTCGGTAGGTTAACCGTAAATCCCGAGGCTTCCCCAAATTCGAGCAGTTCCCTCCATAGGGCCTTCATGGATTCCCTTGGCTTGATCAGCGTAAGGAGGACATTGTCGGTGTACAGGGCGGCCTTATATGTTTGGGCCTTGATTGTCAGGCCTTGGATCCCTGCATTTTGACGTACCCTGTTCCTGAATGGCTCCATGGAGAGGGCGAATACCAGGGGGGGCAGGGGGCAACCCTGCCTGGTGCCTCTTGAGATTTTGATTATTTCGGACCTGGCCACATTGATCCTTAGGCTGGTGGAAGGATGCTGGTAGTTCGCTAATGTCCATTTTATGAAATTTGGGTCAAAGCCGAAGTGCAGGAGTGATTTTTGGATGTAGCCCCAATCGAGAATATCAAAGGCTTTATGCGCATCGAGGGATAGTACCATCAGTGCCCGCCCCTTCCTGTTGTCAGATTCAATGACATTTATATTTCTCGTTATATTATCATGGGTGCTGCGGCCAGGGATGAATCCAGTCTGGTCCGGATGGATGATGGCTGGAAGCAAGGGAGCCAGCCTGTTCACGAGGGTTTTGTTGAAGATAGGTCTGTAGGAGGCGCAATGGCTCCGGTCCCTTCCAGGTTTCAGTAGCAGCACAGTTAGTGACTCTTCCATCGAGGGGGTGTTTGTTCCTGATGATGGGAACGAGTTGAAGAGGGCTGCCATTTTTAAATAAAATAATCTCCTTCGTCAACCACTCTTTCTAATCTGAGGCATCTTGTATAGTCTTTTTCGGAATATGATTGGCTATTTATTGGTTTCTCTTCCTTGGCCTCGTATTCTGCTTTGGTTGGCACATTCCTTTTCCTACTTACTTCTCGTATCTCAAGTTCTCTACTTCTGTATCTCATCTGATGGGCGGGTGTTTTAGGGGAGTTTGCTCTAATTCTTTTAGCCCTTTCATCACTAATAGTACTGCCCTGATTCTTATTTGTAGGGTCAGGTCGCATTTGGGTCTGGAGGCCCCTTTATTTTTTCAGGGACAGATCAGTCATAGGACTTGGCCCTCCTTTATGATCTTTAAATTTTGTAATTAGACTAAATCGTTTTTCATCCAACGTGAGGAAGGCGGAGGTCCATTCCCGATCGCTGTTTGTTTCCGGTGCTAAACCTTTTGTAGTTCCTTCGAAGGAGGGCTGTGAATCGCATCCAGTTGCTGGCATATCCTTTTCATTGTCTTCAAAAGAATAGGTAGATAGATCACGAAGTGAGTTTGAGTCCCCTTGGGTTATTAAATGCTCTTCGTCTTTTTGGCAGACCATTTCCTTCTTTTTGGAGCATAGTTTCTTCAATTTGAGAGCTCTACCATTCCCATGTTGTTTGTTTTCCTTCGCTAGGCAGTGATAATTTTTTTAAAGAAATGCCTTGCTTCGTTCCCTCTTGGATGTTGGGAGGATCTTTGTGATTTGATTGACAGAGCCATCTCCGTTCTTTTGTTCCCTATATTTCCAAACACAGGGTATTTTCTTTTCTCCAGATTCCTCCTCGATATTATTGGGTTTGGATACCTGCTCGGGAGATATCATGATTGTTTCATGGGCTTGAGTCTCCACCCAAACTATATTGTTGGCCAGTGTGTCTCCATCCTCAGTCTCAACCAGGCTGTTAGTGTGCCCTCTGGCAAGGCGATGTCCCTTTGTGTAAACTCCCCTCGAGTTTGTTTTCTCACTAATTGTTCTTCGTTGCAGGGGTTTCTCAAGGTTAATTGTCGTTGCGTTGTAGGTCACTCATTATTTTTTTACTTTTTTTCTAGGGGAATTGCAGGCCAGACTTCCCCCTCACAATGGGACTTTGCAGCAATATAACCTTAAAAAAATATCATTTTTTAGTGTACCATTGCTAGCAGAGTAGTATTCATGGCCAACGTGTCATGAATAGCTTCATATAGCTTCATGAATGACGCCATTGCAATTGTGATCATTGACATTTGGGTCATGGAGTCTTTTTTAGAAGCCCTTGGGTGTTTATGGTCTGGTAGACGTGCTGATGATAATCTTTACTTATTATTTTCTTTTTTTTCAGTAAAGAGGAAATTATGAAGACAGCTGGTACATCTAATTGTGAGGCCGAGGCAACGACCTTATGGGCTGGGTGAGGAGCTGGTAACACAAGTTTTTCTCTAGGCTCCATGTGGCCTTGTCCTACTACTTCTATATTTATCAGTAGGGGATTCAACATTCCCTCTAATAGATCGGTCATTATGACTCTATATTTTCCTTTCCACATTCCCAGTCAAAGTTTCCAATCACATGGTATCCAGAGGTTCAATCATCACTCTCAGAACCTCAATGTCTCGATGTATGCCTGATAATGCACCACAAGAAACTTCAGACCAGTCCGCGTCCTTTAACACAAGGAACCCAAAAGGACTATGGAGTTTTCATGATGTGAAGTTAATCTGATTTTGAGACTGACATTAACTGAGGAGCGACAAGCATAGGGAAGAGGAATACATGGAATCAGAAGGTTATTAACACACACTACATTTAAAGCAGGAATTTCATGATAATCTAAGGGTTGCTGAATCAGGTTTTGCCTTTAAAAGGACCATGTTGGTTGAAAAATATGTTGGCAAAGTGTAGCAATTGACAAATGTACTCTATGCTAAGTATTGGTGGAATTTGCTTATTAAAATAGGTAAAATATACAATTAATAAGCCCGTTTTGTGTTATGACAAGATCATCACTGAATACCAGTTTTATTTACTTTGGAAGAAGCGCATTAGATGAAGGCACACTTTGGTTAAATATGTTACAGGGAACATCTTTCATTAATCCTCCAGAACAGCTCAATATCACAACAGACGCATCACTGTCAGGGTGGGGAGCCCATTGTCTCCACCACACAGCACAGGGAATATGGGCTTGCACGCTCTCCAAAAAACACATCAATGTCTTGGAGTTGCTAGATGAATACAAAGCACAACAAGCATTTTAACATCACTTACTGGGGAAAATGCACTGATCTTAACAGATAGCACTACAGCCATGTTCTACATCAACAAACAGGGTAGGACTCATTCCCAAAATCTATCCACACTGGAAAAGACTCTATGGAAATGGAGCCTCCAGAGTGGAGTTCATTATCAATCACACTGTTCACGAGACAACGGTTCTAAGTCACAGATAGGGATAAACAGATTTCTTACTCTGTGAGAGTATCTATTCTATATACAAAAATAAATCCTATTTGTTGTTAAGGTATCACCCTTCACTCTTTCCACATAAAGTGGAACATTACATAAGATTATCACAAATTTTATTATTCATCAATTACCATGTTTTCTTAAAAACACAATCATAAAAATGATCACAGTACATAAAACACATACAAAATACTAAAACACACAAGTAGAACCACCATAAGTGCATCGTAGCACAGTACTTTCTCAAAGGATCACACGTGTAACCAACTAACACTTTGATTCCATTGCCTTCCTACTTTCAGCTTATTCCCTGTTAATATATCAAAACCCAACTTGTACAGGTTTCTGTCCTTTTTGAACACCAATGTAGGACATTCTTCAGGGGAATGTGTCTTGTGTCGAACTTTTAAAATCTTCTTTAGTAGGGGAGAGTACCCTGTTGGTCAAAAGGACACCCTATTAGTATTGAATTTGCAATGTTAGTTTCTATTTACATATAATCAAGCCCTTATCCCTAAAGGGGCTATAACAGTATGTTCATTATTACATACCTCCACTTCCTTCTATTGAATCTTGGACCTTTACTGGTTCTTGCTGCAGACTCCCAAATTTCTTTTATGGAATTCTTGCTCGTCTCGCCTTTAGATTATCATCTAGTGTACAATAGATGCATGTTATTCTAGGTTATCATACATCATACCCTGTATTTTACTTATTGTGCATTTCAAAAGAAGAAAAAGAAGCTGGAGCTTACCCAAAATTGGATATTCACATCCACTTCTTTACTCTCTTACTTCCAAAAGAACTATTTGTTTTATAATTGGTGAAGTTCACCCTGTAAAAAGAGAGTACTATCTCAGTTTTCCGTATTAGCCTTAAAATTGGCCCAAATTACTTCTGAGTGCATTATATAATGTTTTACCATTTTAAGAAAAAGCACTTACTTTTTTCAATAGGTCATATATTCCACCCCACTTGGACTCAGTATCATTCCAAAATGTGGCTTCGATTTCCCTTTCCTTTTTCAAATTTGACTCTGTAACATACAGCCAAAATGATGATTATATTCTGGGTATAAAGTTCCCTTTCACAGTGTATTCTCTTAACCAAAGGTAACCAATCTATAAAGTCATGGCCCCACTTACTTAGAAACACCACATATGGTCTGGATCTATCTCATTCCACTTTGGATGATGCCACAATTCGTGTGTGCGCAGCAGAAATGTGGAAGAAAACGAAAAAGGAAAAGAAAACGGTCATGCGCGTCACGTTACGCAATGTCATGACGTCATCGCGCCGACTCGGACGTCTACGCGATGACGTCATCGCGCCGGCGCCCCAGCGCTGCTATGCGTCCACTGTCCCTGTTATTTGTGGGACTTGTAGTAGGTAACTGGCATGGATTACCATGCCGGTCAAAAAAACAACAACGCAAAAGAAATTTAATAGGCTCTGGGTGGAAAGGAAGGTGTATGTTAAACGATTTTTTTGTGTAAACAATGAAATGTATGCAAAGACCTCTGAAAACATCTCTCTTAGACAGGCCTCTCTGTATAACAAAAGAGGAAAACTATGTTGGATACACGCCACTTTGTATTCTACACCAAACAAAAAGGGGAGGGAAGGAGGGGGGAAATGCACCCCCTCATTAAGTGATAAGATCTAAGGAGGAGTGTATTAAGACTTTTTGGACATTGTCTCATTCGCCCACTGGCTCGCTAAATAATAGAGTACGTGGGAGGTTAAGCTCTAACTATTTAGGCATTATGCCATTCCACTCCCTCGTTGAGCCCATTAATGTGGCTTTTTGACAAAAAAATAAGTTTCTGGTCTAAATGCAATAATTTCTTATTGATCTCCAACTGTGATTTCCCCTTGATTTGTTTCAGAATACACTATTCAAAGTCATTACATGTATGTTTCATTTCTAGGAAATGTTTGACCATAGGTGCTTGCTCGACCTTATTCTTGATGCAGCTCCTGTGTTCAATCATTCTTGTTCTGCATTTCCTATTAGTTTTGCCAATATACATGCGTTTACAAGGACATTTTATCAAATAAATCACATTACTGGTGTTACAATTTGTATGTTGACTAATATTCCACAATCTTTCCATACCCAGGTCTACATCAATTGTCTTTTTTGTTTGGGTACACATAGTACAATTTCCACATGGATAATGACCTGTCACAGCCGGTAAGCCCCATAAATTAGTCTGTTGTAGCGGTTTCTTCTTGGAACTCACATCATTTCTCATTATTAAACTTCGTACAGTAGTGCTTTTTTGAATGCCTCAATGGGTCTCCCTGCTTCTTTTGTCATGATTTTATTCCAATTTCTGGTGATAATACCTTTAATCTTGTATGACAAATTACTGAATGTATTTACAAATACTAGAGGCGTTTCTTTGGTACTTCTCTCTCTTTGTATTTGTTGATCGAGTAGGGATTCCCTGTTGTTATTGAACGCCCTCTTAGCTGCTTTCTTAACCATAGGGGCAGGATACCCACAATATATCAGTTTGTCAATTAGATTATTGGCTCCGTATTCATACGACTCATTTGTACTACTGTTCTTTTTCAGTCGCAAAAATTGCTTGAAAGGGAGATTGTTCTTAACATGTTGGGCATGGTGGCTTTTAAAATGTAACAAAGCATTTTTATCTGTGGTCTTTGTATAAGGACGTACAAGTAATAGACCATTATGATGATATACACAAATGTCCAAATAATTGATTTCCTTATTGCTACTATTACAGGTAAATTTCAGATATCGATTTTGTTGATTACGCCACTGAATGAAGTGAGCAGACTCTTCTTCATTCCCCTTCCATATGACAAATACGTCGTCTATGTAACGTAGCCAACACAGGATATTATTCTGAAAGGGATTACGATCATTGTAGACAATGGTTTCTTCAAACATATTGACATACAAATTGGCTACATTAGGGGCCATAGCTGACCCCATTGCTGTTCCCTCAATCTGCTTATAAAACTGCCAGAAAAAATTGAAAAAAGTCTTCTGTCAAAGCCATCTCTGTACACCATTTGATGAAAGAATTTGGCACTGGATTTTCATCATCTCTTCTCAATAGGGTCTCCTCCACCACCTCCAAGGTGGCCAGTTGAGGTATATTTGTATATAATGCTTGAATATCAAAACATAACAATACATTCGAACTGGGATCAAATGCGTTACCCTCTATTCTATTAATAGGATCAGTAGTGTCTTTTATATAGCTCTTCATAGTTGGGATAAAAGGTCGTAAATAAAAATCCACAAATTTGGATAGTGGTTCCAGTAGTGAGTTTACACCCAAAACAATAGGTCTGCCCCGGGGGTTCTCTAAGTTCTTGTGAATTTATCAATCACAACATGTTCCAGGGGAACACAATTGCCTAGACACAAATCAACCCTCAGATCACTAGCAGGAGTTACACTCAGACATTGTAAACAAGGTTTTTACATGATGGGGTCATCCAGACATAAATCTGTTTGCAACGTGAGAAAATGCTAAATGCCCAAGTTACGCTTCCAGGTTCCTGCAGAAGGAATCAAAGGGGAAAAAGCTGTGGAACAGTTGGTCAGGGATCTTTACATATGCATTTCCTGTGGCCCCAATCTTGAACAGATTAATCCACATCCTGCACCAAGATAAATAACAGCGATTCTAATAGCTCCAATGTGGGCACGTCAGACGAGGTACTCCTATCTCCTCAAAATGTACATTTTTCCACCAATAAAACTAATATGCACTTACAATATGTCGTCACCGAACCAGGGACAAACACTACATCCTCAACCTCAGTCAGCTTAAAAGCTTGGCTCATGAAGTCAGAGAGTTTGGACACCTTCATTTACCTGACAGATGCGTGAAAATATTAAAAGAAGCCTGTAAACCAAACACACAACACTGCTACTTTAACGAATGGAAAAGCTTTGTGGTGTGGTGTAAAGGATCAACATCAACCCTATTGAATGTACACCATCAGAAATAGTACACTACCTATTATACCTACTAGACCCAGGTTTAGTCTTTAATTCTTGAAAAGTTCATCTAGCTGCAGGTTCTGCTTATACAACATCACAAACCAAGGTTTCATGGTGGAGAGTTCCAGTCATTAAAGCCTTCATGGAAGGCATAAACCGACTGTATCCTCCTGTTGCAAACCCGCCTCCAGGTTGGGATTTAAATTTTGTAAGCAAACTGATGGCATCACCTTTTGAGCCAATGCATAAAGCAAGCCTCAAAGACCTCACTTACAAGACGGCTTTACTTGTAGCAATTACGTCTATTCGTAGGGCAAGTGAGCTTCAAGCTGTATCTGTGTTAGCAACTTTTGTCACAATACACAAAAACAAGGTGGTCTTAAGAATGCATCCACATTTCCAACCAAAGTATATTTCTAATTTACATGTTAACCAGTCCATTGAATTGCTTGCTTTCTTTCAAAATCTGAAGAACTCTGTTGAGAGAGCCTACACTCACTAGATGTGCATAGAGCAGTCATGTACTACCTCAACAAAGCCCTTCAGGAAGACAGACCAGTTCATTGTGTCTTTGGCAGCCAGAAGAGAAGGAGACCCTGTCTCAAAGGCGGCTATTGCAAGATGGATTGTAAAATGCATACAGCATTGTTACACATTAGCAAACAGAGATCTACCATTTACAACAAGGGCACACTCCTCACGTGCCACAGCAGCCAAGTTAGCTTTTATTGGCAATGTACCACTTAAGGCTACCTACAGAGCAGCAACTTTGAGTTCAGTACACACTTTCACGCAACAATATTGTCTAGACACTGTGAGAAACCAGAAGGTGTCTCACCCGCTAGTCCCCAGGGATCTCTCTCTCAGGTGGCCAGGGCACAGCCATCGCCTTTGCATCTAGACCCTGGGGGTGGACCACTGTGGGAGGAGTATCACCTGGGTGAGGGTTCTTTGGGGAGTGGAAGTGGGACACCTGATGTCGAGATGCAGTATTCCCCTGCCTGTAACACCTTTACCCCATCCTACCCGGTTGGATATTTGGTAACATTACACCCCCCCTTTCCCTTCACAAACACTTTCACATGAACTGCCTGCTCTGGGAGAAAACAGACTTACACCTGAGCATTGTACCTGACATGTCCCACTACTATGGTCAGGCAAGGTCAGGCAATTACTGGTAACCACTCACACCTGCCTTCCATTAAACTTCCTCACATGGATAAAAGGTGGAGCACGAAAGCACACTCTGAACGATGCAAAGCACATGAAGGAACAGCATTTTCCAGATGGCAGCTGAACGAGGGAAGAAAGCTGGCAAACCAAGAAGGGTGCGCAAGGAGGGAGATACCCTTGACCTTTCTGTCAAGAAACTGTTACTTTCCAGAACCTTCAGATTGAAAAGCATAAGACCTGGAAACCAGACTGAAGAATCCTGTGTTGTGTGTCAGAGCTACCCGTGGCCCTATTGCATAGCTGACTGAGTGGGGAGGAGCAGCAGCCACTGTGGTACCGTCCTTGGCTCCAGGATCAAAGCAGCACCAGTGAGATCAACACAGCCGGTGAGTTGGGGAGACCGATGCATGACCGGTCTGTGTTGAAGTCATGGTTGCAAGCAGCAACATTGTATAAAGAGCACAAGAATGAAGATTCGTAACGCGTGTGATGAAAGACGCAAGGAAAGCTTAATTGCTGATGGATGTTTGAACATTAACAGAGAAAGATACAATACCAGTGACAGCGTAGTCCGGCACCTCAAGTGTGCTAAATTGAAGGTCTCTGTGAGGTATCCAGCCAAGAAGTGGCAGAAGCTAAAGTAAAAAATGAGAGTGGGAAATAAAGTGAATCAAAGTGGTCCTGCGACATTTTAAGCCAAATCCATCGCACATATGAAAGTCTTTGATTTTTTTGATATAAAGAGGAAAGCTTAGAAAGTGGGATTACATGGTCGGAGCCCGAACAATGGAGACCAATTGTGAACATTGTGCTTAAGAGGTCCAAACCCAATGGAAGGAGACCAATTGTGAACATTGTCCTTAAGGGGTCTGAGCCCGAATGATGGAGACCAATTGTGAACATCTGCTAAAGGGGTCCGAGCCCGAAAGAGGGAGATCTGTGATCCGAGACCAATCGAGGGAGACCAATTGGGAACATTGGAGGTCATTACAACCTTGGAAGTAGCCATGCTACTATTTGCGGCACGGCTACCCCCATTCCGGGTACCGGGTCTGGGTTCCTGGAATGGGGAAATACCAGGCCATTCCAATCTTGGAGGGCCCAGTATTTCCCCATTCCAGGAACCCATCCCCATTCCCGTTCAAGCCCCCATAGGGCTCAATGGGAATGGGGAGCATGCTAACAACGGGCCCGTTGATGACGGGCCTGTTGTTAGCATGCTGGTCTGCTGGGGGACCAGCTAAGGACGCCTGGTAAAACCAGGCGTCCTTAGCGGGTCCCGCGAGGAGAACTCGTAATGAGGTGCTAGGGGGTTAACGGGGCCGACAGCTCTACCGGCCCCGTTAACCCCCTACCTCGAATCTCGTAATGACCCCCATTGTGTTAAAAGGGGGTCTGAGCCTGAAGGAGGGATACCCATGGTGACACATAATACAGGATTCTTCAGTCTGGTTTCCTGGCCTTACGCCTTTTAATCTGAAGGTTTCTGAAAAGTGACGGTTTCTCAACGGAAAGGTGAAGGGTATCTCCCGCCTTGCTCTCCCTTCTCGGTTTGCCACCTTTCTACCCTCTTTCAGCTGCCGTCTGGAAAACGCTGTTCCTTCATGTACCTTGTCTCGCTCAGCATGTGCTTTCGTGCTCCACCTTTTATCCGTGTGGGGAAGCTTAATGGAAGTCAGGTGTGAGTTGTTAACAGTAATTGCCTGACTTTGCCTGACCATAGTAGTGGTACATGTTAGGTACAATGCTCGGGTATGAGTCTGTTTTCTCCCAGAGCAGGCTGTTTATTTGAAAGTGTTCATGGAGGGAAGGGGGGGGAGTTACAGTTCCCAAGTATCCTACCTGGTAGGATGGAGTAAAAGTGTTATGGGGGGGATACAGCATCTCGCCATCAGGTGTCCCACTCCCCAAAGACCCTCACCAAGGTGATCCACCTGCACTGGTTCATCCCCAGGGTCTGGTTACAAAGGCGATAGCCGTGCCCTTGCCACCTTAGAGAGAGATCCCCAGGATCTAGTGGCTAAGACACCTTCTCGTTTCTCACACCATGCAAACACACTTGTGAACGGTGTCATAGCTCAGGCTTTGTTTCACTTTCTAAGGGATTACAGAAATACGCCTCATGGCACCAATAATAGATACCAAGCACACAACATGTTCTGCTGAACTGTCAAAATGTGGTTCCCACGTCACGATGCTCATTTGCCTCCAAATCCTGAGACAAATTTGTGTGATACACTTAAGAAACAGAAAATGAATTCATATGTGGATCGTCAAACTGTGTGATATTGTACTAGTTTGGCAACCAAGTACTTATAAAGCTCTTACTTCTTTTAAACCTCAGCTGATGACTGTAGTGCAAGTACAAGGATATATGGTTACAGCTGAAAGGAGGACAAGGGCATCACAAGAAGCTCATCCCTTTTCAAGGCATGTAAGAGCTGTGGTGTCTCAATCATGGAAGACAGAAATGATGCCGTTCCAGAGCAAAATCCTTTACTTATGATTCATAGGTGTTTCCACAGAAACATTATGAGGGAGGTAACAGACAAGATAGGGGGAAGCAAAGGGAAGTACGAGGAAGATGAAGAATGAAGAGTTCGGTAATATGGAGTCTCCAAGGTCTCTCATTTGAAAGAACCCAGAATATAAATATTATAGATTCCCAAACAGGTATTCAGAATGTACTTACTTTCTGGGTGGTGTCATTCTAGAGATGGGGAGGGCCTGTCAGACAAGGTGTTAACTGTCCCCACAGAGGGTTTGCGCAAGTTGGGGAGAGGAGGGGCACTGCCTCAACCAGCAACAGATATTTGCACTACAAAAAAGGGCAGGAAAGAGTTGAAATAATGTGGCTCCCGAGTGACATTTCTAGCCACACATGTTAACTTTTACACAATGTGGCATGATTTCTAGCATAGGCGTTGAAAAGTGTGTTTGCATGGTTTTAAATCTAGTTTGAAAAACTATGAAATTATGTTCTTTGGTGATGTGGGCACATTTGATTGCCTACTATTTTTTAAACTAGATTATATCTAGGAAGATCAAAGAAACATGATTCTTTACTCATTTCGCTTGGCTTGATTTGGCACATTCTTTCCTCATCATGGAAGATGTTATTGTTTCAGAAGTGCAAAGTCTCATTGGCGGGGACAGGCTCAATCCCAAGGTCAGGCCAATGGGCCTTATTACATGTTTGGTGGTATTTCTGCTGTAATTCTGGCAGTTTGGCTGTTTTCTGGCAGTAAGGCAGAAGAATTACCTCCAGCATTCTGCTGGAGGTTTGTCCTCCACCTTACTTCCAAACTCTTAGTTCAGCAGTGAGGTAATGTTGCGGTAATGCAGTGGTAACATTACCACTGTTTTTGGCCACACTGTCGAACTCGTAATGAGTCCTCAATGAATACTTGTAAGACCTTGTATATTGTATCACTTCTACTGCACAGCTAGTAGGCAGGTCTCATCACTTCAGATCGTGAAATAGTCAAGAGATCTCTGATGTTTGGGCTCCTGCATTGCACTGCTTCACTCATAGGCTGTTTCTTTCACCAGAGGAGCAATCCTTTCTGATTCAAATTGCTGTGGATTGTTTGATGGTAAAGGACGCTATCATCCCTGCTTCCACAATGAAAGAGTTTGTGAGCAATATTTACCCAATCGAAAAGAAGCTCCAGCATCTGACAAGCTCTTTTGGACTTTAGAAAATGTATTAATCTGAGGGGGCTTGCACTTTTGGGTGACTTTTCACTTTAAAATGGATTTGCAAAGCAGACACAGTATTGATGGACAACCGTCTCACCTATCTGGATCTCCTGCAAACCTATTTTTTTCATGATTTACCTAGATCATTAGCATTTCCTCCTTCACTCCATGTGACAAGAGGGCCTTTGGCAGTTCACCTGCCTCCCTTCAGCCTCAGCCTTTCCTCCACATTGGGTGCTTAGATCCTGTGGACAGTGTTTGCTCTATTGAGGCAACTGGGAATTTGTCTGTACATCTATTTGGACAATATCCCCATTTCATCAGATAACTATCAAGCACTTATAGTTGATCCCCTCTTGGACCACCACCTGAGCACCTGCAGCAAAGTGAGTTGTCAGTGTATCAGCCCTGGTCATGTGACTAACATGTTTCCCTTTCTTATCACAACTCCAGTCTGTCCTCCAAGTCAACAGATCATCATCAATCATTCAGTCAATTTATTCTGAAATTATATGAATCTTCGTAAACCTCAGTTGTGAATTTTTTGCCATATAGAAAGAGGCTACGATGCTTGCTGGACATACAAATGCCAACCTTTCCTTTTCAGCCTGCTTGTAGGCCCTCTCCGTATCTGTCAGGCTCCCGTTCACATCTGGTATTATTTTCCTTGGAGTGTCTTGATATGGTTCATGCTGTGCCAATATGGCCCCTAGTCCAGAAGAAACGTCATCAACAGTTAGTTCAGTACATAGGTCAGGATCAAGGTATGTGTGACAAAATGACTACAGCTCTGCCGGAGTACTGGGATAAATAGTGGCTGAACTGCCTAGTCAGCCCACACTTCTACTAAACCAGTAGTGATCCAAATCATAAAGGGAGAGAGAAAAGAATATGGCTGACAGATATACCTCTTTTACCTCTTTTGATAACATGGGCAGTGGGCATGGTATCTCTTCAGGAAAGGTGTGCGCTGATACAGTTGCAGCACAAACAACAACACGACAGTGGTACCAAAATAAAAGAATCTCCAATCAAGGACCATGGGATTTTAATAAAAGTAATCAATTCAATCAAAAAAGCAACTTTAATAAAAGTTATCAATGCAATGAATTAATTAAAATCACTAAAGTCCCACCTCTGTAAGAGAAATACAGAGAATGCAGACTGTTGGTAAGAAAGGGCACACTTGGTTGATAAACAGGGTTGTTCAAGCAAAAGGATTTCAGCAACTATGTCAGGGTGCAACTATATGTAATTAAAAAGGCAGAGAAGCAGAGCTTAAAAGTCACTATGGTCCTTGAATACCTTTTGTATCTTGTCTCTGGGGCTTAACGGTGTCTAACTGGGCTTCACTGCACTTTGCTGCAACCAAGTTGGTATCGAGGCAATTAAATTATGCAGTTCCATTGTCACATTTGTGTCGAGTTGGTTTGAGACTTGGGCTCCTGTTGGATCAAGTTGTCGCTGGGGAAGTTCAAGTCAATTCTTTCCAGCAGCTTAGTTTGGGGGTGAAGTGGACAGCAAAACAATGCTTCTGCAGAGTCCAGTCAGCGTAATTCAGTTTCTTCCACACAGTCCATGTGGCAGTCGGGCTAATGTACGTGGTCCTCTGTAATGGCTTCAGTCGGTGTCTGAATGGCTCCAATAGCGGCTCTGAAACATAGTGTGCCAAAAGCAGCATTACGGTTCTTGGAACAGCCGAAGTGATTCAAGCATGGGTGAGCTGGCTTCAATAGGTCTGGAGGTGGTAACACAGGGTTCCAGCTGCTTCTGGACTTCTGGTTTGCTGGGACGACCAATCCAGGGTCTCCAGGGACAAGATGTGTCCTTTGTCCCACCCGTCCACTCCACGAAGATGGCTGGCACCAACAGAGGGACCTTCACGTCCAGTGAACAGGATACCGGTTCCAGTGCACAGCCAAGCGAGAGGCCTTGGCCCACCAACAGTTTCACCACCACTGTTCCCTGGCAATGGTTCGGGGGCATACTCCTCCTCTGCCATAGAAGCTTCTGCCTTCACCTCTATGACAGTGGACATTTGAATAAACTGTATCCCGAATCATTCTACTTTCATAGTCTATAGATGAATCAACAAAGCCTGTTTGCTGTAAATGTCAAATAAGTTTCAAACAGCCCCATACTCGGCAGCAAGGGCGAGTACCATGCAAGTGGTACTTTCCCTTCATAAAATGTCCTTGCAATGCCATTGGGCTAGTCGATTTTGCAAGCCCTGCTTGATACCCAAAAATCTTCTTGGCATTGTTGGAACCAAACAAACCCTTGCCCTTTACGTGTCAACATCCGTAGTGGGGAACTGATGGAAGCAGAATCCTGAGTTTAGTGAGCACAGTAATTCACCTGGCCTAAGAAAGATTGCCACGCCATTACATGGGTAGGTGCTGGAGCAGACAACAGCACATCTATTTTGACAGGGTCAGGGCACATGGCATTTTTGCAAAAGATTTGTCAAAAGAACTTTGGCATTGGTTGATTGCATTTTCACTTTTCAGGTTTTATGGTAAGTGGAACTTCTTCGAAAGGCTATACATACTTGTTGCAGAGTTCTGTTGTGAGAGTCTTACTTGTTCCGAATACAAGATACTCCTACATTCTGTCCCCTTTCCTCCATACTTGTGGGGACATTCCTTCCTTGAGGACGGGACCGGAGCACTTTTGTAAAAAAGCATCAAAAAGTTTTGATTTTTGTCCTTCTTTTATTTTTACGTGGGGTACCGCACGTGACCGTAACCATGCCCTCCTGAGTTCTGCCCCGCACATCGCTCTTCAGTCCTTTTCCCTGCGCGGTCGGGCTTGACGCACTAGCATCACCGGGAAAGTATTCTTTTATTCCCATTGTCATTCCTCCTGCTCCGGTACCACGGTCATCGAGTCCTCCGTCTAAGGAGGTGTTTCAGCGCATTCCTCCACCTCATTTTCAGCTCTTCATCGACGAAAAGAAGAAACGCCCAGTAAGTTCTTTACTCTTTAGGGCGCCCCAGCCAGGGGACTCCTTTCCAGGGTCTTCCAGGACCGGGAGGGGCTTGAATAGCTCTGTTACCAGGGGTCCCCCTAAGGTGCCCCACAAGGGGCCTAATAGGCGCACCAGAGTTGTCTCTGAGGGTCCCTGCAGCGGACATGCCAAAACCAGACACTGTTCCGAGGTTCACCGTTTGGTTGCTAAAGTTCAGCCCAGTTCCTCTGTGGCTCTGGATACTGTGGTTCGCCCTGAGGTCTCTGTTTTTGGAGCTTTCTACACCGATACCGGGGTACGCCCTGAGGTCTCTGTTTCTGGAGCTTTCCACGTCGAGTCACGGCTCGAGGCCCCTCTTGAGGGAGCTAATCGTCCCGGGTTAAAACCTGAGGTTCCTCTTCTTGGAGCTCAATCGAGCACCAACAAAATTGAGGGATCCTCTTTGAGGGTCTTGTCAGTGAGGTACGTTCCTCAACCGTCCCACGCTCAGGGTCATGGTGGTACTGGTTCTGTAGAGGGGGCAAAGAAGGCAGTCCACTGGAGGCTAATTCTGGGGTAGTTCCTACGATGTCCAGTAAACATCCAAGATCTGCCAGCACGGGCTCGGCCAGGGATCCTTGTTTCAAGGCTAAAGTGTTAATTAAGTCCCCTGACTCCCCTGAGGAGACAATTGCCTCACCTTCGCCTGTGACGCAGTTCTCCTCAGGTGTCGACAAAATGGTGGCCCGACCTCCATGGTCCACGGCGGCCATTTTGGATACCTCTCTTAACCCCTTAAGTGCCAAGGACGAAATATCTCGTCTTTGACATTACCTCCGTAGTGCCAAGGACGAGATCGCTCGTCCTTTTTGGCACCCTGTTTTGAGCGATCCCTGCAAAGCAGGGATCGCAGAAAACTGTAATCCAACCCTCGTGCTATTTGATGGGTGGGTCCCCACTCACTGCCAGGGGGCTGGATGACCTTCAGTTTCACGTCGGCATGCGTAAAGCACGCTTACGTGAAAGTGAAAGTGATTTTCACCGCAGCAGCCATTTCGGGCTGCTGCGGTGAAAATGAAAGGTGAGTCTGCACCTTTCTCCTCCTCGATCTCCGGCTGTATTTCAAGCCGGAGATCGAGGGAGGTGTCGTTGGAAAGGGGAGATTCTCCCCTTTCCAACGACACCTCTTATGAAAGCATTGCTGGGTGCAGATAGGGCACAGAGTGCCCGATCCGCACCCAGCAATGCCCACTAGACACCAGGGATCTGTCTGAGAGGCGGGGGGAGGGAGGGGCTGCTTACAGTAAGCAGCGCTCTCCCTCTCCAGCCCCCAAAGCATGGGGGCACATATGTGTAGAGCCCTGGGGGCAGATGGCTGATCATCTGCCCCCAGGGAGGGGGGCAAATTGAAAAGTAAAAATGAAAATGCAATGGGATGGGGGTGGGGGTAGGGGAACCACTAGGCACCAGGGATTTTCTTACCAATGGAAGGGTGGTGGCCCTCCCCCTCCCACACCAAATGGAAAGAGGGGGCCACCCCTTGTAGCCCTCCCTGGTTTCTGCCCCCAGGCAGGACTACATGAGGTTGCCCCCATCCAAATGGAGGGGGGAAGGGCCACCAGGAATAAGTGTGCAGGCCCCCCAAAGGATGGGACCTGCAGGTTAGGGCCCCCTGGGGGCAGATGACTGATCATCTGCTCCCAGGGAATGGGGCAAAATGAATAAAACAAAGGGGAGTTTTGGGTGGGAGTGGGGAGACCACTAGCCACCAGGGATTTATTTTACAGAAAAGGGGGGTGGCGCTCTCTCCCTCACCCCAAGGGGAAATGGGGGCACCCCTTGTAGCCCTCCCTGGGGGCATATATCTGCTCCTAGGAAGGGGCATCTGTCCCCAGGGAGGGCTGAATGAGATGCCCCGCTGCATTTGGTGTGGGGGGGGGGTGGGTCACCCCCCATTACATTAGAAAATTACCTGGCGGTTTAGGGTGCCCCTTAGCCTGCCCTAAAGTGTAGTATACCATTTTTCTGCATGGGATACCCCCCTCTTATCTGCCCACAGGCAGGGCTGAATGAGTTGCCCCCCTGCATTTGGTGTGGGGGGTGAGGGTCACCCCCATTACATTAGAAAATTACCTGGCGGTTTAGGGTGCCCCTCAGCCCGCCCTAAAGTGTAGTGTACCATTTTCCATTTTTGTCTTTGTTTACCAAACTTGCCTTGGTGCAGAGGAGCACATTGGTGTGCCAATCTGGCCCCAGGGTGCCCAAAACTTACTGCCCCACCCACTCGGGGGGGCCTGTCCCACACATTTTTGGTGGCCCCCCCAGTAGGTGAGGCAGTAAGGTTTGGGCACCCTGGGGCCAGATTGGCACACCAATGTGCCCCTCTGCACCAAGGGGAGTTGAAAATGGTGGACCGCATTTTAGGGGGGCTGTGGGTCACCCCGAACCGACGGGGAATTTTCAAATGGGACGGGGTGGTGAACCCCATCCCCCCCACCCACAATGGAGTGGGGGCCATGTCATGTAGCCCTCCCCTGGCAGATATCTGCTCCTAGGAAGGGACACCTCACCCCAGGGAGGAGTGCAGGACAGCCCCCTCCCTTATCTGCCCCCAGGGAGGGCTACAAGAGATGTGTCGCCCCTCCAATTGGGTTAGGGGTGGAGAGGTGCACCTCCTTCACATTAAGACATTCCCTGGTGGTGTAGGGTGCCCCTCAGTCTCCCCTAAAGTGCAGCTTGCCATTTTCAAATATTTTCTTTGTTTACCAAACTTGCCTTGGTGCATAGGGGCACATTGGAGTGCCAATCTGCCCCAATGGGTCCAAACCTTACTGCCTCACCCACTGGGGGGGCTCTCCCACAGTTTTTGGTGGCCCTCTCCCCTCCACCCCAAATGGAAGGGGGTGTTTGTAGGAGGCCCAGGGAGGCCTCCATGAGGTTCCCCTGCCACCCATTTGGGGTGAGGGGGGAGAGGGCCACCAGAAATTGTGGGACCGGCCCCCCAATGGGTGGGGCAGTAAGGTTTGGGCACCCGGGGCCTGATTGGCACACTATTGGGCCCATCTGCGCCAAGGGGAGTTGGGTTGCCAAAGGATAAAAGTGAAAATGGTAGACCGCATTTTAGGGGGGGCTGTGGGGCACCCCAAACCAACAGGGAATTTTCTAATGGGAAGGGGTGGTGACCCCCCCCCCACCCACAATGGAGTGGGGGCCATGTCATGCAGCCCTCCCGGGGGCAGATATCTGCTCCTAGGAAGGGACATCTGACCCCAGAGAGGAGTGCAGGACAGCCCCCCCCCTTATCTGCCCTCAGGGAGGACTACTTGAGATGCACCACCCCTCCAATTGGGGTGGGGTGGTGTAAGGGATTTCAATAAGGCACACACCCAAGTCTCGCCTAGCATGTAGTGTCCAAATGAAACACTTATTTATTTTTGTCTAAAAGTTCAACATTCTGAATGATATACCACTCATATCACACCCTTCTCAAAATACCCCTAGGTTACACTGCGCCAGGAAACAGGCTAGTTGTAAAGGTGATTATTTATTTATCTACTTAGAAATTAAAATCACAATATATTTTTAATAGGTAACAACAATCACCAATGGGGTGACAGGAACAATGAATAAGATCTTTAATGCACTTGGAATCAAGTAAGGAACACAAAAAGAATGCAGCAAAGAAAAGAATACTTTCAGGTTGGTTTGGAATAGATAGGACTATGGTTAGAGGTTGCCCCTGCAACACCCTTCAACCCACCAATAGGCAATTTAAATAGATGTGATAAGAGAGCAGATACTCAGGAATAACACAGACCAAACAGAATATCACTCCCACCTTCCCCCTTTAAACACAAGAGAAAAACGGTTTTGACTTTTCAACTTCAGGATGGCTTTGAAATTGGCTGAGCAAAAACACTAAATATGGTCAAAAATGCTTAAATTATTATAGATTTCTACAGGAGCCGCTCTGAACAGATGCAAGCAAGCAAAAGCAATGATTTAATCAAAAGAAAACATTTGGAATCTCAAAAGCAAAGTGGGAAATAATTTAAATGCGATTCAAACGTGTAAACTTTTGAGAAACGTAAATTTGCGGCAAACTTTTACTTATGCGATTTTTTGATATAACGGGTCAATCACACTGTTTCGCTGTTCCTTGGGTTGTGGATGTAGCTAAGGATGTTAGGTATAAGTGGGAGTTGAAATTTCGTTTCTATCTTAAAGATGGAGGGAGTTATGGATGTTTTAGTGAGAGGTGTTTTTCGAAAATAAAGACACAAATTCGGAAAAGGACTTCAGTTTAAAATCAGAAAATATGGTTATGCTTTTACTCAAGACTAGAGCGTTCAGCCTAGACAACCAAGTTGGGACAAAGTAAGCTCTGAGACTGATTCATG
The DNA here is from genome assembly GCF_040938575.1 of Ambystoma mexicanum. Classification (NCBI taxonomy): domain Eukaryota; kingdom Metazoa; phylum Chordata; class Amphibia; order Caudata; family Ambystomatidae; genus Ambystoma; species Ambystoma mexicanum. The sequence goes on from NC_090929.1 coordinate 459,661,886, forward strand.
ACTTCAGTAACAGATCCCCATCACCTTCACCGGCGTAACCAGTCCAAACTTTCGAAGTGGGATTTATGGATCCGAGTTACACAAATAAAAATGAATATGAAAATGACGCTTAGCAATAGACAGGATAGAATAGCACTGAAGATTCTGTCCTGTTAACGGTTATGACAGTAAGGATAGTTCAAAGATTGGGTTGGGACAAGATAATGCAAGGTAGACAATAGTGTCTAGCGTTCTGTTAATAACCACAATCCTCTGGGATTTAAGGTTTTTGGCCCATCAAGATTCTGGTCAATGGATCGGTCTATCAGGGAAGGACAGCACATCAGTCTCAGGACAGGATCAGCTAGACCGGTCACCGGAACTGCACAGGATCGGCCCTTCTTGTTTCTGGGTATTTCAAATCAGCGTGATGGCGAATTCATCAGGCACGCATTCGTGGTAGCAAGCCAAATAGTTTCAGGATGCTAGTTTCAGGATGCTTTCCCACACCACAGTGCTATACTGGGTTTCGAGGATAAGTTGAGGATTGAGGCCTTGCTGAAAATGGTTCAGCTATTGCTTGGCCTGGTCCTTGGCATCTGGATCTTGAAGGATGTTGAATGCTGGATGTTGAATGCAGGATCCGAGTGCTTCACTGGAATCCGAAGAGAGCGTCTGTATGTGTTGTCAGATGTCTCTATTTATCCTTTCAAATGACATCTCAAAAATGGGTGTATGGGCCGGCTTCACTAAGCTTGCCCCTGTCAATTGGGATTGGATCAGAGCCTCATCTCCGCATTGCACCCGAGTGATTGGCTCAGGGACAGATGATGTTAAATTTATGGCTTGGTTTTTACAATCCTTAGAAACCTCCCCTAGCCACTAGTATCAAAATCAAATTTTGTCCTAAATACATATTTATACATTTGTAACCTCTACAAAAATCACATACAAGGATTACATATATTATGGAGTATCTGTTCCTCAAAATCCCGCAGCTGTGAGATCTTGTTTCACCTTTTTACAGCATTTTGTCCATTTCACCATGAAAACATTTTCCAAACTTTCCCCAAATTTCTAAAAATGTGTGTGTTTACCATTACCATAGGAATGTGTGTGCAACGTTTAACAATTCTAGCATAAATACAGTTCCCATAAAACCACATATATTGCCATTCCTGTTCAGAATATGCTACAGAGTTCCTCCACGTTTTGACATGTAGGGCCAAAAATAAAATTAACAACTCTGCCCTTTTTATATTTTTTCACCATTTTTGATAGCAAGTTATGAGTCTCTAAAAATGTTAATTACATATTCTTTAACAGCAAATGGTCCGCCTTTTGTCTGTCTCAGGAGCTCAAGGAGTGGCCCCCACCTTTGGGATTTCCTTCAGCAAGCCACGTTTATGACCTCTTCACACTTCCATTTCCTGGCCTGGAGGATCTGCCATTGTTCAGTCTCTGGCTGCAGACAAAAGTCTGTCCTACCCCCACAATTATCATATGTCAGTGAGTATCTGCTGAGAGGAATGCCCTCCCCCTGGGTGGGAACCTGTTTTTCCACTTCTGGCAGGGCCAGTCAGGCTAGGTTAATCCTTAATTTCTTGATTTAAAATCCAGAAGAAAACAAACTTGTTGTATCAGATGACATAGTTAAATTACATTCTTAGATTTAAACCGGTGGGATCAAAAATAACTGAAATCTGTGTTTCTTTCAATAACAGTCCTTTTATAGTTGCTAATCCGGCAGATTTTTAGTTTAGATAACTTTAAAGTTTAATCAGAAGAGCCTATTTGACAGGAGCTGTCATTCACAGGTAGCCCAGTGTGGCCGTACACAGATTTTTGACAGGAACTGTCATTCACAGCAGTCAAATTTTGCTGAGAAGGTGTATTGCTCTTAACCTTTCAGGACTTTGTACATTCACAGTGCTTCCTTAGGTTAAATGAACTTTAGCGTCAAGCAAGATTTTGGGTGTTGGGAAGTGTTATGTAGAGGCATTTTGGAGTTTCAGCAGTTGCCTGTTCATTGACCCAGTCTAGTGATCTCTTCTCATGAAAGTCCATCACCAGCTGGGTCATGATGCATTTCAGGAGTGCATGAAAGAAGGTATTGATGAACTCCCTACTGTCTGTGCGCACCCTCCTGGTGGTCTGTGCAAAGGCACGTTTTAACTCTTGTACGAATTCTTGTGTGGCCTGGTCTTCCCCACATTATAGATTGTAGGCCACCTTGCGGGCCTCCTGAGGGTTTCTATGTATGGAAAAATGCTTTAAGATGGCTGCCCTATAGGTGGACCATCTTGCGTGGTTCGGATCCTCCAGCCCTGCAAAGATGCTAGAGTATTCAGGGGAAAATGTCCACTTGACATATTGAATACAACTTTGGCTCTCCTTAAGGTGGAAAGTATCCATCATTTGCTCATACAACGCAAGGTGCTCCCGAACTGAATATTTGGCATTTTTATGATAGGGAGTAATGACGCTCCTAATGGCCTTGATTTGTTTCAGGGGATCTTTCAGTAGGGCCCTCTTAATTTTGTTGGCCTTTTTAGTTTTGGTCACCCTTGTCCACTCATCTTCTAATTCAGAGGCACTGCTACAGGAGGTGGCTATCTGATCCTCTAGGCTCTCCCTGATTCTGCGAGCTTGCTGAATGTGGGGGCCTAGTCTCTTGAGACCTGTGATTCTCAGAAGAGTCTTCTGACTCTCCCTTGCTCCCAGGATTGGCTGATTACCCCCCCACCCCCACTGCCCTAGCTGGGAAGAGGTTTTTAAGATACCATTTGTGAGCCTGGTTTCATGGCGTTCCCCATCAAATTTGACCGACTAATCCCTTGGTAGTCGGTATTTTTGAGGATCCAATTCTCTGATTCTCCCCTCACTGGAGTCTTCCTGATCGGAGAGGCTAGCCCTAACATTTGGGGATCTGTACATAGATGCCCGCCCATCCATTTCTGGGAATGCTGATCTGTCAGTCCCCTATTTTCCATTGTGCTGAAGTCTACAATCCCTGTGGCCCTTGGTTCATATGAGCCAGTGGATGTCATGTATGGGCACTCGTTCCTTTCCAAACCACGGGCTTGTGTCCCTTTAATAAGCGTGAAACCTGGTGCCTGGAAACTGGCATGGCAACGTTGGCGTCCGCTCTACTCCTCCCACGGTCCACGCAGAGTAGCGCGCTGCGTTGTCATGTGACTTGCCTCCTCAACGCAAACTCAAACCTTGCTGCTGTGGTGTGTTTGTTATTTCTCCAGCATGGGGTCTGGCATGGATTCACATGCTCATGAATATTCCCCGTCGTCAGGCCGGGAATCCTCGGTATAGAAAAAATCAGTATCAGTTTCGGTTCTGATCTGTCTTTCTCAGTAGTAACCAATCACTGGTCTCTGGGTCATACTGCCCCAGACAATGACTGCCCTCTCCCTAAGCCCCACCCCTGGCAGCCATCCTCAAATTTTTACCACACGTTCAAGTGTTGGGAGTCCTCGTGCTTAGCTCTCGAGCTTTTGCTGCGTTTTCGGGAGATTTTCTCATTTTTTCGGTTAAAAGAGCCTCAAGCTCCACCGTTGCTACTTCCGATCAACGGGGATCCGTTTTTTGGAGTTTTCTACGCCCCTCAAGGGTGAAGATTTCGTCGAGTTGCGCTTTTGGAGGATAACAGAAGTTCCGAGGCCTACCCCGGACATGGCCCAGGAGAAAGGGAGCTTGACGCCCGGGAAGCTATTCAGGACCTGCCCTGGATGCCAGCTTCAGAACGTTTTCAAGGAGGACGAGCATTCGTTATGCCTCTACTGTCTCCATGAGGACAAGACGCACAAGGAAAAAGACTGTGCGTTTTGTGGAAACATGTCGGAGTGGACCATGAAGGATCGCCACCTCCGTCTCGCCAACTGGCTGGAAGGTAAGAGTCCGCCAGGCGAGAAGAAGAAGAAGTCCGAGCGGTCTTCTAAGTCCTGTGAGGGTGCTCCGGCGACGGGGGCCCAACAAAAGGCTAAGCACCGCGAGTCTGCGGGCACCGGGAGCGCCGAACGGTCGGGCTCCTTGGCTGCCAGGCAGGGCGCACCCTCCCCGGCACCATCGACCACGAGCCAATGCTCTGGCTCGGGTAAGAGGAAGTCCGAGAACCCGGCGAAGCTTCTGGAGAGGCCCCGGTCGATCTCGAAGACTCCGGCAGAAGGGGAGCGAGGCTCGGACCCTCCCCCGAAGGTGAAGGCCCCAGGCGTACAGAAGGTGACGTTGGCCGTGATTCACCCTGCTAGGACCTCGATTGAGGATGTCGCCGCAGCCCTGGCTCAGCCTGTGGAGGCTACACCAGTGGAGGCGCCCTCAGGTACCAGAGTCTCCCTGCCACCGCGGAGGGAGTCGTCTTTCAGGCCCATCGAGAAGATCCCCACAAAGTCCTCGTTGGAAAGGGGGGGGTGTGGTGGCCATCGTGGATACGGACACGACCTCTGAAGAGGAGCTCATCCAAGTCGTGGAGGAGACCCAGCCCATCGGGAGGGATCCCGACGAGGGCGACGACGAGAGCGACGGTGATGCAGACAAGGCTCCTCAAGAGCCCTCTCTCCCTTCGTTTCCGGCGCCGCAGGACACCTCGGCGCCCATTTTGTCAGCCATCCAGTCCTTATGCTCGGAGATAAGGACTAGGTTGCCCCTTCCCCCAACGGAGGAGCCTGAGCCAGACCCGACGGAGGATCCGGAGCCAGGACCTTCGGGGAGCCCACCGCTTAAGAGGAGGAGGACGCATCCTAGGCCTTCTCTCCCACCTCTGCGGCCTTCTCTGCCTTCCCCCCGGTCCACTACCCACGGGGATGATACAGGCATGGACACGACTACGACGGGTACGGATGACAACGGAGGCGATGACGGGACGTGTCTCCCATCGCCCCCTGCCCGGGCATCCCCGCCCAACGAGATTGGATCCTTCCATTCAATGATCTCCAGGGCATCCGAGCTCTTCCAGCTCTACTCCAAGGAAAAGAAGAAGGAGGGGTTCCTTTACCAGCAGCGTGAGGCTAAAAGGAAGACGGTCCTCGCCGTACCGCTTCTTGATGACATCTGGGATGAGGGGCTCGCCCTCCTCAAGAACCCTGCCACGGCTCCTGCAAAGAGGGACCGGTACGAGAAGAAGTACCAGGTCCCCGACGCTGCCCCCTTGAGCCTTAGGGTGCAAACTACCCCGAACTCGGTCATTTCGGCGGCGGCCAAGAAGAAAGCGGGAGGGGCATCGGCCTCGACTTCAACCTCCCCTCCGGACGGCGAGGGTAGGAAACTGGATGCGATGGGACGACGGGTCATCTCATCTGCAGCGATGACCATCAAGGCGGCCAACGCCCTGGCCATCGTAGCCCGCTACGACAGGGAGTTGTGGTTCAAGATCGCCCCTCTGTTGGACTTCCTTCCGGATGCCAAGAGGGCTGAGGCCCTGGAAATCTTGCAGGAAGGTGAGATTGCCTCGGTCCATGCCATTACGGTGGCTGCGGACATCGCCGACACCGGTTTCCGTCAGTTGGGCAACGGCGTTTGCCTGAGACGACGAGGATGGCTCAGGGCGACGGATTTCCGCCAGGACATTCAGACCAAGGTTTTGGACATGCCCTTCGATAGGAACAACCTTTTTGGCAAGGCGGTTGATGAATCCCTTCAGGCGATCAAGACGGACACGGAGACGGCCCGTGCACTGGGTGTGCTCCAACAGCGACGGCCGTCCTTTCGGAGCTCCGGAGGCAGACAGGGTGCCTCCAAGGGAGCCGGCAGCAGTTCCTCTACTTACCATCAAGCGGCAAGGTCTTCTTCGCAGGAGGCCTACAGGGGACGCGGCAAGTCAGGTGGATCCCGCCGTCGTCGCCAAGGTGGTCAAGGAGGCAAAGCGGCCTCCAAGCAAGATTGAACCGTCCGTTGGGTCGGGCCCCCGCCGAAGCACCCCTGTGGGATGCCGGCTGACGAAGTTCGTCGGCGTGTGGGAGTCCATCTCCACCGACCGTTGGGTGCTGGACGCCCTGTCCCTGGGGCACGCCCTCGAGTTCCAGAAGAGGTGCCCCCGCATTCCTCCCGTGGCCAGGAAGGAAAATCACATCCCTCAACTGCTGTTGGAAGTACGGGCGATGCTCAGGAAAGGTGCCATCGAGCTCGTCCCGAAGAGGCTTCGGGGCTCCGGAGTTTACTCAAGATACTTCCTTGTGAGGAAGAAGACAGGAGGATGGCGTCCCATCCTGGACCTGCGACGACTAAACAAATACATCAAGGCAGAGAAGTTCCGGATGGTCACCCTCCAGCACGTGCTGGGACAGCTGGAGGAGGGCGATTTCCTGTCGTCCTTGGACTTGGAGGATGCTTACTTCCACATCCCTATTCTAAAGAGGCACCGAAAGTTCCTCAGGTTCGTGGTCAAAGGGTGGCACTACCATTTCAAGGCCCTCCCGTTCGGATTAAAATCAGCGCCCAGGGTGTTCACCAAGTGCCTAGCACCGGTGGCGGCGCGGCTGCGCCTGCAGGGGATCCACATCTACCCCTACCTGGACGACTTGCTCATACGGGCAAGAACAAGGGAGCTCGCCGTGGAACACACTGCGAAGTCCGTCCAGCTGCTCATGAACCTGGGGTTCTCCATCAACTTTCCAAAATCCCACCTGGTCCGTCGCAAGTTGCCCTGTTTCTGGGAGCACAGCTCGACACAGTGGCGCGGCGGGCCTCTCCGTCGGAGGAAAGGATAAGGACCATCCTAGCAAAGGTGCAACGTCTACTGGCCACGGATGTGGCCAGAGTGAGGTCTATCAAGTCCCTCCTCGGAATGATGTCCTCCTGCATTTACCTGGTGCCCCATTGCAGACTTCGGATGCGGCCCTTGCAAGAATTCCTCGACGCCCACTGGATCCAGACGACGGGCAGCTTCGAGGACAGGATCTCGCTCGATGAAACGTTCCATCAGGCGATACGATGGTGGGGTGTCCGCACTCTTCTGACAGCGGGAACAGGCTTCCTAGCCCCGCCCCACCAGGTGACGGTGACGACGGATGCCTCCCTGGAAGGTTGGGGAGCGCACACCGGGGGCCTCCATGCGAGAGGCCTTTGGTGCTCGGAGGAGAAGACTCTCCACATCAACATCTTGGAGCTCCGCGCAGTGTTCTGGTCCCTCAGGTCCTTCCTTCCTTCCCTCAAGGGCAAGGTGGTGAGGATCTTCACCGACAACACCACCACAATGTTTTACATTCGGAAGTAGGGCGGAACCAGATCCCCTGCCCTGTCCAAGGAAGCCCAGGATCTGTGGCATTGGGCCATCGTCCCAAGGGAAGTTTCTGGTACCCTTTCATCTGGCAGGGATAAAAAATACCATCGCCGACTCACTCAGCAGGGAGCTGCGCTCGTGCCATGAGTGGGAACTGCGCTAGGATCAAGTGGACCGACTCTTCCGATGATGGGGCGAACCCCAGATCAATCTCTTCGCGACGGCGGCGAACTCCAAGTGCCGGAGGTTTGCCAGCAGGTTTCCCCAACCGAGGAGCATGGGCGATGCTTTCTCGTTCCCCTGGGACGGCCTGTTCCTTTATGCATTCCCGCCGTTGCCGTTGCTACTCCGGCTCATCAACCAGCTCAAGAGGTCCCGGTGCAGGATGATCCTCGTCGCACCGGCGTGGCCGAGGTAGATCTGGTTCCCGGACCTTCTGGACTTGTCAGCGTCCACACCAGTCAAGCTGCCGACAGACGCGGATCTTCTCTCCAGAGAAGGAGGCGCCATTCTTCATCACGAACCGGAGTCGCTGAACTTGCAGGCCTGGCTCCTGCAGCACTAGAGTTTGGAGGATACGACATCCCGGCCGAGTGCAGAGAGGTTCTTGCAAAGGCAAGGGCATCCTCAACTCTCAAGTGCTAAGGACACAAATGGAAGAGGTTCTCTGTCTGGTGCCGGGCACAGAAGATTAACCCTCTGCGGATTACGGCCCCTCAAGTATTGCGTACCTACTGTCTTTGGCCAAGTCTGGCTGCCGTCTCGCGTTACACCAGAACTACAGGAAGGGCGTCCTTGTGGTCTCATCGTCTGGTGAAGGAATTTATGAAAGGACTGTTCCGATCATTCCTGCCAGTGAAGGCCCCTGCCCCGGCGTGGGAGCTAAACGTGGTACTAGCTAGGCTCATGGGGGCCCCATTCGAGCCTATGCATTCAGTGCCGTTGAAGTTTCTGTCGTGGAAGACAGCATTCCTCGTGGCCATCACCTCTGCATGACGAGTGGGAGAGATCCAGGCCCTGTCTTGCAAGCCTCCATACTTGACTTTTCACGACACGAGGGTGGTGCTGAGGACGCACCCCTCCTTCATGCCCAAGGTGCCGTCGGACTTCCACCTCAACGAGCCCTTGGTGTTGCCAGTTTTCTTCCCGTCGCCTTTGTCGCCGGCTGAGAGGACTCTGCACTCGCTAGATGTAGCTAGAGCGCTGAAGTTCTACGTGGACCGCACGAAGAGTTTCCGGAAGACATAACAGCTGTTTGTGAACTTTGGACCTGTGAATCAAGGGAAGGCTCTCTCGAAGACTTCCATTTCCAGATGGCTCTCCGGCTGCATCATGCACTGTCACCGGTTGGCAAACCGACCGCTGCCCGGCCGTCCGAGAGCCCATTCGACCAGATCGATCGCTGCTACTACGGCGTTGCTGTCTGGTGTGCCCCTGCTCGACATCTGCAGGGCTGCTACGTGGAGGTCGACGCACACCTTCACGAGATTCTACTGCGTGGACCGGGATTCCAGGGAGGAGTCCAGAGTCGGCCAGGCAGTGCTGCGCAACCTGTTCGCCTAAGGTGAGCCTGGTGAGGAGGTAAGAGTTGCTTAATGTTGAGTTGTTGTATTGCTTGATATTGAGCCTTTTGCCACCTCCCGTGATTGTGCATGTCTATACTGCTATGTATTCTTATATTCATGAGCATGTGAATCCATGCCAGACCCCATGCTGGAGAAGGAACAAGTTACTTACCTGTAACTGTTGTTCTCCAGCATGGGTCTGGCATGGATTCACATGCGAACCCTCCCTCCTACCCCTCTGCGGCTCTTCACTTGGTCATACTGCCACTTCACGTGCTACCAAATCTGAGGATGGCTGCCAGGGGTGGGGCTTAGGGAGAGGGCAGTCATTGGCTGGGGGCAGTATGACCCAGAGACCAGTGATTGGTTACTACTGAGAAAGACAGATCAGAAACGAAACTGATACGGATTTTTTCTATACCGAGGATTCCCGGCCTGACGACGGGGAATATTCATGAGCATGTGAATCCATGCCAGACCCATGCTGGAGAACAACAGTTACAGTTAAGTAACTTGTTCCATCTCACATTTGCAGGTCCGGCCTCAAACTGCTGTTGTGTTTTCCTACATCCATTCCTCCTTTGGCATTTGGCATCTCGACCTGTGTTGCTCCATTGGTACCCCTGGATTTCCATCGGCATCCATTCTTTTCTCCAATTGATCGCTCTGGTTCTTTCTTCAAATCAAAACCAGAGGGGTACATTGGGAAGAAGAATTCATCGGCTACACTACGTGGGCAATCTGATATCTGACAGTGGACATGAGGGTGGCAGAGTACATGGAACTGAAGGGGTTAAAGTCCCTGATGACAGGGGCCCTGAGGTTATGCTCAGGTGTTTCTCTGTCCCTTCTTACTTCATCTCTTTCAGCCCCTATTCCCTGATGACATGCCAACATCTGACCCTTTTGCTCCTCTATTAAGGCCTTACTGGTCTCAATGATTTGCTCTTGTACAGCTATGTTTGTGGAGACTGTCATTCTTTTCACAGAGAGCCTCATGGTTTCTCTGTGCTTCCTGACTGGATTGGAAATACTGGGCTAATTTTTACTGCAGGAGACTCGCCTCGTAGGTTTGGTCTTTTTTTGCAGTGTCTGTACATGGGTATTTTGCTCTGCATTATTTTGCTGCAAGAGAGCCAGATCTTCTTCAGTTTGGCGATATACTCCCTAGCCTCTGTTTCAGATTCTTGGCTATCCTGGAGCCTTTGCTCTGCAGAATCCAGATTGGTCTGGATTTTCTGCAGTGCTTCCCCTTGTTTCTGTGTCAAATCTATTAAGTCTGCATGCTTTTCCTGTATGATTCCTATGTGGAGGTACAGGTAGGCTGCTATTTTGGCAATTTTGCACTGCTCCTCTTTTATTTTTGGGGCCATATAAAGCTTGCTAAGAGCTTGATGTAATGGACCCTTGTCCTGTCAGGTATCAAGGTTGATTGCAGTGACTTGTTGTTTTATCTCCTGCAGCCATACCTGTTCATCCTGTTCTGGCCACTCACTGTTGACAAACAGATTGTGCAGGAAGTGTTCCCTAGCAATATTAATTTCCACTGGGGTCGCCATCCCGGAAATATTCATTTCCTTCTGACTTATCTCGGGGTTAATTTACTTTTGCAAACAGGCCCAATTCTTTTGAGTATTTCTTTTGAGGGGTGCTTGTACAGTGTAGCACAGTATGCCAACCCAACAAGGTGTATGTACCCCGCTGACTAGTATTCTATGCTAGACTGTCATGAGTGGTATGTCAAATTCAGTATCCCGGTCACGAGCCCCCAAGGTGTAAGGGATTTCAATCAGGCACACACCCAAGTCTCGCCTAGCATGTAGGGAGCAAATGAAACCCTTATTTATTTTTGTCTAAGAGTTCAATATTCTGAATGATATACCACTCATATCACACCCTTCTCAAAATACCCAGGTTACACTGAACCAGGAATCAGGCTAGTTGTAAAGGTAATTATTTATTTATTTACTTAGAAATTAAAATAACAATATATTTTTAATAGGTAACAACAATCACCAGTGGAGTGACAGGAACAATTAATAAGATCTTTAATGCACTGAGAATCAAGTAAGGAACACAAAAAGAATGTAGCAAAGAAAATAATACTTTCAAGTTGGAATAGATAGCACTATGGTTAGAGGTTCCCCCTGAAACAACCCTCAACCCACCAACAGGCAATTTAAATAGATGTGAGGAGAGAGCATGTACTCAGGAATAACACAGGCCAAACAGAATATCACTCCCACCTTCCCCCTAACACAAGAGAAAAACAGATTTGACTTTTCAACTGTCAGGATGGCTTTGAAATTGGCTGAGCAAAAACACTAAATATGGTCAAAAATGCTTACATTATTATACAATTCTACGGGAGCCGCTTTAAACAGATGCAAGCAAGCAAAAGCAATGATTTAATAAAATGAAAACATTTGGAATCTCAAAAGCAAAGTGGGAAATAATTTAAATGCGATTCACAAGTGTTAAACCTTTGAGAAACGTAAATTCGCTGCAAACTTTTACTTATGCAATTTTTGATATAACGGGTCTATCACACTGTATCCATATGGTTATGGGTTGTGGGTGTAGTAAGGATGTTAGGTATAAGTTGGAGTTCAAATTTCATTTCTATCTTAAAAACTGAGGGAGTTATGGAGGTTTTAGTGAGAGGTGTTTTTCGAAAATAAAGGCACAAATTGGAACAAGGACTTCAGTTTAAAATCAGAAAATATGGCTATGCTTTTACTCAAGAGTAGAGCGTTCAGACTTGACAAATAAGTTGGGACAAAGTAAGCTCTGAGACTGATTCATGACTTTAGTAACAGATCCCCATCACCTTCCCCAGCGGAACCAGTCCAAACACTCGAAGTGGGATTTATGGATCTGAGTTACACAAATAAAAATGGCTATGAAAATGACGCTTAGCAATGGACAGGATAGAATAGCACTAAAGATTCTGACACTATTACCGGTTATGACAGCAAGGATAGTTCAAAGATTGGGTTGGGACAAGATAATGCAAGGTAGACAATAGTTCTCTAGCATCCTGTTAATACTCACAATCCACTGGGATTTAAGGTTGTTGGCCCGTCAAGATTCTGGACAATGGATCGGTCTATCAGGGAAGGACAGCACATCAGTCTCAGGACAGGATCAGCTAGACCGGTCACTGGAACTGCACAGGATCTGCCCTTCTTGTTTCTGGGTATTTCAAATCAGCGGGGTGGCAAGTTCAGCAGGCATGCATTCGTGGTAGCAAGCCAAATAGTTTCAGGATGCTAGTTTCAGGATGCTTTCCCACACCACAGCGCTACACTGGGTTGCGAGGATAAGTTGAGGATTGAGGCCTTGCTGAAAATGGTGCAGCTATTGCTACGCCTGGTCCTTGACATCTGGATCTGGAAGGATGTTGAATGCTGGATGTTGAATGCAGGATCCGAGTGCTTCGCTGGAATTCGAAGAGAGAGTCTGTATGTGTTGTCAGATGTCTCTATTTATCCTTTCAAATGACATCACAAAAATGGCTGTATGGGCCTGCTTCACTAAGCTTGCCTCTGTGAACTGGGATTGGATCAGAGCCTCATCTCCACCTTGCACCTGAGTGATTGGCTCAAGGACAGATGATGTCAAATTTATGGTTTGGTTTTTACAATCCTTAGAAACCTCCTCTAGCCATTAGTATCAAAATCGAATTTTGTCCTAAATACATATGTATACATTTGAAACCTATACAAGGATTACATATATTATGGAGTATCTGTTCTTCACAATCCCGCAGCTGTGAGATCTTATTTTGCCTTTTTGCAGCATTTTGTCCATTTCACCATGAAAACATTTTCCAAACTTTCCCCAAATTTCTACAAATGTGTGTTTACCATAGGAACGTGTGTGCAGTGTTTAACAATTCTAGCATAAATGCAGTTCCCATAAAACCACATATATGCCATTCCTGTTCATAATATGCTACACATTTCCTCCACGTTTTGACATCTAGGACCAAAAATTAAATTGACAACTCTGCCCTTTTTATATTTTTCACCATTTCTGATAGCAAGTTATGAGTCTCTAAAAATGTTCATTACATATTCTTTAACAGCAAATGGTCCACCTTATGTCTGTCTCAGGAGCTCAAGGAGTGGCCCCCACCTTTGGGATTTCCTTCAGCAAGCCAAGTTTACAACCTCTTCACACGTCCATTTCCTGACCTGGAGGATCTGCCATTGTTCAGTCTCTGGCTGCAGACAAAAGTCTGTCCTACCCCACAATTATCATATGTCAGTGAGTATCTGCTGAGAGGAATGCCCTCCCCCTGTGTGGGAACCTGTTTTTTCACTTCTGACAGTGCCAGCCAGGCTAGGTTAATCCTTAATTTCATGATTTAAAATCTAGCAGAAAACAAACTAGTTGCATCAGATGACATAGGTAAATGACATTCTTATATTTAAACCGGTGGGATCAAAAACAACTGAAATCAGTGTTTCTTTCAGCAACAGTCCTTTTATATTTGCTAATCCGGCAGATTTTTAGTTTAGATAACTTTAAAGTTTAATCAGGAGAGCCTATTTGACAGGAGCTTTCATTCACAGGTAGCCCAGTGTGGCTGCACACAGATTTTTGACAGGAACTGTCATTCACAGGCAATCCAAATTTGCTGAGAAGGTGTATTGCTCTTAACCTTTCAGGACTTTGTACATTCACAGTGCTTCCTTCGGTTGAATTAATTTTAGCGCCAAGCAAGATTTTGAGTGTTGGGAAGTGTTATGTACAGGCACTTTGGAGTTTCAGCAGCAAAGCAAATGTCATTTACAGGCAAATTTTGGAGTTTCACTGGCAAAGCGCTACTGCTCCCTCGGTACCCCTTGTTTACTTGTCATGGAGCCCACTGGCACTTTTTCTGCAGCGTGTGCTCTGTTCCGCCACACATGCACCATGGGTGGCAGGTTTTGCAGCCATCTTTTTGTGTGTTGAAACTGTGGTTTTGGAGATTTTGTCGCGCCCAAGGGTTTTGCCACCATTTTACTGTTTCTTGCACCATAGATAGTATAGTGATGCCGCATAGTATAGCAGAGTGGGTCAATACATCCCACAGTGGAGAGGTGCATTCCCCCATTACATTTCAAAATGTTTGGGCAGTTTAGGGTGCCACTCAGCCCCCCTAAAGTGCAGCCTGTATTTTCAATTTGTTTCTTTGTTTACCAAACTTCCCTTGGCGCAGATGGGCACATTGGTGTGCCAGTCTGCCCTCAGGGTGCCCAAACCCTACTTCCCCATCCATTGGGGGGCCTGTCTGATGTTTTGGTGTGGGCTTCTCCCCCCACCCAAATGGAGTGTGAGGGGGCACCTCATGCAACCCTCCTGGGGGCAGATATCTGCCCGTAGGAAGGGGCAAATGGGTTTTCAATGCGGGGGTGAGGTTCAGTAGACCACCAGGGATGGCTTGCAAGGGAGGGGCATGCTATTGATTTTTTTTTGCTGGTGTGACCGTAGGTAACACATGTTTTTTGTTTTGTTTACAGCTTTTTCTGCGCGAGCAGCTGCAGCGTTATGTGAGTACAATGTTTTATTATTCTATGGTTAGGGCCCTTTGTCAGTGGGGTGGGTGAGACTGGGGCTGGATTGTTGGTGGTGTGGGTGGGAATGGGCCGTCTGGGCAGATATTTTGGTGGGCTGGGACACAATTGAAAAGCCAGGCCACAAATTGCCCCCCATGCCAGCAGAACATTGGTGTTTCCCTGGGAGCGGATCCCTCCCATGTGGGTTGTTCGTCTGCAAGCCCAGGCTCCACCTCTAGCTGTGCTACGTTACAGATGTCACCTCCGGGAGGAATAGGGATCCTGGGCCATGTGTTGTTGGCATTGTGTTTCGGTGGGTGAGCCGAGTGAAATGTGCTGGAAAATTGTTTTTTTTCCGTACATTTAGGACTTTGCCAGGGTTTCTGGGTAATACATTCTGGGCCGATTTCCGCAAGTCAGACCTCTGCGGATTCCCACTGGTGTCCTCTTTTCGGAAATGCATGGGGTTCCCTGTTTTCCTTGGTGGCTTGGACAACCTAGGCCCAAATCTGTAGGGTGTGCGCATGAGCAGAATTCCTAAAATGATGCTTTGCCGAAAGACTTAGTGTTAACCGTGTTTTAGGCTTTCCCCTTTGCGCCCATGTAGGTGCACCCACACATGTGAGGTACCGTTTTCATCGGGACACCCCTGGCAACGCGGGACGGTAGGCCATGTGTTGTAGGCGGCGTGTTTCGGTGGGTGAGCCGAGTGAAAGTTGCGGAAAATAGTTTTTATTCGCCACATTTCAGACTTTGCCGGGGTTTCTGGGTAATACATTCTGGGCCGATTTGCGCAAGCCAGACCTCTGTGGATTCCCACGGGTGTCCTCTTTTCGGAAATGCATGGGGTTCCCTGTTTTCCTTTGTGGCTTGGACACCCTCGGCCCATATCTGTATGGTGTGCCCGTCTGGAAAAATCATGAAATTCAGCTGTCGGAAAAGACTTGGGGTTAGGGGTCTTTTAGGCTTTCCCCTTGGCACCCATGTAGGTGCACCCACACATGCGAGGTACTGTTTTCATCGGGACACCTGTGGGAATTTGGTGGGTGAGCCGAGTGAAATGTGTGGAAAATTGTTTTTTTTCACCATATTTCAGACTTTGACAGGGTTTTTGGGTAATATACGGATGTCTTCTTTTCAGAAATGCATGGGGTTCCCTGTTTTCCTTTGTGGCTTGGACACCCGAGGCCCATATCTGCATGGTGTGCCTGTCTGCAAAAATCGTGAAATTCAGCTGTCGGAAAAGACTTGGGGCTAGGGGTCTTTTAGGCTTTCCCCTTGGCACCCAGGTAGGTGCACCCACACATGTGAGCTACCGTTTTCTTCGGGACACGTGTGGGAACGTGGGAAGGTATGACATTTTTATTTTTTATTTTTTATTTGTATTGGTTTGTTCAACCTTTAAAAAGACAAAACAACAAATAAGAACGTTACCATTTACCCTTCCCTCGATCCCTCCCGTTTATTGTTAATGAGTCCAATTCATCTAATGATGCTAACTGAATCATGACCTTAGTCGGCCAGACTATTTTTACTTTAGTCACTCAGGTTATTTCCAGTTCATCCAAACAAGATTTTATCACTTGAAGGAAGCTTATTAGGGCAAACAGTGCTGCTCTATTAGATCCCTCGAAGAGTACCTTCCACCACTCTTGGATGCTCCTTGTTTGATAGGTGTTGATCACTGGCCCAAAGATACGACCTCTTTGCTGCTCGAATTCCAAACATGACATAAGATGTTTTAGAGTTTCATTTTCGTTATTGCAGAAACGGCACGTGGGATTAAGTTTTGCGTGCTTCAATCAGATACCTAGGCGTTCTTTCGTTGGAAAAGTGTTTAATCTAAAACGCATGTATAGAGCTCTTGCGTGCTGGTTTGGCAAGCGTGTTAAGTAAGTATGGCGTTGGTCGTAAGCCTTTAACTCCCCTGGTACTTCATGCATCATTTTAGATTTTGATCGTAGATCGCAGGTATTAATCCAATCTGATCTCCAGATCTTTCTCTTAGCCATCTCCGGATTTTACGTAAGCATTGTTAGAGTGATATCATACTCTTTCATTAAGTCTTGGCAGAGGCAGTTCCATTTAGAGAAGGTGGTATACTCACAAGTCTTTCGGTAACCCTTAAATGCGGCGGTAGCGCTATTACCGCTGCATTTAAGGGTCCGCCAGATCATGGCTTTGGCGGATATCCCCCGAGCTTTAAACTGGGGGGAAATCCGCGGCAAATTTGCCAATTTTCAGCGCGATTACCGCCGACGGGAAATCCGCCACCGGTAATAGCGCAAATTTTCCCCATTGGGCCCAATGGGGAATGAGCAATTCCCGAATGGGCCCAATGGGGATTGGGCAATAACCCTTCCGCCAAACCCGTGATCCGGCGCTAAGAGTGCCGGGGGGTTTGGCAGAAGGGCTATTAGCGCCGGCGTTACCGCCCAACTAGTGATGAGGCCCTTTTGAATCAGGCTTATACAAGATACAAATTTGGGGAGCCAGGACCTTCAGCATTGTTTTTTGATATAGGCTCAGTAAATTCCACAAAACTCTTGCATGGATTGAAATGAGGCCCAATTCGTACCGTATACAAATGGTTGAGGTGCCCTTCGGTAAGTGTAACACTCTAGTCCAGAAAATGTTTTCTAGCAAATTCCATAGGTCACACGAACATCCAAATGCATTTTCTCCTCCATAAATTAATATAGGAACGACTTTTTGTCGAAAAAACTCGATGGTAGGTTTTAACGAGAATTATCCGAATTTGGTGTTAATCAGGGAGGCTTGGCACGCCAGCTACCGGCACTTACTTTTAGCCATTGCTGCCAAAGGTGAATCGTTTCTGCTCACACTGATCCTCATGCCTAGGTATGTGGTATGTTTTACAGTCTGGATTTGCTCTTTGGCAATATGCCAATTAAAGTTCGTACCTCTTCCACGTGAACCTGGTAGCTTCTCCAAAATCAAGATTCACATTTTTGTTTATTGATGGACAGCCATTGGATGTTATATAGGTATCTAACAGATTTGTTTTATGCTGCAGACCTACCGGGGTCTGATCTATCAGAACAAGGTCGTCAGCGTATACTAGGTAGTCGATGGAAGTGCCGTGAATTTTGTGAGGGAACGTGTTCGCACCGCTTAGAACCTCGTTTACGTCGGATATAATCAGGTTAAATATGGTTGCTGCTAGAGGGCAGCCCTGTTTTATGCCCTTATGTGTGTCAATTTTAGTAGACAACGTGCCCTTCATGTTAAGTCGGATCTTGATGGAGGTGTCCGTGTGCAATTCACGGATTGCGCCCACTAGACTAGAAGGGCAGTTCCACTTGGCTAATCTATTCCACAGCAAATCTCTGTTTATACTGTCAAATGCCTGACAGAGGTCTATCAGTGCCAAGTAGATCTTACGGTTCGATCTCATTACTTCCATCTTTAAAAGATTCAATAAGAGTAGGTTTAGACCGCAACCAACCCCCCTTACGAACCCCGCTTGTCTGGGGTCTACAAGGTTGGTATCTTTGGCCCACCTCAGGAGTTTTTGTTGCAGGAGTGTGGCGTAGATCTTCCCCAAGACATCGAGGAGCGCTATGGGTCTATAGTTTTTTGGGTTGGTTCGATCCCCCTTTTTAAAGATTGGGACCACCACAGCGCTCTTCCATGGGGTACAACAACTCCTAACAATTCGATCAAATAAAGTGACACATAAGTCTGCCTATAGGCCCGAGTTACGTTTAATCGTGTGGTTCGTTAGACCGTTGAGGCCAGGAGCTCTAGAATCTCGCACTTTTTTAATTACGAGTAGGATATTTTCTCTCTCAAACTCCAGGTCCTATTTTTTTACGGCCGATATGTCACAGGCTACGCTTGATGCATCCTTACAAAATAGGGCTGCATTGGCCTGTAATGCGTATTGAGGTGCCAGACTGCTGTTTATCAGCTTCCAGTACTCGGCTGAGTTTCTCCCTTCCATTTTTACCAACATTTTCTCCGAGTCGTTTTGCAGCATAATGGCCGCATGAGATTTGAGCCAGTTCTTTTAATTTTGCTTAATCACCCTTATATTCTGTCTCGTGGTTTCATTGAAAGGCCCTTTTATCTTCCTTATTTCTTGTCTCATTAGTCTTTTCCGTTGAAGCACGGTCACATCAAATTTGTGTTTTGTACGTAATTCGCCATGTTTCAAAGTATGTTTACGTTCTTCAAACTGGGACAGGAGGTGTTGATATTCCAGGCCCTCTGTATTTTCCATAAAATTCGATGTTATGACCGCTACTTCAGTGTCAAGAAGGTTTAAACGAATCCTGCTGGAACCTATGCTCACCAAGTATGGCCAGCTCTCTTGAGAGGGAGCACTCTGATTCTTGATTGTGAGTTGGACCATATCATGGTCGCTGTAGGTCGTTTTTAGAACGTCAAGTTGCAGCACTCTCTTATGAATGTTTTCAGAGACAAATATATGGTCAAGGACCGAAGTTTGGTCCTGTCTTCTCCATGTCAACAAGCCTGCCATGGGTCTACCCTTTGGTTGTCTGATCGCCGAGTTGATTGCGATTTCAAATCCTTCTAAGAGCGGACTTTCTCTTAGCCATGTTTCTTGTAGCAGAATAGGTCAAAGTTAGTTGCCCATGGATTTTTAAACAAATGGGTAAAGACTGTAGTGTTCCAAGAGCCCAGTATGCAGGTGCTTTGGTCCTCCACTGCCTGGTGTTAGTTGTTCGAAACCTTGTTTAGGTTTGCCGCTAGCCAGGACCAATCGTTCACCTTGTGGGCCACATTGATTTCCATCTTGTCGTCGACTTTCATAGCAGGCAAGCTCAGTGCTCCGTTAACTGTAATCCTTATGAATTCCCTCGTGTGTGGTAACCCTACGAGATCCATAGGGGAGGATGTTACTGTTGCTGCAGCCTGTGTCACTGCAACAGGAGATCTTAATTCAGGTTGCTGAGATCAAGCTTGACTCACTGCAAGGTCTATTCTGCTGTGAGAATCACCCTTAGGCGATTTTGACCGAAGGCATTGATCTGCTCTTGTTATGTCGAACCCCAGTGACATCAACACCGGACCTGCATCAAGCAGTGCATCAGCTATGAGTTTCGACTGAAGATGTAGAATTACTGCATTGTTTTTCTTTTCGTTGAAGAATTCTATGATCTTAACGTCCTCGAATCAATTGCTCTTAGACTTGGAATCAGATGACACAGCCAAAGCACATTGTAGCGATTTAAGATCAAGTCATCCGAGGATTCGATGCATTCTAGGATGAGATGATGCAGGCCTTGCTGTCCATGGCTCTGTGATTTTACCTCTTTCACCTTGATGGTTCCAATTAGTTTGTTTCAGCCTGTCGAATTGGGGCTTTTGCTGGAAATTTGAGGCTGCGGTCCAGCTGGTGTCCTTTCTGTGGTCGCTTTGAGGTACGGGCGGTCCGGGGAGAGCTGTCCCACCGTCCACAGGCAGTTTGTCGCTACCGATCAAATTGACTGTCGTGGCTTTCTCCCCAGGCATTACACTGGTACACTCGCCTTTGCTGCCAACAGTTTTCGTTTATCAGCCAGAGTCAAAAATTGTAATCCCTGGTCAGCTTTTACTGGATGCACCCAGGTCGGTGGTTGAATCAGTTGACACAGCCTTACCGCTTTGTTTAGGTTGGCCTCGCATTTTGACCCATCGTTTGTAGCGTTCAACAGTGTAGTGAAAGACGTTGTGGCAGTGCCTAGGTCCGGCTTATTAACTAACTGTTGATCGCTTACTGGAAAAGGCAGGGGCAATGCTTGGTTCAATCTTGTCTCTTTATTCAGCTGCGCTTTGCTTTTTCACCCTTCGTTTATGTCGTTCAACTCTAAAGTAGGTAATGTCTTGACAGTACCCAACACAGGGTTATTCACTGCCTGGACGTTGTAAAATGAGAGGCGTTGGGGCGGCATAGGGACCACATGTGCAGAGGCTAGGCTTGCAGCAGAAGCACTCTGCTCATCTTCCTCGTAGATTGATACATTCATCAAATCATCAGAAACGTCACTGATGCAAGTGTAGGACGCCTCCAGGTCCACAGCCACCTCATTGTTGGCTTTTCGAGGCTGTTTCCTTTCAAGAGGTTTTTCTTTAGTTATCAGACCGTTAACCGTTACGTTCACAGTTTTGATATTGCGCAAGAATTTTCGAGAGTTGTTGTTTCCTCTCTTCACTTTCCTTGCTGGTAGATTTTTCAATTCCTTTCCAGGACCTCTTGTTGCGTGTTCTTTAAGATTGCTCGCCTTTTGTGTGTCAGCTGAGGTCTTGAAGATTTCGTATACGGCAGTGGAGTTGCCTGGATCAACCATCATTGCTTGTGGTTTTTCTACTGTGAACAACTCTTGAAAAGTACACGCCATTGAGGTTGAGGGTCTTTGCGGGTTTTGTAAGGCTAAGTTGGCAACATCTTGAGACTCTTTTACAGCCTTTGCAAACCCGTTGCTGGTCTTAGTTAACACCCCACTTGTGGCATTTGGGGCGATTGGGATAACGGCACGTCCAGCCTTTATTAAGTCTGTACAGGGCAGATCAGACTCAGCGTCAATGATTGTATCAGAAGACGTCGGATCCTCAGTGACAGACACTGACGGCTCCAGAAGGGCCGCCACATTTTGCCCGGCACTACTGTACCCCCACACGACACTGTTGTACACCCAGAGTTGTTAGTCAAGGGGGCGATCTCCAGACTGTGAGGGGACCCAACCTTGTCCAAAGGATTCATGAGTTGGCACTTTACACAGTTTGCAGCCGGAGGTGGTCCGCCCAGTTCCTTATTTTTTAAAAAAAGATTCTGGGCTTCTTTTGCGACCTCAGCCAAAAGTTTTTTTTTAACAGCATTCGCATTTTTTACGTAATCTGTCATGGCCGCAAAGGTTTGATCCGTCTTCTTATGCATCTCGTGCAGCGCTACCTTGCAGTCCATAGTCTCTATTTCAATGCTCCGTAGATGGCTTGTCAACTCGGTGACTACAGATGACAGATCTTTAATATTATCATTGAGATGCTCATACATTTTAAGAAATGGAGCGATGATAAACACATGGAGGACATTATCAGAGCCTGTAAATCTTTTGTGTTTTGCACGTTACCCAATGTAACCGGTTCTGGCCCTCCGCGGCGCAAGCTTCTTTTCCTGAGGTTGACAGGGCGTCTGATCTTCGGAAAAGGACGTTCCATAAACGAGGAGTCGGATGAAGCTTGTTCAGCAGAGGTGACACTTGACGATAAGCACGTATCAGATAAGACTTGTTCTGCTGGCAGAAGCTCCAATGAGGAGGTCAAAGGGTTTTGTGAGCTAGTAGACCTTTTTGTTTTGGGTGTTTTGGGAGCATCTGAGACTCGGTGAGATGCTCTCGTCAAGTCGCCTGCGTTTAGTTAGACTTTTAACCTTCAGCGTTTGCGACGGCACTTGCTTAGAGGAGGTCGCAATTTTTTCATGAATAGTCCCCTTTTCAGAGACACGTACCATCTGTACAGCCGTCGCCTCACTTGGAACGCTTATGTGAATTTGTTGTTTGTTAATAGGGGTGAGGTCTGCCAACAGTTTGTTAACGACCTCTAATGAGTTTCTTCAGTCAAATCCAGGTGATGTTTCAACGGCAAAATGGTGATTCCTTGCAACTTGCGGCCACAGGCCTTCTTGCGTGCTCTCTAACCCTCTTGCCTCGCCTTCATCTGGGTGACTAAACACACCGTCCTCATCCTCACTAATAGGGCCACGGTTGACGGCGCTACGGAAGGCTTTAGTTAGCGTCTCTCCTGAGTTGCCCATTGAATCCACGGCGCTATAAAAGCGGCTCCGTGGCGACTCCAAGCTGATGTTTGTTGGTGAAATCGGAATCTGGGCATTACAATTTTGCAAGTCAATATCAGACTCCTGACGACATAGCGCACTTGGTAGCCGTCTCACAGTGCTTGCTGACAAGTTATGTTTCTTCTCATCCCACAGTATGGCTGACTTCTCACTTGCATCTTTTGTTGTGTCGACCACCGAAGCCATGCAAGTGTCAGCAGAAACATAGTGTGAGCAATCGCCGGATTCGGCAGGTGCAGAAGGAACCAACATTGTACCCCCACACCTCCCTGCACGTTCCTCCACAGCTGGAGTACACACCAAAGACACGTCTGTGTTTGCGTGGAACAATTGCACATGGAGATCTGACAGTGCATCAGACGTACAAGTACCAACATTGCTTGCGGGTAAAGTGCCGCTCATGCAAGACCCTGAGTTTCCCTCCATATTAGCACTTACTTGGTGTGAGGGAGATATTGCCGGTTTAGCAGAAACAGGAAGTGAACTTGCTGAGTCGTGCAGCACCGCGGTGAAGGTGGAGGCAGAGCAAGCTCCATCGCGAGCATTAGCAAAGTCTTTGACCGCCGACGTTACAGGCAACACAGCTTCAAGCCTTCGTTGTGCACAAGTTTTGGAACATGAGACGGCCTTCATGGTTAAACAATTCCGAGCAAATGAACGTGAAAACTCTGGGTCCACTAGTTCCACGGACTTCCTTGGACTCCTTAGACTCTGCACCGACTCCGCGCCAGCTCGGCGGAGGAGTCAAGTCTTTGTAGGTTGCAGGCACGCCCACAGTGATGATGAACAGTGTAGACAGGCTGAAAGGACAGCAGCGCTCCACTCCAGCCGCTCCTTAGACTCTGCACCGACTTCGCCTGCACCGACTTTGTTGTGTTTGTGTGGTTTTCATAACGTTTCGACCCATTTGCTGGTGCCCTTTGTCACACAACCCTTTCATTTCCCAAATGTGCCCTACATTTACTAGGCACCATACACTTTTGTAACCTGCACAAGTCACCTACCCTTGGAAAGGTCTGCCTGTGCTCTTTCAAAAAATGTATGCTTGCCGTTCCTCACGACATTGGTTTTCCTGATTTACACATGCTAAGTAAGTCTTTTCAGGCCGTAAGCATAAAACTCTTGTGTACCATGGCTCAGTGTTTGGCTTGTGGTATTGCTTGTTTTGTGAAACGCTACAAAAAATGTGTGCTTTCCTAACTGCAAGAGTCAGGGAAATGTAGCGGAGCATTGTTTTTCTCAAAATGTATAGAAGCCATTGCTGTACCAAGCCAACCATGTCCACCACATACCTTTTTTTTTGGTAATTTTCCCGCTTTTTCCCCAAACTATGGCATTTTCCCCAACCTAGTTGTTGCCCGACCTGCGCAAATCACCCCTTCCTAAACTTGGAATTTTGTCTACTTTTCAGAAATGTATGCCTTTCTGTCCTCCAATTCGGCTTTCCTACCCTTTTCTTCCATTCCGTCCACGCATGTCCAATTGGCAAAAATGGCCAAAATCGCCTACCTCTCACAAAACGTTTGATAACCACATCAAAATATTTTTTTTTCGTTTCCACTCAACCTGTTCTTGAAATCCAGGAAAATGGGGAATTCAGCACAGCAAACCATTTGTTCCTAGCTCTTACAAGGAAAAAAACACAGGCTTTTTTGTGCATCCTTTTATTGTCATTTCTTGAAAAAACACAAAATGTTCGCCCTTTTTGGTTATTTTCTCTCACCCCCCCTACAGCAACCTAGGATCCTGTGTGGCGTTACGACTGCCTATGTGGGAAAAAAGGGGCCAATTTTGCCCGAGATATCTCATGTAACAAAAAAGTGACAAGGCATTGAATGGTGACATACCGAAATCACCAAAAAAGGCCTTGGCACTGGGTGGAAAAACCCATGGCACTTCAAGGGTTAAACCAATGTTCACGGCGTCTGGTGCTGGGAGCATTTCTTTTGGGGCTGAGCAACCTTTTCCATGCAATGGTGGACAACAAAAACCTGTTCATCCCTTTATTTGATTGGCATGCTTGGGTTCTGCGCCATTGATCTATGTGGATCCGGCTGGTTGTGGGCCCTCCTGGCAACCATCCTCATTGCGTTCATGGGGGTATGTCCCTCACGAGCAGCCTCTGCCGGTTCCAGCACCTAAACCTTCGTCTGAGGATGCGTTCTTTGGGAAGTTTCAGATGCTCATGCACTCTGATCCACGAGGGTGTATTTTAAAGGTCTGAACCTCCTGTCCCACCTTCTGTCCTGGCTGTTCCTAAGCAGGTCCCGGTTGTTCCAACGCTTCCTCTGCTTCCTGTCAGACCTCCTCCATCACTCCCTCCTCTTCCCCCGCTGTCTCCCATAGAGCAAGCACCGACAGCGTGGGATAACACTTTAAAACCTGAGGTGTTACGCGCAGTGGACCAGTTTTCTGTTCCCGCTTTGCTGGATGAGCCTCAAGTGAATGAGGACAGCGATGAACAGCCCCGCTCTGTTAGGGCATTCAATAACCGGGTCCTTGATATGATGGCCCTGCTTGATATTCCAGTACCTGATGCCCCGGCTCCACAGGAAGGGGTGTTTCTGGAGCCTTTACCGTGTCACCTCAGGAGTGCACCAGTGATAAACCCCATACAGAGCTACATCTCAACAAGAGGATTGACGCTCGATACAAACTTCACGCCTCAGAGGAGATAGCCTTATTGGCTTGTCCACGGTGGCGGCAGCAGCCACTCTCCAGTCCAATCTGGCCTCTGCATCTTCCATGGCAGCGGCCCAAATCAGCTCCAAAGAGGATAAGCTCCTGGACCCCTTTGGCAAGAAAGTCTTTTCCAACTTCATCAAGTTAACACCGAGCTCCTCCTGGCAACAGCCATTCTGAGGCTGTGGAAAGAGCTAGCCGATTTCCAGGACTGTATTCCTGCGGATAGGCTAGCCGACTTTAAAGCCGGTTTGTCCGACGCCAAAGTATTGGCACAGGATTTACTGGAAGCTGCGGCACACCACGTAGATACTTCTGCTTGAGGCCTTATGGTCAGGGTTGACATCTCCCACCATGCGTAGCTCGCCGCAACAAAGTTCTCAAAGGAAGTGCAGGACAAAGTACTGGACCTTCCTTTTGATGGCAAGGAATTGTTCCATTCTTTAACTGATGAGGAACTCACAAAGACTAATGCGAGTACCCAAACCGTCAAATCTTTATCGGTCCAGGCGAAGGCTCCAGCTAAGGCCCCTTATACACAGAGGTCAGGGTCCCAAACTCAGTCCTTCTCTGGATTCAGGGGGTTTCAAGATTGCTGTGCATGCCGTACTGAAGCTCCGGTTGGTGGGCCCTGCCGAAAGCAACAGCGGCAAGGTGGTCAGTTTTTCTCTCGCCCACCAGCCTCCTCTCCAGGCACAGGTAGTCTCCCTGCCGACAAGTCCTCTAAATGATATTTTTTGTCGGTCTCATGAGACTCCGGTGGGAGGACGAATCTCATTTAATCTGGAGGCGTTGCAGACCATCATCAAAAACTGGTGGGTTTTGTCCATCGTTCGGGCAGGCTTTTGCTTGTCCCTCCTCCCTACCCCACCCTTCAACCCTCCCTTCCAGCAGATCGGGTCGCCCTCCCTCAGAGCCGAGAAACAGAAACTTCTAGACCTGAGGGTGGTGGAGCCTGTTCCCCTCGGGGTGCAAAGGGAGGGCTTCTACTCCCGTCTGTTCAGTGCCCAAACCCAACCAGGCTGGCCTTGCGCACTATTCTTGATCTTTCCCAGTTCAATCTTTCTCTTCCCCAAGAGAAATTCAAGACGATCACAACTTCCCAAATAAAGTCCTCTATTCGGAAGGGCGACTGGCTCAGTGTAGTGGACCTTCAGGACGCATACATGCACATCCTGATATGAAGCTTGCATCGGAAATATCTGCGGTTCTCCCTGGGAGAGGAACACTTCCAGTTCTGTGTGCTCCCTTTTGGTCTCAGCTCGGCGCTGCGTGTCTTTACGAAGATTATGTCGGTCATTGCAGTTTTCCTCGGGCTGCAGTGCCTTCTTGTATATCCATACTTGGATAATTGGCTCCTACGCATTCCTTGCCCACAGACGGCATCGATCAATCTCTAGTCCCTCCTCTAGCTCCTGTTCCACCTTGGGCTGTCAGTGAACTGGCAGAAATCTTCCATGACGGTCTCTCAAGACCTTTTGATTCTTGGATATTCTGTATCGACGTCCGAAGACTGAATTTCATCTCAGTCTTCCATAATTATCTGATGCCCAGAATCGACGAGTTCATTGAGCGGGCGGGAAATGCCAAGTTCGTTACTACATTGGGGCGGCTGGTCCCATTAAATGCCATTGGTAAAGAGAAAAATGCCTTCAGTACATCTAACGGTCTGTATCAATTTACAGTTCTTCCATTTGACCCACATGGAGCCCCTGCCATATTCCAACGGCTTATGGATAAGATCTTGCCGCTCGCTCATCATTCGTGGGGGCCTTATTACATGATATAGTGATCAGTTAGGAAGAACATCTCTGCCACCTCACTGAAATCACCAAAGCCTTGCAAATGACAGGACGCCGAACCAATCCAAACAAATGCCACCTATTCCAAAATATGATGAAGTACCTAGGCTATTTTGTAGGTAACGGTCTCATTCAGCCCCAAACTGAGAAAGTGAAGGCAGTGGACTTAACTTCCTCACAAAAAACCTACCAGGAACTTAATGTCTTCCTAGGGCTGGCTCTTTATTACCACTGGTTCATTCCAAACTTTTCCACCATTGCTATAAATTTGTAAGAACCAATGGCCTAGCCCACAATGCTGGCACTTACGGTGGCGGTTTAAGGATTTGCGTCGCCGTTTGGGACTATGATTCTCAGCGGCACCTGAGCTCACACGCTGCATGCAGGGCTGTGACGTGAATCGCTGGAGCCGGCGGGCCAATGACAGTGGGAAGAATGGAGCAATTGAAAAGATGCAATGAGTAAGGCTCACTTGTCTTTGTTTCCTGACTTGGCTTTTGGCGCACCTCTATATTCCTGTGTACCAATCTTGGCTGTGGATACTGGACGGATTGGATTACCTTTTTCTGGATTGAGGTCTTGAGTTCTGTGTAACGACCCTGGTTTTAGACAGGGGATAGCTTTGGATAACCCCCTGGATGTACTTATGGAACTCTCGTTGACTTTATTTTGGAACCTGTATTAGACTTGCTTTTTCTTTCGAACTCTTGAGACCTTGATGTGCTGTGCCTCTCTTGCTTGATTTTCCCTTAGTTATGTTATCGTGCCGTTGGGGTGAGGTCCTTTTGTGTGTTTTCTTTGTGCCCTTTCGTTGCTATGGGGTATGCTTTTTTCCTGACCTATCCTGTTTGTTATTTTGGTTTTCCGGTTTTCCTCTCTCTGGACTCCCAGCTAACTGTGGATTCATCGGGTGAGCTGATAGTAGGGAGGCCTTGCTATTGTTACACTGAACTCTTATTGCGTTTCCTCTGCAGTCTTATGCTTCTGGATGGCAGTCCTCCACCCTTTTGCCCAATCGCCTGGCTAGTGCAGTGTATTCAGTGTCCTCATTGAACGGGATTGGGAGAAAGGTATTCAGTCTACCTGCCTCAGACCGAGTGGCCACATTAATGTTATGTTATTTGGCATTTATATAGCGCCTTAAGTATCATTGGTATGATCTCAAAGCGCTGGTAGGTTGAATGCCCTCGGGAACCGCTGTGCAGTCAGTAGAGAGATGGAGTGTGGTATGGTGCGTGGGCACACCGGATATGTGTGCAGCTGGTGTGGTTGTTGCATGAAAGCTGCTTCTTAGCGGTAGGTGTGGTGCTGAGGAAATCAGTTGGATGTGTTCAGTCTGGAGGGTGGACACCCAGGCTGAGTTCTGGCTGCGTTAGGCCTGAAAGAGACGCTTAAGCTAGCCGGAATGTGCTCAGCTAGCTGTGTTTTATTAGGATGATGTGGAGTTTGTGGTGTCATGTTAATTATGTCAACAGCTAGACCGAATGTGTCATAGTACAGCTGTGTTCTAGTTGAATGATGGTGTATAGGGGAGAGTAAGCGTATTAGTTTGATATGGTGATTATCAGTGAAGCGTCTGTGATCAAACACGAGAGCAGGACAGGGGGCGTACATTTAGGCACCATTTCTAAGCTCATCAATACCACAGTTACGCTATTAGGCACATTTTCTAGATTCAACTTTAGCACAGTGACGCTATTAGGCACACTTTCTAGATTCAACTTTACCACAGTGACTATACTACAGAGATGCTACTAGGCACATTTTCTAAATTCAACTATACCACAGTTACTCTATTTGGCACATTTTTAGATTCACCTTTAGCACAGTGACGCTATTAGGCACATTTTCTAAAATCAACTATACCACAGTTACGCTATTAGAAACACTTTCTAAAATCAACTATACCACAGTTACGCTATTAGACAGACTTTCTAGATTCAACTATACCACAGTTATGCTATTAGGCACACTTTCTAGATTCAACTATACCACAGTTACGCTTATAGGCATACTTTCTAGATTCAACTATACCACAGTTACGCTATTAGGCACACTTTCTAAATTCAACTTTAGCACAGTGACGCTATTAGGCACACTTTCTAAATTCAACTATACCACAGTGACTCTATTAGACAGACTTTCTAGATTCAACTATACCACAGTTACGCTATTAGGCACACTTTCTATATTCGCTATACCACAGTTACGCTTATAGGCATACTTTCTAGATTCAACTATACCACAGTTACGCTATTAGGCACACTTTCTAAATTTAACTTTAGCACAGTGACGCTATTAGGCACACTTTCTAAATTCAACTATACTACAGTGACGTTATTAGGCACATTTTCTAAAATCAACTATACCACAGTTACGCTATTAAACAGACTTTCTAGATTCAACTATACCAGAGTTACGCTATTAGGCACACTTTGTAGATTCAACTATACCACAGTTACGCTTATAGGCATACTTTGTAGATTCAACTATTCCACAGTTACGCTATTAGGCACACTTTCTAAATTCAACTTTAGCACAGTGACGCTATTAGGCACACTTTCTAAATTCAACTATACTACAGTGACGTTATTAGGCACATTTTCTAAAATCAACTATACCACAGTTACGCTATTAGGAACATTTTTTAGATTCAACTTTAGCACAGTGACGCTATTAGACAGACTTTCTAGATTCAACTATACCACAGTTACGCTATTAGGCATACTTTCTAGATTCAACTATACCACAGTTACGCTATTATGCACACTTTCTAAAATCAACTGTACTACCGTGACGCTATCAGGCACATTTTCTAGATTCAACTTTAGCACAGTGATGCTATTAGGCACATTTTCTAAATTCAACTATACCACAATTACGCTATTAGGGACACTTTCTAAATTCAACTGTACTACAGTGACGTTATTAGGCACATTTTCTAAATTCAACTACACCACAGTGACACTATTAGGCACATTTTTTAGTTCCAACTTTAGCACAGTGATGCTATTAGGCACACTTTCTAAGTTCAAACTTTGGTACAGTGACGCTATTAGGCACACTTTCTAGATTCAACTTCAGCACACTGATGAGATTTGGCATACTTTCTAGATTGAACTTTAACACAGAGACGATATTAGGGGATATTCAGTGATGTTGGGAATACCTTCTAAATTGAACTTTATGGGACATGCTACCATTTACAATTCTGACTAAGTGTGGGACATACTATCATGCCATTACCCTAGAAAAAAACCTTAATAATCTTGACTTCTTAGTCATAAATGATGAGGCGACAATCCCACAGGGGAACCAGCTGGATTGGCTGTGTGCCTTTAACACCCAGACCACGGACTGCAAAACCACGCCGTGTATCTGGAGCGACCACCACTTGGTGTCAGCAACAGTGGTACTACACACTCAACCTCTACAACAAAACCCACACATCCAATTGAGAAGTAAGAATTTTAAGAATTTGGGCAAAGAACAAATTCAGGCATGCCTAGAGAAAGTTAGGCTATCCTTTCAGGAACAAGATAACTGCACTACCCTTCTAGAAAAATACACAAAGTGCATAGCAGATATGGTGGAGCGCGAGGCTCCTCTGAAGACTCTGCTAGTGAGGAAAAACAATAATAATCAAAAATGGTTCTCGGCCGAGCTCGCAACCTTGAAGAGAGAAAAAACGGCTCTGGAAAGGAAGTGGCTAATGGAAAAATGCGAGGAAAATAAAAACAACTGGAAACAGAAGGAAAAAACATATAGAGAAATGATCAGGACGGCGAAAAAGAATTTCTTCAATGAAGACATCGAAAAAGCAGCTAACAAAACTAACAAACTCTTCAACATCTTGAAGAACATAGAAAAACCAGAAAACCTTACACCTCCATTTCAACCTACAGAGGATGACTGTAACTTGGTACAGAAGGCTTTCTCAGCTAAAATAGACAAAGCCAGGTGTAATATAATGAAAGCCAGAGAAGCTGCACCACAGATAACAACGCCAACGGAGGACATCCCCAGTCCGGGTGGGGTTCTCTTTCAATTTGAGAAAGTGTCGGAAGCTGATTTGCTAGAAGCACTCTCTCACATGAAGCCCACACCGTGCACAGAAAACATTCTGCCATCCAGTGTTATCCTGCAGCACAAAGAACTCTTCGCCCCTATCCTAATAGAATTGGTTAATGCCTCGTTCAGGGAAGGCGTGGTTCCTTTACCCCATTAATAAAGAAGGCGGGCCTAGACCCTAAAGACCCGGCTAATCTTCGCCCCATAACCAACTCCAAATTGGTACTTAAAGTGCTAGACAAATTATCCACACAAAAATTAAAATTGCATGTGGAAAAACAATCTGCTCTCCATCAACAGCAATCTGGATTTAGAGCCTCACACAGCACCGAAACTGCGATGTTGGATCTCCAGAACCACATGCTTGGTCTGGTTGATGGTAATAAAATTGGGATGCTGATGCTGCTCGATTTAAGTGCAGCTTTTGACCTTGTGGTTCATCAGCTCCTCAACAAAGCCCTCAAAGAGAATGTTGGATGCTCAGAAGAAGCAATAAAGTGGCTGATTTCTTTCCTTTCAGATCGCCAGGCACGAATTCACTGGGGCAACATGTTCTCAGATACTTGCCCTATACTCTTCGGGGTCCCATAGGGGGCAAGTCTGTCTCCCATGCCCTTCAACATATATATGCGAGCACTGTGCAGCATCCTGGTTAAGGCCGGGGTGTTCTTTACAAACTACGCGGACGACACACAGCTCATTGTTGAGCTGAGTGGAAACCATGATGCAGATAGTGCATCAATGGGGAAAATATATGGCCTGATTGACGAGTGGATGCAAGCCAATTGGATGTGTCTGAATGACGCAAAAACTGAACTGATGACTTTCGGCTCAAATCGGCAGCTATTCAAATTAGGAAGGGAATATAAGTCTTTTCAGATTAAGGACGCTATTATAAAGGTCTCGGCACAGGTCAAAACTCTGGGAATGATGGTCAACGCAGAGGTCAATTCAGAGGCACAGACCAATTACCTCCTAAAAACACAGCCTACTACCTTAGGCTAATAAAAGCAGTAAAACCATTCCTGAATGAAAAGAACCTGGCCACAATAGCCAGAGCCATCATTCTGTCCAGGCTGGACTATGGGAATGCTTTGATGATAGGGGCCACCGCGAAAGATCTGGCGAAATGCCAAGTAATTCAAAATGACGCGGTCAGACTGGTCAAAAATCTGAAAAGAGGGGACCATGTTACAAACCAGAGGAGATCGCTGCATTGGCTAAAAATGGATGATCGGATAAGATTTAAATGTCTCACGCTCGTCCACAAGTGCCTATATGGCAGGGCCCCTGGTTATTTAAAGAACTCTAAAGTTCCATATGTGCCACAAAGAAGTTTGGGATCAGAAGGTATAGGCCTGTTGGTCATCCCCAAATACAGAAGAAAATCGGGCCTGGGCAGAGCTTTTGTGGTACTGGCTCCCCAAATGTGGAATAAACTACCAGAGGCCCTGAGAAAGGAGGAAAATCACCTCGCCTTTAGGAAACATTTTAGCACCCTTATCTTTCAGTAAGAAGGTCCCAGACCTCCGGTCTGTCAGTTAGAAAGTTTACATCAGGTGTATACTATACATACGCTAGGCTAGGCTGTGGCCATGTTATGTGTTTTGTTTGTCCTAAGTGCCCTGATGCCTTCGGGCTACCAGCGCTATACAAAACTAAAATACATACATACATACATTCACAGTTCTGGGGTAAGGTTATGTTAATGTTAAAGGACATTTGCACCGCATACTATCACCACTGGAGTTGTCCCCTGGCGCTCTGGCGGCTCTGAAAAAGCGAAGGGGGGGTGAGTTAGTGGGAATAAGCTGGACAAGTGCAAGAGAGCAGTGATATGCTGTTGGCAGCCTCAGCCCGGTGGGTCTGGTGACTGGGCTTGGGGTGTTTTACGGTCGGTAGTCGTTGTGTGCTGTTGTGCGAGTCTGTGTGGTTTGTTTTGGTGTTGCAGTGTAGTGAAGTTTGAGCGGATTGTTGTTTTTTAGGCTTGTGGTTGTGTTTGCTTAGAGTTTGAGAGGTGTATGCAGAGGGGTGAAATTGTTAGTGGATCAGTTAATTGGCATTGCTGTCCTTATAATTATGTCTAGGTGTGATACTTGCTATCATTCACTATTCCATCCAAGTGGCTAGTCTTCAATATCCTATCTAGGTGTGAGGCAGGCTAGTGATCACGATTCTATCTAAGTGTGGCACTTGGTAACATTCACAGTTTCATTTAAGGGTTGCGCATGCTAACATTCACATTTCTATCTAGATGCGACCAGGCCAATCTTCACAGTTCTCCCTGGGTGTGGCACTAGCTAACATTGGCGAGTAAGTTAGTGTGTAATGCAATGCAACATTTACAGTCCAGCCA
Source organism: Ambystoma mexicanum (assembly GCF_040938575.1). Taxonomy (NCBI): domain Eukaryota; kingdom Metazoa; phylum Chordata; class Amphibia; order Caudata; family Ambystomatidae; genus Ambystoma; species Ambystoma mexicanum. The sequence continues at coordinate 459,694,937 of NC_090929.1, forward strand.
TGAATAGATTTAAGCTGGTGGTCACAAATTTCTCTAAGTATGCATGGTGTAAGTCTATGGCAGTCTACGTTATGGAAAGGTAATGTATAGTGGCGCGAGCTTTCTGGAGTAGAGTAATTGCTTTACACCCCACCCATTCAACACTTACAGTTTTTGTTGGGTCTGTTGACTGCTGGCTTTATTGGCTTCCCCTGCGGACACCTGCTGACACGTCTTGAGCTGCCAATGTAGGAGCCGCCCTTTGCCTTGGGGTCCTTAGCCGCAGGGGCTGCCTTTGGAAGGTCAATTATGTGCAGGTGAATGTACCAATAAGGGGAGGTTGGCGGTTTGGAGGGGGGAGGGTGGGACTGGGAAAAGGCCAGACACAAGCAAAGGACTACATCCCCACTGACTGCACCCTTTGGGTGCAGCCCAGCACAGGAAAACATGCTCAAAAGCCAAAAGAAACACTAGACAGACACCAGATTAGCACACAGTGCTCACCAAAAAATATAAATACACAAATGATCAAGTAAATAAATAAATAATAAAATAAATTTAAAAAAATTATAATTTGCAAGAAACACTCACATCACTCCAAAACAGTGCATAAAGCAGGCCAAAAAACGGATTACAATCATTGTGAAACTACTCACTCACAATCAACCAGCCCCTAAAGTTGATTCCAGACTGGTTTCCCTGCTACATCCTTCCACATGGCTGTGGCAAAGAAGACTGACCAAGAGATAATAAAGAAATACTAATGCCTGGATTCTTATTATTCCTCGTCACGGTCCTTGAATTGCTCCCACCACACCTGATGAGTAAGACTGAACAAGAAGAAGAAAGGAGTCAGACATTTATAAGAGGATAGGCAGGGGCTTGAAATATATACTAAGAGTGTTTTTGTAAGTCAAATATGCTTGAACCTTAACAGTCGTATAGTACATGTCATTTTCCATTATACAAGAAATGGAAGCAAGAGATACTAAGTGTCAGAAAAATGTAATTATGGTAAAACATTTTTGTTCTAAAACAATATATCTGTGTTATATGTAGGTTTACGATATTGTGTTATGTTTCTTACATTTGAGACCTATCCACAACCTTTTAGGTGTGCGCTTATTTTTACTGCTTATTTGGATGGGGGTCAGCTTGTTTTTGGCTTGTTTTGGAAGGGCATTAAGCTTGTTTTTTCATCTGACCTGGCAACGCTGATCTCAGGCACAATTCTTTTGCCCCCCAGCACGGAGAGGCATCTCATGAAAGAACAAGATAAAAGCAAAAAACCCACCCTTCCTGCCCAGTTTGTGAATTCTCCGGGGGTTGGAGAAACAGGGGCAGTCCAAGCAAATGAGTTCCCTGCCCAAACAGTTAACTTAGCGGGCGCCTTGCTCAATTGCAACTCACTTGCCTTGGGAACAGGAGATGAGTGTGAAATGGGTGTGACATGGGTTCGATAGTCGACAGCTCAGCCGGCTACCACCACCAAGAAGCACCGTTCTACTGCGTCCGCTTAAACTGCTGCTTATTACACTCACGTCCAATCGGAGCAATTACGGGCAAGTTTCACCGCCATCCGAATCGAGGTGATCCCATTTTTGCTGCTCACTACGGCGTGTTTAAGCATTGCTAGGCAACGCAAGCAACACGCATAAGACCTCCCCTTCTACTTATTTGAATTCCAGCCTCTGATTGGTCAGTTGCATATTCTTACTGCCACCGTCATCACCGACAGGCGGAAGACTGCCGCCTTCTCAATGGCCGCTGAATAAGGGCCTGTCTCTGTCTGTCCAGGCCAAAATGGTGCCACAGGGCCCGCTACGCAGCCTCCGCTACCTGCAACAACCATCGTCAGCCACATTCGTGCCTTAGGGTAAGTGAAGCTCTCTTTACCCACCTTGCGCTCAAACGTTATTACTGCCGCGCTCAGGCTCACGCCATGACTTCCCGTGCCTACTTTCTTTCACGAACATGGGTTGGCACCTCACACACTTCAAGCACGCCAACTCAGTGCAGCTCATGACATTTGCACCCACGTTTGCTTGTAACTGATTGCTTTACCTGCTGTTGCCTTATCTTGCTTTTAGATGCTCGCGGGTGATCCGCGAGTCAGGCAACCCACGCGTGCACTCACACACACACAGGCATATCAAGGACACACGCCGGAGACGTGCGATGGCTCCGGTCTCCGGCTGCAACTGCCGGGCACCGCCTTTATTATCTAACCGCGCATGCGCGAGCTCCTTGAGCCTCGCGCATGCGCACTACGTGTACGTAGTACACAACACTCCTCCTCTTTCCCCCAAAACAGAACAGTTCAACATGAACACAACATTAACACAAAACTTGCTTGTCATCATGACCAGGACATGTCCTCGCCTTCTCCGCTAGGGAGCCGGGTCCATGATGAAGTCCCTGAACCTCTGAGGTAGCCTACGTCCTGCCCGGCTCGGGTATCGTGGCGACGTCTCCTCAGGGATCTCTGCCACCGGCATGTCAGCTGCTGGAGGGCCCTCTGCCGGTCCTGGCACACTTTCTTGCGCCGGAGCACGATCCGCCGTCTCATCATCCTCTGCTGTCTGGATGCGCTTGAAGAAAGACACATTCCGTGTAATCGTGCCTCTGGCGTTGGCTGCAGTGATCATGGTGCCTTTTACATGAGTTACACTTAGCGGTTGGGTCTCATAGGTTGTCGATAATTTGCCCTCCGACCTTCGGTTTCGTACCAAGACAGTGTCCCCAACTGCTATTTGCTTCTCGGGTAACCGTCTCCGTATCGTTTCTCTCTCGTTCCTGGCCACTCTTTCCAACTGCACCTGCTCGTTGTTTATCACGCCAGGTTCTCGCCCTTCGGTCTCGGGTATGAGCCCTCGCGGTATTCTAATAAAGAGTGCCTCCGCCGGGGCAACTCCCGTGGATCGGTGCGGGGTTGTCCGATACTCCCGGAGAAATTCAAACAGGTTCCTCCGGAGGTCTTCCCCTCCATTTTCGGAAATCCGAAAAACCTTGTTTAGGGTGCGCATGAAGCGCTCTACCTCGCCGTTGGCCCTTGGCCATAACGGGGTGACTTTCCGGTGCTTTATCCCCTTTTCTTCGCAGTACCGTGCAAATACTTGCCCCTGGAAGGGCGACCCATTGTCCGAACACAACTCCACCGGAAAACCATGGGTGGCAAAGATCTTGTCCAGTGCTGTGATGGTGTGATCGCTGGCCGTGGATTCTACAAGTTCCACCTCCGGGTACCGTGACCACTGGTCGGTCACAACCAGGAAGTACAGTCCTCGACCGGTGGAGCCGAAGTCGGCATGGACCGTCCCCCAGGGTAGTTCACTCCTCGCCATGGATTGCACTGGCGGCCCTCTGTCAGCTGGGCTGGTGGCCTGGCATGGGATGCACGCCCTCACAAACTCTTCAACTCTTTTCTCTAAGTCCGGGAACCAGACCTTCAGTCGGAGACGTGCCTTCATCCTGGTCATTCCCTGGTGCCCATTGTGAGCCAAGTGAAGGACCTTCGCGATGAGGGATCTGGGAATCACAATCCTGTGTCCTCTCAATAGCAGTCCGTCGGTCGTCACGGACAGATCATGACGTGCACTCCACAAGGCCTGCAGGTCCTTTTGCACCTCCACGTTTCTCCTGGCGTTGTTCAAGAGGAGGTCCTTCCAGGCGCCCGATGTTACTGCTTCCTTCACCCTCAGAAACGCCTCGTCAGAGTTGGACTCATTGGCGATCACTTCCCTTGATAGCGCCACGGGTAGTGCCGACTCGACGACCAGATGAATGGAGTCCGCGCAATTCTCAACCTCTGTGGTCTCCCCTGACTGCCCTGAACAGGGATGGCGGGACAGGTAGTCGGCGGGGTTTTGGGTCCCTGGGCGGTAGACTAGCCTTACCCCGTATTCCATGAGGGATAACATCCATCTTTCAATCCTCGGTGGTGGTTTGGACGATGCACCCGCCAGGATGGGCAGCAGTGGCTTGTGATCCGTCACAACGACGACTGGCTTCCCCAGGATGTACAAACGGAAATGCTTGCAGCCCCATAATATTGCGAGGGCCTCACGTTCAATTTGGGAATACCTCCTCTCGGTGCTGGTTAGTGCCTTGCTGGCATACGCGATGGGCCTCATCGCTCCCTGTTGATCTGCCTGTAAGAGAACGGCCCCCAGCCCCACGGGACTGGCATCCACTACTATCTCCGATTCCCGGGTTGGGTTAAAGTATGCCATGGTGTCAAGTTCGGACAGGGCTTCTTTGATGGCCGTGAACGCCCTTTGTTCTTTACCAGTCCATGCCCAAGCCACGTCCTTCCTGGTGAGGGCACGCAACGGTTCGGAGATGGAGGCCAAGTCCCGAATGAACCGTCCGCAATACGTCACCATGCCTAAAAAACTGCAAACTTCCGCCGGGGACGTGGGTGACGAAGCCTCTCTGATGTCCTTCACCTTCTTCGGATCAGGGGAAATGCCTCCTGCGTGAAAAATGAATCCGAAGAACTCCAGGCTGTCCCTCATGAACTCGCACTTCTCCTGGTGCAGCGTTAGGCCAAGGTCGTGCAATCTGCGAAAAGTGTCCTCCAGGCGCTTAATGTGTTCCGCTTCTGACCTGGCGAATACAAGAATGTCATCCGACATGTTTATGACCCCTTTTAGCCCCGACAGGGCCCCTCTGATAGAATTTTGAAATACCTCAGCCGCGGAGGATATTCCAAAACTGAGTCTCTTGTATTGGTATAGTCCTTCATGGGTTGTGAAGGTCGTTATATACCTGGACTCCGGGTGGAGTTCCAGCTGGTGGTACCCGGCTCTTAAGTCCAGCTTAGAGAAGACTCTAGCTCCTTGGAGCTCGCCCACAATGTCGTCCAGAGTTGGTGTGATGTGACGCTCCCTTTTTATCGCCAAATTGGGCAGTCGCATGTCAACACAAATTCGCACAGCCTCCGGTTGCTTGGGCTTTGGGGCGACAACAATCGGGGAAACCCAGGGCGTCGGCCCTTCAACCTTCTCGATGATGTCTCGTTCTATTAGGAGTTGAAGTTCCTTTTCCACCTGGGCCCTCAGGTGAAAAGGGATGCGGCGATGTTTTAGCGCCGTTGGCCTGACCGACTTGTCAATGTGGAGCCGCACAGGGTCAGCCTTAAGTTTCCCTATCCCTCTGAAGAGTTCATGAAAACGTGCCAGTAGACCGTTCAGGTCCGACAGATATACAGCGAATGTGAAGTGCACCAAGTTAAGCGCTTCCGATGCTGCGCAGCTCAACAAGGAATGCGGGCTCACACTCGTGACGAAAAATCTCGCCTTGATGCTGTTCCCGCCGTGGGACACCGGGGCTATGAACACTCCTTGGATAGGTAGGGGGTCATCCTCGCCAAACGCGTATATTTGGGCTCTTGATTGAGAGAGTTTCGGTGGGCCCGCAAGGGCCTTATAGTGTCTGTCCGCGAGCACACACACCGATGCCCCCGTGTCGATGAGGACTGGGGTGGGGACTTCTCCAATATTCACGGTGCATGTGGGTTTTCGTCTAGTTCCGGGGCCACTTGCCATGCTGGAGATGCAGAAAATTTCACCTTCTTCTTCCTCTTCCTCTTCTTCGGCGATGTTCATGTCCTGTATCTCTTGTTCCAGAGAAGATATGCCCTTCACATTACGGGCACCATACCTCGTGAACCTCTCTGGTCCCCTGTTGGCTGCCACGGGCACAGTGGCCCTACACATCCTGGCATAGTGTCCGGGGGCCCCACATCTGCCACATGTCCTTGACTTCGCTGGGCACTCACCCCTGTGAGGGAGATCGTACCCACAGTCCGAGCAAGATTGGGACGAGTTCGATCTCGTGGTCCTTTCCTCCGTCTTTGGTGTCCATCTGGCCTTTCCCGGCATGAAACGCCTGACAGCTAGCGCTTCTTCCTCCCCTTTGGGGATGCTGGCTGCGTCCATCTTTGATCCTCTGGCCTCCGCCAGTTCATGCGCCCTACCCATGTCTAGGATCTGCCGGAGGGTTAGTCCTGGTTCCCTGAGGACTTGCCTCCTGAGTTTGCCAGAGCAGCATCCTTGCAGTAGTTGGTTTCTGACCATTTCCTCCTCATCGGCCCACCTGCAGGAGCTCGCCAGACGTCTCAGACGGGCACAGAACTGGTCTAACGATTCTTCGCTGCGTTGCCTTTCAGCCCCCATGACAAATCTGTCATAATCGACATTCGCAAGCGGCAGGAAGTGATCCCTTAACGCTTGCTTAACTGCGTCATAAGTTGCCACCGGAATGTCAAGGGAGTCGTATATCTTCTGGACCTCCGTGCCTGCCGAGTACATCATGATGGCAATTTTTGCCTCATCCTCTGTTTCTCCTGAGGCCCTGAACATCATTTCCAGTCTTTTAACCCATGTGAGCCATTTGGGGCCGAGTTTAGATGGTGGGCCTGTAGTGTCGAACTCGGGCATGGGCGCTAGGGTGGTGCGTACCCTGCGTGTTTCTGGGGCGGCGGCACCCTCTTCATCACCCATCTCCCTGGGTACTCACGGTAAGGTCTTGACAGAAAATTGGTGATCCGACTCCTGGCTGTGACAAAGATCCTCTCTATTGTCCTTTGTCTCTCCTTTTATCACAGCCCTGCTCCTGCTGGGCTGTGAAGTGTCCAAAAATTGTCCTATTTGGTTGCTGGTGACTCACAGATGGCGCACGAGCACCCAGAACGGGCCGCTACCACTGTGTGTGACGACTTCACTCGAACGCTCAAAATGGCCGCCGGCTGTTTCGAGCGGTCCGCGACTGCTTCGCGCTCCGTTCGTTCCTGCAGTGGTGTTGGAACGAGGTCGCGGTTCGTGTCCCGCCTCGTCGCCAGTTTTAGATGCTCGCGGGTGATCCGCGAGTCAGGCAACCCACGCGTGCACTCACACACACACAGGCATATCAAGGACACACGCCGGAGACGTGCGATGGCTCCGGTCTCCGGCTGCAACTGCCGGGCACCGCCTTTATTATCTAACCGCGCATGCGCGAGCTCCTTGAGCTTCGCGCATGCGCACTACGTGTACGTAGTACACAACACTTGCTCCCACTGCGTCCCCGCAGCTTACGCCACACGCAACTGACTGTATTATGTGCCTGTACCACTTACAATCTTAACTTCATATTGCTCCATGTGATCTACCTACCCAGGAATGCAGACCTGAATTATGTGATTGCCCCTCCTGATCTGTATACTCCCTTATGCAGGCACCCGATTACAACTGCACGCTCACAAAGGCACTATGTGTCTGTCTCACCTCAACCCAATACTGCCTCCCGCGGTTTATTAGACTTGACCGTGAGTATTATGTGCCGCATCTGGCTAGTCCCATGCTTGATTCATTGTGTGCTTCCAGAATTTCCTTGCGAGAAAACTGTGCCGCATCTCGTTAGGCCCATGCCTGATTGTGTGCTTCTACCATCTCCTTGTAAATAAACTGTGCCGCATCTCGCTGGTCCCATGCCTGATTAATTGTGTGCTTCCAGCATTTCCCTGCGAATCAACTGTGCCGCATCTCGTTAGCCCCATGCCTGATTCTGTGCTTCTACCATCTCCTTGTAAATCAACTGTGCCGCACCTCGCTAGACCCATGCTAGAGTAATTGCCGGCTTTTAGCATTTCCCTGCACAGCTGTGCTGTATCCTGCCGCTCATTCATGATCAGTCAACCTGGCCATAGTTAATCTGCCCTATGTGAACATAAATAAAATATATGGGCCACACATAGCCTCATTACTGCTAATTAAGGACCATTCTCAACCGTGACTAGTTCACAGCATTAGCTAAAACTCTATACACTAACTACCTGGCAATGGCTAAAACACGAGTTACAATGAGTATGGCCAAAATACTTCCTAACCTGCATACTATCCAGCATTCCTCGTTCCTCACCCAATTACAGCAGTTGAATCCCTGCGCTGGTCTCAGCCATAACAGCACCAGCACAGTTCAATCTAACCTGACTACTAAACCACCTGCTTGCCTTACTAAGTCCAAACAGCAGAACAACCCTTTAGACTCCAACTACCCTGGTATTCCATGGAGAAATGAAAGACTCAGGCACAGGACCGAATTCCACCATAAACCGCTAAACAAACTTGCAGTCACCCACTTATCCAACATCCAATCTTACTCCACAACTATTGTTAGGTAAAGATTTGGTGTAGTACCCTTTGGGCGCACTACAACAACCTTAGCCTCCTGGCAATAGGGACCCAACCTTTGGTAAAAGTCTGAACTACACAAGTTGGTGTGTGTCCTACCAGCCAGGCTTTTCTCAAGAGGGATCAATGTGAGCAGTAACACAGTTACACAGAGATTTCACAGTGAAAAGTATTCAAATAAACACTGATACTCAATGTTTCTTGATAAAAACAATTATTAATTTATTTACCCGTCATTTAAACAAGCCTTCTTCAGAAGGGAGCAATATAAAAGCAACACTCAAATACACTTCAAAATCCACACTCTTTGGTTTCTTAGATTCAGTAGCTTCCCATTGGGGATTTCACACAGACACTTCTTACACCCACAGGTGACTTAAATAAGTAGGAAACTGTGGACATTAATATAGTACTGTTACATCTAGAGTAGGCAAAGAGAGTGTCAAAGCAAAAGAGTTATTTAGAATAAACAAGAGAACACAAATATTCTTCAAGCAGGCAAACACTTTTGTACCCCCCAATGTATAACAGAGGAGAGAAGAGTCATTCAGGAGACCAGGCTAAGCCAGTGTCAATGGGCAAAAGTCTATGTAGCTGAAGCACTTCTTGCAGGTGAGTAAAAGTCTTTGCACAATGTTTTTAGAGTCTTTGTTGAAGAAAGAAGAATCAAATGTAGGGCCACAAGCCAGGAGACTTGTGAAGTGGAAGAGCAAGCAAATCTATAGTGAGAGGTAAGTTCTCTCCAACTTTACAGTACCTTTGGTTTGAAGAAAAATGCAGCAGATTACTTCTGTTCCTGTTCAGCTCTGCAGATCCGGCTGTTCCTGGGCCTCAGTCATGGGAACAAGAGGGAGGACTTCTGGGGACTCCTGCACTACAACGGGACGGTCACCAACGGCAACTGGCAAACTTCAAATCAGTGGTTCTTCAGTGTTTCAGCTTCTTGTGTCTACCGCAAACAGCACGATCTGCGGTTTCTGGCTGTCGAGATGGGCCTTCCTTGTATCTGGGGTACCACATTCTGTTGAGGGGGCTCAGGCTCGGTCAGTCCTGCTTTCTGGGAGTCAGGGGGATCCTCCTGGAGCTCTTGGCCAACTTAAAAGCAACACACACAAACTGGTGTTCCTCTCCCTGGTTATTCGGTACCAGAAGCGACTGCAATGGAAATTCAACCAGCTCCGAGAAGGATGTCCAGGTGGCTTACTTTGGAGTTGATTGGTCCCACCAACTCATGGGGAGAAGTCGTCTTCGCAGGCCCTCTCTGTCGAGGCGAACCTGGAGTTTCAGCACATCAGCAGGGCTTCACCAGGCGAACCAACGGTCCAGGAGTTGCAGCAGGTGTCCACTTCAAGTTCTTCTTCGGATTCCTTTGTCCCGTGCTCGACTCTGCCTTCCATCCAAAAAGCCTTGCCTTTTATGCAGGTTTGTCCCATTCATTCCAGCCTAGCTGTCAGTCACCCAGCAGGGTGGCTGTCCCTGCCGGACAGCCAGCTGGCCAATCACCTTGGAGTACATTCCTGTTTCCTAGGAGACTAAGCACATGGAGTTTCGGGCACCTCCCTCACTTCCTGCCCCCACCAGACATACTGGAGGCAGAGGCAGGTTTTACTGGTGAAGCCCGCCAAAGACAAAACCTTGTTTGGCACACAGAGTATAAATCTCAAGAAGGACCAAAACAACAAGAAATGGTGAAAAAAGACCGCAGCCATTTTGACAAAAATGGCATCCAGGGGTGCATTACTGTAGCTGTGAACGCAGCCCATGGTAAGGACACGACACAGTAGTAAAACGTAACCACTGCCACCAGCCATTAATTGTGTAACAGGTAACATAAAATGTGTTACATTAGAAGCTAGACAAAGGGGCTACTAAGTAATCCCTCCAGCACCCTATTGTAAAATAGTGTGTGCTGGGTCTAGAAAGTTACAATGTAAGTAAAGTCAATTTCACTTTACTGCTCTTGGAAACAGTAGTTAATCCAAGAGTAAGGTATTTAAACCTTGGGAATTCTGAAAGACTTTCCTGTGTCACTGCACTGAAGGTGCTGTGTGACACAATGCAAAACGATGCCTATGGAGTTTGTCAGACTCCAAAAACAGAGAGTTAAAAATGCCATTAAAAATACATGAGGGAGTGGGAAAAAGGTGTCACTCTCTCCAGGTTGAAAATTAAAAAGTCCTAGAGTCCAGCAAAAGTGCTGGGTGTCTCTAAGGTAAAGAGGAATTAGCAAATTTCTGAGCATTCTCCCTAACACATATGAATACTCTCCCCCCTCACGGCAACCGACCACCAGAACAACACAAGATTAATAAATCAACCTCCAAGAGCTCAGACCACGACAAGTCCTAACAAAAACAAACACAGGAGCACCCCTACTTTCATCAAGGGTGGCCTGATGAATGCAAGATCCCTCCCTGAACCTGCCCTGGACATCTCAGACCTTTTCTCTACCAATGATCTGGACTTCATCGTCATAACGGAAACATGGCTGTACCCTGCGGCCGGCCCCTCACTAGCACTTGACCTTCCAGATGCCTATTCCATCACCAGGAAAGACAGGGCCAATGCTAAAGGAGGCGGCACCGCCTTCACATTCAAAACTGACCTTGACTTACGTGAAATTCCTAACTCAGCACTACCATCAGCAGAATCATTGGCAGCTAAAATTACCACTTCCACCACAACATCCCTAACTCTTCACCTTATATACAGGCCCCCTGGCCCCATCTCCTCTTTTGACTAGGACATTGCCACCTTACTTGCCACCAACCTAAAACCAACATCCAAAGGCCTCACCCTGGGTGACTTCAATCTGGGGCTTAATGATCGTTCTGACTTTCATGCACCCACGCTAGCCTATAGCATAGAAACACAAAGCTTCACTCTGCGATCCGCAGGCCCAACACACGTGAAAGGTTGCACCCTGGATTTACTCGCGGACCATAATTGCTCAATGCTGATCACTAATAACAATCCATCCCCATATTCTGACCACAATACTATCCTGTTCACGATGAACTCACAGACACAGATTTGCACCGCACCCATGGCTGCACCGCCATCGCAAACCTGTAACCTTCGCAATAGGACTCTGGATAACATGTTACCGCTCAACACTTATACTGCAAAGACTGCTTACCCTTCCTCTCTCGTTAACACCTACAACCAGACTATGGAGGCAGCCATTAACGAAGTGTCACCTTTGGGCACCAGTAAAGCTAAACCCAAACTTCACATCAACCATTGGTACACCTCAGAATTGAAAGACGTTCGTAACAAAAAAAGAAATGCAGAAAGCAATTAGAAAAAAACACCCTGGGCCAACAATAAACAAAAACGTGCAACCTTAGCCTATGAATATAGAGAAGCCACCTTTTTAGGAAAAAGCAATGACTACAACTCCTGCATTGAAAATGTCAACTCTGGCACCGAAGAGCTCCTCTCAGTCCAAAAGGCACTCATGGATAACATATCCTCTCTCCAACACTTAAGATCAACCAAAAAAAACTGAAACTCAACACCTTACCTCAACCCACTCGAGAACATAAACCCTCAAAACCCTTCCCCAAATGTTTATTCTCACCCATTACTATCGAGGAGACGGTCAAAATTATCAAAGGCCTCAAACCCTCGAGATGTGAAGGGGCCATCTGTCCAGCAAAATTAATCAAAGACTGCGCAGACAATCTGGCACCATTTATCACTGCCTTGATTAATAACTCCTTTGCATCCAATCAAGTACCGGATAACCTGTAGGAAGCCCGGGTGCTCCCCTTACTAAAAGAAAAAACACACTAGACCCAAATGTGCCCACCAACTAGAGGCCTATTACAATGGTACCATTCCTTCTAAAAATCTTAGATAGAGTGGCCTATGTACAAATCCAAAACTATCTTGAACTGCATCACCTTCGTGGCATCCGCCAATCAGGATTCCGCCTAGGCCATGGCACGGAAAGAGCATTGGTCGATCTCAAAACCCAAATGGAACTAATTAGAGACAAAGGTGACCTAGCCATTTTACTCATATTAGACCTCTCGGCGGCATTTGATATAGTAAATCATAAGGTCCTTTAATGCCACTTAGCCAGTAACGCCCACTTCTCTCACAACGCCATAAGCTGGATTGAATCATTCCTCTCAAATCGATCAATGTGAGTCTTCTCAGCCTCGGCAGCGGCACACCCCACTCCAGTCACTTGTGGAGTATCACAGGGATCATGGGTATCCCCTACCATGTACAAAGCATTCACCATAGCTCTCTTTGATAAACTAGCCAATTTGGGTGTAACATACACAAACTATGCTGACAACACCCAAATACTCGTAGCAATCACCGGAGACTATGACACAGATTCTAAAGCTCTTAATGATATCCACCTCACAATTGAAGCCTGGATGGCCAAAAACGAACTCTGTGACGATAAAACAGAGATCGTGATCATACATAGGTAGCCCAGCAAACTTGAGAACCTTCCACCATCTTACCGAACCTTTGACATAGACGGAAACAACAACATCAATGTTTCCAAAGAAGTCAAGACACTAGGGGTGTACCTTGACTCATCACATACCCTCTCCCGGCAAGTGAACACCATCTCCTCGGCCTCTTCGTATACTGCAAAACTCATCACGGCATGCAGACCCTACCTCACAGTGGAGAATCGCATCACCCTAGCTAGAGCACTAAATAGATAGACTCTGCAATGCCATCTTTGCTGGTACCTCTACAAAAAAACATCCAGAAGCTCCAAATTATTCAAACAATGCTATTAGAGCAGCCCTCAATATCCCGAAGTCAGGCCACTTCTCAGCTGCCAGAAGAAACATCCACTGGTCACGTGTCAGAGAGTGCATCAAATTCAAAGTACTGTCCCTCACCCATAAATGCCTAGCTAACACTGACACGTGCTATCTATCCAACCTGATCTCTAGAACTCAATGAACTAGACCGACCCGGTCACTAAGATTCAAAAGACAGAAATCTGGTGGCTCTAGCTTCACTGTTCTCGCAACAAACTACTGGAATGCCATGCCGCCTAAACTCAGGACGGACCTATCCCTATGGTCTTTCAGAATAAAACAGAAAACTTGGCTGTTTAACCAGGACACCAGGAATCAGCTCAGCACAAGTCAATGAGTACCAAGCATTAAATACTTAACCTACCTCCCCCTCACAGCCCATGGTCACCTAGATACTTTCTAACTACGCCTACGCCTTGACTGTCACCTTGTAAGCCTGTGCAACTGTACTGTCTAACTACGCTGCAGTCCACATGCAAATGTTACTGCCTGCTCAATTCATAGCAAACTCTTGCCCGATGCTCACATGCTTTTGCTACTGTTTAACGTTGCAATACAATACCAAGCACATGATGTCTTTGACTGTATACATCACTGCAATGATGTAACTCACATGCAACCGTACCTCTCTATGTACACCTATGAAATTCTTCTTAAGTCAAGTGCCCAGATGCCTGAGGGCTAGGCTTGCGATATAAATGTAATGAATAAATAAATATGTAGAAAAGAGTCTGACTGATGGGCAGTTCGGACATCCTGAGTCAGCTAGGTTCAACAAATCATAAGTGGTAGCTCAATAAGGAAGTGACTCATCTTTGTGGCTTTCGGCTGGTGGACTTGTTCGGCACTTGCCAAAACAAGAAATGTATTTATATGCATCAAGGAATGACAGGGATCAGACTTGTTAGGGAATTCTCTGGAGATTTGTTGTAGGGTATGCACACTTTTGTGTTTACTCCTCGCCACTCAATTTATCAGGCACTCGTGAAATTTCAGAGTTCCAGCGTATGCTCCCTGATCTTCATAGTACCTTGGTGGCCAGCGAGAATCTGTTTTTCTGACTGTAGGAACCTATCCTGGCATCATCTGGATAGTCTCCTATGTCAACCAGAACTTCTGTCTCAAATTCAGAGTCAGGTCCTGCACCCCTCCCCTAAATCAATGAACTTCAGTACAATGAAATCAACTAACTCAGAACAAACCGTCCTGCGGGGGGTGTAGCCTTGATTTTCCCAGAGTGGATCCCTGCTTCTATCATTCCAATGTAGCACAACTCCTCCTTTGAATGGCTGGTTTGCAGGCTCTCTATCTCTCCTGACCTCTCTCTCACTGTGGCCACTATCTACAGGCCGCCTGGCCAGGTTGTTCCTTGCCTCCACCTCTCAAATGCGCCTCCTCAGAGGCTTGAACATCCACCTGGATGCTACCAGCCCTTCTTCAGGACTCTTTCGCAACCTCTTCAATTCTCTCTCTGTCTCTCTATTCTTCCCTCTGTCCTGACTCTCTCTGCAGGGCACACCCTGGATGTTCTGATCTCCTCAGACCTCCCCTTCTCTAACCCTCTTACCACTCCTCTCTCTTAGAGTGATCACTTTCTCCTTTCTTATCTTCCTGCAGGTCAAGCCAACTCCAGTACTGTCACCTACCTCCTTGGTCATTCTACCCATGAAGCCTGGGTCAGTTGAGGCTTTCGCCACTACTTTCTCTCCTCCTGCACCTTTGGTTGACTCATTCCCTGACACAGCCCTCTCTAACCTTCATCTTTCTATCTCTAACACTCTGGATGTCCTTGCCCCTGTCATGACGATCCGCGTGAAGCCCAAATCCAAGTGCAACTCTTGGTACGATTCTGACCTCGCTGCCCTTAAACGCAAGTGTAGGGTGGCGGGGAGGAAGTGGAGGGCATCGGGCGCACCCCCTGACAAACTGGCTGGCCGCTTGCTCCAATGGCAGTACCGACTCTCTGTCCTCTCTAAGAAGAGAGCCTACGTCCAAGCCTGCATCGCTGCGGCATCAAACAACTCGGCCAAACTTTTCCAAATCTGCAAGGAGCTGGCCAATCCTGCTGCATCTCTATCTCTCCTGTTACCTCCCAGGCCCTCTCACTACAAACTCTTGGAAAAGCTGGCCATCTACAACTTAATGTACATACTGAATCTGTTGATTGCCTCCATGACCACCAGTTTGGCTTCAGATCTGCCAGAAGCACAGAAAATGCTCTCCTGAACACCCGTGTACACTTGCTCTCCAATCTTGACTCTAATCTCCCTTCTGTCCTCATTCTCCTCGATCTATCCTCTGCTTTTGACACGGTCAACCATGCCATCCTGCTCAATCGCCTCCATGACAATCTTGGTATTACTGATCAGGCCCTGGCCTGGTTGACGTCCTTTCTCACTGACCGACCCTCTCAGGTCCAACTGGGGCCTTTCCTCTCGTCTATCTCTCTATCTACTTGTGGTGTTCCCCAGGGGTCTAATCTCTGACTTTGGCTCTTCAACTACTTCCTGGCACCTCTCGCCCACTGCATCGCTACTTTCTGCTCCAATTTTCAATCTTATGCAGATGACACTAAGCTCTCTTTCAGGCTCCCCTCAGCCACCTCTGCATTTTCTCTCATACCAGACTGTCTGGCCGCAATTCAGGAATGGTGTGCCGCCAATGATCTCTGCCTTAATGCCAGTAAGACTGAGATCCTCCTCATTGGGACACTCGCTCTCTCCTTTCCTCTCTCTCTCTGGCCAACCACTTTGGGCCCTCTTCCTGCTCCTTCCTCTGAGGCTAAGAACCTTGGTGTCATCTTCGACTCCACCCTCTCCTTCTCTCCTCACATCTCTGACTTCTCTAGAAGGGTCTGGCACTGCAAAGGTAATCAGAAGTAACAGGAGCTGGCGCCCTACATGAGAAAGAAGAAGAATATATAAAATAATTGGGTCTTGGCAGGAAAGTATATCAAGGCCCCTCAAGTATTGTGAGTCTGGGATTCGCACCCAAAAATAGAAAGTTGGAACCAAAAGTGTTTACAAACCCTAAGACTGAGAAACGCTGTCATGACTCAATGGGCTCGCCCCTTCTGGAGATCGTGGTCAACACAACACTGTCTGGCGGCGTCCATTTTTCCTTCCAACATGATGACCAACGTCTTTCCAGCCGCATCAGCGGTCTAGTTTCTGGGATCCTGTTTTCCTCAAGGCAGATAGGCGCTGGACACGAACTCTGTGGCGCGTCTCAACAGTCTACTCTGAGCTCAGCGCGTTGTTCTTTCCTCGTTTCCCATACCCCCATTTAGACAGCCTCACTCCTTCCCGTCCCTTACCTCCTTGCTGCCACCTTCCCTTTTTTCTCTTCTTGGCTCTTTGCGTGCTGTTAGCACGCTTCTTGGATTCCCCCTTCCTGGTACCTCATCCCTGGCTTCTTCCAGGAATCCTTCTGGGACTGACACCGTTCAGACCTCTAATCGGACGGTAACCTCCGGTGCCTGTCATCCAGCCCTGGCTGGCAGGGTGGCGTCTGGAGGCGCACGCCCTTATCTCAGAGACACTCACACCAAGAAAAAGGACAAGCCTCCTGCGACTAAAAAGAAGAATTCCAATTGCAAACAGGTGAATCCGGGGCTAACATATGACAGTTTGAGACGCCCACAGACTGACATTGATCCGGGAATGGAGGCTACCATACAGGATCTCCTGCGTGGAATGCAGGAATTATCCACTGAGGTTCAAAACCTTAAGGCAGAGAACGCAGCCCTAAAACAGTTAGTTCTGTCCAGAGATTCAGCCCTACAAGAAAGTGTTCCTACATGCGGCGTTGTTGAGAAGTCTGATGGGAACCCCAAGACTCTGCGCCCCTTCCTTGATTCCTGTTTAGTTCATTTTACTTTCAAGCCCTATTATTTTTCTACCCCTCAGGCTAAAGTAGGGTTTGTTATAGCTCACCTCTCAGGAAATGCCCTCGCTTGGGCCACACCTTTGGTGTCTGCCGAAGATCCACCCCCGAATGATTATAATTAATTCATCACTGCCTTTAAAACAATGTTTGATCGCCCAGATCAGGTTTATTCAGCCCAGGAAAAACTCATGGAATTTCAACAAGGTAGCCAGGACATGCTAACCTATGTTGCTCGATTTAAACAATTGGCCAAAGAAGCGGATTGGAGTACAGAAGCTTGCTTCATCCTGTTTCGCCGAGGCTTAAATGAAGAAGTCAAAGATGAGCTGTCTAGGGTATCCTGCCCAAGTTCCTTCCAGGATCTATTGGACCTTACACTTCAGATAGACTTCCGAATCCAAGAAAGAAAAGCAGAAAAGAAGAAAACACACAGCCCTTGCCAGAAACCAACTCCTGTGTATCCGAGCTCCCGAGAACCCCTTCCATCATCTACATCAGAACCAGAACCTATGCAGTTAGGAGCACTACGTGGGCCTATCACTTCAGAAGAACGGACTCGCAGGATTAACAGCAGTCTCTGTATGTATTGCGCTTCTGATAAGCATTTGGTAAGAAATTGCTCTATAGCCCCTCCAAGCCCCTCCAAGACGGTCGGGAAACGGAGCACAGTGTCGGGAGATGGAGAATCGCTCTGCCTTTTCATCCTCAATGAATCCAACATTCAAATCCTCCCTGGTGATTCTTCAAGTCACTCTCACTACCCATACTGATGAAGTCATTCCAGCCCTGGCATGGTTGATTGTAGGGCCATGGGCATTTTCCTTGATGACGAATGGGCCAGACAACATGGTGTACCTAAGGAACCTAAGGATGTGGTGCAAGCTGTCAAAGGGATTGATGGACACCCTTTATCCTCTGGACCTATAACTGAACAGGCCATAGCACTCCTACTTTCTATAACCAATCATCTGGAGATCCAGCATTTTGATATCATAAGGGCAGCTCACTATCCTGTGGTTTTAGGAATGCCCTGACTACAACAACACAATCCCTACATCAACTGGAGAGCGGGGTCCTTGTTCTTGGGATCGGACTACTGTTTATCTCCCAAGTCTTGTCCCAAGTTAATCCCAGCCAATGAACCTCACGAAAACAAAAACATCACTGTCTCTAACATTACCCAAGTCTCTGAGGCCTACAAAAAGTTCTCGGATGTCTTTTCTACAGCTATAGTACAACGATTGCCTCCCCATAGACCAGAGGACTGTGCCATTGACACTGTTCCAGATGCAGTCATTCCTTTTGGACGGATGTTCATCCTATCTGAGCCGGAAAAGAAAGCCCTACGAGAGTATCTAGATACCAACCTGACAAATGGAACAATCCGCCCTTCCAAATCACCGGCGGGTGCTTCCTTGTTTTTTGTTCCCAAAAAAGACTCTAAAGAACTCCGTCCTTGCCTGGATTATAGGGGGTTGAACCAGTATACCATAAAGGATCGGTATCCTCTACCACTTATTTCAGATATCCTTGAAGTCCTTCGTGGATCAGTAGTTTACACCAAATTAGATTTGAGGGGAGCTTACCATTTGATCAGAATCAAAGAAGGCGACAGATGGAAGACCGCATTTAGGACTCCTTTTGGTCATTTTGAATACCTTGTCATGCCCTTTGGGCTCTCCAATGCCCCTCCTGTTTTTCAGAGCTTCATGGACCGGGTCTTTTCTGACATGTTATTTCTATTTGTGATAGTCTACCTAGATGACATCCTGGTGTATTCCAAAGACCAAGCTGCACACCAGAAACACGTTACGCAGGTTCTGAAACGCCTGCTGGAACATCATCTATTCGCAAAACCAAAGAAATGTATCTTTCACGTGTCCTCCGTGCGATATCTGGGATTCATTATAAGTCCCCAAGGAATAGCAATGGACCCATCCAAACTCACTGCAATCACTTCCTGGCCCGTTCCTTCCATGGTCAAACAGATCCAATCTTTCCTGGGCCTAGCAAATTTCTATAGGAAATATACACCAACCTTTTCTTGTATTGTTCAACGCATTGTGTCACTACTGAAGAAAAACACCCCCTTTCGGTGGGGTGACAAACAGGACAGGGCCTTTCGGACTCTAAAAGACAAGTTCACCCAGGAACCCATCCTGATTCAACCAGATGTTACCAAACCCTTCCTGGTAGAAACTGATGCTTCCGAATACGCTATAGGGGCAGTGTTGAAACAGGAGCTCAAGGAAGGACATGAGCACCCCATAGCTTACCTTTCCAGGACATTGAACCCCAGTGAAACACATTACTCTGTTCTAGAAAAGGAACTCCTTGCCATCTGTCAGGCCTTTAAGGAGTGGCGTCATCTACTTTTAGGAGCCCAACATCCTGTACAAGTAGGGACTGATCACAGAAACCTCCAGGCGCTACAGTCCATGGAATGCAGAAATAGCAGACAGGCACGATGGGCCTATTTTATTGCTCAATATCAGTTCTATATACAACAGATTCCGGGCAAGGGAAACATTCGTAGCAGACACCCTCTCTAGGAGACCAGACTATGCACCTTATGAAGCACCACTCTTTCCCAGATTACTGCCGGATTCTGTAGTCGTGGCTCAAATGAAGACACTGATAGACGACATAAGAATTGCTACTCCCCAATCTACCCTTTGGAAGGACTACATGGACATCAACCAATGGTCTCTGACATCCAAAGATGGACTCCTCTTTAAGGGCACAGATCTGGCCATTCCTACACATTCTCTCAGAAAAAAGATTATACACCTCTGCCAGGACACCTTATTCTCTGGACATCGGGGAATCAAAGCAACTCTTTTAAACATCAAAAGGAATTTCTGTTGGCCGATCATGTATGAAGATGTCAAGACCTACATCCAGACATGTTCCATGTGTAACCGAAACAAGGCAGATAATAGGAAGCCGGCCGGTCTCCTTCTTCAACCTGACTTACCATCAAGACCCTGGGAAGCTATAGCCACAGACTTTATTGTGGATCTCCCTCCTTCCAAGGGGTATACTACCATTATGGTGACTATGGATCTATTCTCCCACATGGCACACTTCACCAATTGCCGAAATTACCATCAGCGCATGAAATGGCACGGATCTTCATGAACCACATATTTAGACTCCACGGATTACCCACCAAGATAATATCAGACCGGGCACCACAATATACCTCCAGTTTCTGGAAATATATCTGTCAATTGTTGGGAGTACAACATGCCTTGTCTTCTGGATATCACCCACAAACCAATGGAATCACCGAAAGGGTAAACCAAACTCTTGAATAATACCTTCGATTTCTCCACCCAGGTCCAATATGACTGGTCGGTCCTAATTCCAGTGGCAGAGTTTGCCTACAATAACTCTGAACATTCTACGACTGGGACCAGTCCATTTTTTTGCAACCGGGGTTCCATTCTTCCACCATATCCTTGGTTGCTCTACAATCCTGTCCAGCCCCTTCTGTGGACTCCTGGATAACCCACCTGACGACAGTACACAAGGATGTTAAGGGACATCTGGAAAAAGCACGGACAGACATAAAGAAGTATGCTGACGCCAAGCGACGACCCTCACCTTCCTATATGGTCGGGGATAAAGTGTGGCTTTCTTCACGTTATTTACCCAGGCACCTAAGACCTAATAAATTGGCTCCTTGATTCTATGGCTCATTTACCATAATCAAAGTGGTCATCCCAGTTGCTCTACAACTCTGCCTTCCGGCAACATGGAAGAGAATCCCCCTGGTTTTTCACTCTTCCCTTGTGAAACCATATCATCAGTCCACCAGGTCTGCTTCTCGTCCCCCTCCAGTCCTTGTCAACAATCAGATTGAGTATGAGTTATCCAGGATATGTGACTCCAGGTATAGGAGGGGTCGGCTACAGTATCTGGTGGAATGGAAAGGCTATCCGCCAAGTGACCGTACATAGGAACCCGTTAGCAACATCAATGCCTGTCATGGTGCAGGCACCCAAAACCCTGAAACTGGTGGGGCCATCCCGGACTTTGGCCCTTTGGGGGCTTATCAGGCCCCAGCCAGGCTCACCTTGTCTCAGTCCTGGCGCCACTGGCGCTAGGCTCATGGAGGTGTTAGTTACATGGTCCATTAACGTGGCTCTGAGAGGCTGAGCCATTCAGTTCAGGGTGCGGCCTGGAACTACTTTACCTGAGAGAAGGGATACGGAGAAGAGGACTATTTTCTTGGAACTACTTGCAAGACTATTTAAACCGCACCCAACAATCTGAACACGCTTCGTGTTATTCTGCCCTCCTGCAGGGTAATGCTCACTGTGTCAGATCCGTTCTTGCTTCCTTCTGCCACGCCTGTCCAGTGTCTTCCATCTGCGAACACAGAATAACAGGAGTTATTTAAGCATCGCCGGCCTTACCTGCAGTACATACAGATCTCATCTCCTGCTTTCCCACGGACCGCCGCATCTGCAGAACAGAACGAAAAGCACCCTCTCGGGTAGCTACTCACATGATCGGCCCGCTCCAGGAACTTCATCAGACATTCTTCACTCAGCAGCGCGCCGCAGCGTGACACCGCCACACAGATCTTCTATCCTTCTTCCTGGACTTGCGCCGTACCTGCTGAACAGAAAAGGACAAACAGGTTAGTCGCACGTAGCAAAGGAAAGCTACAGAGCCGAAAATGTGCGCGCCCAGCACAACGCTATACTTACCGGCAGGAATCCTGAGCATCATTGTCAGGAGGGTCATTCATCATCCAAAGGTCGCTTAATGCCGCACCTGTAAGACAATAACGGACATTAGTTATCTTGAACAGAAAGACTTAAAGGCAGTCATTCCAAGCAGTTATTGGAATAGAGACTTACCTGCTTACTCCCGGGCCTTCTACTTCAGCAACTTCCAGCAAAGACTGTGAACCGTGCCCCTGCCAGAGTGTGCAGGACGGAGAGCTCACCTATTTAAAAAACAGAGGTGAGCCAGAAGAAGTGAAGGATAGACCGGAAGGAGGTGAAACCACTGACCAGCTCCCTTCGGTAGCTAATATCTTGTTTCGACTTGCAGGCTAACATCCCCTGAAGCATGGACTAAGGGAAGATGTAAGCTAGCATCACCAGCCAAGCAGAGCAGCATCAGGACAGACAACACCCTACGCACACGAGCACGCCCCCGTGGAGACCAGGTGAGCGTGACAATGCCCCCCGTTCGCTACTTAGATTTCATTGGATCCACCCAGACAAACCTGGTGGGACAGGTTTTGGGAGGGGCATGCTGTCATGAATCGATGGGCTTGCCCCTTCTGGAGATCGTGGTCAACACAACACTGTCTGGGGGCGTCCATTTTTTATTCCAACCTGGTGACCAACGTCTTTCCAGCCACGTCAGTGGTCTAGTTGCCGGGATCCTGTTTTCGTCACGGCAGATAGGCGCTGGACTCAAACTCTGCGGCGCGTCTCAACGCTCTACTCTGAGCTCAGTGCGTTGTTGTTTCCTCGTTTCCCATACACCCGTTTAGGCTGCCTCACTCCTTCCAGTCCCTTAACTCCTTGCTGCCACATTCTCTTTTTTCTCTTCCTGGCTCCTTGTCCCTGGCTCCTTCCAGGAATCCTTCCGGGACTGACACCGTTCAGACCTCTAATCGGATGATACCCTTCGGTTCCTGTCAATCCAGCACTGGCTGGCAGGGTGGCGTCTGGTGACACGCGCCGTTATCTCAGAGACACTTGCACCAAGTAAAAGGACAAGCCTCCTGCGACTAAGAAGAATAATTCCAAGTGCAAACAGGTGAGCCCGGGGCTAACATATGACAAATGTGTTGTCGTTAGGAAGACCACTTTGTCTTTGATGAGGAGAGACTGAAAAGACATTTGTCCATTTTGACATCTAGGGGAAAGGAGCAATCCCTAATATTGGAATATTATTTCTGAACATTGTTTTTGAATCCTTTGGAAGCCCGACTGCTTGAGAACATTTATGTTTGCTTGATGAACACTGTTTTCTTTAGAGTGAGATCATCCTTGCACCATTTTGTTAATTTATAGAGTGAGGGACAGAAATCGGTTTTGGGGACGTGACTGGGACAGACTTTTACTTTTGGACATCCTGACTGTTTTCTTTTGAGGCAGGGAAACTCCTCTTAGATTTATGGATAGAGAGGCCTTTTTCCCAACCTTTCTTGATCAATAAAAGTCTATACCCAAAAACATGCCACCTTTGTGTCCAAGCCTTACTTCTGGTACCTGACACTTGTTATCCAAGGGGAACCCCAGTTAAAGGAAATTCCCAAAGAAACAAGAAGATCCTGTTGAGTTCCAGGAGGAACTTCAAGTAATCATAGATTGTTATCATCCCACATGTGTTGATTTGAATCAGTTATTGTGAGCAGTGCTACCTACAGATACATGTACCGTGCTTAAACCTAAAGTGTGCGCTAATTGGCCAGCCGAAGAACCTGCTACTGGTAGGGATTTAAAAACGTTCACTGATAGATTGGTACAAACTATTACTGAAATGTGTATTTGAAAGATGGATTGGTCTGCGGAATATCTCAAACATTTGAACCAATGCTTTGAGCAATGTTTATTGTTGACTTTCTCCGGCGTCTCTGCAGGTGAGTGTTGGCCCCCCTGGGCCCTGTTGGACTGCTTGTGATCTTTTTAGTCCCCCCACACACCCAATCGCACTCTCTTCTCCCCGTCTCCCAACCCCATCCTACTTCCTTGTTTCTCTCCCTCCACCCGCCTCCAAGCCCGCCCCCTCCCCTGATTGGGCATCTGTGCAGCTGTCACCAGGCGTAGTGCCTCGGCCTCCCTGCCTGCATGCCACTTTCTCCGGCGTCTCTGCAGGTGTGTGTTGGCCCCCCTGGGCCCTGTTGGACTGCATGTGATCTTATTAGTCCACCCACCCCTCCCCCCGATCGCACTCTCTTCTCCCTGAACCCCTTCCCCATCCTACTTCCTTATTTCCCTCCCTCCACCCGCCTACCAGCCCGCCCCCTTCCCTCATTGGGCATCAGAAACCAATTTAGAGCACACGTCCAGGGCAGCCCTTGCCCATGCAGCCCCTGTGGTGAAGGACCTGAGGTAAAGGACTGCAAGTCCTGAAGAAGCAGCTCCAGGCGCGTAGGCCTGTGTAAGCCTGTGGTGCCTGCAGCCGTCAACCAGCAGCATTCGACCTGGTAGGAGACCACCTGCTGCTCTTCTATGAAGTGTACAAACTCGTTGAAATTCATTGTATACCTTCCTGTTGGGTCCTTCTGCTATTAGATTTAAATCTAACAAACACTACCTTACGTAATTAGCCCTTTTCGCCTTTTGTGTTTCTGTTACTGCTCATATTGTACTTAGCACGGTCCTCCCCGCGTTAGTCCCTTTCTCCCTCTATCCAGATGTCCCAAATCTAGGCTCTGCTATTACATCTACTGCTTTTGCATTTAATGTTATTGGATTTCCTGTTGTCCCCTGTGTTAGGCCCTTTCTCC
Organism: Ambystoma mexicanum; assembly: GCF_040938575.1. Taxonomy (NCBI): domain Eukaryota; kingdom Metazoa; phylum Chordata; class Amphibia; order Caudata; family Ambystomatidae; genus Ambystoma; species Ambystoma mexicanum. The sequence goes on from NC_090929.1 coordinate 459,719,266, forward strand.
CTCTATCCAGGTGTCCCAAATCTAGGCTTTGATATTACATTTACTGCTTTTGCATTTACTGTTGTTGGATTTACTATTGTCCCCTGTATTAAGCCCTTTCTCCCTCTATCCAGGTGTCCCAAATCTAGGCTCTGATATTACATTTACTGCTTTTGCATTTACTGTTGTTGGATTTACTGTTGTCCCCTGTGTTAGGCCCTTTCTCCCTCTATCCAGGTGTCCCAAATGTAGGCGCTGCTATTACATGTAGGGCTATTGCATTTACTATTGTCCCCTGTATTAAGCCCTTTCTATCTCTATCCAGGTGTCCCAAATCTAGGCTCTGATATTACATCTATTGCTTTTGCATTTACTGTTATTGGATTTACTGTTGTCCCCTGTTAGGCCCGTTCTCCCTCTATCCAGGTGTCCCAAATCTAGGCGCTGATATTACATCTACTGCTTTTGCTTTTACTGTTGTTGGATTTACTGTTGTCCATTGTGCTAGGCCCTTCTCCCTCTATCCAGGTGTCCCAAACCCAGGCACTGCTATTGCTTCTAGGGCTATTACACTTACTGTGTTCCCCTGTTAGGCCCTTTCTCCCTCTATCCAGGTGTCCCAAATCTAGGCTTTGATATTACATTTACTGCTTTTGCATTTACTGTTGTTGGATTTACTATTGTCCCTTGTATTAAGCCCTTTCTCCCTCTATCCAGGTGTCCCAAATCTAGGCTCTGATATTACATTTACTGCTTTTGCATTTACTGTTGTTGGATTTACTGTTGTCCCCTGTGTTAGGCCCTTTCTCCCTCTATCCAGGTGTCCCAAATTTAGGCGCTATTGCATTTACTATTGTCCCCTGTATTAAGCCCTTTCACCCTCTATCCAGGTGTCCCAAATCTAGGCTCTGATATTATCTACTGCTTTTGCATTTACTGTTATTGGATTTACTGTTGTCCCCTGTGTTAGGCCCTTTCTTCCTCTATCCAGGTGTCCCAAATCTATGCGCTGCTATTACATCTAGGGCTATTGCATTTACTATTGTCCCCTGTATTAAGCCCTTTCTATCTCTATCCAGGTGTCCCAAATCTAGGCTCTGATATTACATCTATTGCTTTTGCATTTACTGTTATTGGATTTACTGTTGTCCCCTGTTAGGCCCGTTCTCCCTCTATCCAGGTGTCCCAAATCTAGGCGCTGATATTACATCTACTGCTTTTGCTTTTACTGTTGTTGGATTTACTGTTGTCCATTGTGCTAGGCCCTTCTCCCTCTATCCAGGTGTCCCAAACCCAGGCACTGCTATTGCTTCTAGGGCTATTACACTTACTGTGTTCCCCTGTTAGGCCCTTTCTCCCTCTATCCAGGTGTCCCAAAACTAGGCACTGATATTACACCTACTTCTTTTGCATCTACTGTTATTGGATTTACTGTTGTCCTCGGTGTTAGGCCCTCTCTCTGTCTATCCAGGTGTCCCAAATCTAGGCACTGCTATTACATCTAGGGCTATTGCATTTACTGTTGTCCCCTGTGTTAGGCCCTTTCTCCCTCTATCCAGGTGTCTCAAATCTAGGCACTGATATTATACCTACTGCATTTGCATCTACTGTTATTGGATTTACTGTTGTCCCCTGTGTTAGGCCCTTTCTCTGTCTATGCAGGTGTCCCAAATATAGGCACTGCTATTACATCTTCGGCTATTGAATGTACTGTTGTCTCCTGTTAGGCCCTTTCTCCCTCTATCCAGGTGACCCAACTGTAGGTGCTGCAATTGCATTACAACTGGGTACACCTCCTGCCATCCTAGTCTCGGTACCTCACCATAGATACCTTCCGTCCCTGCCCTCTGGATGAGCAGCCACTCTCTGACCCCCACATTGCTCTGCTGCTAGACTACTCCATCCCACAACTGTGACTGAACTCCCCTTCCAGATGGAGATACCACATCAATAAAAACCGCCTCTACAACCCCTCATACCTTCCCCTTCTGCACCATACCCACCTCCAGGCGCATAACCTCCGCTCTAGCACCTAACTTCATGAACCCCCCCTATATCCCACATTGGGGTCATCACCTATAACCCTTGTCCCCGAACACTGATACACTCTGACCCCCCTCGCTCAACCCCCAATCATCTTTCGGCCTCTAACTCTAAGATCAGAGGAGTGCTCTGGTGCGCTAACCACCCACACCTCAAACCCTCACCCACACATCTCAACCCACCCAAACATATCGTCCTGACTCTACCCCCTGACATCTATTGAGAATGACGCCCTACTCCCGGTCCATAGAGCCTGCACAATCTCAAACTCAAAAGCCAGAGGCGCTCTCTGGCACTCCAAACATCACGAGTACCCTGCTACTACCGCAGCTTCTCTGTGCTCACTCAGGAACTCCTCCCCCACACCAATGTCCCCCACCTCAGCCCTCCCTGCCACTGCCAAACTCCCTCTGACACCTGCACTACCACACACCCACTGGTGTAGAGCTCTGCGTCACTCCAACATCGCCATCCCTCTACCGACATGCTCCCCATCCACGCCCCCTACCTCAGTCCCACACTTCCACACCCCCAACACCTCTCCCTCGAAAACCCAGTGTCCCCTTCACAGCGCAATCCCTCGAGGACAACAAGAGCCCACAAACTCTGCACAGCCTGCTGCCCCCCATCTTCACCTGCGATACCCTCTGACTCTACCTCCCTCACTGCCCTCTCCCCCCTCAGCTGCTACTCGACCCCCGCCCACACACCTCCCCCTTCATACCCTTTCTCTTCCCTGAAAGTAGAATGTCTCGCCCTTTCTAAAACAGTTGCTTCACCCGCTTCTCCCTCTGACCCTCTCTCACACCCCTCTGGCAGCCAAACCCACAAAAAGCAGAAAGGGTGACTGGCCCTCTCCCTCGACTCTCCATACTTCACCACTTCTCCATTGGTCCAACCTCTCATTATTTCCCAACCCTACCATTTGACCCTCCCCTCCCCTCTCTCCCCCTCTCCACCCCGTGTTCTCGACTTCTCACCCAGTACACCTAAACCCCTAGTGCCCTCCAAACTTCGAACCACAAACAAATCGCACGTGCACCACTCACCACCCTCCCACCCTGATCCCCTCCACCTCATCTCTCGCATACCTACCACTGCCCACCTACTCTTCCCGCTCCCCAGTGACCTAACCAACTCACCCGACCCGCAGATAATACATGCATCCAGATTCCCCACAACCCCTCCTCAGTCTGAGCGTCATGAAAATCGCCTCCCCTCACGAAGTCACATGCCTCCTTTTCATTGTTTGCTCTATGGCGAGAAACAGACACAGCATCTTTGACCACCTATCCTCTGACAATCCCGACCTAATGTTTATCACTGAAACTTGGTTTGCCGACGATTTTGCCCCAGTCGCGCACGTGGCCTTCCCCCCGGGCTACTTGCTTATAGCCCATAACAGACCTTCCAGATGTGGCCGAATGGCAATCCTCTACAAACCACACTTCTCCATCTCACTCGTCGAAATCCTGACATGCAACAGTACCTGTGAATCCCTTCTAGTAAAGCCCTCGCTCCCATCAACCCTCACTCACAGCTTCCTACTCACATACAGACCTCCTGGATATGACAGACATTTTGCCCACAATCTCTGTGACTCAATAGCCATCAATCAGGTAAATCACCCAACTCTCACACTATTGGGAGATTTCAATATCTGGTTCGATATGCCCAACAACCCCATGACCCAACCTCTGGTCGACAGTCTTGAGGCACTCCACCTCTCCCGAGATATCACTGGTCCAACCCACTCAGGTAGTCACACACTATATGCGATCTTCAGCGACCTATGTCCTTGTCTCTATATCCAGTCCCAAACCACTTATCTGGACAGAGCACTCTGCCATCCCTTTCTCTATCCACACAACTGCCTCTCCTCCCACGGCTCCCCCTGCCCTCACCTTTGATCACAAATGTTGGAACAAAGTAAAGGTACTCCCCGACCTTGCTGAAGCCCTGCTAGTCTGTCCCTCAGCGATGCTGACCTGTGGTAGATCCTTAACCACTGAATCCTTTGACTGCTTGCTTAAAGAATCACTAATTCCTCTCACCTTTTCACGCCCCGCAGCCTCATACGAAGGACGGTCCGTCAAATGGTTCACACCCCACCTGAAGACTTTCAAAAGTCAAAATTACTCTCTTGGGCACAAATGGCGAGCATCTAAAACCGCTCTCAGGAGATCTATGTTCGCCCACCACCACCATAATTACAAATCCGAGATCCGAAAAGCCAAACACACAAACGCTCTGTGATTCCCTCTCACTACATTTCTACAACACTACACTTATCAGGACGGCAACCCTTAACAACAAACTCTCCACCCTCACCCTCTTCCCCACACCTACCCCCTCCTGATCCTGTTGTCCCAATGACCTCAATGCCAGCCTTCGACTCTTTCCAACCCATCTCAAGAAACATGTTCCTAGATCTACTATCTGGCAGCAGACCGTCCGGATCCCCCTTGATCCCTGTCGTGCCTTTCTTCTGAAAGAAATATTGTCCTCTACTTGCGCAGGAGAACATGCAAGGTCCATACTAATCAACTCCCTCACCTCTGGCACCTTTCCACAGTCTATTAAAATAGCGCATGTCAAACCACTTCTAAAAAAGGCATCCCTCGACCCCCTTGACCTTAGGAATTACAGACCGATCTCAAACACCAGATTTCTCATGAAACTCATTGACCGGGCTGCAAACTCCCAGCTCAACCGCTTTGTAGAATCCAACAAACTACTCGACCCGTGCAATCATGCGTCAGGCTGCGACATGGAACAGAAACCACTTTGATCTCGGTCTGGGATTATCTCAAGGGTGCTGCAGACTCTGAGGCTTGCGCAGCGCTGATTCTCCTTGATCTGTCAGCAGCCTTTGACACTGTTAACCATTGTATCCTCCTTGACCGCCTCCACTCCCTAGGAATCCATGGCTCCACACTCAAATGGATTGCCTCCTTCCTCAGCAACAGGAAGTAAATTGCTTTCCTCTCCCCTTTTGTCTCAACTGATCGTGCTGCGAACACTGGAGTACCCCAAGGCGCCTTCGTCTCTGCTCTCCTTTTCAACCTCTATCTGACCACTCTACTAGGAATCATCTGCATGCACAACCTCTCCTGTTACAACTAAAACTACGCCGATGATACCCAAATTATCCTAAGAATTCCCAAAACAAGCACCAACCCAAGTCCCGACCTTGAAGCTTGCGTCAGTGATATTGACTGATGGATGACAAGAAACCAACTCCTTCTGAGCCCTTATAAAACTGAAATCATGGTGTGCAGCAATTCTGCAATTCTGCCCTTCTCCCGCAACCACTTCTATGGCCCCCCTCCCTTACCCCCCCCCCCTCCAAAATAGTCAAAAACCTTGGCTATGGACTCAGACCTAACCCTCTCCCATCAGATCAATAATGTATCAAAATCCTGTCACTATCACCTAAACTCCTTAGACGCATTTCCCTTACCTCACCTATCCCAACATACTTGCTGCTATGTCCATTGTTATGCCAAGACTGGACTATGCCGTCTCCTTATACCTGGGAGCACCGGCATACCAACTTAACAAACTCCAAAGAACTCAAAACGCTGCCTCGAAACTCCTTCTCGCCCTGGGACACAGACGCCATATATCCCCCACTCTCTGCATCCTTCAGTGGCTCCCTGTAGTTCGAAAGGCCATCCTCAAAACCCTATGCATTACTCACCAAGCAGTGCACAAGACCGGCCCAATGTACATACAAGAGAAGATGAAACCCTACTACCCATCACACACCCTAGGATCAAGCAGTGCCCTCTTACTAGTGATTCCAACCTCCAATTCGGCCAGGATTAGTGGAACCACCTTCTCAACCTATCCTCCAACTCTGTGGAACTCACTCTGCCTACACATTCGACACACCCAAGACTATGTGGCCTTCCGCAGAGCTCTAAAAACCTGTCTCTTTCCATAAACCTGATTAAGACCATCTAGGGCCGCTGAAACCCTACAACACCATGGACCACGACTTCAATTACATTACATCGGAAAGTAGCTAGAGCCTGCGGACAAATGTTTGAGGAGATACCGAGCAATGACACCACTGAAAATAAGTCACCAAGACAGAATCAGGAAACGGTTACCATAGATGACCACATTAGCATCCTGCAGGCACTAGATATGACTTCTGACCATCCACCCCCTGAATCTACTACATATCCCTATCTGCCTCCTGTGCCATCTCCCTCTGAGTGCAGCTATCGCAAAACGTATGAATGTAATCCGAAACAGTGGGCTGGTAAGAATAAAACACCCACTCCAGACACTCGCCTCTCATATATCACTTTGCTAACTCTCTACACCAACACACAATAGAGCGCAACTACTCCCCTCGATCAATTTCGGACTAGCTGCTTACATACGAACAATACTCCATGAACTACTGAACATCCTGCTAGAACGCAGCTATAGCCCACGAAAGAATCAGCCTAGCTGCACACATAAGCTTCCTACACAGCCCTCATGCTGCCAGAATGCAATCTCGAGATCAACCACCAAACTGCACACATTCAACTGATCTCTCAATACCACCACACCTAATGTTAGTATGCAGCTACCATCAGGCAATCGCATAAGCTGCTCATATATTGAGTCCACCCAAGGCAACCCTATAATAATCTACTCTCTTGACTGACCTGGACTACGGTCCATGAGGGAATTCAACCCACAAGTGCTTTGAGGTCATACCAGTGATATATAGAGCGCTATATAAATGCCAAATAACATAACATAACATGCAGCACTTGCAGCCAGGCTTCCAGATAAGGGTTGCCCCTGGCCTTTTTACGGATGAAAATCTTATAAATACAATAGTTTTATTATTCTCCTGTGTATATTTAAACACAGATTTAGAGCAGAGGGCTGTGCAAAGGTCAGGTTACTTGACATAAACCAGATCGCTTCTTTTGATTTTAATCTACATGGATGTAATTGCAAGCCATGGAGAAAAGCTTCTTAAATAATTGTTTTCTCTGAAGACTTTCAAAAAATGAACCGCACACAGTGATAAAATGAATGATTTCTTTCCATTAAGCTTCTGCTCTGTTGTGTGTAGATGCTCATGGAGCAAACAGAAGCACTGTGCATATTTATTTTCCTAGCATTTTAGTATTGTATAATTAATAAGATGAAAAACTAAGTCGCAATTGAAAATTAATCTTTTCTAACACATGATGCTTTTTAGCTAGTGAAAGCAAACCAGTATTGCAAAATTTTATTTTTCAGATTTCCTGTGCTGTGTGCATAATCATGCAGAGGCAGATAATGTGTACAGTTATAATTTAATTGTACAGTTATAATTTAATTTACACTCTAATTATAAAAACAGTGTGTAAAATGATGAGCATGCTTGGTCTAGTTTTCCATCCCTTCAACCTTACAGTCAATGGGGGTACATTACTATAAATGGTCAGTGGCAACAGAGTCTTTGCTCAAGGGTCAGTGATTATCATTACATCAATCACAGGTGTTATAGCATCTGCTGGTAAGACATTGGTGCTTTTTCTGTGTTTATATCCACCCTTGTTTGATTACCTGGAACAACTTGAGAGTATTATATGGCGCAGAGTACTGGGAATCCCAAACGCTGTCACGACCGTTGCCATTAGGTATGAGCTGGGAATCGGCTCATTGAGAACCAAAGGTACTTGGCAGATTCTCACACTATATCGTACATTTTTTAGCCCTCCAGAAAACACATTATATCAGAACAAAGGACACAGGATGAAAGATGCAAAGCTACTTGCAACATTTGAAGACCGTTGTGTTGTATTCCTTAATTCCTGTGGTCTCACACAATCAGTACTTATGAATGATTCTGAGTTGGTTAAAAGAACTTTGAACAAAAATTACTGGTATAATATTAACTTATTACATAAACCGCCCACAACTCGCTAAGGAACACATGTTATTAGGTACTGTTGCTGCTCATCTAAAATAAAAATCCCTGTCCCGGAGCCATAAGGGACTTGCAAGGTTTTAGATGGAATCTGTATTACACAAGGGAGGGTATGCTGAGATGGAGGATCATTTCAGAAGAGCATTCATTTTGTAGATTCTGCAAAAGCAAAAGTACACTAGAAACCATTGAACCTCTGGTGGTATATTGTTCAAGCCTTAGAAGCACGAGATCAATACATTTAAAAAACATTATTTGGTCACTACGAAAGAGATGGAGTGTGATACCTTCTGGGCTTTATGTTTACAAGGTTATACAGTCTTTATTGCAAGTGCGGTTGTAAGTTTCCTGAACTCCTTAGATTTGGCCAGAACACATTCTGAAGTGTAATGGTGTATTTTAATGCCTATGAATTTTATTGTTTAAGAACTTGATGCCTGCAAAATGTATTAACTTTGTGATATGTTTTATGGACTTTTCCTTCCTTGTTTGTTTGGTTTTGGTGAAGGAATTGTTAATTTTCTCTTGATTGTCGGTTGTTCTTTTTTTTTGTTAAGTATGAAAAACCTTTTTAACCAATAAACAAAACAGAAAAAGGAAAGAGCTTGTAAGGAGAGTGCAAGAGAAGCAGGAATGCCAAAATAATTGCACAGATTACAGGCAGGGAGCTAGAATATCCTACGTCAAGAAAGGAGACTGGATGCATCTACGCTTGCACTGAAAAATAGCAAAGGGCATGTCGAGATTTTCCAAAGACAGTGAATGAGCCCACAGGCGATTGTGTGTTCTTAATTAATTGAGACAGGTAGAATACATGTCGCATTGTAACCTGTCAATCAGAAGGAAGTTCTATGGAGGCAATTTGGGGATGTCTATGGACTGATATCAGAACTAAACGGTTTCGCTACCCGTTTGGCAGTGATGACAAATTCAGAATACCCTTTCTCTTGGGGTGAGAGTAGAAGGCAGTGGAGTAACTTTGTAAAAATGTTGGGGGGGCATGATATGTAATTGAAAGGCCCCCCGGCAAAATGAGTGGGACAAAATGGTGTGCCACAAAAGTTGGAGGTGACAAACACCCTTGGCCACCCTAAAATTACTCCCATGGTAGAAGGTACTAAGTTAATAGAACAAGTCGTAGGTGACATTACTTGTAGAATTGTCTGCATTTAAAGGTCCACCTATTAAATTCAAGGACTACTATGCTTGCATTGGGAATGGAAGCAGGTCCAGCTCTACAGAAGTTGATGTAAAGGGCAACGATGGTTTGTGACATTCTGGCGTGAGACCCGGATTGAATTATCTGAGCATTGGATTGTTAGGCAGCCATTGTATTGCCTTCCCCTCGGTGGAACTTACTTGCTGGCTTCCTGTGTTCTGTTCCCCCACACCATTCAAACATTATTTGAATTCTAATTTACACATTACATATCTAAATCTCAGTGTTTTACAATTACTTGTAGTGCTGCTATTTCATTCCAAAAACGTACACCCGCCAAAATGGCCTTGTAACCTTCATCCCCTGACTTATATCAAGCACATTCTTGTTTAACAATGTGGATCCTGAAGTTTGGATGTTCGAGAAGGGCATTACAGATTTCTGGTAATCTGAGATGACTGGCTGCAGAGAGGATGGGTGAAATATTTATAGAAAGCTTTGATAATAATTGCGGAGGCAGTCGGAGCCAGTTTCACTTCATGGGGCGCGAGCAAGGCATCTGTTTCTGCCTGCTCCACGTGTCTTTATTTTCATGTCCGTATGAAATCTAATATTGGTGGGAGCTGTGAAAACCTGCTGCAGGTGCTTTTCCCTCTGCCAAGTGTTGAGAAGGAGAGATTACTTCTGCCCTTATCGTTCGGAAGGCTGGGACTTGCTGGCAGCTCGAGACACAGACAGCAAATATTGACCTTCTGCAGTCTGGAAGATCTTTGTCATCGTTTTAACAGGGTGTAGGTTCCACGGCGTCTAGGGCCGCGGATGGAGTCTTCCTTCAACACCCCGCTGTCTCCTGAGCAGGGACACATGCTGGAAGTCAGAAACCTTCAAGTGTTAACTTTCAATCTTAAAAGCCTTTCTGCGCTGCTAGATTTGCAAAACCTGGATGTTATTTATAGAAAATCGAGACCACCGGGCAGGAAAAAGTGGGCGCAGAAATAGTGGCGTGTCCAGACGCTTTCAACTGGGGTGGCCCAAATGGGGCACTGACTTATGCAGGGGGGGACATGAAGTAGGATCGCTTAATGATCATACTTTAGGATAATGGGGTGGCCAGTCATATTCCAGGTGTAGCATGTAGCACCCCAGGCCACTCCCTGGACACGCCCCTGCTCGGAAAGAGAATTTTCACTTCAATTTTTTTTAAATGAATTTGTTTATTAGATTTTAACAAACAAAGAACAACAGTAATAACAATGCAGCTTCCATAGAATACCGCATTTGTACACCATGTGAGCATATAAGGCATGTCAGTCACAGCATGGCTTCGGAGGAGAACTTGAGGGTAAGGAAAACACATGAACGTACAGATACACAGGAGGAGTAGCACCAGAATGCCCCCTCAGGGGGCAGGCTCTGGGCTGGACATCAAATATTGGATGTACGGACCGGATATGTCTGAGGGCCGGGAATGCAACAGCATGGTTCGTATAAAGGCCACCACATGGTCATAGCAATAAGCAACATCCTCCACCCATGTAGCCACTCCAGGAGCGGGACCCTTCTACTATGCCATGGCCACCCGCCTGTGCGCCAGCACCAGTACAAGTCCTGGGGGTATGCTTGGGAATGGCACGAGTACAACCCACCAATCCCACCAGTGGGTCCCTCCACATTTACTCACCCAGTATACAGGATACCTTATCTAGCACCTCCCCCCAGAACCCTGCCACCACCGGACATTGCCATGCTAGGTGTATAAAGTCTGCCGGGCCGGTCGAACAGCGCGTACATTCATTCAACGTGTCTGGATTGTGTTTATGGAGTTCAGCGGGGGTAAGGTATGTTTGATGTACACAATTAAAGTGTATGTGTCTAAACCTAGCATTCAGCGAAACCTTTTTGGTTTGAAACAAGATATATCTCCAATCCTCGTTGCAGATTTCCGCACCCAGACTGCTTTCCCAGCAGCATCTGGGGGACCCTTCTCCCCATGGGATGTCTTGTATCGGACAATTGTATAGCTGGGAGATCAGGTGACCCCCACCCCTAAACTTCCCCCGGCCTGAATAACTTCTTGAAGGAGGGAGCAGTGTCGGGGAAGGTGGGAAACCTCTCTCTGATTGCGTTCCTGACCCGAAAATACATGAACACGTCTAGAGAGGTAAAGCCCCCACCCTCTCCCTAAGCCACTCCAGGGACGTGAATTTCTCACCCAGGTAAAGATCTCCAAAGGTGTCCACCCCAACTTTGGCGGCCCACTGTAGGCATGCCCGTTCCTGTGTAATCCCCATCCCTGTCATGTCTGGCTGGTATCTCAGGCTCAATGAGGGCTGCCACATTCATTTTGTCAGCCATCCTGTACCATATGACGCAAGTGCTATTCACAACATTACCGACCGCAGCTACAGGCTTAGGTTTATGTAGGATCGCTGTCTTCAAGAAGTCAGGCGCCACCAAAGCTCTCTCAACCTGAACATGTGGTCTGATGAAATGGGCTGCATACCAAAATGACAGATAATGCGCTTGTGCTGCCCAATAGTGCTCTAAATCAGGCAGGGCCAGCCCACCCCTGGAATAATGCTGCGTCAATATGGACCCCAAGACACCCAAGACTGCTTCCCCGCCCATAAGAATCCAGCAAGAATCCCCCGCAACGGCACAAAGAATATTGCAGGCAGGTACATTGGAATGTTCGTAAATATATATAGAAACCTTGGTAAGATAACCATTTTAATCACAGAGATACGACCCATCAGGGACAGAGGGAGGCTGGTCCACAATTGGAATCGCTCCCTACGGGAAATAGTAACCCTCCCGTAATTCTCTCAGAAGAGGATCTCCGGGTACCGTAATATTCAATGCCCAGATGACTGGTGTACTCATGCTCCCACCAGAGGCCGAATTCATCAACTCTGATTTGTTATGATTATTTCACAGGCCCGAAAACCCCCAAACCTAATCACCTGCCACGTCACCAGCGTCAAATTGTCAACTGGGCCACTCAGGTACAAAACCACATCATAGGCATTAAGGGAAATTATCATTTTATGAGGCCTAAGTTGTATACCCTTCTGTAAGTACCCCTCACGCATGGCTGCTAGGGGCTTGATGGCCAATGCAAAAAGCAGCAGGGAAAGCCCTGCCTGGTCCCTCTCCCCATTTACACCACGCCGCCCCCAAACGAGACCCTGGCCGTGGGAGAGGTGTCGAGGAGTCGCACCATCCTGATATATCCAGCTCTGAGCCTCAGTTTAGGGCCATTCGACAGTCGAATGTATTCTCGGCATCTAGCAGTACTGCTGCAGCCAGTTACCCAGAGTCCAATGGCACCAATAACCCAAAGAATCATCGTAGCCCGTAGGATGCGTTCCTCCCCGGCACAAAAACCGGTTCATCTGCCAGGACCAGTCCCTGCATCAGCAGGAGAAGCCTATTGACCAATACTTTGCCAAATATTTTGTTATTGACATTTATGAGGAAATCGTCCGATATGACCCACAGTCCTCTAGGGGCTTGCCTTTCTTGTCTATTAGTGTGATTGTCAGGGAAGTTGCAGGGAAGGACCCAACCACCAAAGACTCTATATACACACTCAGAAGGAGTGGGGCTAGGAGAACCACATAGGCCTTGTAGAAATCATAGGATAGGCCATCGGGCCCCTGAGCCTTAGCTCCCGGGAGGTCCTTAATGACCATGAGTATTTCCGCCAGGATCAATTCCCTGTTAAGCGCTTCCCATTGTGAAGGGTCCAAACAATAGAGTTCGACGTCCTTCTTCAGATACTGCTGCATGGAGGCGACGCCCAATTGTACCGCAAAGCATATAGATTGCTATGGAACTCCCCGAAGGACTCTGCTATACTGGTTGTATCGTGCTGGAAATTTCCCAGCTGATCCTTATCTGCCTCATATGCTGTGTTGTCTGATCCATAGCCAGCAGCCTAGCCAGCAGGGTGCCGAGTTTATGACCCTCTCTGTCTTGTCGTACTGATCCCCTTCTATTGAGGTATTTGATTTCCCTCAATGCACTCTTGTTGAAGGCATCAAGTTCAAGTCTGATCTTAGCCAGGATGCTAATATCACGGGAAGTTGCAAACTCTCACTCTAGGCTTTCCAGGGTACTCTCACTGGCCTCCAGCTCCCCTCTAATCAGACTTAGTATGCCTGCCTCCTTGGTCACACATATCCCCCGTATATCGCACTTGAAACCTTCCCACACAGTACTGGGTGACCCGACGGAGCCCACATTGAGGCCGATAAAGTCTGATATCTCCTCCCAGGGTTCCCCGTGGAAAACGTTGTCCCTAAGGGCCTCTGATTTAAACCTACAGGGTCTACCCCTAACTGAACACTCCAGGATAACCGGGAAGTGATCCGAGATCGTTTTGGCCAGGATGTCACACTGTCCTATCGAAATCCCCCTGGACCCGGTAATTAACAGGTAATCTGTACGGGTGGAGGAGCTGTGCACCCATGAATAAAAGGTGTATTCCCGCTCCGACATGTGCTGTATTCGCCAGGCGTCAACCAGCCCATATGTAGTGCAAATATTCACCACCCTCAAACTCGCTTTGGACTGTGGCTGTGTATTCGTGTTGGATCGGTCCATGGTCACGTGTAGCACTGTGTTTATATCCCACCCCAGATCACGGTGGCGCCCTCAAGGTGGTTAATTTTACAAACACCCAGTTGAAGAACATCGGGTCATCCGTGTTGGGGGCATAAGTGTTGATTAGGACCATTTGTACTCCCTCCAGGATCGTCTTGGCCATTAAAGCCCTTCCCTCCTGGCCTCTCACTATTTCAGAAAAACAGAAGTTGAGAAAGTGATGAATAAGAATCGCCACCCCCTAGAATAAACAAAATATGAAGAGTAGTATCTATGACAGCCCCATGTTGTAGCCCATCTACCCTCCATGTCTGGGTAAGATGTGTTTCCTGTAGGAACGCGAGACCGACCTTGGTCCGCTGCATGTACAGGAGGATTGTACACACCCAGCCGGGTAGTTTGCCTTCCATAATATTCCACGTTATCGCCCTGAATTTTAAGGTCAAGTTCTATCATATCCATCCCAGCTGGGATATGAACCCCCAGGGTATGAGGAGTTTTTACATGACCAACGGAGACCCTGCACAGTTATCATCCATGTTTTCTCGTCACTCCAAAAAAACATTATAACTCCCCACCTCCCATAAAAACCCTCTATCCCTCACTGACCACCCCCATACTCACCCCAGCCCCCTCAGGCTTGCCCCAAATGCCTGCCCCCTGGTTCCCTGGATAACATAGGGCTGGCAATGCTCAAGGCGCCATGTCTGCACAACCTCCAACCCACTTAAGACATAGACTATACATCAGGCTCCATAGATAAAGGACATGGTGATAAACGCGACCCCGGGAACGTGAATGACGTCCCCACATTGAGAAACGGTCCCCAGCATCTATTCAAGGGGCCCTGTGCGCAGGTCCGTTATTGCACACAGCACCTTGGGGCCTACGGCCGCCCCAGGGTTGTTTTTCTCAATCTTGTCCAAAAAGGAGCTTGCGTCTTTAGTACTTGTGAAGAATTGCACCTTCCCAACATGTAGGATGCGCAACTTGGCCGGGAAGAGCATAGAGTATTGAATGCCGTTGTTTCAGAGTCTGCGTTTAACTCCAATGAAGGATCTCCTGGATGCTTGAACCCCAGCAGAAAAGTCCTGAAAAATCTGAAAGCAGTCACCATCAGAAGACAGGTCTCCTTTCAGTCTGGCCAGATGCAGGATTGAGTCTCGGTAATTAATCAGGTGCGCTTTGAGGGGGAACGGGGGACCCCCACGGCACCAGCCTGGAGGCAGGAATCCTATGCGCCCAGTCAACCACAAACATAGAGGAGAACTCAATGTCACGCAGCACTGCCTTGCATATTTTCTCGACACACTCCTCCATCCGGGTCACCCCACCTTGCTCCAGGATTTCCACAAGCCTGATATCGTTGCGCCAGGCTCTCCCCTCAATGTCTTCATTCTTAGCCGCCAATGATTTCACTGCGGGCCTCCTGGGCGGCGATCCTTGGACCCACTGCATTAGAGGTATCTTCCAACTCTGATATGCTCTTCCTGGCCTCATCAAGCCACTCTCTGTGCTTGTCGAGCCTCCGTCGCATCACGTCTACCCCCTCAACGTCTTCATTCCTGGCCACCAATTTTCTTGGTCCTCCGCAGCTCCTTCTGCCCCTATCAGATCTTCTCCCGTGTCAACAGTCTTCTGCAGGTTTGGAGTTTCTTGGCAGACGCCCCCCCTCAAAGGACAGCGTATGCTGTGTCCTGTCCAATTTTCCCATGGTGGGGCGGTTCCATCAAGGTTGGAGCGCGGGGCCCTTGCTCTTTCAGTGAGGAGTCCTCAACCGTGCTGGCGTCTTCACAGCAATCAGCCACCTGCACTGCCCCCCAGTCACCTCCACACCCTGTGGCCAGGTCGGTGCTCAGTGGTTCTATTTGTGTTTATTGTGCTCTGCCTCAGAGGCCTGCCATGCGTCCACCTGCAGCCTGGCCTCCCTCAATATTCTGTTTTGTTTTCAGTTGTCTGTCGGGCTCAGGCACCAATCTCCTCAGCCTCTCGGGTCCCCGGGTAATCAGTTTTGTGCCATGCATTACTTTGTTGCGCTCCCTCCCATGCTCAGGTACCAGTGCCTCGTTGTTTAAAACTGCACTCTCGTCCGGCCTCCTGCACACAGGCAGCCACCTTCACGCTCCATCTGCTCTCCGCTTACCAGCCCCACCACTCCAGGGTCTCCATTTCCAGCTGCCTGCCTTCTCTTCCTCTTTGTGGCGTCCCAGCTTGGGAGATCCCGGCCGGCGACCGGCACTTGCAGGGCACCCGATGAACACCCGGGGTTAGCCAAGCTCGGGGGCTGCTCCTCTCATTCACGGCTTACTCCTTTGTTCTGGCTCTCGGCCATAGCACCCAAGTCTCCGGTGCCACGCCACTCATTTATCTTGGCACCTGGCCTCTATGAACGCCACCGTTAAGATTAATGGGGCTGGATGGAGGAGCTCACAGGGAGACCGGCATGCTTGTTGGGCTCTCTAGCGCCACTGTAACTGCGGGGTAGTCCTACCCTCTGGAATTTAAATATTTGCAATAATTGAATGCAAGTTTGTTCAATCCCTAGTGAAGACACATCTAAATGGGGCATTAGGCATTTGTCATGCCACATTTGTCTCTAGAGCCACCTCTGATTTTCACTCCATGCTTTCTGTACACACAGGCGACCACACTGGTGATTGAAAAGTGGCTAAGTATAATGTGATTTGGTGTTGGCATGGACTAAGCCGGATTATTTAATGGCCCTTGTTGGTATGGTATGAAGGCTGCTGGAAGGTAGTGCCTGTGATATTATGTATGTGCGTGAGTACCAATCTAGATAACTGTCCTATTGGCGTTGGTGAACATTTGCGTCTTCTTTTCTAACACTTAACGTACATTCGTTATCCTGTCTTAGTCAAATGTAATTTCCTGAGGAAAATGTCCAGGTGACTCACCCTGTAGGCCTCATCACGAGTTGGGCGGTATCCTGGCTGTAATACTGCCCAACTGTAATAGAGTTAGCTCCAGTGGTAGAAGTGTAAGAAAATAAGTAGTGGAACTATGTTCCCTACTGACCTGCCCCGCTCCCCACAAACCCCATCGCCACGCCCCCTCCCATGCCCTATAAAACCCCCCAAAAATATGTGCCTGCTCTTTAAGGAAAAGTCCTGTTCAGTACATTGAAAGTGCAAGTTTCAACTTCTTCCTACACTTTTAAAACGAATCCGTTCTGGAACGGTTTCTTTTTAACATAAAAGTATAGGAACAGTAAATCTTAATTAAAATAAGTATAGGAGCACCGCTCCTGCCTGCTTCCGCCCACTTCGAACACTGGTTAGCGCTCACAGGTCCGGCGGTATTACTGCAAGATCACAAATTGGGTGTTAATGGCAAATACCCATTCCCCATTGGGTCCATTGGATCTGCACGCTAATACGTCGGCGGTAATACAGGGCGCTAAATGGGATTTTCACCTCCAGGAAAAAAGCTGGAGGGAAAATAGCCCATTTAACACCCAACTCGTAATAGAGCCAGCCCTTAAATGTGACTGTAATACCGTTATTGCCGCATTTAAGGGCTACAGCCCAACACGTGATGAAGCTCTGTATATATTTGTGCCATTTATCCATGTACTTACATGCTTTGGGCGAATACTCAAATAGTGAGTAAACACGAATTGTGTTGGATTTACACTTGTCTAGACTGACCTGAACCCATTCTCACAGGGCTAATACACGGTATGACTTATTACGGATCCATGTCCGTTCCTAACTCCATTTGCATCAGGATGCTATCAGGTCCTGTGGCTGGCGGCATGGGAACGGCTCATTAGCTGATTGCTCTGCCACGTCTGTTCGGAAGCACAGTTATCGACATCCAGCCTCCTGTAAGGAAGGCATGGTATCGACAGTAGACAGAAACACAATAAATGCAAGTTTCGAAAACCTTTATTGTGGTATTTTGGTTGGGTTGGAAGAATTTCTAACTGGCCCTAACTCTAGAAGGGGACTAGTCTCGACCATTAAACAAATAATAAAGAAGTCCAAGTCAGGCTAGTCAAAATAAAAAGGCCTATACTAAAAAATAGAACTTCTCGCAGTTCAGCAAAGGCTTCCCTCTGATGGGCTCAAGCCTGTCTTTTCTCTTTGTGGGGGTTCTTTTCCCCACTGTCCTTCATTTGCCACAATTCAACCCAGGCTTCCCTCCACCAGGCTCGAGCCTGCCTCTCTTTTCACAATTAACTTTCACTCTACCACAGCTCAGCACAGACTTCCCTCCGCCGGGCTCGAGCCTGTCTTTCTCTTTGTGGGGGTTCCCTTCCCCACGTTTTGTCTTTATATCTTTTTAATGTTGAAGACTTTCAAAACTGCAATGATTTTATGTAGACCTCTACATGACCACTTCCACCTCTCTTTAAACAGTTCAACAATCTTCATCACGTCACAACACCAATTCTTCTTGATACTTGTAGTTTCTTATTGTCTTTACTTTGCCCTCTTGGCCTCTTTGCCCTCTTGGCATATTAAGAGTTCACATACTTTGCTTTTCACTTATTCAACTTTCATTCGGGATCGAGGTTACTTTCTTGCCTTCGGTTCCCATTTAATCACACTTCAAATCAGAACATTTCACAGAGACTTTCGAATGTGCGATTACGCCTCGCAGGACTTTCCTCACAGTTCAACAATTGTCCTTTCCGTTCCGTGTTCTATTGGCACAAGCTCAGTCTTCAACTTTTGGTTACAGTTACTTTTGCTTTTAACACGAACCAGGCTTTTGTTGCCTTCGATAACTCACTGGTCGTGTTAATTGGGCTTCTTTCTTCAACGTCTTGCATCTAGCAGTCAAGGTCATTACCAACGCCTCATCTGCTCCTTCCCTACTCTCTTGTTCACCTGGGGGAGGGGGTAGCAGGTTGCTTTGAAACACCTTCAAGGTTTCTCCTTTCCACTCACTGGGTTTCACTCTTGGAACACTTACAGCTTCCCGATCGTGTGAAATTCTCCCCTGGCTCTCTCTCACAGCCGATCGGCCCCTTGGCATTCCAACCTCCATAGCCTGGTTTGCATCAGCCCCGAAAAAGGTTGTGCTTCTCGTACCTAGCCTCGCTCACAGTGTGCCTGTGTGCGCCACCTTTTATCCTGACAGGGAGTGATAAGAAGTGACAGGTGTGTCTAATTAGTATTACGTGCCTGACTCTGCCTGGTCTCATTAAAGGGACACAGCCATTGCAAGTCAGTAGAGGTAATCTTCCTAGCTCATTCCTGTTGTTAATGTGAAGTGGGAGGAATTATGGGACATGTAGTTTACCATAAAATGAGAAGGGATAGGGGATAGATGGGTTGTGGAAAAAGTGGGATACCATGTCTCACCATCAGGTGCTTCTGCCCCACTCCTCGAGGAACCCCTACCCAGGTGATCCTCCCTCGATTGTCCATCCACAGGGTCAGGATCCAAAAACGATGTCCACTCCTTGGCCACCTGTGTACAGGATCCCCGGGTACTAGGTTGGGAAACACCCCCTGGTTTTTCACATACCCTTCCCGTATGCAATGTGGATGAATCTGTTTAACAGGGGAACTGTGAAAGGGATTCCACGTTGCTCTGATTTTTACCTTTCCGTTCTACTGTGAAACAGTATGGTTGTAAGTCCAGAAACCATTGCATAACACGCAGGTTGGATTCCTTTCGCTGACTTATCCAGACAAGGGGAGAATAGTCAGAAACTAGGATTCATTTTTTTCCCAAGAGGTATTATTTGAAATAAAGGATGGCCCATTTGATGGCTAATGCTTCTAATTCTAACACTGAATAGTTAATCTCTCTGGGAAATAATTTGCCACTTGCAAATAGTATAGGATGTTCTAAGCTGTCGTGTATTTGGGACAATACAGCCCACAGTGTAGTCAGAGATGTGTCAGTGTGAAGTATAAAATCTTTTGAGAAGTCTGCCACTTTCAATATGGGATTTTGGCATATAGTGTGTTTTAAACTGTTACAACAGACTTCCTCCTCATAAGTCAAACAAATCTTTTGAGGTTCAGCGTTTCTTTAGCTTGTCAGTCAAACAGGATGTTTTTTTCTGAGAAATAGGGGACAAATCTGCGATAGTATACAATCAGACCCAAAAATGCTCTAAAGTCTTGTTTGGTCTTTGGTGTTGATGCATTTAGAACAGCTTTTACGTTCTCTTGCTGAGGCTGTAAACTACCATTTCCTACAAAAAAGCCTAGATATTTTACAGCCAATTGAGCTAGCTTCCATTTTATAGTGTTAGCTGTCAGACCGGCTTATCGTAGGGTTTTCATAATGGTGTAGAGATGATAGAGATGGGTCTTCCCATGTTTGTCTTTAAATAATATCAATATACGCCTCTCAGAAATCCAAATAGGGTTGTAAAATCCCATCCATTAGTCTTTGGAAAGTCACTGGTGCACCGTGTAAACCAAAGGGTAGGACCTTGAATTGGAAAAGTCCTATCAATGATGAAAAGGCTGTTTTTTCTTTGTCAAGGGAACCTGCCAGTATGCCTTATTTAAATCCAATGTTGAAAAGAAAACTGCATTCCCCGTTTTGTCGATTAGGTCATCTATATGAAGCATGGCATATGCATCAAAGGCTGAGGTGGTGTTAACCTGCCTAAAATCCATGCAAAATCTCTATTTTGGTCTGGTTTGGTCACCAATACAATGGGAGATGACCAAAGACTTGAAGAAAGTTTGATAGCGTTAGCCCTTAGCATACCTTCCACTTCGTCAATAATAACCTTTTCCTTGCCTCTGGGAGTCTATAAGGTTTTAAGTGAACTAATTTCCCCTTGGTATTCGTATATAGTGGTAAGTTCCGTGTACCCTCCCTGGTGTCTCACAAAATAAATCAGGAAATGCGGACACAAGATTGTGCAAACTTTCTTTCTTATCATCATTGGGAAGTTCTTGGGTACAAGTTCTACGTCATCGATTTCTTGGGGTGCCAAACAAGCAAATATAGGAGTGTGGGAGGACCCTGGATTTTCCTTCCACTCCTTTAGAAGGTTGACATGGTAGATTTGAGTCTTTTGGCGTCTGCCTGGTTGGGCTACTTTGTAGTTGCATGTTCCCATCTGTTCGAGTACCTCATAAGGCCCGTGCCACTTCAAGATTAATTTATTCTCTGAAGTTGGCAAGAGAACCAGAACTTTTTGACCCACTGAAAATGTTCTTAAATTCATTTTTTTATCATATGAAATCTTCTGTTGGTATTGAGCTTTCTCCATGTGGGTATGGACTAAAGATCTGACTAGCTTCATGTGTCCTCATAACCGATGTGTGGTTTGAGACAGTGGTATTAGGGCCTCCTCACTCTCTTCACAGGTTTCCCAGAGCATGTCGAAGACATCCCTTGGCCCTCTGCCATACAGTAGCTCAAAGGGTGAAAATCCAGTAGATGCTTGAGGATTTTTTTCTCACAGCAAATAAGGCCCATGGAATCATGCAATCTCAATCTATTACGCCTTCACTAGTTTTCTTAGAATGGTTTTCAGGGTCTTGTTAAATCATTCTACCAATCCATCTGTTTGAGCATGATAAACTGAGGTTCTTAAGGTAGTGATATGAAGTAATTCTTTAACTTCTCCCATGAGCTTACTCATAAATTTCGTTCTTTGGTCTGTTAGAATTTCTTTTGGGAACCCTACCCGGGATAAAATTGGTAGCAGATGTTTTAATATTTGCTGCGTCATACTATGTCTCATGGGGAAGGCCTCGGGAAACCTGGTGGCATAGTCAACAGTTACTAAGATAAATGTATTGCCCAGTTTAGAGGTTTGGAAGGGTTCAATGATGTCCATCCCGATTCGGGAGAATAGGACCTCTATTGTAGGTAGTGGATTCAAAGGGGCAGGTGGTGGAATATTTGTGCTGGTGTTTTGACATATCTCACATGTCTGTACAACGTTTTTAATGTTGGGATGTATTTCTGGCCAATAAAACTTTCCACTGTTATGAACTTAGTTTTGAACTTGTCCTAGATGTTCCCCTGTTAAATGTGAGTGAGCAATTTCCAGAACTATTTTCCGATGGGTTTTGGGTATTACCAACTGGCTTTTACATATCCCTTTCCCTGAGGTATCCCTTCAATATAACAGTTCCTGTTTTAAAAAGAGTAAGGGACCCCCTTTATCATTGCCTTCAGAGTCTGTTATTACTTGTAAGAAAGCCTCTCCCTAATAATGGATCATTTCTCTGACCAAATACCAAGTCTAGAAGGACAGTTGGTTCATCATTATGGCTAGTATTGATGTTAGGTCTTTCACCAGCCTCTCGAAAACCTAGATCTCGTCTCTCTCATCTCCTGTTCTGTCTCTTCTTTTAACTGGGGAAGTAAGGCCCTTTCCAGAATCCCATGTGCTATTGTATCCCCAGGATGAATGTCAAATGTTGTTTCCCCATGGTTGTGTAAAAGTACTTTCACATCTCCCCTGAAATCCGGGTCAGTAACTCCTACTAGTACATCTAGTCTGAATTTCCAAGCTATACCAGATTTGGAGGCTAGTCTGATATAGATCCAGGGGAAGGTATTGGAACTAAGTCAGTGGGAATCATACTCCTTTTCCTTGGAGGAATGGATGCTTCCTTACTACTGCAGATGGCAAATCCAATAGAACCTTTTGTAGCTATAGTGGGGCATGAGGCTCCACCGCTTGATTTTTGAAATGTTAGGGTACCCCAATTTGTTTCTTTTAAGTTGCATTCCACACTGACAGGTTATTTTGGCCGGAATGGGTCAAATTTGTTACGAGTGTGGGCCAGTTTCATAAGTTTATATATTTGTTTAAACAGATTAGATTAAGCAAATATGTTTTCAAATGCATTATTTGCAACATATCTTACCAAAAACACCCCATTGGGCAGGACTCAAACTTAGGTTCTAGATAGTAACGAATGTGTGATTGTGGGCCATTTTCTTTTTTCATTAGTGCCTGGACGGAATTTATGTCCCAGGCCGTCCCTGTAGAAAACATGTTTACAATATCGACAGAGCTCGAGCCAGAACTCCACTATGTAATGGCGCAGTCTCTGCCAATGGCATGAACATCTAACCCTGTACATAACTCAACATCTTGTCAGGTTGACATTCGCCGCGTTCACCGACAAAGAAAGCGCACAGATGTGGTGGTCTGCTGATCAACCGTCTTTACCGTCCCTCGTGCACTTGGACCGCCTTTTTTACTTCAGTGGATGCCTGGAAGTTTCCCCTTTGGAACTTATTTTGTACGGAGCCTTTCATCATTTACTAAAGAACACACAAGTCTCTTTCTAAGGCTCCCCGTTTTTCCGTCAAGGGTTTCTTTATGTTCATTTCGCTCTGGGCATTCATATGTGTTAACAGCACTGTCAAAGTCGGTTAGACACTTTTAGGAGACAACAGTGGCAGAGCTCCTGTTTTGGGCTGAGATTTCATGTGGCCTAGCATTTGCGCTTCGACATCAAACAGAAGCCTGCCAGGGCTTGGCAGGAGCTGGTAGTACCTTTCCTTTCTCAGGGCTTTAGTTGAGAAAGAGGTCTCTTTCACGGAGTAACCATGCAGTCTGCACTGAAGTGGCGTTGTGCCACGTGATATTTTGCTTTTGGCACAGTTGCTATTTCTTTCCAGTATGTTGGTGAAGACGAGCCTGAATAATGGACCTATTTTTGTATATTATTCATTAACGTACGTTTAGTTGTCTTACAAATGGATAAGTTACTATTGTATTGACTCTTCAATACTGCTGAATTCATTTTGGCAAAATATGTTTTTAACATTTTTGAATAGTATGTGAAGTTTTGAATGCTTGGATCTGTTTATTTATTAATTTATTTATTTAATTTATAAAGTGTGCAAACAACCCGGAGGCATTGAGTCACTGTTACAGAGACCTGTTACTTGTAAACGCCAGAAAAATAACAATCGGTACGCAGATCAGATAAAGGTACTGAGGAGAAGAGGAACCATCTAGGCAAACATCCATGTTTTGAGGGATCTTCAGAACATCCAGTATGAGGGTTCAGCTCTCAGGGAGCGAGGCAAGGCATTCCACTGTTTGGATGCAATATAGGGGAAACTCAAGCCTCCAACTTTCAAGCGTCTGACTTTCGATTGGAGGAGGCGTGAGCATGTAGGGTCCTAGTTGGCCTGGAAGAATGGACTCTGGAGATTTTCTGGGAGAGGTGGGGGGGCAGTATTGGAGAGGCACTTGTGGGGAATGGACAGAGTTTTGAAAAGGATACGTTCGCAAATAGGTAGCCAGTGTGTTGCTCTCCTGGCTGCAGATATATGTTCCCTCTTGAGAATTCTGAGGGCTGATCAGAGAGCATTATTTTTTATGACTTGCAGATTCTAAAGGTTTTTAGACAAGGTGCCAGCGAAGAGGACATTGCAGTAATCAAGCCTAGAGCCGGTGACTGCACAAGCAATGGTTAGGCACCTTTCCGTGGATAGAAAGGGTCTGGTCTTTGTGTAATGGCCGGTAACAAAAGACAGAACCTGCATATTCCAGTACAAAAGGTTGCAACTGCAATGTGGCCCCCTTTGCCCCCCTCGCCCCCACTTACTTGCAGCATGCTCTGGCTGCTTCCTTCTGCACCCGTGTGCGGTTTAGATGCTATATCCCCGTAAACCCAACACATAGCAGGGCTAACCCTACTGAGGCCCTTCACAACACAACATATAAACTCTTGCCATCATAATAAATTGCGAGGACAATTTTATATTGAATAAAAACAGATCACTTTTATTTGAGTCAACATAATGGGCGGTCCCAGCCCTGCTCAGTGTACTTGACATAAAACATTCACCTGGTGGCCCTTTGCTATTCATGGGGTTCCACAACCGGTGTATCAGCACTTCCCGGTTTATTTCCTAGCGTACTACCGCCTCTGGTTATTTTTAGTTCCAGGCGAGTCAGTCGCCCACATCCTTGCGTGGAGCGAATAACCCCAGGTCCACTGCATTCAATTGTTGTGGAGTCTTAACTGTCCATAAGTTGTCAGTGCCCGCCTAACCCCAACCTGGCTCGCGCGGCCAGCGGGTAATGCTTGCGGTAGCATTCATAGTGTGACTTCCCCCTCCGCTTGGACCACCCAATATCTCAGCCTGTGAAGAAGAACAATTAGAAACTAACCGATACTACCTATACAAAATTGTAAATTGTTAATACATATGTGCTTCCTAACATCCTCTTCCCCTTCCATTAAAAAGAACATTAAACTCCTTGTAATCTCCGGGCCGATCAACTAGCAGCCCTTTCAAGCATGCAAAACCTGCCCAACTTCTTAGTGGGGAGTGGGTGGGTGTTTGGTCCGGGCTGCAAAGAGGCTCGCAGTAGCACTCCTCCACGGCCAGGACCACCCAGTAACTCTGCCATGCATTGTGGGTTGCCCCTCGTGTCCTCCAATGCCCACACTCCCGATACTCACCATAGATCCTCACTCACAGCCAGCCCTCCTGAGAGCTGTGAAGACGTCCAGGCGAAACACGTTGTGCGCCTTGTCTTATAGGTGAACCCCATTGTTAGCAAAATGCACAGGGTCCTTCCATCCTGTGCCTGATAAAACCCATGCCCTCTGTTTTCATAAATGTTTACAACGTCCTATATAGGGGTGTTTTACAGACTATGATATCATGCAAAAACGTAATATGCTTAGTAGAGGCAAAAATTAAGACTTTCCTGTTTTTCAAGGACCCACAAATGTGTGAGGTATTTGCAAGAAAGCTTCTTCAATGCCTAGCAAAAATACCAACATCAGCTATGTGGTAAGGAATGTTTTATTTTACTACGGATTTTTTTTAATTTGCAAAGGTCAGTTACCAAGGCTTCATTTATTTATTTGATATTTGTAAGGCGCTTAGCTTATACAACAAATGGTGTTTTAAGGTGCCACAAGACAAAAAAAGTGCGGGGGACAAGGGTGAAAAATGCAATAATGGTCCTACTAGGCCTTGTGACATTCGGAATGTGCAAGTGCAGAACATGAAATGCGAGGGCGGGGGAGGATGGACATGGATGTGCAGATCTGAGCAAAACGAAGTGATAAGGTACTAAGGGAAGAGTGAAGGGGAGAAGTGCAGGTGTAACGGGGAGGCCCAAGGGCAAGTGCCGTGGAAAGCAGGGAAGGAGGGGGAGGACTGGGTGGAGTGGGCCTTAGACCCTGTAGTACTCAGAGGGAACCCAAGTTCCCCTTTCAGCAATTAGATTTTTTTTCTGTTAAATTTAACATAATGGTCTAATTCAATCCTCAAGTAATGCATAAACAGAATAAACCCTAAAGAAAATATTAGCTTAATAATTCTTACAGCAGGCATTGCTTATCAGTTCTGGTCAATTTAAACAAAAAGTGTTCATTTTTGCTTTCGTCTATTTACACTGCTTGCTAGTGCAGTATATCGTCCTTCTTCTGCTCGCTTCTCGTTTAATCGAAGGCGCTAGATCCAGTAGCGTAATCCGTTACACTGCCAACTCTGTTATGCTCACTGTGCCCATATTTCGGAAGGCCTGGAGAGTGGGGCATGCTTCTATCGTGGCTCTCCGAAAACCGAATTATACTTCTCCAAATCCATGTGAGGAGAAATTCCCCTCTTCTTTTTTATTTTTACGAGACGCAGACTTTTTTACTGCCCATACCCACACCCACACCCATATCCTGCATCCCTGTACTTTACCTTCCGCTCAGCAGCAAAATGCACTATGTCTGTTTATGAATCATACACCATACCAAAAGATAATGCTCTTAAAATTGGAGCTGTGATGGCTAACCCAAGGTAGGAGAAACTTGTCTTAGTCAATTGATAAGTGGTATATCACGCAGTTAAGGGTTGTAACTGTAACCCTACAGTCCCTTGCCTCCTTGCACTTACCCAGAGCCACGCTTCCCTGGCTGCAATGCTTCCCTTATTGCACTTCCCCTTTCTCTCTCCCTGGCACTCTCCCCCACCCCGCCCCGGAGCACTTTCTGTGCGTCCTTGCACAATTTGAATGACACAAGGCCTAGTAAGATCTTTGTTTTTGTCCCCCCTCTTTCTTCCTCCCTTGTCTTGTCGTGCCTAGAAACACTTGTGTACCGGCGTGTTATTAATGACGTATCATATCATATCATTCTCTTTACCTACCAACCAGAGGAACTGGCTAACTCAAATCTCAGGACGCTGTCTATCGTACACGTCCAGCGTTAACTATCAATCAATTATTATTTTCACCCCACTTGCACTGGAGATCAGTCTACACAGTTTGCCTACACAGTTTACCTTCCTCTCTACGTGTAATAGTGAACTAACGGGCGATCCTAGCACCACCTGTTACCCATGAACAGGCTGTAAGACATTGCTTTCAGGTGGCCCATTGCCATTCCTGTTCATCCACCACTGGGGACACCTGTCTCTTCCGATCTTACCTACTTCTGGGTGGTCCTTTAGCAATCCCGTGAAGTAACTCCCATACCCTATATGGAGCGTAGTCCCGGGCCACTTAGCAGTCGTTGAGGAGTCCAGCTGCATCCTTATGGTTAAAATTGCCCATCCATTATCCTGTACTCAGTTCCGGGTGGCCCTTAACCATTTCTGGGAATTCCGGGTGGTCCTTTGCCATTACCATTCATCCATCCAAGTGGCCCTTTGCCAGTCGCCAGGAATACAATCCCATACCCTGTACGGAGCGCTGCCCCAGGCCACTCCGCAGTTGATAAGGACTCAGTCCAACTGCCGCTATGATTAGAGTGCCAGCCAAACAACCCCGGCCCCTATTGCCCTAGGGTATCGTTTGTCCTTAGGTGGGATCGCCCCTCCCTTTCTTGTCCCAACAAAATGATTTGTGAACTCGGTTTAGTATTTTTGGGTCAAAAGGTGGGTGATGTCTTCCTCGAAGGAGGAGATGGCCGCAGGGGGTCGACAGACAAGGTAAAGTAAGAGGGTGCAGGTGTCTGAGAGCTGAATTTTAACACAGAGAATGTTAATCTAGTCCCTCAGAAAATGAGTGTTCTAAATGCTTTCCTTGTTAAGTTGTTCAGAGGGCGTTTAACATAAACTTTCACAGTCATATTTCACATGCAATAATGGACAAACACTAACTTGGTCTGCAGGGTAGGATAGATGGATGTAGAGTTCACCTAAAACTCCGTCTGCAGGACCAGAGGAATGGTACTGCAAGGAAATTTCAGGGAATCCCCCAAAGGGGAAAAAACTCTGTGCAGCTGGGATGCATGGATATGCAGGTCTCGAAAATAGGCTTCCAAAAGGTATGATTCCGTGGACTGGCATTTGGTTGTGTCGAGTGGAGCCCTGGCTGGTAACTGCAGGAGAAACAATATTATTAGAGAGATGTGAAACCTAATCCTACCCTTAATTAGAAAGCGGTTTATCTATTTTTAGATGCTTCTGAGGCTCCGGTGAGAGGTAAAGAAGGCGGAACCTATCTCATTCATGGAAGTGGAGATGGCTGTGAAAACGCTATCAGAATGTTAACCTTAAGTGATTTTAAGGTCTTGACCATTATAATATTGCTATGGATGACACCTCCCCGGAGATGGATATTGCTCAGGAGTTTTGCTAGAGGCCAGAGGCTGTACGGGAAAAGGCTTGGAATCTTTGTAAAGAAAGCCGTAGGATTGAAATGCTTGCAGCCGACGATCGCGAGGAATGGAATTGTTTGGGAACGAGGCGTCATGCAGGGGCAGGTTCCTAAAGGCACACAAAGGGAAAAGAAGGGTTAGTAAGGTAGGATACATAGTGAAAGGTAAAGTAAGAGACATGAATGAACTTACAGAGCTCCACTTCTGTAAACAGTAGCAACGCGTAATAGAGACGTCTTCTGAGACTGATATTCTGCTTCCTGGATTGGGGGAGGAGCTACAGTCTCCGACCTTGGTGTATCAACTAGAATGCTGCTCAATGTTCGCGGCACCATGTTGGAGAGGGCTGAATGGATGACAGTTGCGTGATGCCAACGTTTCCATAGGGTCCATCCACGGTGGCATCTTCGACCCATAACAGTATGCCCCCTCCGAAGAGTGACGAACCCAGGTCTACCCGGGTAGCACCGATAAAACAATCAGACCAGACGGGGAGCATGGACTGCCAAAGCTGGTTCCCAAGTACTTTTTGCCTGAGCATATCCCTTCCAATCGACGAGATATTGGAGAACACCCTGTCGATATCGGGAATCACAAATCGCCTACACTTCGTTTTCCGCACCAGTGGAAGTCAGCACTGGTGGAGGAGAACCTGTAGAGACTGGGTGGAAGTGATTCCGCACATCAGGCTTCAACTGGGACACAAGGAATGTGGGGTGAATACGCTTCCATGATGGAGGTAAGCGCAAGGTAAAAGCAGCTTCACCACGCTTTGCCAAAACCAAAAAAGGACTGAAGTACTTCGGAGAGAGTTTGGAAGGGACCAACCTCCTAGGGAGGTATCTGCTAGCCAACCATACTTTGTCCCCAATTTGAATCGATGGAGCGGGCGTTTGATGTAGGTCCGCTTGTTTCTTACTTCGAGCCTGTGCTTCCTGTAATGCTTCACAAGCCCTTCTATGACCCTGTTGAATGGAGTCTACCATCTTATCCAGGTTGGGGCACGGAGAGGATTGAGGGATGGATGTAGGAAATACTGAAGGATGAAATCCATAGGTACAGAAAAAGGGACTTGCACGAATGGCAGAATGAGTAGCGTTGTTGTAGGTGAATTCGGCCAGTGGCAAAATACCCTTCCAATTGTCCCGCGCTGATGATATGCAGCATCTCAGATAACCTTCCAGGGTCTAATTTAAACGTTCTGTCTGCTCATTAGTTTGGGGGTGGTACCCCAAGCTTAAGGCCTGCGAAATGCCCAGAGCGTTGCAGAGAGCTTTCCAATATTTGCAGGTGAACTGCGAACCTCAATCCGATATGATGGTATCGGGTAATCCATGAAGAGAAAATATCGTGTCCAAAAATAATTGTGCCATGGAAGAAGGCAATGGTACCGAGGGCAATGGAATAAAGTGGGCCATCTTAGTAAGGATGTCAACAGTCACCATTACCGTGGTACATCCCTCAGATTCCGGAAGGTCTACCATGAAATCTGTGGAAATATTTTGCCATGGTCTTGTTGGTAATGGCATTTTGACTAATTCCCCCAACAGGGATGCTCTTGGGGTTTTCGTCTGCAGACAAAGAGGACAAGAGGCTATGTACCCTCTAACATCCTGTTGAATGGTATGCCACCAGAAATGGCGTTGGATTAATTCCAAG
The DNA here is from genome assembly GCF_040938575.1 of Ambystoma mexicanum. Classification (NCBI taxonomy): domain Eukaryota; kingdom Metazoa; phylum Chordata; class Amphibia; order Caudata; family Ambystomatidae; genus Ambystoma; species Ambystoma mexicanum. The sequence goes on from NC_090929.1 coordinate 459,749,186, forward strand.
GTGTTGATGACCCCTCTGTGACCAACAGTTCGTGAGTCATGACAAAGCCTCATTACGTCCTTACAGAGACTTTCATCGGGATAAACACTCTTTCCTCCTTAAACAATAAACCCTTGCTCCTTGTTAGTCCATGTTGTGAGAGTATGTCTGTTTGGGAAATTTCCAATTCCGGGGATCTTGCTTTGACCTTCTGCAAAAAATGGTTGACGACTGGAGCAAAAACAGCGTTCCGTAAGATCCATTCAGATTGGAATGGAGAATGTTCCAACAGATCCCTTCAGGACAAAGCATCTGTCTTTAGGTTAGTCTTTCCAGGTATAAATGTAAAAATGAGTCGAAAAGGAGTAAAGAAATGACCCCTTGGACTTGTCGACTATTGCAGGTTTGGGCATATTGAAGGGAACGAAGATTATGATGGTCTGTTTTGATTTCAATCGGATACTGAGCTCCCAGTAGTACATGACGCCATTCCTCAAAGGCCTGTTTAATGGCTAATAGTTCTTTTTCCAACACTGTATAATTGGTCTCTGCCGGAGAAAACGTCTTTGAGTGGTAAGATACTGGTCGCTCTATGTTCTTGGCATCTGGTTGGATGAGAACTGCTCCCAATGCCTGATGAGAAGCATTGGATTCCACTATAAATCTTCGTCGTTGGTCCGGCAGAACCAAAATGGGGGCCCTAGTGAATAGAGACTTGAGTTAATCAAAGGATTGCTGGGTATCGGATGTCCAGGTGAAGACAACTCCTTTTTTAAGAAGATGAGTCAATGGCTGAGTTAATGACGAAAAGTGTGGGATAAATCTTCAGTAAAAGTTCCCGAAACCAAGAAATCTCTGGATTTCCTTAACTGTTCTTGGAGTAGGCCATTCGTTGATTGCAGAGACTTTTGAAGGATCCATTGAAATGCCCTGCGCTGACAAGATGTATCCTAAGTATGCCACGCGCTCCTTGTGAAACTCACATTTTCAATTTTACAAAAAAGATGGTTTTGTTGAAGACGATGTAATACCTCTTTAACATGGGTAATATGATCCTTCATGTTGGATGAGAAGATTAGAATATCATCAAGATACATAATGACATATTGCAATACAATGTCTGCAGAAATATGGTCCATAAATCTCTGGAAGACTGCGGGTGCATTGGATAATCCAAAAGGCATGACTCTGTACTGGAAATGCCCAAAGGGGGTCCTGAATGCCGTCTTCCATTCATCCTCCGCCTTGATACGAATTAGATGGTAAGCTCCTCGTAGGTCTAATTTTGTATAGATACATGCATCTCTTAACAGCCTCCAGGATATCCAGAATGAAAAGCATGGGATATTTGTCGGGTATGGTTATCTTGTTTAGACCTCTACAATTGCATGGACGTAGTTCAGAAGTGTTTTTCTTGGGGATAAAAAACAGGGAAGCCGCTGCCGGAGAGGTTAATTCCGTAATAAGTCCATTCTTTAAATGGATATGGAGATACTCCTTCAATGCTTCCTTTTTCTTGGCGGACAGGATGTACATGCGGCCAAAGGGAAGTGGGCTATCGGGTAGAAGGTCTATGGCGCAGTCATCTCTCCTGTGAAGTGGCAGTTTGGAATACTCGGATTGTGAAAAGACCGTCTGGTATTGACGGTATTCAGAGGGTATGGCAGATACTTTATTTAACATTATGCGTCTGGAGATAGAGGCCTTATCTTGAGAGTTCCGGGATGGTTCCGGAGGATTAATATTCTGGCAATGAAGAACACATTGTTCCGAGCCCATGAAAATGGTCCCCGCCTTCCAGTTAATGTAAGGATTATGAATCCTCAACCATGGCAATCCTAAAATGACCGGGTAATGGACTGTCTTTATGAGATCTAGTTCCATTGTTTCATGGTGGGCTGCTATGGTCATGATTAAAGAAGTGGTTTGGTCTCGGATAGGACCCGAGGTTAGCGGACTTCCATCAACACGTTCCACCGGGATCGCAATACTCTTGGCTAACCTGGGAATGCTGTGGCCCATTATAGCCCATTGATCATCAAGAAAATTGGCTGCTGCCCCACTGTCAATCAGTGCCGGTACATTTTCTAGCCTAGTGTTTCCCCAGGCTAAAGTTACTCCCAATATCATCATATTGTTTTCTAAAAGTGGTCTTTGTTGAGGGGCTAAAGTACCAAAGAGGGAACTAGTAGATGAATGTAAACCCAGTACCGTTGTTCCCCTCACAGTCGGGCTCTGGCGTTTCCCACCTTTCTCAGAGGCACTATAGGGCATTCTGGGACTATATGCGTGCTAGCTCCACAGTACATACAGAGAACTTGAGATTTCCTCCTAAAATGTTCCTCTGCGGAGAAGGGTCCGCGAGTACTCCCCAATTGTATAGGTTCTTCTGTAGGGACCAGTTTGGAAGAAGAGGGAACAGGTTCCATACTGGTTCTGATGCTCCGACACTTCCTTCTCTCTCTCTGTCTTTCCTGAAGTCTATAATCTAATTGCATCACTAATGTGATGAACTCAGACATATTGTGGGGCCGAGGAACCCTGGAGACTTCGTCCTTCAACTGTTCCGAGAGACCGCGCCTGATTATTGTCATAAGAGCGTCATCCACCCCAAGCTGTATCCGTGGACATTTGTTTGAATCGAGTTAAGTAGGTTAGTATATCTTGGCTACCTTGTTTCAAATCTAGGAGACGTTCCTGCGAGGCAATGATCATTTCCTGCCTTCCAAACATGCACTACACTATTACAAAAGGCTGAATATGAATCCAATATGCGATTATTATTAGTTACTAAAGGTGTTGCCCATGCCAGAGCAGCTCCGGTCATCTGAGAGATCATATGTCCCACTTTATCTCGGTCGGTGGGAAAGAAAGCCGCCTTGAAGGTGAATTGGACCGTAAAGGACTCTAAAAACTCCTTAACGGTATGCGGATTGCCGTCAAACCGTCCTTAGGGCAAGGGACCGGGAGGAACCTCCGAGCTCTGAGCCAATCGGCCAACCTGCTGTCTCAATGCAATATTCTCTTGTTTAAGTTGCAGTACTTCGGCGGATAACGATTGTACAGCGGCCATAAGCTGCTGCATTTGTTGTTCTGTTCTGGTTAAAGGATTGGAAAAGTATTGCACATGAATAAGACTGTGAGATAGATCAAAAATACCTCTGATATGAGGCGTTGCTATCTGTTCATCTAGTCCCTCAGAAAATGATGAATGCTTTCCTTGATAAGTTGTTCAGATGGTGTTTAAGATAAACCTTCACAGTCATATATCACATGCAATAATGGACAAAACACTAACCTGGTCTGCAGGGTAGGATAGATGGATGTAGAGTTCACCTAAAACTCCCTCTGCAGAACCAGAGGAATGGTACTGCGAGGAAATTTCAGGGAAACTCCTAAAGGGGGAACAAACCCTGTGCAGCTGGGGTACGTGGATATGCAGGTCTCGAAAATAGGCTTCCAAAAGGTGTGATTCTGTGGACTGGGATTTGGTTGTGTCGAGTGGAGCCCTGGCTGGTAACTGTAGGAGAAACAATATTATTAGAGAGATGTGAAACCTAATCCTACCCTTAATTAGAAAGTGGTTTACCTATTTTCAGACGCTTCTGAGGCTCCGGTGAGGGGTAAAGAAGGCGGAACCGATCTCATTCATGGAAGTGGAAATGGCTGTGAAAACGCTATCATAATGTTAACCTTAAGGGATTTTAAGTTCTTGACCCTTATAATATTCCTATGGATGACACCTACCCGGAGATAGATATTGCTCAGGAGTTTTGCTAGAGGCCAGAGGCTGTACGGGAAAAGGCTTGGAATCTTTGTAAAGAAAGCCGTAGGATTGAAATGCTTGCAGCCGGCGATCGCGAGGAACGGGATTGTTTGGGAACAAGGCGTCATGCAGGGGCAGGTTCCTAAAGGCACACAAAGGGAAAAGAAGGGTTAGTAAGGTAGGATACATAGTGAAAGGTAAAGTAAGAGACATGAATGAACTTACAGAGCTCCACTTCTGTAAACAGTAGCAACGCGTAATAGAGACGTCTTCTGAGACTGATATTCTGGTTCCTGGATTGGGGGAGGAGCTACGGTCTCCAACCTCGGTGTATCAACTAGAATGCAGCACAATGTTCGCAAGACCATGTTGGAGAGGACCGAATGGATGACAGTTACATGGCGCCAACATTTCCATAGGGATCATCCACGGTGGCATCTTCGACCCTTAACGGAGAAGTTCTGCTGATGGAAGCCCTGCATTCGGGAATTCTCTAAGGCTCAAGTGTGATTTGTCTATGAAGGCCCCTCCTCCACCTTTGCCACCTTTGCCAGTGTCTCTGTCTGTTCGGATGATTGTGTAGTTGTTTAGTTGTCTGGGATGGCTAGTGAAAGGGTAGGTCCGGGTGTAGCCAGGTTTCTGTTACGGTGAGGAAGTCCAGTTGGTTAGTAGTAATTAGGTCGCCAATATCAAGGGCGTGTGTGACCAAGGAGTGTACATTGATAAGAGCTCCTTTGATGGTTGGGATGTCAGTATCTGGAGCTCCAAGTAGTGGAATAGGGTGATCAGGAGAGCAAGCGTTACTGCGAGAATGGGTAAGCTCAGAGGGAGGGATTGTAGTCTGAGAATTGATCGTCCTGATGGGGTCACATGGAGCAGGAGATATGTAAGTCATCTTGTTGCAGGGGAGGAGAGAACCTAGTCTTGTGTTCCTCAAGCTTAAGGCCAGTGGTGTGGGTGGGGAGGCAAAACGTATGATCCATTCAGCAGGGAAGATAGGACAGTTCTCACTGGTGATTGGGGCTGTGTACAGGCCAACAGGATGTGGGTGGGGCTGCAAATCTGGTAAGAATTTAGTGGGTGCTATGGAATGAAACAGCGGTAATAGGGTGGCCATAGTGAGCGTTACTCTCTGTAGGGTGGCCATGTGGAGGACAGGAGGCTTAGATAAGAGTTCAGTTGGTATGATAAGGCGCAAATTGTGGGTGTAGTGGGGTACAAGGTACAGTGCGGTGAACCTGGAATAACACTATGGGATGCGCAGAGAGCTGCTGGGCAAGAGAAGAAAGGTCAACTGCGGGACTGCAACCTAATAGGCTAAGTGCAGTCCTGTGGGTATGACAGAGGAGCGCTAAGCCAAACATGATGGGCTAGGTGCAGGTTATACATTTTGCAGTGAAAAGCTAGGCATGACAAAGTAGAGTAGGCGTAGCACGATGGACTGAGTGCAGGCAGTAAAATGCTAGGCAAAACAAGGTAGGCTAGGCAGAACAAAGTAGGCTAGGCACAACAAGGTAGGCTAGGCAGAACAAGGTAGGCTAGGCTGAACAAGGTAGGCTAGTTGCGGAATTATGGGGTTTGCAGTGAGTAATAAGGCAGACCGTAGACATTGCATAATAATCAGATGCGGTGCGGTATTGACAGCATTAAGTAGAGTAGCTAAAGAGCTACGTGTAGTGCTCTATGCTGAGGCTGGGTGAGTGCGGTAGTGGAGACACGTAGCAGAGGGTGACCGGGAGGCGAGTTTACTCTGAATTGGGTTAAAAAAAGTCTTCAGGTTAGTTGTGGTGTCGCTGGTGAAGTTTTACTATGGGGGCATGGCCGTACAACCAGCGGACGTCACGTATGGATTGCAGGCCAGCTCTGGAGAGGCAATCATCCAACGAATGAGGGTGTTGGGATATGAACAGACAAGATCGTCAAGGATGAATGAAGCTTGCGTGCAGGGTGCATACCTTGCAACAAAACCTCGAGTAGGGTGTTCCAGAGCCCGGCAAAGCACTCCAACGTGCGAACAGGCGCAAATAGGACCCTAATTGTGGGCCTTTTTTCGAAAGGGCCGGCTTCCGCCTGCCGGCGGTGTTGATTGGCTTGTAAAGGGACACGTTGCTGGGCAACACAATCAGTGAATGGCCTAGGCAGGTGGAGGGCTTCTCAGGCGGCAGGTGCTCACCATAATGGGTGTCGTTGGTAGTACAGCTAATCCAGCTGAACCGTAGTCAGGCGCAAGAAAGGGAACAGCGCGTAGCACGTAGGTGAAGATCCTAGCTGCTCCTGCAGTTGCAGGGCAGGTGGGAAAAGGGCTCCTGCCCTCTCCGCTTCCAGGAAGAAATGTGAGTCAAAGCGAGGCGCAAACAGGGCCCTATTCGCAGGCCTTTTTCGAAATGGCCGGCTTACGTCTCCTGGCGGCAGTTATTGGCTTGTAAAGGGACACGTTGCTAGGCAACACAATCAATGCTCAGAATGCTGGGATTGTGCCGTCCATTTTGAGATCAGGCCGATCAGTGAATGAAATGCACTCGAAAATAGGCAGGGGTCTAGAAGGTGATTGGCCTAGGCGGTGGAGGGCTTCTCAGGAGGCAGGTGCTCACCGTAATGGGTGTCGGTATTTGTTGTGGCCTGGCGCGATGCGGGGCGCATGTCGCAGCAATGAAAAGGCGGACACAGAGAGCTGCAAACTGCGTGCCTCTTTATTTCACATACAAACTTCAACTGCCCTTTCCCCGCCCTCCAGCGTCACTTCCTATTCCTCCCCGCTCGCTCTCTCCCTCCCTCCCCTGTTGTCCTGGAGACATCAACGTGACATCTCTCCCCTTTTTAAACAGTTACCCGACTCTTCGCAACAGGCGGCAGTCTGACGAAGCTCTATTCCATTTCCTCGATCCATCGCCGAGGTCTGTTCCGGGCGCGTTGCGGCCGTGCCGAGTTTGGTCTCAGTGACATTCTGCTTTCGGTGCTTTCTGGTCCTTCGTCCGGTTCTGGTTCATCTGAGTCCCACTGGTCTCCTAGGTAAGGGTCATCTGATTCATAGTCTATGTGAGCCAGCACTCTCCCACTCAGACGTCTGGTTCCCGTTTGTGGAAGTTCTTTGAAATGAGACGAGTTTCTCGTAACCGGACCTACTGACCCTTGGCCGGTGACCATCGACCCTTTCTTTTGTGTGACAAGAAGGGGCTCTTCTCGAAAAGCAGCCGTGTGCTTGTGAGTTAACGGCTGACGTCCCGCCACTACGTCTCCTACCTTAATTTTGGATGCCTGCGACCGTCTGCGGGTGTCGGTGTACTCTTTCATTCAGGCTTTGGCTGCTTTGTCTCGCTCTCTGACCTCCGAGTCCAGCGCGGGACGTGGGCTGCATGCTTCAGCTTGGGGGATGCGTGTTTGCGTGTTTCGCCCGAACATTAACTTGGCAGTGGTCTTCCCTGTCGTACTGTGAGGTGTCCCTCGGTAGTCCCTCAGGAGCTGGTTCAATACCTGTTCATATGGCTGTCCTGTCAAGCGTGCGACTTGCAGGGCTTGCTTGAGATTGGCCATAAAGCGCTCGATCATCCCATTGGCTTGGAGCCACAGGGGAGTGATCTTTCTGTGATGGAACCCGAGGTAGTCTGCAAATTGGGTGAATTGATGTCCGCAAAATGGGGCCCCGTTATCTGTCTTGAGCACTTTAGGTACCCCATAAGCTGAGAACATGTGGTCGGAGCCGGGATGACGTGGTGTGCAGCCGTGGATGATATCAGCCGCACATCCGGATATCGTGAGTACTCATCCATCACGGCCAAGACATACTTTCCTCCTTCAATGGGTCCAAAGAATTCGGCTGCGATGGCATATTTTCTGTGGAAGCTCTGACATGAGCAGGGGTTCTGGGTGCCGATTTGGTGTGATGAGGCAGCACGTGGGACACGCTTTTAGTGTGGCCTCTACTAGGGTGTCCATGTGAGGAAGCCATACCTTTTGGCGGAGCGTGCGTTTGGTGGAGACCATGCCCCTGTGGGTCTTGTGGGCTAGATTGATGACTTTTGCCCTCATGGCTTCGGGGATCACTAGTTTGCAGTCTTTGAACAGCAGGTGGTCTTCTGACACTGCCAGCTCTTCTTTCACTAGTATGAACCGTTCCACGTCCTCTTTTACTTGGCCTTCTATGGATCTCCCCTTTTCTTTGGCTCTTCGCCACTGTCCAGACTCTAGTCCTTCGCAGATGATTCGACAGGCTGGGTCACTCTCCGTCTCTCTGACGAGTTCCTCCATGTTGACATCCTCGGGCGTAGTCTGGTGGACGAGGTATCTTAAGTATCTGTCAGCCACCGATGGTCCTGGTGTGCTTTCCCCTCGTGGTCTTCTCAACAGGAAGTCGGTGGGGTTTTCACCTTTACCTGGCCTGTGGATGATATCGAATGCCTAGTCCTGTAGACTTAGCCCCCACCGGGCGATTCGCGGAGGCATTTTGGCTTGTGGATTGCCGTACAGAAATAGTAGGGCTTGATGATCGGTGACGACCTGGAACGGTTTCCCGTACAGAAACAAATGGAAATGATTGCACGCCCATACAACGGCAAGTCCCTCCTCTGCTTGGGAGTACGCCTGTTCGGTGATGGACAGGCTGCGGCTGGCGTAGGCCACTATGGCCCTCATTACAACACTGGCGGTAACCCATGGCGCTATTAGCACCATGGTTGCTGCCGGTGTTGTAACAAGTCTGCCAATGTTCAATGGGGAATTACCACCCCATTCCAAGGTTGGTGGGGCGGTAATTCCCCATTGAACATTGGCCCTTCCCCATTCTCATTTTTGCCCCATAGGGCTCAATGGGACTGGGGAAGGTGGTAATTATGGTACCGCAAATTGCGGTACTGTAATTACCTCGAAGGTGCCTTTGCAGGTCCCTACTTTAACGGCTGGTCCAGACCAGCCGTTCAGGTCGGGTCCCGTAAAGGGATCTCCTAATTAGGCGCCAAGGGGTTAACGGCGCCGCAGCCTTTTACGGCGCCATTAACCCCTTAGCGCCAGGGTCGTAATGACCCCCTATGTGTTTTTGTGATGGGTCCCGCGGGTCGAGTTGCACTAGGATGGCTCCCAAATCCACAGGACTGGCGGCGACCGTCAGCTCCGTCTTCCTGTTGGGGTTATAGTATGACATGTTTTCTGCTTGCGCGACTATTTCCCTTATTGTCTCGAAGGCCTTTTGACAGTCGCTGGTCCACTCCAACTTTTCATCCTGATGTGCCATCCTCCTTAGCGGCTCGCTGACCGAAGCAAAGTCCCAAATATATCGGTTGCAGTAGCTCGCTACGCCCAGAAAAGATCGAAGTTCCGACACATTGGTTGGGGCGGAAGTGTCATTCAGGGCCGAAACTTTGTCCGGGTCTGGGGTATACCTGATTCTGAAAAGACATGACCAAAGAATTTTAGTGTGTTTTTGCAGAACTCACATTTGTCCTTGTTTAGCATGAGATTGGCATCATGTAGGGCCTTGCAGACCTTCATGAGTGTCTCGTCATATTTGTTCACGTCGGTTCCAAATACTAGAATGTCGTCTGAGTAGTTGAGACAGTTTGGGATGTGCTTTATGATGTTGTGGACCTCTGCCTGGAATGTTTCCGCCGCCAAAGGCACCCCGAAACTTAGTCTTTTGTATCTGAAGAGGCCGACATGGGTGAAGAAAGTTGTTATGTTGCGGCTTTCGGGGTGTAGTACCAACTGATGGTACCCCTTTCGCAGGTCAAGTTTGGAGAAGACTTTCGCCCCATTCAATAAGTGAATCATGTCTGTGATCCAGGGCGCATGGTATCTCTCCCTTTTGATGGCTTGATTGGTGCGTCGCATGTCCATACATAGAGCCTCATTACGACCCTTGCGGTAATCCGCCGTCATTACCGCCATGGCGTAATGAACGTTAACGCCGTGGGACGATGGCGTAAAGTGCGCCACATTAGGACCCATCGCGCACGAGCATTACGCCATGGCGGTAATGTAAACAGCGCCATGGCGGTAATGCCCCCAAAACGGCACCTACCGGCATCGTATGCGGCGCAAGGTGCACCACCGCCACCGCCGTACATAGCGGTGACCGTAGTTAGCGGTCACCGCAATTAGCGGTGACCGTAGATAAGCGGAACCGGAAGTAGCGTCACCGCGGCGGAACGGGAAAGAGCACGGCGGCCATCTTTAAAAACACAATCCATTGCCATCCTCCGAAACCACTGGACATCCGAGCCTGAGACCCCGCCAATACCGTCTTCAACCTTCTACCTGCAGGAAGATGCCTAAAGTTTTGAAAAAAGCCTGTGACCGCCAGCGGCAAGACCGCTTCTCCAGAGAGGAGCTTACCATTCTAGCGGAGACCCTCCAGGAGAACGCTGCAGTGGTATTCTCCAACCAACTGACAAGACCGGCCATATCCAAGAAGAAGGCCATATGGGCACTGGTAGCTCAGCGGGTCAGTGCCGTGGGAACAACACCCCGCAATGTCAAACAGTGCCGCAAGCGGTGGGACGATCTCCGGCTCAGAGTCAGGAGCATACTATCAGCCAACATGAACCTGGCAATGGCAACTGGGGGAGGATCGGAGTCCCCTATAAAATTGCAGCCATGGGAGGAAATCTGTGCCTCCACAATCGGAATGCAGAGCATTGAAGGAGTAGGAGGAATGGAGAGAGGAGCCCCGACATCGGGCGATGCAGGTAGGTGGCTCAAATCAAGGCATGCAAATCTCACCTAAGTCCATTCATGTGAAGTACAATGTTGGCCCATAGTGTGAATGCAACACATCAGCAGGAGACTGCCCACAGATACATCCGATCTGCACCCTGTACACATGCAGCACGCACACCCTAACTGCAGGCACCCACATACCTCCATGCTACTTCCACACAAAAGGGAGACAACTTTTTTCCCCTGCATGAAATGTGCCACATGTACTAACTGATGAGATGCCAGTCGCCACAATGCCCGGCCAATGTCCGCAGACCCATCAATAACACTCTCCCTCCTCTGTCCCACCACAGGCTCAAATTCCGACCTTGAGGAAGAGGACACCACAGCCTCCACACCCACCAAGAGGGCCAGGCCAACTGTGCCAACGCCACAACCCTCCACCTCTGTTGTCCCGAGGAAAACACCACAGCAGGCAAAATCCCTGCAAGGGAAACAGGACAGGGCACAGACAGCCACCCCAGCAGGCAGTACAGCAGCAGCAGCAGCAGCAGACATCACACCAATCATGCCCACAGAAGCCACAGCCTCTGCTGCAAGCAGCACAATTGGGGAGACTGCTGCCATTGCTGCCTCCTCCGATAGCGAAGCAGGGATCTTTGAGGAGAGTGATGTCAGAAGCCCCACAGGCCACCCTCATTCCCCCTACCTGTCCCTAAGCAGCCCGCATGCGGATGCCACACAGGGTCAGCCAGAGGATGACGATTGGCCAGCCACTCCATCCCCGCTGCAGGGGCAGATCAGCCCAATGGGAATACCACTGCCATTAGCCATGGGCCAGAATTCCAACCATTCTCTGGAGGCGATTGCCACCCGGCAGCAGCAACTTTCCTCGCTGCTCGAAGAACATGTTGCAGAATGTGGGGGGTCAAGTGCAGCAATGGAGAAATGTGCTGAGACTGTGAAGGCAGCTATAGAGTCGTCCACAAAGGACATCTGCGCGGAACTAGCTGCTGTGCGGCACGCCATCACTGACCTTGTGCAGACAATACGGGCCATGCGTCCAAATGAGCAGGCAGGATCCTCCTCGGTTGCCAGCTCGACACCGAGCAGCCCCATCCGCCGATCGGGGAGGAACCTCCGCAGCACAGGCAGGGGTGCCCCGGGGGCCAGTGGAGGGGGCTGCCAATAGTGGCCGGACAGTGTAGGAATCCTACTACTGACACTGCTGCACAGACCAACTCACACCTTTGTTGGGATTCCAGGGGGGGGGGGAGGGTGGAGGGGGGAGTGGGTGTGTTGGGGTGTGCAGGGGGGTGGCGGGGTGGTGTGTTGGGGAGTTAAGGGGGGAGTTTGGGGGGGTGTGTGTGCAGGGGGGAGGTGGGAGGTGGGAGGGGGTGTGTTGGGGTGTGCAGGGGGGAGGTGGGAGGTGGGAGGGGGTGTGACACGACAATTCATAGTTCAAATACACTTTTTCGTTTCAAAAAAGGAAATGTGTGGACATTTTCATTGCGTATGTGTGCTTTATTGGTGTCCAGTCCTCAGTGTGCATGCCCCAGAGTCACACAGTGCCCCAAGTGCAGTCTCCATGCGATGAACACCAGCCGTGTGTGCTAGAAGCAGTGGTTGATGATACTTTGGCGCATGGCACGCCCCTCCTGTGCATCGCCTCCTCCATGTGGTGGCGCCCCTTCTGCACCCTCCTCATCCTCATCCTCATCGTCAGGTGGTTGCAGTTCTGCGTCAGGGGGCAGGGGCACATTCCGTCTGACGCACATATTGTGCAGCATGACACATGCCATGACGATCTTTGCCACCTTCTCATGGCCATACAGGAGTGCCCCACCAGACCTGCTGAGGCTTCGGAATCGTGCCTTCAGGAGGCCGAATGTCTGCTCTATGACCACACGAGTACGTGTATGTGCACGGTTGTAGTCCTCCTCGTGCTGGTTCTGCGGGTTCCGGACTGGCGTGAGGAGCCACCTCTTCAGGGGGTAGGCTGCATCACCTGTATGTAGGCGAGAATGTATGTGTCAGTCATGTTGTCTGATCAGGAACATGATGTCCCACCATGGCTGGCATGGAACTGTTACCTTGGCTCACTTCTACATGCACTAATTGATTCACACTATGCAACCAGTATATGCTCATTGCTGCCATGGCCTGTTTTGCATGCCATCACCCTATGTATGCAGAGGGGTTTTGTGCATTGTGAGTGGCCTTCCTCTGTATCCGTTCTCTGTGTTACTCACAGCCAGGTGGAGTATGCATCATCCCCCCCCCCTTTCAGCCAGGTGGAGTATGCATCATCCCCCCCCCCTTTCAGCCAGGTGGAGTATGCATCATCCCCCCCCCCCCTTTCAGCCAGGTGGAGTATGCATCATCCCCCCCCCCCTTTCAGCCAGGTGGAGTATGCATCATCCCCCCCCCCCCTTTCAGCCAGGTGGAGTATGCACTGGTACGTCATTCCCATGCCCACTTCCATGACATCGCACTCACCGAGTAGCCAGGATCTTGGGCCTGCATGTCGCTCCATGTAGCGTGGTATTGTGGAGTTCCTCAGGACCATGGAATCATGGGTTGATCCGGGGAATCGGGCACAACAATGTGTGATGATCTTGTTGGAGTCACAGACCATTTGCACGTTGACAGAGTGGAACTGTTTCCGGTTGCGGTACGGTACCTCCATGGCACGTGGAACCACCAATTCCACATGGGTGCAGTCGATGGCACCAATGCAACCGGGTATGCTGGCTAGTGCATGGAAACCCACTTTGGTGTTTGCAATCTCCTGGGCAGTCCGTGGTAATGAGATGTGGTCGTCTGTGTGCTTGAGGAGGGCATCGAGCACTTGGATGAGTGTTCGTGAGAATAATGGTTGTGAAATGCCATGCAGGTGCCCCACTGTGTGCTGGTAGGTGCCTGTGGCCAGGAAGTGGAGTACAGCCACTACCTTCAGTAGGGGGGGGATGGCGGTTGGACTTTCTATCATGCTGACGATGTCGTTGTGTGTCATGTCTACGATGGCGGTGATGGTGTCCCTGTCCAAACGGTACAGGGTGTGGATCTGCTCAGCAGTGAGGTTGTTTGGATTGGCTCTGATGCGTGGGATTGGGGGCTGCCTGCGTGGTGGCACTGGCTGTGCTGGTGGGGCTTGCTGGGCCTGCCTTGCCCTCCTTCTCCTCCTGCGTCTCCTCTGTGCTGCCTGTTGTTGTTGTTGTTGCTGTTGCTGTTGTAGTAGCACATGCATTGCTATCAGGTCCTCCAGCCCCAACATTGCTAGTCGTATTGGCATCATTGTGGAGTGTGACTGGGTGTGGGTAGGGGTGGGGTGTGCTCTTTTTATACTCCCCTGAGTCTGTATTGCCTTCACCTGTGCTGTTTCTGTGCACCTGTGGCAGCTGCATTCACTTGAATTGGCCCTTTACGGTTGGTTCGCGATGGCGTTATTTGCACCATGGCGGTAAGGTACTTAGCGGCCTCATTGATGGCGTTAGGTGCATGTCCGCTTGGGTCGGCATTTGCGTGCCTTTCCGCCATGGCGCTAAGTACGGTGTGGGCGGTCGCGTGCGCGCACCCTTAGCGCTGTTTGCGGCAGCGTTAACTACGATGCCGCTATTGGCATCGTAGTTAACGGTCACGGGTCATGATCGTACCTGGCGGAAAACGATGGCGGTAAGCATTTACCGCCATCGTTTTTCGCTTAGCGCCAGGGTCGTAATGAGGCCCATAGTCTAATGGCCTCGGATCCCTTCGTGGGGACTGGGACGATTGGGGACACCCATGTGGTGGGACCAGTTGCCTTCTCGATAATGTCTTGTTCCAGTAGTTTCTGGAGCTCGTCCTGAACTTTCTTTTGAATGTTAACTGGAATTCCACGGTATGGCTGAGCTACGGGGCGGATGGAGCTGTCTATGTGGAGTTTGATTTGCTTGTTTTTGAGTCTTCCGATTCCTTTGAATATTTTTGGGTATAGATTGTTTATCATTTCTACCGGGTCTATGTACTTGTGGACCATTATATTGTAGAGTATGTGTATTAGGCCCATGTCTGCGGCCGCCTTGAAACTGAAAACACATCCGCTGTTTGTCTCTGTGGCCAGAACGTGCATCAGAACTCTCATTTCTTGCCCTTTGTAGCTGCAGAGCCCACTGAATTGTCCTAAGCATTTTAAGGGTGTCTTGGCTCTGTAGGCATATATGTCAACCGTAGCTGGGTGGAGTTTGGGTTTTTGGGTCAGTTCAGAGTAGATTTTCTCAATACGTTGACCGTGGCTCTGGTGTCAATGAGATACTCAGTTGGTCTTTAATGATGAGTGTTGGACTGTGGGCTGTCGCGGTGGGGTTGCCTTCTTTTTCTGGTCACTCCCCGATGAGCTGGGGTCAGACTCGGTGGGGGATTGTTCCACCAAGTATCGCACGTGTCTTCTTGATCTGCGTTCGGGTCGTGCGCGCATCACAAATCTCCTTCTTTCTCTCCTTTTCTGTCGGTCATCCCCAGAGTCTCTGTCTCTCTGGTCGCCCGGAGATTGGTTCTGGGTGTTGGAGGCGCTTGGGGCTGGGTTGGTGTTGGGCGACCCCTCGTATCGAATTCTTGGGCGGGACGTGTTGTCTTTCGGTCGGTCTCTCCTTCGGTCTCGAAATAGCCGACATACTACCTTGAAATGACCTTCTTCGCCAAAGGAGGTGCAGCCTTGCCCGACTGCGGGGAATGATCCTTCATGCGGATATTCAAATCCGCACTTGTAACAGAAAAGTTCTTCCGACTTCTTCTCTAGCTGCAGTCTGTTTAGGTTCTCTCCGGCATTGGTGGTCCCAAAGCTTTCTACTTGAGAGTCAGTGGTCCTTTCTACCCTTGCTAGCGCTAGGATTTCTTCGAGTGTACGGGACTTCTGGAGTAGTTTCCTGCGCAAAGCTTGTGATTCGCACCCTGATATTATTTGTGACCTCAGGGCCTCCGTATTTGAGTAGTTTGCGAAGTCGCAGTGTTTTAGCTTGGTGCGTAATCTCATCACATATGCATCCATGGTCTCCCCTTTTGCCTCTTTGGTGCTTTGAAACAAGTGTCTTTCGTAGTCAACATTGGTGTGTGGCGCAAAATGGGCTGCCAGCGCATCTTTGAGATCTTGGATTGAGTCTATAGAATCTTGGGGCATTTCGTCAATGATGTCGCGTGCAGCAGAGCCTACAGCCAGTTTGAGGAGGCACACTTGCCTTGCGTCTGCTACTGGTCCTGTGACTCCCATATAGAGATTAAAGTCCCTGTTCCATTTGGTCCATCGGGGACCTATGTTGCTTGTATCCGTCACGTCAAATGCTCCTGGCATCTGGGCTGCTAGCGTGTCTGGCAGCTGGTATGGCACGTGATCTGGTGTTGCTGCCACTGGCACTGGGAGCCCATTCCCTTGAGCTTGTGCTCCTTGTCCATCGTCTTGACCCTATATCCTGCTTGGACAGCGTTCACTTGCTGGATCTGGGTTGTTAGTGGTCCTCTCTTCTAGATGGCCTCCGCTGGGGCACGAGCACCATCTGTCTGGGCTGTGGGGTCTGAGTGAGGTGTCCACCTCAGGACGTGGCTCTGCCTCTCACAGACTTTGGTTGGCCGCCTTGTGAGGCAGGAGCACCATCTGATTGTCCTCCACCCCTTGGGGTATGTGCAGCGCCACGTGCTGTGGGCCTTGCTCTTGGGGCACCTCTGTGTGCACGTCCCTGGGTGTGCCCATGTGTCGTGCAGTCTCTCCTGACCTTGTGCACGCTTCTTCCACTCCCTGCGGGCCTTGAGCCATGCGGATGATCTCCCCCGTGATAGCATGTGCTTACTGCTTGCCTTGTGATGTGAGCGGGGCTCCCGGCTCCTCTGCCTGCAATCACTGCCGCGGCCAGGGCTTCCTTCAGGATCGTGGGCGGGGCTGCTGGCTCTTCTGCCTGTGCTCGCGTCGCGGCCTGGGCTGCGTGTTGTGGACCAGCTGAGGGGGCCCACGCCTCCAAGCGCTCTGCCCTGTCGCGTGGTTGTGTCGGGCGGACCGCGGTGCTCTCACCATGAGAGTCGCTCCGCTGGTGCAACTGCCCTCATCGCCATTGTTGTGGCCTGGCGCGGGGCGCGTGCTGCAGAAATGAAAAGGCGGACACGGAGAGCTGCAAACTGCGTGCCTCTTTATTTCACATACAAACTTCAACTGCCCTTTCCCGGCCCTCCTGCGTCACTTCCCGTTCCTCCCCGCTCCCTCTCCCTCCCGCCCCTGTTGTGGAGACGTCAACATGACAGTATTACAGCTGATCCAGCTGAACCGTAGTCGGACACATGAAAGGAAACATCGTGTAGCACGTAGATGAAGAGCCTAGGTGCTCCTGCAGCTGTAGGGGAGGTGGGGACAGGGATCCAGCTCTCTCCGCTTCCAGGTTGGAAACTGCAAATACACCCTTCTTTGAGTACGCATGGTTTACCTGTGCCATGCATGTATCCTAATTCAACCTGCTCTTACAGCATACATTGATGTGAAATCTCCACAAACTGACTGGCGTCGCTCTACTTCAGCTTTTAATGTTCTGATTTTGTTTATTTTAAATACACCCTTTCTGTGCTTTTGCTGTTACCGAATACAAACTCTTTCTCTGCCGGATCTCTCGCCAATCCTTTGTCCTTTGGCCAGATAGACAAAAATGTGTGATCCCATTAATACAACTCATCAAAACCTTGGTAACCTCTCTTTATCACCTGGAGCTACGTGATACAAGAGCTGTGCAAACATTAGACACTATCCCCATAGAAAACACCCAAATTCTCGTAGAAATTGTAGTCCAATCCTGACGAACTGTGCTCCTGCACTGTGCCCTGCCAACATCTGCCCTGACATACCCTTTATCTCGCCTTCCTTTCTTATGCAGGTGCTTGAAATTGAAAATGGATAAGTGAGTCATGAACCAGCTCTTTTGTATCCGGCATTAAAAAGCAACCAGGCACTACCTCTGGGTAACAAGGAGTTAGTACATAGCGCTCCACAAATCTAACCTTCTCCTAAGGTGCAAGCGTATCGATCCGCCTAATCTTTATTACTCCCACTTACCTATCGTAGATATTCATCCCAATGTTTATACTGTATGGTCCCCATACATAGCATCACAGTTACCTAGGGGCGCACGTTTGGCATCAGTTGGCTTGGGGAGCCAAATGTAGCTTTTGGAAGCTTCTGCTGTACAGCTAGCCAGCATGGGTAAGCCAGCTCCCAGCTCCCCTCAATGTCGATCCCTGTAGTACACCCCAGTCTTCTGGCGTTGTAATGTGAAAGCACTCTCCCCCCTACTAAATTAGCATTCTTAATTAATACCTGCACAATACCAGTTCCCATTCCGTAACCACTAATTATTCTTCCTTCAGTGAATTTTCCCCATTTCAGTGCTTACAGCCAATGGTGGCACCAAACCTGCAACCTTACGACGTTGCACCAGTTCCGACCCTTCTGCTGTTCCTTTAATGACTCCACAGTAAGCGTTAATTAGGGACTTCACTCTGCAATCTTGCCATTGGGCCAGTCATTGCTCCACCTGTGAGCCTTTGGTCAATAAATGTCACCTCACATCCTACCAAATACACACTGCCCTGTCATTCCCAGGCACTCTCCCATCCGAGTATTGACCAGACAGGACTCTGCTTGTCTTTAACTCCCCTGTGCATTATCTGTCAAAATTTGACACACCTAAAATAATTGCCCCAGTTATAATAGTAATGCGATGTACACACAAACTGCAGTGCCACCTCTGCAACAAAGCACTTAGTAGTCATTCACAATGGCCATATTGCACTACACAGTCCTGCTATTGCGGCATTCCATATTGGGAAGTACACCCTCTAGCACTGCATGTTGGGAAAAACACCCACTAGCACTTTGACTTTCATTGAAACACCCATGACATGAGATCACCTTTACAATACCCCAACTTTCATGGCACACCATTTTGTCCCCATTCATTTGACTGGGTCACCTCTTCTTCAGATGTCATGTCCCCCCAACATTTTCAGCAAAGTTACTCCGCTGCTGGCAGCAGATACAAGCCACCGGACCTATCCCTGCCTGGTCATTAGCCTTTGCTTTGCACGAAGGACAGCAGGGTCTAAGCCGGGAAAAGACAATCACTCCCAAACATTCCAAACCTGCAACGAAAGAAGGGTTTGTACCCTACCCATCAGCCTTAACTGCACCTCACTGAAAGCCTGCAACACTGCTGCTTTCCATATGTATTGCTTGCTACAACGAGTAGGGTTCCCCTGTTGCCCCTTAGTGTTTTCTGTTCAATAGCCGAGCTCACACACAGCTCACCTGTCACCTAAAGCACAGACCCATAACATACAGGGCCAGCTGCCCAGCACCCAAACACACTCAAACTGTAACCCCCAATAGAAACTTACAACGTAAGCGCACATTCAAATGCCTCTGGCAGTAACCCCCTTTTAACCACTCACCCTAGTTCCGCACTAGACATCCTACAGACCAGCACCCTTGTCCTCCTTAAACCGAAAGTCAGTGCTAGGACACTTTCGTTTTGCAAAGTGGAAATTATTATAAATAAACCAAACACTTCTTAACCCATATTCATGGGGTGCTCCCTTGGGGTGAACAGATACGTGCCCCTGGGGAGGCACTGCAGGGAACCGGAAAGACCAACGCCAAGTTTCTATCTTAAATCAGTAGAATTAAATATCTGAGGACCCGGGCAATATCAGTGTTACCTCCTTTATGTTATGTGGACACAAGAACCACGTAAGAGTGGGTAGCTATTTGGGCAGGGAAATTATGGCAACCGTCCTATGCCGCTAAAATACCCCAACATCAACAGAACTGCTACTTGAAGTAAGCATGACCCAAATCTGCAGAAACCTCCACAAAAACAGCATCCAATGTTGAACCAATTAGGACCCAAAACCACTGGATTAGCTTACCCTGAAAAACTGTGAAACAGGGCTACACAACAATTAGTCTTTAAATTAAAGAAATCCATAGCCAGATATTCCATCTTCGCAAATAAACAATAATCAGGGTCGGTGTTCCTAGGAAGGAAACATCTGCTATGCACACTTTGCTGGGGTTGATATTATGCATTTAAGGCATCAAATAAGCAGTGTCGCATAACAATTTGCTATGCAATTCTTTAGGTTTGCTAATTAAATTGCACTTGTGTAGCACAGCTAGCTATTTAAATTACCTATTTAAATGAAAGCAAAGCTCGCCCGGCATTCCTCTCTTACCCTCTGGCTCTCTCCACCCTCTTTTATCTGTTCACTGCAAGTGCAAGGAGGCTAATGGGAGATAGTGGAGATGATCTCTGCTGTACTATTAAAATTGTCCCAAAGTCCTGTGTGGGAGTGCTAGGCAAGAAACATTCTTTCTTTTTTCAAATAATTGCAAACCAGAAGTAATCTGGGTTATACTTTTATTAAGCTAACTATATCAAGTATGTGGGCCATTTTTTTTGACAGGACAGTCCTGCAATTCCCTTCCTAAGAATGTAAGTTCTTAAATAATGCATAATATGTTAGCCCTTGGGTGTCAATTCACCTCGAAATTAGGATATTTAGCGCCAAAGATTCTCTTTTAATTAGCCTATATACTGTTTTGAAGTTGGTTGTACAAGCTGTTCTTGTAAAATTGTTGTCAATGGAAAACATTATTCTAATGTAAATTTTGTACATATCTTTCCTTAGAACTGTTTGATTTGCCCCTGATGAAGAGTGTTGTACCACTCGAAATGCGTTGGGCCTTCCACAATTTCAATATCAAGAATAAACATGAATTTCGGTTCTTGTGACCTACTCTGACTGAATGTTGATCTCTTCAATAATTGACTTCCCTAAGCTTTTTTTACGCTAAATGTTTCTTTATAAAGATGTTATTAGAATTACTGTTTAAAATACAAATGAATTGTTGATCTGGTCATCCAGATATTGGAAAGTGTGCAGGGGACGTGAGTTCCTTAATTGGGAACTTTTTTTGTTTCTAATGACACACAAGGGCCATCTTGTCCTTCAGAAGTTCACAGTTACCCTCCCTGCCGCAAAACCATACTATGTCTCAGACTTTGACTTTCCTTTAACATTGTGAAATGTTTGGTTTTATGAAACCTCTGAACTTCTCCTTACACATCAAATGAAGGGTCAAGCGTACAATTTGAAGAACACTGCCCTCAGCAACAATCACTGCACCCAGCCGCACAGAGCCCTCCACCGAAAAATGTTTTCACAGCCTTTTTATTACATCTATTATTTTGGTCGATCAATGCCGCTAACCTTTACATTTTAAGACACTCATTGCACTAATGTATTACTTCAGAGGTAGGTAGAAATGTTCTATTCTTCCTAATGTTATGTCTTGAGTACAAATAACTTCTGGTGACATTTATAAATATTAGTACACAATTGCAAATCAAATAAGTTTGTTTACTAGTCAAGAACATTTTAATTAGCAAATTCTGCTAACCTAATTTTGAAAACTAATTTATGTCTTTTGCATTGACTCTACAGAATAGTGTGTTGATGGAGTGGCTATAGTACTGCAGCCATTACATCTGGAACACAATGAGGCAGCAGTAGCACAAGCAGATATCGTCAATGAAGAAACAATGGAAAGCCGAGATGCGAAGGGCAGCACGCGGGCCGTGATGGAGTCTGCTGTCTGCTTCCCTCTTTGCATCACTATGTGCGGTAGGGCTCCAAGTCCCGAAATTGAAAATGAAAGTGCACTCCTGAGCACCAGGGTAGCATTCGTCCGATGATGTATCGAACCTGTTCCATATGCGGGTGGATATGACGCTGGCAAGACGTAAAATTGAAGACATGCCTATGGGCCTTTATATACATGACTCATGAAAGTAGTCCACCACCCTGCGGATGATACGTATGCTCTGGGGAGTGTATGCCATCCTGCAATCTTGAAACATTTGTGAGCAGGATAGGCAGGGGAAGAAGGGGGCGGTCATGACCTAGGACACATTCCATATGCAAAGTGATATCCAAGGATATGCCTTTTATAAAGGAGAAAACCATACTAATGCATGCATAATACTGTCCAGTGCCGGGTGTTTGTTGAGATAATACCACACAGTGCTTGATGCGCACTTAATGGCATAATGAACACAGAGGCACGTGGTGTGTGGTAAGCACGTGCTCCTGCTTGGGAAGTTCAAAACTCGAGCCATTTCGCTGGGTTTGTTTGACATCGATTTTTACGTGCTCCGTTTAAGACCTTTCTGCTGGACAATAGGGCAATGCCAAGGTATTTGCCCACCGTCCTAGTGTGGCCGTATAACCCAGGTTCACTGCACCAGCACAAAGTACCGAGTCCTGGCAATTTGCATTAAAGAAAATTGCATTTTGGAAGCATATGAATGAGCACATCATTTTATATTTAGAATATGCAGTAAAGGTTATTAAAGCAACCCTTCTAAGCAAGCAATGAAATCGGGCGGTATCAGGTAATATTATCCACATAAATATTGTCGCCATACACATAGTCACTGGGAAACGGCATAGGCAACATTATGTATCGGGACATTATATGGGGTAAATGGGAGCGGGGGTTGTTGGGATGTCCCCTGCTCCCGTTAAAAAAATGTGGGGGTTGCGGGCGTGTCCCCTGCAGGTTCCATATGGTAATATTGGCGCAAAATAATTGCGTCATTCTTGTATCGTGACATTTTTGCAGGGATATTATAGAATGGAACCAATCAGGCAGATAGCTGAATTGAGTTGGAAGGACACGGAGTCCCTCCACCTTTTTTAAAGGGCATCTAGATATGCATATTTCTGGTGATGCCACATTGAATTGTTATGTTAATGAGTCCCCCCACTTTTTTGTTAGGCCTTGACCCATGGATGCGGCAAACATTTAATTTGACTGATGCCCCTTTTTGCGTGTTTCTGGTCAAATAAAAGATGACATTGGTCTGTAGGGCATTTCCCGCTCAAACTGCTCTCCCCAACAAGTCAATCAGCGTAAAACTGTGACAAATAGACACAAAAGGAGCTATCTATAGGTTTAGGCGACGGTGTGCTAAACAGCGTCAATTAAAAAAAATATATATATATATATTTATTTTATTGTGTTCCAGCCTATAAAAATAAGACTTTCACAAAAGCAAAGTGAAATAATGAAAAGAAAAAGGAGAAGAGCGTAGAAGAGCAATGCATAGAATACAATACAATAGAGTGTAGATAAAATCACGGTATTAGATACAGAACATATCCTACATCCTTTGTTCAAATGCTCCACCACACAATTCGTGTCATACAAAAATGTATGTTTTAAAAAAAATGAGTCAACAAATATTTTTGTGAAGGGACTACACGTAAAAGCCATGTAATAAAAAATAAACAAAAAAATGTCCGACATGGAAGGGAGAGGGATCTACATGTAGTACCTTCTTCGTTATATGGTGGCCACTTGTAAAATGAACAGGAGTGGCATGCGATGTGCGCATGAAAGTCTCCGGGCTTACAATAGGGTAAGGCTTGGAAACGCACCAATCTGTGCGCAGCTTTCTGGATTGTAGCGATGCGCCAGGTACTAATGTAAGATACTGAATGACTGAATTTCTATTAGGCTCGGGTAAATGACAATTTACGTTGTTGCGATAAAACCACAGACCTCATGAGTAAATTGCCACCTATAT
Organism: Ambystoma mexicanum; assembly: GCF_040938575.1. Lineage (NCBI taxonomy): Eukaryota > Metazoa > Chordata > Amphibia > Caudata > Ambystomatidae > Ambystoma > Ambystoma mexicanum. The sequence goes on from NC_090929.1 coordinate 459,772,238, forward strand.
TACACTATCAACTAACTGGAAGAAAAGTGTCACAGATTTGTCAGACTGGATAAACTTGGAGGGCGACATGATGAAATGGGTAGACCTTTACTCAAAACTGTTTCCCAGAATGAATGTTCTGCTGGAAACAATGGACAAGGAGGAAATGCTGGTGTTAAACAAAACAGTGTGTCTAGACTCATTTACTGATGGCTGAGCCCCATTGCTTGGAATTCTTCACATCAATATGTATCAGACCACTATGAAGTGACTAATACCCATCAGGAGAACATTCATGTGATATATGAACTACTGGTAGATTGCAATCCAGTAGATTTTGTGAATAGGAGGAGGAGGGTTGGTCTGAATGCCCACAGGGACGACACTATGAGGAAATTGTGCAAACTGTGGCCAAGTAATATCTTCTGTGGTGGAACTGAGAAGCCAATAAGGACCAAGATGAAAAACGTAAGCGAGTTAAACCAAAACAATTGGTTGGGTGTACAAGTGTTAATCCACAATAACTGCCACCTTATATAGTCAAAGCTAAACAGCACAGAAAACTTTAGACAGAGTTGACTGATAGTGAATGGAAGAACATCCTGTTGAATATATACATGTAATTCCAGAGACTTAATAGTACAATGGATACAACAGAGGACATTCTCCTGATTGTATGGGATACCAGAAAGAAAACAAATGCCCGGATTTCCGAACCCACACAACTGTTGGTCATGCAACACTGCTTTTCGCAGAAGGTAAATGAAGTTTAATGTATTCTGGGCAGAAGGTAACAAAAAAAAACACAAAACCTAAATGTTTAGGTACAATTCAGCCCCCTGGCACTTATACTATTGGTGACAATTTTGTAGAAACAACTGAATGTAAAGGAGGATCAGTGGCTTGTATGTGTAGTTCCAAGTGTAAATAAGCTTTTGAGGAAAGGCAAGTACCCGCAACTCCCTAAAACAGATATCTCGTTTGAGAATCTCATCCATCTGGCAAACCTGGAAAAAATGTCCTTCCAAACAGCAAGCAAAGTAAGTTCATACGCAGTAATCAGTTTAAATCTCCACAACTAATTTGCATAAAGAAAGGGGTGGGGAATTGTAGAGGGTAGAACTTCCTTTACGTACTCCTGGTTGAGTAATTGCCGACATGTCAATTTTCCAACATTAGATGATTTAAATGGGTTCTTTCATATACAAGCATCCTACAAACAATAATGCACACCAAGTACATCTAATCATGGCATCGAGTATTTTTGTATAGTTAAGGAAATTGACTCATACTTATGTCCTAAACTTTACAATGAGTGGACCTATCTACATTGCCTGCATTCCTGCTGTTCATCGTTTACTTCTAGGTTCCTTTGGTGATTGTTCTGTTCTTGTCGTTTTTGTTTGTCCAGGGTTGTTCGCTTACATTGTACTGCCTGCATCCCTGCTGTGTTCATTCTTTACTTCTAGGTTCCTTTGGTGATTGACTTTTTTCTATGTAGTGCATCTGATTTTCTGTCTTTTGTTCTGTCCTCTGTGTGCCTCTCCTCCTTCCGTGACCTCCCTAGTGTTTCCCCCTGCCTGCCTGCTTCCCTGTGCTACCTCCCCTCTCTTCTCCCCCCTTCCTCTCTGCACCCTCTATGGTGCTTTCTGTCTCACCTATCTCCTCTAACTGCTTTTCTATCGACTATCCTATCCCTCTCACTAAGTCTGGCAGGAAGAAGCTCAAAAGGGACATCCTGGTCTCCAACCCAGGCCTCCCTATCGCTGATATCTAAACCAGTGCTTCCTCCAGACAGACCCTTACCAACATCCTCTTTGTGGTTCCCTCTCCAGAGCTATGGCCACCCCATATGGTCTCTGTTCTCTCTCCTTTTTCCTCTTCGCCCATTAATGGTGGCACCCAGTGGGAGGCCCTCCTGGCCCCCTTCCACTCCTTCAAGACCATCATTAATGTCTACCTAAACAGCACTGTCGTGGTCTAAGGCCCTTAGGCCAACCTCCTCCTTTTTGAAAGACGCTTCCCGTGACTCATCTCTTTCCTTTCTTCTCCTGCTGATCCTTCTTTGCCCTCTCTCGCTCCTCTGCCACTTCCATCCTCTGCCACCTCTATGACTGCCTCTGCTGCTTCTCCGGCCACCCTGTTGCCTCCTTCTTCCGCCACCCCTCTGGCACCCACTTCCTCATCCTCCCCGGCTACCTTGCCTTCTCCTCCTTTCTCTTCTGCTCATCCTTGGGCACCTTCAACACTTTCGCAGGGCGTACCTCTGACTTGTACCTCTCCACTGAAGTCCTTCAAAGGGGGCAACCTGCTCCACATTGCTACTCTCAACTCTCGCTCAGCTGTCAAACACTCCTCTGACATCTGCCATCTCCTGGAAGAACTCGATTTGGATGTACCTGGTCTGACCAAGACATGGTTCATGGCCAACTCTGTCACAAGATTTGACACTCTCCTTCCAGATGGCTTCAAGATCCTCTCCGAACCCAGAACCAACCGTTGCAGTGGGGGTGTAGCCTTGATCTTCCCGGAGTTGATCCCTGCTTCTATCATTCCTATGCAGGACTACTCCTCCTTTGAATGCCTGATCTGCAGGCTCTCTATCTCTTCTGGCCTTTCTCTCACTGTGGCCACTATCTACAGGCCGCCTGGCCAGGTCACCCCCTTCTTCTCTGAGTGGGTGGACCTCTCCTCCTCTCTCCTTGCCCCTCAACTTCTCCTCGGAGACCTTAACATCCACCTGGATGCTACCTGCCCTTTTTCAGGACTCTTCCGCAAACTCTGCGATTCTCTCTCTCTCTCTCTCTCTCTCTCTCTCTCTCTCTCTCTCTCTCTCTCTCTCTCTCTCTCTCTCTCTCTTCTTCCCTCTGGCCCGACTCACTCTGCTGGGCACACCCTGGATGTTCTGATCTCCTCAGACCCTCACCACCCCTCCAACCCTCTCCTCTCTCCTGGAGTGATCACTTTCTCCTTTCCTCCGAACTCTCTCTCTCTACCCCTCAGGCCAAGCCGACTCCAGGACTACCACCTAGTTTCTCGGTCATCCGACCCACGAAACGTGTGTCAGCTGAGGCCTTCGCTGCTACTTCCTCTCCTCCTTCTGCACCTTTGGCTGACCCACACCCTGACACAGCCCTGTCTAACCTTCATCTCTCTATCTCTAACACTCTTGATGTACTTGCCCCTGTAATGAGGATCCGCTTGAAGCCCAAATCGAAGTGCAACTCTTGGTACGACTTCGACCTCGTCACCCACAAACGTAAGTGCAAGGTGGCTGAGAGGAAGTGAAGGGCATCAGGTCACCCTCTGAAAAAAGGGCCTGCTGCCTGCTACAAAGGCAATACAGACACTCTGTCCTCGCCAAGAAGAGAGCCCACATCCAAACCTGTGTCTCTGCGGCATCTAACAACTGGGCCGAACTCTTCAAATTCAGCATGGAGCGGGCCAATCCTGCTGCAGTCTCTACCTCTCCTGTTCCCTCTCAGGCCCTCTGTACGGCCTTGGCTTCTCATTTCATCACTAAAACTCAGGACATCCTGGCCACCCTCTCTATCTCTTCCTCGTCCTCCTCCTCAACTCCTGGGTCACCTGTGGACGTCTCTCCTCGTCCCTTCTCTTCCTTTCCCTTGTTCACCACTGATGATGTTTCTAGACAAGTCCAATCTATGACAGTCTCATCAAAACAGATTCTCCCCTGTTCATCCAGGACCATCAAGGACCACATCGACACCCTTGTTCCAGCCTTGGCCAATTTCTGCAATCACTCTGGAACCTTCCCCTCCCCCTTAAGCACTCCCTTGTGCATCCCCTCCTAACGAAGCCCTCTGCCGATCTTTGCTCTCCAGCTAACTATTGCCCGATCTCCATCACTCCTTTCCTGGGGAAACTCTGGGAAAAGCTGCCCATCTATCAGCTTAATCTGCACACTGAATTTGTTGGTTGTCTCCATGACCACCAGTCTGGCTTCAGAGCTGACAGAAGCACGGAATCTGTTATCCTGAACATCAGTGAAGACCTGCTCTCTAACCTTGATTCTAACCTTCCTTCTGTCCTCATTCTCCTCTATCTTTGTTCTTCTTTTGATACGGTCAACCATGCCATCCAGCTCAATCGCCTCCGTGATAACCTCAGTATTACTGATCAGCCCCTGGCCTGGCTGACCTTTCTCACTGACCGACCCTCTCAGATCCAACTGGGGTCTTTCCTCTCTTCTATCTCTCTTTCTACTTGTGGGGTTTCCCCAGGGGTCTTAACTTTCTCCCTGGCTTTTCAACCAATACCTGGCACCTCTTGCCCACTGCATCGCTGCTTTCGGCTCCAACTTTCAGTGTTATGCGGATGACATCCAGCTCTCTTACAGGCTCCCCTCGGCTGCCTCTTCTCCTTCTCTCATTCCAGATTGTCTGGCCGCAATTCAGGAATGGTGTGCCGCCAATGATCTCTGCCTTAATGCCAGTAAGACTGAGATACTCCTCATCGAAACACCAGCTCCCTCCTTTCCTCTCTGTCTGTGGCCGCCCACTCTGGGCCCTCTTCCTGCTCCTACATCTGAGGCTAAGAACCTTGGTGTCATCTTCGACGCCACCCTCACCTTCTCTCCTCAAATCTCTGATGTCTCTAAGAAGTCAAACTACCAGCTGCACCTCCTCTGAGGTATTCTCCATTTCCTCACTTTCCCCCAGAAGCTCACTGTCTCTCCAGAGCTCTGGTCCTCTCTAGGCTCCACTACTGCAACAGCCTCTTTCTTAATCTTCCTGCCTCTACTCTACGACCTCTACAACTTATCCAGAATAGGACAGCAAGACTTGTCCTTAGCCACATGCCCACGGATTGTATCACTCTAGCTCTGAAATCTCTTAATTGGCTCCCAGTGGCAGCAAGGATCAAGTTCAAGACCCTCTGCATCGTCCACAAGGCTTTCTGGGGCCTGGGACCACACTACCTCCAACTCGCTTCCTAAACATCTCCCTTCTCGAGTTCTCCGCTCATCCACCCCCAACTTTCTGATGGTCAGTCGCTTTTCCAAGCAGAGAGTTGGGGGCAGATCTCTATCTTTGGCTGGCCTTTGTCTTCGCTTCTGCTTTCTCTCTTCCTCTCCCCTGCTGATGTCCCAAATGCTCCACGCACTGGTCACCTGGCTACCCTCTGAACTTGGGCCCAGACTCCTGCATGTCCAGTTGCACATCGAACTGGCTCTCAGGTTCCCCAACACTTGGGGTCTTTATCTGCAACCCTACAGTCCCTTCTCTCTGCACTTATGAGCCACCCGTTGGCTGCTCTTTATGTCTTTGTGAGTTAACTGCACCCAGCCACCCACTTGTTCCACTTTTAATTTTTTTACTATGCTTATTGGCATTTTTGTAAGGAAATACAAACATACACGTTTAGCAATTACAATCACCAATCCTCGTTACAAGCAACCCCCTCACCTTGGTCCACCCCCCTCAGGTTGCACAACCGTGACCATTCCACCTGACATGACATTGGATTGGCTACATAAGGCTGGAGTAAAAACATTTTTGTTGGCAAGGGTTCCTTGCATAGTCCTTCAGTACCACTTCTGCTCTTGTTCAGCATGGGGACCAGGTATGCACCTTAAAGTAGCTATTAGGTCATGAATCAAAGTTTAAGATGTCCACTCCCCCATTTCAACATAAAGGCTCCCCAACCAAAAGAAAATGTTTCCATACGGTCATCAACCACTGTTGCCAGTTTCTTGTACATGAATATATCCCATAGTTTGATTATCCATTTATTCCTCAATGGGGGGGGGCCTTATCCTTCCATTTCTGGGCGAGTGCCACCCTTCCCGCTCTCAGCCAACAGTACAGTACTTTGAAGTTGTGCTCCATTGCTGAGGTATAAAGATTGCCAGAGAACATCAACTTATATGTCTTACTCCAAGTGTTATGTGGGATTTCCCGCCCTGGCTGATCTGCCCAGAATTGCTTGAACTTCTGCCTTCCCCCTAGCTCTGCCGTGACCAGCACCTTGTAAATTCTAGAGAGAATTCCCTTCCTTGTGTTGGCTTCGCTAAGGGTCTTTTCAAAGGGTGTAAGGGGTTGTGAGATCTTAGAGAACCATCTTGGGTTGGACGTGATGCCTTTCAGGCGTAGGTACTCACAAATACTCAAGGAGTTTGCTCTTAGGATCACAGATAAAGCCTCATAATCAATAAAGTGACATTCCGGGAACAGTTGGACAGCTCTCTATAGGACCTTGTCTGACCATGATTGAGTGTGGCGGAAGCCCCTCTTCCCCATGTCCAGTGGATCCCCCCAAATCGAGCTCAGCATGGATGGCCAGGAGGGGAGGGAGGCATTTGCTTTGCCCTCTTTCCATGAGCTGCAGATTACTGCAAGGGTTGGATGGTTCTTGATGTGGCTAGGAATTGCTTTGCCCGGGGACCACAGCAGGTCTCTGTTTTTTTAGGGTGAGTGAGCAGGTCTTCGATATAGGTCCAATAGGTGCCCAGGTCGTCTTGGAGGTGTTCCAACATGACTCACAATTGTTATGATTTATTGTATTGCAAGAGGTTGGGGAGACCGAAGCCTGCAAAGTCCCTAGGGAGAGTTAAGGTATCATATTTAATTCTGGACTTCTTTTCTTTCCAAATAATTTTAGTTACATGCATTTTAATTTGGCGAAAAAGGATTCCGGGAGGTGTGAAGGGAGTGCAGTGAACAGGTATAGGAGGTGGAGAACATTCATCTTTACGGTCACCATGCCCCCAAACCATGACAGGGTGTGCGGTGCCCACCGGGAGAGGCCCAAACTAATTTTTTCTAGCAGCGAGGGGAGGTTAAGCTCTACTAACCTCGAGAGGTCACTGGGTAGGTTAATGCCCAGATATGGCGTGGCTGAGTTCTTGATTCTCATCCCACATATGGATTTCCTACCTATAGTTGAGGTGTCATCGAGTCCAATGGGCATCACATTCGACTTGGGGATGTTTATTTTCAGGCATGCTTTTTTTGCCTTTATTTAAAGTCGATGTCCCCACATTGGATTCCTGTGATACCTGGGTTTTCCCTGATTGCAATTGCAAGGGGTTCCATAGTAAGTGCGTACAACAAGCAGGAGATGAGAGAGCCGTGCCTCGTTCCTCTGGTCAAGTGGAGTGGGATGAAATTATGCCGTTCACTGCCACCTTTGCAGTGGGGTTATTGTACAGGGCCGAAATACACCACCTAAAATTACTAGCAAACCCCATTTTTTGCAAGACTTTTCACATGTTGCCCCTCTCAACTCGGTCAAAGGCTTTCTCTGAGTCTATAGAAATCAGGTATGCTCTTGTTACCAGCCGTTATGCTTCAAGCATTAAGTCTATAGTTTTCCTTACATTGTCGGAACTCTGGCGGCCTGGAATACACCCTACTTGGTCCTTGTGTACCAACCTGGTCATAAGGTGATGGAGTCTATTGGCCAGCACTTTCGCCATAACCTTAACATCTGTGTGTGTTAAGTAAGGAGATAGGGCGATAGGATTGGCATTGGGACCGGTCCTTCACGTCTTTTGGGATGACTACTATCAAGGCCGAGAGCATGGACCTCGGGAGGGATCCTGTTTCCATTGCGTTGTTGAACAATTTAGTCATGAATGGAGCTTGGGTGGAGCGGAACCTTTAAAAAAACAGACGGTGAAGCCATCTTCCCCCGGGGTAGTGCGCCCCATTCATTCTACTGATGGTGTCAACAACTTCCTGCTCGGTTATGGGAGCTTCTAGGGCAGCTGTTTTGTCCTTGGGGAGACTCTGATTCGGAAGGGAGTTCAGGAATAGGTTCACAGTGCCTCCATCATCTGGGTACTCTGCTCTGTAGAGAGTTGTGTAAAGTACCCAAAACTCCTCGGCTATCTGGATGTCTTCAAGAAGCCTTTCTCCTCCTATTGGTTGTATAGCGGCTACCCTTCTGGCTTTCCTCTGTTCCCTTAACCTCCAGGCCAGTATTTTATCGGCCTCTTCCCCTTTTCCATATATTTCTGTTTTATTATTATTCTTTATTTGTTTATGATTTTAAAAGAATCTTTTCAATCAATTTGTATACATTGTTTTGTCATTGTCATTTCATACATTTAATAAGTAGGTACATTGGCCTAAGCATTTAATTGATGCTGACTTAAAATCTATTCAAATAAAATAAGCAATGTTGTCTTTGTTTGTATAATCAGGTATGAACAGAAGCATAAGATATACAAGTATGAGTGCTAAAAACAATTACCAAATAACGTCTATACATAATAAATTGGTTTAAAATCCTGTCAAACAATAATATAATATTAAAAATTCCTGAACTTCCTATCACTATTATTTCAATTGACATTTTTGCACCTGCCTGGTCCTTTTCTATACATGAAAATCATACAACATTAAAATAGCAGCATCATAGTTTCTTAAGCACATCATACTAGGAGACTACTACATTTTTACAAACAAGTTAGATTATTACTCACAGCCATCTTCAGATAAGGGTTTTGCTTCATCAATAAGTAGTTGCTTAGCAATATTGCGCAAAAGCCAGTAAATGCTGAAATTGAGGGATTCTAGGTCAGAGTTATGGCAATAAATCCAGAAATCCTCTCTCTTTATGGACTCGTAATTATGGACATATTTGCCCATAGTTTGACATTGGGTGAATGCATGTCTTGGAGTCTCAATGGCTCCCGGCATTTTGCAGATACGGCATACTCTTTCTTCTGTGTGTAAGCACTTTGGCAGGGGTAGGGTTGCATACATAAATATCTGTGCACCATTCTTGCCACATGTACATAGGGCCTCATTACAAAGTAGGTGGTAAGGGATTACCGGCACCGGTAAGGACACCGGTGCCGGTAATCCCTTACCACCCTATTCCGAGGTCCCTTAGCGGGTCCATTCCTTATGGAAGGGACCTGTTAAGGGACTTCAGAGCTAATAACGGTACCGCAAATTGCTGTACCGTTATTAGCTCCATCCCCATTCCCATTCGAGCCCCTACAGGGCTCGAATGGGAATGGGGAATGGTTCCCGGAATGGGTATTTACCTGGTCCTCCAAGGTTGGAATGACCCGGTAAGTCCCTATTTCGGGAACCCGGACCCGGAATGCGATAAGAAGGTAGCCATGGTGCTAACAGCACCATGGCTACCTCCTACCTCGTAATGAGGCCCATAGACTTTTAGCTTAGCTAATCAAGTATAATTGCTGGTCCAGTCCCACTGGGCCAGTTTATTTCCAAACAGTGATCTTACTATTTCGTATTTGGTTCCCCATTCAAAATTAGGGTACCATCCTAAGTCCTTGTACAGTCCCTTGATCATGGTGCTAAATTCATCATTGCCTATTTTCCTATTGTTACCACTGTCTGCTCCCACTAGGGCCAACAATCTGTGTCTAGGGTTAGAGTTTGCCTTTAAGTGCAAGCCACCCTGACAAATGAGTAGTTGTCCCTGCAGTGATACCAGGCCCATGTCCAATGTTATGTATTCCACTGAGGTGCTCTTTTGCCAACCTCAAGATTTTTTTCGAAGAATGGCCGTCTAATAAATCGAGCCATTTTACGTCTGTCATGGGTAAGGCTTCTAGTCCATACAGGACCAAAGGGCAAAACCTTTGCTTGTATAGTGCCAATAAGCCCTGCAAAGAGTAGCCAGCAGTCTGGCAAGCTAATTTCTCCACCATACTTGATGATTTTAGTGTCGATAATATATTTATACGGCTGTTTTTGGCTCATCTCAAGGCCCAAATAGGGGTACTGACTCACATATTCAATAGGTCCCAATCTTGTATTTATCTGATTTGATTTATCTTTTTTGCAGAGATCAGCATAGCCTTAGTTTTTGTCATATTAACGGTCAACTCATTTTAAAAAGAGAAAACAACTAAGATTTCAAACATATTTTTTATTCACCTTATTGTATGTCTAAAGATGACCAAATCATCTTCGTAAATCAATCCTGGAATAGTAATACCATTTATTTTTGAGTAACATCTGGAGATCTGGGCTACGGCCGCAGGTAATTCACTCATGTAGAGATTATAAAATAAGTGAGCCAAAACGCAACCTTGTTTGACTACCATATTCAGACTCAGCGATGCTGATGTTAATCCAGCATTGTTCATCCTAACTCGTCCAGATGTGCCCACATGGAGCTTTCTCAATACATCTAAGAGCCAGTTTGGACATCCCTAGTTAGCCAGCTTTGACCACAATCTAGTGCGGTTTACCCTATCAAATGCTGCACTGAAATCTATAAACATTACATATAAAACGGGAGCTCCTACCATTGAGGCTGCTCTAATTAATCTGTCCAGGGATCTCAAGTTATGCGTAGTTGAACAGCTCTGTCGAAACCCTGTTTGGGTCAAATGTAACAATTCCTTTTCCTGTACCCATGGTTGTAGGTGTCCCAAAAACTTTGTAGAGAAAACCTTGCCTGTTACGTCTAGCAGAGATAATAACCTATAATTTGAGGGCAGCAGGTAGGAGAATAGACTGCTGCCAAGATTCAGGAATTTGTCACTCCTCACAAACTTTACAAAACAAGACATAGAGAAATCGAGCCAACCCATTTAGTTTCTCTTTTAAGACTATACTGGCTACCCCATGTGGACTTGGTGCTTGAGATCCCTTGACCTTCTTGATGATATGTTCAGTAAACTCTACTGTGAACATCAGAGACCATTCTCCAGCATCATAAATATCCCCTGATTGGGATTCGTCTTTTCTAACTTAGTCCGCCAAATAGCAGATAGTTACCTCAGAAAAAGGTAATCTCCCAATATTTTTTCTTACGGGGGATCAATTTCTCGAAACTGGAGAGCAATAATAGACTAACTATAATGAGGTGAGAAAAATATTACCTCTCTCTATGCCGGTAGAGGTCCGGCTTGGTGATGTTCGGTACTATAGAAAAAAATAGTACATATCTCTTTAGATCAACACAAATTTTACACAATTAGGCTTGTACTACCACAAAACTTCAAACACACTAATATATATATATATATAAATCTATATATATATATCATCTATTGTCCACTCTTATATTTTTTTAGAGTACATATTTTATTAGATATCATTTTTTTTTACATATATTTATAAAAGCAATACACAATATTCTTAACACATTCTTAAAAAAAAACACAGCTTCATCTGTGTGGGGGTCAGTTTTAGTAAACAAGACAAACTACATCCAAGTTGTAGGTGTTTAGCACAAGACTTCAGTTGTTCTTTAGTCTTTTGTCAATTGTCGACATGTTTCGGCGGCCCTTGGGTAACTTGGACACTATCTCTAGTTCCTCTTAAACCATCAGTTTCACGGCCTTCTTCAGGACAGACACATTTCTTCAGTGTAGTATTAATACGTTTGTATCCCCATTAAACATTTGCAAATATCTAAAAAAGAAGAAAATCAAAAACAAATTCAAAAAATAAATTCAAAAGATAGTGGTTCCAAACGATATAGATATCCCTAATAGGTTTACATTCCCTACGCAGGCCCAACTGACATTGAAATTACAAATATATTTCTTGACAGGATTTATGTGTGACACCAATCTAGAAAGTTGGTGCATGTTTCAAAACAGATTGCACCACAGTCACAACAACAAAAAAGAACATCACCAAGCCGTCACTTACATCCAGAACAGGCATGAGCAGAGTTCTGACTCAATTGTAGCCAGTGGAGTTTCTAATTTGAAATGGATAAAAATTGTTCCACCCACGATTTGAAATAGCAGAGCCAATCTTTTTACTGTATGGTATTTACAGAGTGTTTCTGACTATCCCCTTTTGCATGAGATAGGATTCTCCATATATGGCCACCCTTTTTGCTCCGCAGAGTTCTGATCATATCTTGCCAGTGAATATTTCTAGTTGAGGTACGCCAGCGTTTTAGCCATCCTCGATATTCAACTTTTATTACTTTGGCCTGCTGTCTTTTGTCGCTCTGTGCGCAGCCTCCAATATGGAGTTTTTCGTAATTTACTTCTTATTAGACGTTTAGCATCACAGATCTCTATATCAAATTTGTTGGCGTGATTTTCAATTAAAACTGGGTTTTTTCTCAGGTTCTTTCCGGCATAAAATGCCAAGTCTTTTACCCAAATTTCTATTTCATTTCCGTTTAATTTTTAGTTCTCTAGTTTTCAACATGCATGCATTATTGCAGAAGAAATAATCTAATGTAGGACTACTTAAATTTGAGCGGCAGGTATACTTTCCCAGCATGCCTCCCTCTGTCCTGCCATTTAACATGGTGCGCTCCTGGGTTCTAAGACATTTTACCCATTTAGTCCCTTTAGAATTACCCTCTTTTTGAATCATTTAGCATGATTGGATTGCATGTCTATATAGGGGGCTTTCTTTGTCAACTGTACATCTAGCATTTAGGTCGCCTCCTACAAAAATTATCTGCTCATCCCCCTTCCCTGAGCCAATGGTCAGAAGCTCACCCAATGCTTCCTGTATGTCTTCAAGGTTATGAGTATCTGGCGTAACATACATGTTCACAATCACCATTTTGAGTTCCTTTTCTGCCACCTGAAGGGTTAACTCTACTCCCATCATGGAGTCATTTGTTAATGTGAGGGCCCAGTGGCAAATGCCCACTGTGTGGCTAATACCTATTGCAAGCCCCCATAGGGCCTACCCCGGGGCCCCGGTTTGCTCTAACTTGGTATATTTTGTATCCCTCTATAACCAGGGGGAATATTAGCCATGTCTCTTGTAGCAGAAAGAGGTCCACACTCGCAAGTGGTTTGGCAGAGCCTTCCTTAACTGCAATGTGCGCATAGCCTCTTGTGTTCCAACTAGCGATTTTACAAATTATTATTATTTTTTTTTTATTTATGAGATTTAATCTCCGAAAGCGATTTTTACAAATTCATGGGGCTATATAGCCAAGCTCAACAGGGTTTTGTAGGGCAAATCTGTTAGATTCATCCCGATTAGAGTCTACCTGATATCCCTGACTCATGACAGGGATACATTTCGCCTATTTTGACCTTCACCAGGTCATGGTCCGACCACAGGGTTTCCGTGGTTGATTCCCGTACTCTATTTTGTAGAGGCGTTTCAATGAAGATGTAGTCAATCCTCGAGAATGTATCATGTACCCTTGAGTAGTACGTGAACGGGAGGTCCCGACCATGTATCTGAATGTGGGAGTCCGCCACCCCCAGTTCTGCATTACTCCGCTGAAAGCTGGAGGCCTTCCGGTGCTGCGACTGGGATGCTACGTGGGGATCTGCCCTTTTCCAATCTAGCTAAGGATCTAGGACCATGTCAAAGTCACCTCCTATTATCAGTGAGCCTTTGACAAATGCTTGGATCTTAACTTTGACTGATGCCCAGTACTGCTCTTGGGTGTCATTCGGGCAGTTCAAGGAAACCACGGTTAGTGTATGTCCTCTAACGTCCCCCTTCACCATCACAGAGCGGCCAATCTGGATCTTTCAGTTACGCTTTCAGGGCGAAGTTAAGTTTACTAGCATCTACCACTGCCACCCCTTTTGTGAGTTGCCACAACAAACTATAAGATTAAAACCTAAGGATATCAATGTATCCACACATGTACACAGCAACGAGATAATTGCAGGGGAAACAGAATTTATCAAGGCCCAGTTTTCCGTACTTGCCAAGTTTACTACTGATTGATGACAAACTCGGAATGGAAGACCAAAGGCGAAGGAGCACTGTGCGGTTTAAAAAATGTCTATCCGCATAGGTCTTCAAATCTTCGAGTTTTGTCAACGTGCCCAGAGACGACAACTCTTTGCATACAAATGTAGGGGGAGGTAAGTTAGAAGTGGGGGAAGGTATAGAGGAGGCGAGGGGTTCGCAAACACTATTGGTTTAGCACACAAGGCCAGGGTTTTGCTCTGTTGGTTCATAGTAACATATGGGCAAGCCGACGGTCCACTCCTCGCCCCAGTCTCCAATCCACACCTATTGTCACTATACGTGAATCTTAGGTCCCTTACTTGGGTTGATAATGGGTTGTTCCTACTGGAAACCTCTCGACAGGTCATAAAAGACCCCCTGGTCTTTGTTTCAACAGAGGCCCCCTGGGTAGGGACACAGGGAATATTTAAAGGTGTCACAGCAGGTGATTTGGTATTGCCGGCCCATTTGTCCAATGGGCCAGTCAGAAAGGCTTGTCTTCTAGACCCATGTCCCTAGTCTATTCTGGCAAACTTCAGGCTAATGTTGTGCTTCTTCACTTTTTTTCTTTCAGGTTTAGGAGGTGGAAGAGGCAAATTCTGGAAAGTAACTTCTTTTGAGGAATTTAGCATAACTACCCTTGTTCCCTTGTCCTTATTTCTTTCTCTTTCCATCATTGATATTTCATTTCATAACGCATCCATTGCGTCATCTTCGTTTTCCGCAAAGATGGTCAAGAAATCGGAGTTGGGGTCAATTGCTGTTTGAGGGAGGAGTAATGGCATCTCTTTTCCAGAACTCCTTTTGTCTGTGACTTCTCCAAAGATCTTTTGCTATTCATATTTCTGACCGCCCAAGTTACCTCTTGCGTCGTTTTTATAACTTCAGGATGTTAATCCAATATGTAGTCTGCAATTTTGTCTGTGAGGGATATTAGCTGTAGTTGATCAGCCGCCACATCAATGCAGAGGGTATACAAACTTTCAATTTTTACTTACAAAGTTCCCATTTTTTGCCTGATAATTGCCACGTCTGGGTCCTTATTAAGATCCGATTCAAGACTCAAACTGGTCTCTTGCAACACATCATTGATCATGTCATCAGTCTCTATCCTGTTTACCAAATCAGACATATTTGGAGTATTTGAGAGTCTGGCTGTCATAGGATTTTCGTTTACATACGGATTTGTCCCACATAGTTTCAGTTAAAGGATCTGCACATTTTTAACAACGAGCCATTATTATCGATGGATGAAATGGGGCTCAGAATGTGTTTATCAAATTCTTTGTAGTTGTCACAGTCTGAGGTTTTACAAGGAGATTTCTCTTTAATAGAGGTCATCATTTGTGTTTCTGTTTGATTAAGCACTGTTGTAAGCAAGGGAACAGGTTGCACATTTCCACCAGAGGTGATGGTAAAGAGATTCTTCTTCTGTATACTACTTCATAGAAGCCTTACGTAGTGGTTAATTGTGGATCAGGTTTAGCCCTCTGGACTGTTGTTTGTCCTTTGGTCCCTTCTTGTGTTCAGAAGGGGGTAGATATTATTTCATAGTAGTCGACAGGCTGCAAGTGGTTTCGTTGAGATTTTTTGTACCACTACGCAGACCCGGTTGATGCTGATTTGTGACTTTCTCCGTGAGGCGGTTGCGACCCATGTTGCAAGATTTCAAATACAAATATTACCAGCCAGCCGAGCAAGAAGGCAGCAAGGAAAAGTCAAGAATAAAAAGGCCAAAGAAACGAGAGCAATAATAATAGAAGGCCAGAAGAAAAGTTAAAAAGGGGAGGCTCAAAGGCACCAAGGCCCGCAGTCACCTCCCTGATTGCAGCGCAGCTATGACTTTTTGTATCAAGAAGCACAACAGTTTATGTTCCACCAGCCACCTGCACTGTCGTATTGTGCCAAAAAAACAGCTATCCATGTCCCACTATCCTACTTAGCCCTCCTTTAATAAAGCAGGGGGTGGTTAAAAGGTTCCAAGGCCCACATTTGCCTCCCTGCGGGCGTGGGTTGTGGTAATTTGTGGCTTAATTAGGGTCAATCAGAGACAATCATACCTACCAGTTTTGGGTCTCTGAGGGTGCACATTTTCACTCGTGTTCAAAAGTGGGCAGATGAGGACACTTTACATAGAGGAACCTCTCCTTCTTACAGCTCTGTAGAATTCAAATATTCTTCCATTAAAAAAAAGGGTGGATTCGGTCTGCACAAGCTGTTGAGAGCTGCCTCTCCGACTCTGCTACCAAGCGTTGACAACGTTGCCACACTGCTGAAAATCGCCCAAGACTCTGAGGACTCTGGAGTGCTGCGCTTGGAGCTCGAGTCTATGTAGGGACAGGCTCCTCCTCCCAGCACCGTCAGACAGATGAACAGAGCAAACAGACTCTGCTTCCTCAAACTAGCCGCCAAAGACTCTGCTGCTAATTTCTGTTTAGGAACACCGACTTAACATTCGATTTGGCTGAGCAAGAGGACCTTCAACTTTGCTTTATTTCCCTGAAGCTTGTTCCATTTCCCTGGAAACATTTGGGATTTCAGTTTCCCTCCCGGTTGGAGGGATTCAATTTTCCCCCTAAGTGCCCCCTCCTCCGCTGCTTTTTCTCTCTTTCTCTTGGCCTCCATCCCTATCAGGACTCCTTGAATCGTGGACTTGAAGGCCTCCCAGACTACTGGGATCGCTACTTCGCCATTATCGTTTAAGTTGAAAAAATCTCTAATAGCCTTCAGCAGCACAAGAGCAAGTTCCTTGTCTCTAAGCAACAGGTGGTTCCATGACCACCTGGATTCGTGTTTCAATGGGGCAGTTCACCTATTGTGACCTTCACCAGGTCATGGTCCGACCACAGGGTTTCCGTGGTTGATTCCTGTTCTCTATTTTGTAGAGGCGTTTCGATGAAGATGTAGTCAATCCTCGAGAATGTATCATGTACCCTTGAGTAGTACGTGAACGGGAGGGCCCGACCATGTATCTGAATGTGGGAGTCCGCAACCCCCAGTTCTGCATTACTCCGCTGAAAGCTGGAGGCCTTCCGGTACTGCGACTGTGATGCTACGTGGGGATCTGCCCTTTTCCTATCTAGCTAAGGATCTAGGGCCATGTTAAAGACACCTCCTACTATCAGTGAGCCTTTGACAAATGCTTGGTACTTACCTTTGACTAACGCCCAGTACTGCTCTTGGGTGTCATTCGGGCAGTTCAAGGAGACCACGGTCAGTGTATGCCCTCTAAAGTCCCTCTTCACCATCACAGAGCAGCCAATCTGGATCTTTCAGTTGCGCTTTCAGGGCGAAGTTCAGTTTACTAGCAACTACCACTGCCACCCCTTTTCTTTGGGACGAACATGAGGCGTAAAAAACCACACCTATAGACTTAGCTTCCAAGTTTGGCCTCCTGCCCCTCTGCCAGTGGGTCTCCTGCAGAAACATGAGATCTAGCTTCAGACAGTTGGATTCATAAATAGTTAATGATCTCTTGTGCAGGGAATGTAAACCTCTAGCGTTTATTGAACCCAATGCCATAGTGTTCAAAATGTTAACCATTTTAGGGGCATGACCCGGGAGATGTAACTCCCCTTATTAGTACAGTGTAGTCTGTTGCCCAGTGCCTAAAATAATACCAGTTTGTTAAACTTTTAATATCCCAACCTTCTGTCGAGCGGTCCTAAATATAAGTAACTTGTACAACTTGAAAACCCTTTTGAGAACAACGAAACCCCCAACTACTCCCCCAACCACCTCCTGGCGTCTGGTCTACTGGCGACATCCAAAGGGTCGCTGTGCCAGACCACCTTTTGGTACCCCACCCTCAGGGTTTCAATTATCAATTTGTCGCCTCTGAGCCCCCACAATGAGCCCAATTTCTTTGGCATTCACCCCACCACCCGCTCCCCCGTGCATTTTGAGGACGCAGCTCCACAATAATTATCACATTGGCAGGTGGGAGGACTGTTCCACTGTGAGAGACTTTATTTATTTATTACATTTATATAGCACACTTAACCCTCGGGCATCTGGGCGTTTAAACTTAAGAATATGGTTACATTAGAGGTGCTTAGTTGTTGGTTTTACCATTTGCAATACATAAAGTTACATAGTTATACAATACAGTTTAACACTCCAGTTACAATGTAGGTATAGTCATGTTACAGAAAGGTCAAGTAGTAGGCATTTAATGGCACATGTGCATGGGAGTAAGTTACTGTGCAGAGGGGCCGAACTGAGACTCCTTAGAGTGGGGCAGGTTAGTTCTTGAAGAGCTTCTCTGCGCCCCCTAGTGGCCAATTTGGCTGCACTTCTTTGAGTTACCCGCAATTCTCCCCCACCCCAAGGTTCTTCTCCCCATCCACTTCCCTGCACTTGTGCGATCTGAATGACACAAGACCTAGTAAGATTGTTGTTTTGTCCTCCCTCTGTTTCCCCTTCCTTGTCGCGCCTAGAAACACTTGTGTACAGGCGTGTTATGAATGCCATATCATATCATACTATATGTGTTTCACCCTTAACAAACATTTCATTCAGTGGCTTTCATCCATCAAGATTGGTGTAAAATTGGATCTAGATGATTTCACTGTTGGTATTTCAAGCTGTGTTTCAGACTTCTTTCCCACAGATTGTGCTGTGATGTTTGCATCAATCCTTTTACGATGTATACCCTTTTTAGTTTGAGCCACTGTGAGGAATCAAACTTCGGTTGCCAGTGGTCCAGGGGTGAATATCGTCTTTTAAACCATCAATCAGCTCCACACCTCTAATACACCAGAATGGTTCCGAACAGATTGGCATAAACAAGTATACAATTAAAATTATAAACCTCCCTGTTCAATTTAGGTAACGTGGACGGAATGGCCGGCTTACCTCCTTTAAAGGTTTTGCATTGTTGTTTAGTTGCAGCACAGCAAAAATGCAATTATTACCCAATGATAAAAGAAGTGTCCAGTCAAGATTGTATAAAAATATCTACTTTATTATTACACATCTAACAACACTACGAAATACAACCCACCCTCTATAGGAATGCAGAGGACAGACAGTTCTAAGAAGGAAAAGGGATGCTGACAGGAGGGTGGTTGGTATGGTCAATAACCACAATAGTTGATAAGGGTTTCTTGGCTTCAGCAAAAGGTGAAAAGGGAAATGTCTCTAGGGGCCTTCTGGGAAGGACCAGGGGGACAGACCCACAATGTACCTTTTGCTGTAGGTGTACTTGGTGCGCGACAGGATCGAGTCGGCTTCATGGTGCTTTGCAGGCTTCTGTGACAGAGTTTGAGATGGGAGTCAGCTGTGGGTATCAGGCGGTAAGACGGTTCGGCGTGCGGAGCTGGACAAACGTCTGCAGGCTGGCCTACACAGCCGCTCGGGGTCAGGATTCATTGTCTCAGTGCTGTTCAGCGGATCTGAAGCACTGGCCGAGATGTCTGGGATGTCTTTAAGCGACTGCGGCACGACAACGTTCAGCATTGCAGTCGGTTGCGGATCGAGGAACTCGACTGGCTCGGAAATGTCCTTTAAGGCAGACGGCAGTAGATGCTCGTCGAGGCACTTCTCTCAACTTCTTCAATAGGCTTGTGTCATCTTTTAGGGCAGACGGCCCAAAGCTCGGGAGTGTTTTGCAGGCAGCTGCCTTGTCCTTGGTTGTAGGTTCACAGACCTTCTGGCACTCCCTATCCAGGAAGCTTTCTGCAGAGCATAGCAGGGCACGCTGTGTGCTGGCTGGGTACATGTTCTGGAGGTGTTGGAGGGTCCTCTGAGTTGTTTTCTCCCTCTGTTCCCGGGGAGAGGTGTAGGGGAGGGATCTTATTTCCCTCTTTGGACTTCCTGGCCTTTCCCATGCCTACACAAAAGACCAAACTGTTAGCATTGCCAATGAATGTTTCCTAGGCCGCATATCCACTGAACAACTGTGCGTAAAAAGAATGTGTAAAACATTTATGCATGCTTTTTACACATTTCATTTTCATTGATTTCTATGGCAGAGCAGAAGCACAGCTTGTAATGTTCGATTTCACGGCTCCCATCTGTTCTGTCATACAAATGCAATAGCATCTCCATCCGCATGCGACTTTGATGCCAGCATAGAGATGCTCTGGAGTTCTATGGAATTTGCCTGCTTTGCGAATCAGTTCATTTAAATGCCTCCTGCCATCTACGTACATAGGGGGAGGTAGTTATGATTGAATGCATTAGGAAGTGGTAAGTATGCACAGAAACTCAGGGCTACTGGAATATCCATGCAAGGTTCCACGCTGTAGAGCAAATAACCAACATTTCACAGAGTGGACAGTATGCACTGAAGAGTAAGTGGATGTAGTCCATGCAGAGAGAAGATATTGGAAAATGCCCTGTCAGTGGTGCGTCCAGGGAGTGGCCTGGGTTGGCACGTGCTAACCATGGAATCTGATTGCCCACTCCAGGTGTCACCCCATTATCGTAAACTTCGATCATTACACTTTAAACACGGGAATGTAAGACACTAATGTTAGTAATTAAAGTAGATATGGGTAGTGGAGACAAATAGTAAATTAATGCTATTCAGATTTGTGTGTGTGTGCGCTCGTACTTCATGCCACCCCTGCATAAGTCAGTGCCTCACGTGTGCTACCCCAGTCAGAGTCTGGACACGCTACTGCCCCCTGTATCCTTTAGTGCAGCCGCCAGCCGTCATGATACTACAGACGCATTTATACCCCAGATACCCCCTTGTTCGACTGCTTTACCAGGGCTGTGGTTCATTTTCAGTTCTTTACACCGTACCACAGAAGTAAGTTCAACTACTGCAGTGATGCCGCAGCTTCAGCTGTGTTTGTGGTTAGAATTGGTAGCGCATCAATCATCAGTAAATATTGTACAGTAGGTTTAGGTTTAGGTTATGGCTCTTTATTCTCAGGATTTAAATAAAAATACTGTGTTCCTGTACAGCCTGTTCCACCGGACATATACTAAGTGGTGACAAGCGGGTCTTTAACAAGGACCCAAAGGATATTACCAACCGGTACATTCTATGGAAAGCACTATCACTGATTAATTCCCACCCCAGAGGCCAGCCCCCACAAATACAAATAGTTTTTGTAAATAATAAAATAAACCTACGTCAGGCATGCAGGTTGCACACTGCTAGAATGTAAAAAAAGAATTGACCATCGTGGAAATCAATTTCTATGGTGTACTGGGGCGTTTTGCGATCATGTCCTGCAAGATGGTGGCTGCAGCAGCAGGAGGGAGCCGTGGGAGGATGTGATGTCCACCTGATCGTGATAAGCATCACATGGGCAAAGGAATAAAGATGTGGGAAAAGCCCGCAAAGGGCTGTTCCCGCACTAAGCAGAAAACTATTGTGCATGAGTCTGTCATTGCGTGTATGCATGCGCTGCGTTCCACCAGCCCTGCAGGCCTGGCACCTCAGCTACGGGCCAGGTATCACACTGGCGACGAGGTGGAAGAAGCATGCCC
This sequence comes from Ambystoma mexicanum, assembly GCF_040938575.1. Classification (NCBI taxonomy): domain Eukaryota; kingdom Metazoa; phylum Chordata; class Amphibia; order Caudata; family Ambystomatidae; genus Ambystoma; species Ambystoma mexicanum. The sequence goes on from NC_090929.1 coordinate 459,793,309, forward strand.
ACCCATCATGGCCCCTCCGCACCCCGCACGCACCGTGCTCCAGGCACCCCCAGGGCCCATTGACCCATGTCGCACCCATCCCCGAGGTGCCTGAGTAGCGACTACACACTGGTACACACTAGCTGACAACAGAGCCAGGAGGAGTCGGAACACTCTGTCGCTCCCCCAGGGCTCGCTGATTGGAATCAGGTGTCTGTGCATCGGCAGGGAGCTGCAGAAAAAAATGAACGTTCAATTCCTCACACAAAGTAAGTGCGCCACCTGCGCGTGGCAACAGATAAAAAAATCAAACGACACCTCCACAACGCAATTCCCGAACCATCCAGCAGCCCATAGGCTCAACACGAAGGTCCAGCAAGCACGTGGGGCACACATGCTCACGGGTGCCCCACAAGCAGAAACACGCACAGAGAAAGCCCCAGATGGCACCAGGGGCGCAAGACAACACCCTAGGCCACATACCCACACAGTGGCAGCAAGACACAGTGCTACAAAGTGCATAAGCGCCCACAGGAGAACATTGACGGCTTCCACAGCCGACTGCGGGAGATGGCCCTCAGTAGTAACTTCCCGGACGAAGAGTTTGCGGTAAGGCAACAAGTAATACATGGACTATCCTCAGACAATCTCTGACGATCCATCCTATCGGAGACAGACCTGCCACTGGATACCATCCTGTCCATGGGGTGTCTGCGGGAAAGAACCGACGAGCATGTGTCGGAGATGGAGCAGATAATCAGCCGGCTGCCGCTGGACACCGAGATGCCACACAACAGCATGACTACAGTCAACGCCCTGCAACAGCACAGACCCCAACAAGGGCAGCCAGCCACCAGACCAAAAGACTGCCTGTGGTGCGGGGGTCAGCATAATAGAGGTGAACCCTGCCCGGCATACGGTACCATATGCCACAAATGCGGGAAGGTAAACCACTATGCATCGGTGTGTCGGAGCTCTCAAAGGCCCAGAGATCACTCACCTCGTAGGTACACACCAGACTGGAAAAATGATGCAAGGCCCCGCAGCACACAACCAGACCGCCCAAGACGGCATGACTGCTGGCAGAGGAGACAACCAGGCAAGGCACAAGAAAGCAGGATAGGAAGAGCCTTAACAACAGATGGAGATGACACCAACAGTGACAGCAGTGATGACAGACAGTCGAGCAGAGAGCAATCCCCAGCCTATATAAACAGGCACTGAAACCCTCTGCAAGAAAAAGTACACATGATATCGGCAGTCAAGCCCAGGCACGGCAAGCTAACCCGTGAAAACAAATCACGCCGCTGCACTGTGACAGTGGGCGACATGCCTTTCACCATGATGATCGACACAGGGGCAACAGTAAATGTCATGCCGACCACCAGGTTTGATAAACTCGATCCCAGACCCCTCCTGCGGCAAAGGACCCTGCTGCTATATGCCTACGGCTGCAAAAAGCCCCTGCCCGTAGTGGGGTACTTCAAGACTGTCTTCACACACCATTGCAAGAGCTGCAAGACTCAGATCCACATTGTGGAAGCAGGAATAGAAACCCTGCTCAGCTGCCTGATGGCAGAACAACTAGATTTGTTCAGTTCAACTTTGCAATTCAGTCCAAGGAGATTGATCACCTGCTAGCAAAGCACAAAAAACTGTTCAACTGATCCCACGATATAACCACAAGCAATACGACACCGGAGAGTTCCCTTCCACATGAGGACAGCGTTAGAGGCGGAACTTAACAAACTAGAAGACCTCTGGATTATTGAAAAGCCCACCGGCCCTACCCCCTGGGTCTCACCCATGGTAGTAACAGCAAAACCCAAGCAATCCCAAGCGGTGTTCATATGCTGGACTTACGATCAGGCTACCATCAAATCCACCTGTCAAAAGAGTCAAGCTACATCACAACATTTTTGTCGCATCTAGGACTGAGAAGGTGCCGCGTCTTAACTTTGGTATATCATCCGCTGCCAATGTTTTCCAGCATGAGATATGCAAGGTTCTCCAAGACCTCCCAGGAGTAATAAATGTCAGCGATGACATCCTGGTGTATGGCAAGACCGAGAAAGAACACAATGGCAGGTTAGCAGCAACCCTGAAATGGTTGGAAGACTCAGGACTGACCCTAAGCAAATAAGAGTGTGAGTTTGGGAAGTCCACGCTGAGTTTTTTCAGATACGTGTTCAGCTAAAAGGGCATATCCCCTGACCCAGGAAAAATGGAAGACATTAATAACGTGTGAGCCCCAACCACAGCAACCGAAGTGCAGAGCTTCTTAGACATGGCAACATACTGTGGGCGATTCATCCCCGATCTAGCCACCATCGCAAACCCCCTTGCGGGAATTTACGAAAACGAAGACACCCTGGGAGTGGGGAGAAACTCAAGAGTATACATTTCGGAAAATCAAAGACACCCTCTCCAGTGATGCAACCATGGCATTCTTTGATAAATCGTGCAAAACAGAGCTACTGGTGGATGCCAGCCCATTGGGACTCGGAGCAGTGCTCGCTCAAAGGCCTCATCCTCAAATGCCATTGCATAGTACTGCCCGCCGCTCTTCACGAAAGAGCCCTCAAACTAGCACACAAAGGCCACAAAGGGATAGTCAAGACACCTTAAGTCCTGCGTGTGGATGCCACAAATACAGAGAAAGTAATGCCACTTGTCGAAACCTGCACTGCATGCTTAGCCATACGCCGGCCAGGACACCCAGAGCCCATGGAGTGTCCCCCAAGAAGCGATCACCGCTGGGAAGCCATAAGCATCGACCTCTGCACCATCGCAATTGAGGCATACCTCCTCGTAGCAATTGACGAGTACAACTGATATCCTGAAGTGGAGACAGTCAACTCGACAGACGCAGCGTCAGTGCCCACCGCGCTGGAGAAGATGTTCGCAGTTCACAGCATCCCCTCCTCCATGAAAAGCGACAATGGCCCACCCTTCAGAAGCAAGGACTTCAGACGGTTTGTCAATGGCCTAGGGATCCGGCACCACCACATTACCCCATACTGGCCACAAGCCAACGGGGATGCCGAAAAAGGTTTATGGCCTCCATAACCAAGTCAGTGAGGATCGCAAAAGACAAAGAACGACCATGTCTACCTGAACTTTACAGATTCCTCCGGACATACCGGCTGACCCCCCACTCAGCAACTCAAGTTAGCCCTGCATCCCTAATGTTTGAGGTACTCATTCAATCAGGTCTACCACTACATCACTCGTGGAGACCCCCACCAGTGGACCTGGAACAGATAGAACACCGACGATGAGAACACACCAGAGAGGACATAGCCAGAAAAGCCTGCCAAGTGAATTGCAAGTAGGTGACACAGCACTTGTGAGGAACAGAGAATAGAAAGGGAAGATGACCCTCGCCTACGAGTCGCTCCCCTGGACCATCACTCACAGAGAACATGGCCTAGCAACAGTCACGCGAGGGCGTGAGACGGTGACCCGAAACGTGTCTCACTTCCAACTGACCCCTCCAACCCTGTGGGAGGAATCCCATGAGAACCAAATCTTGGCAGAAACCCACCCTGCAGGAGTAGAGACAACATCACCAGAAAAGGAACAGGTAGAGGAGCCAAGCCAAGAACACCCGACACCGAGCGAGATGGACGTGAGTCTGCCCAGAGCACACAACCCGCACCGAGAGCGAGGCGAACAATATTCGCTCCGGAAGCGGCTTGTACCATCCACTAGGCTCCACATCTACACCTGCGTGAACAGCTGAGCGCCCAAGAATGTTAGCGGAGAAGCAGCTGAGGAAGAGTACCAAAGGAGAGACGGAAGCGACCACTCTTTGTTTGTTGATTCTTTTCATCCAAAGTTTGGAAGGGATGTGATGTCCACTTGATAAGCATCATGTGGGCAAAGGAATAAAGGTGTGGGAAAAGCCTGCAAAGGGCAGTTCCCGCTCTGACCACAGAGCTATCGTGTCCGTTTCTGTCACTGCGCGTCTGCCCGTGCTGCGTTCCTCCAGCCCTGCAGGCCTGGCCCCCGAACCATGGGCCAGGTATCACAGAGAGGATCTATTAGCTTTCCTCAATTGGTTTGTTGTTTTGTTTGCTGAATGTTATCTCACCACATTTTTTCCACTGATTTTTCCACCTTCCATTCCCCAAGTTAGGTTTGAGGTAAAAAGGGTGGTGAATGAAATTGTTCAATTGCCGTTCAGCAAAAGTGAGGAATACCCTGGGAGAGCGTTGCAGCCCCAAGGTAAAGAGGTCTTGTGGGTGAGAGACTATAGTAGGGGTGGAGATGACGGGCTGGAGCCAAGTTAGGCTGACAGAAAGAGCATTCAGAGGATGGGCCAACCCGCACAGGGGGTGACAGAAGGACAGCCATCATAGCGGGCCGTCCCTCAGTCCCCCTGTGTCTCCCGAGGGAGGCAGAAGGGGCGTGCCCCATGGGCCGGCCAACCATGGCTCTGGCCGGGGCGGGGGAGGCGCTTAAATGGCCGGAGCTGCAAGGACTCTGCCTCGATGTGTAGCGAGAATTGCTCAGAGTCAGGATGAGTGGCATTGGGGTGGTTGGAAAAGAGGGGTGGTGGATGAACAGTGTAGGATCCTGCTTCAGTTTGTGCGGGACACGGGGAAGTGGGATGAGATCTAGTGGAGGTGGATGGCTGATTGTTGCTTATTTTGGCGAACAAGGGTGTTGCTTGGTCTGGAAAAGATCAGGGGCTAAGCTAATGTCGGAAATGGCGAGTCTCGGGGCTAGCTAGCATTTTGGCTGTAGCACTTGAGCTTGTATCCGGGGCTACAACCAAAAGACCCGGGGCTATAGCCCCCTTAGCCCCCCCTAACAACGCCTCTGTTGGCGAACATCATCTTAATAGATGGAAATCACCGGCTTTGGTTTTCTGGAGTCATCCCAACAAGAAGAAGACTCTGCCTCTTTGCAGCCCCGAATGAACATACTTGCTCCTGGGGACTTTTACTGCGCTCCAGAGGTGCTCTGGGTACAGCGTGGCTGCTGAGCATCACATTGCTGGCATTCGCAAGACCAGCAGTACATGGGGCAGAATAGAACAGCGCTTATTTTTAAGGGCAGTAATGCTACGCGGTAGGAGGGCTTTGTGTTTTGGGACGACAAGCTTTGAGGTAGTAAGATAGCTCAGTAGGTCGAGCGATTGTGGCTGCGATCTCTTGGTGTCGGCAAGTTCTGATCATGGCACGGTCAGCTGAGTGTTTCATTGCTCCATGGTGGATACGGGAGAACCTACTTCGGCTGGGACGATTATTGTATGTGACTAGGTGCTAGGTACAGCTCTGGTGAAGGAGTGAGAGAAGTAACACATAATTACCATTAATTAAAGCATTATACTCCTGGGCACTGGAAGTGACGTGCGTCTGTTAGATGTATTACAAATGATTACCATTAATTAAAGCCTTATGCTCCTGGGCACTGAATGTGACGTGCACCCTTTTGAGGTATTAGATGTTTGGATCCCAGAACAGTTTTAGGACGGAGATGCTACTGTCCTGCCAGGTCCTTCTCTGGGGGTAAGGCCAGCTGGGGCGGGTTTTCTTGTAGTTACTGTACGAACATTTATGTCTATGTACTATCACAGGTGAAAAGATCTAGTAGAAGGGACGGAGCGGCCAACTTCAGATTTGTCTCTGGAGTACAGACAAGAACACTGCTGGAGTTTTGGTAAGTTATTCGACGTTCCCACAAGAAGGGAGGTTACAGCTTCACTTCAAATGGATTTTGGTGTCAAATGGCATATGATGAGGAGAGAGGGAGTGCTGTGGTACAGATGGATGGGTACTTTGTACTGTCAATGGGAAATGCAAGGGTTCTGAACTTTGGGATTGCTTATGAGTGACTTGGCCATGCGCATTGGGAAGAGAGCTAATTTCCCTTCAGTCATTGAAGGTCGGTATTGGGTTGTCGAGCCAACGGTCACCAGACATGTTCTCTTGCGGTGAAAGCAGATGCAGGGGAAGGATAGCGACGAAGAGGCCGAGCTCTGGGCGCTCTTCTGAAAGAAGGTCCGCCGCAAAGGAGCAGGTTGGCAAGAAAGGGTTTGGTAGATGAAGGTGAAGTGCCAACACAAGAAAGGTTTGGGCCTGCCCATGATGGCTCCCACATCACGATAGAGCCCACCCCTCCCCCAACTACGGAGGGGCCAGCTGACACACTAGTGAAGAGAAAAAGGGTTGAGCAACAACCAAGTGTCAAGCTGCCGTAGCAAAACGAAAGGCCCAGGTGCGGACGCAGGTTTTGGTGGCAACAGCCCCTGCGAGCATTAGTGTGCAGCGGGTGGAGCGGTCGGGATTTACGGATAGTCAAGAATTGGGGAATGACACAGTGAAGTATGCTTTGCAGGAAATGTTAAAAGTGATGCGTTGCCCAGTTGGTGGACAAGGTGGGGGCAAGGAGCAGTCCCAGAGGTGAGTGGGAGGCCCGTCCGAGCCTGCAGCTATCGCGTATACTGCGGGTGAGTTAATCCCCCTTGCCATGGCTGGACCCTCAAGCGGGGTAGACACCATACAGCAGCAGGCCCCTGCAAGCATAGGTGGGATAGAGAGCAGGGCACTGCCCATACAGCAGCAGGTCCTGGAAAGCCTAGGGGATGTAGTACGACAGGAATGTGGAGGTAGCAGTGGAACGGCCATGACCCTCCTTCCCCCCACCCATCCAGAAAGTGCAGTTACAGGTGGGACTGTGGCTGCCAGGTGAGGACGGAGACTAGATTACAAACCCAGTCACACAGGCGCTCCATTATACCCAACATGGGTTGTGAAATTATTAGAGAAATCTTCAAAATTGATGAAACTTAATACATAAAAGGGAACATGACAAATTTCCAAATAATGAGAGTCCTTGTTGTGTTTCAAAGGATAATAGTTTATCAAAAACAATTTTTTCAGGGCAAAGTCGTGAATTAATTCTTAGTGAAGGAGCGGCTAGCACATCTCTTGTTTAAGCAGACTTAATGCGCCAATGCATTTCGGAGAGTATTCTCCTTCGTCAGGGCAAGTCTGTGCCATTACAAATCAATACAGTGTACAACAGTGAAACAGTATATGGCATGTCAATATAATAAAATAAACATGGTCACATACCCAATGTAGGTAAATTCAGGTGTGGTTTGAAATACCGTAAGAAAAGAAAAAGAAGAAATACAACAGTGTGAAAATCAAAAAGAATCATGCCTGTTGATCAGTATAGAGTAAATATGGATGCCGTTGACCTGAAGAGTGTCAAGCCTGCAGGTTAAGAAACAGTGCTTTTGCTGTGCGTATAGTCATAAAGAGCATTAGGGAGAACGCCGAATTCAGACAAGGCTGGAACGCTTGCAACGTTCTGTAAATAGATATGGGATCTAAGTCAATGTGACGTACCAGCGCTAGATGATGGATTCTTGGAAGTTGATAATGCTATGTCATGCATACCTGTCATGTCCGTGCAATCTGTAATGCAGAACCGCATCGCTGTGTAGAGCCGTTGCCATGGTAGCGGTACAATTGTAGCCACGTGATCGCATTGCGTCAACGATTTGGCACGTTGCGGTGCATCGATGGGAAATCACTACTAAGGAAGTCATAAAGTGTCAGATTACAAAAGTAAACAATTAACCAGTAATACAAAGGTGTAATGTGAATAAAATGGGTGTAATACAGAATCCGGAAAAAAATGTCATAGACATAAAAGAAATTCTGGTCGGACCTAAACACTCTAATTAAAGTCAAAAACTAATTATATTGTTATATAATGATACGTAAAGGTCAGAGAAATGTATACGATGTAATAAGGGAATACCCGTATCAGTTTTGGCTGCCAAGGTCACTGAGAAGGCCAGTCAGCCACTTGGGGTCGGTAGGAAAGGATAACGACACACTTGTAACAATAGCTGCGTTATTATCTGGTAGGTCCATTGTATATCCCTAAGCTGGTAAAGGCTAGGGAATACTTGAACATGTTTTCCTTGCTATCACTGGAGACAGCTGGGGTGGATATAACAATAAGTAAGGAACAGGACAAGAAAAGACAGAAGAGGACTAGGCCGTAAGAGACAATATGTAACTGGAATAAGGAGTTCTTTTTCTTGGAAGCCATAATAATGGAAACATTCCCAGAGTAGGGGTCTGCCTTATGGAAATATAGGGACACGATAGTGGAGGAACACAGGAGATATGGGACATGTGGATAGGTGGATTATGAACAGGATTCCCGGGTTAAGAGTCTCAACCAGAGTCTTTAGGTCACCATCCTTTCACAGAAGAGAAATTCCCACTACATATCAGTCTTTGTTCTGCCCAAGGGCAGCCCAGCACCAAAATGCAAGGCAATTCTCTTCTGAGCAAGAGTACCAACAGTAAGGCGAGACACGTGTTTTGGACTGGTTGAGCCTCGTCAGTGAGGTGGCGCTGTGCCTCTCGAAGAACAGTGAACAAGGGTTCCACGTCTGGATTACTCTAGTAATGTATGGTGAAAACCCAAAGCTACTCAATATGCACAAACAGGGGGGGTCCTCGGAGTCCCTCCTCGGAATGATGTCTTCTTGCATTTATCTCATCCGCCTGTGCAGGCTTCGGATGCGCCCTTTACAGGAGTTCCTGGACGCTCACTGGATCCAGACGACGGGCAGCTTCGAGGACAGGATCACACTCGACGAGAGCTTCCGACGAGCGATCCGGTGGTGGGGCACCCGCGTGCATCTGACGGCGGGCATGGACTTCCAGACCCCGGGCCACCAGAAGACAGTGACCACGAATGCCTCCCTGGAAGGGTGGGGAGCGCACACTGAAAATCTGCATGCGAGGGGCCTTTGGCTGCCGACGGAGAAGTCCCTCCATATCAACGTCCTGGAACTCCGTGCAGTGTTTTGGGCCCTCAGGTCCTTTCTTCCGTCCCTCAAGGGCAAGGTGGTGAGGATCTTCACCGACAACACCACCACCATGTTCTACATCAGGAAGCAGGGCGGTACCAGATCCCCAGCCCTGTCCAAGGAGGCGCAGGATCTGTGGCATTTGGCCGTTGCCCAAGGGATGTTTCTGGTGCCGTTTCATCTGGCAGGGATAAAAAACACCATTGCCGACTCGCCCAGCAGGGAGCTGCGCTCGTGCCACGAGTGGGAACTATGACAGGATCTAGTGGACCGCCTCTTCGACAGTGGGGCACACCCCAGATCGATCTGTTCGCGACGGACACAAACTCCAAGTGCCGGAGGTTCGCCAGCAGGTTTCCCCAGCCGAGGAGCATGGGCGATGCTTTCTCGTTCCCCTGGGAGGGCCTGTTCCTATATGCGTTCCCTCCATTGCCGCTGCTAATCCGGCTCATCAACCAGCTCAAGAGGTCACGGTGCAGGATGATCCTCGTCGCACCTGCGTGGCCGAGGCAGATATGGTTCCCGGACCTTCTGGACTTGTCAGCGTCCCCATCAATCAAGCTGCCAGTGGACGTGGATCTTCTCTCCAGGGAAGGAGGTGCCATCCTCCATCACGACCCGAAGTCGCTGAACTTGCAGGCCTGGCTCCTGCAGCGTTAAAGTTTGGAGGTTACGACATACCGGCCGACTGCAGAGAGGTTCTTGCAAAGGCCAGGGCGTCCTCAACTCTTAAATGCTACGGACACAAATGGAAGAGGATCTCTGTCTGGTGCCACGCACAGAAGATTAACCCTCAACGGATTACGGCTCCTCAAGTACTGCCGTACCTGCTGACGCTGGCTAAGGCTGGGCTGGCGCACGCTTCCATCAAGATTCATCTTGCTGCGATCTCCCGATACACCAGAACCACGGGACGGACGTCTTTGTAGTCTCATCGTCTGGTGAAAGAATTCATGAAGGGACTGTTCAGATCGTTCCCGCCGGTGAAGGCCCCGGCCCCAGCGTGGGAGCTCAACGTGGTGCTGACCAAGCTCATGGGACCTCCGTTCGAGCCTCTGCACTCAGCTCCGTTGAAGTTCTTGTCGTGGAAAACAGCGTTTCTTGTGGCCATCACCTCCGCACGACGGGTGGGAGAGATCCAGGCCCTTTCCTGCAAGCCCCCATACTTGACTTTTCACGACACGAGGGTAGTGCTCAGGACGCACCCCTCCTTCATGCCCAGGGTGCCGTCGGACTTCCACCTCAACGAACCCTTGGTGTTGCCTGTTTTCTTCCCGTCACCTTCGTCGCCAGCTGAAAGGACTTTGCACTCGCTGGATGTGGCTAGAGCGCTGAAGTTCTACGTGGACCGCATGAAGAGTTTTCGGAAGAGGTCACAACTTTTTGTGAACTTTGGACCTGTCAATCAGGGAAAGGCTCTCTCGAAGGCTTCCATTTCCAGATGGCTCTCCGGCTGTATCATGTACTGTCATCGGTTGGCAAACCGACCGCTGCCTGGCCGTCCGAGAGCCCATTCCACCAGAGCGATCGCAGCTACCACTGCGTTCCTATCTGGTGTGCCCTTGCTGGACATCTGCAGGGCTGCTACGTGGAGGTCGAGGCACACCTTCACGAAATTCTACTGCGTCGATCGGGATTCCAGGGAGGAGTCCAGGGTCGGCCAAGCAGTGCTGCGCAACCTGTTCGCCTAAGGTGAGCCTGGTGATGAGGTAAGAATTGCTTAATGTTGAGTTTTTTGATGTAATGCTTAATGTTGAGCCTTTGCCACCTCCCGTGGTTGTGCATGTGTGTACTGCTATGTATTCTTTTATTCATGAGCATGTGAATCCATGCCAGACCCCATGCTGGAGAAGGAACAAGTTACTTACCTGTAACTGTTGTTCTCCAGCATGGGTCGGCATGGATTCACATGCGAACCCTCCCGCCTACCCCTCTGCGGCTCTTCACTTGGTCATACTGCCACTTCACGTGCTACCAAATCTGAAGATGGCTGCCAGAGGCGGGGCTTAGGGAGATGGCAGTCAATGGCTGTGGTCAGTATGATGCAGAGATCAGTGATTGGTTACTACTACGAAAGACAGATCAGAACCGATACTGATACTGATTTTTCTTTACCGAGGATTCCCAGCCTGACGACGGGGAATATTCATGAGCATGTGAATCCATGCCAGACCCATGCTGGAGAACAACAGTTACAGGTAAGTAACTTGTTCCTTATTTTAAAGGGAAGGGGAAGGTGATGTTAGGTTGCAAATATGTGATATGATATTTATAACACACCTAATACCCAGACGTTTCTAAGCGCGGACCCGTGGATCGAACCTGTGTTGCTCCGTGTCGTCTTGCTTCCAAGGCAAGCACGTTGCCACTGAGCTATCCTCCCGAGACTATTGTATTAATGACTTGCAACCTTTTCATAGGTAGTGTTGGTTTGTTCCTAATTGTTCTTCTTTTTGCCACAGGCGGAGTACTGGGCGGTCCTAACCAGGGAGGAGTCATGCTGCGGGATGCTGCTGCAAGCATTACCCATTGGCTCCATGAGCCAGTTTGCGGTTGGACAGGCACTGACAACCTTATGGACAGTTGGGACTCCTCAACATCTGAATGTAGTGGACCTGGGGTTGTTCGCTCCATGCAAGGGCGTGAGAGATTTAGCGGCATGGCAGTATAAACAAACAGAGGCGGTTATCCACTAGGAAATAAAACCAGAAGTGATAGGGTCACATGTTAGGACTTTAAAACAAAATGCTGGTGCACCGGTTGTGGAATCCCGGGAATGGTAGAGCCACCCGGTGAGTGTTTCCGGCTAAGTACAATGAGCAAGTCTGGGACCATCCATTATGTTGACTCCAATAAATGTGATCTATTTGTTCCAATATAAATAAAATGATCCTTGCAATTTATTATGATGCTAATATTTGGTATGTTGTGTTGTGTTGGTGGGGGTCCTCAGTAGGGGTTTGCCCCCGATGGAACGCAGCAGTGGCTGCGCGAATAGAACACGAAATCGATCATTAGATAAAGCTTGGGTTCTGCTCTCCCTGATAGGCCAATAACAAGTGGGGTCACGGGAGGCCCTCTGCCAGACATTAGTCCTGGTTACGAGAGCCTTACCCAGAGTCCTTAGCTCACTATCTTTCACAGAGGAGAAATATCCAAAACATATCAGTCTTTGTCCTGCCCTGGGGCAGTCCAGCACCGAAATGCTAGGCAATTCTCCTCTGAACAAGAGTACCAACAGCAACCCCAGACACGTGTTTTGATCTGGTTGTACCTCATCAGTAGGGTGGAGCTGTGCCTCTCTAAGAATAGTGAGTAAGGGGTTCACATCTGGATTCCCTGATAGGCCAGCTGTATCCCACAGTGTGCTACTGAGCTCATGGATACACAGCCATGTCTATTGGCTTTGCTAATGTTTGTTCATGTTCCCTTTTTCTAAAAGATTCTGCTTTCGTTTGATTAGGATATGAACGTGTTTTGGACTTTTTTGATGGGGATGTGCATTCAATTTAGTTGAGCACTTTCCGGGATGTCATGTCATTTGGGGGTGTCCAGGGGTCGCAGCTGTGACCGCTGAGTTCTCCCTTGCTGCCCCTGTGATCTCCCTTGCTACTCCTGAAAAGAAATGCTTTTTAAATGTAAGCTCATGGGCTGTGGCCAGCGCCATGTGGCTCTTTGTTTGTGGAGTGGCTGGCTTTCTTGTTCATGCCTCTTAAAAACTTAGGGGGTTCCATAAGTGTAACACTTTGAGCAGTGACCATGAATAAGAAAGAATAGGAATAACAAGTAATTTGTCTTTCTGGAATTCTATACAATAATTGCTAGACTCATTAAAGGTTTATTTCAGGCACACTTCAGGGGGTGAGTCACTCATTTAGTCTGTTCTTAAACGCTCAAATTCACAATGCAGACAAAACCTTCTGAAAAGCATTTAGAGTAGAATAAGCATCCATTTCAGACTATCAGCCTCATCACGAGTTTGGCGGTAACCCTTAAAAGTGATGGTAACGCTATTACTGCCGCATTTAAGGGTCCACCAAATCACGGGTCTGGCTTCATTAACTCCCAGCTCTGAGCTGGGGTTAAATGCGCCGGGAAAATTCCCATTACCGTTACCACCAAACCAGTGATCGGGCACTAATAGCGAAGGTTTGGCTGTAGTGCTGTTAGACAAGGTGGTATACCGGCAGTAATACCGCCGGTAGACCATCCAACTCGTGATGAGGCCATATGTATTTTGCTTTTCGCAAGCTGCATTTATAACATGTTTTTTCCTGTGGTTGTCTCTTTTACGATCATCACAAGACATTTCATTTAATCTCAGTGTCCTCTGTCTCTTTTACGATCATCACAAGACATTTAATCTCAGTGTCCTTGGTCACTTCACTAAATCCTTGTGCCTATAAGCTTGTGTGCAGTGTAAAAATGTTTGACCATAGCACATCAAGTGGTCCTTGATTTCATAGTGCCACAATTAATGCTTTGTTGTTATGTGTCTATCTTTCCTATATCCCTGGCATGCTGTTCAGGGTGCCTATTTGCATGTATGAGGTAACCAGTGCCCAGAGTACGGGATGCTGTGTGAGTGCACTGCTTTCCCTGCACTACTCCAACTTCTTTAATACACAGTTATGAACCCTCCCAATGGTATGTATTTTGTCAACCTCTGAAGACTGAAACGTAGATGCACACAGGCTTCACATGTGGCCAACTTTGCACCAGACCTGCAGGTTAACTAGCCTGATGTTAAATCTCATTTACCAGTGTAATGGTATCCACTACAGAGTGTAATTTGCTTTCTGACTTTGAGAACATTTAGACATGTAATTGCTCATTTTACTATAGCCGGTAAGATAGCTATAGCCGGTAAGGTAGCTCATTGGATTGAGTGCTCGCTGCTGTGATTTGCGTGATATCTGCAGGTTGCAGGTTCAAATCCTGGCAAGACAATATCAGCCTTTCATCCTTCTGAGGTTGATAAATGAGTAGCAACAAAGGTTGGGTGATATTGTATGCATATTTGTTCAGTAAGTGCTATATAATAACACGTTATTATCATTTGGCCTTCGAATTCTGCTTGCATTCACAGTAATTTGGTAATATGGGCCTCTACACACTGATATTAAGAATCCATATGGTGATGCATTCTTGTATGAAATGTATATCACATTACAGTGATATCGTAACCACATTTTCTGTAGTGTACTTCGGAACAATGCTATGTGATGCCACTTGTCAAGGGGTGCAAGGTTGTCGTCACTTCGGGGTGGGTTAAAATGACATCACTTCTTGTAATGCCATCAGAGGTCAAGGGCCGTGTGATGTCACTTCTGCTACCCCAGGCAATTTGGTGAAATGACGCCCCTGAGCACGTTTAGCACTGACTGTACAGTGTCGTGCAAGATGGTACCCTTTTGTGCCGTGTGAGTTTTTTATGTTTATTTTGAGTTTCTTCCGCTTCAAGGGCCCCTATGAAAGCATTTCAAGACATAAGTACAATAATGTGGCAATAAGCCACGAGACTGCGGGCCAATACCGCCCCAAGTAATGCCCCCTGGGCTGTAGTTACACGAAGCCCGGGGGCATTACCGCGGGCGGTATTGGTCCGAAGTCGAGGGGCTTATTGCCATTAGTACCCCGACCCGTTAGACTGGTGTACTAATTGCTTTTTTTTCTGTTCCGAAACACGTTTCGGAACAGAAAAAAAATAACTGCTAAAAAAAATGGCCGACGGGAAAGGGAAAACGTAGTCTGTTTTCAATTTCCATGGCGGCCATCGGGAGCGGGTGCGCTGGGAACACTCTGTTCCCAGCGCGTCCTCTTCCGAGAAAAGAAGAAAAAAGAATAAGTGGGGTGGGGAAGAAAAAAAAACTAAAAACTAACCGCGGTCTCCGCCGGGGGACGATGGAAGCCTCCAGTCGTGTGGAGGCTCGGAGCAGGGATGGCCCCGCTCCGAGTCTCCACACGGCTGGAGGTTTCCATCGTCCCCCGCCAGAGACTGCGAGATAGAAGGTAAGTGGGATGGGGTGGGAGGAGGTAGGAGGAAAGGGGAAAAAAATTAAAATGTATTACCTGAGTTCCCGGCGGGGGACGAGGGAAGCCTCCAGCCATGGGGAGGCTCGGAGCGGGGATTGCCCCGTTTCAAACCTCCTCATTGGCTGAGGGGCTGCCACGCCCCTCGCCGGAAACAGAGTAGCCGGCCCGCACGGCGTAAAAGGGAATACCATGTGGTATGGCTCACAAATGAGCCAATCACCACCCTGTATTCCCATTGCGCCGCACGTGCCGGGTACTAATGTTACATATTGTATAGCTGTCAGTGCCGCAGACGAAGTTCAGTCTTGAAAAAGAGCAATGCCTTAGATGGGAGTACAACATGACCTTTTTTTTAGAGTTAAGAGACGTGGTGAGAAAGCCCCCTATTCCCCCTCTGCTCTGATGCAGCAATTACTGCTTTCATTGCCCTTGCCGTTGCATATCTCATTCACTGGGGAACCCCATGCGGTTATACAGTGCTTTGGGTGCCCTGGAAACTGACTTGCCATTGAACGGGTAGGGTTTAATAACACTATAGCGTAAAGAAACGGAGATCCCTCCTCCCTTGCACCCACCTTGTTCCCGTGGGACCACATCTAAGCGCAGCCCAGAGCAATCTGTTTGCCATCTTTCCTTTACTGCATTTGCTTTTGGTTTTATGCACACACAGTGGGAACTCTAGATTACGGGCAGGAGTCATTGTATCAAGTTCTTTCTTTCTCTCTTCTGCCCACATTGTTTGCCTTCTCTAAAGTTATTTGCTCGGCCTGTGTTGTAAGAAGCACACCTGCTGCAGTGAACATGGGCGTCGTTTGGAAGGGGGAAATGAGATGGGAACAGCCTGCAGATAAAGGGGAAGAATCGGAGTGTAACCTCCGTACTTTAGTTGCAGGGCCTCATCAATCACAGCCTTGTAGAGTGTTTCACAAACAAGCTGTGAAAGATTGCCCGTGAGAGATTCAGGGTGCCTGGGAGGGAGGGAGGGAGGGCTCGAGGAACCTTATTTGTCCTCTCCAGGTGCCCTCCCAAACGTGCTTCAGTCATCTCTGTGTGCCTAAGTGCACTCCTCCATTTCTTCTGTATCACCAAGACACTATACTTATAGATGATGGGAAGTGTTTCCTGGGAGACACGAAGTATGTGAAATAACCTGTGCTACTTTGCTCTGGATTTAACACAAATATTTAAAAACCCTGTGCATTGTCATTCCTCTTAAAGTGCACACACATAAACTCTTGTAGGTTAGCACAAGGCCATCACTTTGTGGCTAGTGAGACTACTTAAATGTATAATTGGGCAATTCACGCCTATATCTCTCCAGGGGAAATGATGCAATTGTTTTGCTCACATGTAGAGAGACCCCTAGACCTCCATTTGACCCTTTCCCGGCAAGCCTCAGACCCTCTTGCCCTCGACTTTATCACAGCCTCTGGACATTCTAAATCAGTCTCTCACCTTTGGCATTGTCCCTTCACTCTTGAAAGAGGTTGTTGTTCCTCTCCCGAAAAAATCAAGCCTATACCACTGTGACCTTCCCAACCACACACCCATCTCAAGCTGGCAACCAAATCCAGTGCCCATCGAGAACAACTAGCACCACAGGAAAAGACATCTGCCCCTCATTTACACCCCAAACTTGCAATTAGCTCCCGTGACCAATCTGTACAATTCGTCCCTTCTCCCCAGAGGGGAGCCACCCCCTTTGGGGCTAGGGAGGTGAGCTGCTATGCAAGACCCTCCCTAGGGGTCTGGGCAAGTGGGACCTCACTGGTAGTGTCTCCCCTCTTGGGGAAAAGAACTCCCATTTCACTATGGAATACCCAGTCCAAACTACCCTTTCTGCCTATATGAATGTTTGAAAAACCTTGGCATCTCCTGTTATGACTACATTCAACAAAGATCCTTCTTTGCCTCAATTGGCTTCAGGAAATGCTGAACGTTGCATGACCAAGGAAGACCAAGGAAGACAGGACCAAGGAAGACAAACACAATTCCTTTTGTTCCAATGACGTGTATACGCTTTATTATGGACTTATTAAGGAGTAAAGCGTTACAACCTAATAACCCCCCTCTCTATGCCCTTTATATTGATTTTAGGGCAGCCTTTGACTCTGTCAATAGAAGCTTCCTATGGCGTAATCTCAAAAAGTGGTCTTGCCCCCTGGCTCTCATTTACTACCTAAAGCTTCTTCACACTAACACTACAGTCCAGTTCAGACTGGACAATGAAGGTAACATGACTTGTCCTATTTTACAGCAGAAAGGTGTAAAGCAGGGGTGTGCTACAGCCCTGCTGCTTTATAACTTATTTGTTTCGCATACTCCGGAATATCTGCGAGGAACTTTGAACTGCCCCCCGAAGGTCGGCAGGACTCACTGTGTCTTATTGGCTTATGCTGACGACATTGTGGTCATTGACCATACCTTTAGTGGGCTCCACAGATCGGCAGAAAAGCTATGGCAATACGCAGAGGCAAATAAAAGTAAAACTGAAGTACTTTTGTTCACCTCTGGCAAGGTAGCTCACCCCTGCATGCAATTAGGTTTCCTTGAAATCAAGTATACTCACTCGTATAAATATCTTGGAGTTGAATACGATGGCAGGGGGAATTACCTGTCATGCATCCAGGCCCATAAAGTAAAAGCTGTCCAATTAACGGCTTTGATACATAAATTCACATAAGATAAGAGTGGCTACTCCATCTGGGGTGCGCGGCAACTGCACCTACAACGTTTTGTGCCAATGGTTGTTTATGGCTTAGAGTCCCTGATTAATATGAATTTAGAATGGTTACAGATTCTTGAGGGGAAGTTCTGTAGGCGAATTTTGGGTCTCCTTCAATCCATCCCCATGGCAATCCTGAGATTGGAGTTAGGGATTATGTCGCTCAAGTCTATTGTTTTACGTAAAAGAGCGGAGTTCTATATTAAGATCCAGAATAATCCCGTAAACCATCTGCTGAAATGGGTGAAAGAGGGTATGGGAGCAATCAAGAAATCTAAAATTGAAACGGACATGGTAGCATTGAGTGAAGCAAGCCAGTTTTCTGTGTCATTAGGGGGGTCATAGGTGTAGCTTGAATCGCCAATTTTCTTGCCAACACCTCCCTCTGCGGCAGTGAGGAGGTCAAGCACACATCTATTCTGCAGCGTCATCAGCCTAATTGCACGCATGTCCATCTTGATCACGTTGAGGCCTTGTTCTGTGTCATTGGCCAGCCGGATCACTTCCCACCGCACGATCTTGAGCCACTTGACATTCGCAGCGGCATCCATGGTAGCAACAGCAATGAAAACAATATTTCTTCTTTGCAGTAATGCTGGTGTTGATCGGAGATTTCTTTTAATAACTGTGAGGAATCTTGCAATAGATAATTCGATCTTCTCCTCCTCTGCAATTTTTCTCTTTTCTCCTTCTCTGGCAAGATGAGAAAGATATGTTTCTGCAGTGGCACTGTGGTGGGGATGCTGGTCCCTGGTGTAGTTGCTGGAACCGACAAGCCACCTGGTCCCACTGTCAAATGGTCTTCGGGGACGACCAGGAGCGATGAGTGCAATGATGTTACTCTCACCCGAGGAATTGGGTCATCCTGAGTAACTAATGGAATTGACCAATCAGCTGCACTGCCGCTGAGATATGACAATACAAAGGGTACCTTGGCTTGATCATTTGGGAAGGCTCCAGGTCTGCATAAAAAGTTCAAGCGGCATTGGTTCATAAACACGGCAAACCTTTTGGGATCTCCGGCAAAGCGTTCGGGTGGGGCTAATGGAATATGTCCTGGTAGGTTTATTTGCACAGGGTTACTCGATAACACAGGAGCTGGATTTCCCCCGGAACCAGGTAGGGGTGCTTGTCCAGCCTGGCTTTGCAATAGTTGCCTAGCAAGGTCATCAGTTCGCTCCTTTGACAAAATCAGTTCTCTCCTAAGAGCATTGGTTTCTTGACGGGCGGAATGCACTTCAGCCCTCAGTTCCTCTAGTAATTGGGCCAATTGGTCAGTCTCTGAGGTATCCATAACGCCCGGGTGGGAATTTGTGGGTAGGCTTCGCGTTCTGTTATGCTCACCTGGCTCCCACAGAGGCGTCGATCTGAACTGGACAGCTGCGGTCGCCACCAGTGTGACGCGTAGGGCCGAGATGACGGACTGGACTGGCCCACCTAGCTTCATTTGCTTGGCCCGTAGGAATATTCTTCTGAAGGTTTGAAAAGATGACTTCTCCATCCTGCATTGAGCGCAGGTACGCGTTGATAACCAGTTGCTTCACTGGCTCGAAGGAATTGGTGAGTTCCAGAACAATATTGACTCCGAAAAGTATGTAGTTCGTAAGAGTTCACATGTCTGACTTTAACTCTTGTCCGATTACTTGCAGTTTGCAGCTTGACCCCAGCGAAGAGTTCCTTGTGGTTGCTGACGAAGTTCAGGTAAGGATTTGGCTTATTCTACACAGTTCCATAAAATAAGATCAGAATGCAACCTGTGGCTTGCTCCCTTATTCAGGTGTGGAGAGAAAATATGAAGTTCGGGGAATAATGCCTCTGGCGGTAAAATGAGGTAAGTCTATTGTGGTGAGAAGTGTTCCCCTTGTTTGTCCCTTCGTCTCACCTTGTTGTCCTTTTGTTCCCCTTATGGGCCGGGGTATGGCGAGAATGCAATGGAGACTGCGCCGACCCGTGAAGAGGAATAGTACCTCCGGCGGTAATCAGGTAAGTCTATGGGGGGTAGTTACTATTGCCTCTGTTTATTCCCTTGGCTCACCTTTGCTGTTCTTGTGTTCCCCTTAGGTAACAGAGTGCGGCGGGAACGTGCAGAAGGATGCGGTGGATCGTGAGGATGCTGCGAAGGCCGGTGAGTTCAGCGCGGCGCTGCAGCAGGCGAGGCGGCACGCGTAAAATGCTTCTTTCTTCCAGCTCGAAGGCGCGGTGGATCCGGAATTCAGGTAAGGATCGAAGGTTTTGCTCTCATTCTAACCTCTTCTCTTTCTGTTCCTCCCTTTTTCTTGGAGCTGCAGATTCTAGGCTGGTGTGGCAGAAGACTGGATGCAGGCTTGCAGACACGGTGAGCGTTACGCTGCTGGATGCAGAATAACGCGAAGCGTGTGCTGCTCTTTGGGCGTGGTTTAAATAGCCTCCAAAGTAGTCCCAGGTAAGTATTCCTCCCCAGCCCCACCCGAGTAAAAAAATAGTCCCTAGGTAAAATAGTCCCTTCCAAGCATCATTTGGCTTGGAGCTCTGCAGCATGGTCTGCATCAGGTAAGCTTGCAGCATGGTCTGCATCAGGTAAGTTCTACTCTATGAGCCTGGCGCCTATGGCGCCAGGACTGACTCTCCATATGAGCTTGGCGCCGTAGGCGCCAGGACCGCACCCAAACAGCCCCTAGCAGGGGTTTTTGGGCTTGCTCAAAATAACTTGATGCCTGCTTCCGGGGTTGCTGGACCTGGTCTGGTTCCCCGGGGGTAGGCATCATGACAAATGAGGACAGCAAGCAAGTGCCCTTTCATGATTGCGGGAGGTGCATAAAAACCTGCTGGCCACACACCCAGTATTTATCCATCATGGCAGCTGTTCCTTTTTTTAGGTCTGGAATATATAATGTTTTGTTGCACCTATTATTGACCCCCACAAGGACGCTCCCTTTGTTGTAAAAGTACAGATTATATTCTCCCTGCTATTTCATTTTCACTGGTTTCTCTATTGCCTTGATCCATGTGAGTTTTTCCACTTGTTCATTCCAGTATTCGCTGTATACACTGTTCACTTATCTATCATATCCTCTCAGAATCCTACTAGTCCTCCTTCCATACAGCTCTTGCCACCTGTTCGCCACAAACTTGACACCTTCAAACTTTAGATACAGCATTTGCAATCACTACACACTCTTGGGGTTTTGGGCGCTTTGTAGTTGATCAGAATCCGCAACTTCTAGTCATACGCTTCGTGCCTGGAATTTCTTGTGGCATTAAAACCTTGGGGGCTCCCCACATGCGAGGAATCAAGGAATATATGTAACAACTTACATTAACTCTGGTTTTTCCCACTGAGCTCATGTCTGCGTACCAAGTATTACTTAACTCTGGATGGTGCACATCTTCTATTGCATATAAACCAAGTCCTTGGTGTTGATCATATTTGACCCTTTTTAGTTGTCTTTTGAACTTCTTTGGCACACCAAAATGTAAACCCCTATGAAAGAAAGTATAATTTACGATTACGTTAGAGAACACATTAGGAAACAATGATAACATGAGCAAATTTGCAAAATTCGCTATATGTTGCTGGGTAACAATTGAATCAGTGACCGATGCATTAGGCTGTGCGTCATGAACTGCAGCCGCAGCATTATTTGTGTCAGATATGTTTGCACTCACAATTGAAACATTAGTAAAACGATCTATTTGCAACATTATCATGTGTTAAAAATCATTAATAAATGATTCATTCATATTTGCTGCATTTCCTATCACCCTTTTTATATCACTATTCCATATAAAACTACATCCTAAATATATTCCTAGTTCAAACATAGAAATAGCAAATATACCCACGCACATCAATTTCAGGGTGAGTAAATGAAAGAAAGAGAATATAGAGGGAAATAAAAGAGAAAGAGAGAGAGAGATAAAGAGAGATAAAGAGAGAGAGAGAGAGAGAGAGAGAGAGCTCTCAGTGCAACCAATGCGTAGCAGAGTTTTTATTTATAACAGAGGTATGTTTGTTTTAGAATGATTATTTTTTGGTTAAATACACATCCGGGAGACACCAGCAATCAACCTACAGCTGGCCGTTGTTTCATAGAATTTCTTTTTGAAGACCAAATCTTACTTGGCAGACCCTTGATGTGCATTGTTTAGTACTTTACTGAGTTTGGGTTGGGAGGGCGGCCAAGGGTGCTTTGCGAACATTAGATAAATGCACCCAGTACTGTAATTCACAAACCTTTACCGCAAGAGGGGTAGCATAAACCACCTCAAAAGGGTCATTATTTCTAGGCTTGTTCCACCGGTGGATGTTTTTTAATAAAGACATGGTCGCCAGGGAAAAGCTAAAAAGGAGGTGACGTGGGTGGACTATCAGATGCAGCACTGGTTGTTTCTTCAGTCCTTGGCGGCGCAATCTGTTTAGAGATACATTTCATGGCTTTGGTTAGGGGACACAAGTAGCTATTAAATTCGTCCCCTAGAATGGGCAGAGCTTTGTGAGCAGCAGATGCTCTCCTGATTGGAGATAGAGGCGTGTGCATGCAGTGCCCCGTTACCACCTTGTGGGGCAATAAATGATGATCCTTACAGGGCTGCATGTGCATGCTGAACAAAGTAAGAGGCAAGCAGTGCACCCAATTCTTTTGAGGGTGGTGCAAAGCTTGGAGAACTTACTCTTGAGAAGACCATTGACCCTCTCCACAACCTTGTTGTTCTGGGAGTGGTAAATTGTACACACCTGATGCTTGATGCCCAATAATGCAGTAACTTCCTTAAACAGCTCATTGAAGAAGTGCGCGCCGTTATCAACCTTAAACTTTGCACATGCCCCATCAAGGAAAGACCTCTGACAAACATTGTGACCACACATTTCATATCAGGGTGTGCACAAGGACCAGCCTCCACCCACTGTGAGAAAGGACACACAACCACTATGAGGTACTGGGATCCGTTACACCCTGCACCCATGTCTGCGTAGTCGATGTGTAAGTCATGGAATGGCCCAGTAGGGCAGGGCAGTGTTCCTTGAATAGTTCATAAAGTGAGACCAGTACTGCAAGTCTGACAAGTGGTACAGTTGATAACGATTTTAGTTATTGCCTCCTGCAGATTAGGGACAAACCAGTCCTCCTGTATATCTGCAGCAGTGTGTTGCTTGGATACATGAGAAGGGTGATGCAGCTGGTCGAAAGCAACCAGCAGCAATTCGTATGGCATAACTGCTTTGCCCAACGCTTCTTTTTGGCACAATAAATCTGTAGGCATTGCTTATACACCCTTTTAAATAACAATTCTTTCTCTTCCTGTTGGGCTTGTTCCTGCAATTCTATTAGTTGTGCAATTGGTAAGGAATTTTAGGAGTCTGCTAATTGTTCCCCACCTTGTGCCACCATTGGGTATTCAGAAACACTCAGCACCGGTAGATACGCAGCTTGCTTGGCCGGCACATCCACAGCAGTGTTACAGAGTGAGACCTCGTCTGTATCATTAGTATGGGTGGTGCATTTCACCACTGCTGTGAAGGATGGTTAGGATAGTGCATCAATTAGTTTGTCTAACAAGCCGCATGTTGTACTGGGGATCCGTCAACTCTCCTAAATCCCCTCCTCTTCCACCGTGCCAGGTCTGCATGCGCCATGGTGGTGACATTAGCCAAATCAGAATAGATGGTGACATGGCACCGTTGAGACACCAAGAGTGCCTCAATAAGTGCTATCATTTCTGCTGCTTAGCCCGAATAGTGCATAGGTAATCTCTTCTGCACCAATACCTTCTATACTCCATCCACCAGGCATACTACTGCCACATCAGTATGCCTCAAACCTGAGCTCTGGTCAATAGTTGCTGACCCATCAATGAAAAGCACTTCAGCTACTTGAAGAGGGCTATCCCTTGACTTCGGGATATCATCCTCCTCCCCCCAAAACGACACACACTCATGTGCTACCAGGTCTTCCTTTGTGTACTGCTCTGTTAGAAAAGTGGCAGGATTTAAGGTTTTATACCTCACGATATGAATAATGGGGCTGAACAGGATTATTTCATATGTGGACGCCCGCTGCATGGTCAAAGTTGATTTGGAACGCTACTCAATGTCGAACACTGCGTGTTTCACGTACAGTGTTACAGAGCACCCCATAACAATTGTGGAGCTTTTCTCAATTGCAAATGCAGCTGCAGCAAGCGCTTGTTGGCATGCGAACTGGCCCTGCATTACAGAATTTAGTCGTCTGCTGTAGTAGGCCAATGGTTTGTGGCCCATCATGCTCTTTTGTGTCAGTACTGCAGTCCTCGATTGACCATTTGAATGGAAAAAGAGATATAACTCTTGCATCTAATCAGGGGTGACTAGCACTTGGGCCGTGGGGATCACTTCCTTTAGAGCATTAAAGTTGGTGTGCTTTTCCTCTGTCCATGCAATCTTATGATCATTCTTTTGGGCCTCTTTAAGGCCCTGTAACAGGGGCCTGGTGTACACCACATAGACTAGAATCCATGCTCTACGGTAATTACACAACCCTAAAAATGTTTGCATCTCTTTGATCGTTTTGGGCAGGGGAGTAATGTGCACTGAAGCGGCACAATCAGGTATCATTTTCTTCCCGTGAACAGATATCAGCTGGGCCAAAGAAAGCACTTCTTGGAGGCAATACTGCAACTTTGCCTTATCTACTTGTACCCCTTTTATGCCAGTAGCTGCAGGAGGGTCATGGAATCCTTCCTGCACTGCTGCTCACTGTTGCTACACACCAGAAAATCGTCAACATATTGAATGATGGTACTGGGCACTTGGATGTTCCCTAAATCAGCATGTAAAATCCTGTTGAAGATGCTGGGGGACTCACAGTACCCCGAGGCAATGTTGTGTGCTTGAAATGAATACCCCCACGTGTTAACGTGTTGAGATGCTGCATATCGGGGTACAGGGGTATGGAAAAGAAGGTGTTTTTTAAGATCTACCACAGTGAAGTGGGTTGTCTCCTTTGGGATGCTGCATTGTATCGTCGCAGGGTTTGGAACTACAGGACATTTTGCCTGAACTTTGTCATTTAGAGGACGAAGGTCCTGGATCAGCCTCCAAACTCCCCACCCCATTTTGCCTTTTATATCGGATAGATCGCAGTGTTACATGGAGAAGTAGAGGACACTATTATTCCCTCATTCAGGAGTGCTACAATGGTATCCTGTATGCCCTCCACCTCTTTGGACAGTGAGTCCTGTTTATCCCTGTGCAACACTGTGCCAGGCTTCAGTGTTATTCTAACCAGTGCCACCACCTGCAAAAGACCAACATCATTGGCATTAGTTGTCCATAACCTTTCTGGTACTTGCTCTAAGTCACTCTCAGTAGATGGATCCGGGGTGACAAGGGCCATCAAGGAACATTGTACCTTTCGATATTGTACCATAATGTCACAAGGGATACAGATTGCTTACACAATTTCTCCATCATCATCCTTGTTTTGAAACAATTCTGCATCTGTCACTTCCTTAAGGGGCACTGTGGGATCAATGCATAGCACCGTCCGCCATTCACACCCATGAGTATCTGTCCTGACCACAGCAATCCTTCCGGCCGACACAACCAGTCCCTGTAAATCTATGGACAGTAGTGTACCCTTCACAAGCTCTGGGGTTAACAAAGGTCAGAAAATGATGGTACCCGCCAACACGCCTTGCCAATCTGGAACACTGCATCAAGCAAAACTGTTATTCCATAGATAAGCATGTCTGGGTCTACGCGGATGCCGCAGACCACCACCTCCCCCCCCTCAGGCCTGAATGATGACCATTGCCCTTAAGGCACACATGCTAAGGGTGGTGCATACCACCCCACAATCTGTAAAGGAAATGGTCATGTTCCGCTTGCTCAACAAATCCGGTCCCAACAAATGAATGGGGGAGGCCACTGAGTATAGTAAGGGTGCACGCACCACTTTCCCTCCTATTTTGATAGCTACCTCTTCTGTGTAGGGAACCGTTGGTACAGCCCCAGAGAATCCTTGCGTGTCAAGAGTTTCACCTGATCGCAGGAATTCCTTCACTGATGCATGATTTAGTGGCACCTGTATCGACAATAAGGATGAATTGCTTATTAGCTATCTCAGCACTCACCAAGGGTTCCTGGTCAGGGTGGGTAGTCATGGACAGGACTGGGGACGCAAGAGCTTTCTGTGAGCTGTCCTCATCAAGATGCGTATTAGTACCCGGGGACCTAAAGGGGTTTCTTCCCATGATACTGACTCCTCGGTAAGACGCTACTGTTCCATTTGGCACTTCATTGGGTGTGGGCATCTGTCCTCCGTAAAAGGTGTTTTGCTGGGCTGCTTGTGTTTGCATATTAGGCGGTGCCTGGGCCTGCATGTGTAGAGATTTTGGAGGCAACTGGGTGTATGCCTTATGTATTTCATACAGTAAGGAGGTAAACCTGAGTGGCTGTGGTAGTGCTAGGGCAGGTTGATTGTATGCGTTATACCCTGCCCCCTGCCTGCTTCTACACTCTCTTAAAAAATGTCCCCATTTCCCCCAGCTCCAGAACTGAGATGGTCCCATACTACCACTGGGTCCGATCGCCAGAACCTTCCTTTGCCCCCTCTGCTCCCTGGTAACCCTCCTTTCCCCTGCTGCTGACCTCCTTGGTGTCAGCCAGGATACTGAAGCATGGGTCCGCCACCCCACTATCTCTGTCCTCCACTTGGCCAAAACACAGCTATCCTCACGTCTGCACGAGCTGCAGCCTGCTCTGCTGAATCTACCTCAGTGTTCGCTGTCACTGCCCTTCCCTCTATTTTAGCTAACTTCTTGTGTACTACTTCACTTCCTCCACCTTCAACCTTTTAGTCGTTTCTTTTTCTCACTTTTTTATCCTTTTGCAATGGTGTATTATTATAGTTTGAATCTCGCCCCACACCTTCGCTTCAATGCCCACTGTCTTGCTCAGCGCTTTCTGAACTTCCTTGGGCAATCCCCTTTTAATAACAAAATAAAAAAGAGGAACTGATCGGTCCCACTGGTCACTTGTCTCCGCTCGCCACATCTCTTGCACTTTTAAAATGTATTGAGCAACATCTTCATAGTCCCCCATTGTGTACTGCATTATGGACTTTAAGTCAGGAGTGTCGGGGTACGCCCGTCGCAGTGTGTCCCACACTTGTTCCCTAATATTGGTAAAGGGTTCCCCATCTTGCCTATCTTCATCTAGTTTTAATCCTTGACCGACACATCCCCGGCCTAGTCCCCCACAATTGCCACAAGTACGTGTTTCATGTCTCCTACAGCCAAAGGAACCCCAGCTGTCTGTTGATCAAATTGTTTTTATCCATCGGCACCCATGGCACATAATTCGTCTTCCAAGGTCCCTTGTGTATTAATGGCATTTGCTTGCCTAATCCACGCCCACGCTCCGCTCGCCACTTCCCTTTTTCCTTGCCACTTCTACCTGCCCAAACCTGCTCCTCAATCGCTCGCCCAACAAACTTTCTACCCTTGGTGTAATTTCTGGAGACCCTTGTGCCTCACCTCCCTCTTCCTTGAATTCTTCCACGCTGTTCCAGTCTCCTTTCTGTCCCTCTTGCTGTGTCTCCCTGTCCAACCTCACTGTCCCATAACCTGCACTGTCTGCCCCTTGATCTTTACTACCGTGCTTCTTAACACCTACATCCTTAATAGTGGTACTATCCAGTCTGAACAAAATGTCCCGCCCTCCACATGTCCAACCCACACCCTGGTTTTCTCTTCTCTTCTTTTTCTGCCCTCATCCAGGTCATCTCTGCTTGTGTTGCCTCCAATGCCTCCTCCAACTCCTTCTGTGATTTGGTTTCCCGCTGTGTAATGCTATTCGGGGTTGGTCGATATGGGGGTGGAGTTGTCGCAGGCGGGGGCACATATGTTGGGTCGGTGCATCCTGTGACTGTGGCGGCATTGAGTGGCTAGAGCCCCTCCCTAGGCATGGGCCGCAGCACTTCCTTTGGTGCTGTTATGGTTACTACATTCGAGGGGGCACAATCTTCGCCTCTGGGCATACACCCAGCGATATCTCCTACATCCTCCACAAGTCTAAAATCTCTTTTCACTTCTGCAGTTGCTTACCCTTATACTTGGCAATTAGAAACATTTAATGTTATCTAATATCTCTTGGTTATTAGTACCGTGCTCTGGCCAGGGGTGGGGCATTCCCCCTTCGGTCTCTAACAACCACTTCTTGTGGTACATCTCTATTTTGTCCTTATACAAGGGCAACAAACTATACAGATACTCCAGTGGAGTAATTTCCCCAATTTTTACAATAATATATTCAACAGAAACTTCTAATTGTACGTCGCACCAGTGTTATTATAACCATCACTACCAGTCCTCCATTCCCACCTCCCGATTACCCGCTGTTCTCACCCCCCTCTTTTCACTCACTCCCACCCTTCACACACCTCAGACTCACACTATTTCCACAAGCCCTTCCTTGGCCTTCACTGAGTTCACAATAATAGCTCAATGCACTAAAACAATAAACTAAAATAATAGGCTAAAATAACAACCATTACTTTTCCTCTTTCCCCCACCCAAAGTATATTGGGCACAGGAAGCTGAGCTCTCGAATTATACAGAGTTCCTACCTGTGTATCCACCTTATCACAGTGAAAAATGGTGCCACCTATCTCCCCTTGCTCGGAGAAGATCCCACACTCCTTTTTTCCTCCTTGTAATTTCCTTAATAATAACAATAATATAAACATACAAAAACCTCCACGTGACCTTTTCACACTCTCGTTACTCACACATGCACTTCACTTCCCCACTCTCTTACCCCTTTTGTTGTTGCTCACAACAGTGTACTTACATTTGTGTGTTCACCTAAGCTCCTCCTTCACGGCGTCCCAACAACGTCCTACACTCTCCTAGGAGCCGTGCCCCACTTTAAAGAGCAGACAGGAATTCTGTGAAAACAGCTCCTGTACACCACTGCGAGTTGCCCGCTTGGGATTGGTCACTGTAGGTGGGCGTGGGCCCTCCAGAG
Organism: Ambystoma mexicanum; assembly: GCF_040938575.1. Classification (NCBI taxonomy): domain Eukaryota; kingdom Metazoa; phylum Chordata; class Amphibia; order Caudata; family Ambystomatidae; genus Ambystoma; species Ambystoma mexicanum. The sequence continues at coordinate 459,821,890 of NC_090929.1, forward strand.
ATGCGGCCTGGAAGTCTTCATCTTCGCGGGGGTAGCTGGGATCACGTTGGGGTCACCAGAAATGTAGAGAAGACCTTCAACGCTCACACCAGAAAAATACAACTCACGAGGGAAGAAGGCGCAGCACACCTCTTGCAAGAAATACAAAGTATTATTTCCACAAAAAAAGAAATGCGCCAGCAAAAACTCTGCTGCCATGGAAGGTTCGGCTAAAATCAGTAAAACCAATGCTTTATGAAGGCGTACAGCATCATCAGTGACGTAAGTTACATAATATACAAGCCTGCGTGGCTGGTTGGTCGAGACCCTATACATAGGCTACCTGCTCCATAAAGTGTACAAGGCCATTGGTCCCAGCCCCTTCTGTCCATCTTCCTCCACGTGGGTTCCTCCTTTCGCTGCATCGGGCATGAAGCTATGAATGATTGCCTATTTGTGAAGAAAAACAATACAGGCTCTATCTCTAGATGTGCACCTGGTACTGCAGACATGGGCTAAGAGGATACTTTGAGGCCATCGCTTCTAACAAACTACAGCTCGATTCAGACACATTGGCGCGCAACCAAAGTTCCCCACCCTCGTTTTAGCTATGTTTAATCCCTCCCAGCACCTCACAGCACAAATCATGCGACCTATGGTGAAGGCAACTAATCCCTGTTTTCAGATATTTTCTGATTGATTGGGGGTCTAACAGTTTTATGGTTGGTGGTCTGGGACTGACTGGTATCTTGGAATGCTGGAGGTCATGGGATAGGGCTTTCGGGTGCGATGACTTAGAGCTGGGACAAGGAAGATTGAAGCCCACCTTCTCGTAGGATTGCTTTTCACAGTGAGCGCTCAACCCCCTTGTGGCCTTGCAGGGCGCATTCATTCTGGGATGTAAAAAGTTGGCAACATGAAACAATGAAGGGTCTAGGAATCTCTTCAGATCTGGCCTTCCTCACCAGTGCCCAAGCTACAACTTATTCCCGCCTGCGTACACTTTATTTCTATGGGTGTGGCTAAGATCTGCGGCCCCGGCTTCAGCACAAATCTAGGCCTTGGTTCCAATATGGATGTTACTATCTAAGATGGCGTTTGATTCCCCATGTATACCAAAGCGAACACATGCACCACCCTCCATGCACTATAGTCCCTGGTGAGGCCCCTGTAACCTCCCCTAGCCCCTACTGTACATTCCCAGACCTCTCTCTGATCTGAAAGTGCTGGGGGACCTGGGACGACCATCTTTCCTTCCCAACAACTCCTACAGAGAGAGGCGAGCAGGTGCTATGCATAGGCAAGACTCTGTACTATTTACCTCCTGGAGGGGCGCAGCCATATCGAGACGTGGAACCAGCAGTGGCGTGCAGAAAGCGAGACCCCCTAGCTGGAGGCTGGACAGCGGGTACCTTGATCGAGCAAGAGGCTCAGGTCAAGGGGAGAGAGACAACCGTCTTCTTGGGTGGCGTGACCACTGAAGAGCAGTGGTGGGCCTGGTGCCCAGCAGCCGATGCCGAGACCCGAAATAGGAAAGGAGCCCAGGGTCCCGAGAGAGGTGCTGACTAGGAAACTGATGCTAACAGCTTGTGGAGGCGAGCAAGGCCTACGACTGCTGGTTTCCCGGGGCACCGAAACCAATGCAGGTATGAAAAACAGAGAGAATATAACAGGCATACAGCAAACAGAGCGAAAGAGATACGAGCACTGTAATTCAAGGCTGGAATAGCCACCAAAAGTATGAAAACTTGAGAAACGCTAACGACACATGGCCCCTCTAAACGAGAGTGAAGGAGATACAAACACTGTAAATCAAGGCTGGAATCGCTGCCTATAGCACAAGAGCTTAAGAGAAGCTAACGGGTACACAGCCCCATTAAACTGAGTCAAAGAGATATGAACATTGTATATCAAGATTGGAATAGCCGACAGGACTATACAAGAAGCATAGATATAAGTCCTACACTGAAACAGAGTGAAGGGAAGGTGAATGCTCTGCAGCACAGGTAGCAAAGTGCATGAGGACGCAGGAAACTGTATTACCAGATTGGGCAGATGCCCTAAGATACATTTTGTGATTGAGAAATACGATATTTACCACAGAGCCACAAGTCTTTGGGGAGTCCCCGCGACACGAAGTTGGAAAAGAAATAATTGTTGTTTCAAGTAATCCTGCAGGGATTGGAACGTTTAAAAATAAGAGACATTTTTCTTGACCTTTTTCTTGACCAAGTGGAAAGTGAAACCCATACAGAAGATAAGGATAATTGTGCCGAAAGAACTCAAACTAAATTGGGAAGACTATACCATTATGTTCTTAAGGAACTTTGAGGCTGAGAGCAAGTCCATTACAAGTTGGGCCAGGCAGAAGCCCATACCAAGTCTATTGTGCAAGCCTCCCTTTTTCATTTTAGTTAGGTGTTTTCCGAAGTTGTAGGGCCAGTAAATTGGTTAGGATTCGGACAGAAGACTTTTTATTTTGGACTTGACGTGCACCCTTAGCTTTAGTTGTGCTACGTAGGGAACTTCCCCCATAGCAAGAGGTCTAGTTAGATGTTTAAAAAAACAAACAAAAACCCTCATTAACGATGAGCCAATGTAGTCCAAGTTGTTCTTCTAGTTCACCACACTGCTTACTAGACAACCTCTTTGTGGCAGTTGAGGTTGATAGTTTTAATGCATTAATGCATTAATCCTCATAGATCTCTTAGCACCCTTTTTCACTGTTGACCACCAGACCCTCCTAGACTGCAAGCAGTCTGTAGCTTGCCGTAGGACTGGGTGCAGCTCTGATTTCCATCTTTCCTCAAAAACAGAACCTAAGGGGTAATGTTTCCCTTCTCTGGCTGGTGGCCCATAACCTGAAGCTTGCCTCATGTCTCCACTTACTACTCACTCATCTTCAACCTCTACTTTGGTCCACTTGCAAACATCATCCATTCCTTTGAATTGATCTTTTATATGTTGATGACACCCAGAACATGCGCTGGCTGAATGAGGAACAGTGGTCATACAGACACCCCTTCATTCCACCACCTTCCTTGCTACAAATATGTGAACTTTTCTCTGGTCCACACCGGCTCCCCCCCCCCCACCAGCCAGATCTGTGAAAGAGCTGCATTTTATAACCACCAAGACCTCACCATTACTACACAAGTGAACTCTCAGATTCCGTGCCCTCTCATTTAAGCTTGCTCTTCTTTTACAACAGAGTATCTGCTGTACACTCCTTAATTGTCGAGACTCTGGCAACAGTCTATCAATATCTCCAATCTGGCTGAATTCAATGCACCCAAAGAGTCCAAAACTCAGGCAAACTGGTCTTAACTGCTCCCCATTGGCTTCTCCACTCAAAAAGAACCCAATCCATCCCTACCTGTATAGTACATGAAGTACTGCATTGAATATGCCTAGACTTCCTCATCTCTAAATCTTCCCCACATATCTCTCCTCACATATCTCGCATGATCTATGTTCTGCTGAAGCAACAAAAGTTAAAAGGCCAAAGGTGAACACACAGATTGCTTCCACTGTACCAAGTTATGGAGCTTCATGGGTATTTCACTCTGCCACAAACCCAACCCGAAAGGAAAGTACTCTACAGCTGTCCCTATTGAAAATAATATCCTCCGCTCGGCCCCTGCTCATCATGTTGCTCATCTCATCTTGCGCCTGTGCTTCCAGGCAACCAATAGCATGCAAGGAACATCAAGCATGAAATAAAAGAATGTATGGGGAGATTGTGAGAGGGATTTATTGATTTATTTTAGAATGGTCCAAAATGCTGTCTAATGGCAACTTCAGATCACTTTGGTACAGTAAATGCATGTGTAGTGTGAGAAACCTGAAGGTGTCTCCCTGTCTAGACCCCGGGGATCTGTCATCCAGGTGGCCAGGACACGGTCATCTCTTTTGATCCAGTTCCTGGGGGTGGACCAGTGCGGGAGGATCACCTGGATGGGGGGTCCTTGGGGAGTGGGAGCGGGACCCCAACGGGTGGGACGCGGTATGCCCCACCTTAAACACCTTTTCCTCATTCCACCAGGTAGGATATTCCAAAATACTGCCCCCCCCCTTCCGACAAGAGCACTTTCACACAGCATGAAAGACAACAGACTAACACCAGAGTTGTTTACCTTACATGTCCCAATGCAAGGGTCAGGCAATTGACCAAAATCACACACATCTGATGGCCCTTTCCCTTCCCCACAGGGATAAAAGATAGAGCACAAGAGCACAGGACGAGCAAGGCAGACAGCACAACGTGAGAGCCGGTTCCTTCCAGCAGTTCAAGAGAAGGCGAAGGACGGCGAGAGTCGAGAGGAGACCAGGGGGAGAAGCAATCTTGGCCTTATCGACAGAAACCTGTCAACAGTATCCAGGCACCTCCTCAATTGACAGCCAAGTCGGGGAGAGAAGCATAGCCCCATGGTACCGGCCTTGACTCTACAGATACGAAAGCAAAGCCTTTCATCATACTCAGTGAGTCGAGGGGAGAACCGATAAAGAAACCAAACTGTGCTGCAGAAGTAGCGAGAGGCTAATTGAACTTTGAAAACAAAGAACTGTTACGAGAACAGGGGAAAACCAGCACGGCAGAGCCAGGCACTGCGTGAGTGCACACTTGTGCTGATTACCTTATTGTTGAACTACAGGTACCAGATGGCCTTGAGAGAAAGGCGAGAAGAGGGGTCAAAGTGGTCCTACGTACGTGGGTTGTGTAAAAATCCTTTGTACATTCGAAAATCTTTGACCAGCAAATGATCGTGAAGCGAAAGGGAAATGAATCCCGTCTGGTGAAACGAGAGCATGAACAGTGTGTTAAAAGGGTTAGCAAGGAAAACCCTGGAGATTTGTTCAAAAGGACATTACGATTTGTGAAACAAGAGGTATTGCAAGACAAGGTGAAGTGAACTATCCCGCTTGTCATTTAGGATCCAAGCACGGCTGAGGGAGATCCAGGGGTGAAAAGCCAGCACCCATAGTTCATGGAGAATGGAAATGTTTGAGTAGTCGAGTATGACTGTGAGGGGTCTACGCTCAGAAGAGGGTGACCCAGGGGTGAAGCTGTCACCCAAAGCCATACATGGAACTGAACTTTGTGTTCGTTTGTTGAGAGTATCAGGCCTCAAAGGCAAGAGACTTTTATTGAAAGAGACATAACCATTGAAGAACCTGATAGCTGATACAGAACTATCGGCTCGTGCTGGGGAAAGCTTGAGTGTGTGCTGTGCTCAGGAGACCCACCTTGTCCCACGCTGAAAACGTGGGGAAGGGAGACCCCTGGCAATCACATCCTGACTTATTTGAGAACACTTATTTCTTTATTGAAACCCCTATTCCCAACTCTTTCTATATCAGTTGTAAGGATTTGGCAATAGGTTTCTTTAGTTAGGCTCTTTTACTTTGACAAGACGCCACGAGGACTGCCTTTTTTTTCATTTGATGGTCGACGCCTGCTCCCGTCTTAGATTGAGGTTGGATTAGGCGTTTTTCCAACCTGGACATTGTTTAAATAACCACACTTGAATCGTGATCACTTGTGTCTGTCTTTGCTGTTGCAACCATGAGTTCCTTACAGTAGGCAATATGAGCATAGCGTAGTCTCGATGGTTTGCAATTGAGTTTGCCGAACCCAAGTTCTTTCTGGTCTTTCATATTATATGTCGGGTGGAGAGGCCCCCCCTTTAAATGAGCGCGCTAGTTGTTTCCTGGTGAGCGCTAGTTGTTTCCTGGTGAGGGGTTATCTGGTATGCGAAACTAGGAAAGATGCAGAAGCATGAAAGGAGACTTATTTTAAGACACAGGCATGATGGCACTGAAATATATTTTTAATGACAGTGATATAGTGTGATGGTGAAGTGAGAAGGCAAGGGAGAAGAGATCACATGAGAAAATAACAATCTGAAGAAATACGCCCAAAGCACTCTAAGTATAAATGTTCGTTAGAAATCTTGGCAGAAAAGAAAACCCAGCGGTGATGAAAAACTGAAGATGCAGAAATTAAGCACGGTGGGCGAGATGGAGTTTGGAAGAGAAAAGGAAAGAGTGTGGGAAGGAACGGGGGCAAATGACATCCGATAAATGGCATTTAAAAAAAGGTAGAGAGAGACCAAGTGCCAAGTTAATGAGAATAAATAACAAGAGACATGAACAGTGTAACAAGAAATAAAAAAAAAAAGAACTCAAAGAATCACATGAGGGAGTGTGACATATGGAGATACTAAAAGAGGGCCAGGGAGGAGGGGAGGCGTAGCGCAGTGAGAGGAAGCCGGGAGCCATGGGAAGTGGGAGGTGGATGTGTTGCTCCATTGACACACGACAGCAGCTCAAAACCTTGGACTGCGTGGGTGGCAGCACAAGCCTGCGTGCCTCCCTCGACTTTCCCAGGCACGAAGCAGACAGCCTACAAAGGAGGCAGTCATTCCTCGCTGGGGACTAGCCAGGCCTCCCTCCCTCCCTGGTGTTCCCTTCCCAGGACACACGCCCGCTTCCTCATTTATTTCTCCTTTGCAGGACCGCGGCCTGCGTCACGGCCTGAAATCCCATAAACGCACAAGTCTGGAAGGGCAAATAAGCAGGAAAGATGAAAATAGCTCACTGAGCAAGTGGCAGGGCAGCCAGGAAAACCACAGCGAGGGGCGCTGCAGGAGCAGCAGAGATAGCTAGCAGAAATACTGAAGCAATAACACACTGCAAACACGAATAACTGAGCATGCTGAGGAGAAATCTGAACACGAAAAAGCCATAGCGCGGGAAAAACAGCTTGCAGTGTTGAGAGGGTGAAGATGGAAGGGCATGAACTGTAGTAATAAACGGATGAGGGCTGGTGAAAGCAGGTAGCAGGGTTGCACTGGGCAGCGAACAAGGCACAGGACATATTTTCCAACGTGCAATTGTGTCGAGCAAGTTAAACCCCTCTAATTAAGGGTTGGTGGTTCTCATTTGTATGACGGCTCGTGATATGCGTATCATACCGGAAGTTTTAGAAAAAGTTATTTGCTTGAAATAGGGCGTGTTGGGTGTGGAGAGATGAAAGAAGGGTCTGTGGTGACGGGTAAAGAGGGTGAGGGGAGCAGAAAACCATGGTGGCCACTCTAAAGAGGCACGTGTCGTAGAGGCCGACTGGGAAACCTCAAGAGTAACGCGTAGGCCCGTCCACCACTGGCAGGCAGTGGGGGGGGGATGCACCCCCCACCCCGATCACCATAGATTCCAGTGCACCGCCCAGCGTCCCACTGGTGCCATTTTCTCTCCCCCATTACCCCCGGCACCAAAAGCTGCCTCCGACGGCTGGCAGGTAGGACAATGTTGCTAAAATACAGACATAAAGAAGCAAGGCATTTTGGGGTGACCTGTGCCACCCAAGACTGTGTTTAAATGACAAAGAATCCTGACCTGGATTTAGTAAGTATTGGAAGCATTTGCTTGTCCTGTCACTATTTAAACCAAAACTTGGTATTTCACGTGAGAGCGACGCAATTGGTGGATAATTCGCTTGACATGTATGAATTCCCTACTGAGGTATACAATATCTGCAAGATATGATTAATACACTTGCAAACTACCACTGGTCCATCCTGTCAATCTTCCTCCAAGCTTTGACACTTACTACCGAGAAAGACTCTTCTCTTGTAAAGTATAGAAAAAAAAAGCAGTGGAAGTTAGTGTGCAAGCACAGCATCACATGTGCACAGATCCTAGCCTCACTGAGCACACCCCAGCTTCTATATCTCAGTCTCTTTTCTTAGCTGGACCCTACAGTGGAGCTGTATGTTCTTGTCCTGATGGTTCTGACATTTCAAATACTTTTCACATTGTTTTTTTTACCTCATGATCAGACCGTTCTCTCCCATCAACCTACCTTCCAGCAAATTCTATTTTAGCTGTTCATAGTTTAACAGACCAGCTTTGCACCATACCAGGATTACCTTGACATTTATTTGATTAAAGTCCTCCTAATCTGTGCCAGCAGTACATTTTCACCTGGCATTGTTGGCATGACTCTGCCTTTGGTGCCATCCTTTCGGTTTCGTCTTGAAGAACATTTTGGACCACTTATGATCTTCAATACCGACTTCTTTAGAATCTTCAAATACTTTGTTTAAAAAAAAGGAAACAATGAGTATGCACACCTTTTTTCAGATCCTTGAGATACGGCTACTGGTTCCACCATCCCAAGCTGCAAATAACGGTTTCCTCTGAAACCTGCACAAGGGTGCCAAGTAGGCTTTATTCCAAGGACAACTCTGATATCTCTGCAGGGATTGCTACTCCCAGAGTGAGCCCCAAGACCTTTCTTCCGGAGTGAAAACCAAAGCCCACCTTGCTGGTCATGAGCATCCTCCCGAATCACAGATTGGCTGCTTCCCAGAGTTCAGCTAATGACTCTCAGGAATGCACACAAAATGTGCACTCTCCTTGTGCTATGTACGGACCTTTGCTTACAATTCAGGGTTCCCTGAAAGCCCTTAGTGGTTCATCCCTCGCTTGCTCACCCTGGCATTGCTGTACCGGGGATAAAGCTGAAGAATGAAGTGCCCAGAGAGTCTGGTACTGAACATGGTTTGGAGGGATACTCAGTGCCGTTGGGTTGGTGGCTCTGAGATGCAAACATCAGAAGCACAGGAGGCATAAGTCGAGGAAGCCCTTGGCCCACCTTTCATAGTCCTTCATCATATGGCCACTCATGAAGGGCACTGCAACCCTCCAGCATTGAGGACACTTCCAAAGAGCAAAAATCAGTTATAGTCTTCAAGACCCAAAGCCAGAGACTCTATTCTGTATGTCTCTGTCCCACAGAGGGCGCTAGAGGGCCAACCAAGAAGGTGGCTCCCCTGTAAGCTCTCGGCTACCTCCCACATGAATCCTGTTTAATCGCGGCAATCCTGAGGCAAAATCACCAAATATGCAGGAATTAAATGCGGCACTTCATCCCTGCCGAAAATCCAGAGCAAATCGGACTCGCCTTCCGGAGATATCTACATCGTGGTACAAGCCGCACAACCGCGAACCGCGTGGGTCCCTGGAACACTGGGCCGCCCAGCATCAAACCTCTGGGGATTAGTAGGAGGAGCCGCGGACTCACCCGTGAGACCTGCCGGGTCGAGCAGCAGCAGGGAGGAGGCACCATTGGGCAGCACTGCTGGAGTTGGCCCGCTGCGTGCAACCCTCCACGACCAGTGGTGCATCGCGGCACCGAGCGGTTCCCTGGCCCCTGCCCGCGCCAAGCCGCACACAGCCTGCCTTCCCGAGCACACCGAGGAGACGCGCGGAACGGCAGTGGCGCTTCCCCGACCCTGTGGAGCAACTACAAGGCCCATACTCAGCAGTAAGACGGTGTCGGAGCGGACACCGGCAGGTGAGAGGCGAGAGGCGCGCAAAAGCACACAGAGGCACGCAAAGCAAACAGGACAATAAGCCAACAACACTAAGCAGGGCTGGCAAGAAAGGGAATACTCTGTGGAGGTCTCCACTCCCCGACGCATTCCTGCCATTTCAACTAAGCGACGGGCTATAAAGACACTTCATGCAACCCAGTCCAGGCTCCTCCTAGTGCGGCATGCAGCGGCAAAAATCTGCTTGTTTAACACCAGAAACCAGCGACACCCCCGCAGCGAAATGAACTTGGTCTAGAGACGGACAGCTACTAAATACCACCAGTCCCCCATGTGAGATTATCCCGGCACAACCACGCTGCGGCCCATCATCCGTGCATGCTTTGCCAGCGCCCCACAGGGCACACGCAGCAACCGGACACATCCACAAGTGCTGGCACAGCTAATCCGTCCTGCCCCACGTACAAGGCATAAAACGCAAAAACTGGGCGCTCTGACCCTACCTCCGACAGCACAGGACAAATAGCCGAACGGCACCCGCATATCCTCGAAGCTAAAGATGGGAAAGTCAGACAAGTCCCAGAGAAAACTCAACTTTGATGCGAGCCTAGCACCCAAAACGCCCAGATCGGATAACCGCCTAGAATCCCCAACTAATCCATCAGAGGAAGAACACCTGCAACAACCAGACATTAGGGAGATCTTATTGGAACTAAAAGCAGGGATAGGCGGCTTGGACTGCAAGATAGACTCGCTCTCGTCCAAGGTGGACCTGCTGCAACACCGCCTCAATAAACACAGCGACAGGTTAGACTCCGTCGAACAAAGGGTCTCTGATCTGGACGACGGCGCATCAGCACCCACCACCCGAGTCTCCATGCTCCACCCGAGGCCAAATGAAAACTGTTCTGGCTAAAAATTAGGACTTGGAAGGTTGCTCCAGACGAAATAATATAAGGATAGTCGGAGTCAGGGAGCAACAGCTATCAAACAAAATGGAGAAGCACATCGAGAAACTATGCACCGAGCTATTTGGCCCCACTGTTCTGTCGCAATTAATCGTGGTGGAAAGAGCCCGCAGGATCCCTGCAACCAGACCCATCCCGAGGACACCCCCTCGCCCCATCATCACCAAGCTCTTAAGATATAAGGACAGGGACGCGATTTTAAGAATGGCAGGAGACAAGAGCAAACTCCACTACGACGGGGATGACATTCGGTTTTATCCGGACTTCTCTTCATCAGTCCAAGCCCAATGGAGGTCGTTCACCCATGTTAAACACAGGCTGCGCGACAACCAAATCACGTATTCGATGCTCTTCCCTGCGAGACTACACATTCAACATGAGGGAAATACTCATTTCTTCAATTCCCCTGAGGAAGCCACACTGTTCCTCGGCAGGCAGGGATGTAAACCCGCAAATCAAAAGGCCGGATCTGTAAGCAGAGAAAGGGCGGGGAGAATCCTGCCTTGATGAACACCCGTGACAATGATCCAAAGCAAGATGGAAACAAGCCATCAGGTCAATCTTCACAATCGGGAGGTGGGGGCCTAAGTCTTGGAAGGCCACCTGCGCCCCGTGCACAGCACGTTTTGTGTTCTATTTGGGGGGGTTCCAAACGGACAAGTTGGGGGTTGTCCGTGTAAGGAAAGTTGTTTTAATGTTGTTGTTGTTCAAAGTGCGCGCCATGCACCACCGCCCAGCCACAGACCTCGTCCCAGGCCCGCGGCCGCCCCCCGCTCGCCCTCACGTCTGTAGAAGTTCCCATATGACCCAGTCGGCCAAAGTAACCGGACATCACCGAGGAGAAGTCTACCATTACTCCCTCAAATGGGTTCCATATAAAACTTCATTGTGCAAATTCATAGCAGCAACCTGGAACATTAGAGGGGGCAATATCCCAGCCAAGACATGTAAGATCCTGCAACTGCTCAGACGGCACAAGATAGAGGTGGCAATGATTCAAGAGACCCACCTTCTGCCTCAAAATGAACACCTGTGGGCCCGCAATTGGGGATGCCACTGTTACTTATCTTCTTACTCATCCTACGCCAGGGGTGTCGCAATCCTCATTCACTCTTCGCTGTGTTTTCACTTGATCAAAACGGATAGGGACAACGATGGAAGAGCACTCATGGTACAGGGGATTGTGGAGGGAGAGGAGGTGGTATTCGTCAATTCCTACGCCCCAAACATAGACGGCGCAAACAACTTCGACTGGGTGCTGTCCCGCCTAGCGCAAGTGTGCAACGCAACCATAATCTGGGGAGGTGATCTGAATACATATCTTGATCCACAGAAAGACAAGTCACAGCCAACAACAGCGAACCCATCCAAGGCCAGCCTACAAGTGCAAGAGATCTGCAAAGCATTCAACCTTTCTGATATATGGAGAAACCAGAATTGGGAAATCAGAGACTACACATATCACTCAAGCGTCCATAATACAAGCTCTTGTATCAATTACCTACTAGTCTCCGCACACAGCAATTGGCAATGGGCCAGCTGCCAAATACTCCCCAAAACATTCTCGGATCACGCCACAGTAATCCTCAAATGCTGCTTACTGGCTGCTAGACCATGGCCAATGGCGCTTTAAACCCAGATCACTTGCGGATCAAGTTTTTGCTACAGAACTACGCGAGGAAATCAGCACCTTTCGTGAAATTAACCAGGGCACTGTCAACTCCGCAGGGGTGCTGTGGGAGTCACTCAAATGCTATGTAAGGGGCGTCTGTCTGGCTAAAGAAAACGGAATTCCGAAACTTATCCAACGTGAACTAGGCGCCAGCGAAACTCACCTGAAAGGCCTGGAAAACCAGCAAGCCATAAATAATTCAGACCACATCCAGGCAATGCTGAAAGAAGAACTTCTCAACTTCAGAAACCTAGCAGAACGTGAGTTAAAATTCCTGGGCCACAATCACAGAATTAGACAATATGGTGAAGGCCAGAAACCTGGAGCCCTCCTTGCATGTCTCATAGCTGCAGATAGGAGACCAACAAGGGTGGATAGTATCCGATCACCGCAGGGAAATATACTACACAAAGAAGAAGACATAGTCAAAGTGTTCAGAGCATTCTACCAAGAGCTATACAGTGCCATGCACCCAACAGACACTGAGGCGATTCAGAACTATCTCAACGACACAGAACTGTACTGGGTGGAGAGGGAACTCCGCAAGCCACTGAACGACCCCATTACTCTAGATGAGATCCAAGAAGCAATAAAAAGTCTACTGCATCCAAATCCCCAGGACCCGACGGGTTAACCGGCAAGTTCTATACATTTTTTGCCCCAGTCATAGCCCCCCTTCTCCTAAATGTCTTCGAAGAAGCGATTGAATCCGGCATCCTCCCACAAACACTAAGGGAAGCCAACGTAGTTCTCCTGCACAAAAAAGACAAACCTCCCGAAGAATGTAAATCCTATCGCCCAGTATCACTAATCAATCTCGATAATAAAATCCTGGCAAAGATTCTCGCAAACAGACTACCCCCACTAATGCCCTCTTTGGTACTTGCAGATCAGGCAGGATTTGTGCCTGACCGAAACATAACATTCGGGATACGTAGAATGTTCAGGGTTCTGGCAGCACTGGACCCCGATCAGCAGGCAGTAGCGGTGCTGCTGGATGCCGAAAAGGCGTTCGATTCCATCGAGTGGCCCTTCTTGTTTGCTGTGCTGCAGCAACTCGGACTTGGGAAACAGTATATCAAGCTGGTCTCGCTTCTCTATCATCAGCCCCAATCAGCAATTACCCTCGGGTCGACTTGGTCGGCATATATAAATCTCCAACACGGCACCAGGCAGGGATGCCCATTATCCGCCATGATATTTGCCCTTGTGATGGAGCTCCTAGCGGCTGGCCTCAGAGAACGCCAAATTCAGAGAGGGCTCAAAATAGGACCTCACCATTTGATAGCCCTCTATGCCGACGACATAGTCCTGTACATACAAAACCCCAGCGAAAACCTCATCCTGATCATGCGTGAAATAATAAAGTTTGGGTTGGTATCAGAGTTGAAAATTAATCAAACCAAATCAATCGTATTCCCCTTAAATACTAAGACCAGAACATTTAAAGATGATTTCAACTTTCACTGGGAAAAAGCTCACGTCCGATACCTGGTTATCCTGATGTCCCTGAACCACCACGACATATTCAAAGACAACTACGAAAGCACACTGAGAACACTAAGGGAAAAGGTGAACAGGTGGAAAACTCTCGCGCTTAGACTCTGGGGAAGAGCCTCATTGGTAAAGATGGTAATTCTCCCCAAACTTCTGTATCTATTTTCCAACATCCCTATCTTGTTGGCACGTCGCTTCCTGGGAAATCTGAGAAGTCTGGTTATAGACCTCATTTGGGAGGGCAAACCCACAAGGGTGGCATACACGTCCTTCGTTCTCCCTGTCACCAAGGGCAGCCTAGCGCTACCCGATTTGGAACGGTACTACTGGGTGGCCCAAGCCCAGTTCCTCAGTCACTGGTATGAGCCCCAGTACGTACGACCACACGTACAGGTCGAACGGGCATTGGCCTCACCCAACTTGCTGAGGGCCGTGATCATCAGTAAACAGGCCATGCCACACTCGACACTGAACATAGTGCAATCCACATACAGAATATGGTGGAAAATGGGCCAAAAGTATAAGATACAGTTCAGATACTCACCTCTACTCCCCGTCAAATTCATCCCCGGGGTTCCACTTACTGCCGAGAAAGTGTCCTTAAACTGGGCAGACAAATGCAAAATGTGTACACTAGGCGACCTTTTCATACAAGAAACCTTCATACCCAGCAAGCGAAGGAGAAAGGTAGCACCACCTCCCTAGATATTTTCATATACTTTAGAGTCCGTTATACCCTACAAGACCTCATACCATCGTTCCTACAACAAGCACCCACTTGCCAGCTACTGCACAGAGTAATTTAGGCACAAGGGGAGGGCAAATTGGTCTCATCTATCTACAAAACCCTGCTCATGGACACACTGCCATCAAATCCCAAAACAAAAGCAAGATGGGAAACTTTGCTACAAACGCCCATCCCAGACGAAGACTGGGATTACATACTACAACAGACTCAAAAAGTGGCACTTAACTCACGCTTCAAACAAATTCAATTCAATTTTCTGCACCAAACATATTACACCCCCAAAAAGAGAAACAGACATCACCCTGAGTCAAATGCATCATGCGACAGATGTGGGACACCTGACGCTGACTTTCTGCACCTGGCGTGGAGCTGCCCGGTGGTGGCCAAATTCTGGTGAGATATACTTGGTGAAACTGAAGCAATAATCGGCGAGGGGATGGATCAGAACCCAATGGTGGTGCTCCTAGGGTTGACAAAATCCTTATCATCGCCAGTTAGAAAACTAGCAAGCGTACTATTGGTACTGACGCATAGAAGAACAGCCATGGCGTGGGGGCGGGGTCCATCCCCTACACTAGCGAGCTGGAGGAAAGACATTCTCTATTGCCAGGAAACAGAAACGGAATTCATAAAGACACTGCCCCTCCACGCGAGGCCTCTGGACATTTGGGGCCCATATATCTCATACCTCCTCTCCAACGCCGTTTCCACTGAATCACCAGCTCAGTCGCCACAAACTGCACCCTAGAGGACTAAAACACAATAGAAGCTCGCTGTATAATGGGACCGACGGAGCAAAATGTACACGTCGGGGGCGGGGAGGGGCGGGCGCGAGTGGGGGGCAAAGGCAGCAAGTTTGCAGCCCAATGTTTGGGCTTGTTTATATGCATGTTTTACCAAAATGCAAAAATAAAGTTTAATAAAAAATACAAAATTTCTCTGTCCCACATGTTGGGGATCCACTAAGAGGCAGATGTCTCTCTGATGGTCTGGCAGGAAATCACTCAGGGCCTTTTTGGACCAGCCCTTAAACTTTTGACCTTCGGACCATTGTCAGATCTGGAGTCTCCAGGCCAGCAACAAGGAGAAATTTGTCGCCAACCCTCCATGACCAGCAGAGAAGACCGCAGAGTTTCCCTGCCCACTTGCAGCAGTGCATCGCTACTGAGAGGCTTTGACAGTCATGCACCGATCATACTGCTGCCTCTGGTGGTACCTCTGTTGTAGCCTTTAATGGGTTTGGGGGTTTGCAGTGTCCTTAACTAGCATGGGGCCTTGTTGTCTCAGAAGGCAATGCCATGATACTTGTAAGCCCCTCCTTTGCAGCCCATTTGTTTCTCAGGCCCCTGTGACTGCCATGACGCAGATGGCATAGATGGATGCTAATGCTATTTTGTCGATGGACCCATGCTGTTCCTTCTCCAGTTGTCTCTCTATAAGGGACTTTGGCCAAGGCAGTGGCCTTTGACTGGATGATAGCTTACTTCAAGGACCTGATTAGGGATATAGTACCTGTCCCTTGAATGTTTACAACTACTGTTACTGTTATGAGTTATTTGTATGTCGCTGATCTACCATTGGTGTGGTCTCGTAGCCTTAGGGACTGTATCATGCTGGATTCTTGTACCAAGTTGGGTTTCTGATGGACAATAGACTGACATTGCACATCAAGTGGGATTTCAAACATTCATTGTACACTGATATGATTTTCCCTGAGCAGATGGATACATGTGGAGGCACTGCCCATAATCCTTTCCCTACTGACTAGATTGTTCAGCCTTGTGAAAGGTGAAGTACTTCCACTTCATTCTTGAGGCAGGTGTCACCTTGATTGGTGCAATGGGAGGTGTCTGATAAAGCAGACAGCTTCCGTTGCACCATTCAAGGTGGTGAAGTTGGGTATCTCCATTCAAAGGGATGTGCTGACAATGACAGCTGTAATGCTGGGAAGTTTTAATTTCCCACCTCAGATATATGGCGAGCCGCAGTTGACACATTTGAACTGTAGCTGGGCCTACTCAGCCCATCATCCTTCTGTGGTTAAGACATTGAACACCATTAAATTGGGCGATAAACCACTTTGTTGCAGCGCTTGGATGCAAAAATAATCCAATAAAATGCACTATAAAAAAATATGATATTGTTACTAATTGTGGAAGAAACCGGCCTCATCTTTGTTCACAAGCAAAAAGTTAAACAGTAAGTTCATGTTTGCACTGGATGAAACACTAAGCCTTGTTGCTTTACCCCCTCACAGTGCAATGTGGTTGCTTTATCCCTCCATGAAGGGAAGAGCGTCCAAAATCCCCTACTACTGCTCCCATAGACAAGTGCATCAAGCAGATGGACATAATTGCTAGAAATATCTACTAAATCTCTCGCCCCACTTATATAAGGCTAATTCTGATGTCATCCTAGCGGGCCCCAACAACCGCATTTGTAAGAACATGTCAGTCTTTAAATCTGCCCTGTCTGTTAAGAGGCATAAGTCATCCACAGCAACAGCTAATGAGGGAAAAAAGGTTCTGTCTCCCTTGTGTGGAGTGCTCCTGACCACTTAGACACCACAGCCACCATGGGTATGAGCCTAAAGACGAATGTGTGAAGGCAAGCATGGCTTAAGTCTGCACAACTCATTCAGGAGATTTACAGTATGGTGAGGGACCTCCCATATGATGGCAAGGAGCTATTTTGAGCAGGAATGGATGAGCAGCAGGGCATATAGGAAAGATCCAGGTAAAGCATCACACTAAGAGCCGTCTAGGCCCATTTCCAACAGGAATACCTGTCTACCAGCAGAGAATAGAGAAAACGGAAAAAGAGGTTCCTTAGGCTACAGGTCTTTACAGCATAAAAGCACCGCTAAAATCCTTGCAATCCTGGAGCTTCTCCTCCCCAGGTGAGGGAGCGTGTCCCTTTACCCCAGGGATTGTGAGATTGTCACACAAGGCAGGCCTAGATAAACAGGCTTCACTGGATTTGGATATCACCACATGTAGGACTGTCTATGAAAGAGGGGCTTGTGACAAGAAAGTGGGTAAGTATGGGTTATTTAACCCAGGCACTACTTTTTGTGTTCCCGAACGTTATAAATATATTCTAATCCCAACTCATATTGGGGCAGTATCTTTAAAGGGAAGTTATTTAAAGTACCACTTTTTTACTATGTCCACTGTACTCATAATGGAGCTCTTATAGAGGTTTTCCTACCTTTGGCTCACCAGGCATTTTTGACTACAACTTCAATCATCCTTAGCCAGCATAGCCAATGGTGATGGATCCTGGTAATCCCAGTTCAAAACATCTGGAGAGACACAAGTTGCAGACATCCCTTCCTTAGAATAAAACAGGGATTGAGCGGTCGTTTGAAAAATACATTAAAAACGGTCGTCCAAGGCAATTAAATGGGTGAATTTTGCATAGACAGCAATTTTTCAAGGCAGCAACAAGAAGTTACCCCAGTGAAGAAAAGTTGCTTTGGGCTTAGATGTTTCAGTGCATTGAAAGGTAGCACAATGGGGTCAGGTGATGGGGTTGTCAGACCAATGGTGCAAGGTCTTTGGAGGTTCTTGGTGGTTTCTCCTGCTTGGTCCACTTTGTTTAACTTCTGTCTTTCAAAGCTTTTAAGCGTTCTGTCCAGGTTTTTCTTAGAACATCTGGAACTGCTTTGTTAAAACAATGTAATATAATTTGTCATTTGTATAGCTTTTTTATCCCATTTGTATGGCTTCAAAGCACTGTAGGGGAATGGCCTCGGGGGAGCAAAGTCCAAGGTATGGGAATTTCTATAGAGAAGCTTAGGATACGTGTGTGCGTTTTGGCCAAAGGAAGTTGGGTAAGGATGGCCAAGCCCCCGTTAGCTACCTATGTCGAGCAGGCATGTGAATGGGTGTTGTTACGTAGTAGGTAGTGTGCCTGAGTGAGGAAGACTCATTATGTGTCCAGCTAGACACATTTTTGCATGAGACTTAGCTACATTCTGATGGCAGAGGTGTTGTGCTTTGTGTCCTAGAGTGGTGGATGCGTTCCGGTGGGTGGTCGTGCCTGCGGCTAGAATCCATGAGCCTTAGCTGGTTCCTTCTTCTCATCGAATCGGTGCAGACTTACCTTGCTCTGGAGAAATCCTGAGGAGAAACACTACTGCCATGGCCTAAACGGCCAGAAGATTGTCAGGTTGTGGGTGGGAAGAGACAGGTCTTGAGTACCTTCCGGAAGGCAAGGTGATTCTCTAAGCAGCAGATGCTAAGTTGTATGGAGTTCCAGAGTGTCGGAGCTAGTACGGAGAAGGAGAATCCCCCTATTTTGGTGGATTTGAAGGATGGGATCACTATAAGGAGTGCTGACCCTGTTCTCAGATTTCGATTGGGTAGTGCCGAGTAAGTTTGTGTTGAAGGAATTCAGGGCCTGTCTGTGTAGGGCATGGCTTCAAAAGTGGCTCGTCGGCAGATAGGTAACCAGTGGAGCACCCAGAGGGCAGGTGTGATGTGCTCTCTGATGGCGGGCGCAAGGAGGAGCCTTGCTGTGGAATTTTGGACCTGTTGTAGCTTTCATAGTTGATAAGCAGCAGCACCCAAGTAAAGGGAATTGGCATAGTCTAGGAAGGAGAGGATGATAGCCACAATTGCTTTGGTTCTTTGATGGTAGGAGAGGTAGGGGAAGATGCGTCTTAAGAAGCAGAGGTGTAGATGACACAATCTAGATACAGAGTTGATGTGGTGTGAAAGTGTTACATCCACATCCATTGTGCATCTCAGGTTCTTTACTGAGTTGGATGATGCAAGAGGGGGGCCTAGGGAGGGTGCCTGGGAGCTGGGTTGTGGGAATAGAGCCATCTTGCCACAGATCATGATTTAAGTTTTAACAGGGATGAGGAGGAGGTGGTTAGCAGTCATCCAGTGGTCCAATTCAAAGAGGCATGAAGCGAGGTCAGGAAGGGGGAAGGTTGAGGTCTTGGGGATCTTGAATATCATCTGGGTGTCATCAGCTTAGTTGTAGCAGGCTAGGTCATGTGAGCGAAAAGAGCAGGGAGGGGGATAAAATAGAGGCTGAAGAGTAAGGGGGAGAGGGATGTGCCCTGTGGGGCCCCATTGGTGACAGGCCAGGCGGAAGAGGTGTCGGGAGGGAGGAGGGTGATTTGTGAATGGTTAGCAAGGAAGGATGAGATCCATTTTAGTGCAAAGTCCCTGGTGCCGAGAGAGTGGAGTCGGTCCATGAGGATGCTGGGGTTGATAGTGTCAAAGGCTACTGAGAGGTCAAGGAGGATAAGTGCGGCACAGCCTTCTGAGTCTGCGGTTCTTTTCAGGTCATCCCAAATGGAGACAGGGGATGATTCGATACCTCAGAAGGGTCTGAATCCTGACTGAGCAGGGTTGAGTAGGGAGTGGGATTTGGTTAAGAGGCAGAGCTGGGAGAATGCTGTGCGGTCAATGTATTTGGCTATGAAGCCGCTGTTGGAGATTGGTCGCTAGTTGGTTGGGAGCAGCGGGTCAATGGAGGGTTTTATGAGTAGCGGTTTGATGTGCAATTTCTTGAACAATTATGGGAAGATGCAAGAGATCAAGTAATGCTTAATTATAGATCTCATGATGCTGCCTGCACAGGTTGAGGAGAGTTCTTAAGGGTGACGGGGGCATGGATCTACTGGGGATCCAGAAGGGCAGCTGCTAGAGTGTAGCCTTTGGAATTTCAGGTAGGAGATTGCAGAGACAGAAACAAGGATAGGGCGGGCGGGGGGAGGGAGTGGAATGTCAGGAGAGGGAGCAGACAGGAAGGGGTAGAGCTCTGATAGCTTAGTGCTGATGGCATGGTTTCTTTATAAAGCAAAGTTGTAAAAGTGGTCCTAGAGGACATCGCAGAGTGCTTGGGAGAGGGGGTGGGTGGGGAAGTGCAGAGCAGGGCTTTGTATTCTGTGATGATCTTGAGGAGTTCCTTGCTGAAGTTGCCAGAGTTAGCGATTCCATTCTAGTAGAAGGATTTTTTGACTTTCCTCATGTCTGCCCGTAGGCCTTGAGCTGCCTGACGAAAATATTTTGTCAGAACACAGACATTTGAAAGGCGAAGTCGCGTGCATTATGTCTGAATGCTACCCATCTAAACTTGGAATTCACCCAGAGATTTGCATTAGGTATATGTCAATCTAACCTTCTGAGCTGTTTGTTTTCAAATCTGGTTCCAAAATCATCTGCAAGAAAACACTGATTGGCGCAAGATCTCCTTAAAGCTCATGCAGCTAACTCGCACAGGATTTCAAGGAGCTTCAGATAGTGGGTTTTTCATGGAATACTACGTTGCTGTCTTCTCGTCCAAATGCCAATGGCTTATAATGAGACAACAAAGCATGTCGCTAATCTAGATGCCCATTCAGTTCTCCCTAATAAAGGGCTTCTCAGTGACACAGGCTAATGGCTGGCAGTCAGAGAGGCTGCAGAGTGCTTCCATACTATCCCAGTGGAGCTAGGCTGGAGATCAGCATCTTATGACAATGTAGATCGTGGAGCAGGCCTCCCAGATAGCTCCACTAATACAATCTAACAGAACATGGGTGAATGATATTCTTCCAATTATTTATGATTTACCCACCACTGCCCACTTCCCGGACCAAACGGTAGGTTTGCAGCGGGAGTGAGGCTAAGTGGATGTTTGTTCAAAGATGCTACATATTAACTTGCTTGAAATGCTCCAAATGTGCTTCCTGCTCTGGTCTGGCAGAGGGGGATCTGCTAATATTAAAGTAGATATGGTTTCTTACAAGTGGGAATTAAAGGGTAACTCAAGTGGGCTGGAGGGGGGAGGAGTAACTGTTTGCTAATTTCTTTCAATTTATTTTTAAATTTAGTACGTATATCACAAGGATCCAAGCAGAATCTGCATCTGGGTACAGATGAGAACAGAGATCGTTACAAAGCTTGTATGCAAAAAAAGATGTTTTCTTTTTTTCCTAAAGATGCGTAGGCAATCAAAATTACGCAGTTCAAGTGGTAGCGAATTCCAGGACTGCTTGCTTTCAGCAGTATCTCCATTAAGAGACAATTTCGCTTGATATCCCTCCCATCCACAGTAATTAAGCTGATCTTGGAATTGCAGAGCAGGATTTTGGGTGGCAAGAAGGTGAGTGGACATCTAATTAATTCTCCTTGCAGGGATTAGTTTAGATGAGTCCAGCTAAAGTACAATATAAACAGCCCTGACAAAAACATTAACCTACATTTTGAATGGAATATTCAGTCCAGCCAAATACATATAGGAACATTCTACTGAACTCTTTCTGCATGAAGTTAACTTGGCTTACCTTTGTCAATGCTGTCTGTCTCGCTGTCTGCCTCTACCGCTTCCTCTTTAGGTGTGGTCTTGCATGCTCTGTTGTCTCTGTCTGTGGGTCATTGCAGTCTAGTAAATGTATGAGGAATTCAACCATCCGCACCGTGGGTGTGCGCTCACCTGGGATTTTTTGATATTTTAAATTAAATTGAATGATTGTAGGTTGACCTCCGGAAAATGTGTGGGGATAATCCACATACATTATCCCATGCTCACTGCACAACATACATATAGACCCATGTACTCTGGGTGGACGCAGCCTACAGGTACCGTACCCCCGTCATATTTATTTGGAATATGACAGCCAAGAGTACATCAAGGCATCTCAAAAGGGGAAAGGCTAAACCTTCCTCCTGCCATGGCCAGCTTATTAACTATCATTTGTTAGCTCTGCTGGTGGCAGCTTTGCATACTAATCAGAGTTCATTCAAACAGGCCCATGGGGGTGCCTAGTCACAGGACTAATAAAGGACAGGAAATCCCCAACAACCTTTGATATGCACTGTGTCAACCTGAAGCCAGCTCCTGCCCCTCAGTATCAAGGGCAGTGAAGTGTCTTGTCTGTTACATGTGTTTACAGAAGGCAACCCCGGCAGGGGGACACCATTCAGAGGGTAGGAGCATGTGATTGATGGATACAGAAAGTCTGTTTTCACCACACCTTCAAGGGAGACCTGCCGCTTTAATCTGGAACCACAGAGAGCTCAATTACCCAGAGAGACCCTTTGATCCACAACAGACAGGAAGATGTGTGGGACTTGGTATTACATGTGTTCACTGCTTTACCTTTTCTGTTGCAAAGCACCCTGGTTATGACCTCATGCATACAGGAGATTGTTGGTGGGGACACGGGGTTGGTTCATTAAGGTAAGCTTAGCCTACACCATTCACTGGGGGAGGGGAGAATTTGGCTTTAAAAGAGAGCTGATCCCCTCTTTTGGCAGATCATCTGAAGACTTTGCAAGGAATAACAAGAAGAACTATTTTGGACACTGGTTGAAAGTACAGTCTGCCTTACAGCCTCCATCAGTGAAGGAAGACCAGGATTTCCCAATAGGGAAGCAAGATCCCTCCCCTAAACATCTCCCAGGGAACAGAGTGAGATACTAAATCCAGAGTAACCAACAGCAGCACCAGTACCGGTACCCAGCCAGCACACAGCATGCCCAGATAGGCTCTGCAAGCAAGCTTCCTAGGTGGGAAGTGCCAGAGAGTCTCTGAACCAAACCAAGGACCAGCACGTTGCCTGCAACACTCTCCTTAGCTTTGGGCCATCCACCTTAAAAGGCGACACAAGCCCAGTGAAGAAGCTAGGAGGAGTGCATCAACAACATCAACCAGTGTCCGCCTTAAAGGATATTTTGGAGCCAGTCGAGCCCCTCGAGCTGCAACCGACTGCACCGCTGAGTGTTACGCTGAAGTCACTCACTCCATCCGAAACGCCTCGACCAGTGCTTCAGAACCGCCAACTAGCACTGAGACAACGATTCCTGAACCCGAGCTGCCGTGTAGGCCAGACTGCAGCTATCCGTCCAGCCTCGCTCGCTGAACTGCCTGCCACCTGATACGCCCAGCTGTCTTCCATCTTGGACTCTGTCACAGGAGCTGCAAAGCGCCCTCAAACGGACTGAATCCTGACAAGCACCAAGAACTTCTACAAGCACAATGTACAATGTGGTTCTGTCCCCCTGGTCCATCTCCGAAGGCCACTAGTGACATTTTACAACCCATTGCTACCTTTGTGCTACCTTTGTGCTGAAACCAAGTATCCTTGAACTATTGCGATTAATTACTTTACCGTCACTATCCGGAGGTCACCGGTTTTCCTTCTTGAAACTGTCTGTCCTCTGCATTTCTTTCCAGGGTGGGTTGTATTTTGTAGTGTGCTAGAATTGTCTGTTATTTTATCATTGAGTAATAATTGTATTTTCTCTGTGCTGCAACTAACCAGCTATCCACGACCTTACAGAGAAAAGCCTGCCGTTCCGTCCACGTTACCATAATTGGACAAGGAAGTTTATAATTTGCTTGTGTTTCCAATCTGTTCGGATCCCTTCTTGTGTACTACAGGTGGGTATCCAGTCCTTTTATTGCAAACAAAACAGAGCATGGACCATAACACTGAAAAACAGTGCAAACATGAATTAAATAAATAAAGGGTAGTGGGGTAAAGGGTTGACATGGGTCGGGATGGAGCAGGGGTGGCGTTAAATTTACCACTCTGTATTTGTGGTCGGTAAGATCACATATAACCCTAGAGGTGTGGGGCTGATTGATGGATTAGAAACCGATATTCATCCCTGTGCCACTGGTGTCCCAGAATTTGATTCATCACAACATGCACACAAGTTGTGCACAACTTATGGCCCCCGGGCCAGATGCATCCGTCGGGACATTATTTCTGGCCCTCCTGGTCACATGAAGTTTATAATGAGCTGCGGCCTGGCCTAAATTCAATCTCTCTCTCTCTCTCTCTCTCTCTTTCTCTCTCTCTCTCTCTCTCTCTCTCTCTCTCTCTCTCTCTCTCTCTCTCTCTCTCTCTCTCTCTCACCTCTCACACACAAACACACACACACAAGCCTTTGAAATATAGGCTGAACTAAGAGCAGGGGTATATGGAAGAAACACATGCAGCTAGCTTACTTTATCCCAGGTAAACCTGGCCTGGTAGCTTTGCGCATGCCAACAGGCCATGATGGCACCACACTTCACTTTGAGTGACCCAGAGGTTTTTTCTCTGGAATGGAGACGGCAGACGGGTCATGTTGATGCCCTAGAGTGGGGACCCCTCCGTTAATGGCACCCACCGTAGACCTATGGAGATAAAGTGTAAGTAAGCAACCTGCACTATAGACGAATAACATGACCGGGCCACTACCCTGAGTTCTTTGGAATTAAACACATAAGGCTCAGTTGGTATGTTGTCCCAAAGAGGAGCATCTCTATTAGTTTTAACCACTAACATTTTGAAAACTGCCGACCTTCTAACTTTAAATCACTAATTTAGCAGTCGATAATACATAGATCATAGAACGCGTGGCAATGTTGGCACCAAACACACCTACCCACCTATCCCTTTCTGATGGTGCGAAAAGAGCATTCTACTACCATAACCACCGCTGTACATTATAGCATGGTATTTACAATGAACACTTCCCCATGCCATACTTCCAACCAGAAATGTAGAGTATTGACTCCATTAGGGTGCCCGCACCTACAAATGAGTCCTCCTCTGCCACGTGACTACTGAATCTCACGACACAGCTCTCCCACAGGGTACATGGCTGCTTAGTTGGATGACCCAGCCAGGCCTGTTGATTCATCCAGACACATTTATTCCTGGTCCTCGATACCCATGACAGGGGCCTTTCCCTGTCATGGGTATCCCTGTCATGTCATATGGGTTGCAGGCCTTGGCCTTATGGACCTAAGGGGCTGCCCTTGCCCGCTTTGCTCCATTGCCCCGCAAGGCCCCGGGGGCTTCCTGAGGCAGCACTCCCTTCCCCTCCCCAGGGGTAAGCACTTCCTTACTCAACGCCGCTCCACCAACCATTCTCCTTGCAGCCATTGCTAGGGAGCCCTATCCATCCATGCCACCCAAGGGTGGCCAGTCCATAGACCCTGATCATCAATGTTTCTGACGTCCCCTACATAAGGAGCTATTATTCTATTTAGTATTAAACAAGGTAGGCTATAACAGTTTTAAAACACTAACAACGACCTGCAGTAACGTGGCTTTCAACTAAAACAAACACTTATAGTGACTATGATGACGTGTTTTTTTTTTGTTTTTTTCTGGTACCAGATATTACGTAAGAGACTGGGCTCTATTATGACATGGGCGGTATAAAGGTGCTAATTGCAACCGGATACTGTCCAACGCAAGTTGAGTTACCGCAACGCGGCCCTGCCCAATTTGCGCCGGAGCCCGCGTTGCGGTGGGAGGGCGGTAAATGTCCATTCCTCATTGAGTCCACAGGACCCGTTGGGGTTGGGGGGGGCGCTATTACTGCCAGTGGTAAGTGGACATTTTTTTTACCTCCAGCAAGAAGCTGTGGATAAAACTCCAACTTACTACCCAACTCGTGATTGGGCCAACGCTTAAATGCGGCGGGAATAGCATTACCATTGCACCTAAGTGCTGAAGCCCAACTCGAGATGAAGCCCAACGCACTACTTGAGCCAGGCCTACATTATCGATAAGAAATAACTGAAAGTATTTTAAAAACATATTTTAATTACGATCATTAATAATAATTCGGTAATCATTACAATAAAGATAACATTTCAGTAGCTGCGATGCAACTGTGGCATGTCCCTTACAAAATACGAATGGACAGTGATGGGCCTGATTTTTGTAAATTAGGCTTTGATACATTTCGAACGGTGTCTGTCCTTAGTTACGTCTCCCGAAGAGAAACAAAAAGAAGTCAGGGTGAGCGGAATGGCAGCAGGATTTCCATACCCCCAAAGCAACCAGTGCTGCAGTTAGAGAGTGACATTTGAAGAGGGTCAGCATTTGGCAGTGGATGACAGTCCAACAGGGTTAGAGAGATCAGGCATTTTTGTGAAGAGAGCATGGATACTATGCAATCTATGGACCTAAGGTAACTGAAGCAGAGAAAGGAAAGGGAGGCAAGAAAAACAGAAGTAGAAAACTAGTCAAAAGAGAGAGCTAAACCTGCTAAATAGACTGGGCAGATCGAAAACTGCAGAGGGAGCAGGAAGCACTGACGCGATAGTGGCGGGTTGAGAAACACCTGGGCTGGAGATCAGTGGTAGGAGTGTACTGAAAAAAGTAGTGGAACTGTGGTCTCGACAGGAGTAGGCGGAAGCATAGTGCAACGTGTGACAAGGTGTTGCGGACGAAGCATTGCAATAGTCTAAGTGACTAGTAACAACGGCTCCTATTACAACTTTACACTTGCACAAGGACATGAATGGACAAATCCTCTGTATAGAATGATGAATAGGGTCATAAAAAGTAGAGGAATGGTAAACAGAAAAAAATAAAAGTAGTGGAACACCACTCCCGATAGTTCTGGCTCACTTCGGTCACTGCTGGAGATTCTACTTAGTGGAATTGGAACAGGCAAGAGAGTTAGAAGAGCATTCATAAATCAACTGGTCTGGGAAGATAATCCTACATTGTGGGAAGATGACAGACGAGGAACAGCAGGTGAAGTGTGTGTCAAATCTACTTCCGGGGCACCAGTGGCCTTGGGATGAATATCGGTTTCTAAACCATCAATCGGTCCCACACGTCTAATACACCAGAAGAGATCCAAACAGATTGGAAACACAAGCAAATTATAAACCGCCATGTCCAATTTTGGTAACGTGGATGGAACAGCAGTCTTATCTCCGCAAGGTCGTGGATCGTTGGTTAGTTGCAACACAGCGAAAATCCAATTATTACTCAATGATAAAAGGGACTGTCCAGTCAAGGTTACATACAAATATCTACTTTATTATTATCACAACAGAAAGTTCTAGCACGCTACAAAATACAACCCACCATTTAAAGGAATGCGGAGGACCAACAGTTTCAAGAAGGAAAGGGGATGCACTCTGGATACTGTCAGTAAAATAATTAATCGCAATAGTTCAAGGATACTTGGTTTCAGCACTAAAGGAGCAATGGGTCGTAAAATGTCACTAGGGGACTTCAGAGAAGGACCCGGGGCAAAAAACCACAATGTACCTTGTGCTTGTAGAAGTTCTTGGTGCTCGACAGTGTAGAGTCGGTTTCGGGGCACTTTGTAGCTTCTGCAACAGAGTTCAAGACGGCAGAAAGCTGTGGGTATCCGGCAGCAGGCAGTTCGGCAAACTAGGATGGACGGGCGGCTGCAGACTGGCCACACGGCGGCTCAGGGTCAGGCAACCTTGTCTCAGTGCTGGTTGGTAGGTCTGAAGCACTGGTCGAGGCGTCTCGGAATACGTTAGCGACTGCGGCGTGAAAATAGTGGTGCAGTCGGTTGCAGCTTGAGGGACTCGACTGGCTCGGAAAAGTCCTTTAAGGCGGACGCTGGTTGATGCTTGTCAATGCACTCCTCCTAGCTTCTTCACTGGAATCGTGTTGTTATTTAAGGCGGATGGCCCAAAGCTGAGGAGGGTGTTGCAGGCAACTGGCCTTGTCCTGGGTTTGGTTCAGAGACTGTCTGGCATTTCCCACCTAGGAAGCTTGCTTGCAGAGCCTAGCAGGGTATGCTGTGTGCTGGCTGTGTACTGGTTCTGGAGCTGCTAGAGGGTCCTTTGGATTCAGTATCTCCCTCTGTTCCCTGCGAGATGTTTAGGGGAGAGATCTTGCTTCCCTCTTAGAAAATCCTGGCGGAAGCTGTAAGGCTGACTGTACCTTCAAGCAGCGTCCAAATTAGTTCTTATTGTTACTCCTTGTAAAGTCTTCAGATGATCTGCCCAAAAGAGGGGCTCAACCCTATTTTAAAGCCAAATGGGCCCTAGTGATTTCTGTAGGCTAGGCCTAACTTAATGAACGAATCCTGTGTCCCCACCAACAATTTCCTGTATTTATGAGGTCATAAGCAGAGTGCTTTGCAACAGAAAAGGTAAAGGGGTGAACACATGTAATACTGAGTGCCACCCATCGTGCTGTCTGTTGTGGATCAAAGGGCTTCTCTGGTTAATTGAGCTCTCTGTGGTTCCTTATTAAAGCTGCAGGTCTCCCTTGAAGCTGTGGCAAGACCAGACTTTTGGTCTCTGCCAAA
Source organism: Ambystoma mexicanum (assembly GCF_040938575.1). Taxonomy (NCBI): domain Eukaryota; kingdom Metazoa; phylum Chordata; class Amphibia; order Caudata; family Ambystomatidae; genus Ambystoma; species Ambystoma mexicanum. The sequence continues at coordinate 459,850,134 of NC_090929.1, forward strand.
CCACATACTCGTACCTTCTGAAAGGGGTCCCCCTGCGGAGATGACTACTGTAAATACATACTTCCAGACAGGACAGGTCACTATCCCTGACACTGAGAGGCGGTAGCTGGCTTCAGGTTGACACAGTGCATATCAAAGGTTATTGGGGTTTTCCTGTCTTTTGATAGTCCTGCGACCAGGCCTTCCTTGAATTAACTCTGATTAGTGTGCGAGGCTGCAACCAGCAGCTAAAAAAAAAACGGGTGGATCCATGAAGCCTTTATTAGTTAACTAGGCTAGCCATGGCATGAGAATGGTTTTGCCTCTCCCTTCTGAGATGCCCTGATGTACTCTTGGCTGCCACATTCCAACTAAATATGACAGAGGCGACAGCGCCTGTAGGCTGTGTCCACCCAGAGTACACGGGTATATGTGTATGTTGTGACGTGAGCATAGGAAAATGTGTGCGGATTAGCCCCACACATTTTATGGAGGTTGATCTACCATCATTCAATTTCATATAAAATTTAAAAAAAGTCCAGGCTACGCACACCCACCGTGCGGATTTTCGAATTCCTCACAACGTGACTGCTGAGATGGGAGGACAGTCACTTTAAGGTAGAATCGGCTGCTAGATTCAGCTCAAGCTGGATGGCTGTGGCAGATATTAAATCTAAAAAAAATAAGACATTGCCATGGTGTGCTTCAACAACAAACAGGCATGCAAATAACAACACATGAATAAGGTATAAAAAACGATTCAAAGGCCTTTTCATGTCTAGATGTTTACAAAATTCTAACCACACTCTTTCACGCATAGCAGACTAGCTGTGTATACTGAATCACAAATGTTCAATGGGTCAGAGCGAGTATACTCTCCACATCTGTGCATGGACATGCTGATCTCCTGCTACGTAAATGAAGACCGTGGGTCAGCAGGGGCCTGTGCGAGGCGGTGGGCAGTTTGCTTAATATTGTTTAATGGACTGGTATGTTTAAGTGCAGTCCATATGAATAGTGTAGAACCCACTCACCTAGTATACAAGTACAACCCAGTAGCGAATATTGGTACCAATGTCTGTATGTCGGCAACAAAAGACAGAACCCCTCTCTTGGTTCTTTTGGGGAGGAGGCACTGTCCGCTACACAGCCACCCTCACTCTAACACCCTCAACTTACATGCTGCAGTGTCCGACTGCTTCCTCGTCACTCTGCATGCCATGACCCTGGAAGCCCCTTACGCTTCAGTGCTCGCATTTTGTACGTCGGGGCTCCTGGTTCAAAGCATACATACTGCAAAAGGAATATTGTGGAGGAGCTAGGAGATCCGCTGCAACAAGACCGCACCACACTCAGATTAGACTCTTATATGTGTAGTCCTCCTTTCTCCTCCCACCACAGATGAGACACCAGAATGCTTTCCGGCTGCCCCCTGACAAGGAGACTAGGGGATGCAGGGTGGCACTCAAACTAGGATTGTCCTGATTTCTATCATCTTGAAACCACTCAGTAGCAGAGCGTGCATTCACAGCTCCACTCTTCCTCGCCTCCCACTGGCAGGTGTTTGCAGCTGATGAGGAGCGCTGGGAGTTTCAGAAACGACGAAATACAAGTATCTTAGCAACAGAAATCCTGTTTTTCTTCACTCTTCTTTAAATGCATAGGCCTGGGGTGTGTCTTGGACATGCAGAGAAGTACATGGATGGAGCTCCCTGGAGCCTCACAACTTAGTGATAGAAAAACCATGTGTCCCTGAGAAGGAACTCACAGTGAGATATGGCGTAGACTGAAAAGTGAGGCCGGATAGGGATCCGTTGGTTAATATTTCCTTCTGCTGCTCTGTGATATGGACTCATTTCTTTCATGTAAATTATGTTTTATTGCTTCCTCTCTTTCCTGCACCGATGCCTAAGAGGAGGGGATTGCAGAATGTCTTAGGGGACATTTTGCAGAAGACGAAGTTCAGTTTTGAAGCTGTAGCATTTTGGATTCACTTTGATCTCCTTTGGCAGTATTTTGCTGACTGCCTTGCATATCTGTGGCAAGGCAGGTGGTTGGGAAGAAAAGGGAGATTCTGTGGTCGAATTTACCGGGTACACCCTGAGCATCAGAAATTCTGGCTGATGACATTCTGTATTTGTGTATTAATTAAAGAACATATACACAAGTAGAGCAATCAAAAGCATCATAGGCCCCGCCCCCCACAAACTTAGAATGAATGCAAGATGGACAGTGGAAGTACAATACATTTGCTGAGCAGTGCAACCTTCCCTTGTACAAAAGACTGGCTCAACCCAGGGAATAATAGTGCAAACTTCCATCATGCGGAGAACAAGCACGTCATGGTAAGGAGCAGGGCATCTTCCCTTCAAAACACATTGGGCCTCATTACAAGGTTGGAGGTAGCCTTTCTGGTTTTTACCAGCAAGGCTACCCCCAAACTCGCTTCTGGCTCCAGCACCCGTGAAGGGGAAATCACCGGGCCATTCCGACCTCGGCGGACCCGGTAATTCCCCTTGCGTGGGTGCTGGAGAATGGGGAGGATGGTAGCAGCGGTACCGTTGACATCGGTACCGTTGCTACCATCATGTTCTGCTCGCAGGTGCCGGTAGGGCCACCTGGTCAGACCAGGTGGCTGCAAGGGCATCCGCAAGCAGAAGTCCTAGTATGGCAGTACGGGTGCAACAGTGCCGTTAGCGATACCGGCGCCGTTGTTGCCTTACTGCCCCACTCCTAATGAGGCCCATTGTGTCCGATTATGGGTTTGGTGTAAAATTGCTGCAAAATCCGCACATTTGGTCCCGTGCATACAGGATTATGAGTGTTATGATTGTGTAAATCACCATTTTTGGAGTCGATGAAACAGAGTGTGGATTTTTGGCAGATTTACCACAGGCGGTATTTCCGCACAGTAAATCTATCAACTATTGGAGGTAAAGGGAAGGATTTACTTTCAGTTATTTGCTGGACTTTACAGCGACACTTGGAATTTGGCAGTGTGTTGGCAGTGCAGTAAAAATGGTGATGATTGCGTTACTGCCAAGAAATGATTGTCAATTTTTTACTGCACCTCCAAACTCGTAATGAGGAGACATGAGGCGAAATATAACTATAATGCACAGGGTTAGTTTGGACGAGCTCAACCACTAGCTGTCATGGGCAATGACCTATGTTTTAGGTGTGAAATTCCATTCAGTCACATACCTGAGGGATTATTCAAATGCACTTTCTCTGCAGGTGATTAGCTTGGCTGCCTTTACTTAACAGCATTGTTATCAGATTAACTAGGAACATTAGGATGCCTAATCCCCTGGGTATGCTCTCTGCCATTTGTCCATGGGATTCAACCCGAAACTTTGTGAACACCATATTTTACGCATAATTTGATTGAATTTTGCAGCAATGCACGTGCATCGAATCGCACAACCAAACATCTTTATAATTCAATATAACGACACTCAATTTCGTAACACCATTCTAAGAAGATGTATTTGTGAGTTTGGCCTACGACTATATACAACATATTACCTCAACTATCTGTCAGAGACTATTTACCTCACCAAGCCTTGGAAGCGACCAAGAGGTCGAAACACGTGTCGGCGGTATCTATGCACTAAAGTGTGGAATAAACCACATTAGAGACTTCATAGAACTGTGTCATAATATATTTTGTGTACAATTTAATCTTATTTTCTCTGCATTGAGGTTATTGGGGACGATCTGGGCTAATGTGCAGCTAATCTCCCTACCCTCATAAGAACAACAGCCCACATTTTTGGAGGGAAATTCTATACATACACATACAGAAGAGGTCTAGCATGGGCAGGAGCAGTACAAGCTTTCCTACACACAGAAAAGATGCTGCACAGGTAGCCCGTACAAGCTCAGAGGCGTAGAGAGGGTAGGGCCTAAGGGGCAAGGCCCATCCTGAATCTGTAAATGCCCGCTCAGCAGCACTGTGTGGGCATTTGCAGATATTTTTGTCAGTGTAGTGGGCCCAACTAGATTTGCTTGACAATCCTGGCTACGCATCTGTACAAGCTTAAGCCGCCACAGATAGGGGTATCACGGGCATCAGCAGTCCAGGTACATTGCCACTGAGCAGGAACAGTGCAGGAGACAAGACAGTAGTATTACTGCTCTGAGTTTGATATATCAGAGCAGAGTGAGTTAAATTTGCCAGCCCCCCTTTTGAAGCCTTTGTTTTAGGGGCTCAGAAGATGTCAGACTGAAAGCAAAATGCTCATGTAGAGCTGCTATACGTGATCTGGCAATTTTTCAATTCACAAAAAAGGGCGTAATCTTTCAGCTAGAGGCCTGCTCGGCACTATGTTATGTTATATTAGGATTCATACCAGGAAGCGCTTTGAAACACATTGTGTATTGGCGCTATACAAATAAACTATCATATCATACCATGTACCACTGCCATTTGCAAGGTCTCCAGGCGCTCTGTGGGTATTGAAAGCGAATAGGTGGGTTTTGATAGTGGGAAGGAGAGGGGAAAAAGCCAGATAGCCTTTGATTTGCATTGCTGGGTGCAGACGGGAAGCACCCAGAGGCAGCTGTGCAGGTTAGTTTCTAGGTGTTTGTGCCAAGAGAATCGAGGGGCTTGTCCCCAGGAAGGAGGCCTTGTTTGCCCATTGGTGCAGGAATTCTTTGACCACGGCTTTTTATTCAGAACTGGTTGTTGACGTGTAGTTTTCTGTTGTATGCCGCCTGGTTAGAAGGGTATTACGAAGCTGTGTGGGTCTGGCTGGGATTTTTTGCCTGTAGTGTGTTTGGGCACAGAACTTGAGTAGTGGGTAAGGTTAGCAGAAGGCGTTGGTGGGACGTTGGTGAGTTGATATAGTTTTATGGACACTAGCATGGATCTCCATCACTTGAGTGCCAGTATCTCTGCCTGATGACAAAAGCGAATACAAATACCTTTTTGACTTGAATTGCCCTTTTATAATGAAACTGGCAAAAAACAAAAGGCTTGCCTGGGCGGCCGTGTTTTCTTTCTTCTGATGTTTTTACTGAATTTGAAACTAGCCTTAACATACAATACATTCCCATATTGTGGTTGCCAGTGTGGGGAATACACAATCACGAAGCGGCATTAAGCACACAAGAGATTAAAAAAGGGTTGGCAATACATGAAAAACACAATGATACTACACAGTCTGCATGGTTTTGTCATGATTTTCAAGAACGCAGGGGAATCATTAGCACTACCTGGTATATATCACAAAGCAGATAGTGTAACAGTTACTTTGACAATAAAGTACTAAGGGCCTCATCACGGGTTGGGTGGAGTGGTAAATGTAGCAGTAGCGGTATTACCGCCGCAGTCCCGAGTTTGGGCAGAAAGTTGGAGGTTTATTAGTGCAGCGCTATTTGCTACGTGCTAATGGCGCCCAGAAATGCCAATTGGACCCAATGGAGATGGGGACTTACCTCCCCGCAGCAACTCGGGATCCTGTACTAATAGCGTGGACCAAGTTGCAGTAACGCAACTTGCGCTCGGCAGTTTCCCGGATTTACCGCAGGTATACCGCCCATGTCGTTATGAGCCCCAGTTAACGCCTAAAGCCAGAGGTTTACACATCAAACCTGATTAAAATGCTGGCGTGTTATTGGTTGGACCGATAGGGGCTCCGAGTTTATAGGTAGAAAACTTAAGTATTCCCGAATGGGTCTCCAAAACGTATACAGCAGAACCTCAGTTTCATTGATCTGCTGTGGGGCTCTTCGCTCAGAAAAGACTACATATTTATACTATTCGATTGGCTGACTTCCAGTTACTAGTCACAGATTTAAGGTCTAACACAATTTCTTTTGAGCCTGCAATAACATTACATGGAGCAAGACAGATTTAAAAAACAATAAGTTAGACGGTCAAAAGGCCTTTCGCATGCAGAATATTCTTTACCAGTATCCCATACATCACTCCAAAACTGTTTAGGCACATGGGAATGTAATAACCATGTGATCTAAAGAACCATTTTCATGATCACAATGCCAGCAGATTTGGGCAGGGGCTTGTCTTGTTTCAAAGCAGCCTTGTTTGGATCCAGAGTAGATATTGAAATAAAAAAATGACAAATCAACTATTTTGTTACATTATTTTTTAAAACTTTTTTGTATTTAGTTTATTTCAAACCTTCACAATATACACAAATGGAAACTTTAAACAATTTAGAAGAAAACACACATATTATTCCATCAATAGATAAATAATTCAACATAAAATTACCATATACAACATAAAAATCAATTTGACAACACTATTGCATAAATACGTTAAAATACATTAAAAATCAAACAATTCATAATCATTATTAAAATCATCAGTCCCCTACCTAAAACCTAGCTGTTTATTCCTCGACTCTTGAGCCATTGAAATCCCTCTCATATTTCAAGTCTCATCTCAAACCTATTAATTAGGCAATATGCCACAAGCCTTTGTGCCATTACTGCATAAGATAATGCCCCCAGGGTCCATGGTTACTGGCCCGAGCGTAGGGCAACACTGGCTTGTCTTACAATACAATTTTTTCAAAATGAGACACCCATTAGTCCTCTGATATTGCATTTAATTGTTTTATTGACTGATCACTATCCTGAGAGTTGATCACTTCCCAAAGTGAACCCACATCCCTATTTCTGAATATTTCTACCATTCACTCCATTTCCTTCTGCAGCAGTTTATCTCTATGTTATTTTGTGAAATTCCTAAATTTTTATTTCACTTTTCTAATCTTACCCAGTTTCTCTTCAAGAGGAATGAAGGAAGTCTTTACCATCCTAATGGTGGACCATTGTGCTCTTTTTTTCTTCTGCTATAATACTGTCACACTGATGCAGATGCATCTTTCATTCCTTCTCGGTGTATTTTCCTGCGTTTGGAAGAATTTTACCTATCAGGATATCTAATATCATATGATATGTCATTTATAACGCGCCTGTACACAAGTGTTTCTAGCCGCGACACGAGAAGGAGGGGGAAACAGAAGGAAGACAAAACAACGATCTTACTAGGCCTTGTGCCATTCAGATCGCGCAAGTGCAGGGGAGAGGGAGGTGGGAAGAGCCTGGGGGGGTGGTGGTGCAGATGTGCAGGTAGCTTGATAAGTACCACGGGGGGTGGAGAAGTGCAGTTACTCAATAAGTGCAGTTGCAGGGTGGCTCATAAGTGCAGAGAGAGAGAGAAGGGAATGTAGGGTTACAGTACAAATACAGACCGCTTAATGTCTATCACCCTCCAGGAGACCCTGTTATTCTTTACATTTACGGTTAAGTCCTTAACTCTGGGTTACACCACCTTTCCCAGGTGCGATGCGATTTCAGCACTAAGTATGCTGTGATTGCTCCACGTGTTCCTAATGATTCTTAAATCAGAACATTCTTGGAATACGGAGAAGCCAGTAAAAATGAAATCCAATGAAGATTTACTTAGGTAGGTCCCGTTGCCATGTAGGTTTTCTGGGACAATCTTCCCGCACTTTTCCTATAAGCATATGTAGACCTACTAATGCTAGCCCGGTCATTCATTTCCTACCCAACGTCACTGTATCCCTTTGTCCACAATTTTCTGTTGCCACATTCCATACTTCATCTTCCGTTTCTAATTCAAAACATGTGGAGTTAAGATCAACAGCCAAGATTACTCGGCCATCTACTTTCTCACCTTTCCAATGCAAATCTAGATCTATGATAATACTTAGAAACGTATCCAGGTCATTCGCACCTCTATGCCAGTGTACACTTAGCAGTAAAAGGGGTGTAAATTCACCTAGTCTCCTTGACAATAATTCAACCACTAATATACCATAAGGAAGATTGGGGAATTTGGTGACTAGTACATGTTGGCAGGAATTAATCCCCCCGAAGGGTGACCCCCTGTGCTGGATTTGGCATCTTGTGTAAAAACTTGGATATAAATAAATGGGTATTCCCCCGTGAATTCCAAGAGGCTAGTTTCAGTCTAACTTCTGTGCAAAGGGTGGTTTTGAGCTGTCCTTCATCACTTTCTTCCTTTATTAATGCCGATGCAACCCAAGATCAGTCCACATTGTCTGTATTATATCTATTTCCATTGTTGGAAGATATAACGTCTCTATTTAACCCCTCAGCAGCGCGTATAGATACAATTAAGTCACGACGACCATTTGTATAATCGTGTATTATGGCACTCAATAGAGTGTTCCCCTTATATACTTATGCCAAAACGTAAATGTTGAAAAGTGGATTTTTCTTTTAGCACCAAGTCCCATTTTTACTTGATCAATACATTCCACACAATCAATATCGTGCACAGACAGTGATCTGGGATTAGGTATTTCTGAGAAGATTGACAACATACTTTTGTTACATTATTCTTGAGGCAACATATTTCAGTATCAGAGTTCTCGCTCTTCCTCCCAATCTCTTTGATTAGGTTAAATGGCTAGTACCAGCAAATTTATGTAGCATGGTATTTTACACAGCAAGAGAGTAGTCAATACACCCACCCTGCCACGCTGGTGAGACGATGGACCAACAACAGCATTTCAAGTTAATTCTACTTCACGAATGCCAACTGTAGATTGAATATCCCAGAGAGGACCCCACCATCAAGTATACCTCTCTCAATATCATCTTCTGTTGATCAATTCAACCATCATATTGGTTGTTAAACACATACAATAATTGGGCTATCCTTGAATAAACCTTTCTGAAATCTTTAGTATCTTATTCTGAATTACAGTCTTGTTCGACAACCCAAAGAAATGTGTTTGCCTAGTATGACCCGGACCCACAAATTCCTCTGGCACCGTCTTGCATGGGGGGCACAAAGCATCTTAGTATATGGTGTCTGATGCATATGAACACCATATTACATTGGGTACCTGCTGAATATTAGTGATTGTGTCCATCCCTGCTTATACCACTGCTTCTCAAATACCACAACATTCAGAACCTAATGCATCGTGCAACCTTCACATTCCCATCACTCAGGGATTCTGCCAACTTGCTAGCTCTTTAATCTGTTCCGAAATCACCAATTATTGCTGTCACATTCTTTTTTATACCCATCTTGAAAATCGCCACAAGTCCTCTGAGGTAGGGACCTGGCAACATCCATCTTTTGGAATTCAGGGCTGTCAGGTTGGCTATGCTGTCTTTCCTGCCAACCGGCCGAGGCCATGACAATTCCAATATTTGCATGTTATAGGACCACATTTGCTAGAAGAAGAAGGAGGACCAAAATCTCACGATTAAAAGATACTGTGGGAATAGATTATTTCTAACAACATTATCATGCGAATCAGCATCTCCCCAGCGTAAAGACTGTCTTAGAAGACAGAAGCCCCGACACATGAAGTTCTCATGAATGGAAGTTACACCAGGATCACCTGTCTGCTCTTGAAGGACATACAAAGGTAGTTCCCTTTGCAAAAACAAAGAAGGGAAATACCCCACAAAACAGGAATTGCCTCTGGGTTTTCTCACCCAGTATGGGGAAACGCTTTTGAAAACCTGGTAATTCAAAATATGCCTACACTCTTGGATTGCCTCGATTTCCTGTGCGTATCTGGGTATAATGAACCTGGTGGCTCCAGCTTTACCAGGAAGCTTGTTGCTCAGGTCTAAATCAGATTTCTGTTCACCCTCCAATCAGGCTCAAGATAAATCTGCTTCTCCTGTCCAGTGAAGGTGGCCAGGCCTCGCATCAAAATCAGCTATCTCTTCATTTGACACCCGGACTCCTGAAGCCCTAGGGTACAGCCATTTGGATATCCAATGTATTGTGTGTCGTGAAGCAAAAGGCTGACCTACTCAAAAAAAGTTTGAAGAGCTTGTGTTTGGTGAGAGGCTAAGGCAGCGCATGCTCTGTGGATCGATCATCCATCTTCTATTAACACATATCCTAGCCATGTCTTCCTTTTAGTTTGCCTGTCTGCCTTTCCGAGAAAAACAGCATGTATTTGTCTATGTATGTGTTTTGTCACATACACATAAATGTCACCATTGGGGCTGCTTCACAGCACTGTGGAATGCATTTTTCCAACGGAGAATAGATGGACCGTTCTACCATTACTAGGCAGTCATGTGACTTGTTAGAAGGAATTGTCTTGGTCATGCTGGTGTGGAGGGGGAATCATTTAGGTGGGCAGGGCCTGATCCATCATGTAAGGGGCGTGGGCTCCTGAGGACCTCTAGTCGAGAGGCCAGTGGATCCGATTGTGAGGTATCGGACCTCTCTAGCTGGGCAGTCTCCCCGTTTAAAGCCTTGGGCCGCTAACCCTGTTTGTTCCAGTTTTCGTGGTTGGGCTTCTCTGACACTCTGAGGGAGGGGTCTCTAGAGGGAAGATCACTGAATTGCTTCTTAGCCACTACGTTTCCCAGAATTGACAGTTTCAACTTCACAATGTCTTTATAGTTCTTTGCCACTAGGTTTCACAAGAATGCACAGATTAAGGGCCTGATTCATGGAAGTGTTTTATAAAGCGCAATCCCATAGGAAAACATTCCATGAATCAGGCCCTAGGTTTTATAGTCCACTCATAGTTCTTTGTGCATCTTATTCCCTGAATACGATTACAGGTTTGGAAGCTCTATGTAATACTTTGGCACTATGTTTCCCAGAATGCACAGGTTTAAGTTTACAGTCTCCTCATAGTTCTTTCTCACTATCTTTCTCAACTTAACATCTCGGCATTCAGACTTGCAACAATCTTTCTTTTCTTTGTTAAACTTCTGTGATAATCAGCCACTTACCTTATCACAAGCTTTGGGCACTTGTAGCATTAGCCTCACATTATATTCATTAAAGAAGTCAATAGTGTCCTCACCTTTGTACCTCATACCAAGACGTTTACATCAGTAACAGTGTTTTTCAGTTGCTTGGCTTCAGTGTATTGTTTGTGGTCTAACAGCTGCGTTCTTCGTAAGGGCTTTTGAATTTAGACCAATAATCGTCAATCTCTTATTTTCAATGCACTTCAGCTTTCTCTCATCTGCAAATGTCATATGCATGGCATTTGAAATGGCAAAAGATGTTTTCAATCTCAATCAAGCCTCTTTATTATGCCTAAACCATGTCTGTGGTCACATAACTGTGGTAAGGGAAAACAGACTCACTTGGTAGAAGTGCTTTCTCCACTTCATTACAGGAGGCTATTTTATGTCCAACTTGTATGAATGGAAGGTTTTTCCATCTTGTATGAATGTAAGGTTGGCAATGATTTCCACAGTGGATCCAAATCATTCTGCAGTCAGGAGATCAAGATCTTGATGGATGTAACTCCATGGTTGACATGTTTGAAGTTATTTTTGAGCCACTTTCTTGGTACCTCAGTTTTAGTTTGCGTGGCTGCGGTGTTATGGGCGGAGTGATTCCAGAAGTATTTGGTGCAGTGGCAGAGTAGTCCCTGAAAATGTGAAGAAGTGTGAACCTTCATCCTTGATTGCACCATGAGCCTGTGGAGTTTATTCAAAGCTTGTGTTTTGTGGTGCCGATTTCCTTTGGTTTAGGCATACTCTAGAGGCTTGATTTTTAAGTAATTGAACAGTCCAAATGTCTTCCTGTTGGGCGCCTGAAATGCAATTGGCTAACTGGCATAGCACAACTGACTCGGTAAGCTTTCTTTTCTGGTTTGCACCATCCTTAGCTTCAGAAGTTAATAGTTGTTGTTCTTCACAATGAAATGTATTTGTGTAGTGAAAAAAGTAGCAAAATAACATATATTTTCTATATTTGTCGCTTGCTCTGGCTAGCCCAGAATTGCTCTCTTGATTTATGGCTCCCGGCATGGTAAAACTTTGCTCTTGGGACAGTCTTTTAGTAAGATCTCTGTCTTCTAACAATTCAAACAATTCTCATTCCTCAGAAATACATCTATTTAAAGCAGTGCGAGACATTGTCCAAATCTACAACTTCATGCCTAGTCCTAAATCAGCACCCAGTAATCCTATTCACTTGTCTTATAAGTCACTCTTATGTTGGAATACAGCTTTCTTAGTAGATACCACTTCATACACAATAATGAGGGAGTTGCAGACCTTGTCTTATTAGGAGCTTTTATCCGAAGTTCTTCAGACAAGGTTGTTTTAACTGAGCCACACTAAACATATTACTAAGGTGCCAATAGATTTGAGTATGAACTAGTCTGCATCTTTTTACTTTTCTAAAACCTTGTCCATTACACGTGGGGCAGCTTCATATACCTGAAATGTTGAATGAGCTCTCAAATATTACATACACATAGGACGAAGACATTACAGTCTATGACATTTTGGTCATATGTAATATTGCCAACATTTGGGGTTTTCTCTAAGCCCGTATTCTGCCCCTTCCAATGTGTCCCCATTGCCAATGAGGCACTTTCATAATGTGACTATGAACTACACTCCTGAATCTGATGATGGCCACCTGGGGTCGGAGAAAGCAGTCTACACCCTCATTGGTCGTAAATAGATGGACTAAATTGTGTGGATGGGCTGTAACTTAAAAGATGTTTTCTGTTAGACTACTATTGATTTTAATATAACATGGACCTCCAGCCTGAAGGGGAAGAATGTTCAGACATGTGTATCTTTGAATGACACCAGTGCATGGGAAATACAATTTGCAGATACACTTTATTTGTGATCATAAAGTCTTTGGAAGAAACTTATTGATAGAGTTTGCTTGAACTGATACATGCCCACCTACCTGTCTTATATGCCAGAGTGGCAAGCTAGCATTCCTTTATATTTGTTCTAGTAAGGTTGGGCCTGCTGTGTGGCAGGGAGCCAAAGTGACATGTTATGGTGAAATGTCAGTGACAGAGACTCTACAGGAGGGCACACATAACGGCAGCGCTAAGGTCACTCCACTGGTTACCAGTCAAGATAAGGATCAGTTTCAAAGCACTCTGCATTGCCCATTACAGTGGAATGTTGCGTAATTCATCTAAGTCAAGCGTAGCCAGTCAAACTGAGGAGAATGCTGGGATCGCGCAACAGCGTACTCAGAAAAATTATGTCATACGCAAGAAAAAGATATGGAGGATCAGTTTTTATCTAAATATCACAGCGCAACTCTGTGGGAATATGCACAATCACTTCACATTTATGAAAACCTTGGAAGACCTGGCTTTTTAACTCCCCTCACCAGCCAGTGCACCATCCCAGAAGTCTGCCAAGATACTCTAAACTGCCAACGAGGCCCCAGTTAATCTCCAGCACTTACACCCTCAACCGCTATGACAAAATTCATATATACAGACTAACAAGACTGCTCACACACGGCACACTTACACTTCAAAGTGCTACACCTCCACAACCAACTTACATATCACATCCCTGGTCAATGCATCCTAGCACCATGGCTATACAAGGCTTCCCTCTGGAAACACATGCCTCTGTGATAAGATAATTAACACCTAGAAACAGACCCACAAAACTCTGGGTACTTCTGGTTTGTACACATCAACAGTCAATCGCCATAGGGGTGCTTGGCACCATTGGAGGCATTGGTGCCTTGCATCATTGGTCAGATTCTGTTGCGCTCATACCAAGATGGCAGCCACGTTGGTTCACGTTGCCCATTCCAAGATCGCCACCTCTGTGATTCACGACACCAGAACTGACGTTTCCCGTACCAGGACCTTGCTGCATCATATCACCATCTCCTAGTCGAATAAAAGGATGGAAGCCCCGCTACCACCCAAACCTGATTACTGTGAGTTCTCTTTGCACTCTTTGGCCTCCTGTTTGTTATACCTAGGCCTGCGCTTTTTCCCTTCCTCCTTCTCCCTACCTTGGATTCTCAATTTTTCTGTGTTCCTTCTCCTGGTCCTGCTCCTTGCCCGCTACTTGTCCACTCCATATGCTGAAGATTGGATTCTTCCATGCTGCTGTTATTCCGGCTTCCACATCTTCTAGCCTTTTTTGCAGTTCCCCCTTCTCGAGGATCCAGCCTTCATGGGGTTTTCCCCTTTGGGGTTTTCCCATTGGAACACTGGCTTCACTCTGTGGGGGTAACCGAATTGGCAGTTTTCTGCTGGCATGGTGTCTTCTTCAGAAGGAAGACTACTTTTCGCAAAAACCCATGGCCCTTAACTCCCGTAAAACCAGCTCTTGATATACACACAACAGCAAAACTATCTTCAGACTGCCCTCTCCGCACCATAAACAAACCCTTGCCCCCCTCTGTTTCAGATCCACCAGAGTTCTTGGAAAACGCAAAAAAGGCAGCAGAGCATGCTATCATGCATGTCAACAGTCCAACGCACCTGTGAGGGAGATCTCGTCAGAGAAATCATGAGACGTACATTTTCCCGTAGGAATGCATTGAGACTATAAGTATTTTAGGCAGCAGAACGTGAAAAATAGCAATATTTTTCACTGAAATGTCGGGCGTCTCCCACCTAAATCCGGAGGGTTGGCATGCATGTGGTATAAATCGTATCACTACATATTATCCCCACCAAAAATATCGCTGTATATATGGTCGTCTGGAACAGCCATTGGCGATATTTTTGAGGGGATCCTTTTTGGGGTTTTTGGGAGAGGGGGTTGTGGAGGGGTCCCCCAGTCCTTTAAAAATAATGTGGGGGTTGCAAGGGTGTCCCCCGCAGGCCCCATGCCTTAATATCGCTGCAAAAATATGGCGATATTTTTGTATGGCCATATTTTTGCGAGGATATTAACACATGGAAGCGTATAAATCCCAGTGAGATAACATAACAAAGCCATGGCTCAAAATCGTTTTGCAGCGTATGACAGGTTTACTCAACATTGACATGGTAATAGTTCGTTTGAAAATATTCCCTTTATCAGCAGTAAAAGTGGAAGTTGGGGAAGGGAAAGATGGCGAGAAGCTGCCTTGTTACTCTGCTGCGGCGCGTGCGTTGTGTTGTTCTCTGTTCATCTTGCGCATCAGCCACACTCTGGGAGATGACAGGCGAGTTATGCCGGCCTCCCTCCCCCATGCCTCTTGTTACAAATCCCACACTACATGGCAGGAGCGAGCCTACACTGCACCCTTGGCAGGGCCCATTAAATGCGGCTCTGTTTTCACGGTGGAAAGGCCTCAGGGTGCATATTTTTGTAATTAAGCCTTTATGCTCAGCAGTTTTGCAGCTGGTGGTGACTGCGATTTGGGTGTCGCCCCCTAGTTTCTCACGGTCTCGCTGCCAAGTTGTCGAGCCGCTGGTCAGCAGCCAAGACTGAGGTCGGCCTGTCAGCCCCTGCTCCTTATGTACACACTGGAAATAAAGGAGGGGTTGTGCGGCGCGCACACACACACACACACAGAGGTGCTTTTTTTCAACGCCTGTATTGGGGAAGTCAGCCAGTCCTTGTCAAGGTCATCAGTCAAGCCTCAACTCCCTGGGCTCCAAGAAACAGCAGTGAAAGAGATTAAAGAACTGCCAGAGCGCTCCTTCCCTTTCCTGCTCTCATTCGCCTCCTCTCCCACGTGCTCCATTTTGGTAAAATGCTGCCGGGAGTGGAGTCCTTAATAACCCCTCTCCTCCCTCAGCCATGTAAGCGTTTTTTAAAGAATTTAAGACTGTCTTTCATCGTTCCCTCATTGCTCGCATTGAGCATTGCTCGCATTGAGGTGAGGAAGCCTCAGTGTAGAAGAGCTGGTAAATGTTGCTATCTCTGTGGAGGAGGTGGTGGCGCAGTTCCTCTTCACCCCCTCCTCTCCATCCCTCGCCGGCTTCCTGCGCACCCACTCGCTCGGTTCCTCCGGGGGATCTTTAGACGTGGTTAGATGGCTGGGCTCCGTGCCGCTGATCCTGTTCCCTCCCCACCCACCTGCAACCACCTCCTCAGCTGCAGGCCCGGAAACCTTCATCCAGCTGCTGTCTATTACGAAGGGGAATGTCTGGCAGGGAAGAGCAGGGCCAGAGAAACCATTCATTTAAAAATGCGGCGTATTCGCGAACAAGCGGGATTGCAAGGAAAAGTAACAGCAATTGGCTTCAGGCTTATTGCAGACATAGTATGTGATTTCTAGGGCCGATTAAGCACAGGGCCGCAATGGCAATGAAGGGGCACAAGAACTGCACCTGTGGTGAAGGCCCAGCCAATCAGGAGGGCAGGAACGTTGGCTCAATACCCTGTTATAAGCCCACATTCACTCGCCGGCGATTCTCCCACCCCAGATCTCGGGCTTTCCCCTGTAGCCTCTTGGCCTTGTTCCAGTCCCTCATTCCACCTGCACTGACACCACAGAAGTAACTCTTTTTGTAACTCCTGGCGGACTTTGAGCTTTATGCCTCTGGGGCTATCAGCTTCCTGCAATAGAATAAACACACATACATTTTTTTGGTTTGTTACATTTATCCGTTTATTATATGTAAAGATACCGCAAGTTGTTCTTGCTTTAATATGGTAATGTCTGTACTGTTTATATCAGGGCTGTACTGTGGTAACGTTGGTAAGGGCCACTTGGAAGATTTAGCCAGCTGGACAATGAGCAGGACTTCCCCCTGATGCGCAAGGTAATGAACTCAACTGGGTTGGGTCTGTGGAGACAGCGGGAATGAAACATTGAGCTGAGGAAGCAAGAAGGACCCGGCAGGGGCAGCCACCGTTGATGCCCCCTAATAGGGGCATGTGGGTGTGTACTGAATCCATTGACTCCACCCACTAGCTCTGCGTTGGGATCCGCTTCCCCTGAATCAGGCAAGAGAGTGGCTCTCTCCACCCTCTCAGACCATCTGATCTGTCAGGGTGTGAGTGCCCACAGGCGTGACGGAGCTCTGAAAAGTCTGATCCCCTTCTCCATAACGTTACCACACCATTACACCACTGTCCAGATGGGGCCTTCATCCCTGTTGACAGACAGGCCCTACTTCTTTCTCATCATTTGATGCTTCGCCTGCATTCGCTTGACCGTAACAGGTCTCCCAACCTAAAACAACTAAAATGAACCACAATGCTCCCCATCCAGTGTCAGTGCCTGTTTGGCCTTCAATCTCCCTGCACATGTGGACACTGGCTAGGGAGCGTGGCCCAGACCCTTCACAGCACGGCCTCTCCTTACTCTCTTAGCATTCCATATTCACTTGGGGCATCATGGCTGACGGATCTATGTGAATACTGAAAAATGTAAATAACGAAAATGTCTTTTTTCGGGGGGTGGGTGTGTGTTTGCATGTCACTGCAATTATATGTGTGGGGAGACCCCCCAAACACCCCCTCATACTCCCATCATATTTTATTATTACCCTAACTCAACCCCTCACATGTAATTGCAGTGAAATGCACAGTAAAAACTTCGACATTTTCGTCCTCTGTATTTTCAGCTGTGCAGTAATGGGATGATACCATGGCTGACAGCCTGAGCCTCCCACTTCCCCCTCGGATGGCTCACAACAAAGCAGGTCGTGGCATTGTCACAGAACGTGCGGTGCATTCCCTGGCAGTGCGGTAGAGGGTTTGTTCACCAGAGAGTCTGCTCCCATACCTACGAGCAAAAGAGGATTGAGCGGTACTTGATTTATTGGGGCCCAGTTGAACTGGAAGGGACAAAGGTCAAGCATAGCAGACTGCAACTGCTATGGGTAATAACTTTTCGATTTGACACACAAGTATTTTTTCTTGGTTATGAAATGCTCAGTCATCTCAGGCTTATGTCCTCTCTCAGGACGGTTAAGTGTAATACCTAGTAGTATTAGTTGTCATTTATATAGTGCCTTTTCCCATTTGTATGGCCTCAATGCGTTTTGCGGTAGGAACTCCCTCAGGGACCGAAGTCCAGGTATGGGAACATTCTCAGAAAAGGCTTAGAGTGAGTATGTGCATTTGGCCAAGATAAGGAATTAGGTCGGCTGAGTAGGCTCCAGTAAGCAACCCAAGAGGTTAGGCATTTGGATGTGTGCTGAGGGAGGGCACGACAGAGCGCTAGTGCAAGAGACTTGATATGTGACCAGCTAGACAGAAAATTGTCATAGGTTGTCACTGTATTCCAATGGGAGAGGTGTTGATGCAAGTCTGGTCTATGGGGCAAAGCCGTTACATATCCAGTTAGACCGGTTTTGTCAGTCGTAGCTGCATTCTAAAGTGTGTGGATGGATAGCCCTGCCTGTGGCAGATGTCCACCGAAGGGGTGCGTTTATACATACCTTAAGCTCAGATGGCGCTTATCTTTGATCTTGCAGTGTGATCCGATCGTCTGTGTGAACAAAGACAAGCTACCTTCCTATGCTCTTCTAGGCACTATAGACAGGCTATCCTCAAAGTCCTCTAAGCGCAAATGCACCGGATATCTTATACTGTCTTCTAGACGTGGCAGACAGACTGCCTTAAGATCTAGGGTCATAGGATTTCCTAGCACAATAGACAGGCTTCCTTTATATTCTTACTCTATATCTTATATGTTCCATAATAGGCTACCATCAGGCATCGTATAGCGCAATATCAGGGATACCTGCATATATTATTATGTTGTACAATGGCTAACTTAAAGATCTTCTATTTGCAATGGATAGGTTACTATCATATATCTTTGAGCACAATAGACAGATTAACATTATAAGTAGGGTTTCCGATTTTTGGTAACATCTGAAAAAAACAGTTAAAAGACCCCCAATGCTGTTCTTTTCTCCCTCTGGGGAATCCGGAAAACACTGGTTTGTGCAGCTCCATGTTGCGAGCAGTTCCATTGTTCTTGAAACATTTTCCTTGGTGGTTCATTTAACACATATAAGAGTGTGTTGTTAGTAATTAGTGTAGTTTCTTTAAACCAAATGCAACATTCAATGGAATACTATTTGTTATATTTAAGGTTTTGGCTCATTAATGTTACTCACCAGAATGGGGAGTACGTAAAACAGGCCGGACCTCTAGTGCTGGGGAGTTGCTTGAAGGAGCAAGGGTTGGAACCTCCACCCAAGCCTCCTCTCTGTGAGGGAAAGAACTCTTTAAACCGATATGACCACCTGCTGAACTGTACAGACAAGGGGACCGATCGATCAAAAGAGCGGGGAGAACACACCGCCTCGAACCCAGGCTGTAAAGGAAAGGATAACAAGTTAAACTATATGTCAATTCTAAATCTGGTTTCCCCAAGACTATAGCCTTTAAGTAGTACCTGGTTTAACTCCCCTTAAGCCAAAAGAACTGGAACAACCTATAAAGCAAGGAGGCTTTAGTATATAGCTAAATGTGTAACTCTCCAGTATTGAAAACCAAGAAAACTATACTTTACCACTGGTGGAAGTAAGATTGGTGTAAAGAATCCTGGGTAACAACGAAAGTATAAAATAAAAAAAAGGAAGGTTAGTAAGGCAGCTATCCCCGAGCGGAACGAGGGTCGCACTGGTTTCAGGATGGTGCACCACAGCAAAGCGTTCCAAAATGCACTTTAGAAATGAAGCCAAAATCCACAGACGTGATGACAGTCTGATGAAAGAGGGATTCCAATTATAGAGTTGTTCTTACCAGAGTAATCACTATCCAAGAGTCTAGGAAGCAGGCAAGGGTTCTGGTACACGGGCGGTCAATTAACACAGCAAAATCACTATCCAAGAGTCCAGGAAGCAGGCAAGAGGTCTGGTACACGGGTGGTCAGCAAACAAATCAAAATAAGGTTTAAGAAGAAGGAGTCCGTGTGCAGGCAGGGTCGGTACACGGGAAAACAGGAACTTCCAAAATCAAGGTACAGAGAAAGCACTTCGGAAAGTATGCCGGTTGTAACTTTAAACAGAAGCAGCGTTCTGTACGCCGCTGTGGAATAAGTAACAACAAGGAGGCGTACCGTTTGAAAACGAGGCTCCCGTATCAACGCCGGGAACTACAACCCTTGACAGGTTTTCTGGGTAATGTAGTTCGTGTAGCAATTTTCCATGGCAGCTGCCAGTGCGATAAGAAGGGCGCATGCCGGCGCCGTAACCCTTTATGAAGGGCGATCACTTTCCTGTCCCTTATTCTGGCGTTATCTGGAACTCCCCAATTGTCCTTGTGTACACAGGAGGAACGAGGAAGAACCCGGGGAACGTGGTGCAGCTGAGGGCGAAGTGTAACAGCATCCACCCCCAAAGGCGGCGCAGACCCCCTCCGAGCATGGAAACGGCGTAAGAGAGCCAGAGAATGTATATTGCATAAAGGCTCCCAGGACCTGTCTTCGGGACCGTACCCCTTCCAATCAACCAAATAAAAGGGGCGTCCCTTACGGAGACGAAAATCCAGGATGTCCACCACTTCATATTCATCATCCCCATCCACCTGAACCGGAGGAGGGCGATCGGGCAACCGAACAGAGGGTGGACAAGGTTTCAGGAGACAGACGTGAAATACAGGATGTTGATTCCAAGAGGTAGGTAAAGAAAGGCGTACAGCCACCGGATTTATAATCTCAGTAATGGGAAAAGGACCCACGAATCTAAACAACAACAAGCGTTTGCCAGGAATTCGCAAATTACGGGTGGACAACCAGACTTTCATGCCCACCTTATAATTAGGCGCCGGTTTTCTGTGACGATCAGCATTTTTCTTTGCCCTTGCTTGAGCTTGAAGTAGATGTGAGCGAACCATTCTACGGGTCGTCACCAGTTCCCTGACACAATCCCGAGCCGCCGGGTTGTCAATGGGAAGTGTAGGATCAAAAGGTAAAGACCGTGGATGGCAACCATATAGGGCAAAAAATGGCGAGACCCCTGAGGCAGTATGCATAGAATTATTGTAAGCGAATTCAGCAGAAGGAAGCATCGGCAACCAGGATGTTTGAAAACGAAGGCAGAGACACCAGAGAAATTCTCTTTCAGTTTGCCCGTCCGTCTGAGGATGATAAGCAGAACTGAACCGGTCGTCAATACCCAATGAAGCAGTCAAAGCCCTCCAGAAACGTGATGTAAATTGAGAGCCACGATCCGAAATCAGGATAGCAGGCAATCCAAAGAACCGGAAAACGTTCTGGAGAAAAAGGGAAGCCAAGACAGGAGCAGAAGGCAGGCCTGAACAGGGAATGAACAATGCCATCTTGGTGAAATAATCAATGACTACCCATATGGTATCAAGGCCTTTCACAGGAGGTAAATCCACAATAAAGTCCATAGAAACCATGTACCATGGTTTGTGGGGCACAGGGAGAGGGCGTAACAGACCCACAGGTTTAGAACGGGAGACTTTGCATTGAGAACATACTGAACAGGATGCCAGATAGTCAATCACATCCCTTGACATAGTAGGCCACCAGGACCAATGGCGTAATGCCTCCAGCGTCTTTTGCTGACCCGGATGAGCCGCACTTAGGGAGTCATGAGACCAAGCCAGAGCACGTAAGCGTGCCTGACCTGGAGGCACAAACAAGCGTCCTTGAATGTAGGGTAGGCCTTGAACCACATCAAGATTGAGAGTTTCACACTCTTCCTTATGTGCGGAGACCCAATCCGAAATCAAAGTCCGCAGGCTAGGTTGAGGGGTGCAGGCACAAACAACGTTACAAGGTAACAAGAGAGGTTTGCCAGAGACATTGTTGTCAGAATGGAAGGCAATGCGTGACAAAGCGTCTGCACAAGAATTCAATCGGGCCGGTCGATACGTCATAGTGAAATAAAACTGGGAAAAGAAAAGATGCCAACGAGCCTGTCGGGCAGTAAGACATTTCATTGATTTAAATGCCAAAAGGCTCCGATGATCCGAAAAGACCGTGACCTGATGTCGAGCCCCCAAAAGATGATGTCGCCATTCGGAAAAAGCGTCTTTTATGGCTAGGAGTTCTCGTTCTGTGATTGGATAGTTGCGCTCATAAGGCGTCAATTTCCTTGAAAAGAATGCAATCGGATGGATTTCCCCCGAGTCTGGACATCTCTGGGATAGAACTGCCCCAATAGCCGAGCCAGAAGCATCGGCCTCCACCAAAAATGGGGGTAAGGGATTAGGATGCTGTAACACTGGAGCGGAAGTGAATGCTGCCTTAAGGGCATCAAAGGCTCGTTGTGCCTCCTGGTTCCATTGATAGGATTTCTTAGAACTGGTCAAAGCCGTCAGCGGCGCAGATATAGAAGAAAAAGAACGGATGAAGCACCTATAGAAGTTCGAGAACCCCAAAAAGGATTGCAAGGCTTTAATCGATGTAGGAACGGGCCAGTCCAAAACAGCCTTAACCTTGGAGCGACTCATTCGTATAGCCCGACTAGTTAGATCATAACCAAGAAACTCCACCTCAGTGGAGTTGAAGACACACTTTTCAGCTTTGACAAATAGGTGGTTTTCCCTCAACCTTTGCAAGACAATTTGCACGTGTCTCATGTGTTCCTCTCTGGAGGGTGAATATATGAGGATATCGTCCAAATATACTACCACAAATTGTTCCAAACAGTCATGGAATATATCATTCATGAACGCCTGGAAAGTGGCCGGGGCGTTACAGAGACCAAATGGCATGACCAAATATTCATACAATCCATAGCGTGTTTTGAAGGCGGTTTTCCACTCGTCCCCTTTCCTGATTCGAACCTTGTTATATACACCCCTAAGATCCAGCTTAGTAAAGACTACAGAAGAACCGAGTTGGTCTAAGAGCACTGAAATAAGCGGGAGGGGATATTGGTTTTTTACCGTCACTGCATTTAATGCCCTATAATCGATACAGGGACGGAGGTCGCCCTCCTTCTTAGGGACAAAAAAGAGCGGAGAGGCCGCAGGGGACCTGGAAGGCCTAATGAACCCAATGGCCAATGCCTTGTCAATGTACTCCTTCAATACCTTATCTTCTGGAACCGTAAGAGAATAGACCCTACCCGCCGGGACCTTAGCACCTGGCAGTAAGTCGATGGGGCAGTCGTAAGGCCTATGAGCTGGCAATTGGTCTGCCCCTTCTTTTTTCAAACACATCACAAAAAGACTTTTATTCAGGAGGGATTTCGGTTTCGGGAGACTTAGTGATGGCTCCAATTATAGACATAGATGCTACCAAGGCTCGACAAAAAGACTCAGGGGATACACTAGTGTCTAGGAAACACTTTTCGTTACACTCAGTGGAAGGAAACTGCACGGTTTTCCTTGTCCAATCGATGGCCGGATTATGATGTTGCAACCAAGGGATGCCCAAGATGACCTGGAATTGAGGGGCTTTAATTAGATCGAAGGAAATTGACTCAGCATGTCCTTCCTCTGTTTGCATATGAATTAAGGAGGTATTTTGTGTAACTAGGCCAGAGATCAAGGATGTACCGTCCACAGCGTGAACAGCCTCGGGTTGGGCTTTAGAGACAATTGAAACATTCCTACTTGTGGCATAATCGTAATCCATGTAATTCCCGGTGGCCCCAGAATTAATGATCGCCAAAGAAGAAAAAGTACTACCCTCAGTGGTAAACACCACAGGAAGGCTAACAGGAGCAGAAACAGCACCATGAGAGTCCAAGGAAAGCACCCCCGGCGTAGGGACCCTGTCTATCGCCGGGTTCTGGCGTTTCCCGGCTTTTGACAGGTCTCTTAGGGCAATCCTTCAAGTGGTGTCCAGCAGATCCACAATACATACATAAATTATGTGATCTGCGATAATCTCGTTGTGCAGGAGTCAAAGGACCTCTTACTGCCCCGATTTGCATAGGTTCCGGAAGCAAAGTAGAAGGAGAAGACTGGTCCACCTGAGGAGTAAGAGGGACTGGCGACTTGTGTTCGCCCCTTCTTTCGGTTCTTCTAGCGTCTATTTGTAAAACCAGGTCTAGCAATTCACCAAAAGTGGTAGGAACCACTGCTACTGTGGCCAAAACGTCCTTTAATTCTTCCGACAACCCTTTGTAAAACACGGCTGATTTTTTCTCTTCCGGCCAATCGGTTTCAACCGCCAGTTGGTTAAATTTAGTAAGGTATGAAAACAAAGAGGATGTGCCTTGACGCAGATTGAGGAACTCCAGGTCAGTAGCCTGAGATTTATAGCGGGTGTCAAATACTCTGTTCATGGCAGTGATGAGAGCATCACAGTCGTAAAGGACGTAGCTATTGGATTCAAGTAACAGATTAGCCCAAGCGGCTGCTGTACCCCCAAGATGAGAGAGAACAAAGGCTGCCTTAGTAGTAGAATTAGGAAAAGCAGTGGGCCGACAGAGGAAATGTAATTTACACTGGTTGATAAACGTGCGATAATGTTTAGGATCCCCATAGAAACGTTCTGGGGGGGGCCAGTGGGAACTGAGTAGCCATAAGCACCGGGGTAGCCGTAAAGCCAGAGGCAGAGGCTGTAGGACCGGTCGAACCTGATGCAGTAGCAGCAGACGTATCCACCCCCAGGGTGTTGGGGCTTGGAAAACTCTGCAAAGTGTCGATCCTTTGATGGATAGCACTATATGCGGCTGTCATATCAGAACGAAGTTCAGATACCAAGCGAACCAAGGTGGTTAAAGGATCGACTTCTTCCATGGCTTCTGTTTTTGTTACTCACCAGAATGGGGAGTATGTAAAACAGGCCGGACCTCTAGTGCTGGGGAGTTGCTTGAAGGAGCAAGGGTTGGAACCTCCACCCAAGCCTCCTCTCTGTGAGGGAAAGAACTCTTTAAACCGATATGACCACCTGCTGAACTGTACAGACAAGGGGACTGATCGATCAAAAGAGCGGGGAGAACACACCGCCTCGAACCCAGGCTGTAGCAATTTTCCACGGCAGCTGCCAGCGCGATAAGAAGGGCGCATGCTGGCGCCGTAACCCTTTATGAAGGACGATCAACCTTCCTGTCACTTATTCTGGCGTTACCTGGAACTCCCCAATTGTCCTTGTGTACACGGGAGGAACGAGGAAGAACCCGGGGAACGTGGTGCGGCTGAGGGCGAAGTGTAACAATTAAGAAGGGGTATTCCCCCAAAGCGCATTGAGCATTGTTCTCTTCAATAAAAAAAGCTTCATCATTTGAAAAAATTGTACCTTGAAGCATTTTTTTACAAAGTCAATGTATAATAATCTTTGTTAATACCTAATTATTTTAGGCTGATTACAACAATACGGTGTGCAGGGGACAGGGTGCCCTAATTTTAGGATGCCATTCCCAATTTTGTTGCTTGCTCAACTCTTTGTCAGGGTTGTGTTACCTCCCCTGCATCAAAATGTCTTGACTTTCTTACAAAACATTTCATTTGTGACTTTTACAAAAGAGTAGGAAGGCACTGGTTTCTCTCTCCTATCAGTTTGAGGTGAGTGAAAACTCAATTCACACACACATGCCAATTCCAACCTCTGTGTGCCGACAGGTCAAAAGCTCTGCATGAGCCCAACTACATTTGTATACCCTCTTGAAATGGTAAACATATGTATACTCCTGTGAAGTCCAGAGGGCGGGAGTCTGAAGGCAATCCTCAGGATTTTGACCTTCGACTGACAGGCTGTCACCAGTCTGAGTGGTGGAATTCTTACACTGTGTGTTTTTGTGCATATTTGCGTGATAGAATTGGAGGTAAATAAATCAGGCTACTCAGTTTGGTGAATCAGGATCAAGGTATTCATAATACCAACATCATGACAACAAGCACTAGTGGGCAGGCCTGCTGTTAATCCCAACAGAGAGACCAATGATCAAAGAGTTCTGGAATTGAGGCTGACTACCCGCCATCTTGAAAGATGGTACCCAGCATCCCCTAGAAAAAAGACAAGCTTTAAACCAATGCGGTGGAGAGTAAGTATGCTCACCTTTCAGAGTACATAGGAGATATGAACAGTGCACAGAGTTCATTTGATTTGGTTATTAGTTTTTCTAAGGCACAAAACCCCAAGATATCGAGCAGACATTGTCTGCATCTGGGCACTGATCGAACACAAGAGAGATAACAAAAGAAAAGAAGAGAGCAAATCAGGTGTGCTTGCAGAAAAAAACATCTATTTAAAAAGATGAGTTTTTAACTGTTTTCTAAAACTCACTAGAAAATTCAGTGAGCACAACTGTATTAGTGGTTATTTCAAAGGTGTGGTTCTAGGATTGAAAACCGGCAATCTCCTCTAGTCATGCATCGTGTTGGTGGGACATACGACAAATACTGATTAGAAGACTGCAGCAGATGTGTTGTGAGATGCTGGGTTTTTAGCCAATTGATACTTGGGTGCCACACCATGAACACATTTAAAAAACTAGATTCAGGATTTGAAAAGTTATATGTTTAGGAATTGGAAGCCATGCAGTGACCATCTAGCCATGGAAATCGGGGAGAATTTAGGAATTTTACAAAGCCCACATTTTGAATGAGTTGTGAGCGGGGCATTAGATGGCCCAATGATACAGTGTAAATGGCATTTGCATAGTCAAGCTGGAAGTTAACCAGAGAGCCCACTCCCACTGCATGAGTGGGTGGCGGAAGGAACAGAAGAATCCACCATAACATGCGTAAACAATAGAAGGATGAGCTGACAACATCATTTACTTGGAGTGTAAGTTTCA
Organism: Ambystoma mexicanum; assembly: GCF_040938575.1. Lineage (NCBI taxonomy): Eukaryota > Metazoa > Chordata > Amphibia > Caudata > Ambystomatidae > Ambystoma > Ambystoma mexicanum. Next base: position 459,876,449 of record NC_090929.1, read on the forward strand.
TTTCAGGTACCAATAGGACTCAGAGGCTCTTGATATTTGTTGCAAAAATGGTAGGGAGATAGAAAATATTGGGTGGTCCAGGATATCTTAAGAGGGTCCCGGTCTTGGAGGGATTGAGTTGAAGTTTAATGTTACTCAACCATCCTTTGACTTCAGAGAGGCAGACCTGATGGTGAGAGAAATTTCCCGGGGACCAGACACTTTCAGGAACAATTGTAGGTCATCAGAATAAGGTTGGAAATTAACTCCAAATGTGTGGATGATGGCCAACAAAGGAGAGACATAAATGTGAAATAACAAAGGAGTTAAAGATGAGCCCTGATGAACTCCCCATGTCACCAGAGCAAGAGTTGAGGAAAAGGTGCCAGGCTTGACAGCCTGCAGCTTGTTGCATAGAAAACTGTAGAACCAGTCCAGCATGGAACTTGACATCCCGAGTGAGGTTTGGAATAGTGAAACTGGGAAGAGGCTATGCGTAAGGAAAATACATCTCTCTAGGAATCAGACGTGCACTGCCATACACAACAACATCGACCATTTTGTGCAAATAGCAAAATCAAAATACTTCAAGATGCAGATGCACACCCTAAAACAGAAGTCCACAAAGGCCTTCTGAACTCACTAATTGCGCCTTTTGATAACATTTTCAATTTCAGAAGTGCATATTTTTGGTCAATTCTTTTGTAAGTGATTGAGTGAGCACACTTGTCAGTTGGCATTTTAGGATTAATTAACGGTACACTTTACAAATTGGAATTTAATTCTTGTTTCTATTCATGAAGCCTGCCAGAGGTCAAGACGCTCTTGAGGCATCACTTCCTTTGCTGGCGTGAAGCCTGAAGAGTTGCTGCACCCAACCAGGATGGCAGGCTACTATAGATCGATCCACTGTATAAAATGGGCCCACCGTGTAAGAAAAACATGCATACCTTGATAGACTTTACTTCCATTTAATACGTTTGTCTTCCTTTTCACATTCCTTACTCTAGGATTTCAAGGACTCTGCGGAGAAGTCTTGAACTGGGGTAATGGAGATTACCCTGAAGTAATTGGGCCCTTACCTCCTCATCTCATTCCTTGACATCATAGACAGCCTTCTGATCTATGTGCATCACACACTGTGCCTTGCACTTCAAGGGGCCCACATTCATGCAGCAGAAGGTCTCTTAGTACAGGCCTGCCAGAACCCTCAGATCTGCCTCTGCATTCCTTATAACATTTCCTGGGACCAAATCCTCTCAAACTGGCGGTTCCTCCGTTTCAGTATAACCTCTTTAAATTTGGAACTCTCTTCCTATTAACATCCCACACCGAGAGGACATCTCCTCTGCAGGAAAGCCCTTAAGACCTAACGTTTCCCAACATATTCCTTTACAACCCCTTCCACCTTTTCAGCTCAACGAGTAATTTTCTTATTCGCACTATCTCTGACTGCCCTCTCCACTTCCCTATTCCCTGCCCACCAACTCTTACACACGACCCACGTAACTGTCCCTCATTCTGTCTCTCAATAATATATCTATTGATAGTTAGCCAGGGTTTTGTTGGTGACAACTTCTTAGGTCTTGCAACCAATTCAGCTCATGGTATGGATGTGTTGCTTGTTAGCTGAGGGGATTGGAGGCAACAAAAGAAAAAACCCTCTGTATTTACTAATAAGAGACAAAGGTCCCTTGACAGAAATGACTGCGCCACACTTATTTTTAAGTTACAGAAAACATTTTTCATTCATACTCTTGAAATGAAAGGGAGAAAAACGTGCCCTCTTGATTACACGTGTTTCTGCACTGCGTGTGCATTTTTCAAACCAGGGCAAATATTAATAAATGCTCATTCTCAGTTCATGCTTGTTAGTATCCCTAGGAAGCTAACGCGAGGGAACTAATGCAGGAATTTTGAGATGGGATTTTAACCCGAATAATTGTGTGGATTTATCGAACCAACTAACAAGCATGAACTGAGAATGAGCATTTATGAATATTTGCAATAATATATTTACATCGCATCCTTCTGTTCCTTCTGGTCCTCCTATGTAAGCAGCCTTGTCTCCCTCAGACTAAGGTTTTCCATGTCATGACATGTAAAATCACCATGTAATAGCTCTGCCATGACTTTTAAATAATTGGGGCTCCATGACCCAGGATATGGGCCACCTTTACACCTCAATCATTAGTCGTCTCAGACCACTCCATGCATACATAACCTACCTGCTTGCTCGGCATAAGGCCGGGCATGGAGCCCTATTGTGGGTTGACCTAGTTTGTGTACCCCTGGAAATCTGTAAAACTCTCAGACATAATTCTCATTTTGTACAAATGACAATTACACCCTTTGCAGATTCATCAACTCAATTAATCCAGATTTCAACACCTACCTTTCCGTAAATACACCTCGTAATATGGCAGACACATTCTGCAGAATTCATTATTCCGATCCAACTTCATTAATTGGTAACACATGTCTGGGGTCAGTCTTCTGGGGGAACATAGGAGAACACAACTTGTTGCACAGAAACAGATAGTGAAGCATCTACTCGGATCACTCCCTTTCAGATCTCTATGAGATCCAGGTTTCCACAAGGAGATTAGCTTAAGGGTTGCTTCTTTTTCTTCGTGTACAGAGGCCCAACTCATGTTTGCTTCAAGTGGAGTGACACAGGTGTACTGAGTCACAAGGGAGGACTTGTTCAATGTATGCTCATAGAAATGTCTTTACATTTTATGTATTGGCTCCTTGTCTATGTGCCTCACTGCAGACGTAATGTCCCAGTTTACCTTCTGCATCCTGCATGACCGAGAGGTGAACTTGATTGATCTGTATCTCTCACTTTCTACAATTGTCATGTAATTTGCTTATGTCTGCATAACCACTCACTGTGCATGCACACTGCTTGTAAAGCACAGCAGAGCTGTCAACTGCAGACAATTGCCTTAGGGTTTCATTCACTTTATTCCCATTACCTATCCTACTATAGCGCTGCGTCCCATACCAGGCAGCTCAGTCCCACGAACAATTTGGAACCATTGTGACATAGCATCTACTATTTCAATACACTGTACACCACTTCTCTATCCACTCTTCTGCTTCCAATGTCGCTATACTAGGCATTGCTACTATTCTAAACAGCCTCTTAAACTATAGTTAATTCTGCAGGCATTGCTCTTTTCTTTTCTCTCGTCTTTTCAGACTACTATCTGCTGAAGGGTCACCCTACCTACAGCGCTTCATTGCCATAACAAATGACGGGAGGCTATATACAAATATAAGACAACATAACATCATAGAGTAAAGAGTGCGATGAAGAAGACAAGCACTCAGAGTAATGTAGATTAACAGTAATTCATCAGTTATTACTTCCTTTTCTGTCTTCCTCCCAACAGCCCTAAATATCATATGGTAAGGACTGTAACAAGGAAGACTTGGACTTGGTTAGATTTTATTTGTTTGGGTTGTGGTAATAAACCTTGTTTTAATAATAGGCAATTTGGATACAATTATATTCTTTTATTGTTGGTGTATCGCTCCAATGTTCATAATGTATATCACAACTCCCTACACCGCTGTTAGTGGTTAGCCTGACTCTTCATTCTCACCACCGATTACAAACGGTGGCACATTGAGCTCCTGCTTCGAGTTTAAATCAAGGAAAGAGTTGCTCTGTTGTCAGGGAATAAAGGTACACACCATAGTGGACCATTGCACAGTGCCATACACCTACAATGCAGCAGCCCCAACTTCCAGAACAACTTAACTCAATACCAACCTGTGATGAATCAACTTCCGGGGCACCGGTGGTCCAGTGATGAATATCGGTTTCTAAACCATCAATCAGCCCAAAGGTATTGGAACAGATTGGAAAGACAAGCAAATTATATACCTCCTTGTCCAATTTTGGTAACATGGACGGAACTGCAGGCTTATCTCTGCAAGGTCGTGGATTGTTGGTTAGTTGCAACACAGAAGAAATACAATTATTACCCAATGATAAAAGGCACTGTCCAGTCAAGGTTGTATAAAAATATCTACTTTATTATTATTCAACAGACAGTTCTAGCACACTACAAAATACAACCCACTGTGTTTTGGAATGCAGAGGACAGGCAGTTTCAAGAAGGAAAAGGGCTGCACTCTGGCTACTGACAGGAGGGTAGTCGGTAAAGTAATTAATCACAATAGTTCAAGGATACTTGGTTACAGCAAAAAGGAAGTAATGGTTTATAAAATGTCACTGGGGGACTTTAGAGAAGGACCATGGGGCCAGAACCACAGTGTACCTTGTGCTTGTAGAAGTTCTTTTTTCTCAGTGTAGAGTCGGTTTCAGGGCTCTTTGCAGCTTCTGCCACATTGTTCAAGATGGGAGACAGCTGCGCGTATCAGGCACCAGGCAGTTCGGTGAGTGAAGCTGGATGGACAGCTGCAACACTGGTCAAGGCATCTCAGGCAGTTTTAGTGGCGGCAGCGTAACAGCAGTCAGCGGTGCAGTCGGTTGCAGTTCGAGGAGCTCAACAGGCTCGAGAAAATGTCCATTGCGGCGGATGACAGTAGATGCTTGTCAATGCACTCCTCCTAGTTTCTTCACTGGGCTCGTGGTGTCCCTTACGGCGGACGGCCCAAAGCTGAGGAGAGTTTTGCAGCAGCTGCCTTGTCCTTGGTTTGTTTAAGAGACTCTCTTGCACTTCCCACCTAGGAAGCTTGCTGCAGAGCCTAGCAGGGCACACTGTGTGCTGACTGGATACAGGTTCTGGAGCTGCTGGAGGGTCCTCTGGATTCATTATCTCCCTCTGTTCCCTGGGAGATTTTTAGGGAAGGGATCTTGCTTCCCTCTTTGAGGTCCTGGCCTTCCTTCACTTCCGGAAGCTGTAAGGCAGACTGTACCTTCAGCCAGGGTCCAATGATGAGTTCTTCTTGCTACTCCTTGCAACGTCTTCAGGTGATCTGCCCAAAAAAGGTGCTCAGCCCTCTTTTAATGCCAAATGGGACCCAGTGATTGATGTAGGCTAATCCTACTTTATTGAACCAACCTCCCGCCAACAATCTCCTGTATGTGTGAGGTCATAACTAGAGTGCTTTGCAACAGAAAAGGTAAAGGGGTGAAAACATGTAATTCTAATTCCCACCCATCTTCCTGTCTGTTGTGGATCAAAGGGTCTCTCTGATCAATTGAGCTCTCCGTGGTTCCTAATTAAAGCAGCAGGTGTCCCTTGAAGCTACAGCGAGACCAGCCTTTCTGGTGCCATTAATCCACATACTCATACCTTCGAAATGGGGTCTCCCTCCGGGGATGACTACTGTAATACATGTAGTCCAGACATGCAATATCATTGTCAATCGATACTAAGGGCGGGAGCTGGCTTTACGTTGATACAGTGCATCTGAAAGGTTGGGTTTCCTGTCTCCTTTGTTAGCCTCTGCAGCCAGGCCCCATGTGGGCCTGTTTGAAGTGCACTCAATTAGTATGTAATTTATGTTCATTGCTGCCACCATCTACAGGCCTAAACAAAAGGACATGGCGGATCCATGGAGCCTGTGTTAGTTAATTAGGCTGGCCATGGCAGGTTGAAGGTTTGGCCCTTCCGCTTCAGAGATGACGTGATGTACTCTTTGCTGTCATATCCCAACTAAATATGAAAGGGGGTATGTCGTGTGGTGAGCATAGGGAAATGTGTGCGCATTTGCACCTCACATTTTCCGGAAGTTGATCTACCATCATTCCATTTCATATACACATTTTTAAAAACCCAGGCAAGTGCACACCCACTGTGCGGATGGTCGAAAGCCTCACATGCCCCCCAGCCTCAACATGTGAACCACCACCCTACTGAGGTTGTGGTTCATCAGCAAGGCAAAGGTACCGACTGAGGCCATCTGCATTTCCATGCTGGGAGCCTGGCTTTTGTTGGATGTCCATATCTAATCCCTGTAGGGATATGGCCCAACGCAAAAGCTTAGGGTTCTCCCCTTGCATCGAAGAGACCTGTGGTCTTTCTGGATCATAAAGTGCAACCCAAAGGTGAAGGGTTTCAGCTCTTTACAGCCCACACTCCCACATAAACCTCTTTTTCAATGACGGCTGTGAGAAACCTCAGGGTATTCTCACTCCTACTCCCCTTGGATCCAGGGAAAGGCCATTGCTCTTGGATCCTGACCCCGGGGGCCGGCGAAGCAAGGGATGATCACCTGGATGGAGGGTCCTTGAGGATTGGGAGTGGAGGTGCCCTTGGGTGACACATGGTATCCTCCTTTCCCTACTGACAACCAATATAACTCTCCCCCGACCTTTATGGGTTATTGTAAGTCAACTCTCCCCCTGTTTACTCATGTGACACTTGAAAGTACTGAGACGATTAAGAGGCGGCTGAGAGTGATGAACACTATACCCTTTTACCACTCTGGTACTGGGACGAAGAAGATGCTTGTAAAGTGTTGTGGGGGTCAGGCATGTCCTCTTAACCATAGTTAGGCAAATTTAAATGAAGCCCACCAGCAACCTGTTGGTGGGTTGCAGGTGTATAAAAGGAAGAGAAGAAAGCAACACACTGAGAAGGGGCAGCTGAAGGAGAAACAGGAGAAGCAGCAGGAAACCGTGTTCACAGAGAGGGGAACCGTGGAAGGAAACTGCTGTGCGCCGGCCCGTCATGTACAAGACGCTGAAATGGTGGAGACTGCAGGCAGAGAGTGTCCCAGGCAGCGTGGCATGGCAGGTGGGGCTCCGTGTAGTGGACTAAGGGCTGAGAGGGAGTCATGTGGAGAGTCTATCCCTTTTCCGTACAGCAGAGATGCTCGTTCCCTTGTGTGAATCAAATGACACAGGAGTGTCTGAGGGACAGGATTTGGACCTCTTGAAGCAGGAGCCAAAGACTGTGTATCACGCACTGCTGGAAGAGCTGTCAAAGTGATCAGAATTTTACAATTAAGCAGAACTAACGTTTGTTGCATCCGGAACGGCAGGCTTATCTCTGAAAGGTTGTGGATCGTTGGTTAGTTGTAACACAGGGAAAATACAATTATTACCCAATGGTAAAATGGACTGTCCAGTCAAGGTTGTATACAAACATCTACTTTATTATTATCACAACAGTCAGTTCTACCACACTAGGAAATACAACCCACCCTGTAAAGGAATGCAGAGGACATACAGTTTCAAAGAAGGAAAAGGGATGCACTTTGGATACTGACAGGAGGGTAGTCGGTATAGTAATTAATCACAATTGTTGAAGGATACCTGGTTTTAACACAAAGTGAGAAATGGGTCAAAATGTCACAAGGGGCCTTCGGAAAAGGACCAGGGGGGACAGAACCACAATATACCTTGTGCGTGTAGAAATTCTTGGTACTCGACAGTGTAGAGTCAGTTTCAGGGCGCTTTGCAGCTTCTGTGACAGAGTTCAAGAAGGGAGACAGCTGCGGGTATCAGGTGGCAGGCAGTTCGGCGAGCAAAGCTGGACGGATGGCTGCAGGCTGGCCTAGATGGCGGCTTAGGGTCAGGAATCATTGTATCAGTGCTGGTCGCCGGTTCTGAAGCACTGGCCAAGGCGTCTCAGACGGCTTTAGCAACTGCAGCGTAACAACAGTCACCAGTTCAGTCGGTTGCAGCTTGAGGGGCTCGACTGGCTTGAAAATGTGCTTTAAGGCAGATGTTGATAGATGCTTGTTGATGCACTCCTCCTACCTTCTTCACTGGGCTTGTTTCGTTCTTTAATGCAGATAGCCCAAAGCTGAGGAGAGGGTTGCAGGTATTTGCCTTGTCCTCGGTTTGGCTCAGAGACTCTCTGGCACTTCCCACCTAGGAAGCTTACTGCAGAGCTTAGCAGGGCACGCTGTGTGTGAGCTGGGTACCGGTTCTGGAGCTGCTGGAGGGTTTTCTGGATTCAGTATCTCCCTCTGTTCCCTTGGAGACGTTTAGGGGAGGGATCTTGCTTCCCTCTTGGAGGTTCTGGCTTTTCTTCACTGGTGGAAGATGTAAGGCAGACTGTACCATGAGCCAGGGTCCAGTGATAAGTTCTTCCTGCTACTTCTTGCACATTTTTCAGTTTTTCTGCCCAAAAGAGGGGCTCAGCCCTCTTTTAAAGCCAAATGGGCCACAGTGATTGGTGTAGGGTAAGCCTATCTTAATGAACAATCCTTGGCCCCCACCAACAATCTCCTGTATGCATGAGGTCATAACCAGAGTGCTTTGCAACAGAAAAGGTAAAGGGGTGAAAACATGTAATACTAAGTCCCACCAATCTTTCTGTTTATTGTGGATCCAATGGTCTCTCTGATCTGATTAAAGCGACAGGTCTCCCTTGAAGCTGCAGCGAGACCAGACTTTTTGGCGCCATGTCAGCATTCTCGCTCCCTGGAAACCATGGAACAGATGGTGTGTACAACGCCATTAACCTGCCGGTCGTTTGCCTCTAGCAATTCCTGTTGCCAGGCTAGATGTTTTCCAACATGGCAGCATCTTCTTTCAATGATATCCTTGGCATTGCAACTGCGCATTGCAAGCCGCTCAACATCTTTGGGTAAATCGCTGTTTTCTTGGCAGGTTATTCCTTTACCGCTATCTGCTACCCTGTTTGTGTTTCATTGCTTTCCTTTAGTTTTGTCTAGCTTGCTGGGTCTCAGAGCATCTGTGCTCTCGGCACATTCACTCTCTCCTGAGCAACTGCAGAGCTTTTGCCCGTTTCTTGTTTCTCCTCTAATTCTCTTGTTTTGCTTGGCTGCCCGTTGACTTTCTTGGTGGCCTCTCTCATCTTGCCATGAGTTCTATGATTACTGTTCTGCTATTATTCAGCCTTGCTCGACCCGTCCTTCTTTAAGGATCCCAAACTCATATCATCTGCTGGAGTTCGAAGATAAGGGTTTTTTCTGCCATTGTGGCTTTTTCCCTATTTTTGGTTCTCACGGGCCAAGGCCTCTTGCCTTAGCTGTTTCTTGGCAGGCATAATGGCTTTCTCCTGAGATAGACCTTACCTCTTCAAGGACTGAAGATCTGCTAGGAAAAGAGGAACCAGCTCTCGCCCGAAGAATCCACTGACTCCGTACACAGCGGGGACTCAGGTGAGGAGGAATTTGGAAAAGATAACATGCCATCAATCCACATACTCATACCTTCTGAATGGGGTCTTACTGCGGGGATGACTACTGTAATACATGCAGACCCAGACATCACATTTCACTGTCTATTAACACATTGAATCTGAAAGGTTGTTGGGGTTTCCTGTCTTTGTTAGCCTCTGCAGCCAGGCCCCACGTGGGCCTTTTTGAAGTACACTCTTAGTATTTTAATTATGTTAATCGTTGCCACCATCTACAGGTCTAAACAAAGTGACAGGGCTGATCCATGGAGCGTTTCTTAGTTAATTAGGCTGGCTATGGCACGTTGAAGGTTTGGCTCTCCTTCTGAGATGACATGGTTTACTCCTCACGGTCATATCTCAACTTAATGTGACAGGGGCACTGCGCCTGTAGGCTGTGTCCAACCAGAGTACACGGGTCTATGTGTATGTCGTGTAGTGAGCATAGGAAAATGCGTGCAGATTACAGATTAGCCCCACACATTTTCAGGGGTTAATCTACCATCATTCAATTTCATATAACATTTTAAAAAACTCAGGCCAGCGCACACCCACTGTGCGGATGGTCGAATTCCTCATACAACCTCTCCCCCATCCACACATTCTCAAGTATACATAGTAGGCACTACTGACTACTTTCATTACCTGCAACATATCTTTCAGTTATGTTTATGGTTTCTTGAAGATGTAGGAGCAAGTGAACTTCCCACATATATCAAATGTAGTAAATTGATTTCACCAAGATAATAGAATTTGGGGAAATTAGTAAACTGGAATTTGAGATCAAGGTTCCTTGTGTTCCAGTTTGCAATTAGTCCGCAAGTGACATTTTCCTTCCATCCCATCACATTCCAGCTTTAGAGTTAGACCTACGTAAAGAGGTGGGGAATCTAGAGAATTCACTAGTAAAGCCGACCCATAACTGATCCATGGGTTCTGGCTTCACTCTAAGAGTCAAACATGAGCTGACATGGCAAAATACCTATACAAAGGTGTTTTGTTTGTAAACTTCAGACCTGCTTATGCGTGTGACTGTGTTGACAGAATGTTTATCAGGTTACTGTCTAGTTGCATTGTCAGGGATATTTATAGTTGTTTAATTGCCTTAAGATATCCCATAGGCGCGAGTGTGTAAGTGAGAAGAAAGTGTAGACACAGTTTGGCACAGGTTCCTGTTGGATTGTAGTCGCGCCTGCTTCCCTTTGCTACCTGGGATGTCATTACACTTATCTGCCATCGACTTTCTTGGTCTGCCTGGAAGCTTGGCGCTCAGCTGGCTATGCCTACAACCTTCCATAAAATCTTGCTGCATGTGTGAATGCGTAAGTGAGGAGAAAGTGTAGACACATTTTGGCAGTTTGACTAGTTGGTGAGTACAGGGCTCTGCTCTCCTCCTATCTTACATTTTCTTATTAATCCTGTGACTATGACCCTGTTGCATTGAGCATCTTGTCTCACTCCAGCTATGTTAGTGCTCCCAACCTTTTATTTTTACACTAGAAGCAATTTTTTTCCTCCAAGACTGACGCTGAAGCATCGCGCCTCTGTCCCTGTCTCGTATCGCCCAATTGAGCGAGTGGCTTTTTCTTTGTTGGGTGCCATGACGGACTGTGTGCTCTCGAACACCACATTGGAAGAGGCTCTTCAACCTTGTGCACTGGAAGGCTCCACCTGTGGTCCTTCTGACATTCAAGCTAAAAACACTCAACATATTAAGTGCGCCTGCCCCCAACGCTCTCTCAAATTGCCTAAAGGCGTACCATCGGATTCTAAAATGATTGCTTTCTACTCTGCCTGAAAAAAGGAATGTGATGATATTGCTGTTTCTAGCCGAGCATTGACAGGGGATTCAATTCACAAACTTTCTACTCCTTTCCAGTGCTTGGGCTATGTGACTATTGAAAAAGTGGTTAGGGTGCTTACCATGACTCCGGTGATGACGCGCGCCGATACCTCTATTGTCTCGCCACAAATTTTATCTGCTGGAAACAACAACTCACCCAAGGTCGAGTGTCCTGGGTCCCTCCTGTCCTTACTTGGCGATAATCTTCTCTCCGCTCAGAATGTGGGGGAAACTGTGTGTAAAACAAAGTAGATGTGGATTATCGCATTCGAGGTCTGTGCGCTAGTATTCACTGTTGGTGTTGATACTGGAGAAATTGAAGTGTGAGCTGCACTACCACCTACGCCAGCCAGTCCACCCTGGCTGGTACCAGAAAATATGTACAAGAGGGGAGTTGAGGTGGAGATGCGCTGAACACCATATGAATAAGGAGCACTAATTATAAAATTGATGCTTTAATTGTTGTAGAAACAGCCGACACGTGTTTCGACACGCAGGTCGTTTTCAAGGCACAAGAACACAGAGTATATCGAAGAAATCATTTTTTTTTTTTTTATTTTTTTTTTTATAAAATTGATGCTTTAATTGTTGTAGAAACAGCCGACACGTGTTTCGACACGCAGGTCGTTTTCAAGGCTGAGTAGTCACATACAACATTTGATTTATCATATTATTCATGACAGAAAAGAGGATACAAAAAATTGTAACAATCACATTGAATTTGAAAAAAGTAAATACAGACCATATCACATAAAGTTAAAAAATAGTAGTGACATATAGCAAAAAAGATAGTGACATATAGCAAATATCATAATATTATATGAATAAGAATCATTGGCATACCGTAAACCATGGTTGGAGGGTGGAGTAAACAGAAGCAAACGGTAGTTGAAAATAATGAAACAAAAACAGAAAATATACAGTAAGAAACAAGCTTAAACATTTGAGGAATACATCCTTCCTTAAATGGAAGAACAAAAGAAACACATAAAAAGGGGGATTTCCTTGACCTATGCGCTACAATACCGGAGCCCTCAATCAAGCATGGTGTGCACACTTCACCCATGCAAATAATGAAATTGTGAACTGATCGGCACCAAAAGTTAATGGACACACGTTAAGTAGAAACCAATAGCTAATGCAAAAGATACAAGATCAAAGTAATAAATTGAGCTTACCACAAGAACACAGAGTATATCGAAGAAATCAATAAATGGGAAATCCCTGTGTAGAACAAGCATGAATGTCAGTTGGACAACTCAAAACAAAGGATTGCTGATAATTTTAAGAAAATACAAGATATAACCCAAAATATTCGAGTCTACATACCACAAGAAGCAGCGCGTTATAAGTATTACGCTGGTGTCAAGTCCAAGCCGTGATGGCCGTAACCAATATATAACCTGAAAACCAATCAGTAGAATATCTAAGTACTTCAGCCAGATAGTATGGAATCAAATCACTGACTATTCAGCAGCAAAAGATCAAACTCACTCGTTGGATCGAGCAGTCACAGTTACAGAGGAATTCCCCAGAGCAGTCATCTGTACCAAACATTGGAAAAAGATAAAGAAAAGGCAACCGACGTCACAGCGGTGACGTAGGTTGCGTCGCATGCATCTGGCGTCGCGTGAGTGACGTCAGATGTAAACAAACAGTAAAAGTGAAAATAAAAATAGGACTAAGCCGTCAAGTAGGGATAGTATAGAGAAAACTACTAATATGTGGCCGGTAACCAAATACTAATTAAAAAAGAGAAGGAAATAGTAGAAAAGAAGCAGCAGACGTCACAGCGGTGACGTCCGTTGCGTAGAACGCTGTTAGCGTCGCCCTGATGACGTAAGTATATTCAAACAACCTATTCCAATGGTAGGGCATATCAAATATTTAAATTGAAATGGAAAAACATTTTTTATTAAAACTAAGGGTGCCAGTGCACACGAGCATGATGTAGCGGCTCCGGCAAAGTGCGTCTCCATGTCCTATTCAAAAAAACATACAATCCATTTTGATTCATTAATCAGAATTATTATAGAAATACAGACATCTCGTGGTCTGTGTTGAGACCCCGTGTGGTACAACGAAATAAGCAAATAATTTTCGCCTCCATTTGGCGCAATTTCAGCTCAAGGTTGCCACCCCTTTTCCCCTTATGAGCCTTCATCAGACCAATAAAGCGCAAGTCAGCAATGTCATCTAGCTGATGTTCCAATTGCCAATGAACGGCCAAGGGTGACTTTGGTTCAAGCATTTTAAGGCTAGACAAGTGTTCCCGGATTCGGATACGGAGTTGACGAATGGTGCTACCCCATACAATTTCTCACAGGTACAAATGATAGCATAGACCACATGAGTAGTCTTGCAATTAATAAAATCACGTATTTGAATTTGAGTTCCAAAATGGTCACAAAAGGTTTTGCATTTAGCAACAGCCCAAGGGCATTGGTTACAATTACCACATTTATGAAAACCCCCCGATTGTTTTAACCACATAGAAGAACTTGGTTGGTTATCAAAAAATGAAGGACTCACAATACTTTTGATCGTAGGTGATCTTGTAAAGGTAAATTTGGGCTTTGGAGTCAAGAATGGTTGTAAATCTTTGTCAAGTCTTAGAATATGCCAATGCTTTGCAACCATTTTATATAGCAATGAAGAATCATTCGTGAATGGAGTGATTAGTGAGATATGTGAGGGATGCTCTTTTGACCTAGTCACATTAGTCAGGAGGTCACGTTGATGAGTTTGGGTGAATTTGGAGTAAGCCTTGTAAATAACTGAACTCTTATACCCTCGATTGAGGAAGCGTTGATTAAGGATATTGCATTCTCTTTTATAGTCACTGGATAGGGTACAATTACGTCTGGCTCTATGAAATTCTCCCGTTGGGATGTTATCAATGATAGCACGTTGGTGATTGCTCTGTGCAGCCAAAATTGAATTCACTTCAGTAGGTTTTCTAAAAGTATTGGTAAGTACAGTGTTTCCTACAACAAAGATATGTAAATCCAAGAAGTCAATTTCACATGAGTTCAAAAGACCAATAAGGCGAATTCCAAACCTATTGGTGTTGGCATGACCTAGAAAAGTAGTGAAAGAGTCTTCAGACCCTTTCCAAATTAGAAAAATATCGTCAATGTAACGACGCCACATCACAATATTTGACACAAATTGCACTTGATTGAGGATATGCGTTTCTTCATAGAAAGACATAAAAAGGTTAGCCAAGGAGGGTGCAAACTTGGCCCCCATGGCAACCCCCCTCACCTGCAGATAGAATTGGTCATTGAAAATAAACATATTGTTCCCGAGTACAAATTGTAAGAATTGCTTCAACATAGATACATGGTCAGAATAGGATGCTGAGGTGTTCCTAAACACATAGTCAATTGTCTGTAGTGCTAAATCATGATTGATATTAGTATAGAGTGCAACTACATCAATTGTTGCCAACAGATAATCTGGTTCCCAAATAATATCTTGCAAGGACTGTAAAATGTGGGCACTATCACGTATGTAGGATGGCATTTGTATAACAAAAGGTTTAAGTGCCTCATCCAGATATTTCGAGAGGCCTTCAGTGGCCCAATTGATACCACTCATGATGGGCCGGACCTCAGGTAAGGTCTCAAAAGGTTTATGTATCTTCGGCAGAAAGTACATGGTCGGTATGGTAGGATTAGTGTTGGACAAAAAATGTTTCTCATCATCAGTAAGAAAACCTCTTTGATACCAGATGTCAATTAATTCTAGGAGACCAGTTATCACACGTTTGACAGGGTTGGAGTCAAGAGTTTCATAGCAACCAGGGGTATGCAAATGTTTGCAACCCATAGTTATGTAGTCAAAAGTATTAAGTATAACAATATTGCCCCCTTTATCGGCCTCCTTGATAACAATTGAAGGGTCTTTGGCCAAGTTTTGCAGTGCTTTCCTTTGCTTAGTAGTAAGATTACTTATTTTGTTTTTATGTGAGACAACTAGTTTGTCCAAATATGAATGGATGTCTTGTGTGAGTGCTTGGTTGAAGGTTTCAATGACATTATCTGCAGGCAGTTGAGGTGTAAATTTAGACTTCGATTTCAATTCTTTGAGAACTGTGTGTATGTTACATTACTGCCAAATATTTTACAACGCTACTTTGACTGAAGAAAACCTCTCTTCTGTCCCTTTTGGGCTTGATCCTGTCCTGGATTTTACGCTCGCATTTCACGAGCCTGAGGATAGCCTTGTTCTTCTTGGTCCTGAACCATCTTTGAACTTCCCGCTAGCATTTTGCAAGTCACCTTAAAATTCCCATTCTGGTGACTCGCCTCCTGTTTCCGTGCACAGAAACAACAGCTTTTCCTCACCAACATCTGTTTGCTCAACTGACTTTACTGATCTAGCTGATGCAAGTAGCTCTTCGGCGGTATCATCATCATCATTAACTTTATCCGGAAAATACAAAAAATGACATACACAATTTACATTGATAACCAAATTATTCTTAATGTCATGAAACCATTATACACAAAGTATACATACAATTATAAAACCAATGTCGACTTGTGTAAATCCGATAGATAATATCGCACATCCACGACACACATCCTTACCCATCCTAATACTCTTGCAAACTAGTGACTTTTCTAACTTCTAACATTATCTTGTCAAATACAGATCTCAAGAAATTTGAAACTGCTAACAGAAACATGCTTTGTGCAACATTTCAGGGCTGTGTGCAATATTTCAGGCCTCAGATAGCTGACGGGATTGAGAGCTGGTCTAGGTGACTCCAAACCGGGGTGAGCCAACGCAGCCTTGCCTGGCAATGAGCCCGGCAGAAAAAGAAAAGATGCACCTGATCCTCACTCCCCTTACCGCAAAGAGGGCATAAGTTTGAGGACCCATTCTTCCACTTGGCAGACTGGTTAGCCAACAGGAGTGTGCCTAATCAAAACTTTGCAAACCAGCTTTTTAATTTCACTGGCATTTGGAGATCCAGATATACCTCCGAACCCCAGACGTCCCTAAGCTGCAAATAAGCCCTAGCTTTTTTCCCCATTAGGCAATTATCGATCATCATACCCCACGCCCACTCTCTAAATGCATTCTTAACCACCACTTTGTAACCACTGCCTAACCTTGTGGGATCACTCCATCGATCCCCCAGCCCAATGTTAAAAAGCATGGTTCTTATATGCCTAAACCAAGTGTCAGTCTAGAAATCTAATTTGAGACCGCAAACGTATTTTGGTGGCCGTGGGCCAACCGTCTCATGCACGATACGACAGAATATAGGTTTTCGAGTTTTCCAATGAACGACCATTTTGATGTAACAAGAATCACCATTTTGTTTCCTAACCATTGCCCATTGCTTTCTGTTCCTATTGCTTCGCAGTATATTTTCCGCTTACACTGCTCGACTGTGGAACATTGTTGTCTGAATATGAAAAGGACAAGGCACAGGGCCGAGAGGATAACAAGAGTTTCGCTGAAACACAAACGTAGGCAGCTCCAGGAAGAATGCCCAGCTCCCTCCTTAATTTAGCCTTGAAGCAGAGCCACAGGGCATTTAATCATTTCACAGCTGCCAGCCAGTCTCGTTATATGGCAGAATATGTTAGAATAATACAGCTAAAGGCTTGAATTTTGCTTTTCTAACGGCCCCCCCTTTGCTGAGCCCGCTAAGAGCATGTCTGCTCCCAGGACACGAATAGCACCTGATAGATAGCAAGGTCTGGAATGCAACTCCCTCTGTATGTAGTTCGCTTCCAAGAACAGAAGCGCCATGTTCTATTCAAGAACCGAAAGATGCCTACGCACTCACAAATTGCAAATTGTTACTAGAATAGATGTTTGAAGGTGTCATAGTGGTCGGAGATGTCCATCATCACACCAAATTCAAAGAAACCCAATGAAGAGGGGTGTTATACATGTCATAGCTGATTGTTTGATATGCATTTTGTATATATGTAACTGATGTACGTAGTTCACTCTCTTGCGTCCCTCGAGGTCTAGAGATACACGTCGCGGGGCGTGAGACCAAGTTAGCCAACTGAGACTTTTGCTTTGCAATAAAACCCTAGCTTTGGGAATACAACCTTGTGTCTGGCGTCTCTATCGTGTGTGGTGACCCGCCTTGTTTCCATAGACGTCAGGGTCCCCAGGGGCCCCTTTCAAGATGGTGCCCGAATAGGGACCCTCCCCCACTTGTTCCTTCACGTAACGTTGTAATTGAGAAAGGCAGAGAACTGCGAGGACGGGACGATCGAGCCAGGATCAAGAGGTGTTCGGGGTTCCCTGTAAAAGTGATGAGAGACTCCTTTACAGATCTGCACACATCTGATCCCTGATCAACGTGCCTGGCTAGAGAACAAGGAGGCGAGGGTCCCGAAACGAGGCGGAAGCCAAGAAACGCAGACACAACGTCCTTTGGTGCGTCAGTATACAGACAACTTCATTTATCAGGTGAGTCATTCATTCCCCGATTCAAAGCATCCTAATAATGGTTGAGAGTTGACTTTGCAAAATCAAACGCCCTAGGTAAGGTTGATTAACCAAGGGGAAGGTTGAAACATGCCTGGGGTATTGTCCACCTTAGCAGGGTTTTTCCGCTGTGGTAGACAATCTTTGGAAAATGGCCAAATTGTACCACCTGGGGGAATGCCGGAGTATGAGATGTATGTGAAGTATGGAGTGGGTGCGATAATATTCTGTGAGACTTGGCATAGGCAAACCAGAAAGCAACAAGACCATTAGTGGCCGATTAATGGTAGTTTTGAAATGGCGAGGATAGATAACTTGGAAAGGGTGTTGATAAGAAAGAAAGCGCGTCCTGCAGCATTTGAAACTATTAAAGACTGGAGAAAGGAAGCAATGCTCCGATTTAAAAGCAGAGCAAAGCATGCGCGCAGGCATAAATCAAAAGGTGAGGTAGCGGAAGAAAAAGAAGAGGAGGAGTGGACTGAGAGTCTAAGAAGGGCAGGCAGGCGTGACCAGTTGAATATAGAAAAGATATACCGACAACGAGAATTACACATAGCAGATGAATTGATAGAAAATATATTGACCCATACAAAACAAGGCCCAAGATCAGAAGTAAGACCAGATACGTCAGTAGCTATTGCCCAGATCCCACCCGTAGCTCAAGCTCGCCCTCCGGTAGCTCAAGCCCTCCCACAGCCACAGACCACGTGCGTAACACTTCCTACTAGCCAACCAGGCCCACAACCGACACTCGCTGTTCCCATTGTCCCATCCGCACCTCCTGCCTTAGACACAGACTCAGTACCGTCCGTTCCTCCCGGGGTTGAAGTTGAAACCACGGGGGCAAGAGGCAGGACTGACCAACGGGAGTGCACGAGGGTAACCCGCAGCGCAATCAGCAAAGAAAGGAAGGTGGAATTGCAGCAACAGGCAGAGATGTATATAGACGGGAATGATGGGACGGCAACATTGGCTTCGATATATGACTTTCGCAGAAGCAACGAAAGACAGGTAGTGTTGGAATGCATGGGTGAATATTTGGTGGAGAGATGGAAACAGCTAATTGGGAAATTAGCACCGCAGTGATTGTTAGATTTGAATGCATTAGCACGCTGTAGGGAGAGGGATGAAGAAGTGAGAGAACATGTGTATAGACTTCTTGAGTTTAGAGATGAATTAGATAATGATTATGTCGAAATTTTTACTGCACCTGCCAAAATGTTTACTACACCTACGTACAGGAGTAGGGATATCGGGAGACCTGGGAAGGGGAAAAAGGGGTCGCATAATAAACGGCAGCAGTTACCATCGCCGGGGCAGAAGGAGATGGTGCACGAATTATCGTTGCTAAAACAGGTGGGGGCAGACTTGAAGGAATGTCTAATTAGAACACTGGTACTATTGCAGCAAGTAACAGGACATAATATAGGGCGAGGGAACGCACAAGTAAGGAGTAGTTTGAATATGCATGGGGGAACAGTGGGGCCGAATCAGTGTGTATATTGTAAAGAGGAAGGACATTGGCGAGTGCAATACCCGCATCTACAGAATAGAAATGGGTCTGGTCAGAGGAGACAGCATAGAGGACACCCAGAAGCGAATGGACCAAATAGGAATAGTGTGCAGCAGCATCATAATAATGGAGGTAATCAAAACCAAGGCCAAAACCAAAATGCCCCAAACCAGAGTCAGGGACAGCACAATCAACAATATGGAAATCAGAGTGGGGGAAATAGAGGGAAGAGTGGAAATGTTTTCGATACACAGCCAAACACGTATTACAGTAATAGTAATGATTACACATCGGACGATGTGTTATTTCCCCAATAGGACAGCCCAGGACAGGGGTCGCAACCAGTGTCTATTCCCGTGAATCAGAGAGGACCCTACATAGAAATGAGAGTCGGGAATGAGGAACACCGCTTTTTTGTAGATACAGGAGCACAGAAGTGTTCAATAGATCATCACTTGGTTCCGAATATACCACTGTCAGGGCAAAAGAATATTTCCGTAGGGTTCGCAGGTACACCAGTCATAAACCCAGTGTCCAAACCAGTCCCAGTTACCATACGACCATTTACCGAACAATGGGCCTCATTACACGGATGGCGGTAAGGGTTTACCGGTACTGGCATTTTACCGGTACCAGTAAATCCTTACCGCCTTACTACGAGGTCCCTTTGCGGGTTGGGGAATTTAATGCCCGCTTTTTGCAGGCGTTAAAAACCTACCCGCAAAGGGACCAGGGAGCTAATTACGGTACCGCAATTTGCTGTACCGTAATTAGCGCCTTCCCCATTCCCATAGAACCCTATGGGGCAAAAATGGGAATGGGGAAGGGCAATGGTGGAAGGGGGAATTACCGCGCCACCAACCTTGGAATAGGGCGGTAATTCCCCTTTCCACCAAGGCGGTGCCGGTACTTTACCGGCATGAACCATGGCGCTTCACCGCCATCCGTGTAATGAGGCCCATTGTCCTTTCCTTCTAACAGAAAATTGTGGAGAAAATTTGTTGGGATTAAATTTGTTGAAAAAACTAGGTTCTGTTATACATTGCACGACAGACGGAGTGCTTCTAACGATATGGCCACATGATGCCCCTGTGTCAGAATTCATGTCCGAAGCGTTACCAGGGGAACTAAGTAAAGTACCAACCTGTATATGGGCAATGCATGACAACGATGTGGGATGTTTAAAGATAGAGCCAGTAAAGATTATTTTAAAAGAAGGTGTTACCCTACCGTGAATACCCCAATACAAAATTTCGGTTGAAGGTGAGAAAGGATTGAAGAGAATTGTTACTGATTTGGTGAAATTAGGGGTAATAGAGGAAATCAGAGGCAGTACATGTAACAGCCCGATCCTTCCGGTTTATAAAAAAGGAGGTAATGAGGTACCATACCGTTTCATAATTGATCTACACGCATTGAATGAAGTAGTACATCCGCAATTTCCTCTAGTGCCAGACGTCACTACAATATTGACAATGATACCTGTTTCAGCAGAATATTTTAGTGTAATAGATTTGAAGAACGCATTCTTTACTATTCCAGTGGACAAGGACAGTAGATACTTGTTCCCGTTCACATTAGGAGGACGATCATTTACATTTACACAGATTCAGCAAGGTTATACGGAAAGTCCAAGTATTTACAGTAGAACATTAAAAGAACAGCTAGACATGCTGGAATTACACGTGGGTTGTGTACTTTTGCAATACATAGATGATTTATTGCTAGCTGCAGACACAGAGGAGATTTGTAAAGAAAGCACTGTATTACTACTGTCACACCTAGCGGCACATGGCCATAAAGCTAGTTTGAAGACATTTCAGTATAATCGAAAGGAGGTAGCTTATTTGGGCCACCTACTTTCGAAAGGAGGGAGAAGACTAATGCCAGAACGCATAGAAAGTATTTCTTGTACGCCTATTCCAAAGACACAAAAAGAAGTCAGAGCCATAATAGGCATGGCTTCATATTGCTGACAATGGATTGGTAATTTTGCGTTGATTGTGAAACCATTAGTGAATTTGACTAGAAAAGATGCGGTTATGTCTTTGCAGTGGGATGAGGAATGTCAGAGAACATTTGATGGATTGAAAACTGCATTATGCTCGGCTCCAGTTTTGGGTACGCCGAACTATAAGAACATTTTCAGACTATTTGTGTGTGAAAGTGAAGGATGTGCATTGGCGGTTTTGACACAGGAACAAGGTGGAAGAAATAGGCCGTGCGGCTATTTTTCTTCTGCACTGGACCCTGTAGCGCGCGCACTACCACAATGTTTGCGATCTGTCGCGGTGGCTGCTGCGTCAGTGAAACAAACGGAAGGGATGGTATTGGGACAACTTTAATTCTGATGGTGCCACATGCCATCAACGTTCTATTAAATAGGACACAGACGCAACACCTCACCTCTGCTAGATTGACAAGATATGAGATTATCTTGTTCGCGCCCCATATCCAAACTATGAGGTGTAGCGCTTTGAATCCTGCAGAATTAATGCCATTAACCTATAAAAGAAATTGGGAAGAATGAATCACCCCCCCACGATTGCTTAATGGCCACTGAGGAAGAAACCAAGAGGAGAGTTGATTTAAGTGATATTCCACAGAAAGAGCCGGATGGAGAGTTATTTTGTGACGGCTCATGTTTTAAATTACCAGATGGCACGACAACTGCCGCATACGCTATCACTACCCTAGAGAGTGTTGTAGAAAGAAAAAGAATCCCCTATAATTCAGCACAAGCCGTGGAAATAATAGCAGTAACCAGAGCCTGCGAGATTTCTGAAAATTTGAATGTGAATATATATACTGATAGTCAGTACACGTTTGGAGTGGTTCATAACTTTGGACGACTCTGGGCTCACAGAGGGTTTCTGACATCACATGGTGCCAGAATTCAACATGGCCCTTTGATTGTACGATTGCTCTCTGTACTCACGTTTCCAAAGCGCCTAGCAATAGTGAAATGCGAGGCACATAAAAAGTAACATGCAAAATAGGAGAGGGAAACGCGTTTGCAGACAGGATTGCGAAACAAACTGCCACTGATTTGAATACCATGATGATGACGGTTCAGACAGAGGAAGTACCCTGTATGATAGAAGATGGAGTTGCGACTGTCAAAGAAATGCAGGCCGAGGCTACGGCTGATGAAATACAGGGATGGGCAAAGGGATCTGCTGAGTTGGATTTGGAGGGTTGTTGGGTGGACAAGGGAACTAGAAACTGGATGGTGCCAAATTCATATGTGACCGCAATGGTCACAATGGCCCACAGCCCTACGCACATCTGTGCAAAGAAAATGATACAGCACCTTTCTACAGTATGGCAGAATATAATCATAAAAAAGAATGCAGAGAGGTTGGTGCAGAACTGTATCACGTGTTTACAACACAATGTAGGAAAGGGAACAGTGACACCAACAGGCAGTTTTGGCCCGCCCTCCATACCGTTTGAGTTAGTTCATTTTGATTTCATAGAGATGGAAAGGTGCCAAAACTTAAAATAAGTCTTGGTGGTAATCTGTGCATTCAGTAAGTGGGTGGAGGCATATCCTTGAAAAGACTGCACAGCGATGACTACGGCAAAAGTAATGTTGAAGGAGTATTTTTTCCAGATTTGGCTTGCCCCGTGTCCTATGGTCCGATAATGGACCACATTTTGTGGGAGCAGTGGTGTTACAGATATGTGCAGGTCTCCAGATTGATAAGAGATTCCATAGTTCAAAGCATCCGAGTTCTGCCAGTCTTTTGGAGAGGCACAACGGGATTCTTAAATCAAACATTAGCAAGATTTGTGTGGGAAGCAAGTTGAGTTGGGTGGAGGCATTACCAATAGCACTATTATGCATGCGTACGTCTGTACAGGCTAAAACTGGGCTCTCCCCATACGAGATCATAATGGGGAGGCCGGCAAATGTATGGTGCGCACCTCAGCCAAAACGATTCAGTGAGATAGAACATCCTGTGCTTAGTACTTATTGTGGCCTTTTAATGCAGAAATTGCGTTTGATTCATCAGCAGGTGCAGGAGGCATTACCCATGCGGTATACCGGTCCGGGGCACGCGCTGGAGCCAGGAGACTGGGTGCTGCTAAAAAACTTCGAAAGAAAGTCATCATTAGCACCCAGGTGGCGCGGGCCTTATCAAGTACTCTTAGCGACGCAGACGGCAATACGGGTGGATGGAAGGAAGTTGTGGATCCATGCCACCCATGCCAAAAAGATTCCAACTGCACTGAAAGTCTTGCCTGACACCGATGACCGGAAAGAGACAGCGGTCGCAGAAACGAAAGAAACTGTTGCCAGTGTGCAGCCACCTGATCTGCCAAAACGTGAAGTGAAACTCGAAACAAAGCCTGAGACGATTGCCAAAGAGGGGGAAGGGCAAAGAGTGCCCCAACGTTGCCCAGCAGAATCGACATCACCGAGAACCCATGTGAAATCTGCCTTGCAGATACCAGCAAAACCAAATTGTGCACCCCTTTGGCGCCCACCAGCACTTGCCAGCACGCCAAAGACCGAATCTGCATCATTGGCGCGGCGCACACCTGCAGAAGCGCCACAGGCTGACTTCAAGCCTGAATCTGAAAGTGCACCGGCACTGTTCACGGATCATACGATACCAGGAGCAAGGCGATACAACCTGCGGCCTCGGAAGACAAAGTGATCCGCATTCTTTTTCTTTTGGTGTTTATGTCAACCTCTGGTTCAGCTCATGGACGGAGAAGGAACCAGGGGTGTAGAGGAGAGAAGCATGAGAATTGTGCAAGTCGGACAATTCAAGACTCGCGGCTCCTCGGTGCGATCATAAAAGTACATGTGTCTGGAACCAGAGCGGACAAGCTGGGCGCACATGGTACTATGACAAGTGAGATAATTGATTAAAAGTACATGTGTCCGGAACCAGAGCGGACAAGCTGGGCGCACATGATACTGAGGCGATAACTGATCAAAGGTCCTCTGAGCAGTATAAGAAGGGACAAGTGATCTCGCCTAAAAAACAAATAATCGAATCCAGGCTAAAAAAGGACAGGCAAAACTGAACTGTGAGAATTCCATTGAACTTATAGACATCAGAGCAAGCGCAACGAAGAGAGATATCCACAACGAACTATGATAAGGAAGAAGAAAAACGCCGAGAAACATGCCGGGACCGGTTCCAGCCTCCTCCTGCACCACCACTGCTGAAAATGAGTCAGTTATAAAGACTATGGGCCTCATTCCGAGTACGGCGCTAACCAATGGCGCTATTAACGCCTTGGTTGACGCCGTGCCCGGACCGGCAGCGCCTTGGTGGATGGTGGAATTACCGCCCCATTCCAAGGTCGGCGGGGCGGTAATTCCCCATTCACCAAGGCTCTTCCCCATTCCCAAATGAGCCCCCATAGGGCTCAATGGGAATGGGGAAGATGCAAATAACGGTGACCGTTCATTACGGTCACCGTTATTAGCTTGGAGGCCCCTTTGCGCCCTCGACTTTAACATCTGCTCAAAGCAGGCGTTAAGGGCGAGGGCGCAAAGGGAACTCGGAGTATGGCGGTAAGGGATTACCGCCACCGGTCTCGTTACCGGTGGCCGCTATCCCTTACCGCCATACTCGGAATGAAGCCCTATAAGTTTAACGCATGGTAAAACAAATTGTATGCTGGCACTAACGATAATAATGTGCTTTATGAGCGTGGTAGAACCAATATCGAAAGCCCTAATATTATGGTGGCTAGAAACAAAACACCCATTAGAAATGTTTTTACCAATAATTAATATATCCACTACTGAAAGCCTGGTTCAGGTGATCACTTATACCCTATCCCCAATGGAAGAAAGACACAGGGAAGGTTTTGGGAATAATACATTATTATTAATCATGAACATGCCACATGCAATCCTGAAGAAAACAAACTGCTGGGTATGTGCCCATTTACCACAGCATGCCGGAAAAGGAATAGGGTGGTATGTGCAGCCATTACCATTAAGTTCTGCATGTAGTGCATCTTTAGGTGCAATGTTCTATGGGAAGTGGAATGAGAGTAATACGGGTCAATTAGACAGAACCAACATGAATGAGTTTGAGGAGATAATAATGAAGCCTGTGGGTTGTTCCATTTCCCATAAAGCACAAGTAATAGCCCCAGAGCCCACGAGGAAAAGCACACGAAAGATAACACGACAAAATAGACGAGATAGATTGTCCCCGCCAGAAAAAACATCTGTAATGACGTTTCGTGTAAGAACGGAAGGGAACAAAGATGTGATTCCCCCATTTTACACTGTGAATTATAGCCCAAGAACTGACCCTTTTTGCCTAAAAAAGAAAGGATCTTTCTCAGTCGGAACATATACTGGTTGTATGAATACAGTGGTACTAAAATGGGAAATAGAACCAGTATACGTAGGTGATCCAGTTTATTTTATATGTCGAGGGAAAGCATACCCTTGGTTGCCCAGAAACTGGGGAGGTACATGTTATCTCGGGCTATTGTTCCCAGGAGTATTCCTCTTAGAAACAGCAGCCATGGCCAGATTATCCAGAACTAGAGTCAAGAGGACTGACAAAGGTGTTTTAATAGCAACTGATGTAGCGAAATCATTCATTCCATTTTTAGGACAGATAGTGAACTCCTATAATATAAGGCAACTGTCCAGAATCCTAAAGGATACAATAAACACAACAACAGATATATTATTTAATATGACGTTGGAAGAAAGAGGAATCAGGTTAATGACGCTGCAAAATAGAATGGCTCTCGATGTAATCCTGGTTGTCCGTGGGGGAATTTGCAAAATAGTGGGATCAGCATGTTGCGTTTATGTCGATGACTATTCCCCCACGATCTTTGAAGCAATAAAGAAAATGCACGTTCTAAGCTCTGAACTCCCCACTGGAGAAGGGAGCTGGGGAATAGGATCTTGGTTTTGGGGAATACTAAGATCTTGGGGATGGAAGTTGATCTCAATATTAGTAGTGGTGTTCGGAATATTACTAACGTGCTGTTGTTGTATACATTGTTTACCCATAGTTTGTGCAGAGGTAACTGAGGGATGTACGGAAGGATGCATGCATATGATAACAAAGAAAAAACAACCTCATGATCGAACTAGCCCAGACCCAAATGAGATGACAGTAATGAAAGAGTTGATGGCAATAGATATTAATGAAGACAATGATGACCACGATAGCATGCAAGACTCAGACATAAGTACTTCAGATTCATCATCACTAGAGGAGGTTTCAATAAATAGATGAGACGATTGGCATACGGCCAAAGGAGTGTTTGTCAGTCTAGAAATCTAATTTGAGACCGCAAATGTATTTTGGTGGCCATGGGCCAACCGTCTCATGCACGATACGACAGAATATAGGTTTTCGAGTTTTCCAATGAACGACCATTTTGATGTAACAAGAATCGCCATTTTGTTTTCTAACCATTGCTCATTGCTTTCTGTTCCTATTGCTTCGCAGTATATTTTCCGCTTACACTGCTCGACTGTGGAACATTGTTGTCTGAATATGAAAAGGACAAGGCCACAGGGCCGAGAGGATAACAAGAGTTTCGCTGAAACACAAACGTAGGCAGCGCCAGGAAGAATGCCCGTCTCCCTCCTTATTGTAGCCTTGAAGCAGAGCCACAGGGCATTTAATCATTTCACAGCTGCCAGCCAGTCTCGTTATATGGTAGAATATGTTAGAATAATACCGCTAAAGGCTTGAATTATGCTTTTATAACGGCCCCCCTTTGCTGAGCCCGCTAAGAGCACGTCGACTCCCAGGACACGAATAGCACCTGATAGATAGCAAGGTCTGGAATGCAACTCCCTCTGTATGTAGTTCGCTTCCAAGAACAGAAGCGCCATGT
This sequence comes from Ambystoma mexicanum, assembly GCF_040938575.1. Classification (NCBI taxonomy): domain Eukaryota; kingdom Metazoa; phylum Chordata; class Amphibia; order Caudata; family Ambystomatidae; genus Ambystoma; species Ambystoma mexicanum. The sequence goes on from NC_090929.1 coordinate 459,903,189, forward strand.
TCTATTCAAGAACCGAAAGATGCCTACGCACTCACAATTTGCAAATTGTTACTAGAATAGATGTTTGAAAGTGTCATAGTGGTCGGAGATGTCCATCATCACACCAAGTTCAAAGAAACCCAATGAAGAGGGGTGTTATACATGTCATAGCTGATTGTTTGATATGCATTTTGTATATATGTAACTGATGTACGTAATTCACTCTCTTGCGTCCCTCGAGGTCTAGAGATACACGTCGCGGGGCGTGAGACTGAGTTGGCCAACTGAGACTTTTGCTTTGCAATAAAACCCTAGCTTTGGGAATACAACCTCGTGTCTGGCGTCTCTATCGTGTGTGGTGAACCGCCTTGTTTCCATAGACGTCAGGGTCCCCTAGGGGCCCCTTTCACAAGAAGCTTTCCTACCACTTGGTAACAGGGGTCAAGTCCTAAAAATGTAAGTGTGGGGACTCATCAACAAACTGAATGGGATGTGACGTCACCAGAAATTAGCATATCAAGGTGAAATATGCAAATTTTATTAAATTGGCTTCGCATAAGCACTCAAATTGCACAGGATGATTGGGATTTGCCTTTAATAAAATCAACACACACACACACAAAACCAAGTGAGGATATTTTCTTCTGATTGTGTTTTTGAAAATGTTAAAAGGTGTGCATATTTTAATCTCCAAGAACCAATACAAATGTTTTCGGTGTATCTTGCAGTACCAAAATGGGGCATTTCACCTTTAGTTGTTTGTTGTTTTTCATCAGGTTATATAGTGCAGTGGTGAAGTGACTGGCCGGCAAACCTGACGACTGAGGTTCGATACCAGAGGTCGGCTTTAATTCATAAATTCAAAGAGTAAATTCAATGTTTCTCAATTTAGCTGGTGGAACTGAGTCCACCCACTGAGAAAAGTGGGTGGACTCCATCCCCCTGCCTGTACCCTCGGCATGAGCCCTGCCTGGTAATTATAGCAGCTCCTCCAAACCTTACCTAAACAAAACTAAAGCTTATTGTTCCAGATCCGCAGCCAGTATAACACTGGATGGATCATAATAGCATATCGGATTTCAATGAGGCCAAACTTGCATGCCAATGGCCTGGACGGCGAATTAGGGGGTAAATCAAGCAATGATTTCAAGAATCTATTTTCCTTCTATCTGAATGGTGGTACAATCATTTGCACCCCATAGTTCGGCTCCATAGGTTACCCCTGAGATTGTCTGTACCTGGTAGATCTTAAGGAGTACAGAAAGAACCTCGCCATCAAGTCTTGTTACTAAATTTCTAATGAGGCCACATTGACGCAAGTGCAATAACGAACACTTTACTATCTGGTCCTTCCATTTTAGTTTGTTCAAGAAAATCAAACCCAAATACGTATACAAATTCACAGACTCCAGATGCTGGCCATTTAATATTTAACTGAAAATGTGCTCATACTCAGGCCTTTTTCCCAGTGCCGGCACACCACATAGTTTTAGTTTTGGAAAAGTTGATTCTAAGGCCTTTTGCGGTACATAACTTATTAAAAAAGTCCAATTGGTTCTGCCGGCCAACCAGGGTTTTTCACAGCAAAATTGCATCCTCCGCAAACAGCAATAGGCCCCATTAAGTTTGGGCGTCCCTTGCAGCTTCTAAAAATGCAGGGACTACGCTATTAATATATAATAAGGATAACAAAGGCGCCGCAACACACCCCTGCCTAACCCCAACATCAATCCATACTGGATGGGTTAACTCGACAGACGGCCCCCAATTTATCCGTGCCCAGTTTTGTGAATATAAAGATTTAATGCCATTAACCAAGGACGAGGGAATGCCTAGTTCCTCTAGAACGGACCATAAAGAATCCCTCGGTACTGTATCAAAGGCTGATTGTAGATCGGCAAACGCCAAATTCAAGCATTGTGAATTGAGAAGCGCTTATTTCTGGCATAAGCAGTCAAGCCTCATAGCCTGGTCTAATATGTAGATACCTGCTCTAAATCCCGCTTGCACATGGGAAATAATCGCTTCACTGGCAACCCAATTCTCCAAGTGGCGCAAAAGCACCCTGGAATAAAGTTTTGCCAATGTATCAATCAACAAAATCGACCTATAATTGCAAGGCGAGTACCGATCGCCTTTCTTATATAGTGGGATGATGAGTGCCTCCCTCCAACTGCTCGGGGGAAGGTTGCTAGAAAAAACACCATTCAAAAATGTTGTTAAAAAAAGTACCCATAACATAGGTTAACTTTTAAAAAGATAATTGGGAATGCAGGCCGGGCCACAGGCCTTTGCATTTTTTGCTTCATACAGCGCCTTGCCTACTTCTAGGGCTGTAATCGTATCAATCCTACCCTCATTGGGGGGAAAAAAGGATACCAGTGCCTGTCCCGTCTTCTCCCCACTGGCCAGCACAGACCTCCCTGCAGCATATAAGGCAGTAAAATGATCATGCGAGGCATCCAAGGTGATATTGCATACCACACCAGGCTACTCCGGTTTAAGATTTTTCTTCACCAAATGCCAAAACTCTTTAGAATCGTTTGACCCGGCAGCCCTACCAAGAACTCACCATATGCTTTTACCCTGTTCTCTCTTCTTTTCAACTAGAATGAGTTTATAGTCATGCCAACGTTTTTTAACCACCCCGAGAGAATAGCCAGCCCACACTTAAGCATGTTAACCAAGACAGTCTTGGCCGCCCGACATTCACGACCATACCAACCCACAGACTTTGCATTAGCCGACGCTTGAGGATGTCTTTCCTTGGTAACGAATGGGGACAGTCTCTCTATCAACATATGATAAAAGAGAATATTTCTCGACATAAGCCCCCAAGATTGGCAACAAACCCTCATAAATTCTTGCCTGAAAAACGGCTGTTGGTGAGTGTGGCCATCTATGGGAAATTTGGGACTGGGAAGGTGTGCTGACTGGTGGAGAGGAATGCCTACTTTGGCCACTTGTGTTGGAAGAGACCAAGCAAAGAACCACCAACGGATCATGGTCACTCTCGGCTCTCTCCAAAACCTTAAATGAGACCAACTCATCCCAGTGGGAAACAAGAGTAAGAATATAATCAATGAGGCTCCCTTTGGTCTGTGTGCGAAAGGTAATGTGTGCCAGAGAATCTTCCCAAAACCTCCCATTGCAGGCTCTCAGACCATGCGCGCATAACATCGACCAAACCTTGCCCGGTGTGCACCAACGGCTACTGGTTACCTCATAGTTCATCTTCCACGGCAAGATTCCACGTGGACTGGCTCGGTTCCTCGTAATGGAAGTTAAAATCTCCCAGCACAAATAACTGGCAGTTAGGGGAAGCGGTAGTGGGTAGGGCAAGCTTGTTCAAAGCCAGCTGCAAGCGCTTCATGGCACTCCGGTTTTGACTCACGTATACATTTAAGAAAAAGACAGTTGGGCCATTCCTGAAATTGCACACCACACAAGGCAGGTCAGGTGAGCCCACGCCCAGAACTTTACATGCTGCCTTAATGCTTGCATGAATCCAAATCAATAACCCTCCCTTAGGACGCCCTCTTGGGGATCTAACAGCTGGTGAGAAAAAGGCTAATTATTAGGCATGTGCACCTGGGCAAGTGACCACGTCTCCTGCAAACATATCACCTGTAGTTATTTATGCGTACCAATCAGGATCTAATACTTTATTGGGAAGCCCATTGATGTTCCACGATAAAACTGTAATGCTATCAACTACACTTGGGGCCCTAGGGCCACCCACTAAGGGCTTGTGCAGGGCCGGCACTTCCTCCAATGCTGTGCCAGCAGTAGAATCGCCAACTAATGCCAGTCAAGACTCAATACCATTAACTAAACCCTCCATAGGATCCCCCCGATAGATGGGGTTAGCCTCAAACTCCAAGTGGAGGGTTCACCCCCTGTGGAAACAGAGAAATTGATATGAGGCCGGGAAGCCTAAAAGGAAACACACCAACACAGGTTACAAAGGACATACAAAGCGCTTTATTTCAAAGTTACAAAGTTACCAAAAGTCAATTGACATATGGATAGCTATTCGGCCCTCAGACTAACAAAACGAACCATCAACATAGTTCGCCGTGGAAGTGTGAGAGACCGAACATCGGGATACTTGGGTTTTTATACCTTTTGTCCGGCATTGGCCAGCCCTCTCGCAAGTTAACCATTCTTGGAACCAAACCTAGGGTTCGTAGCCAGGTCAATCCCATAATTTATGCAATTTGATTAGTTCCGCTGATACAGTTGTTCATTTACACTTGGGTCAGAGAGAGGACAAGGTCTTAGTTCGCGACCCTAACAAGTGGCCTGCAGACATATTATTTATTCACGTGTGCGGAGGTCACAATGGCCAGAATCCCACTCGAAATGTCATTCAGCCTCCATTTTGTTGTTCAGGGTGACTTCCACACCGCAAGAGTACCCAAAATGGCGGCTTAATCCAAGATGGCGATTTGCACAATACATTAAGGTCAAGACCTTGCCGCGGAACCCATGTACATGATGTTAGACAGCTTGGCGTAGGCCAACATACATTTAAACAATGCATTTAGAGGTACAATATTATTTCGATTTCCACACCCCATGCATCGATATACAGTGTCTAAAGCGCCCCGGGAAATGGCTACAGATGGGGCCTTTAAAGCAACTTCCACAGTTTCACGCGAACAGTCCAAAAGCAGCCCACTTGCCATCAAGTTCTGCACCCGTACTCCAACAGCTTGGACCTCTGAGGATGAAAAATCTGGCAGAACCCCCCTCGCCCCCGAGGTGGATTCAAGCCAGGCATCATGCAAGTGACAGGTTTTAGAGATGGCATCGAAACAAACCATAATTCCCTTGGAAGCCAAGGATACTTTGCAATTCCAAAGACATTTCCTCACATACAGGTTAATTAAAAAAAAAAAATAATAATAAAATAAAAAACATGCAACCCGACAGGATACGGTAAATCTTAAAAATGCTACTCGTCATATCTGTAACCCGCAAAATCTCGGAAAGTGCTTTAACAAGGGTACATTTGTAAGCATTCTTACTCCCGTGTGCTCTCCCTCTGAAGGTACATATCAAGTTCATAGACAGCCACCCCACCAAAGGATCACAGGCACCGGCACCTGATAGAGAGAAGCCATGCACCGCACTAACAGGGGTGTCAATCACAGCAGGGGGTGCCGGGGAAACAACCAAAACCGTTTGCAACCCTTGGCTGCCCACACAACCCACCGAACACACTTCCTCTGGAGCCACACCTGGGACAGAGGGGAGGGTGGCAGAAATAGAAGGACTGGAGGCCGTTGCCTTACAGGCACAACCCAAAGACACCGTGGCAGGTGGCAGAATAGGGAGCACAATAGCGGGCAAATTAGGTTGTGACAAAAGTGCTGCCACCGGTGCTATAGGATGGCATAAACCCCATTCCTTGGGAGTTTGTGTAGCACCATCCACTACCATGAAACCCAGTCGCCATTCCTCCTGACTTCATTGTCACTGCCGAGCCTGTTCTCAGATGGGTGTTAAACAATCTAACAAGGATCTAGACATTTATCCACACGTCTAGCATCAGCCCTCATTGGTTCAATCAATTCTCGCATGGCTGCTGTCAGGTCCAATAGTCTCTGATCCAAACATGCCAATAACAATCAAAAAGGGGAAAATGCATAAAGGAGTCTTCAAAACTTGAGGAAACCTGGCCCGTGCCGCCAGTGCTGCCTACACCTGTGCCAGCACCTGTGTCTGCCTCTCCCTTGGTGCAGAGAAGGGGCAGCGGAATAACTGACATTCCGGTCCAACATAAATGAACCCTCCCCTCCGCAACAGCAGAGCTGCCCCTCTCCTCCGTGATGATATCAGCTACTGCAGGGATTGCTGTGAAGGGCTTGGGCAGCATCGACACCAGAACTGGCTGGCTAGTTACCAGAGAGGACAAACAGTCCACAATTCCATAATCCTCTGAACCCACAAGCTCCCCACTCATGGCTACATTGGACTGTGTTTGTGCCTGCCCCGCATCAGCATCTGCAACAGTGTTGAAATCCACAGGGGCAGGCTCCAAACAATTTTCGACATACAAGCGATCAATAGAACGCTCTAGGGCCTCCAAAATAGAGCGATAGGCCCTGGGGGATTTGAGGGGTTTGTCTGACGCACCTCTGGCTGGGACACTTCCAGTGTGGGCAAAGAACAAGGTGCAAGGGAACCAAAGGGAACACGGGGTGCACAGGGAACACATGCTCCCTGGGGGACCATAGACACGATGCTTCAGGGCCTTTGTGCAGGAACCTGGGACGCCTCAGAGGGCAGGGGGACTACAGTGCATGAAGGGCATGAAACATGCCTCGCCCCTCTCAAAGTTGGCTCGCCCACAGCACTACCCACAGAACTCCGCATGAGAAGCACCCGTTTACACACAAATTCCTCCTGCCCGCCTATCTGGAGGGCAGGACTTGCCTCAAGTGCAACAGCTGTGGATGAGGCTGTGTCTGTGTCCGTGGCTTTGGCAGAGGTCCTCTGGCTTCTCAAGGCCCACCTGATAGTGGACTGCATCAGCCTACCCCCCCGACCCATTGAAATTTGCGGCAGGAGCTAGGGGTTTGCCACGCCCACGGCCAGATCTCATGATTGCCACTCTCTTTGTCTTGGGTTTCAGTGCCATCAAAAGAAGAAAGGGAGAAAGCACACGCCACATTTCGACCAATGGAGGTCTGAACAATCAAAGCCACTATCAGCTAATAATTTTTCCATGTTCCTTAAACACTATTCCTGCCTCCTGCAATAGTCTGGACCCCCTCTGAACAAACAAGCGGCTAGCCAGTAGATGGCTCTGGCGCCCCTATGTGTTTTTCCCCCCAAGCAGGCAGTCCATGCAGGGTGCGGAATTGAACTCACTGCTTTCACAGACCAGTCAGGACGCAGAGGCCAATAACTTAAAGCCAGCCACCAGTAACCACACCAGTAGCCAATGCCAATGCCAGCAAAAATCAGCGCTGGGGTCTTTTTTTTTTTACAATCCAGAGCGAACCGGAAAGAAACATCCTAACAAACGTTCTCAACGCCCTCAACAGGGTCCTCAGGCTGCTGCCTTCACCCCACGGATTGCAGAGGCAGGAGCGCGGGATATAATAGGGCACAGCAGCAGAGGCCCTGGGAGTGCCGGAAACAAGGACCAGGGAGCCGCGAGGAGGAAAGAGGAGAAGCCCTAGCAGCATGCAGAGAAACGTGTCAAGCCGCGCAACCGCTAGACAGAAGCCGCCTCTGACACTTCATCTTCGGCAGTAATGTTCATCGTATTGGAGTCACTAATGTCCGACTTTTCCTCTAAATGTAATGTGATTGCAGCTAAATTTGATGTGCAGGACTCACAGTTTACCAAGACCTTGGCTATGGTGGAGGAGCTAACTCAGACTTTGAACTGCCATGAATCTTACTGGTTGGAGGTTCGGATCCCTCGTACTGTATCTATTTCTAATCTCTCTAATTGTACACCATTGCCTGAACCTTAGAATCCTGCAGTACATGCTCCAGGGCACCCTAATATTGACTTACTTCTTTATCATTTGGCTTCGGGAAACCACCAAAAGTGGCGTCCCCGAAAGGTTGTTAATCAAGCACTGATGTATGAACTCTTGACTAACAAAAAAAATCATAAGGCCACAGTGGCCGTGAGTCCTAGTGGGGCTACTATGGACTTACCTGCTGAAATCCCTGCTGCTTTTTCCCCCATTTTTTAACCTCCTCCGTGCCTAGTCCCACATAGTGTGGCTTCTTTACGGGTTTTAACTCCATCCAATTTTGTGTCATCTGGGGATGCCAACTAGGCCCTTCTTTTGAATGAAAACGACTCCACTGCACAAGATTTAATGCCCCCTGCCAATATCTCACCAAGTGGCGCCAAAATCGGTTCACTGACTAAATCTGTGCCTGCAAAATCATTGGGGGACATGACAACCAGTATCGCCGCTTCTGTCGCAGTGCCAACTTCAAATGTGATCGGCAAAACCATCGCCAATTCCTCCACTCAAATGGAGGGTGGATTTGGACTCGCCATTCCACCCATGGCTACGGACACCTCCCTCGGGACGGGTCCTGTCTCTCGCCTATCAGTTCTCAAAAGGCAAGCCCAGCGAAATGAACAAAGCCCTTGCCTTGTAAAACTGACGGAAACTCACATTCCTTTAGGCTGTCAGTACTGGGAAATTATGTTTCCCTTAGTCTTCGACTTTGTTGCCATTTCTTGGTAACATTTTCATCTATGTGCCAAGTACCTTACTGTACCGCGCATAGGGTCCCTTTTCTTTTATGGCCACCCTCTAAGGATTTTTTGGTGTTTGTAAAAGTGTACCTAGGACGAACTGGTGGCAGCAGCTTTAAAGTATTTTTACTTCTTTTTTATGGACCATACCGATTTTACCGCGTTTGACCCAAGACTGCGGCCAGTGCCGAAAATAGCCATGCCACAAAGTCCTTTGTTCTGTCCTGTTGGCCATTTTGTCCCTTTGCCTTCCCCCAGGTCGAGAGACCTAGGTATTCCTTATTTGGGCATGTAGCCTCCTGCGAAAACCGCAACATTTGCGGGCTCCTGCATGTCACATGTGCTAGTCCCCAGGAACAGTGTTGGAATTGTCTGGTCCCAATCCACACTACTGGTGCCAGTTTGTCTGGTAGCTATGAGTGACTGAAACCACCATGGGCCACCATTGGTCCACACCTGGCCTACATGTAAGAGAGCAGATCTTCCACTGGCTAGCTAAGATTTGAGCACAAACTGAATATTGTATAAACAAAGGGGCTCTGCATCCATTCCAGGTTGATCTACTGAGGCTCATATCGAACCTCATAAGGAGCCAAGTATCAAGAAAACATACTCGAGGAACCGCCGGTGATGTGCTTGCAAGGTTTGGCACCCTGACCCCACTGTTGTCCCTTTGGACCCCTGTTTCTTCATCGTACCAAGAAGGCCTGCAAGGGCACTTCACCCCTTTGGAGTAGTGGGAACAACTACTCTCAGCTTCTACTACTTACCCTCGCAAAGGGCCTCTTCGGAAGTGTTCCTAGGCCATCCAGTGACCTGTCCACCTCAGCGTATCGCACAGAAACCCTGCCATCCTGAGTTGAGACTTGATACTTGTGGAATCGCTAGCTTGAGGTCCTGGTCCCTCTCCCACCAAAACCCATTGTCCTAGCTCTTCTGGATCGTGATTTATGAGAGTGTGCCACGCCATGAGCCTTTGCGGTCCATGTTTCGCCCCGCTGCGGTGACCATTGCTGAAAGTGCCTACAGTTCTTGCCTACCGTGTCCCGAGATGAGTTGCACCGGAACAAACCTCTTCCTTCAAGGGTTGAGAAAAAGCAAATGTCCCGCCACAGACGATCGTCCTGTTTCACAGCCGCTGAGAGCCAGAACATCCTGAAACTGCAGGGTTAACACCAACAGGTGAAGTGGGCTCAACTGCCAAAGTTTGGTCCGGACTGTGTCGAGGGTCGGTGAGTACTTTCCTAAGTTACCGGTGGCCCCCTGGCACAACCATTCACTTTTATGCACGCGTGTCGCTCAAAAGATACTGACCTTGGCTGGGATAGCCTGCTCTCCCCAGCTATTACTGAACTCTGAAGGTCGCTCTGTCCACAAGAGTAGACCCTCTTCTCGGAATAGGAACTTATTCTTCCTCGCCTCAAGCCCATTCCTTAGCAGCTACAGCCTCCTGAAGAGAACCTGATTTTTCGTTTACACACGGCCGTGTGTTGTCAACGCACATCTGTACTTTGAGCGCTAGGCTCCTCTCTTTGTAGGGCTGGACTACATGAGTTAGGGATTGTTGATGAAGGACTGCCTAAACTGATACCTGTGTTGATTTAACCCCTTTTACTGTTACAGGTTGTGGTTATTTTCTTCCCCTGTCAGCCTTAGGCAAATCGTATTATTGTATATATGATAGATAGTGCATGATCGTGTGTGGTATTGTTTCTTCATAATTGTGGTTTAATTGTGTTTTGATCATAAAGGCCTATAATAAATGTATTTCTAATATACATCTGTCTAAGAGTAATTTTACTGTGTGTGCTCATTGTGGGCTTCTAATCACTCGCATCCCTCCTTAGACTTAGTCTTGACCGCCTGCCAAGCTACCGTAGATTGGTCTGGTTTGTACAGAAGGTTCCCCTGTTTCACTAAACTAGGGTGGCCTCCTAAACTGCTGCCCACCAGGTCAGAGTTTAGAAATCCATTTTAGCAGCTGTCTCTCTGAATCGGTTAGGATATGAGTGCTCATTAATTGACTCCTTAAATGAAGAAGATACCAGCCCATGGAGCGGAGGGGGGCCCTTTGTTGCTCTTGTTACCAACCGTTCTCCCCCTAAAGTTCCTAGAGTGCCTTCTGGAGCAGGGACTGGGGTGGTTCAGACGGGGGAAGCTAAACACTGTGCATGGTTGCCCCGATTGGCTGCACAGGGGGGGACCATGGGCCTTTAGCCCTGACCTTACCATGTGTTCTGCGGCTAATTAGCTGGAACACTCGTAGATCTTCTCACTTATTTGAGGAAGGTGGCCTCATTGATGAACTTGATTAGTATTCCTTTGTCGCTCTACAGGAGACAAGGCTGGTTGAACCTGTCATGGTTAACGGATGGCACTTTATTCACAAACCATCCATTCAGAGCCCCCTTAGGCGACCAAGGGGAGGCCTGCTTTTAGGTGCTAAGAATCTTTTAAGAATGGTGGAAATACAGACACACGCTCCAAACATCCTAATGGCAGGGATTGCCGTCCCCTCTGGAAGGGGTAGCAGGGAGGTTGTGATCATTAATTTATACAATCCCCCGTATAGACAGCCCCATGTCTCGGTTTTATTCGAAATTGAGACCCTAATCCGCAACTTGACTACTTGCCCCCCTTGTATCATCTGTGCGGACTTCAATTCTCGGATAACCGGTTCATCTCACTTGGCTGACACTGAGGGGCATTCTTTGTCTTCACTTGTCGATGATGGTTTGCTCTCTCGTTTTTGCAGGAGGGGTTTAGAGTGAGGTAGCCTACTTTACTTGGTTGGCTTCACCATGATTAACGGTGCTTTTTCATCAGATTGTCCACCCAAATGTACTTGTCATGGCCCTAAATCCAGTAGTATTCTGGATTACGGCTTTATGGCACATTACCCTCATTTGGTGGTCGACATGGGCCTTTTTCCCCACTTGGAGAGCAACCACTTACCCCTTGTGCTTACTCTAAATTTCATTGAACCCACCCTGGCTGCCGAGACTACTCCGGCTCTAAGGGTCAACCCTTCCCTAAATCGCATATCTTAGAATGAGCGAAGACTGGAAGAAGCCTCTGTACACTTACGAGCTGCCTTGGCTTCCTTTGTCGCACGCTCAGCAGTATGGGATTCAGTAAGTTTTAGTGTTTGCCACTATGAGGTGATTTGGGATTACAAGGAAGTCATCTTGGCCTTTGTCACTTCTACATTCAGTAGACGGGCCCCTGGGGCCCATAGACACACATATCTCCCGCTTGCTCACTGTCACTCTTATGATGGAAAGATGGCTGTTATGAGGAAGGTACTACGTAGGGAATTGCGTACCATTGTGGGAATGTAAATTGCACCTAGCGCACATGCTGCACGACTGAACAAAGCTAAACATCTATACTGGAAATGGTTGAAACAGCACCGGTACATAAACAAATGCATACAATGGCGGAAGCTGGTGAATTCAGCTCTTGTTAACAATGCACGCCAATTGTGGAAGTTGATTGATGGTCACTATTCTACGCATGATCTACCTGAATCTGCTTGGGTCAAGCTTGTCATAAAACACGCTGGGAGGAGAGAACCTTACATCTAATGTCCCTTGCCCTCTCTCTGGTAGATGGCATTATACGCATAACTCTGAGGACATTTTGAGGATCATCACTAGTAGTATCTCCTCGCATGCTCCTGGTCTGGATGGCATCTGCAGTGCTGTAGTCAGAAAGAAGCTAATAGCTGGGCTTTCACGCTGAATGGCCTTTTCCATTGGATTGGCGAATCCCAACGTATTCCTCCTGCCTATAGAGACAGTATCATTGTCCCCATTTGGAAGAAGTGCGACCGGTCCGACCCTGGCAACTATCGCCTTCTTGCGATGCTTGACGCAACATCTGATATATTCCCCCACTTGCATCTCAACGACCAATGTCTTGGGCCATCGAGGCCAAGCTTATTCCACTCAATCAGGCCGGCTTTCAAAAGGGCCTGAGCACAGCAACCAATTGCCTCGCACTGCAGACTGTTCTTATTATCCGCCAGCGCACTGTCTAAACAGGCAGAGTTTATCGACTATAGCGCAGCATTCGACTCTGTCAACCGCAATAAGCTTTGGTGCAAAATATCTGCCTGGAACATTCTGGCAGGTCTTTTGTCTATGATTATCCTCCTCCGGTCTGACACCAGGGTAAAGGACCGATTGGACCAAACTGGTAGCACTTCTTCTTGGATACCCACGGCACGGGGCTTGAAAAAAGGCTGCATTCTGCCGCTCCTTTTGTGTATTTTGTACCTTGCAGATATGGGCACTGCCCTGGCAAATCCTTCCTCGATTCCCCCTAAATTGGGTGACTTCCCACTCCAATAGCTGGGATACACAGAAGAAGTCATGCTATCCCATCCTCCAGGCCACCATAAGACAATAGTGCCTTGGTATTTGGAGAGGAATAAACTCGAGGTGGTTAAGGAATACAAATACCTGGGGATTCATTCTGACATTGGCTTATGCAGTACCTGTCATCTTAACTATGCTAAGCTTAGCTTATCGGTTCCCTAGGAATACTTGACCGCACTGGAGGTGGATACTCTGTCGGGATCTTGGTGCAGCTATATCTGGCCAACATCAGCCTAATCCTCAGGTACGCAGCTGAATGCTGGCATCCTGGCAATGTTGAGGGAGTGGCTAAACTTGAGTCTTCATTACTTAAGAGGCTGTTTCGCTTTCCATCTCGCACTCCGGTCCAGACCATTTTCCTTGAGTTTGGTATCTTCTCTTGCATTGCGAGACTCCAGTTGTCTTCCTTGAGCACATACTGGCACCTTGCCAATGCTGAGGGATGCATCATTTTGAATGCAGCCGTGATTAAGGGCGCTTATATGCAGGGCAGCGCCATACACCGTATTTCCACTGTGGCCAACAGATGGATGGCTTAGGCTCCTGGTGCCTCCCTGACAGGGCCTCCTCCCCGGTTCAAATTTGCTAGGCGAGCTACTGTCCACACCTGTTATCGTGAACAATACATTGCACATTTGGCTTCGAAGTCGAAGAGCAGCCTATTCATTGAGTACATCCTCTCACGAGAATGTCCCCCGAAGTACATTGGGCAATTTGTGGGCAACACACTGGTGTGGGGCTATCTCAAACTCAAAACCAACTCTGTCAAGACATTGGAAATCACAGGGCCTTGGACAAACATCCCCAGGTCCTCACATATATGTTGACTTTGTGGCTCTGGTCTACTTGAGTTTGTAAAGCATTTGCTAATTTATTGTGAGATACTGGAAGCTCATCAGTCAACGGCCCTCCTTGCAGCTGGACTGAGCCACCCTTCTTCTGGCAAGGTCCTTTAGGAGTTAATCATGGGTGGGAACAATGAACCCTGCATTATATTCCTTACCATATTTTGGGGAAAAGTAGTCTGTATGTTGGAGAATTATTTTCCTTAAATCCTGCTAGCAGGACTGTTTGATTGACAATTGTGTGGGCTCCTCCTAGGGATTGTCTAGGAATGCTTTTCTTGGTCTGATGTTGTCGTTTCCTCTCTCCCTTTCCTTACTCCTTCTAACACTGTATTCTCTTTTTTATTTTATCTTAAGAATGTGTTAAAAAGCTGTTGTTTATACTGCTTTGTAACACAGGATAATAAAAAAAAAATATATCCCATTGTAAAGAACGCTGTATACTTACCTAAAGCTGAACTGATATTCATTTGGGACTTCAATTCCCAGCAGCCCCACGCTCCGTTTTCAGATCACATCAGGCTTGTCAGTGCCGGCACATCTTAGCCGGTTTGTGTCGGTTTTTATTGCACAACTCGCCACTGATTTGCTCTTTTGTAAACTTTAGACTTGTTTATGCATGTGCCAGTGTAGACAGAACGTTTGTCAGATTACTTTCTAGTTGCATTGTCAGGGAGATTTCTAGTTGCTTAATTTACTTAAGATATCCCATGGTAAACACTAGAAGTGTGCAACTTGTGAATGCTGTATACTTACCTAAAGCCAAACTGATATTTGTTTGGGACTTCAATTTCCAGCAGCCCCACGCTGCGTTTTAAGATCACATCAGGCCTGTCAGAGCCAGTGCGTCTCAGCCGGTTTGTGCCGGTTCATGTTGGGACGTGCAGCGTGCGGTTAGACTACAGTCTAGACTTCCGACTTCGGTAAGAGCTGTTATGATTAATAATTTTCTTGGTACTGCGAGGGTAATGCTGCATACCTTTCTTGTACCACTTATACTTAGATCATAATTTAAAACAATACAGTATAATTACCTTAGTACTCGCAACCAAGACAGATTTAACTTCCCCTCTTTGCAATATTGGACCCAGTATCCAGAAAAGTACACAGGTTCCTACCAAACTAGCGGAAGTATCCGAACCCATAGCAGTAGATCCCCTTCCTGAAACAGGAGAAAGGGTGAAACGATTATACCAACAAGAAAGTGAGGATTGCTATATACATATATAGCAAGGCGAACAAGACCCAGACCCCACAAAGAGAATCAAAGCTTAATCAGGGAATACTGAAATTGCTACTTTAGAAACTCTCCTGGCCAGGTTAACTGACCACCAAATAAAGGCAGAAGAAATATTTCAGGAGGGATTAGATAGAATAGCTCCCAGAGACCCATAATACTGCAGGGGATGTTACAACCCTATAAAGAAGGGGAATACTTTGGAAATTATTTTCTCATGTTTGAACACATTGGAGTCCAGAGCTAAAAACATATTATTTGGCCACTTTGTTATGAGGGAAAATTCAAAATTCTTATCATATATTGAATCCAGAAGGAACAACATTGTCTGCTGAAATTAAAGGGCTTTTGAAAAAAAGTGGGTCAAACTGAAAATGTCTATAAGCCGGAGCTCATAAGTATTAAATGTAATCCTGATGAGACACCTGTAGAATTTTCATCTAGGATTCAAAATACTTTATCTTTATGGAAAGGAAATACATCATTAGAGGAAGTCTTGGAAATTCAGACCATAGAACAGTTTATAAATTCAGTGCCCCCTTATTTACAAAGAGCCATATTCCAATTGAAAAAAATCTAATTTATATTTAGTTGTTGAGACAGCCCAAAACATTATGGAGGCCATTCACCATTTAAGAAATCTCCAATGAAGGGATGAAAAGAGAACTCAAAAGATTGTATCAACCTTCTCATATGGCCCACACAATTAAGAATCAAGGGAATCTTCCCAAATTGATAATTTGAGAATATATAGGGGAAGATAGGAAATCTAATTTCCCTAAAGAAAAGAGTGAATCAAAATCTGAAGGGATACGAAGCCAGAAATCTACACCGGTATTAGGTTTTTCTTGTGGACGATCTGCCGTTTAGCTTGGTGTTGTCCTTCTAACAAAAGAGAAGAACCCATGGAGATTGGTTACATGATGGGAAATGAATGGGAAGAAGAAGAGAGAGGGGATGTCGAAAGTATGTATAATTTGTTTCTAGGTAATGAGAGTTTCAAAACACATGACTTGGCAATAGTCAATGGAATTCCAGTTAAAGATTAAATTGACTCTGGGAGTAAACAAACAACCGTAAGATCTAACGTAACAATTCTCAAAGGTCATAAAAAGAGCCACCCAATTAAAGTAACCTGTGTACATGGGGATGAAGACATCTATCACAGAGCCCCAGTTACTATTGGAATTCAGGGGATAGCTACTAGAATAAATGCTGCCATTATTCCAGGTTTTCCCAATGAAACAATTATTGGAACCAATTTCCCTAATTTTTCAACATTGCAAAAAATGCTAATAACCACTTTTTCTTTTCTTATTCCCCCATACATTCTTGGGATCAAGAGGAAAGATTTTCAGAAGACCCAGTTTGGAATTGGGAAGTTCAAAAATATTCTGTGAAAATGGGGAAGGTGGATGGATGAGATGTAGGAAAAGAACCTGGTACTTGAGGACAAGGCTTTAGGGGAAGGGTATGTGATGAATCCTGTGGATGTGTAATCAAATAGGTACACAGGATCCTATTTATATGTACCACATCTTACTCCACCAATAGGAACATAGATTATATTATAAAAGAAGGATAAGATGGTAAACTTTTTCTACTTCCACCCCTCCTTCTCCCCCAACGATTAGACACCTCTGACAGATTCTCCGGCACTACAGGTCTTGACAACATAGACTGCGTGCAACATTCCAAATTTCAAAAAACATTTTTGTTTAATACAGAATATTTAAATTAAAACATAAAATACTACCCACACCTAACACAGTGTACAAAACTACCACTAAAACCTACAAAATCTAAAAAGCTAAATTTCAAATAAACCACTTACAAATGGACACAGACGAAATCACATATCACAGTACATAGAAAAAACCTAAATGTGTCACTAAAACAACATATAATCCCAACATGTTTCTGTTCTTTAAAGCCCCTTTCGGGTGAACATTCTTCAGGGGAACCTTTAAAACATCCACTATTCTTCTCAACACCGTGTTGAATGGGTAGTTTCAGGCAACCAGCCTGCAAAGAAGGGAAACAGAGGAAACTAATCAGATCCCCAGGGGAGGGGGTATTACCAAATGTAAAAGTGGAGTTGACTCAGTCAAGAGAACAATTCCACAAAAAGGTTTAGAAATTAAACCAATTAGATTTACCTTAATGTGGTGAATCTTCAACGCACGTCTGTAAATGACAGATAGGCTAATTTTTCTTCATTGAAAAACCAAGATACTTCAAAAGGCGTCTCAATCCGCCGAAAATATCGTCACACCTAGAAAGGACACATCACACTACCAATGAGCCACAGATCACTACAGGACAACAGTCATGAATTGTTCAGGATATATTAAATAAAAATTACCTTCACGCAAGTGAAGCCACCCACAACGTGGGGCAAGGGGAGGAAATCCCTTGTAATGACAACCAAGTCTGCAGATGATTACAAAAGAGGACGCAGAACCAATCTGTAATATAAGAAGGGCGGTCACCAACCATCTCAAAGAGCATTAAAATGCACCGATACACCACGGCTCCCAAATGTGTAAAAAAAGGGGGGAGAAAAGAAACCATTTCAAGCCCAGCCTAGTTCGTGCATTAGAGCTCATGCTTCCAAACAGTAGTGTCATACACAGGCGGTCTTCACAGCCATTAAATGTGTAAAAACATGCTGAACGTGACCAAGTAGTGAGAGATAGTACACAACACCTCAACGTTCAGTAAGTAAAAAACTGCGGAAAAGGGATAATAGCCACCAACATCACTAAAAGTAATGTAGCTACTAAAGTTCAAGAAGAACATGCTCACCTCTAGATTAGGAGAAACAAACTCCTCGCTAATGACTCGCGGGGTTTGAAAGAAGAACTTGTTTTCACCAAGTGCAGCAAAATGCTCACCACTTCCTAGTAAACACTAAGAAAGGACTATACTTTTCGATTAAATACTAGCCGGCAAGAAAATACAGCGGCCATCTTTTACATGCAATCTTCCTAGTGAACACTAAGGAAGGACTACACTCTTCAGTTAGGTACTAGCCGGTAAGAAAAAACTAGCAGCCATCTTTGCATCAAACCACCCAACAACAAGGGGAAGCAGTGTTGAGAAGAAAGTGCACTGGGGGGCACAAAACCATTCAAAAGAAATCGACACAGCATTGCAAAAATCAAGCAACAGACATATGCAAATTTTTGCAAATATAGATGGCACAAAATAAGGAAAATTCAAAAAAATTCAAAACACAGCCAAAATTGCAAACAATATAGATTAAAACATTTTAAACATTTAAAGGCCTTTCAGGTGCAGGTCATTAGAAAGCAGTGGGAGCATCAGAAGCAGCAGGAGAAAGCAGAAGTAGGTGCCGCTGCTGTATGCTGGGCAGATAACGTGGCAGAGTTTGAGGTTCCTGGAAAATGCAGAGGACTCGCAGCAGGAAGCAGTGTGAATCCCAGCTGTCCCGAGGGAGGGAGAGGCTCTCCATGTCCTGCATTTCACCCCGGTAAGAAATTTTCACCAGAGCACGTGCGGGTTAGTGGAAGCTCTGTTGACAGACTTTGCGAGCAGCAGAAGGCTGAATGGAGCTGTCAAATGCCAGGGAAGTCCCAATGCGTGAAGAAGCAGAAGCAGCTAGTCAGAAGGAGAGGCCTGGAAAGACTGTTGAGTTGGCCTGACATAGGCAACCCTGGGGCGCTCAGAACTAGACTACTGCCTAAGAATACATATTTTGAATACTAAACCTTTGAATTGAAGCAAGTTGGGCATGACTCTCCTAGTATGAAAGGTTGAGTGGGAGAATATTGTGACCCGCATTGCCAGAGCCAAGAGTGGGCAACAATTTAGCAAAGTGAATGCAATATCCCAAAGGGGAGAGGTCGAATAAGAGGACATTCTAACCCGCATTCCAAACCCAAGAATGGGCATTAATAAACCATAGTGAATGTCATATTCGAAAGGGGAGAAGTTGAATAATAGAGCATTGTAACCTGCATTGCCACAGCCAATGGGAAGCAATAACAAAGCAAAGGGGATACAAGTTGCATAAAGAGGGATATCTATGAAGGGGACATTATGACCAGCATTACCAAAGCCAAATAAATCTACAAGTGACATCAAGGACAGTTCAATGTGAAAGTCCCAGAACAAGATACACTGTGTGAGAACGTTGTAAACTACGTTGCCTAGAGCTAATAGGTTCCGTATAAAGAGATCAGAGACTGCAGGAGAAAGACCGTCCTTATATAAAGGATCAAGGGGGAGAGAAGTGTAACCTGCATTGCCTGTGGCAAACAGATCACTATGAGAAGCATTGTCGCTTTGAACAATATACATGTGGAAGAGGTTGTGAACCAAGTACGTTGAAAGTCAAGAGACTGAATCAAGAAGCAGTTGTTGATTGAACTTTCCCCATTGAAGATTTAAGTGTGGAAAGTTGGGAACAAACCTCACCACAAAGTATAAGTAGTAGTGATAGGGGAGTTTTATCCTGGCAGGCGAGTACACCAGGAAATTGACAGATAGTGGTTAGTCCTGGCAGGCAAGCTCATTCTTAAACAACCGGAGGGCCACAGTTTGTTGGAAATGTATATAAAACCACTCTGTGACCTTCTAACTAAGATGGGTGTTTATTATACCACCTATGCTGATGACACACAGCTGCTATTTGAACTCAGCAGAGTATACCAAACGGATGTCTACACACTGGATGTGCTTGAACAGCTCCAAGAGTGAACTTCCAGCCTAGAGCCAAATTAGATCCCAGATATTGTATTTTTACCATTGAGAGTTATAACATCCAAACACTTGAAAAGTAAAGACTCTCCGTGTTTGCCTTGAATCCTCACTTGGTGCGGATGCACATACCAACTATATGGTCAGAAACGGTCAATGTTACCGTAGACTGCTTATGCAAGTCAAACCTTTCATCAACGAGGAAAACTGTACAACATTAGCCAGAGGCCATCATATTACCTAAGATTGATTACTGCAATTCACTCCTTATAGGTGCAAGTAAAGGTAGCCTTCACAGGTTTCAAGTCACATGAAATGATGCTATTCACATAGTAAAACCTTTTTCCGGAGATCCCACATCTGTACCATCAGAAAAGACATGCACTGGTTGCGAGAGGTGGCGCGAGTTCAATATAAAGTAGCCACTTTAGTACATAAATGTATTCATCTTCTCCAAGTTGTTATGTAAGTGCTAAATTAGTACACTGTTCAATAAATCTGGCTTTCAAAGAACCAAGTCACATGATAAAGCAACCTGACAAAATGCAAGAGACTCTTAATTGAAACATATGTTGATAAAGCAAGTATGCATTGCTTTGTCAGAAAAAAGAAAGGGGGTGAGACAGCCCCACAACAGATTGCAGTGACATGCAGGCTGGGCACATATCTCATCAACAGCCACTCAATCTGTTAACCAACATTTCCAGATGTGTACCTCTGTCTCATTGATCCTATTTGCCTTATCCATCTACCTCCAGTGGCCTTTTCTACCACCACACCCTCGATGCCCTGTCACACGCCCTCCTTACAATTATCTTTCAGACCTCCATTCCCCTCTTGCTCCATCCCTTAATGCAGTCCCCTTCCTTTACCTTGCGCGCACCCATGCCTACATTGGTTAGTCACCAATTCTTTACCACTCACCCCTTTTCATTGCCCTGTCTCACCTATAGACAGTAGACCATTGGGATTTGCCAATCAGCCTCTGCCATACATGCCAAGAAGCTTTGTTCAGAGTCTTGCTGGTAATTGTTGGTATGGAGTCTGCACTTCGACAATGCAAAGCTAAAGGCTGCCCACTGAAAATCTTACCAACAACAATGTAGTCAGTGAAAAACTGATAGTGAAAATACCTCTGCAGTGAAAAAGTCACCTAACAAAAAGCAGTCAAAATGCAGTTGAAAAGTAGCCAAAAATG
Organism: Ambystoma mexicanum; assembly: GCF_040938575.1. NCBI lineage: Eukaryota > Metazoa > Chordata > Amphibia > Caudata > Ambystomatidae > Ambystoma > Ambystoma mexicanum. The sequence continues at coordinate 459,923,800 of NC_090929.1, forward strand.
CAGTGCTACTATTATTATTTTTTATTTATTTATTTATTTAGTATAGCGCGCTGCATGCACATGGGCCTCAGGGCGCACAGGTGAGTGTTAGGATTAAGAAGGATTTTCTGGGGGTGTGATTGCCTGGTTAAGTGTTAAGATAGTGGATAGGGTAAGGATATGGGTTGGGGTTAGTGTAAAGAATTTGGGCATCATTGGGTAAGAGTTAGGGTCAGGATGGTGTGGGAGGGCTGGTGATGTTGGGGTTTGGTTAGTGGTTAGGATAGATTAAGTGTCAGGGTAACTTTTAGGGTATGGGTTATGGTAAGTGTAGGCCCACAGATTAATGGTGTGGTTAAGTGTTAAAGGAAGTGCTATGGCAGTAAAGGAGGGCTGGTGATATTGGCGTAGGGTAGGGGTTGGAATAAACTTGGAGCTTAGGGTAGAGTAAGCATTAAGGTTACTGTTAGATTTTCAGTTAGGGTAAGGCTAAGGTTAGAATTAGGGCAAAGGCTCGAGAATATGTGGCAAGCTGGCGATGGGGTTGGAGTTAGGTTCACTGTTTATTCTCTATTTATTTGGTGTTTAGTACTGAGTCACGTGCAAATAAAATGCTTTAGCGTATTAAAGGGTTAGTGTTGGCTAAGGGTTCAGGGTAGGGCATACAAAAATGTTCATTAGTGGTATATGCCAACTGCACATAACCCATTTCCGCCTTCAGATTGAATCCAGAAATGGCAGAAACATAGATGGTTGAAAAAATACCTTTTTACGTTCCTCTGCACTCTCTCGCCACGCACCATGCAGTAGAGGAAAGGAGCTCACGGTTCTCACCGAAACAAACGAGCACGTCAAGCCGCACCACGTTTGAAGCTCACAATCCGTATACAGAGCTGAGAACTGGCCGCTTCCGACGTTAGATTAGATTCCAGTTCTACGGAACTACGAGCAGCGTCGGAGGGATGCAGGAAGCGAAGCGAGTCAGCGCCCGCGTTTGACCTCGACCCTCCGCTCCTGTTACCTGCTCGCCACCGACACTGGCCGCGCTGCGGCTGCCGCCAGCTTCCCGGTGCCACCGCGACCTCCTGACTGTCCCTATCAGTAATGGGACTCCATTCCTTGCACGGAGGTAAAGTGCAGTAAAAAGTGGTAAAGTGCAGCCGTACGAAGATTGGTGCCCCCTGACCTTGCCTGACTTTGCCTGATATATAAATCAGCGGGGAGTCTGAATGCTGGCACTGAGTGTGGAGGGTTAAAATTGCTGGTGTGAAGATACTGGCTGGGGCTACTTATCCTCAAACTATAGTTTAATGTGGGGCATTATCAGTTAATTACAAAAAGTCTTGCATCATGACTGCTGAGGTGGGTCTAGTCTGGTTGTGCTGTTATTACATAATATACGTACAAGCTAGGGGAGACTGCGGGGGAATAAATTCTCCTTTGATCCCACTAGCTAACTCTAGAGCCCACTCTCTTTGAGTTAATATCCAGTTCTACTGGAATCTAATCTAACGTCGGAAGCGGCCAGTTCTCAGCTCTGTATACGGATTGTGAGCTTCGAACGTGGTGCGGCTTGACGTGCTCGTTCATTTCGGTGAGAACCGTGAGGTCCTTTCCTCCACTGCGTGGTGCGTGGCGAGAGAGTGCAGAGGAACTACGAGCAGCGTCGGAGGGATGCAGGAAGCGAAGGGAGTCAGCGCCCGCGTTTGACCTCGACCCTCCGCTCCTGTTACCTGCTCGCCACCGACACTGGCCGCGCTGCGGCTGCCGCCAGCTTCCCGCTGCCACCGCGACCTCCTGACTGTCCCTATCAGTAACGGGACTCCATTCCTTGCACGGATGTAAAATGCGGTAAAAAGTGGTAAAGTGCCGCCGTACGAAGATTGGTGCCCCCCTGACCTTGCCTGACTTTGCCTGATATATAAATCAGCGGGGAGTCTGAATGCTGAGTGTGGAGGGTTAAAATTGCTGGTGTGAAGATACTGGCTGGGGCTACTTATCCTCAAACTATAGTTTAATGTGGGGCATTATCAGTTACTTACAAAAAGTCTTGCATCATGACTGCTGAGGTGGGTCTAGTCTGGCTGTGCTGTTATTACATAATATACGTACAAGCTAGCGGAGACTGCGGGGGAATAAATTCTCCTTTGATCCCACTAGCTAACTCTAGAGCCCACTCTCTTTGAGTTATTATGCCGCCAAAAGTGAGCAGTGCTAAAACGTCTTACAATTTGAGGAAAGGTAAGACAAATAATCCAAAGATGCCTGTTAATAATGTGCATGGAGGGGACAGTTTGAACTCCCCAGCCAAGACTAGAGGCACTATCCCGGCATTATTTGAAAAAATCCCACAAGTACGTCCCACAGATCATACGGAGGAGACACACCCTATAATCCACAATGGTAGTCGTCCCCTGGATCTGACAAATTTTGATGACATAGATAATAATTCATTACTCGATTTGTGTCTGTCCATACAGAAATCAATGGCCCCGCCTACAAACACTGATGTGCTGGGAAACCTCAAGAAGGTGCCCACTCCGAGGGCTGCAAGTATGACAATTGAGGCTCAGGTATTGCAGCCAGAAAATACCGCCCTGGGGTCTCTCTGCTCGGGCCGATTGTCTGAATCACCTAATCTTTTGATTGATGTTGATCAGCCTGGGAAACACGATGCTGATCGATTTAATGATTTATCGCTGTTCAACTCTGCCGCGATTGCCGATCTGCAGGCGTCCTTAACTTCCTTTCAATTTGCGTTAAAAATCCTCCTAAAACTATGTGGGAAAATACATGTAAATACAGTCTTGCAGCTAAATTTACCTGGTTCAGGTCCATCCCACGGAGCGGAGTCTGAAGGAATTAAGGAGCCTGATATATTGATAATCCCAACTAACACAGAGGAGGGAGAGCCCCCTCTAAAAGAAGATCATATTCACTTGACCAAAAAACAGCGCAGAATGGCTAAGAGAGCGGCTTTAAGAAACGTTCCAGTGGAGGTGCCTCTCCACTTCCTAATACAGCGAATCCCCAGCAGAAATCTAAAAAAGCAAAAAAAAGGGCTCTGAAAAGAAAGAAACACCGAGGTAAGGGCCCGGGAACACTCACGAGCTGGATATTGCCAGAGAAGTCCAAAGAAATATCAGCAGTGAGTAATGATAGTCAAGACTCTATTCTTATAGACAGTCCTATTGCTATGGACAACCACTTTTCCACCCCGCAAAGGAATAGTCTAAAGAGTACCTATGAAAGCATGAACTCGGAGAAGGTACGTCCAATCCCAGCCAGAGATGAAATTAAAGAAGAAAATAGGATCTGCATCGTGAAGAACTTGAATCAAAAATGTGGCGGCAAGTGGTTACCACGAGAGGCTATGCTTTAAAAACTTCACTTAATACCTCAATTAAGAGTTATTAGGTCAGAGGACTTCTCATTTGTGGAACCAGTGTGTAGCACCAATCCAAATGTAACGGCACTGCATTGTACGGTTTTGGCTTCCGCACAGCTGATCCGTAAATATAGAGGCAACCGGGCGCACGTGGGGTTGGGGGTGGATGTTAATCCTAACGATGAAGATCCACTGATTAAGGATAAATCTAAATCTACTAAAATTAATGACAAAATCAAACCCCCCCTAATTACCGGTAAGCAAGTACAAATGAGTGGCATTCAGAACACACTTAAGTGGTTAGCAGAGGCTCTGCCCATGGCTATAAACAAACCATGAACTTGCTCATTGTTGTCCTGGAAAACGAGGGGCTTTAAACATTTTATTGCAACTAATGGGTCACTACCTTTTATTATGAACGATTCTTTTTTTATGTTAGAAACCTGGCTGATTGCTCCGATTGTGATAGATGGCTTTAAACTATACCACACTCCTGCTAAAAAAGGGCAAATGGGAAGACCATTTGGTGGACTGATGACTGGGGTGGCCAAGTCTATAACATCAAGAGAAATACCCACCGAACTAGAGGACAACATTAATGCGGTGGAGGTGGTCACCTTAATTAAGGACCACTGGGCTAAGTTATGGCTGATTAACCTTTATAACCCCCATGATGCATCTGTGAGTGACCAAATTCAAGATAGGTTGCATGATTTGCTGAGTTATTGGAAGAGTGAATGTAAAAGCAATCTCATTGTTATTGCAGGAGATTTAAATTGTCTTATCAAGGGAGAAGGAGGTACGACCAATAATAAATTACTATACCCGTACCCTCTTATGCAACATAACAACAGTGATGTGGAAGGAAAGAAGTGGTTATGTTTCATGAAGAGTTGGGATTTGGAATGTCTAAATGGAAGAACTATGAGCGACCGTCCAGGTCACTTCACATGAGGAGCGGGTGTGGCGCATCGTACCCTGGACTACTGTTTTACTAGTGCAGAGGTGGCATCCCTGGTTAATGATATGAGAGTGGTTGAGAATGTTTGGAGCGATCACAATGCTCTCAGTTTAACCCTGAATAGTTATATTAAATCACCCCCTAAAATGATGACGGGAAGCCTTTCTGTCAATCACTCAATCTCGCGACTAATTTGGTCAGAGAAAAATATTTCTAGAGCTTGCCGGGATTGTGGTGATTGGGATAATAATCATCATAATAGGTTTGTTAAATTATCTATGGAGGACTTGGAAGGGTGAATCTATAACTTCACTGGTAAATATAAAACCAAACAATCATTATTGGTTATTAGAGAACAGGGTTCGACTGAGACCTATGATAAGACAATAAGAGATGCTAAACGCATACTTAGAAGGGATATACGTAAAATCAGAGCTACCACAAAATCCATTATTACTATTCATGCTAGGACTAAAGAGATAAAAAACAGGTATAGATCATGGCTGAAACAACGGAAAAGGGCGAAAAAACTGGCATGTTGGCAAAAGACTGTGAGGATTATTTGCTCAAGAAATTCCCGTAATATTTGGGCACTTCTGGGGGATGCGAGGGGTGGTAGGGAAACTCCGCAAATAAACCCGATTGATGCAGAGGAATGGGTGAATTTCCTTGAGAAACGTAATGGGACTAGGGTTGCTAATACCGAAACAACCGGAATACCTATACAAGCTCCGATGCCCCTCCAGGTGAATTTAGAAGAGCTCATAGATATGATCTCTAAACTCAAAGCCTCAAGGGCTCCTGGCCCGAATGGGCTTTCTAATCTCCTTATGAAGAAAAATCCAGTGTTCTGGGCAAACCTCCTAAAAATACTCTTTGAAAAAGTGCTACAAGAGGGGAGAATACCGGAGACTTGGCAAAAAGCAATTCTAGTTCCCGTATTTAAAAAAGGAAATAGATCCGATCCGGGAAACTACCGTCTGCTCTCGATGCTAGACTGTTCAGGTAAATTATTTGCATCTTTACTTTTACAGAGATTGCAGACTTGGGCAGAAATTTCAGGTATCCTGGACCGCTTTCAGAGCGGATTTAGAACGGGATATTCGACTACGCACAATTTATTAATTATGAATAGTCTAAGAGATAAAGCCCTGTCAGCTAATAACCCTCCTTTGTATGCCTTATATATTGATTTTAAGGCGGCTTTTGACACAGTTAATAGAGATAAATTGTGGATGAAGCTGAGGGGAATGGCATGCCCTGAAGGATTGATCCATTACCTACAACTCCTGCACCAGAATACTTCTGTTCAGATGAGGCTTGATGGAGGTGGATCAATCACTAGGGCGATTAAACAAATCAGAGGGGTGAAGCAGGGATGCGTAACTGCACCCACACTGTATAATTTGTTTGTCTGTGATATCCCTGAATATTTACGCACGGTACGTAACTGTCCCCCGAAAGTTGGTAGCCAACATTGTTTAGTTATGGCCTACGCGGACAATGTGGTTATCTTTGACCACACGTTCAGTGGAATCCTCCGCTCGGCTGAGAGGCTCTGGGAATATGCAAAAGTGAATGAACTCACTATTAACCATACGAAAACAGAATTGATACTGTATAGTCATGGTAAGGTGAGCCATCCGAGAATGACGCTGAGAGGAATGGAAATTCAATACACACAGTGCTACAAATACCTGGGAGTGGAATTTGATTCTAGTGGGAATTTTCAATCTTGTGTGCAAAACCGTAAAATAAAAGCGGCCCAACTAACCGCTCTGATTTGTATGTTCTCTCGCAATCAGAGTGGTTTTTCTATCTGGGCGGCTCGCCAACTCTACATCCAAAGTTGGGTTCCTATGGTGATATATAGACTGGAAGCCCTGGTCGATCTTAACCTTTATGGCTCCAAATACTGGAGGGTAAATTCTGGCACAAGCTTTTAGGTTTATCACAGGGAATACCGATGGCGATACTGAGATTAGAATTAGGCCTACTCTCGTTAAAAGCATTGGTCTTAAAGAAAAGAGCTTACCTTTTCATTAAGATGCATATGAACAGTACCAATCAACTTTTGATGACGATGAAAGAGGACATAACTGGGAATAAACAGGTTAAGCTTGTGAGAGAAATGACCACCCTATTTGAGATGATCGAGTGGACACCCAACTGGGGTGATAACTTTGAATACTTGAAATCCCAAATGGGGGAAAGACTAAATATTTGGGACTGGCAAAACAACTTTAAACATCTGGAAAGCTTACACAGCTATGGGTTTATATCCCATTTACTTTACACCTATAGAAGGGCACAAAGATATTTGAACTTATGCCCTTCGGATAATTTAAGACGCTTTATACTACTCCTGCGTATTAACCACCTACCTGTCTTAACTGTGATAGGACCTGAACGGGCCATTCCCAAACAAGAGCGATTCTGTAGGATGTGTAAGAATGAAATCTCACCCGAAACAGCGAGACACGTCCTTATGCTATGTCCCAAACTGAGTCTAACTTATATAAAACACTACAGTAGTTATGTCCATAATTTAGATCACATCAAGTCGAAAGATTTTTGGTATATGTGTATTAATACTCTGAATGCAAGTTTACATCTGGCTCTATAAAGAGTATGGCATATGGTTAAAGGAAAACTTGAAGAATAGTTACTCCCCCACTCAAAGTTCGCTAAAGAATTATAGGTGATTGGTGATTGATGCTTAGTATCCGTTGCTTATAGGGACGGAGACTTTATGGCTCTAGGGGATAGCCAGTATACAAGAACAATTAAGGGAGGGACTGATTAGTGATCAGTGGATTGATAAATTACATTCTCCTTGCACGGTTAAAAACATTTTCTTTTTTATTTCTGGATTTTATTTAACACAGGTTTATGTGAAATTGAAGGTAGTGAACTCTTTTATATTGTATCTAATAGTATGAAATTTGAACTGAGTTATTTGATGAAGTTATACGAAAGAATAGATGAAGATGAAATGTGTGTAACTTGATAAATGTATATGATGAAGATATCTATTTTTATTTATTGTATTATGTAATTGGATAACAATTTTATGAAATCATGTGTAAAGTTTTTGTTTAAAAAACTATATCACATTAAAAATAAATAAATAAATAAACATTGCTATAACCACCATATATTAACATCTACGAGAGCTATTCTGGGCACTAGTAAAGTCTTTTGATAATGAACTCAGCAGGGATCAAGACATTCCACAGAACATAGGGGGAGAATTCTGACAGAAAGAAACTGAGAACAAGCTCTATATGGACACTTACCCCTTGGAACGTTGGAGTCGTGATAAGCTGCCGACAATTGTAACAGACCAATGGTTTATGGGCCACAGTGGTGCCAACATTACCATCCAGCTGGGGCGTTGCTATGTCTGGAAAAGGTCCGGGGCTATGCTAATGCTGGGACTGGGGGTTAGGTAGCCTTTTGGTTGTAGCCCCTGAGATTCTATCTGGGGCTGCAACCAAAAGACCAGGGCCTAGCCCCCTCCCCTCAACGTGCCATCCAGAGTCGCAGAATCGATCATTTAAATGCGTGAACGAGGCTTAGACTCTTCAACTCTCACTCACTGCAAAGCGTGGGGGCCACCCAGGCGCACATGTGGAACATTGCTGAAATCAAGACAAGTTCCTCACCCCATCTACACAGAAGCAGAGCAGGCCACTGAAGGATTTTCTCTTTTTCAATATATATTTTTTTCCACACAACGGGAAACTTTAAGAGATCTCCTGATGACTTGTCCAAAAACGAGACACTCTCCTGATGACTTGTCCAAAAACGAGACACTATCGAGTGGGGTTTCGATTGCCACTTTTTGCAGATTCAGCTCAAACCGAAGAAGAAGTATGGTGGAACCGTCTAATGGCCGGAGAAAAAACAAGATGGCCCATAGCAACTGTCAAGATCCTCGAAGCAGCAATCAAATTGATAAAAGCCCCCTCACTGTAGTAACCGAGGGTCCGCTAGGAAAAAAAGAACTAAATAAGGAAGACATTTCCTCAAAGGACAGAAACTATGACACATTAACCACGGGATCTCTTTTAAACGAACAATGCTGACTTCTTTTTGTATCAACTTGATGATCTTGTAAAAATCTTATTGATTATACACAAGCTAAAAAATAAAAATAAAAAATAGATTTTTTTAACTGATTGATGCTATGGCCCAGCTAGTAGCCAGGTTGGCGCCGTTGCCTAACCCCGCTTTCTTTTTTTGCATTTTTAAAGCACTCACACAGTGGGGACATCTAATATTGATAAAGCGCTTAATACCCTGAGGTTTCTAAGAGCGGACCCGGGGATCGAACCTGTGTTGCTTCGTGTTGTCTTGTTTCCACGTTGCTGCTGAGCTATCCTACGGGGACTATAGATCCGGTGCTGCCTTACAGTCACGTTAACCCAAGAGAACGTGCACTTTATTGCTGTTTATCCATAAATGCAAGTCTGTGTTGAAGTGCGCCACAAGTCCAGATGTAGGAAAAACACCATTGCCAACTGGGAGACTTCTCTGGTGGAGGTCAGGCCGTTAGAGCGAGTAAAAAGAAACAGGGGCGAGAGGCGGCCTTTTAGGTAAAAAGGACGAGTGAGTGGGGATTGTTCGAAGAAATTAAGGAAACATGAAGCGATTTGGAAGCTCAGATGTAAATAAGGCAGGCTTCTATGTGCTGAAAGTTAGTGCACGTTTTAAAAAAAAATAAAAACACTATTCAATCTGCCAGAAAATAAACACACTTTCTAGTCATCATCCTCGCTGTTCAGGCAGCCGACTGAAATGGCCTGCTGGAAACGCGCGGCCAGAAAGCAGGCACTCAAAACATGATTATGTCAAATTATGTTTAAGATAAACGATGAGCAGGCCGAGGAGAAGCCGGCGGGGCGCTGCATATAATTGGGGTAGGCCTTTTGACCCTGCTCATTGTGAACTGCAGCGGACTCCTTCATTACAGGCGTGCACGTGCAGCCCAAGTGACAGAAAGCTCAAAGGGGCAGCCTTTGGAGTCAGGCAAGTGTAGAAAATGCGAAAACTCCCCCAGATGAAGCCCCCGGGGACACGGAGGTCTTTAGGACACTGTCAGGCCTTGTGGGGGCCATTCCTACTCAGAAAAACAGAATCACCATAGTCTTTGACCCTTGAGTGAAGAGCGTTCGGCAGACCCTATAGAAATCCCTCGAGCTGTTTGGCTGTAAGGGAAAGCAAAGGTAGTCATGCATACACTTGGTTAATTGTGTCTTTTATCAACAATTTAGCCTATGATTGACACTTTGGTCTATTGGCTGGTTGGTGGGGAGAGATGTGAACCCTCTTCTAGTGGCTGATGAATAGGAGGAGGTGGGAGGAGGGACAGCATCCTTAGTGCTGCTTCTAGGTCCAAAACATGTTCACGGCATTACAATTATCTTGAGTGAACTCTCCCTAGCTAGTTAAACGTATGATCATTGTTTGGACGCTGGGGAGGAGGAGGGTGTTGGAAGGAGAGCGCTCCATCTGCTTTTGGCGTTGACTGGGGTGGGGTAACTTCCAACAACTTACAGAAGCCTGTCACACACTTCTTTTTTTTTAAATGCAGTTATACTAGTGTGCAAGTGTTTGAAACAAAACACCGTGAAAACGAGCAGTGTCTGTATGTGGGAGACCAGGGCTGGTAAAAAACATCGAAGACACTGGACTTTCTAGATGCTGTCACATATATATTCATATTAGATACAATCCCCGATCATGTGTTATAAGGAAATTGCAAGTTACAGAGGAGTTCTGTGATCGGATGAAGGAGTTCCTTTATCAGGGCACCGATCGCCAGGGAGACTTCACAGATACTTCCTTCATATTTTAGGGTGTATTTCATTCCTCATGATACACGCGACACCGTCATTCCTAAACATTGTTCTCCTGCTTAATGTAATTCATAATCAATGCATAAATCTTTCGAATAAAAACAATATTAACAGGCAGCTTGTAATGTGTTCAGGGAAGTCATTTGGGGGTCGCAAGGGGCCGCAGTTGCGACCCCTGGGGTCTCCCTTGCTACCCCTGTGGTCTCCCTTGCTACCCCTAGAAAAAAAAGAATAAAAAAAAACATTTTATTAACTTTTTTCTTTTTTTTTAAATGAAAGCTCCTGGGTTGTGGCCAGTGTCATGTGGCTCTTATTTTTTGGAGAGGCTGACTTTCCTGTTCAGGCCTCTCAAAAAAAACAGGGGGTTCCACAGGTGTATCACTTTGAGCAGTGACCCTAAATAAGAAAGATTAGGAATAACACATAATTTGTCTTTCTGGAATTCTATCCAATAATTGCTAGACTAATAAAAGGTTTTTTTCAGGAACACTGCAGAGGGGCGAGCTGCTGATTTAGCCTGTTCTTAAACACCTCAACTCACCTTTCACCCTTCTGAGGTCGATAAATGAGTACCAACACAGGTTGGGTGATATTGTATGTATATGTGTTCTATATAAAGCGCTTAAGCGTAAGTGCTATATAAAAACACATAATTATCATTTGGCCTTGGACGTCTGCTTGCATTCACATTAATTTAGTAATATGGGCCTAAACACACTGATATTAACGATACATATGATGAATCATTCTTGTATGAAATGTACATAACAGTATAGTGATATCGCAACCATATTTTTCGTAGTGTACTTAGGAACAATATATGATGTCACTTCCTGTTTTGTCAAGGGGTGAAAGGTCGTGTTTCATCGCTTCCCGTGATGTCACTTCGAGTTGGGCTAGGGGGTTCAAATGACAGCACTTCCTGTGATGTCATCAGAGGTCATGTGATGTCACATCCGCTACCCCTGGCATTTTGGTGAAATGACTTCCCTGAATGTGTTGCAAAAAATACTTGAAGCAATATAATACAACGCATTGACAAGTCGTTTTGTGGTTTAAAAATAAACATGGGACCATAAACTGTCCCTTATCAATTGTGGCTGTAATATGTGGCAGCAAGGTATTTTAGGAGAAAGACTTCTGAAAAGGTAGTAACTGGCATTAATTAAGTGTTCCAGATGCAGCTGACTTTCTGCTCTGTGGTGGGCCAAGCAGCAGGCTTTGTGACATCATAATCCAACTGTAATAAGGTATTACATGTGGATGAAGATAGCTGAGTTGCTTTATACGGTCACGGAACTCTGAGGTGACTTGTAATATCCTTTGTACGCATGATAAGGGGTATTTTATTCCTTGTTTTACATGGCCATACACTCTCCTCTCCTTTAATAGCTGACATCTTGCTTGATAGAATGTAAGAGATCTTCCATTTGCTGACACATATAATAAACGTAGAATCTGTTTGGATTTTAAAAAGCTAATATACTTCTTCTAATATGCTGCAGAACAATAGTTTAAGCAGTTTAATAAAAATGCATCTAAAACATTTTAGTTTTGTTCTTCATAATAACATGTAGATTCTTGTCTCTCATGTTTAAACTCTATGCACACAATAATCATACTACCATCAAAAGCTACCTTTTCAGGAAGTGCATGTAAAGTGTCATAGAAAGCTACTTTGCAAGAAAAGAGTTTGTCACCGTTTTAATTTAGTGCTGCAATGGCAGCTTAAATTCTGTTCTGTCCTATCTCAAGCGTGAGGCATTGTGACATCACAACTGAAACACAATAACGGATTACAGAACAGTAGTGATGTCATTTTCATATTACAGGTCAGTAGTGATGACACAAGATAGCTTTTAATTAGACAACTATTTACAGGCTTTTAAACAGTATTGCAGACTGTAGTTCATTATATTATATTTTGCAGGGGGATTTGAGGGACAATATATTATGTTCCAGATAATATTCCTTGTACCAGGGTCTCCCAGGCAAAGTTACAAAGTTATTGTCGTTTCACCGGCAGTCTGACTCCCTGGGTTGGGGGCTCGGTGGGGGATGGATATAAGTGGGTAGCGTGTTTACTATTAGGTGAAAAATGGGTAATTCCAAAAACATATTGGGTAAAAATGTTCATTTAACTAACATTAATCTTAAACTAAACATGAACTGAAAAGTAATCATGATCACTTATCACCAAGTTGCACCAGATGAATGGCCCTTATCTGCAAAAATCATGAGCTGTCCAGAAAACCTCAAAGGTGATCAAGAACCTCAGCATTATTATGAACCTTTGGCTCACTTTAAACCACAAATCAATGCATTGGTAAAGAATTGTTTCTTCCACCTACCCACTCAGGGGGGTCATGCCATTTCTCACCTTCCCACACAGGAACCTGTAGTCATATTGTCGGAATTATAAATAATCAACAGTGCAAACAGCATATACTTTCTCATGCCGTTTTAACTTACTAAAAATATCATTGTATCCAGAACACAGTGGCAAGACATTTTTTTAGACGGGGCAGCAGAGAACACTTAACACCAGCTCAAAAATCCCTTTACTGGCTACTGGTCATTTTCTTTTTCTTTTTGAATCATTTATAAGTGCACACACAACAAACTAAATCGAATCCTGCTGCAGATGTTTGTATTGCTAATAGAAACTGCAAGGGCCATAGAACCGAATTCACAAAGCAACGATCATCCAGTAGCAACCAAGGAGAACACTGAGAGCCAGCAATTATATACTCCTGGATGTAGTATGCAAGAAACAGATATGAGGATCGTCTTTCTCTAATATAACAGCAAAATTCTGGAACTCTGTTCCAAAGAGAATCCAAAAAATTGAGAATCACGCAACTTTCAAGAAAATGTTGAAGGCATAGCTTTTTTTCAATTTTGTTTACGAACCTAACTAGCATGGTATGATCCCCGCAATCTGCCACTGACGGTTCTGACAGATGCTCTAAACTGCAATTCTGCCACACTATTGTATCCCCCATGTTATATTATTAGACAATGCTGGGATTCCTAATGATCTTGCCTGTAGATTGTGAAGAATCTCAGGTATTCGTCCCAAGGGGGTGCTACCCCTGTGAGGCTATGGAGGTGAGCCCGCTCTGCAGGACCCTCCCTTGGGGTCGAGGCAAGTGAGACCTCAATGGGAAAGACTCCCCTTTTGGGGACAAGGACTCCAGTTCTTGTGAGGAACTCCCTAGACCACCTACTATAGCCACATATATGGGACTGTCTCCTATAAAGAATAGTGTGTCATCTTTACATTTTGCTGAAGGAAATGTAAAAAGAAAGGAAGATGTCTCTTTAACAGGAGCCGTATATTTAACTTGGACGAGTCAGGGCAAGGAATGAGAAGGAGAGTGTAGTGCGCAGGGGAATCCCCCTGACATCATGATGCCTTGTGGAGGTGGAGCGGAGGCCAGTCGTGCAGAGTGTGACTTTTAATGAGCATCAGAACACCAGTGCAAGATGCCGGAGTACCGGTTTGTGCAACTGCAAAGATAGTGTTACGGGGAGGAAGAACGAGGAACCTGGTGGTGTAGTGAGTACATTTGCAGTGTGGTGGGCAGGACGACTAAACAAATACACTGATACTACCGACCCTGGAAGTGTGAGTAGCTTCCGATTGCCAGTGCCCGAGCACGATAGTAGCCCGATGAGGACCCGAGAACAGAGAGCCGATTAGTGGAAAGAGCGAGAAACCACACCCGAGCGAGAGCCAAGTCCTCCAACCTTCCCCTGCATACAGAGAGATAGCAGGGGAATCAGGAAAGCGGGATGCCACTGAGGCAGCATTATACTCCAGAAGAAACTCGTCCCAGTACTAAGGATGAGAAATTAAACATAAGACTGTGTAATCAGAATTGTAAAAACAAGAGAAAGCAAGTAAGAAATAACTGGTTGGAAAAGGTGGATATCTTATGAAGAAAGAAATTCGTCCCGATCCTGTGGATGAGATATCATGAAAGAGAACAGTTAACAAGAGAGGTCAAAAACATATAAAAAAGAGATTTGATCAACCCATTTGGGGAGCCAATAGAAACTGGAAACGAATCCCCTGGGAGGAAGGGTAAATATCTTATACCTTCAGAGCCGAAGGCTGGAGAAATCACATCCTACAAGCATGTAATGAAAGAAAAGAAATAAAGCTGTCAAGTAAACAAGATAAAAGAGGAGACGGCCCAAGGAACAAAATCCTTGACACGAAAAGTCAATAAGGAAACCAAGATACAAAAACAACTCTACAAGTATTTAAGGAAATAGAAAAGCCGAAAGTTCAACTCAACCTTTTTGTTCCAACTAAAGAAGTCTGTATTGCAGTTCAAAAAACGTTTGCTACTAAAATACAGTTAGCCCACGTTAAAATTGCAGAGAGCCCTTCTAAAATTTAAGGGACACACCAGGAAATAGAAAGAGGGAGAACCGCACCTATTGCTAGATTTGATTTTACATTTAAAAAAGTAGACACATCTGGTATGATCCTCACATTAAAGACTATGAGGCCTACAACATGTCCAGGAGATAATTTCCCAGTAAAGATCATATTGGAAAAGGCTGAGATCTTTGTGCCATTCTTTAGCACGCTTTACCAATGCCACTTTTAAACATGGTGAAGTTCCGACTGTTGCAAAAGAGTGGTAGTTACTCCATTATCCAAAAAGCCAGGACAAGACCTTCAAAATTATAATAATCTGAGACCTATTACCGTCTTTGCTTAAAATCATTGATAAAATGGCAGCTGTACAGCTACAGGAATATCTGGAGACCAATAAAGTACTTCATGGAAATCAATCAGGTTTCAGAGCCTATCACGGCACTGAAAGTGCCCTGATAGATCTCCCGACCGGGATGTTGGACATTGTGGATAATAGTAAGTCGGGGCTACTGATGCTTTTGGATTTAGCAGCTTTCGACTTGGTGAATTATGATCTCCTATTAAAAAGGCTTGGAGAGGTAGGGCACTGTTCAGAAGCAGTAGTCAAATGGATACACTCATTCCTTAGTAACAGGATGTCTAAAATCCTCTGGGGAGAGGAAAGCTCTGAGTCACAATACATAAAGTGCAGAGTTCCACAGGGGGCTTGTTTGTCTCCAGCACTGTTTAATGTATTTTGTCATCCTCTCTGTGACCGATTAGACAAGCTTTACCAACTATGCGGACGATACCCAGCTTGTTATGGAGCTCAGTGGGGACTATAGTAAAGACTCAGAGGAGGTTTCCCATGTTTATGAATCTATCAAGGTATGGATGACGGGAAACGGATTATGCATATATGGATCCAAGACTGAGTTTCATGTATTTGGATCAACCCAATCAAGAGAGAAGCTGAGCGCTGAATATGCAGGTTTCCGTATTGAACAGCATCTTGATTTGATTTTTACATTTATATCGTGCACATGACGGACCAAACCGTATAGCGGCGCAGTTGAAAAGAACATTCATGTCAAGCATAGTCAAGCCCAAAGTGCAAAGCAACCCAAAAAAACAGAAAAACACCAGAGTGGAAAAGAGAAGTCTATCTAAACAGAAATGTCTTCATGGCCTTACGGAACTGAAATGATGATTCAAGGGTCCTAATTTCTAAAGAAAGCGAGATCCACAATTTTGGGCAAAAGACAGCAAATCTTCTATCGCCCCTTGATTTGCACACTGAATGAAAGATAAACAGAAGATGACAATCACTAGACCACAGGTGTCTTACAGGTTGATGTGGTTGAATCAATTCCATAAAAAAAACCCAGGGCAAGGCTGTAAACACATTTGAAAATGAGGCAAGCTACCTTGAATCTGATCTTCCACTGCCAGCCAATGTAAAGCACGCGAGATGGTGAAACATGGGCAGTTCTACCTAACTTAAATATCATCCTAACTGCTGCATTTTGTGCTTTTTGGAGTCTATGCATTTGTTTGAGTGGAATGCCAAGCAACTGGCTGTTGCAGTAGTCCAAATGTGCATTTGGCAGGGCAACCCACCACCGAGGCATGATCCTCCTTGGTAAGGTACAACCTGTCGTAAGAGTCTCAAAAAATAGTGCATTGCCTGAACCTTTGTTCCAACCTGTCCTTCGCTGCCTAGATCATCCTGCCAAATACAGCCCAAGTTTTTGACCTGGATACACATTTTAAATTTGTTCCCAGGTGGGTCGGAATAGGCAATGTCTTGGCAGCAGATTAAAGATGTCTAGGTCTGAACAAAACAAGTTCAGTTTTGGCTGTGTTTAGTTGAAGTTGATTGTTGGACATCCACCCACACACTTCTTCCAAACACTACCCCAATCTACTAAATTCTTCATCCAAGTTGACTATCCTGATGAAGATCTGAGTGTCGTCTGCATAGGAATGAAAATTCATCCCATGTCGTCTCAAGATCTCCAACAGGGGATGAATGTACAAATTAAACAGCAATGGAGAAAGGGGGACTCCACATTTCAACCTAATGGCATCAGACAGAAACTCACCCAATCTCACCTGCTGATGGCGATCTGTCAGAAATGATCTGAACCAGCCGATAGCATGCTCAGACACCCTTCCTACCTGATGCAATCGACCTAGAAGAGTATAATAGTATGGTGATTCATATCGAGATATCTCAGCAGGTTGAGCGCTCGCTGCTGCGACCTGAGTGGGATCTGCAGATAGCAGGTTCAAATCCCGGCAAGGCCAACCCAGCCTTTCATCCTTCCGAGGTCGATAAATGAGTACCAATTTCGGTTGGGTGATATTGCACCTCATTACATGGACGGCGGTAACCATGGCGCTATTAGCGCCATGGTTGCCGCTGGTATTTTACTGAGTCTGCCATGGTGAATGGCGGAATTACCACCCTATTCCAAGGTGTGTGGGGGCGGTAATTCCCCATTCACCATGGCACTTCCCCATTCCCACTTTTGCCCCCATAGGGCTCAATGGGAATCGGGAATGCGGTAATTACGGTACCACAAATTGCGGTACTGTAATTACCTCCAAGGTCCCTTTGTGGGTCCCGTCCTTAACGGCTGGTAAAACCAGCCGTTAAAGTAGGGTCCCACAAAGGGACCTCGTAGTAAGGCAGTAAGGGTTTAACGGCACTGGTACCCTTACCGGTACCGGTAAACCCTTACCACCATCCATGCAATGAGGCCCATTGTATGTAAATATGTGCTCTGTAAAGTGCTTTGGATTAAGGCGTTATATAAATAACACATCACATCATTATAACCAAATGCGAGAGCTCACCTCAATCCGCGGTCCATAATAGGTCATCCTGTACAACTAAAAGGGCCGTCTCAGTTCCAAATCTAGGTCTAAAACCCGATTGGAACTTTTCCAGTAGCGTTTCTCACTCTACAAAGTCCTGCAACTGGCGAGTGACCACTTTTTCAAGAATTTTTGCGGGCCAAGAAAGACGCGTTATTGGTCGATAATTGTGACACCAAATGATGTATGTTATTTTCTGCTACTTGTTGAAAGTTAAAAATGGGCAAGGGGCTCTGCATCTTTGAGTCAATTGGATTCACTGAGGGTTGTTTAATTAACAAATCAGATGAAGTCACAATTCCAACCTGTATTTTAACAGCAATATCCGCCTTGATACATTCAATTTTCTCTATAAAAAAAGAATTAAAGAGATTAGCCTGCACAAAGGAAGGTTCGATCGATGTGACTTTACTTTACAAGCATCTGATCCATATCTCTACAGAAGTCAATACATTGGGTATTATGATTGAATCTTCGTTGGGTGAAGAAGACCATAACAGCAGTATAGTACAAAAAGCACAATATCATCTTTGGCTACTTAAGTTTATCAAACCTTTCTGCTCCCAGGCTAAATGCATTACAAGGGCAGTCCTTATGCCAATACTGGACTATTGTAATGCCATTTTGGCCGTGGCAAATAAAAGGTGCATCGACAGGATGCAGGGACTGCAAAATGATGCAGTCCGTATTGTTAAAAGCGTCCCAAGAGGTACTCTGGTTAATGAACACAGAAGAGATCTTCATTGGTTGGGTATTGATGAGAAGATCACTTTTAAAATTAGTACTATCACAAATGCCTATATGGCCCAGCTCCGATATATTTTCAGGACAGTATTCAACTGAAGCAATCCATGAGGACCACCAGGTCAAGTGACACTATGCTCCTTTGTTGTTCCCGTATCAAAAAAGCTATGGGTAACAGTTGCTCTTTTCCAGCTTTAGCTGCTGCTACTTGGAATAAACTGCCTGTGGAGTTAAGAATGATTCCAGATCTAAACATTTTTACGAAGCGCTTGAAGACAACCTTGTTTAAATAAATACATTTTCCTTTCCTATGATCTGTTTGCCTGTAGCAAATCTTTTTGCTCCCTGATGCCTGCGGGCTCCGGCGCGTTATAAAAAGATAAATAAATGAAATGAAAAAGATGTATCCAAATCAGGAAAGACTGAAGTAAAAGACTGGGAAGAGTCTACAAGTGATAGCAAGAGAGTGAGGGACTATTTGAAGGAAACATATTCTAAATATAGGACCACAGAAAGCACAAAACCCAAGATTATTCTTGAAGAACTACAAAAGCTAATTACAGATATTACCCGAGAAAGGGTATGGTAAGAAATATCAGTAACAAAGAGAAACATATAGCTAATGAGAGTATCGAAAGAGAAGAAGAGACCAGAGGAAGAAAAGACATTTGGGGTCATCCCGAGTTTGGAGGCAGCCATGGTGCTATTAGCACCATGGCTGCCTCCAAACTGGGGTCCGGGTAGTCGGAATGGGGATTTACCGGGACATTCCGACCTATGCGGACCTGGTAAGTCCCCATTTCGAAAACCATTCCCCATTCCAATTTGAGCCCCTATAGGGCTCAATGGGAATGGGGAAGGAGCTAATAACGGGCCCGCAATTTGCGGGCCCGTTATTAGCTCCATGGTCCCTTAACGGGTCCCGCTAAGGGCGACTGGTAAAACCAGCCGGCCCTAGTGGGACCCACTAAGGGACCTCAGAATGCGGCGCTAGGGGGTTAACGGCACTGGCATCCTTACCGGTGCCATTAACCCCTACCGCCACACTCAGAATGAACCCCATTCTCTTAGCCTGTTTTATTTAGTGGTAGGGTCAGGTAGAGTTTGTTTGGACAAGGACATGTTTACTTTGGACTTCCTGACAACTGACAAGCACCTTAAGTTCCTTTGGATAGGTAGGGTATTCCCTCTAACAATAGGAAAAGTTAGGCCTTTTTAAAAATAATTTTGATAAAAATAATCTAGAATGTCGTCAGTGTGTCTGACTTCTTTGTTCGACCTGCCACAAGATCGAAACCTGCTTCCTAGGATTTAATCTGTTAAACTTTAGATCAGTAGTTACTGATATGACCTCATGCCAATGGTCTATTGGGTACAATGTTCATTCATCACCCGTTTTTTTCTGCAGCATTTTTTTCTGAAAATGTTTGCCTGAAAAAACTCATTGAAAATGATGGGGGTTTGGGGGGCGAATAAGGGGTAGGTGGGGTGGGGAATCGGGAATAAATAATAAGGGAGGGGAAGCTCGGGGGAGACCCCCCAAATAAATAAAATTCAAAATGCTATATCATTTTGGGCACACATTTTGAGCAAAAAATGCAGTGAAATCAAAACCGGGGATGAATGAATATAGAACCGTCCATTGGTTGGGTGGCTTTGCAAGCTCTATACTGTGGTGGCAGCGGTCTGGTACTAGAGGGCAGCATGGTATCCCCAGGAAGGCAGGAATGGAGTGGCTGTAGAATGGTGACTAGATGGCTGACAGGGGACTGAATCAATGGGCCTCATTACACGGATGGCGCTAAGGGATTACCAGCACCGGTAAGGGCACCGGTGCCGGTAATCCCTTAGCACCATGCTACGAGGTCCCTCAGTGGGTCCCGTCCTTAACGTGTGGTCAGACCATTCTTAAGGACGGGACCCGCTGAGGCTAACCTTGGAATGGGGCGGTAATTCCCCCATTCACCAAGGCGGAATCGGTAAAATACCGGCGGCAACCATGGTGCTAATAGCGCCATGGTTACCGCCGTCCGTGTAATGAGGCCCAATGACTCTGAAGAATTGCGACAGGAGTGCAGTGGCTGCCGCACAGGGATACAGTGAAGGTATGAGGTACTATAAGGCAGCACATTGGTTTGAGGTACGTTGTGCTGTGATCAGAGTCACTTACTGAAAGTTGTACTTCTTAGTCTCCCCAGATTCAATAATAAAAAGAAATAAATTGAAGGATGCCAGAGTTTAAGCAACGTGGGGGACCCTTCAAAGAGAAAAAAAAGAACATTGCAGCGGCGCGAGTGGAGTGCAGTTATTGAAAGTTTTGCTCGACTCATATCAAAGCGTCGAGCTGGCACTCCCCTCAGCACCAAATAAAAAAACAAAATGATACCTGGTCATCAAGCCTTGTTTTTGTGGTGTCCAATTGCCTGGAGGGACCCTGCACCTCTTTCACCACTGTGAGCAGGCTCAATTGTTTGGCGCTTCCCGTGAGGACGTGAAGGCTGCACATTCACCCCCACCCGGGCTCACTGCTTGGTCCTCACCGGTGAATGGGGAGCGCCCAATGGCACTGCTGCCCGCCCAGGCTGCTCCTGATATACACAGGACTCCCTGTGAGAGGGAGAGAGCGGTGTGTGAATACTGCTCGGCCTGCCCCGTGCCAAGGAGGGTCCCATTAGAGGCGCTCCTAGCAGATGTAGCCGGGGTCTGAGGACTTCCTGGGAGCCCCCCACTGCTTCAATCAATGCTGAGCTGCCCCTGGCATATGCAGCCCAGCCAGTACTCCCCAAATGGACCGCCCCCTGCTGCTATTGCACCAGGCTGCCCCTGGTATACACAGCCCGATGAAACGAAGCTTGGGGCCCTCTACACACTGCTGCTCTGCCAAACAGAAGGCCAACGATCACCAGAACCCATCACTGCACAAAGGGCCTTGAGACAGCCCTGGCCAGGCTGTCTGCCAAGTAAGCCAAATAAGCATTTTATGGGTATAGTTTGAGAATATAAAGTGCACTGTATATGGACTTTTTATTTTCTTTAAGGACTGTTTGTAGTTTAAAGGACTTTTTGGTTTTAAAGGACTCTTTTTTATTTACTTTAATGCAGCTGCTTAGAATTGTGCTGGTGTGTATATGGGACCAGATTCTCAAAAATGAGCACAAATGAAAGGAGCGCAGAGAATGTATGCAATGGATCTATATGGCACTGTTTTCCGTGACCTTTTGGCTCTCTCTACTGACCCGGATCTCCACCCCATTACCATTTTGGTCGAGAGTTGAGATCCCATGACTAGTCGTGGTGATTTATTTTAGCAGAACATGTCACAGTGATTGTTCACGGAAGGTTGTGAGTATTTCTTTTTAATTCGCTCCAATCAGTCAATCTTTTTTTTTTTTCGTAAAGCGAGTGTAGAGCTCTCAGTGCTGCATGAACTCTATGTATATCCTTATTTACTGTTTGTTTGTACCCCACATTGCAGCCTTTAGCTTAACTGGTGATACTATGGCCCTTTTCAAGGGTACTTGTAGCTCATATGGTGCACGGCCAATCCACAATCTTATGTGACTAATTTGAGTAATCAGATAAAAATAAATTGTGATCTGGAGCTGCAAGACCTCACTATTTAAAGGGAAGAGTAAGCACCTTCCAAGCAACTATGGCTTTTCTGCCCACACATAGCCAGCGCAGTGAGCTTTGCAGTTTATTAAATAACGCCTTTGGTACTTGTATGGTGAAATACAGGAACATATACATGAATTTGGGTAATATCACAATATTAATGAAGAGAGGGTCCCTGGAATGCCCCTCTTGACCCCTATAAGCACGACAGCCCGAAGAGTAAGAGATGCAAGATGCCAGTCACTGTTTGGACAGCCCCCAGGAGGGCCAGTGACAAATACATATGCGAACAGATATTCTCTCAGACAACCATTCAAACCTTATCTAGCTAACGTCATCATGGATACAGGGGCCCCAACACTGATCATGGATACAGGTGCCTCGGTGGACATAATTGACTAATGACAATTATCTGACTGTGCTGACGTCATTAGAGACACCATGACATAGTAACCTTAACTACTAACTCACCCCCAACCCCTTTCCTTTTCAGATCCGCCAGAGCGCCAGGGGACCACCCCGGTGGTGATAGTGCAGGGTACAAATGTCCTTTAACATAACATAACAGGACATGAAGCAAACTTGCATCCCTACACGAAGTTACATGCACACACACGTGCACACACGAAGAACATGCTTACACAGTTCTGTAGATAGAGGACAGATACATATACATACTTTTGAAAGCCTATATTATTTTCTCTCATTAGCCAAATGCAGAAACGCAAGGAAGCAAGAGATGCAGAGCAAGCTTGCAGATGCTTATTGCAACCAACCATATGGAACTGCAGGATCGTATAAGGAACCTGGAAGAATCAAGATACTACTAACCTATACAAAGAATAGCACAATATAGACATATAGCACTTATAGCATAACTATAGCAGAATTAAATGAAGCTACAGGCCTCAGGATGAAAGGTGAAAAAAAACACAATTAGGCTGCACAAATCACCAGGCCAGAGCTCACAGCCAAGGTCAGAGATGAGCAGAACATTCCTAAGCCTCAGAGACAAGGAGCCACCTGCAAAATAGCAGAATAAATCCTCACTGATTGCAGACCAGAAAGCTCAATTTTGCCGTTTTCACCCACGCGGTGCAGCCGAGCCGAACAATGGGCATTTAATTGTGGTTGGAAGAAGAGCAGTTCCCAGCGAAACAGACACAAAGTGATACATGTGTTGTCTTAAAGCGTTGCAACCCTGCAGACACGCTCAAAGACAAAGTGGTAATACTGATGACAACAATGGAAACACATAGGCCCCATTATGACTCTGGCGGTAGCCGTGCCGGTACAACCGTCACAGCTGCCGCCGGAGTCATTTTATTACCGGCACCCGGCAATGGGGAATTACCGGAGCATTACAGCCCGACGTACCCGTTTATTCCCCATTGCCGGGTGCTGGTAAAAATTACTCCCCATTCCAATTGAGTCCAATAGGACTCAATGGGAATGCGGAGGACGGATGAACCTACACCATTCATGAATGGTTCTGGTGCATCCGTCAAGGTCTGCGAGCAGGTGACGTTCCACCCGCCAGGTCAGACCTGGCGGGCTGTCAGGCACCCGCTCGCAGACTCGTAGCTTGCTGGTCCGGTAACAACGATGCTGGTAGCTTACCGGCACCGTTGTTACCGGACTGGCAAACTTGTAATGAGGCCCATAGTCTTTCTCATCACCTTGAGAAGGTGAATGGAGTGCTGAGAACAGAGCTGGGTCCCAGGCCTGGGGAGATCAGCTCCAGCCAATCAAGGAATACAAATCAAGGGGTGGATGACAGAGGGCAAGGGCTAATGTTAATCCTGCGACCCTGTAACAATGTAATAGATACTTTCTGGGGAAGGTCGGGCAGGGCACCTGACATGCAAGGGCCAGTCAGATAACGTCTATATGTGCTGGCTATAGGTACTACCATCCCAACCACCCAATCACCCATTGCCTTAGGTTTTTGGGGAAGAGCCCTGATTTGTGATGTCAGACTGTAACAAAAGTCCCTGACACGGGCTCAGGGGCCGTGATTGCTGGAAAATTCAGTTTTTCCTGTATGATCCCTGTCTGCTATGAAAAATAAAGGACAGTTCTAACTTTCCCTTGGTTGAGTCCTCCATTTGTATGCAGGGGGAGGGTTCGTTGGGCCCTGGGTGCTCTGAACATTGAATGCGTAGTGTGAACCCCGGTCCTCTCTGGCATACCTAGCCAACATTAATAATGAAGATCCTTGCTAACATGGCCAGAGGCAGTTTGATCATTTCTCAATCGTTTGTCCATATAGGCTTACTATTGTTAAACATATTGGAATACAATACCTGGATTTCTGTCAAGAACAACACCTCTAGATATCTCGCACCATCAGGACACCATCTGAATCCACATTTGTTCCCAACTGGGGCAGAATTAGGTGTGAGAGGTACTAGTTGTGATTTAGATCAATTTATTTTACGCACATAGTATTCACAAAACTCATTAGCAATCTTTGTGTGTAGAGCTGTAAGCCTTTCTGTAGGTGTTCTGAGCATAATATGAAGGCCAATGGTTCCACAGCCAGAACTGAAAAGCAATGGCGATAGCAGTTATCCCTGTTGCATACCTCTTTGTAATTCGAATAATACTATTTATTAGTAATTTGTTCAATGGATGAGTAAATAGTAGATTAACCAGTAATCAAAAGAAAGCACCCACTCCCACTCCCACTAGGTGGAATACCGGACATAAGAAATTCCAGCTGCATGAATCAACAGCATTTTTTTTTATTGTGCTTGGTTTATTAAAACCTTTCACAAAAGATATTACAAAATTAGACATGTACCATCTATTAACAATAAATAAGAATTTAGGAGAACAGGTTACAGAATGTCATTTTAAAAATCAACTTCCAGAATCTTATGTAAAAAATGAATCGCTGGAATAGTTAAAGATGTCACATTGCCATTTAAAATTCTTAACCAGAAGTAATTCTGTAAAAAAGATAATTTATTGTGAACAAATTGTTTAAAAATATGAAGACGTATTAGATATAAACTGTACATTCCATAAACAGATCAATCAGGGTTTCGACCTCAGCGCACCCAAATCTACATATCTTTGTTTTCTGGGTACCTTCTACCTACAAACAAGAATCTCCCTGGTAGGATATAAATTTAGCTTGAGCCCTAAAAAAGCAAGCATCCATTTCCTATTTAGCATCTTCCTAAGGTATTTACGTAGGGTTTTCCAGGCTTTTTTTAGTCACCACTATGTATAAACATAGTTTTGTTTAAAAGCGTTAGTAATTATCAATGCCAGTTCAGCTATCTATAAATATTAGTTCAGAGTGGCAAACCTCTTTGGATCTGCTATATAAGGTGGTGCAATATTCTGTAAATATGTCCACAGTATTCTCCTGATCTTTATAACATCTTCCTCTTGATTTAATCTCACTTACAGATAAGGGAGGGTTCTCACTGCCTATTATCCCTGAGAGAAGTTTCCCGGGTCTCTCTTCCTCTGCATATTTTCTGGTCAATATTTTGCCATTTTGGGAGGAAGGATAGCTCAGGGGCAACATGTTTGTTTTGTAAGCAAAGCAACACAGCGCAACACAGGTTCGAAAACCACTTGCTGGTATTAAGCACATTATACATTAACCGTAAAATAAAATAAATAAAAATGTATAAATATGACTTCTCGGTCAGACGACTCATGGTATTCATCAAGCTTTTCTCTTGTTCTCGCTAATATTCCCTCATCATTATCTTTAGCCAATTGAATTTCTAAGGTCTTGAGGAAGCTTTTGAGATTGTTCAGTGTGCCTCTCAAAGCGCTCAGTATATCATCTTCCTTTGAAATGCATACACCTCTCAAGTACATTTTGTTTGTCTGACAAAGTGTAGCTTTAGTTTTAATAGACCCTTTGGTAACTCCATAAACTGCATCATTTCTTTTGTAACTCAGATTTGAAAGCTAGGTCTTTTAGTGCATCAGATGTAAACCTCCAGTGTTGTGAGTGTTATTCTCATGTTTATTAATTTAGTAGCATTGCAGCAGAATTGTCGGATAGGGTATGTGATAATATAAAGCCTTTCAGATTCTACGCCATTAATTCATTAGTAAATAACCACTTATCAATTTGGGAATGTGAATCATGTACACTTGAATAACATGTGTATTCTCTTGCCAAGCATTCAATTCTCCCCATGCATCTGCTAAACCATACTTGTTGCATAGCATTACCAGGGCTTTGGCTGCATTACTCAATGGTCCCACCTTATTTGTCAATCTATATAGTTTGAGGTCTGTTACAGTGTTTAAGCCACATCCCCATAAGTATTTCATAACTGAGAAATTCTTGCAATTTGCATGGGATAGTGTAAAAGAAAATACTGGATCATTCAGATTGGGAGCATATACATTGATTAAGACAACACAATATCCAAACAACCTGCCCACCACAGAAACATATCTTCCCTCTGGATCAGTAACAGCTTTCAGAATAGGAACACCTATTGCACTCTGTATAACAATGATCACTCTGCAGGAGTAAGTTATATAAAAGGAGAACCATTTAGCTATGCCTATGTTCTGCCAGAACCCACAGGGCCCTTTTGATGGCAAATGTGTATCTTGTATCTTGCAGCATGATGATAGCAACCAAATGCCTCTTCAGATAAGCCATGACCTTTCACAGCTTAATAAAATAGTTTTGGTCTCTAAAATTCCAGGAAATGGCAGAAAGATGGACTTGTTCAGTGGATCTCAGAACTATATGCAACAGTCTATTGTAACATGCATTGTGTGTACACCGGAGCAGCCCAATTGTTTAATAGACATTCAGTATCCCTGTTGAACCAAAACGCCACCATCTGTCCAAACTGATATTCATGACACCTATGAGTTTATGTATACAACTAATCCCACCCTTACAATCACTGGACTAACCCCAAACTCCAGGGCATACCCATATTCATCCAAATAAAAATCCCAACAATGCTTGCACGTCTCGCTAAGGGGGGGCGCTTTAATGCAAGATTTTGTTTACGGACTCTAAAACATTTGTGTAGGGCTCATGTCCTGGGAAACACTATCTCATAGTAGCTTCAATACGTTTATCAACCTCCCAGTTCAACATGTGCTTAGGGCAGGTGCCACAGTGAATTGCATAATTTCACCATGAATTGAAAAAAGAGTCACTACATAGATTAGTTTTAAAGTGTTTCAACAAAACTAGAAGCTTCATCATCAGAGTTGAAGAAGTATGTTTTGTCCCTGTGTATTTTATTTTAATCTGGAGAACAACATCTTATGTTATGTTCTTTCCATGTAGACAGCATTTGACATCAATGAAGGTCTTTCTAGCTGCATTTACTGACGTGCTAAAGTATGGCAAGATAGAAATTCTTGTGTGTTCGAATTACAGTTCAGCTTTCTACCTCACTACTTTCAATATCAGGTCTCTGTCGCTGTAGTTAAGTATCCTTGCAATTCCAGGCTTTTGTGTTAAGCACAAAGGAGCAATCCGCTCTTTCTATGAGGAAGAAAATACCAGAAGACCCAGCATTTCTGGGAGGTGATTTTCGTAAAATAATTCTATCGGGCCTCTTACAGCTCATTCGAGAAGCCCATGATGCGTATGTTGCTGCAGCATGATCTATATTCCAAATCCTCATTTTTGCCTTTGACTCTTTTCATGTCTTTCTCCAGCTGCTCCACCTACGTTATCAATTCCTGCCCAGAGTCCTCGGTTGTACCAATGCATGTGAGACACCCGCGTATCTGTTTGATTTTATACTGAGAAGCTTCCAATCCATCAGTTATGTTATCAATTTTCAAGTCTATTGTGCGTAATGTACCTATCATCTCAAGTAGTAAGGAATGCAAATCTCTCATGTGCTGCTCGTCTTGCTCTTGCTCCAACATTGGTGAATATATAATGGCTTGAGCTCCCTTGAACTTACTCATGTTGCCCGTAAACGCATCCAGTTTGCTCTGTGTTTTGGGTTTGGTGGTAGACATTCCAATCCCTGTCATGACAGCTGGAAAGACAGAGTATTAAATCTAAATATTTGCTCCACCAGCCTACAATATGGCAACTCCAGTGTGCCTGGTGTGTCAGGTGGTTCACTGAAGGCATCCAGGTAGGTATCAATGTCACTTCATACAAAATCATATAGATTAGGAACGTTTCTGTTTATCCTTCACAGCATGGATCATGAATGTAGACCATTCAATAGCAGTATGTTGAATCAGTGTTAAATTGCATTGTAAACGCAGTCTATATGAAATATTGTATGTAGTAACCCACTAGGCATTCAATGTTATACGAACCCGCAGGGTAAGTTGGCCGCCGAGGCTGACAGCGCTTTGGCGCTTACCAAGCCGAGTGCAGTGCAACAGAAAAGCACAGTTTACAATTCACATGAATAGGTTTAAGCAGGGTTTGCTGTGTTTGGAATCAACCCCTCACTGCACTCAGCACCAGGGCCACAATCAGTCCACAGTGGCCCAATCACCCGGTCAGGCAGGCCATGTTGCCTGCACTCAAACCCCCTTTCAAGTGCCTGGCTGCTACATAAGAACATCCTGCAATGGAAGCACACACTGCTTCCGCTCCTTCCGAACCACGGGTTGTGTCACGCAGTCAGCGGCCACCAGGCACATCCACCGGTGCCCAACAGGAAGGGGTTTCATGGGATCACTGCTGTCTCAGACGCAAAGTGCACAAGATAAGGTTAACTTCAGGATTTAGCGAGTAGGCCCACAGAGCGCTTGGCATAAGCAGCGATTACAGTCACTGCTTGCTAGCGCCCCCCCCATAAATATCTTTACGGTGGCCTCACCCCACCAGGTCAGGGTCAGAGTTAATTCCCTGTGGCTATGAGATACAGGGGAAGGGAACCCCACAGGCGGCCCAACTAAGGACCCCTTTATTACCAGAAATGCTGACTTCCTTGTCAGGTTCCAAGTTGAACAACAGGGACAAGAAATGTGTAAGGCTCATTTTATGTGCAAAGAAGCATATTGTCTTACATAGGATGAAGCCTGCACTCTTTAAGGTACAACACTATGAATTGGTGACTAAGCTTGAATGTAC
The DNA here is from genome assembly GCF_040938575.1 of Ambystoma mexicanum. Classification (NCBI taxonomy): domain Eukaryota; kingdom Metazoa; phylum Chordata; class Amphibia; order Caudata; family Ambystomatidae; genus Ambystoma; species Ambystoma mexicanum. Next base: position 459,952,675 of record NC_090929.1, read on the forward strand.
TGGATGCAGTAAGCTGTAAATTGTTTGCCACCAATTGTTGAATATTTAAGTACTTTAGCCTAATTTATTTCTTATACAGGCCACCATACCCTCTTTCTTCGTCATAATTGAGTATGTGTTTTTGCGATGGTAGAGGCACGTAATTAAAAAGTAAAACAAGCTTGGAATTACAGAGAGATCTCTCCATCCAGAGAGGGAGGGGGTACTAAACGCGAACTCAGTGCACCCCAGGATCTCCTGCTCTAATCAGAAACGCCCATTTGCCAGGTAATGAGATTGCACTAACATTATCGCCTCATCCATCTTCTTCATCAAAGTCCTTACACTATGAGGTGAATCCTCATCCAAGAGACAGGTGCATGACAGCTCCCTAAAAATATGTTTTGCGCTTCCCATTTGTTAGACTCCTTCTTTAGCTGAGTATAAAAGCATCTCAGGCTCAGCAGTACTTCCTGTTTTGTCTATATTTGCTCACACGTGCCTCCTCTGCACCATGCCATAGGAAATTAGTTGGGCTATTTTGACACGACTGTGAATAGCTTTCTGTTGTAAATATCCTCTTCCCTTTTAGGATATTCTCTGGCCATTTGGGTCAGAGGATGTTATGCAGTATGCAGGTAAGCATGGGTGACTTAACATATTGTGGGCTCATCTCTTCAGGTCAAACATTATTTTCTTTCTAAAATACTATGTTTCTGCTGGGCAGGCCCTGTGAATAAAATGTGGGTTCACCAGGTTCAGGATTTGGCTATCCCTGTATTCTTTGGGCCTTCCTAAATAAGGGTTCTGTGGGGAAACTCAATCAACTGCTCCGTAGCCCCCCGAAATTCCCTTAATTAACACTGGTGGTGATACATGTTTGAATATGAAGCCGGGCCCCCAATTGAAGATAAAAGTAGTATAGGTGCTTTCCAGGCGAAATAAAGTTTTTCTTGGATCCTCAACCAGGGGAACCCCTTTATTCAGAGGGAGGCCCTGCTGGACACTCCTGTTCTCTTGTGCTTTCCTTGGATTTCCCAGCCTATCAAACTAAGACTAAAGGAAAACTCTCTAATAAAAGGAATCTGTCCTTCACACTTATACATACAACAAAATCATACAGGTATCAATAATATTTAGATTCAAACATAAACTTTCTAACCATGTATCCTTGTAACCAGGGTCAGATCCCCTCCCCCAGTTATACAGCAGGATTTTCCAAATTATAGTTCCAAATAAGAAAGTTCTTTTCAGTAGCCCAGCTTTGTTCTGAATACAACACTAAATTCTTCTCACTCCAAATGTCTTTCACTTGGCATGTGTATTGTGTTATGATTGAACACTATTTATCAGTCTTCAAACTGATTCTCCAAAGTTTCCACAAAACCAAAAAGACATTTGTCTTTATACTTTTAGTCAACATTTCAATTTAACATATTTTCTTCTAAAATCAAATACTTCCACAATTCTTCTTCATCAACAATAATATTTTGTTAGAATGGTTTTACCACAATTCATCATAACACAGGCATTGCCACTTTCTTTCCACCACACTGCAGTACTTCAAATTCTTCTTCCTGGTCCACTAAACTGCCAGGACTACCACTAATAATCCCATTCCTGGTATACTCGTCTGCCAGGATAAAAACTCCTAACACTACTACAAGTACTCTGTGGCTTGCTTCACACTTAATAAAAGTCTTTGGCCCTCATTACGACCTTGGCGGAGAACCATGGTGCTATTTGCACCATGGTCCATGGCGCTAAGCTGCCAACTCCGCCATGGTGGTTGGCGGACTTACCGCCCCATTCCGACCTTGGCGGGGCGGTAAGTCCCCAATCCCCATTTACCCTTCCCCATTCCCATTTTTGCCCCATAGGGTATAATGGGAGTGGGGAAGGCGTTAATTACGCCACCGTAAATTACGGTGGCGTAATTAACAACAAGGTCCCTTAGCGCCATGGATTTTAACGCCTGCTAAAAGCAGGCGTTAAAATCACCATGGCGCTAAGGGAACTCGTACTCAGGCGGAAAGGGGCGCCATGGTTTACGCCGGCGTAAACCCCTTTCCGCCAGGGTCGTAATGAGGGCCTTTGACTTTTAACAACGTTGAAATTCACATCTTCTGTGAGGATACAATACACATTGATGCTGTTTATTTCACTGATTTGTTTGCCACATGCAATGCAGGTTATGTTCCTCTCCTCCTTCATACTTTCTACAAGGAGGGCTTCTTTCCTGACACCTTTAAGTTCCTACTTTCACACCAGGTAACAGCTGATAATATGTCTTTTTTATAATTGCCTTTCGTTGGCTTAGGCAATCCTGATTGTTGTCTTGTTCAAATATTGCCCAATGATGGAATATTGTCCTCTCTTTACTTTGGAAATGCTGGTTACAGTCTTTCTTAAATATTGCCCACTCTTTACTTTGACAATGATAGTTGTAAACTTTCTTCTCTCGCTTTCTTTCAAAATGAGTAAATATCGCCAATATGGTTTTCTTTTATTAGACCTGTATTTAAAATGCTTGGAAGCGGCCAGTGGTTGACTATGGAGTGCCCTGGGGTTACCTAACAAAGGCCAACTCACCTGTCTCTCTCGACGTGTTCGCTCGATCCGCTGCTGCCACAACTTCTGCTTCTCCTGATGGTTCCTGGACTTGTTACAGTTTTGGTTGTTTCCTGTGGCCCGCGCCGTTCGGGAAAGGAGCCTGTCTTGCTCCTCGTGCACTCCGGTGCTCTCCAGCCACCGGAGCAGAAAGCAATATAAGGAGAGCTTCTCTCTCCCACGTGACAGCCTGTCAAAGCACTGCTTCCCAGAGCACAACCTCTACACTTCAGGTTTCCAACTTCAAAGACCCTGTCAGCACTGTAACCTGCTTCAAACATGGCGGCGGTTCCGGCGTCTTCATTTCTCTGCATCTGCTGCTCCCACTGCTGCTGGTCTCTCCTTCTAATGGCCTGCACATGAAGGGGCTTTAAATATTCAAACTTCCTGCTCAGGTGTGCGTCATTAGAACTACTAGACTGCACGATGCAATTCTGTACCTCTGAGCCCCTCTTCCTCGTCCCAGCACTTAGAGCATTATCAGATTTGAAGCCCTTAATGTTCTGGTTCACTTTTATATCAAATGCCTCAATTTTACAATAGGCCATCAAAACTGTGGTATCATTAGGGAAGTAAGTTAGAGGGTTCTCCCAATTCTCCTGACCTGAGTCCCCTCTCATGCGTTTCTTCCGCAGACCACCACCCCCAGGGTCAGCATCAGGAAGCGTCTGCCTTTACCTGGCTACATGAGAAGGGTCCTAGGCCATATGGGATAATCACCTCTGATTTAACACAATGATCAGAGCGAACTCCTTCGCCTAAAAGAACTGATCATTATTTTGCAATTGAACGAATCATGTGCTGCAGGTTTTGTCACAGTTCACAGGGACACTACACGTGGTGTCTTCTATTCCCATAACCCTTGTCTTTATCTGGTTAAGCCTGAGGTCAAACCTCCTTTGATTCTACTTTGGGTCTACTATCTTCAATTATTATCAAAAGACTTTTGTCTTTTCAGTTCCCTTGGACTTTCTGTGGTTTGAAGCCCTTTAATCCCTGGTTGATTGTAGGATTCAGACCGTTGGTGTCTGGGTCTGTGGTAGTTAAATGCAGTCCTTTCATCTGCAAATGGTACCTATATTGGTTTTTATCTAAGGCTCTCCTTTTGAGTACCAACTCATACCAGGTAGGTATATTCTCTCAACCTTGTGAGTCTTTCACTTAAATTGCTTTACAGGTATCTTAATGTCTTCTATTGCCAGAGCTTTACACCTGGCATCATCATTATGTGGCAGGACACAGGTGGCCTATTTTGGAAATGGGAGATGGGATTATCAGTGATTGACTATTACGGTCGTAATTTTGTAAATTGTGTTTTGTCCACTTTCTGCAAAGGCTCTTGTTATTTTCAGTCAACATGCTAAAGATCCCTTGCCTGGTTGGCAATGGTGTTTGCTGTGGCATAGTACTGTTTCAGGGGTGCCAGTATCTTTTTTCTAAGGTGGTCTTGGCTTGCACAGCTGACTCATTCTACTTTCTAGTTTTCCTTCTGATGATAGGTGGAACTTTGAGAATTCCTCTCATGTCGTGTAGCTATGAGAGACATGGGTTCATTCCTTAAAGCTAAGCAGCAGGATTTACTATGACCTAAGGGTAAGGGTGACAGTTGTTTTCTTCAGAACTTTTCGTCATTTGCTGCAGCACTTACAAAACAGGAGGAAGTCCACACCGCAGATACGAATCCAAGAAGCCAGCAACAGCAGACGAGTGTCTTTCGCACTCCCTACTTATGGAAGTTAGCCAAAGGCAAAGCTACTCACCTGCCACACATCTGCAACCATTCACCTTTCCCAACGACATATTGCACAACACCCTTGCCATTATAATGCAGCTATCACCCACAAAATACATTCAGTCCAGATGTGCACTTCTACTACTCTAACACGCTCTTGTATCATTTTCAAAGCACCATCCACGTGCCTGCTTGACATGGGTAGCTAGTAGGGACCTGGCTGCTACTACCCATCTTCGCTTTGGCTAAAATACACACATGCATTCTAAACTCCTCTGATGAATTAATTTCCCATACCATGACTTCGGTCCCCCAAGGACGTTCAACCTTCAGCGCATTGAGACTATACCAATGGTGAAAGGCGCTATAAAAATGATGATGATGATGATGATTTACTAGGACCCTGATATGCCGGTCCTATTCATTGAAGGGTTGCTCCGACATCACGTTAGTTATTATGGCGAGTAGTCATTGTAATGTCCTGATTGACAGCCTCATCGTTCATCTTTATATTTCATTTCATGGCAACTCAGAGATCTTCTCAAAATTCTAAAGTTCTAGAAAATCAGTTGCTTTTTTCTGTTATTTTGACTGTCACTGTAGACCTATTTCCCTGTTGTCTAGGCTGGCTTTTTTGGTTATCAGTGGCTACATTTAACTTCTGACATATTTTCTCAGATGATGTTTTTTAAGTGTTCTGATTTGAAGAAGTTGTACCTCAGGAAATGAGAACATGTACTGGATCAGTTCTATTGTTTGCACTATGTTGTCCATAGGGTTATCGTATTGCACTGTTTTTTTGGGCCCATACTAAGGGCTGGAACTCTTTCTCTTGCATGCTTCCTTCCCAGTTACATAGGAGGCTGTCAGTGGCTGTGGCTTCTTTGGAGTTCCAGGCTGTGACTTTTAGTGTCTCTGCAACTGTTGGCTGTTTCCCCGACTACTCAAGAAATGGGTTATATTTCCGAGTTATTAGGTCAATGTTTCTAGGCTGAGTTTTTTATCTGGTGATGAGTTAGAGGGCTATCCCGGCATGAATGCCAAAGCAAGACCTGCACATGCTTGTTTTGGCTATATCTCGAGAAGGATTCCAGCTTGGTACATCCTCATAGAGTAAGGACTGTGAAGAGGAAGACACATGAGGAGGTAGTGGCCTGATTCCTTACCGGTAATCTTTATTACCCCAAGTCCAGGTCCTTCTTGTCACAGACCTTGACATCCCTCACTCCATGTACCTGTTTTAAACATTGTGGTATTAAATAGATTGGTAATCAAACAGGAGGTTTTGGTGAGTCAGAAGTGCTTTTATACCCATTTTACGGGAGGATTTTAAGGTTTAAAAAAATGGGACGAGCAGAACGATTGTTTTAGGAGCTTGTGAAGCACCTGTCTCCCGGGTAAGGACTGTGACGAGGAAGATATGGACTTGGATTAATGAATATTACTGGTAAGTAACTGTGCCATCTTGAACCCCTATGCTCAAATGCACTGTACCGCAGATCACGTTACTTACAGTCTGCACGTATCGACACAACAGCAATGTTGTCTAGCATCTTCCCTCTTCTCCCTCTAACCTATAGTCTTCAAACTGTGGGGCGCGGCTGCATTCCAGGAGAGCCCAGCATGAAATGTTAAAAACATTCTTTTTTTTTTTTAGATTGTTGGAAATGGGCAGCGGTGGTTAACGTGGATGGACTGAGGCATTAAACTGTCTCAGGGACCAATGAAAAAGTGGCCCGCACTTGCAAATGGATGAATATTCATTCCTTTAGTCACAGACTGTTTGAATAGTACCAAAGGGGGTGTTTTTGTTAAAATGTAAGCAAATTGTGATATTTAAAGAATATTTATTCAGCAACAATGGTCAAAACTATTAGCTGCATAGTGAAGTAACTCATCAAACTGGCCCACTATGGCCAAAAAAGTGGCCCATTTTGTCTGGCCTACATCAGCATTATGCATTTTGGATCTGGCATCACCCTATTGCCCTATAGGCAAGTCCGAGCCTGGCGGCTCATACATAAGGGGCGAGGGGGCATCCATCCAGTGGCCCCCTCCACCCAGTAAAAACTCCTGGGCTGGCTGAACTGTCAAAGGGAAACATAGTTTCCCTTTGACTGTTTAGTTCCCCAGCTGCACATGCTCACTGAGCCATGCAACGCTGGGGGCGTTTTGCTTCGCCAGCCTTGCATAGCTCATTGGAAATGCTGGCTCGGGCACTGCATGTCTGTATGTGCGAGGGGGAGCTCCTGCGCCTCCTCGCACATACGGACAGAGCAACCTGGAGCGGGGCATTTCAGCACCCATGCGCAGGCCCCTGCAAAAGGTATGTTTATGTTCATTTATTTTTTATTTAAATATGCGTATGGATGCGTGTATGCTTGTGTTATGAGTGAGTGTATGGTGATGGGTGCTCGTATGAATAATAGAGTGATTGCTCGGTGAATGTGTGTGTTTTGGTCCATTGAGCTGATTTTGGTGAGTGTGGTGTAGAGGGGGAATTGAGGGTTGTACAACGAAGGCATTTTAAAAAAGCCCTTTTTGCACAAATCCCCTACCAACCTGCCAAAATCAGCTCTCCTTCTGAGTTGCTGTGGAGCCCACGGGACATGGATGCTATTTTTTTCACTGGATATCTATCATAGATGTCCAGTCAAAAATACCATGCTTTCCCCCTTGGCCGCTCAGCGCCAATTGCAAACTGTTTTGTTTTTTATCAATTTCTTTTAAAGTAAGCTCTAAAATGTAACATTTTAACCATTATTTAAAAGGAATTCACAGGTGGAAAACCCCAAGTGAACCACTAATGATTGGTTCGGGCTCCGTCGCTGCGCTCGGTCGCTATGGCATTTTTGTGGGAAACATTCATGCCCCCCCACTTAAAAAATTCACCAGCTCCCACTGGCCCTCGGACTTTGTTGGGAATGGGGTGGAGGGAGCCCAGGGACCGTGGTGGGAGCAGCATGGCCGGGAGCACTGGGATAGTGGTGGGAGCAGGGTGGGGAGAGCCCAGTGTCTATCATGGGGTGGGGAGAGCCCAGGGACTGGGTAGGAGTGGGATGAGGGAGCCCAGCGACTGTGATGGGAGCATGTGGGGAAGCCCAGGGACTATACTGGGAGTAGGGTGTGGTGACGGCACGCTATACTTCATAGCTATTTGTACATACTGTCCATTTGTCATTTTTTGGGGGGCACGGCCGGCCCAAATTTTGCTATGGGGGACCCGGGACAAAAACAAAAAAGTTTGAAGACCACTGCTCTAACCTAAACCCTCACCCTTTTCTTTCAGATCTGACCCGTATGGTGACCATCCAAATGGCAGTGGTGCGTGGTATAAATCAAAGTTGAATAACTTAACATTTACGCAACCATGCTATCATACCCAGGAAAGCATGGTTTCCCCTCTAACATCTGTTGAAAAACATTTCCCCAACCCTTACAGTCTTCCTACGTGCGAGCTAGCTTGCTGGTTCCTAATCATAGGCATAACACGCAACAAGGCCACGGAAATGGCTGAGGCGTCCTGCACAAGACCGCTTTGCATAACACTAGACTGTAAACACTATATTTGTATATGTTTGTACCTTGAAGGGAAAGCCTGCAAAGCATGGCAACACAGCAAGTACAATGGGCCTCAGTATTAGTATGGCGGTGCAGGAAAAACAGATATAATGGGTCAGTAATTACATTACTGCCACTTACTGCCGCATTACCACAGCGCCTTACTATGGGTTTTGATGGTGGTACCTCAATCAAAAAGCTGGAGATAAAATATCAACTTCACCACCAAAATGTATTTGAATGACTGCAGTCGAATTACCACATGTAGTAATTCTGAAAAATCCCCATGGAGATTTACAGACTCAAAAAATGGCGAATTACACTGCCATGCCACCACCCCTAATCCTATGGTAATTACACAGGACTAAGTGGTGGTAATTTCTCAGATTTACCGCCAAACTTGTAATGATATCCATTGTTTTCTGTGAATAATATTGTGGAACAATACAGGGGGGAACATCTTATTCGTTTCTAAATGTTAATCCAAGTTGATTTGTTCACAAATCACTGAAATATCCAAAGGTAATATCTAGAATATTCCCAGAATAGATCCATTTTTTTCTACTCCATATTAGTAAAAGAAAAGATTAACACTGTCACTCTTTCATATGTTTACTCTGTTCTAATAGGGTTCAAGTCGAGGGTGCACGCGGGTGGATGGAGTCCCCCCACCATTTTCACAGGGCACCTTGAAATGCTATTTTCTGGTGACGCCACATTCAATTGGTATGTTAATGAGTTCTCCCACTTTTTATTTTAGGACTTTTTATTTTATTTTAGGACCTACTCGGTATGTTGATTTCCAAATTAATATTTGTCCAATTTACTGGTGTGGCCAATACTGACCGTGCAAACGTTCCCTTCTATGACTCTCACATTGGATGTGGTGAGGCCAGGAAGTGATTCCTGACAGGGATATTCATCACATGATGGGTGTCTCATTCAAATTGTGCCAAGCCCTATATTAAGGACTACCGGTTCTTATCTGGCATCCTTGGTCTAAGACACAGACTCAGCGATATAGTGCCCATCTAGATTTTGACTTCACAATCTCACTGATCTACCACCAGCATACTTATGTAACTCCTAGCAGCATGTATTGACTCTCCCCTTGCTTGAGGTCTTATTACTGGCACACTCCTACCATTAAATATTTGCCCTACTTGTTTTAGGGCACAGGTCTGGCTCATATAGTATTACCCTCCTGCCGAAGGTCGTGCTCCTGGACTACTTGACAATACCTTGGACACACTCATAAACACAGCTTTAAGCAACTGTTTCTTCCCCTTTGCTTGGGGAAGTTGTCAGGCTGTGTTATTTCAACACAACGCCCCAGGGCTTGCCTTCCTGAGCCAAACCTGCATCTCTTTGGAGGCTATTGGCTTTCCTTCTTAGTTTCTGATCTCAATCAGTTTCCCAGATGTAGCCCCCAACAGGATTGTAGCTTTCCTTCTTCCATTTCTCCAGGTCCCCTCTATATAGGGTCTCCTTAGGGTCTGTGATGTAGCCTTCAGTAGGCATGGGGCACTCTCTAGCTTCCTCTCTGCCCCTCCTGCCGCTAGGTCGGTAGTGTGGACTGTGCCAATACTACCTGTGGTTCTCTTGGTTTTTTTATAGCTCACATGTTGACCTCCATTATCTCATAAGGCTCTTGATTGGTGCCTTTCCTGCCAAAGGCCATCTTTGGCCAAGGATTGTCCCTTCCCCAGTTTCTGCAGGTATTTTGTCTCTCTTAGGCCTCTCAGCTGTTGGTATTCCAGTTCTCTCTTTCTATAGTTTGTTACAATAATTCCCCATTTGGTGAACAAGGGTTTTGAATCCAGTCTGCCATTTTGAAGTCAGACAGAAGTGCCTGATTGTCGGCGTGGCCCCCTGGTCTACCATTCTGCTCCCACAGTGGCTCTCCCACAGGGCACGCTGTTGAACCAGTACAGAGATTTGTGTTCATGAACCCTGGTGAGGATAGGATTGATGCACACTTGAGATATGTTGTAGTCCCTGCGCCTGTGCCTGAGAAGAATAGGTTTTTCTCTGTAGATGGAAAGTGGATTTCCCTTGGTGGCTTCCTTGAATAAGGGGTCAGAGTGACTGGTGACTTGGTAAGAGTTTACTTACTTTGGACCGGATCTATATCAGAAACAAGGAGACCCCTTCTTTCCTAATGTCTTACATATGAGCCAAGTGGTATATGGAAAGACTGCCAATCTCATAATGCATGATGTTTTGGGATGTGAGTGGAGACTCAAGGATCCCCTGCATACCACAGTTGTGTAGTCGTTCCCTAGAGGCAATGGAAGGAAGGCAGAAATATTGATGAAGGAGCATAACGACTGGTGAGGACTATATCTTAGAGACTGGCAGTGACAAGATTCAGAGTGGGAGGAGAAGCCATATCCTGCTCAGGGTTGTATCTCAGACACTGGCAACGACCAGGCACGGCGATGAAGTAGAAGAATCAATTCATCTGCTGGAGACTTGTCAACCCTATGTCAATATTAGAAGCAGCCTAGCTGCTGTGCAGTTCAAGTAGATAGCAAGACCCTTCCTGCTGATATACCATCCCCCAGATAGATGTGAAAAAGCCCTGAGGCTGGCAGATTGAGCAAAAGGTGGGAGGAATGGTGTTGTCGCTCCCCCAGGCTGTAGAAGAGAGTCAATGTCAGTACATGAAGTACTGTGACAGCAATGTGTATAAGCTCCTCTCCTCAACAACTAATTTCTACCTTAGAGGGAGGATGTTATCACTTTACACAGTGATTGAAATGAGTGCGAATGGTCGCGAACGGTGTTCTGCTACATTTATTTATTTCTGTTTACCATTCCTCTACGTTTTACCGCCATATTAACCATTCTATACAGAGGATTTGACAATTCATGTGCCTGTGCAAGTGTAAAGTTGTGATAGAATTCTTAATCACTAGTCACTTCGACCATTGCAATGCCCCTTGTCACATGTTACACTGCGCTTCCACCTACCCTCTCCCCTGCCGAGACCACAGTTCCACTACTTCTTTTGGTACACTTCTACCACTTACTTTACACCTTTGCAAAATTCCCCCAGAGAGCCTCAGATTATAGTTCAGGATTAACTTTTCCAGGATCACACAGCAGATGAGGGAAAAAAGCCAAATTTCTGCAGGGGCTTTGCTGCTGGCTTGCAGACGCATACTAAGGGGACAGGTGGAAATACCAGAGTGGAAACTAACCAAGATGTCAGGGGAATAAAGGAATCCAGGCAGAGATCCAAACGGGCGTTGCATAATAAGGAGTGGGATAAAACCAGATAAACTGCAATCCTAACTATTGGCAGGGTAAGAGATTACAACCCCAGGGGAACTGATAACAGGTCAGGTGTATGGGACACAGGTAATCAGAGATACCACAGAGATAAATGAGAGTTAATGCAAGCAGCAGTGGGCAAGCTTACTTTACACTCATACATATCACCAGGAAACAAAACTAATGTAGGCAGGAAGGCAGGGCAAGAGCTGGCCAGAATGTCGATTCAGAGATACAAATACTAGAAGAAAACAGCAAGTCGAAAAAAACAAAAAAGCCAAGGACATCAACAGAAGTTTTAAACAGCAGGATGCCACACACAATCACCAAAGATGTTGGGAAGAGTTAGACCAGCCGCCTAGCCTTGATTTTGGGCATATGCTGATTTCACAGATGCACCGTGGGGGTGCAGCCTTTTTCCATCACACAAATGCGTCTTCATGGCACAACCTGCTGGGAATTGTTGTGCACAGAAATGTTGACATAACACTAGCCACGACGAAAGGCATCACCCCTCCAGAAATTAAGCTTGTTGGAAACAGGTTGTGAAAGGGCTATACCTTAGGCACTGACATAGAGCACAGAAGGTTTTGGAGAAGACGCAAAAAAACGGTCATGGTTTATCTCGGACACTCACAGTGACCAGAACCAAAGATGGACAAAAAAAGAAAATCAAAGATTAGCTACGGTCCGCACCTAATGTGCTAGCAGGAGCCAGACCCTAAGAAAGGAAAGGAGTAAGCCAAGAGCCTGCTGAGACTGTATTTATGACCCCAGGCCAGGATGGACATAGCAAGAACAGAGAAGAGACTGTATCCAAGAGGGCTACCTATGGCTGGTTGCAAGAACACCGCTTGCTACATCCTCTGCGCTAATCATCCCTCATCCATGACTGGCAGGTCCACTGACCATACTCCTTCTGATAAGAAGAGGTAGAGGTCCTTTGAGGATGCTTCCTCTGCGAAGGTTAAAAAAAAAGGTGAAATCCCATGATCCATCAACTTCCTCGTCAATAGACGTTGCAGCCGCGGGACCGAGTTCTCAGAAGAGGCGGTCACCATCGATGGTTAGCCTTCCGGCTGATGGGTTACCTCAGTCTGCAAGGAAATCCCTAGCCTGGTCGTCCAAGCATAGATCGTTGAAGACCAGATCTTCTAAGGACCTGTTTCCGAAGCCAAATGTCATCCATCAAGACCGCCCTGTCGATGACCACCTTGTTGACGAAGTCAGCGAAATCAAGTCTTCCTTCAACAGCAGCTGCGCCGAAAAGGTTCATCAATGCGTGTCACCTTTACATCTACAACAGTCACCACGCCCAGGGTCTCTCTGCCTCGTAGACCCCATCAATGGTCCCTACGATGATTCCATCGATGACAGCTCATATTCCTGCACCTCAGGCTCCTGTCGTAGGCTGTTTCCCAAAGGACTCTGATCTGGTGAGAGACATGCCTCCAGCTCTGGAATTCCTGCCCAGATCCACCAAGGCTGTTCTGCCTTTTTACTTTGGCTCCTGTGGGATCCCCTAGATAGTCACCTGCCATCTACACCAGTTTTGAACATGACTTTAAGTTTTTTATTCAAATCTGGAAAGGGGCCATGGGGAACCCAACCCCATTTTGCCCATGCCTCACCGACCCGTGAGCCTTACCAGCCGTTAAGCCCTCCAAGTGGCTCATGTCCAGTTCCTGCTCCCACGGTATCGGCTGCACCTTCCCAAGAGACATATCCTTGGACATCATAACCACCCTACACACTCTGGTGGCTGGAATTCTGCAGTGACCGCCCAACGTTCCTATGCCTGCTCCTATACGTGGTCCAGGCAGGTGTCCTTGAAGGCCTCATCGGCATCAGCTGTCACCGCCTCATAAGGCACCTATAACCCCTCAGCCAGTTCTATTGGCCCTGCCTCCTTTGGCAGAAAAGCCAGCTCACACAGACATTTGCACAGACACCAACACCAGTGTACTCACACAGATGAGTTTGACAACTAGATTCCCACATATGAGGAACCTCTGGATGTTGATGAGCCCGCCAGGGCCTCCCCTCCGGATTAAATGAGCTCTTTCTACTCCGTCATCTCCAAAGCTGCCAAACTCTTCAACCTGGTGCCAGAAGATAAGAAGGAGGAGGGCTTCATTTTTGAGTGGCGGGAATTTGCTAAGAAGGCCATTGTACCAAGGCCTTTGTTGGACGACATATGGGAAGATGGCTTGGCAGTCATAAAAGCTCCAAATACCACACATGCTTAGCGTGACCGGTTGGAGAAGAAATACTAGGTTGAAGAGTCTGCCCCCAGGTGCCTCAGGTATCAGCCTTCACTGGACTTAGTGGTATCAGCCACCACCAGCAAGAGCTCCTCCAAACCCTCTTCATCATCCATGGTGCCTCCGGAACAGGAAGGCAAGAAGCTTGATGCTACAGGGAAGTGCATCATCACCACAGCAACCTCCACCATCAAGGCCGACAATACCCTCACGATCCTGTCAAGGTACGACAGGGAGCTGTGGTACAAGCGAGGCCCATCCTTGACTTCCTCCCTGATGACAAGAAGGCTGAAGCTTTGACCCTATTCCAGGGAGATGAAGTAGCTTCTGACCACGCCATCACTGTCGCTATCGACTTAGCAGACTCCGGCTTCCTCCAGATGGAAAATGGTGTGGCTCTCCGGCATCAAGGTTGGCTAAAGGCTGTGAATTTCCGCACGGATATGTAGACCAAGGTCAGTGACATACTGGTCGATGGGGACAACCTGTTTGGGAAAGCTGTCTGTTAAGAAAGATTTACATTTATGTGTAATTTTCCCTTCAGTTGTGAACCCCCTGCTTTTAGCTTTTGTCTGACCATTCTATCCTGACTTTTACCAGTGGAGCCAAGCCTTCTGCTGTCCTCAGCTGGGCTTTAGCTCATCTCGGCAAGGGAAAACTGACATGCCCTTCAGACTGTCAGTACTGGGAGACTTTGTTTCCGTTGGTCTTTCACTATCCTGCCATTTCTAGGTAGCTTTTTATCATTGCACAATGTACCTTCCAGTACAGTGCGCTGGGGTCTCTTTTTCATTCTTAAGGCCCTAGAAACCCTCAAAGGATTTTTGGTGAATGTACAGATGTGCACAGGACGGAACTGGTGGCAGCAGTTACTTTTTAAAGCATTTTTGACTCTTTTCGATGGTCCAAACTGCAGTTACTGCGTTTGGCCTAGGGCGGTGGCCAGTGTCTAAAATGGCCATGCCACGAAGTCCTTGGTTCTGTCCTTTGGCCATTTTGTCCCCTAGCCTTCTCCAGGTCGAGCCGACCCGGGAAATTCCTTATTTAGTCATACAGGCTCCTGTGCAGACTGAGGTTTTCGCGGCCTTCTGCATGCCTTGTGTGTGTGCGCCCAGGATGTGGGGTTGACCTGTCTAGTTCCAACACACATCCTGGGTGCCAGGATGTCTGGTGTGCTGGGATCACTGGGACCACCGTGGTCCATGATTGGTCCATGTCTGGGATGGATGAATGTGAGCCGATCTCACCGAACTTAGTAAAGGAGCCAAGTATCTTGAACCAAAGAAACAGATGTGTGGAACCGCTGGAGACCTGCAAAGGTTTGGCACCCTGACCCTGCTGTTGTCCTGTCAGAGCCCCTGTTTCTCATCGATCACCGAAGGCCTGCAAGGGCGCTTCGACCCTTTGGAGTAGTGGGGTCAACTACTCTTGGCACCTCCTGCTTAACCTGCAAAGTAGCCCCTTCGGAAGTGTTCTTGGACCGCCCGATGAACTGACCAGCTCGTGTGGGACCTTTGCTCTGGAATCGCTGCCGTCTCGAGTCTTGATTTGAGACTTTGGGAACCGTAAACTCTTGGTTGAAGGCACTCTCCCGCTGACTTTCATACACCTAGCAATCCAAGGTCAGGAACTAGGAGAGTCTGCCCGAACCAGAGCTTACGCGGTACCCATGTCACCTGATGTGGTGACAAGCTTCGTGGGTGCCTTGCTGCTGTGCTCTCCTGTGCCCTAAGATGAACTGCAGTGGAACTGACCCAAACCCTTCCCCAGAGGTGGAGAAAAGGCCACTATCCCACCATGGACTGAAGTTCTGGAACGCAGCCCCTGAAAGCCAGAGAGACGCACAACTGCTGGACTCGAACCTGCAAGCGAACTGGACTAGACTGGCGAAGTTTTGATCAGACTGCGTCGAGGGTCGGTGAGTACTTGCATCACTTACCGGTGGCCCCCAGGTGCACCCATAGACTTTTATGCACAAGTGTCTCTCAAGGGCCACTGACCTTAGTTAGGGTAGCCTGAACTACCACCCTATTCCTGGAAATGGCTCTGCTCTCCTCGAATAGTGGAACTTGAATCTTCATCGCCTCACCCCCCTTCCTGAGACACTACACCCCCTTTAAGAAGACCAGTTTTGTACTTTAACGTACTATCGAGCGCTGCTGCACTAAATGTACTTTTGAGCACAAGGCTCCACACTCGTAGGGATTGGACTGCCTACTAGTTAGGGTTGTGATTCCTGAAGAATTGCCTAAATTATATTTGCACTGTCTGACCCTCTTCTGTTACAGGTTGCAGATCCATACTTGCTTAATATTGCTTTAGGACAACAGTTAATGTATGTATGTTCACTAGTATATGGTTGTGTTGAAATTGTTAATATTACTGGGATTTCATCTTGTGTTTGACTAAAAGGCCTTTAATAAATGTATATGTATTTTTGATATATACACCTGACTGAGCATAATTTGTGGTTCAGTTTACTGTATGTGCTCATTGTGGGCCTTCGATCACTCTCACCCCTCCTGAGACCTTGTCTTGACCGCCGCCGATGCTACCTTGTTTGGTCTGGCTCGTCCAGAAGGTTACCCTGTTCCAAGAAACTAGGCTGGCTTTCTGAACCTCTGCCCATCAGGTCGGAGTTCAAAAATCCTTCTTAACATTGTTGATGACACTCTCCAGGCCATCAAGACCAACACAGAGACAGCGCTCTCTCTGGGGACCCTGCAGCAGAGAAGACCGTCCTTTCATTCCCTGAAGGGGAGAGTCTCCAGATCGTCCAAGGGTTACACCACCCCTCTCGTCAGCCCTCCCACTCCACCACCCAGGAGGCTCATAGGGGTCACTTCCAGACCTTCGGCAGTGACACCCAGCATCGTCGTAGCCCTCCATCCAGGGCGCAGACACCAAAACAGGCCTCAACCGGCGCAGAACCTGCATCCCCACTTCCGCACCCCAGTAGGAGGCTGGCTATCAAACTTTGTCGATCAGTGGCAAAAGATATGCAGAGACAAATGTGTACTTGACATTCTTTAGTGGGGGCACATTTTAGAATTTCAAGATAAGTGCCCCTGCATTCCTCCTGTTGCGCGACAAGAACTTCACATGGCCCAGCTGCTACAGGAGGTTCAATCCATGCTACTCAAAGGGACAATAGAACCAATCCATCAGTGTCTCCGGGCTCAGCAGTGTACTTAAGATACTTTCTGGTAAGGAAGAAGTCAGGAGGGTGGCAACCAATCCTAGACTTGCGACGCCTCAACAAGTTCCTCAAATCCCAAAAGTTCAGTATGGTCACATTGCAACATGTCTCGACCAGCTGGTGGAAGGGGATTTTCTGGCAACTCTCCACTTGGTGGATGCATACTTCCACTTCCCCATTCATCACAAACACAGGAAGTTCCAGTGTGTTGTCGTTCGGGGGCGTCATTACCAATTTAAGGCCCTTCCCTTTGACCTGAAATTGTCTCTGAGCGTGTTTACCAAATGCTCTGCCCGAGTTGCAGCACATCTGCGTGGCACAGGTATCCACGTCTACCCTTACCTAGACGATTGGCTCATCCGGTCCCGCATCCATGTGCTGGCAACCCAGCACACAGTGGAAACCATACAACTTCTGATTTTTCAAGGATTCTCGATCAACTAGCCGAAGTCCTCCATAGTGCCATCCCAGAACACGCTGTTCCTGGACACCCGACTCAACACAGTCTTGTGTCTGGTGACTCCCTTGGAAGAGAGGGTGAAAGCCATTCTGGGAAAGGTCCAACGGCTGTCGGCAGCGATTGTTGCAACAGTCCAGTCCATCAAGTCCCTGCAGGGGATGATGTCTTCCTACATCCATCTGGTCCCCTTTGGCAGGCTTCATATGTTTGTTTGTTTGTTTGTTTGTTTGTTTTATTATTTATAATGCGCGCCAATACAAAACCAATGAAACATACAAGTACAGAGTATACAATGAGGAGAAGTCAGAGGTGGATACAAGATACAAAATACGAGTCCCAAGTATACAGTATGGAGGAAGGGAGCATATATGGTATATACAGCAAGATGAGGTTAACAAGTAGAGAGCGGTGAAGTAGAATAGGTGTGTATATATACAGAGTTGACTGTTGCAGGATCAACTGTATATACAAGGTAGGGTAAGGGCGGTTTAACTGTCATTTTCTTTGATCCATTTAGTGATGTTAAGCCTGATGTGTTGGTATGTTTGGTCTGCCCTTAGGGCAGAGGGTAAGGAGTTCCACAGCTTAGCAGCTTTAACTGGGAAGCTGCACTCTCCAGTTTTGGAACGTTTGAATCTGGGTATTGTTAGAAGGTTAGAGTTGGCTATTCTTGTTGAGCGATTGGAAGATTGTCTCTTGAATCTATCTATCAGATAGCATGGGGCAAAATTGTTTAGGCATTTGTGTGTGAGTGAGGCCGTTTTTAACAGGATTTTATTGTTAGTGGTGAGCCAGTTGTTCCTTCTCCTTATCTCTGAGATGTGAGTTTTTTGTGCCATACCCAGCGCTGCTCTAAGGGCATTGTTTTGTAAAATCTGGATTTTATTAATGATGTGCTTTTTGGCCCCATATATAAGGCATTACAATAGTCCAGTTTTGAAAGAATATGTGCTCTGGCCAATGTAATGCAGCTGTGCGTGGAGAGGAAAGGCTTGGCAGCTCTAATTAGTTTACAGGTGTAAGCCGTGGCTAATGCCATGGCACTGACCTGTTTGGTGAAGGAGAGAGAGGCGTCTAGGTAAAGGACTAATGTTTTGACTTCTTTGGCTACTTTAATTGATATTCCTTCGATATCGAAGCTGGAATATTTGTGGCCTAGTTTGTTCAAATTGGCGGTACTGCCGAGGATGATGAGTTCAGTCTTGTCATCATTCAGGCATAGACCATGAGTGGCCATCCATGCCTAGATGATGAGGTAAACCCTATTCACCAAGGCCAAATCCTTGTCATAATCTCCCGTCAGCGGTTTGAGGATCTGGGTACCATCCTCATAGTTAGTGTAGGTGATACCAAGATCGTCTAGACCATCGAAAAGGGGCTTCGTGAATATGTTGTACATGGTGGGTGAAACGCAAGATCCCTGTTGCACCCCGCAGGTGATGAGAATGGGGTCACTGGATGCTGATGGTGAAAAGACACGCCTAGTCCTGTTATTCAGGAATGATTGTATCCAGCCTATTGCTTCATGAGAGAAGTGTGCAGCCGTGTCCAGATGGTTGCAGAGGACTTTATGGTCTACCAAATCAAACGCCGCTGATAGGTCAAGCAAAAGTAGCAGGGCGGTCTTTCCATTATCCATGAGTGCGTCGATTTGGGCTTTGAGGTCTATCAGCGCTGTTTCCATCCATGTTGGGGCCTGAAACCAACCAGACTAACGGACTCCTAGGAGATGGTTGTGTTCAAGATATTTCTGAATTTGGAGGTATGCAACTCTATCTAGGATTTTAAGCAGGAAAGGGACTGTAGTAATGGGTCTGTAGTTGGTGGGAATGGAGGGGTCTAGTGATTGTTTTTTGAGGAGTGGGAGTACCCAGGACTCCTTGAGGTTGCTGAGGATGGTGCTGGTGGAGAACGATGCGTTGATAAGTTTTGAGATAAAGGAAGATAGGTCTCTGGCAGCATCTTTAATGATTTGGGCAGGGCAAGGTCTCCTTGGCAATTGGATGGTTTTAAGGTGAGGGTGATTTTTTCCACCTCTAGGATAGACACTTTGGTGAAGCTAAATTGGTATGATGGTTTGTGAGTGGACCTATTTTTTGATGATCTTCTCTTGTAGGGTAGTTATTTTATTAGTTAGTGCTTTTTGAATACTGGTGCACCAATGTTTGTCCTTCACACAGGTATCAGGTACAGGGATTGGCGTTTCAAGTTCTTTAAGGATTATGAATAATTTTTCTATGCCTGAGTTGGCTTGCAGAATTCTCTTATTGTATGTGTCTTGTTTTGCAAGTATTTCCTTCTTGTAATGGGCGGATATTTTGTTAAGGTTAGATCTGTTGTCATCTGATGGGTGGTGTCTCCATATGGATTCACTCTTCCTTTTTTCCAGTCTCAATGATTTGAGGTAGGGAGAGAACCAGGAGTTCAGGTGCATTTTAGGTTTGCTTTTTCTTGCTTTTAGAGGGGCAATGGAGTCTAGTGCTTCAGAAATAATTTTGTTGTATTCCTCGACCAGAACAGATGGATTGGTGGACTCTGGAAGGGGGTCAGGTGTTGGTACAATTAAGGATACAAGTTTTTCAGCTGTAATGGTTTTTTTTTATTCCTAGTGGGAATGGCTGGGGCCAGTGGGGTTGACTGGAGTTATGGCTTCTAGTGAGAATGCTAGGAGGTGGTGGTCCGTCCAGGACTGGTGGGTGATGGCAGTGATCGAGGCGTTGCATTTGTGGTCTGCTACCCAGTCAAGAGTTCTTCCTTTGGTGTGGGTGGGAAGGGAAGCCTAGTTCTGTAAGAGAGATGGCGATTAGTTCCACTTGCTGATCTTTAGGGTCTTGAAATCCCAAGTTGAAGTAACCTAGTAGTAGGACTTGTGATGTGTTTTTGAGGTTGTTGGAGAGGAAAGTGGTTAAGCCCTCTTCAAAAGACATAATGGGGCCAGGTGGTCTATATAGTAAATGAATAGTAAGTGTTTTGGCACTAGAGATCGGTAGTTTGGCGGTTAGGGATTCGCAGGATGTAACGTCAGGTGAGGGGGCTAGTCTCATGTTTAAGCTTGCTTTAGCTATTATGGCTATACCTCTGCCTCGGGCCTCAGTTCTGTCGGCTCTGAGGATAATCCTCAGGAATTGCGGGCATGAGGGCGGGGCCAGCTGCCGTATGAAGCCATGATTCAGTAATGGCCATGAAGTCAAGCTTTTCTGTCAGTATAAGGTCCGCTATCACCGAGGCATGTGCCACTAATGAGTGGGTGTTTATTAAGGCTCCCTTAAGGATTGGGCCAATCTTCCCTGTATGTGAGTTTGATGGGACTTGGGAGTTAGCATTGTCTCTGGGAGGTATATAAACTGGTTTGTTCTGTTGGCCATTTACATTGTTCGGTAGTGAGGGGTGAGATAAGTGTCATTTAGTAGAGTGTTGGTTAGTATAGTGGGTGGGTCGGTCTTTCTGGTGTTTGTGTTGCTGATTGACCTGGCGAGAGATTCAAATAGTTTGGATAGTCTGGATCGGAGTCTAAGGTTTCTGTAGGTGGTGCTGCATGGTCTAACCATGATGTAAGCGTGAGGCGTTTGTGTGCGAGTGGTTCATGTTAGCCGGTGATAGTAAAATTGTGGGAGTGATCAAACTAGTTGATAGTTGATCTATCATGGTGGGGCCAGGAACATGAAGGAGGTAAAGGCTTGTGGTGCTCGTTATGAGAATCAGGTCCAGGATGGCCCTTAGTAGGACAGTGTATATGCTGGTTATATGCATAGTGGGGCCGATTTTGACATTCCTAATAATATGCAGGCTGATTGCGATTGCTGACAAGGTGCGATAGATAGGTTTATTCGATATTACTAGCAATGTGCAAGAATTGGGCTGAGTCAAATTGCTGATAATGTAGGCTAATTCGAAATTGCTAACCATGTGCAAACATGAGCTGAATCAAATTGCTAACATTGTGCAAAATAGGCTATTTCGAAATTGCTTACCATGTGCAAAAATGAACTGAATCAAATTGCTAACAATGTGCAAAATGGGCTAATTCGAAGTTGCTAATAGTGAGCAAGAGGTAGGCTGCTAACAATGTGTAAAATGGGCAAACAGTAGGTTGAATCGACGTTGCTAACCATGTGCAAGAAATAAACTGAGTCAAATTGCTAACAAGTGTAGGCAATAGGCTAAATAATGGCCAAAGTAAACTGCATCGAAATCATTAACAGATGGCAGGAGATTGGCTGAAGCAGATTGCTAAGGATATGGACATATAACAGTACATGATACATTTGCTTTACAGGCAAAGGTAATGAGCTGATAGATTAGATTTGTTTCACTAAGCGATCAGTAAGTTGCTATATGGCATATCATGATCTCGAGTTAATTGGGTAAATTGCATCTAGTGCAAGCATTGGTGTTGTGATTTCCAGGGCGCTGGGCGCTTCTTGTGGAAAGTGTTGTGCTGGGCGGAGGCCAAGCAAGGCAGATGCAGACGAATGTGAGCTAAGTGGCAAGTAATACAATGAGTCAACTTGGTGGACAGTATATGAGCTGGGTGGTCAGGAGAAGGTAGGCGGGAAGTGTAGTACTCAAAGCCTTCGATAGGCTTTGAATCAACAGTGATGTCCGACGGCTGACGAACCGTCGCGGAGAGGCGCAGACAGGCCCTTTTGCTAGGCCCTTCTGCAAGGGCGCTTCTTCCGTCATCCGGCTTCCGCCTGACGGTGGGGGTTGGAACGGATGTAGTAGTGATCGGCCAATCCCTGGCTAGGGAGGCTGGTCAGGCTTGAAAGTGTTATTGATGGCGCATGAAAAGACAGGCGGTCATTTACCTCATTATAGGTAATGACTGAGGTGAAGATATAATTTCGAAACAGAGCTGGTGTGGCAAGTAAGGCTCAAGGAGCTGCACGCAATGATAAAGTGCGTGGATCAGCTGTTTAGGGGCAAAAATGAAGAAATTGACGGGGCGTGTGTTCTCACCGTCGCTGGGGCTCATCGATTTCACTGGATTGGCCTGGGGAGCGACGGAGAGGGGGCTCCTGCCCCGCTTCTCTCGATGAAGCTGCACAATGCAATGAGTCAGGCGCAGACAGGCCCTTTTCCTAGGCCCTTCTGCAAGGGCGTTTCTTCCGTCCTCCGGCTTCTGCCTGACGGAGGGGTTTGGAACGGATGTAGTAGTGCTCAGCCAATCCCTGGCTAGGAAGGCTGGTCAGGCTTGAAGGAGTTATCGATGGCGCACAAAAAGACAGGCGACCATTTACCTCGTTCCAGGTAATGGCTGCGGTGAAGATATAATTTTGAAACAGAGCCGGTGTGGCAAGTAAGGCTCAAGGAGCTGCACCGCAATAAGGTGCATGAATCAGCTGTTTAGGGGCGAAAATGAAGAAATTGACGGCGGCGTGTGTTCTCACCGTCGCTGGGGCTCGTCATTTTCACTGGATTGGCCTGGGGAGCGACGGAGAGGGGGCTCCTGCCCCGCTTCTCTCGATGAAGCTGCACAATGGAATGACTCAGGTGCAGACAGGTCCTTTTGCTAAGCTCTTCTGCGAGGGCACTTCTTCCGTCCTCCGGCTTCCACCTGATGGTGGGGGTTGGAACGGATGTAGTAGTGATTAGCCAATCCCTGGCTAGGGAGGCTGGTCAGGCTTGAAGGTTTTATCGATGGCGCATCAGAAGAGAGGCGGCCATTTACCTTGTTACAGGTAATGGCTGGGGTGAGGATATAATTTTGAAACAGAGCCCTTCAATCATTTTTGGATGCCAGGTGCCAGGTGGCAGCAAGTCACTGGCACATGGACAGACAAGATCTCCCTGAATCTGGAATTCTGTCAAACTCTGCAATGGTGGTTAGCTCGTCCACACCTCAATCAACGATCCCCCTTTCAGATCCCTCCGTACCAGGCTATGGTTACGACTGATGCCTGTTTCTGGAGATTTGGGGGCCCCACACAGGACATTCTCATGCCAGAGGCTTCTGGCTCCCATAGGAAAAGGATCTGTACATAAACATCTTGGAACTGCGGGCGGTCTTTTGGACCCTAAAATCTTTCCGGCCTCAGCTCCCAGTAAAAGTGGTGAGTGTTTTCACAGCAAACAACATCACCACTATGTTTTACATCAGGAAACAGGGTGGGGCGCACTCCTCCGCTATCTCCATGGAAGTTAGTCTCTATGGCACTGGACCATTTTTCAATACATGTTTCTAGTCCTGTTTCTGAGTAGGGAGCTGCGGTCCTGCCACAAACGGGAGCTTCAGCAAGCGCCAATGTCACGCCTCTCCTGCGAGTGGGGTCTTTCTCAGATCGACCTTTTCGCAATGGCTGCTAAAAGTGTCAAAAGTTTGCCAGCAGATATCCCGAGGCAAGGAGTCTAGGGGATGCCTTCTCGTTCCCCTGGGATGGTCTGTTCCTGTACGCCTTCCATCCAATTCCGATATTGCTAGTTGTGATCAACACACTCAGGTGTTGCCACTGCAAAATGATCCTCATTGCACCAGCATGGCTGAGGCAGATTTGGTACGCAGACCTTCTCCATCTGTGGGTGGTTGTGATGAACTGCCTCCACTTCCCGACCTCCTCTCCAGAGTAGGAGGATCAATTCTGCACCACGACCCGGCGTCGCTGAGCCTCACACCCTGGCTCCTGCAGCCTTACAATTCAGACACAATTCACTCCCTTCAGAAGGCAAGAAGATCCTGAATAATGCCAGGGTTGCCTGTATGCTTGCTTGCTATAGGCACAAATGGAAGCGCTTCTCAGTGTGGTGCCGGGCGCTGACAATTGCACTGATGCGCAACACTGCCCGGCAACTCCTCCCGTAACGGCTCCCACTGGCCAAGGCTGGTAAACTCTCCCTGTGGTCACACAGGCTTGTTAAGGAGTTTGTCAAGGGTCAAGACATTCCTACCAGTGAAAGCACCCACCCCGGCTTGCGGCGTGGGAACTGAACGTGGTACTGTCTAAGCTCATGGGGCCTCTTTTTGAACCAATGCATCAGGCCCTTTTGAAGTTTCTGTTGTGAAAGACCGCCTTCCCGGTGGCAATCACCTTGGCCAGGCAGAACCGGAGATACATGCTGTCTCCTGTAAGCCTCCATATTTGTTCTTTCATGCCACTAAGGTGGTTCTGCAAACTCATCCTTCCTTCATTCTGAAGGTTCTGTCATACTTTCATCTCAACAAGTCTACCAGTTCTCTTTGCGAACCCGTCTTCGCCTGCTGAAGGGCTTTGCATTCTCTGAACATTGCTCGTGCCCTGAAATTCCATGTGGCACGCACGAAAGGCTTTCGGAAGACCTCTCATCTGTTCGTCAGTTTTGGGCCTGTGGGACACGGGATGGCCCTGTCTAAGTCTTCAATCTCCAGGTGGCTCTCCAGCTGTATCATGCATTACCATCTCTGGCTAACAGACCGTTTCCAAGCCGGCTAAGAGCCCACTCCACTAGAGCCATTGCAGCAACAACAGCTTTTCCTGCTGGTGTTCCCCTGCTCAATATCTGCAGGGTTGGTTTGTGGAGGTCTACCCACACCTTCATGAAATTCTACTGTGTCGACAGGGATTCCAGGGAGGAGTACCGGGTTGGCCAAGCGGTGCTAAGCAAAATGTTTGTTTGAGGTGAGTATGTTCCAGGGGTAAGTGCTTTGCTTCTGTGAGCCTTGCCACCTTCTGGTTGTGTATATGTACTGCTGTATAATCGTATTCATGAGCACGTGAATCCATGCAAGAGCCCATGCTGGAGAAGCGACAAGTTACTTACCTGTAACTCTTGCTCTCCAGCGTGGGTCTTTAATGGATTCACATGCAAGCCCTCCCTCCTTCCCCTCTATAACTCTTCTCCGTTCATACTACCACTTTATATGCACATCCAATTCCAGAATGGGGACTTACAATTTGCCAGCGCCTGACTTACCGGACCACCGGGGTTGTAATTCTCCAGTGTTACCAGGAAGTCAGGTGCTGGTAAATCATTACGGGTCTGGCGGTAACCTGCCAGTAGCACCAGCATGGTTACCACCGGACCTGTAATGAGGAGGTCACCAGGGGTTGAGCTTAGGAGAGCGAGTGTCACTAGGTTAAGGGGCATATGGCCGAAAGGACACTGATAGGCTATGGAGGCGACAAGTTTAAGTTTAAAGCCAAACTGCTTTCTTTTTACCGAGGATTCCCAGCCTGACG
This sequence comes from Ambystoma mexicanum, assembly GCF_040938575.1. Classification (NCBI taxonomy): domain Eukaryota; kingdom Metazoa; phylum Chordata; class Amphibia; order Caudata; family Ambystomatidae; genus Ambystoma; species Ambystoma mexicanum. The sequence goes on from NC_090929.1 coordinate 459,977,912, forward strand.
ATGGGGAATATTCATGAGCATGTGAATCCATGAAAGACCCACTCTGGAGAACAAGAGTTATAGGAAAGTAACTTGTCCCTTATTTGGAGATTTGAATTCAAAAGGATTAAATATGTAAATAACTACATTCATGAAATATTGGGTCTGCACTTATTAGGGAGGTTTTGGCGGGGGAATCGTGGTGTATAAAAGAGAGTTGTTAGATGTTTGAGCAATGGTGTGTGTTGGCCACAGGTGGATGAGCGAGAGAGAGAGAGAGACAGAGAGAGAGTGAGAGAGAGAGAGAGAGAGAGAGAGAGAGAGAGGGAGAAAGAGAGAGAAAGAGAAAGAGAGTGAGAGCGAGAGAGAGACTTTAAAGGAATGGTTTGGTCAAAATTTTTAATTGGCCCTACGGGTCGGCAATGTGTTTTTAAGCCTAAGTCGCTCGATTTTAGAAAAATTTCCTATGGACCTTACCCGAGTTTCCGTCCATTAAACACACGCGAAAACAGGCAGTAGATTGCCGCCATTTTGTGATAATGCTATCACTAGCCGCATCGCCCTGGCTGACCTGCTTTTGCGGCACTAAATCATATCCCCCGCCCCTGAGCCTGTCATCAGCAGACGCGTACCGCCCATTTCACAACGCCAAAGCACGTCTCGTGTCAACATTTGCTGCGCTTCAGCTGATGACGTGTCGCCATGGAAATGGCAGGACGCCTTTTTCCTCAATAAGTATAAACAGACCGTTTCACAACACACAGCAGCAGATTTTCGATTCCATTCCTCTCTCTGTGTTACTTTCAGTATTCTGTGACTCGTTTCTGTGCTCTGGTCAGTTACCTTCGTTGCTTGTAGCCCGTGTGAACAGATACCAGTACCACCACTATAAATTATTTTAGTTTGTTTAACACACAATGGCTACAATAATGCCCTACATGTACAAGCCCGAGTATACCGAGGAGGAACAACTGAAAAGGGAAACACGCGAAAACGATGGGTCTTCGGACGGCAGTTGGGAGGACGATTCAACAGCTGAAGAGCCTGGACCTAGTCGCATGGACGGTGTTTCCACCTGGTGCACATGCAATCAGTGCAAGCTAATGCCAAACTAGGACGAGAACTGCTGCTGCTGTGAAAACTCGGGATGCGTGGCCTACATTTCGGAAAGGCGAGCCACGACCGCAATGCATCACCGAGCTGCCAGACTGCAGGGCAACCTGCCTCACACGGTCCGTGTTGAGGATAATGATGGTGCTAATGCACGAACTTCGCGCAACTGTTCGTCCTCGTAATCCGAGTAACGAGTAAGTATACTCTGATTGTCATGCCACTCCTATTTCATGGTCTTCTACTATATCCAAAATTACCTATACATATCATTGTAACGCATGAAAGTCGTTCAATAGTGTGCAGTGTCTAGATAGCATTTGTCCGAGCAGAATGCCATTAGTTACAAGAATTGTCATTGACAACAAACGTTTATTAAACTTATCTTGGTCATTTAAAAACAGTTTGTTTCATTCCTTTTCACAGGTGGTACAGGCTGGGGGCCTATCGTTCCTTTACATGGTGGCTTCACGGGAGGGTTGGACACCGCGTTCGAAGAGTAATACCCGCCTGTGCCATTCGTGTCATAAGAGAAACTTTCCCAAGTGACAGCGGTCAGTACAGGGGATTTTCTCTCGCTGTGTTGCATCCTGACCTGTACAATGTGTAAAGTCTTGTATTTTTGTGTCATCAAAATAAGATACAAAATAAAACACCACATATATTTTAACAACGGTTGTTTCAATTTTTTAAATGAATCAAGTGTGTCTCCATTCAAGGATGGACGTCAGACATCTGTGCTCCGAATGGGTGAAGGTCAGGTCGCTGTGAAGCAGGGTGGTCATTATCTAAGCTAACATAATATATTCTCAATAATGCTTGCACTAAATAACATTTGTTCAAAGTCTTTCAGTCGGTTATGTCTCTATAAATGTTACACATATATCTATACTATCAATTAACATTGGATTATACAGGCCTCTGTTTAAGGGTCTTGACCACTATAATACACTGTTTGAAGTGTGGGTCTGTGCTTACAAGAATCTCCGGTATGTGGCATTTGTTATTGATAGGCAACGATATACTGCAGTAGGGGTCTAATGTTAGTTGGGGATCTGCTAGGTGGGCATCATGGCGTGGTCAGTGGTCTGGCACATGAAGAGAATACCTTGCAGGGACACAGGGTCATAATGGCAGTAAGTTTCCACTGGCGAGGGTGCGTGGGCAAGGACACGTTTGTGGAGATGAACGAGCTATGTGCTTAGTTCAGGCTGGTTCACATGCAGGACAGTGATCTCAGAGGAAGAGTGATGTGTTACATTTATTAGCTGTTGCAAATACCTCTGGAGTTTTCCAGTCAGAGTGGGAACGAGGGTGGGGGCCATGTGCTCTGTGCAGTGAGGCCTGGTCACCAAGATGGAGTGGAAAGGGGGTACAAAAATGGATGCCCCGTGTCCTGCTCAGTGGTCCCATCTACGCGAATGTCAACCAAAGTTAACATCACATAAGGGCAAGGGGCGAACCCACTACTGGAGGCACTTGGTCCAAGTTTCTACTGAGAAGTAAAGGATGAGAGGGGCCTGATGGCCCCTCGCTCCCACACACTTGCCTGCACGCCCCAGGCCCATCCATCCCACCCCCCTCTATCAAAGGCGGTTCGCACCCGGGGATGAGCACTGGCATGGGGGGCTGTCACGGGTGCAAACGGCCAAGGTGCCAAACAGTATGTACACTTCAAAAAGTATCCCACGCCCAGGTGCCATCGCTCACATGGCCTCCTCAGACCCCGTGTCTCCAGGCAGGCCTCCCCTGAGGCAGGCTGCCCCCCTGCAATCCACATAAGTGTGTCTCCATTCAGCAGTCTTCCTGTGCCTTATCTGCACGCCCCAGGCCCATCCATCCCACCCCCATCTATCAAAGGCGGTTCGCACCCGGGGATGAGCGCTGGCATGGGGGGCTGTCACGGGCGCAAATGGCCAAGGTGCCAAACAGCATGTACACTTCAAAAGGTATCCCACGCCCAGGGGCCATCGCTCACATGGCCTCCTCAGACCCTGTGTCTCCAGGCAGGCCTCCCCTGAGGCAGGCCGCCCCCCTGCAAACCACATAATACCACGACATACACACGTCATTCATTCACAAACACACCCCTGTTTCTAATACTTTATAAACCACTTGATATGTCTCATGAGAACATCTTTGTGCTTTGCAAGTCAACTCTTGAACCTTCTACCTGAGAAGCACTGAGATCTATGCTAATCTGCTCGTCGTCGCGCTATCTGTGACCACTTCGAGCAAACTCGTCAGTGTGCTACCTGTGGCTATCTACCTGTTCTCCTGCAACATACTGCTCGGCCTGCTGAATCCAACTGTTTGTTGGTCAAGGTAAGGCCATGTATCCTAGTCATATTTCGGTAATTTTTACATTTCTATCTATTTCCGATTACAGTACCCAATAGTGCTATGGTCATTGGTCTCATTGCTATTGACTTGAGTTTCAATTGTTATGCTATCAATAGATGTATTTATTTTCATCTGTGTCAATTGTCATCGAATTGCATCCTTCGGGGGTCCAGTCTATAATGTAAGCATGTTTCCTTCTCGTGCAAGACAGAACATCCAAGGGACGAGTAACATGTTCAGAGTTTAGTCACATCATTATAAACATTTCTGTAACTTATGCAAATACTAAGCCGCACATGATGAACGGGTATAGTTCCGGCGACCAAAACAAACCTTGCATTGAACGTGGTATGGTTCATTTACTTTTTTATGACATTTTTATTCATCAAGGTTTTATAATAATCTAGATATTTACTTTTCAGAATTTTCAACAATGCCTGCCTGTTCGATTAGCAGTTGCCCTTCGAAGACCCATGCTAAATCTGAAGGCACTACAATGCATTTATTCCCTAAAACTGTTGATCGAATAAGAGAATGGGTCAGACATTGCGGATATCCACCGGAAGAGCTTGAAAGTAGAGTGCAGCAAGTCTTTGAGGACAAGAGGGGTGATCGATACCGCATCTGCAGCCGGCACTTTTCCTCGAACATGTACGCCACATCTTGGGTAACAAAGAAGAATAAACGGCGAACGACACGAAAATTGCTCGCAAACGCTATTCCAACTCTATTCGTCCACATTCCGCCACTGGTGAGTCAAGTGTCCAGATTTAGCTTTAGGCCTTGCGGTAGTGTGTAGGTAGCCAAATGGATTAATTGATATTTTAGGTGTTGTGTCCATTGTAATACTTTCGATATTGATATGAGTGTATAGCTTTTTGAATAATGACATTCATCAATAAATTATTTTTCGATTTTATAACCCCCAAAGGAGATCTATTTATGGGCAGAGGGAACTGTGCTATATTGCGCATTTTCAATAGCATTATTCTCAAGTATTCTGTCGGTTTACATGGCAATTTTTTAACATTTGCATTTCATTATCAAACAATAATTTACCTTTACAACTGCTTGACTATCCACTGAATCTGAAGCAAGAACATTCTACATCCGTGACGTGCCCGCAGTTATCAACCACTTCTAGCACGTATCAGGTAATCATACTTGGCTATTCCGCTACAGACTTGTTTTATGCATGTCAAGTAATAGTTTTTATGTATCGTGTGATTATTTTACCAATTGTTTGGTTAGTGCTTTCCAATTGATATACACCTTAGTTGTCGTCCCCTGGTGTTTGTTTTCAGTTATAATTAGTGTTATCCATACTAATGCAAGTACTGTCTTTCAGGGAGATGCTGAAGCGTCCACCACATTGACAACAGCCCTAGATGTTCTTCAGCAGCACGAGGTATGGATACTGACAGCTCCATCGACCGTGATCATCAGGACTGGAACACTTGTCGTTTGATTGTTCTACACCATGTTTCATTCGTGGTTAGCCATTGATATGTACCTGTGCGGTCGACCCCAAGTGTGTGTTGTGTTTTCAATATTGTAATCCTTACTAATGCAAATACTATGTTTCAGGCAGTTGTTGAAGTGTCAACCCACGCTCTTGATGCAGAGCCTGACATTCAAGTAATTCCAGGGGAAGTGGAAGCGGGACCATGCGGATACGAATCGTCGCAACAGCTTTCGGAAGTGCGCACCACATTTGCAACATCCATAGATATTCTTCAGCAACACGAGGTATGGATACTGACAGCTCCATCGAGCGTGATCATATAACGTGATTCCATTTGCTATACTTTCTTCCCTATTAACGCAAGTACTGTGTTTCAGGGAGACGATGGAGCTTCCACTACAATCACAAGATCCCATTTAGATGATGCAGATGTAAAGAAATCGGAGAAATAAGTGATTAAATCTGATCATATTTAAATATTCCTTGATTCTTTTAGACAATGCATCATTTGTGGTTATCTCTGTATATGTACCTGTGCCATCGACCCCAAGAGTGTGTTATGTTTGCAATATTGAAAACCATACTAACGCAAGTACTGTGTTTCCGGGAGTTGCTGATGATGCCTCCTATCCAATACAATCATTCATGGCAGTCCATGCAGAACCAGAGGTATGGATACTGACAGTTCCATGGAACTAGGTCCTCAGAGCTCGAATACTTGTCGTTTGATTGTTCTACACAATGTTTAATTTGTGTTGAGCTATTGAGATGTACCTGTGTGTTCGTCCTCACGTGTGTTGTATGTTATCAATATTGTGATACATAGTAATGAAAGTACTATGTTTCAGGGAGTCGATGGAGCCTCATTCCGTGCTGTCTATGCGGATACAGAAAATATAGTCGTTGCAGCGCAAGAGGAAGGGAAGAGATGCGGAACTAATCGTAGCTACAGCATGCAGATGTTGAAGGTCGAGTCAAGAAAGTTGCAAAGAATAGAAACAAAAATAAGGTTAGTTACAAACAGTTCATAACTTTAGACTTTCTTTGTGCTGGGGACTATTTTATGCTTTTTCCAGTCAATTGTACTATACTTAATCTTGTGTTTAAACTGAACATCCCTTTTCCAATCTGTCCTCTAGTTACCCGTGGGTGTACAAACTATACATACACAGACAGTGAAGGGAATTAGAGATGTTGCTTGCCAGACCATTTACACTATGGAGGAACTATTAATTCAGACGCCGCGTGTTGAGACTAGAGATGCTCATATCCAATGGCCAGAACATGAAATGAATGTGTCCGGAGAATCCAGTAAAGTTGTAAAGGACCATTGCTACAGTGCGACTGCAACACAAGAAGATGATACTGAATGTATTGAGGATAGCTCGGAAGTAGTCGCAGATCAATTCACACAATCTACACCCGCCAAAAAATTGCCACCAAAAAAGCTGTCGACATTGTTGTGTTCTCCCATCAATGTTGAAGTAACAGATGTTGAAATGACAGAAAATGAACCAGCAGCAGCATTCACCGACGCATCAGAACCTGATATCAGCGATATTTCTTTCAATGCTGCTGATATGTCCTCAACGATTCAGTCCGAAACAAGTGTGATGCCGGATGACAGTCTAATGAAAGAAGGCAAATACATAGTATTCGACAGTTGTTTGATGGATATTATAAGTATGCTGAAATGTGGGCATTCCGTCAGAGGGAAAGTATGTGGGAATTGATTCATGTGACTCGTCAAAAACAAGGCAGTAACGTCACAATACATGCCGCCTGTAGATTAAATCATACGTTCTCATGGTCTGCACAACCGATGCTGGGGAAACTGCCAGCAGGCAATCTAGTGTGTGCAGCTGCATCACTTTTTAGTGGCTCCAGTTTTAGAAAGTTAGAGTCTTTCTTTCAGTTTGTGGGACTTCATTTCATTTCTAAAACGCAGTACTACAAATACAATATGATTATCTGTTTCCGGCCATTAGTGATGCTTAGAAAATTGAACAATTGTCTCTAGAAAGTACATTTGAAGGGAAACGATTCAGGCTAGCCGGCGATGGACAGTGCGACAACCCTGGATTTTCTGCCAAGTACTGCACCTACCACTTTCAGGACATGGATAGTAAGAAAATTGTGAGTTCGGTGGTCGTGCAGGTAACACAATGTACATCCTCAGTGGCCGTGGAGAAACTGGGATTTATAAAATCAGTGGAATATCTACAATCGGGGGGAATGCACATCGACCTCATAGCCACAGACAGACACGTTTCAATTGCCAAGACAATGAGAGAGCAGTTCCCACATATTAAACATCAATTTGATGTATGGCATCTTGCTAAATCAATCAATAAGAAAATCTCGGCTGCAGGGGAAAAAAAAGGTTTGGAAAGTATTTCACAGTGGTCCCAGTCTATCAGCAACCATCTTTGGTGGAGCTCCAAAACTTGTGAAGGGTCAGTGGATATACTACTTGAAAAATGGCGGTCACTGATGCACCACTGTACCAACGTTCACCGCTGGTCAGAAAACCTACATTTCCACCAATGTGAACATGGCCCTTTGTCCCCAGAGGAGGCAAGGAAGAAGAAGTTGATTCCATCTTCCCCGACACACAAAGCCATTGAGAAGATTGTTTTCGATAAAACTCTCTCAAGAGATTTGAGGGGACTGACAGAATTCTGTCACACAGGAGGTTTGGAGATGCTACACAATATGTGCCTAAAGTACAGGCCAAAGTGCTTGCATTTCAGCATACAGGGCATGAAACATAAGACTCTACTTGCGGTCTTGGCCCATAACGAGAATCTCTGCCGTGAACAATCTAGGATTACGGGTAATGTAAGGATGCCTCGCTACACTAAGGTGTTTTATAAAAGAAGTAAACAATGGGTGATCAAACCAGTCTATGAGGAAATGGAGTTCGACTTTGTAAAAAGCCTTATTGTTGCTGTACTCGAGAAGCACAGATATGGAATTTTGAACGTTTCTGTGCAGAGCACTGATGCATTGCCACCAAACATTGCCACTGTGCCATGTCCACCCAAAGCAGAGCTGGTTGTGAAGTACAAATCCCGGTTTAAATAATTGTAATATGATTGTCTTTTTGTAAATAAATGTTATTGTACAGTGTACATACTAAGTATGCTAACCCTAACCCATCCCTTCACCATCCTGGGTGGCGAACAACCTTGGTGTCATCTTTGACTTCTCTCTCTATTAACCTCATATCGCTGACCTTGTCAATATGTGTATGTATATATTTTTGTTGCTGTGACTAAGTTTCGCAATCTCATGTAAATGCTGTGCACTGTTAACCGAGGGGAGGCTTGCGTATTGCAAATAATAAAACAAACAAACAATAAATCTCACTTTCAACTCAACTCCTCGGGTACGTTATACTTTCCCTGACCTTCCCCCAAAAAGTCAATGTCTCCATAGTTATGGTTCTCTAGGGCTGCAAAGCTCGCGGACAACGAGGACAAAATTGGGGCCTCAGAATGCGCCAAGCGAGCCGTTGCAGATGGGAGAGAAGCCAGTTCGCATTTGCACATTAAGGCCTAGTACACAGATGGATTCGAAAATTCAAGTTCTCAAAGATGGCTTTACACGGGATGTTTCAAAGTAAGAATGTATGCTCATTTAGAGTGAAGGTCAGCGGCTTTGATTTTCAGCTCGCGGCCTGAAGAGGCCCAACACTCGCACTGGCGGTATAAGGTTCTATTGTTTTTTTACCTTGAGAGATAGGGACCATGCCGAAAGGACTTCATTTGAAGGAGGAGTGCAATAACGTAAAAGACGATAAGGCAGAAAATTCTGAAACTAGACCGAGTTTCATGTTAGTTCAGTATACAAAAAATCGTTGTCAAGAGCACAGTGGGATTTGCGTACTGCATTACGCAGAGACACAATGGAAATTGCAAATATAATGTAAGTAACTCTTTAGACGCTTTTATACCGGAATGAAGAATTAATGAATGGATGAATGAATGAATGAAGAGCAAGTAAAACGTTTGTGGGATCGTCTTTGTACCGGGCACATGGGCATGCAGGTCCACATTCCATACTCATGTAGACAAACAGTCGTTTCTCATTGTGTGTTAACCTCGATTTATTTAGTTAGTTTTCGCATTGATTTTAGAGCCGAACATACTTCATTGCACTATCCTTGAAAGTAAATAGTTTCAGATTGGCCGTAATAAATAAAATGAATAATATTAATAAAGATCGGCTGGCGAGACTAATTATAATTTTTATGTTTTCAAAAAAGGTATATCCTACCCTACTGCTACTGCCACCAGTTTCAGACCCTGGCAGATGGTTTTTTTCAACCGCCAGCTGCAGCTTATCGTAAACAACTGCACCACTTTGACGATCTTATGGGACGATCGCCAAGGGCCCATATGTGCTTACGCGGTACTAGCGGCTAGAAGCAACATATCAACCTTTATGCTGGCCTACTGCTTAGTTGATGGAACAGCCTTGCGGTTCACTGTGCGACCAAAGTGCTTCTTTCAACGAAAACCAACCCCCTGTGTACCATAAAGGAACAGCGCGTGACTTACGATAAAACGGAACAGGATTTGCGGATAGAGAGAAAAGAAAAAAAATCACATTCCGATTTAATATACCAATTGCTGAATATTCTATAAACATTTAATGTTAAATAAATGTACTTTACCAAATGTACCGTGTTACTGTTTGATTTGAAAGTACAGTTTCATATTCCGAATTGTGGCGCGCTGTGTTGTGAGTTTAATCTGTATTGGTTTCCGGGTTCTGTGTGAAGTCGCGTAGAAGATGACTGGGCGCGTTTGCCTATGCAGCACAGTAATGTCACGGAGAGAGGCGGGGAATATGAATGTTTTGATAATGTCAGGCTCAGGGGCGGGGGGTATGATTTAGTGCCGCAAAAGCAGGTCAGCCAGGGCGATGCGGTAAGTGATAGGATTATCACAAAATGGCGGCGCCCTACTGCCTGTTTTCGCGTGTGTTTAATGGACGAAAAACTCGGGTAAGGTCCATAGGAAATTTTTCTAAAATCGAGCGACTTAGGCTTAAAAACACATGGCCGACACGTAGGGCCAATAAACATTTTTGACCGAACCATTCCTTTAATGACTAAGGGGGGATTAAGAGAGGGAAGGGTGCTAATGTTGGTCGGTGGAGATGCAAGGTGGCTATATATGTAATTTGAGCATCCAAAAGCATTAATTTACAATGCCCTTGATGTGCTGGGAGGGATCTCCCATGAATTTTGCTTCGGCAAAGTACAGAATTATACTCCTCAAATCAAGAGGCAGGGATGACTTATTGTCTGACTCTTCGAAGTTGACTTTATTTTAATACTATTTTTGATACTGTTCAAAGAAGACCACATTTTTTAACAGATTGTGGACTATCTCACCCAGTGAATGTTTGTCGGTCATAACAATGACCTGCTCAACCTCCTGGTTAGTGGCTCGCAATCAGTAGTCAGGTAACAGGGCATCAGTGCTCTTCTTCCACTGTACCATGGGAAGAGGACGAGGAATGCATGCTACCACAAAGAACAATTGGGGCAAGGCTTTGTAAGGTGGTATCGCATTTACTGGAGGGCTGATGTCCAGTACAAAGCAATATAGTGGTGTACAGAAAGCTGTCAACTGCAATTCTGTCAAGGGGACATTTTCATGTACACCATTCAGAATGGGTGGGCAGGTTGCAGAGAAGAGGATGAGATGACTGGGATAATTGGTAAAGGAGTATATATGGTGGCAGTCTGAATAGCACTGACAATGGCCCTCATTACGACCCTGGCGGAAATCGAAAAACGATGGCGGAAATGTAATACCGCCATCGAATACCGCTCGGTGCGATTATGACCCGTCACCGTAAAGTACGATGCCATCAGCGACACCGTAGTGAACGCCAATGCTAACTGCACCAAGTACGCGCACGCGCGCCATGCAAAACCGTAATTACCACCATGGCGCAACGGTACGCGAATGCTGACCCTAGCGGACATTTACTTGACGCCATCAAGCATGGCGGAAAGTACCACTCCGCCATGGTGAGAATTACGGCATCGTGAACCAACCGTAAATGGCCCTACTGAGTGCCTGTACACCACTCCCTGCCCACATTGCACAACACCTCGTAGGTGCAATGAAGTTACACAATGCAACCAGTGAAATGTACAAGTCACCCATGCATGCCAACGAACAAATGAATGTAGGGGCTCCAAGTGCCTTGTGAGTGGCCATCCATATTTGGCATGTCACCATTGCCGTACTGATGCAGCACAGGCACGTGAAGGTTCAAGTACAGCAATATGAACTGAAACATGAGACAAAACAACAACAGGCCCCCATCGCTTGACACCAGTGTAAGGCAACATTCAAAGCAGTATCCTGAGGGAGACTGCACCAGCCCTGTACCCTTGCCAGTAAACAAACCAACCATCAGCATAAGCATGTACCACACAAGTTGGCAGAGTGACTGAGCAGCCAGGCTCATCTCAAGAGGGGCCAATGGGAGCTGCAGGGCACAGATGGCACGAATACAGAAGCAATTCCAATGGACATGACCTCAGTCTCCCTCCAAGAAACGCACGCAAACACAGGCACCTGTGACCAGCCATTTTCTGATAATCACATCATTCCACCAATCCACCTGGCTGACCGGCATCTGTTACACAAAAGCTAATCCCCCGCCCCTAAGCATGACATCATTAAAACAGTCATAATGGCAGGCCCCATCCCTGACCTTACGGGGCTTCGTAGGCAAACGCGGCCAGTACAGTACCACGCAACTATACTCAGAAGCCGGAACCCAATGCAGATCTCCTCACAATACACCGCTCCACAAATAGAAATATGCTACATTACTTGCAAAGAATAACGCTACACGGTTGAAATCAGAATCAAATTTTAATGCACATCAAATTCACCAAGCCCATACAGCTATTAGGTCATAAACTCCAAAATATTTTTCATTACTGTGGGCTGCATCCGCAATAAATGACCAGCTTCTTCTTGTGTGACGCCCTGTTCCTTCATCGTACACAGGGGCTACATTCACGTTCAAAAAGGCAACATGGAAGCGCCGAGAACCGCAGGGCCGTCCCATTAGGTAGGCACTAGTCCAGCTGAAAGGTTGATATGTAGCTCCTAGCCACTAGTACTGCGTAAGGGCATGTGGCCCATTGGCGATCGTCCCATAAGATCGTAATGGTGCTCCACTGATTAACTCGAAGCAGCAGGTGTCGGGAGTAAAAGCCATCTGCAGGAGTGGCATACAGATGGCAGCGGCAAAAGGGGAGGAGATACCTGTCACCCAAATGAAATGAAAAAGAATAGCATGGGCATCAGAACTTCATTTGTATTACTCACTTCAATGATCACACTAAATCTACAGCCATATGCATGCTAGCCCACTCAAAAGGATTATTTCCACCCAAAAATCACTTGCGAATCATAACTATATAAATCGAGGTGAAAACACTATTACAAACGAGTGTTTGTGTGCATGCGTCTGTTAAGACAGAATCCATTAGATGGGATTAGTAACGTGCATAGACACAAGTGTTTGAAGGCGCGTCGAGACAGGGAGGGTTCAACAAGGGCAGATAGACGATGGTCCCACTATGGCAGCTCTGCATCACATAGCGCAGGGGAAGGGGATAGATTCCGAAAAGCCATGTACATGGCAAACTCTCAATTAAATTAAACTCTAAATTAAATTAAGTCCATGCATCCATACATCATTCCCTCATCCCGGTATGAAAACGCCTGATTATTTACTCACATCACATTTGAAATTTCCATTGAGTCTGTGCGTAATGCAGTCTGCAAAATCCACTGTGCTCCAGCCCGGAATTCTAGTGTTGTGAAGTAACATGTATTTGGGAACGTCCTGCCTTATCGTCCACTACGCTATTGCGCATCCCATACTATTCATATCAATCATTGCATTCTCGCCATGGCCCCTGTCCCAAGGACATTAAACAATAGAACGTTATATTTGCAGTCAGACCTGTGGGCGTCTCCTCGCCGCTAGCTGAAAACCGAAAGCGCTGTCCTTCGAATTCCTCATTTGCAACATCACGTCGATAAGGCATCTGTGACCGCTTGAAATCACAAATTCATCCATGTAGTGCGGCAGTGTGTGAAAATGGCAACTGGCTTCACTCACAAATGGGACGCCCCGCCCGTCGGTGAACCTCGGTACAGTGCTGCATGAGGGTCCACCGTTAATCGAGTACTACATTCCACTGACCCTTCACAAATTTGTTCGCGACTGCAAAGATAGTATGTGAAACAATGGGACCATAGCAGAATGAACATATAAGCCAATATTTCACTGCCATCAGGATTAAATACATGATTGTAATAGCAAGATGCCATGCGTCACATTGCAGCGTTGTGTGCGGGACGTGCTCGCCCAAAGGGGATTGCAGCTGGCACAGGTGGAATGAATCACCACAGGTGGAGGCTATACAGCCTGAAAACACATAAATTGCACACCCAACCCCCTCCCACAACCACACCCACTCCAAAATGCTACCGGCAGGACTAGCGATGTTGGCCCTGGGGGACCTGATAGCACTGCAAGTACTACAACTTCAAGAAGAAGACGAACACCAACTACTACAACAACCGGCCGCAACGAGGAGACGCAGGAGAAGGAGGAGGGCAAAGCTGGGCCAGCAAGGGCCACCAACACAGCCACTACCACCACGCAGGCAGCCCGCAATCCCACGCCTCCGAGCTCATCCGTTCAACCTCACTGCTGAGCAGATCCACACCCTCTACCGTTTGGACGGGGACACCATAACCGCCATTGTGAACATGACACACGCTGACCTTGTCAGCATGATAGATAGCCCAACCGCCATCCCACCCCTACTGAAGGTGGTGTCTGTACTCCACTTCCTGGCCACAGGCACCTACCAGCACACAGTCGGACAGTTGCATGGCATTTCACAGCCACTGTTGTCACGGACACTATCGCAAGTGCTCGATGCCCTCCTGAAGCACGCAGACGACTACATCTCTTTACCACGCTCGGAGCAGGAGATTACAAACACAAAAGTGGGATTCCATGCACTGGCCGGCATACCGGGTTGCATTGGTGCCATCGACTGCACCCATGTGGAATTTAGTTGTCCCACATGCCATGGAGGCCCAGTACCGCAACCGGAAACAATATCATTCTCTTAATGTACAGATGGTGTGTGACTCCAACAGGATCTTTACACATTGTTGTGCCCGATTTCCTGGATCAACCCATGATTCTATGGTCTTGAGGAACTCTACAATACCACGCTACATGGAGGGACACGCAGGGAACAGATCCTGGCTACTCGGTGAGTCTCATTTCATGCATGATAATGTGGGGTATGTGATGCGGCAATGACCTGGCAGGAAGGGGGGGGGATGCGTACGTAGCAATGTCATTCCACAAACATCCTTTATTGTCCACATACAGGTGATGCCGGGTATCCACTGAAGAGATGGCTCCTTACACCACTCCGGAACCCACAGAACCAGCATGAGGAGGACTACAACCATGCCCACTCACGTACCCGTGTAGTCATTGAACAGGCATTCGGCCTACTGAAGGCTCGTTTCCGCTGCCTCAGCAGGTCTGGCGGGGCACTCCTGTACCGCCATGAGAAGGTTGCAAAGATGGTCATGGCATGTGTCATGCTACACAACATGTGCGTACGTAGAAATGTGCCCATGCCCCCTGACGCAGAACTGCAAGCACCTGAAGATGGTCATGATGAGGGTGGGGATGTGGCAGCACCTCAAGGAGTCCGCGAGGCACAGGAGGCCTGTGAAATTCGTCAGAATATCATAGATTCATGCTTCTAGCACTCACGCCTGGTGGCTGATACATGGACACGGGACTTGTGGCACTGTGTGTGTCTGGAACATGCACAATGTGGACTGTACGCCAATAAAGGCCTCGTACACAAAGATCAATGTCCACACATCTCATTGGATGATTATGTAATGTTTATAGCATATGTGAAATTATATTACACACCCCATCGACCCGCCACCCAAGAAAGCCCAACACCCCCCCTCCACCCTCCTACCTCCCCCCCGAACACCAGTGTCCAAAGATGCTCATTGTCAGTGGGCAGACGCTATTGCAAGCCCCCTCTCCGGGTATCAGGGGCACCCCTGCCTGTGGAGCGCAGGTTCCTCCCAGATCTACGTTGGGGGCTGCCCTGGACGGAACTTGCAACGGATGATGTCTCTGCCTGCTCACGTCCATGCATGTCCCTAAGGGTTTGTGAGAGCTCAGTGAGCACACGGCGCACAGCGGCAAGTTCACCACATACGTCTTTGGACATCGCATGCAGTTCCCCCCTCAGGCTCTCGGCGCTTCTCTCCATTTGTACCCTTAGTGTCTCTGTACTTCTCTCCATTTGTGCCCTACGTGTCTCAGTAGATGTTTCTATGACTGCCTTAGAACCCCCACATTCATCAGCATGCTCCTTGAGGAGCGTGGCCAGTTGCTGCTGTTGCACGATCACCTGGTCGAGGGACTGTTGCCTCTGCTGGGCCATGGCCATTTGCGGTGGTGTCACAGAGGGGCTGATCACCTCATGTTGCCTTGCCACAGGGCTTGTGGGGGATGGCCAGTAGTCGTCTTGTGGGTGCCCCTGCGTGGTATCCTCATGGTGTACGGGATGAAACAAACAGGGGGATTGAGACAGGTCATGGATGGGTCCTACATCGACAGCACCGTTTTCTGTGTCGGAGCATGCTGCCATTAATGCAGTGTCACCTATGGTGCTGCTGCCACCAGAAGCAGTGCCTTCTGTGGCATCCATTGGGGGGACCTGTGGTGCTGCTGTTGTGGGCATGCTGGCTGCTGGGGTGCCTGTTGAAGTCCCCTCCTGTGTGCTGCCACTTGATTTGTGCTGCTGCCGTGTCTTGATCCGTGCAGCTGAGGTGGAGGGTCTTTGGCCGTTGGTCTTGGCCCTCTTTGCAGGTGTGCTGGTAGGGGTGTCCTGGAGCTCGTCGTTTGAATCGGACCCTGTGGTGGAGTAAAGGAGGGCGAGCGTTATTTATGGGTCTGTGGAAATTGGAATGGCAATGTATCACATGCATTGGGGTGGTACCTGAGGGTGATTTGGGTCAGGGCCTTGGAGGTGGTTTCATTTTTGTGTGGATTGAGGATGCAGTTGTTTTGCAGCCTGCAGTTAGGGTGTGCATGCTGCACGTGTAGAGGGTGTTTTTAGGATTTTTAATTATTTATGTATTTAATGTGAGTTTTAAAGTGCGCTATCAGGCCAATGTATGTGGACGTTCTCCTGGACATGTGTTTCTGTTGCACTATGTGGACACATGGTACTTCACATGATTGGACATTGTGGATTTAGCATTGTTTTATTTGGCCCACCTACCTGATTCTTCGGATGTCTGCACTCCTTTCTCCATCCCTCCGACTCCCTCTATACTCTCCATTCCAATGGTGGAGGCACAGATTTCTTCCCAGGGGGTCAACTTGATGGGTGATTCCGATCCTCCCCCGGTAGCTGTGGCAATGTTACGGTTGGCTGATAGTATGCTCCGTATGCGTATCCGCAAGTCGTCCCATCGCTTTCTGCATTGCTGTGGGTTGCGGGGTGCGGTCCCCACCGCACTTACCCGCTGTGCCACCAGGGCCCATATGGCCTTCTTGTTCGCAAGTGCCGTCCTGGTCATTTGCGTCGAGAAGACGACGGCAGCATTCTCCTGGAGGGTCTCTGCGAGCACGGTGAGTTCCTCATGGGAGAAGTGGACCTGCCGCTTGCGGTCGCACGCTTTTTTAGCAACTTTTCCCATTTTGATTGTTTTAACTAGGGTGGCTTACGGGTTGGGATGTGTCTCAGGGTCGGATTTGTAATGGGTGTGTTGGGATTCTGATTTTGTAGGTGTACGGCGTGCTGTTTCCCGTTCCGGCCCCATGTTTTTACTTCCGTTTCCGTATATTTACGGTCACCGTATTTTGCGATTACCGCTCATTACGGTGACCGCTATGATGGGTGGCGGAATTGCACCTAGGGCGCCGTACGACGGCGGTGAGGGGCGTTTTGGGGACATTTCCGCCATCGCGGACTTTGCACTTCCGCCATGGCGTAATGCTCGTGCCCGATGGGTCGGAATTAGCCGCACTTTACTCCATCGTGCAATGGCGGAAACGCTATTTACGCTATGGCGGTCAGGTCAGTTACTTTCCGCCAGGGTCGTAATGAGGGCCAATGACATTTGAGGGTGCTGGGACACAAGTCATGGAATGTCAGGTTACCAAGTACGATCTCAAGACTCTTAATAATGGCTCCCCTCTAACACATAACTCCACAAACTCTCCACTCCCCACCAAACCTGAGACTTGGGGGTCTACTTCCCCTTGTGTCCTCCCTTGGTTACATGTAGAATCCTTGCTGCTAAATTGGTCCTCCTCCCCTACTCCAGGGAGGAGGAGCTCCCTGCTCCCTTCGCCATGTCCTTCCCCCTATGACTTGTAAAGTGCTCTGTTGCTTCCCGAGCTAGGGGTGTGCTCAAGAAATACCATGATAATTATAATAATAAAAGTCATTTTCATGGGTTCTGCATCGTGGTGTTGTTCTTTGATTATATATTGTAAATTGATAGTAGGAAGTGCACCAAGTTGCACCTGGACCTGTGCGGTCAGCTCCTCATGCTCCTCTTATGCCATCTTCCTTAACTGGCACACATAATTCCTTTGGCTGTCCAAGAGCTACATCCGGCTGTACAATTCTGTGAAACTTCTCTGCATCCAAGAGAGTAGGGCACAGCGAATACCTGCAGGTGCCAGGCCTTTTTTCTGGGCACCTGAAAAGCCTTTTCTTATAAATGAAGGTCTCCCTGCACTTTGTGAACAGCATCCACATCACCAAAATTGGGGACAGTTTCTGACTATTGCTCCTTCCCCCAATCCATTATGTTGTCCATTAGCTTGTTGTGCACTCCTTGCACCTCCCCTGCATTACTGATTTCGTAGACAGCTTTGTTGAGCCCTTGACATTTCTCCTGTTCCATGGTGTTGTCTAGTCACAGTGCCTCCCCAAGACAATGTCCAACAATGGTAGGGGCAAAAGAGTTGTTGTCGCTGAAGAAATGAAAGATGACCTCACAAATGAGAAGAACACAACAGACAGTATCCCCATACATTAGCAAACGTTACAGTATTAAGCCATTCCAATGCCAAGAGAATTGAACGGCAGCCTTGCAGGGGGTAGCTCTTTAATGAGAGGAAGGCAACACAGAGTTCTGTACCCTCATACAGAAATTGGAAATGTGATAGTTCACAATTAGGGTAGAGAGAGGAAAGACATCCCATATAGTGTAACAACCTTTCTGCATGGTAAAGAGGGCCTTGGTCTATGCTAGAGGTGCTTGGATCTCCTTGGTCTTCTTTGGGGACACATTTTCCTTCACCTTCTAAGGTCCCTTCTGTTTCATGGAGGCACATTACTTTCCAACACCGGTTTATCGACTAAAGAGAGATTTGTGTGTGGAATGGTCCACTTCTTGTTGCAGGACCTTTTGGAGCCCTTTTAGAGAATGATGCCATCGGATTGGCTTGGATCTTGGCAAATACTGTGTTCCGGCTTGACCAGGCACTAATGATGCAATGGGCAATTTCTCCCTGGGTTTTCTTAAGTGCTGCATCAGCCAATTCCACCAAGTTATGGTAGGGATTCATCTTGAGGGAGTCAATTCACACTCCCCGCGGAAGGCATTGCAGTGTACTGCAACTCAGCACTAAGTCCAATTGATGGCCCTGCAATCAGTCTGGCGTGAGTTCGTGGGTCAGGGTAGGGAAGGAGAAGGCCACTGAGCTGCTGCCCCGTCTCAGCTGTGGCTGAGATTGGTTCATTAAAAAGGCCACATTCTTCTGTGGGAGTGCTATGTAGTACTGTCAGAGCCCTGTTTAATATGTGAATATAAATGGCACTCCTTGTTCTGCAAACGCTCAAGCAGCCTCACACAAATATCTTTGCATTTGAGGACATTAATACAATAATGCTAAGAAAGTTTGTGGGACCAATAGTGGTGTCAACTGTGAAAGGTGTAATCAACCCTCTACTGTAGATACAAAAGGAGTCTGCTTCAGTTCGGCCAAACTCTTATACTCAGTACTGTATGTCTTAGCACACTTTCAGAACATGTGCTACAGTGATTTACAGTAGGCCTCAACCAGTTCACCTCCACTCCTGACACCCTGTCCAATTCAACAGTTCAGGTTTTTCATATGCATTCCCAGGAATAAGGCCTTATGTCACATATCAAGAATTAAAAACAAAATATGGTTTGCTCTGTAGCGTCTCCTGTGCCCAGTGACAAAA
This sequence comes from Ambystoma mexicanum, assembly GCF_040938575.1. Lineage (NCBI taxonomy): Eukaryota > Metazoa > Chordata > Amphibia > Caudata > Ambystomatidae > Ambystoma > Ambystoma mexicanum. Next base: position 459,997,165 of record NC_090929.1, read on the forward strand.
TAACATTAGTGGTGTAGAGAAGGAGCTAAGTAACCCCACCTCAATCACTTCGCCCATATTGCCTATCTGCTGGAAGCTATTTGAATTACAGATACCAAGGAGAATCTTGGAAGCAAGGTTCCCATTGAGGCACCCATACCGCATATGAGACATTATGATGGCTGTCCGAGTGATAGTCCGGAAGAAAGCAGGACAACCGAATAGACAAAGAGAGATAATGACATCAAAACAGAGCAAAGCTGACATATATCAAGAAGAGATGCAGAGACCAGAGAATGCAGACAATCCTATAAGGCATCAAGAAAGTATCGAGATGCATGACATCTTGGGATCAAGATGAAGAAACGTATGCTACAGAAATAATAAAGATATCGAGTTATTTCACACGCGTAAATATGCTAAGAAATGCAAGCAGATGAAGTATTCTTAAAGACTAGTTTTATAGTGAATAGAGTGTGGCATGGACCAACATGTATATGTACATATATATTTATATATTGGAGTCAGTAAAGGATGGATGTTCCTACTATGTACAATGGGGATTTTGGAGGATTTACCGCAAGCTGTAATTCTGCTGTGATAAACACTGCAACAATTCCATTGGTGCCAAGATGAGTGGTGGTACCCGAATTACCACCAGTTTTTTTTTACCACACTGACAAACTTGCAATGAGGCTCGAACCATATTGACGACTCTGAATGTTTTTTTTTTCCTTCCTCACACAGGACAAAGCATACCTTAGAAGAAGATGTCAGTTTCTGACAAACCCAACCAGTGTCTTTGATAGAGCTTTTTCCAATTCTTTTCCTCTAAAACCTTTACCCCGAACTCCGTCCCCATGAGGAAAGAACAGTAAACCCGCTGACTCTCAAACGTTGTTACATTTACATTTTCTTAAGTTACACTTTGTCGTCCACAAAATGATTGTGAGTTTGGAGGAGGTACAAATGGGTAAAGCAGTAATGAAAATAATGTCCAGTTGATATTTCTTTTTACGAGTACACTTTTTAAAATTGCAAATCAATAACAAATACATTCCAGAATATACAGCATAAAATGAAAACCATTATCAAGTTGATGAATGAGGAATACCTAGGTTTATTAGCTCGTGGAGTCTCGATTCTATTAAAGACATGGGGGCAAGCATTATGCTTCAACTTCTTTAATCTACTCTTCAGCTGTATCAACACAGAATCTGGAAAAAACTAAACTTTTTTCTCTCGTTTTTTTTCTCAGAACTGCATATCCCTAACCGTTTGTCCATATCTGTAATACTTTGCTCTTCCTGCATCTCTAGGCATTCAGTCACGTCCTGTCTCTAACTGTCTCTAACTCCTGCTCTTCTTTGGTTGCCCTAAACTGATCCATGTCTTTTTCAACTTAGACAACTGCACACGCAAAAAAGTCCACAGTGATCCTGATAAACCGTTTCAGACTCGATCTCTGCACTCAACTAGCCTCCACCCCCTTCTGCGGTACGGTTTGCTTTTTCCTTGCAGTCGTCAATCCTCAGCTGTTTTTCTGGTCATCTCCTGTTAAGCAGAAAGAACACTGTTAAGGATGGAGAATGCACTGCCCTGTTCACCATTGAAGGAAAATCATAATATTAGCAGAGCAAAAATACAATGCAGTGCATGCACTGGGTGGGAAAGTAATGCTCGCCTCCATGTTTTTAATAGAATCAAGACTCCCCGAGCACATAAGTCTGGATAATCTTCATTCTATGTCAATATCAGAGGCGAGCATTATGCTTGTTCAAAGCTCAGAATCGTCACCTCTGCTACTGACAATACTGGTTTCAAGTAGAAGGTCTTAAACAAGCTGTTGCTCTACCAGTCTGCTGCTCACAATATATATACCAGCGCCACCCCTACTTAGCATGCTTTGGATGCCATTGCACCTCTTACTGAGTGAGCTCCAAAGTGGGACAGGTCAATGCCCGCCTGATGAATGACTTTGCGGACCCACCAGGCTATAGTGGCCGAAGTGACTTCCTTGAAGGGTTTCCTGCATGAGAAAAGCAGTTCTGCCCTTCCCCGTCTGCCGGACAAAACTCTGCCATCTTAACCTTGTACCTGCAGGTGCAAGCCGCCACACACAGCTTCAGCTGGCCGTGAAGATAAGGGTACGATATGGAAGAGGAATTAGTCTTTGTCCTCTTTGCTAGCATGAACGTCACGCTCTTTAGCCATAGATTTTTCTATCTACATCTAAAGCCCTGACATCTGAGACCCTCCTACACAACACCAGGTACAAAAGCGTCTCTAGCTTCCCCGAGAGCTGCGTCATCGAAAGGAAGTTGTTCGCTAGCCAGCTCGCCAGCAATCGCAGTACTGCATTTACATCCCAGAGTTGCGTGTATTTTGGGACCAGAGGGACACAAAAAGTGCCCCTTTTATGAGTCTGAATACTGCCCAACTGGAGCTCTGTCCACTGCCACGGGCCCACCGATATCGTGGACCTGTAGACTCCTGCTGTCCTGAATGCCTTGCCGTCCTCCAGAAGACCGGCTAGACAATTGACAATGAATACTACAGGGGCCAAAACTGGATGAATACTTCGCCCTTTGCACCAGAGCTCCCACTTGCTCCATGACGCGTTATAGTCCTTGCAGGTGGATGGGGCCCAGGAGTCCCAGATAAACTGGGCGGATTGGCTCAAAATGCCTGGCATTGCCCAACGTCGCCCAACCCCCTGCTAGCCCTCAATGGGAGCGCATCCCTCACTCTCAGAGGATAAAGCGACCCGGCTGGGTCTGCGAACAGGTGGGCTCCTGACGGGAGAGTCCTCGGGAAATCCGAGGAAAGTTCCATCAGAGCTGGAAACCATACTTGTGACGTCTATATGGGTACCTTCATCATGACTGTCGCTCTTTCTCTGCAAATTTCCGTCAGCACTCAGCATTACAAAGGCCGGGAAAGCGTAATGCACTCCTCGGCCCCAGTCCTGCAGGAACGCGTCCGTCCCTGCTGTGCACGGGTCCAGCCTACAGCTGGAAAAACGTGTTTGTGCGTTCAGCCTTGATGCAAAAAGGTCTGTGTTTATCAGACCCGATCGTTGATCTAGGCGGTGAAAGACTCCCCTGTCGAGCTTTCAGTCGCTGGCTTCCATCAGATACCAGGAGTTCCAGTCTGCAACGACGTTGAGAGACCCCGGAAGGTACACCACCATCACTGATATTCCAGCACAAAGGCAGTAGTGCATGAAATCCTACGCAGTTCTGCCAGGAGCCTGAACATCGTCCTTCCTTAGTGATTTATGTACCTGACTGCCGAGATGTTGTCCATCTTTAGACGAATTCAGCAGTTCACCCTGCTTTTCGCGAAAGCTTTGATCGCAAAGGACCCAGCTAACAGTTCTAGACAGTGTATATGTAGCTGCAACTCTTTGGGCATCCATTTGCCCCCAGTCTCTAGGGCTCAGCACCTGGCTCCCCAGCCTGCTCTACTGGTGTCTGACTTCACTACTATGTCTGTAATGTCCCCGAAAATGGCACGTCCGTTCCATGCTTCCATATTCTGTAGCCACCATTGTTACTCTGTGTTCGATTCCTAATCTAACAGAATAGTCTGGTGGTACCTCAGACCCTGCTGGAGATGTTTGATCTTCAACCTCTGGAGGGCTCTGTAGTGAAGAGTTGCCACCCGGAAATAAGGCCTAAATGGAGGGCGCTAGAAGCCCTACTACTGTGGCTAACATGAGGAGGGAAATTATCTCCTTGGCGAGGCACATCCTTATTTTCCTCTTGATATCTTGCATCTTCCTCACAGGTAATTCCAGAGTTGCTTTCCTTGTGTCTACCATGAAGCCTAGGAAGTCCAGTCTCCTCGTTGGCGACATGTCCGACTTCTCCAGGTTGATAAGGAATCCCAGCGACATAAGAAGGTTCTTCATCCACTGCATCTGATAAATTAAGGTTTCTCTGTTGTCTGCTAAGAGCAGAGTGTTGCCAAGATACACTATTATGTAGAGGCCCTTCTCTCAGATGGCTGCTGCTACCGGTCTCATCATTTTTCTAAAAGCCCCAGAGGCCGATGCAATCCTGAAAGGCAGTGTTTTGAACTTCCAGAATCGCTCTTCCCACCTGAACGCTAGAAAATGACAAAACCCCATCTCTACTGGGATGTCAGTTATGCGTCCTTCAGATGTATCCTGGCCAACAAGTTGTCCTTTCTGAGGATGTCTCTTAGTAAATTAATGCCTTCTATTTTTAAGTGCCTTTATGTCACCCATCTCTTCAGCTCTTTTAGGTTTATGACGGGTCAGACCTTTTCTTTCCTGTGCACCAAAAACATATTGCTCACATATTTTGGGGGTAGAACAGAACATAGGTTTATGGCTCCTTTCTCCTCTAGTAGGGTCAGCTCATACTGTAGCAGTGCTTTTTCCACTTGCGACACCCGAATGGGACATAGCCAGCTCACCTGGACTGGCACTTGTATAAATCCTAGGTGAAAACCTTGGTTTAATTGGTGTGCACCAATTAAACCAAAATTGCCTCGTTCTCCCCCATACTGTGGGATATATTATGAAGAGCTTGCTCACCTGTGCCTGCCGTTTTGGATCTGCCAGCTCCTCTGCCTCTGGCCTCTGAGGTTCCTTCCTCTGGCTGGGAAGAAGGAATCCTGCTGCCTTGATTCCCAGTAGTGATCCCTGGCACCCTGGGGGCTTTGAGAAGATGAGAATCAACCGGCCGATCGACCCATGGAAGCCACCGTTCTCGGGCAAAAGCCTATTGTGGGAGATCTTCTTTATAGAGGCGTGGGCCTTTTCCAGGGAGGTATACATGCCAACGAATCTCCCCATCTCCTTGCTGAATGCTTCTCGAAAAGCAGCCCTTGTGCCACTTCTCCTGCCTTGTAAGAAGCGAGGTCACTGAGTTTGGCATCAATCTGTAGGGGTATCCCCTATGTCTCACAGAGGATATTATGCAGTTCAGGAGGCATTCTGCATACTGCTCCCAGTTTGCCAGAGTGTCGGGGTATACCTCCTTGCCTGTGTTCCTGGCCCGCTCTGCCAGGTCCATAATCTTAGCTAGGGGCCCAGTGCGGTCCAGCAGCTTCTCCTGGCAGATCTTCCAGGATATATACATGCCCTTCCTCAGGTCCTTTGTGGCCTTCGAGATGAAGGTGATCATCTTAGGATCTAGCTCGGGAGCCTTGGCCACTGGCCTGCGTGTGGGCATTCTGCTCTCATGCGCATCCTGGACTCTTTGTCCAGGGGCTTCCTAATCCTCTGCACCATGTATTTTACTACCCTGTGCGAGGGCTGCCAGTCGGATGAATTGGGGTTCCTGATCCCTTCTGGGTCGAACATAACGAAAATCTCTTCATCTGGAATCTCCAAGTGCTTCTTTTTCCTTCCCTCCCCCCGCACCCTCCTGCTTGGGCCGTCACTGTTTCCACCTGCTTAATATCTTCCTCCAGCGAGGAGACTGCCGTACCTGGAGACTCACCCCCAGTGTCCTCATCCATGTCTCAAATATTCCCTTCCCCTGGGGTGGGGGGGTCTGTGGAGGAAAGCTTCCTTTAGCTTCTCAAAGGTACCAGCTGCCTCTGGGGCACAGTGTGTGACCCCATACTGGTGGCCCAAGTGAGTAGAAGAGGTTTTTCACTTACGGCCCATAGTACTCCCCTAAAGGCCATTCTCCTGAATGGCGGCTTTCATGGACGTGCTCGATTTCTCCTCGAGGGTGCTTTTTGACGTTTTCCCCAGAATTGATCCCAGAGTGTCCAGCTTTTCATGCAGTGGTTTGTCTCCCACTGCCACTGCTTCCACCAAGGAGGTCCCGAGCACCTGTTTAAAACTGAGCACCAGCTCACTCTCTGGCTGCTCCTCTTCACTCCACTCCCACTCTGACATGCTGAGGCTGGGATTGGGATCTTAAATGTATATATTCATAGGTGCAGTGCCTATGCCTGAAAAACGCAGTCTGAAGCGCAAGTCCGCTGGGCTCTGTCTTGGTGTATGGCTCATGTTTGCAGTGCACTGCAGTAAGTATACTGCTTTCAGCCTGCCCGAGCAGCTCTCTGGTGGGGCTGGCTGCTAATGTTTGTCTATTGGGCCAGGCCCCAGCAACGCTGTACTGCGTATGTTGTTTGGTCTGTCTTGCTCCTTTTCCTAACTATTGTGTGCAGGAGCGTCCTTGCCGCGTGCGCAGGGTGATGTAGCAATCCCCGCTTTCAAAAGCGGGTTCTGCTGAGTTTGTACTGTACACTCGTTCTCTTGTGCCGCTCGATATGCGAGTCGGCTATGGCATGGATGCAGCTCTCTCTGAGCCTTCCCTGCATTCATGCGGAAGCTTTGCTGAGGCTTCTGCTCCCCAAGGGAGGGGCCTTGGTCGCTCAGATTTGCTCTCCGGGCCTGCCGAACAGCGCTGAACAGGCCCCCAAGTGTGCCTGTAATCAAATAGACAATTGCTCTAAAGTAAGGTATCACTTAGCTTGCTGAAGAGCAGCAAAAGAAGGGGAGGAGTTAGAGACAGGAGGTGACTGAAGCCCTGGAGAGACAGCAAGTGCAAAGGACAACAGATATGGACAAAAGCTTAGGGACATTTTGATCTGAAAATAAAAGAGATTTAAGATTTGTGTAGAAACTGCTGAAGAGTAGATTAAAGAAGTTAAAGCAGAATGCTCGCCTCCGGTCTTGACATAGGAATGGGAAAGCAACTACAAGAGTGTCATTTAGAGATTTCTGATTTAAATAAACATACAATAAATAGAGGGTGTGGCGAGAAGCTCGAATTAAAGGAGAGGGGACAAAGGATGACGTAACATAAGGAGCGTCCTTGCCGCATAACGCGGGCTGATGTGGCAATCCTTGCTTTGCAAAGCGGGTTCTGCTGAGCTTGTAAGCTTGTTCTCTTGTGTCGCTCAATATGCTCTCTGGACTGGATGCAGCTCTCTCTGAGCCTTCCCTGCGCTTGTGCGCAAGTTGCGCTGAGGTACCTCCTCCGAAGGGACGGGGCCTTGACCGCTCCGCTTTGCTCTCCGGGCCTGCCGAACAGTGCCGAACTTGCCCCAAGCGTACCTGTCATCAAATAGATAAAAGCTCTAAAGTAAGGTATGACTTATCTTGCTGAAGGGCAGCAAATGAAGAGGAGGAGTTAGAGACAGGAAGTGACTGAAGGCCTGGAGAGGCAGGAAGTGCAAAGGACTAAAGATATGTACAAACATTTGGAGATATGTAGTTCTGAAAAAAAAGAGATTTCAGATTTTGTGTTGAAACAGCTGAAGAGCAGATTAAAGAAGTTAAAGCATAATGCTCGCCTCCAGTATTGACGTACAATTGGGCGAGCAATTACAAGAGATTCATTTAGAGATTTCTGATTTAAATAGACATACAATAAATAGAGGGTGTGGAGAGAAGGTTGAATTAAAGGAGAGGGCAGAAAGGATGATGCAACATAACTGAGAAAAGGATCAAAAGCAACCAAGACACGCTTGTAAAGGGGAAAAGGAGATAGGAAAATAATAAATAACTGGCATACAGGTGCAGCAATGACTAACATTACAATACTTACTGTGGTAAATTGGCACACTGCAACAGGGAAAGGAGTAGAAGACTCAACAATTATTGTGCACAAAAGGATTGGTCATTTTTATCAAATATTTCTATAAAGTGGCACTTCTTCAGGGAGAGGCATTAGTCAGCTTATTTAATATGTATGGGACGACAGACATAAGTTGGCTTGCGTATGTGAAGAAAGGACTAACCAGGAGGAGGATGTGATGGCTTTGCCCAATAAATTGAGAAAGAGTCAGGATCATCACTGGCTGTTATGAGCTGGCCAAAGTCATTCGGAACTGAAAAACAAAGTTTGTCTGACGCTTAGAACCATGCACTGAACCCTGCCAACCCCTCACTCAAGTCATTTGTGCATTCAACTGTTCTTTGGCAATTGCTCCTGACGTGTGTTTTTTGCCACAGCTACGTGGGTTTCCAATATGCAGCTGACACGTCATTGCTCATTGAATGTAATGGAGACAGGTCCCATTTTTTCTTCGTAGGACCTTAGTAGGTTGAGGCAAGAAAAGCTGCTGATGTGAAAGAATGGGGTAAACTCATAAGGGATTGTTATGCTTGGGTGTCTTCTGACCTAAACTCCCCACCTTACCACCCCCCTACCCCCCTCCAGCAAGTGCAGATATTTTCATGGATACAGGAGCCAAATGAAGGGTCGTTTTGACACTGTCAACTGGATAAACCTTAGCTAAACTCATTTGGAGGAATGTAGAGTTGGTGGTACTTTTGTGTGCACCCCCTTTTGCTTCCCTTGATGAAGGGATAGTAGGACGATGGTGGCATTCGTGATTGTGGGAGGTTACCATTCCCGGATTGTAAGGGGGTAGAAGTTAAAGAGTTGGCACTAATCCCTCCTATTGCTGAGTGGCCAAGCCAAGGTCCAGACCTCTTGTGCTCCAAAATGAGGCCTCAGAAAGGAGAGTGTTTTTTAAATTGGACATTATATTTGCAGTGCAGTATGTCACAGTTAGCAGTTTGAGATATTTTGGGCTCTAGCTATAAAGGAAACCAAAAAAGTGATGGATGGAAGGGTTTGAATTAATCTGAACCACTGGCATTGCTCTGGGCAACCCTCCACACCACCGTTTTTAGTCTGTCTGCGCCATTGCAAAAGGGGTCCAGCCATATGCAAACCAGTCAGGTACTGCCACCAATGGGAGCAGCCCTGCCCGACCTGCCAGGCCAGGTCCCCTCTGCACGGAAACACAAGCAGCCCCAGACATGTTTTGGCCTTGTTGGGCCTCCTCAGTGAGGTGCAGCTTTTTTCCCTGTGGTGCAGCAAGCAAGGAACTGCCCCCTTTTGGGGTGGGACCAAGCCTGATTTGCATATGGTCTTTCCCCTTTTGCAATGGCTTGTCAGGCGAAGAATGATGGTCTGGTGGGTTGCCCACAGCAATGCCAAAGGTTACGATCAATTAAATCCTTCCAGCCATCCCCTCTTTTGTTTTGCTTTAGTCACCCCGAGTGGGACGGGTATGCCCAGACATGGATCCTGTGCCTGCTGGGCCTAGAGACCCAAGTTACTCCTCACTGATGAGGCCCAACAAGGCTAAAACATATTTGGGGATGCTTGTGGTCTTGTGCAGAAGGGATATGACCTAGAAGTTCCAGCTGGACTGCCCCTTTTGGGGTGGGCAAAGCCTGATTTGCATATGGTCTTTTCCCTTTTGTAATGGCTTGGCAGGCAAAGAACGATGGTCTGGAGGGTTGCCCAGAGCAATGCCAGAGGTTACGATTAATTCAAAACCTTCCGGCCATCACCTCTTTTGTTTTGTTCCAGCTAGAACAGATATAAACCTCGTGAGCATATAATGTCTCTCCTCCAACAGCCCTTAAAACAACAGTCATGATTACATGCCTATCCCCATGTTACCATTGTTACTAATCCCAAACTTGCCCACTGCCAGGAATCTTCTAATATTTTTGTGTGGGCCAAGCTATACCTGGCTCCAGTTAGGAGGGGCATGTGTCCAGTTCGGTGACCCATTGAGAAAATAGGAACTCACCTACTTAGGGAAAGCCAAGACCTACAATCCCGGACTGCTGGTCCTGGTGGCTCATGAAAGAATCTGGTATCAGGTCGACAGGAAGAGAACCGAATAGTAGGATGTTGTCATTATAGCAAATGCCTGCTTCTATAGTCCTTCCAAAATAATGGGTAATTTCAACCACCAAGATCCTGAAAATCCGATTGCCAGCTTTATATGTGGAAATATCTCAGCTTGAACTCTTACTGGAGCTACTTCTCATTGCCAATAGAATGAATGGCGGTTTGGGGTTTGGTGTGGCCTCGCTCTCCTTCCGAGTACCTTTATCCGATTGAGACATATCAAGTTCCAATTTCAATTGAGTGATCAGTGGCGGCACAGCACGCATTCTGGGAGGCGTGGTGTTTTTCCAATCTGGAGCGCAGACAAGCCAGCCACAGAGGTCACTGCCATCTGTCTGGGCATCCCCTATTTTTCATTGATAAGTTTCAGTTTTTAGTCTCTGTTCCTGATTTCACTTATGTTCCCAACTAATCTGGAGATTCCTGGGGAGTTTCCAAAGCTTACATGACTTTTGGCTGCTTTCCTGAGAGCACAAGATCTATAGAGATGTCATTTGGATGTGGAACTTTAGTAGCGTGCTCCATTTCTTCTTGTCACTTGGGTGCCTACTCTTCTGATTGTTTTTGGCGCCTAGCATCTTTGTCCCCATAGGTACCCTGTGAACATTATACCGAGACAAAAATTGGCTTTAGGTGCAGGAAGAAGACTGTAGCTTGATGATGGCCGTATAAATGTGATGCAAATTTCCAAATTTCGCTGAAGGTGGCTGACGCATTTGTGGTAAATTTCAATCTATTTTGGTGAAATATTTTATCGCCCCTTTCGCTATTTACAGTTATGTTCCCGGCTGCACATGATTTTTGCATGCTCTCGTTTACTGTTAAATTGGCAAAGACACCATTTTCTGGCCTGGGGAATGTATTTTGATGACAGTGAAGGACACCTTTGCTGTGCAAAAAGAGAAGTAAAAGTACTCCAGGCTTATCGGGCTGTTCCGCCAACAGTTGGCTTAGGCTGTTTTGCAGAAGTGTGCATTGTTCCTAAATTGCTTGCTTTTGCAACTGCTGTTTTGTAAGGGAACCATTTGAGATGTAGTAATACCAGTTGTGCTGCGTCAGTGGACATAAACATGCTGAATGAAATCTGACCAGAGAATGGATGGCCCTGCAAGATTAGCTGTGCCTCCAGGCCGACTGTGCTGTCCTGTCCTTTTTTAAAGCTATCTGCACTGTAAAATGTGTGGGAACATTCAGAAGATGCCTGTAGCGGTGGACAGCTATGCAATTGCATTGCTGCAATCATGCATACATGTCCATGAGGTTCAGCATTTTCTAAAAATACATCAATTTTAACGAAAATGCTGCCGAACCGCACATAATTACTGTGCAGCCAAGGAAATCTGCCAAAAAATAAGAATTCCCAACTGTGACAAACATGTAAAACTGTCACATGGAGAACAGTCGCATAGAGTACCTTAACGGCTGACACAAAAATTAGGCACTCTTTCTCTTTCCTAAGAAGGTTTAAGGGGCCGCTAAGTACAACTTGCCCCAGACAGCATTCTAGGGATTGAGTTTAAGGGTGTACAGATTGGTAGCAGTGTTGTGCAGAGCACACCATGACTCAGTATTCTCAATAACTCTAGGTTAGGGCTTGTGAAAACTAATAACAATAAGCCAGCCTGCTTTGCCAACTGCAATACAAAGAGAAGCATTTAAAGGCCTCGAGTTATCAAAAAAAGGAAGGTGGCAGCTTCTTGGTCAACCTGTATAGTAAATTGGAGCATTGGTCTAGGCTCAGAGAAGCACTTGGCCAAATCTCCACCAAATGAAGCAGTGTGTTTGCCAGCAGGGGAGAACAACGGTTCCAAAAAGGTACCCTTGATAAATGTGTGATTGCAATATGAGGCCATTGATCCTGTTCATAGATGTAGGGCAGGTGCAATAAAACGAGTGGCCCAGTAAAACAGAGGAATTATAGCCAAAGCCGAGACAAATTCACTTAAAATCGGCGATTTAAGTCATCTGGACTGTAACCCCTAAAAAAGACAAATGGGGACTATAAAAGCCGTCCCATTCCTATTCGGTTTAGATTGCATAAAGCATGGTAATTAGAAGATGCTGCTGGGACCAGGATATAATGATGGGTTAATGGACCATCTAGCAAAAGTTGGAAAAATATGTTCAACCTACAAAGATTCTCCAGGGGTTGACCACGATGATTTGGTAGACTCACTCAGTAGCTGAGGGGGAATGAATGAATTCCCACCGGCAAAGAATTCTATATTTTGGCTTCACTGCAAGAGCATTGGGTTCTGAGACAATAAAACAAAAGGGTTGGCTTCATAATTGTGACTGCAGAAATCTTATCACATTAACAATAAGAAATATCCAATTTCTTAATGTAAATGTCATGTATGATTCCAGATGTACTTTATAATACAAAATTGCAGTTCTGCATGAAATGTTTAAAAAAAGTCCCCATGCCTGCATCATTCTCTTCTTCTGAAATACACATTGTAATGACAGAATGTGTGCAGAGACCTTTGAAAAAATGAAGTTAGTTGGCTAAAAACGGACTTGTCCAGCATCAGCAAGTGATCATGCGCACTCTTTTTCCAAGACGCTATGCGTCGTCCGTGCTGTCACATCACCTCAGTTCAGTTGGATTGGGTCAATTTACATGTCCCAATGACTTTGGAGGGGCAAAGTGTCCACTCTCATGGTTCAACGTCTACAGTGCCACAGTCAGTGGGAGTATGGTGTGCAAGGTGTGTTCTGTGACAAATCCGTGGATGTCGTCCCCTTTTCACTGGGTGGAGCCCCTTTTCATGAGAACTCAGTCCCTTTTAAAAGTACTGGGTTGAAGAAGAATAGTAGTTACCTAAGTGAAGATCCCTTTCCCAGCACTGTGATGAGGGAGATCCCCAATGCATAGCTCTCAACAAACCCGCTTTTGGCGGGTGTCACCAGCCTTGAAAGCAGATGAATCACCCGCCAAGTCCCTCATACGCCCATTCACTTCTATGGGCCTCTCACCCGCCAAAAAGAAAATCGGGTGTTTTCACCCGCTTTGGTGACAGGAAAGGTTGGGAGCTATGCCAATGACTCACAAGGGAGTGAAAAGATCAGTACAGTGACGAGGGAGAAGTGTGGAGGAATGAAGATTACCTGCAAGAACCACATTCAGCAGTCTAGTATTTTCCCACGTCCTATTGGCCAGAGCCAGTATAAAAGGGAAGACAGACTCAGGAAGTATGAGAGAAGCTCTTCCTGGAGAAGCAAGAATGCTGTGCTGAAGATGAAGCAGAAGCAATTGTGGGCCAGAGGCTCAGTCAGAAGGAGGGGGACCCTTTGCCTGCCGGCGAAGTGCTGCGAACTCTGGGGAGCTCAGGTGAAACCCTTGTCAAAGGACCGGACAGAAAGCCTAGCCCTCCCTGGGGGCACCAGGTGAATAACATGCTTCTGCGCTGACTTAACACACAGGAGAAGGGGGGTAGACAGCAGAAGCCCAACACCGAAGCAGAAAGACCCCAAGACTTCCCAAAGACTAACAGGTGATACCCCAAAGGTACAGAGGTGACCGGGAATCTTGGCAGGGGCAGAAGGGAACATTGGGATACCCTGACCCAGCTAAACAGGGGATGAAGAGAAACATGGGAAAGCAAAGTCCCCTTCCGAGACCCCAATAAAGAAGGCAAGGAAGGCAGGCCTGGGACCTGCCTCAATGAAGATTACCATCATCAGTTGTTTTCCTTGTCGCAGTACTTGGCAGGATAGTGAGCCAAGTCTGCCATGCTGTTATGAAAGAACCTTACGGTTTGAGACCCAGATCTCAAATGCTGGAAAGTGAGGGGAGACAAGGCGAGAGAAGAAGAGACCCGGAGAAGGGAAGCACCCTCCCTGGTGTTGTGAGAAATGCATGAGAGAAGTGAAGCGGAGGAAGGCACTCTCTTGACATTGTAAGGAGCCTAAATAAATCCTAGGAAAGAGAGACATTTCCCCTGGTGTTTGTAACCACAGTGAGAAATCTGAGTGAGACCAAGAGAAGGCCACCATTCTCTTGACATTAACATTTTTTACTTGAAATTTCCCTTTCCTTTTGAGGCAAAGTACTTTGCTACTGTGGAGCTTTGTTTGCTTTGCACCGTTTGGAACTTTGTTTCGGTACATATTGAAACTTTCTTTTTTTCTCTCAAGTTGGAACTCTGCTTGGCACTATTATTCACTCTTCTGGGCCAAGAAGACCCACAGTCTTAGTAGTTTATTTTCATATGCAAAGGGATAGAAATAGATTTTGGACACAGGACGGTGGACTATATGCTTTTTTCAGATATCCTAACAGAGTCCTTAGTATTTGGTTTGAGACAGGGAAAATCCTCTTAGTAATAGGGCTAGGTAGGTTTTCCCAAAATGTACTTTTGAATAAAAGTTTATGCCAACAAACGAACCACTCCTGTGTCTGTCTCCTATCTCCGCACCATTACAGTTCCTAGTCCAATTTGTCCTGAGTAGAGCCCGAAAGTCTCAGACTTGCCATTGCTACTGGTACAGGGAACTCTGAAACTGTTACTCCAAATCCTTAGCAGAAGACTGAACTGCTAATCTTTATATTACCTCAAGACAAGGATAATTAATTATAGAACAGGGTTGTGGTCCTTTTATAGACCTCTTTTTTTCCAGTGAATTATCAAGGACCTCTGCCAATAACACATAGGGCCTCATTACGAGGTCGAGGTAGTCATGGCGCTAATAGTGCCATGACTACCTCCAATACCGGTACTGTGTCCGGTCCCGTTCAATGGGGACTTACCGGTCTATTCCGACCTTTGCGGGACCGGTAAGTCCCAATTGAAAAAGCCATACCCCATTCCCACTTCAGCCCCCATAGGGCTCTATGGGAAGGGGGGAGGTGCTAATAACGGTACCGCAAAATGCGGTACCGTTATTAGCTCTGAAGTCCCTTAACAGGTCCCTTCCATAACGCCTGGTAAAACCAGGCATTAAGGAAGGGACCCGCTAAGGGACCTCGTAGTAGGGCGGTAAGGGATTACCGGCACCGGTGCCCTTACCGGTGCCGGTAATCCCTTGCCGCCCACCTCGTAATGAGGCCCATAATCTTCGAGACAACGTAGAGCCAAGCAATGCGTTCATACTGGTGATTAGATCAAGCAGAGGTCATCTTTCTGTTTTATGTTCAGTACTTTGAAAGGACAAGAGAGCAAATGCAAAGGATTATTAACATATATTTTGGTGGTCAGATAGCACAGCGAGCTGAGCATATTCTGACATCTGTATGCCGCCTGCTGATGCAGGTTCGAATTCTGGCATGGTCAAATCAGCCTTTTATTCTTCAGAGGTCGATAAATTGAGTACCAAACAATGGGATAATAATATCAAGTGTTATTTTAACGCTTAGGTACATGCGGGTTTGTAGCGGTATATAAAAAACAAATGAAAAAAAAAGATATTTCTGAATTAGAATTACATTGAATGCACATTATAAATAAGAAGATAGGTTCATATTAGCAATTACTTAATAGGCACCCCAGCGAGCATCATTGGTGCTGTTAGCTGTATTGGCTGGTTGCTATCAAGTGCCGGCAAGCTTTCTGGATTTAAACAGACCTCTTTGTGGACTTACTGTGGCCTTAAATGCTATTTTCAATCCAAATTGCCTGGACACGCCCACTGCCACCAAACAAACTTTAAAAACAACGGGCCATGTGCACCCACGCTCGTGCACCTCAGAGAGCATCACGAGTGCTGTTAGCTGTGTTGGCAGGTTACTATCAAGTTGTCGGTGAGGTATAGTGGATTGGAACAACATAGCATCTGATTAAACGAACTGCCTCGTGGAGTTATTTATGGTACATTTTTATATTTTCTACAGCTTTTTAGATTTAAACAGACCTGTTTGTGGATTTACCGTGGCCTTAAATGCTAGTTTCAAACCAAATTACCTGGATACGCCCACTGCCGACAAACAAACTTTAAAAGCAACGGGCCATGCGCACCCACGCGTGCCTACCCCAGAGTGCACCACGAGTGCGGTTTGTTATGTTGGATGGTTGCTATCAAGTGTCAGCGAGGTATAGTGGATTTGGAACAACATAGCCTCTGAACTGCCTTGTAGAGTTGTTTATGGTATATTTATGTATTTTCTACAACTTTCTGGATTCAAACGGGCCTATTTGTGGTCTTACTGTGGCCTTAAAAGCTAGTTTAATCCAAATTGCCTGGACACGCCCACTGCCACCAAACAAACTTTAAAAGCAATAGGCCATGTGCACCCGCACGCGCATACCGCAGAGTGCACCACCAGTGCTGTTAGCTGTTAGGCAGTTCGCCGTCTGCGGGCTGGGCTCAAATGGTAATCTGCTTATTTGTCTGCATTTTTGATTGAAATGATTATTTTTCGTTTCTGGTTTTTCTTTTTCTAAATTAATTTCCGTGTTATATTTTATACTTTAATTTTGTCTTTGTCTCTTAAGGCATGTCTTATGCATATACTTTGAAAACAGCTATGCCCAAAAAAGGGTTATTACAAAAATGAGGGGAACGTGTTAGTTCTGCGTCGCCTAACAGTAATAAAAAGACAAACCAGCCGGGATCATCTTGCCCGGCAGTAGATATCCTACAGCAATGTCCTAAATATGCTATGGCAGATATTACGGATTATTGCAACAGACCAAGACTGCAGGCGTTAAAATCGCCAACCCGCAAAGGGACCTTGGTGTTAAGTACGGTGCCGCAATTTGCGGCACCGTACTTAGCGCCTTCTCCATTTTCATTGAGCCCTATGGGGCAAAAATGGGAATGGGGAAGGGCAATGGCGGCATGGGGAATTACCGCCCCGCCAACCTCGGAATGGGGCGGTAATTCCCCATTCCGCCATGGCGGAGTCGGTAAGTGACCGCCATGGACCATGGTGCTTTTAGCACCATGGTCCAACGCCAGGGTTGTAATGAGGGCCAAGGTCTCAGTTCACGACCCCAACAAGTGGCCTGCAGGCAAGTTACATATCGATTACACACAGAGGTCAAGACGGCCATGTTGTATTTCAGAATGACATCGTCCACCATTTTAACTCAGAGGGTGACTTTACAGAGAGAACCTAAAATGGCGGATTGACCTAAAACGACGGCTTACATTGATTCTAAGGTCAGGACCTTGCAACACAGATTTCTTCACAAGTGGCTTATAAGCAGCTTGGCGTAGGCCAATATACATATATTCGTTGCAATAGGAGGCACAATATAATTTCCCCTTTGACAAACCCTCCTTTTGGCCTATGCCAAGTGCTAAACTACTTCTGATCTCCTTGCAGATAACTCCATGCATCATTGTCCATGCACCCTGAATCACTGTCAGAAATATCTATTGCCATCAGATCATTCGCAAACATTTCTTTTAACACATATTCCTTAGTTTTATCTGGGGCATATACTTTATGTCCCATTGTACCTATCGCTTGTGCGCAACATCCCCCTAGCATCGAACACATACTAGGTAAACACTGGATACAACAATAAAGGAACAACAGAATTCCCAAAATGATCAGTAAGACCGAAAGTACCTTCCAACCCCAAGATCGCAAGAACTCCCAGAACCAAGTGCTAAGATCCCAGTTTCCCTCGGGAACATGCACTTCTGAACTAAGGACGTGCAGATTCTGTATTGCCTTGAAGATAGTTGGGGAGGAATCTGGCACAAAAACACAGCAAGCAGACCCCACTAATTTACACACTCCACCACGTTCAGCCAGAATGACATCTAAAGCCATCCGTTCTGGAGCGCTACTAGTCTTATCGCTTTCTGTTCTAATATCATATTATAGATTGTGTCCGTGGTCCGGTTGATGGTTCTCTCTAGTACTCTCGCTAGTCTTCTGATATCTTCGGAATTCGCTATCTGCCCCACAATGGCACAAATGATTTTGCTACATCTCCCAAGACCTGTGCTGGAGTGTCACCGTTCTCGTCCCGCCGTGGACGAACCTTTGAAACCTCTACTGTACTAGCTATGAACACCCCAGGTAACAGAATCCCTAAATAACAGGTTCCTTGCCAATCCCTCGGTAACCATGGAAAAGCTACATTACCGCAAAAAAAAGTAGACAGGTTCGCCTACATACAAAGGTCTGTCTTCCCCAGTCAAATTTGCAACGTTGGCACAACCTCTAAAATCTCCCATTGACTGAGTGCCATTCTTCTGTATGCAGAAAGAAACTGAATCGGGGCTATGGTTAACAGTGTAAGAAGGAGGCATGGCATCCTTATTGCCTATCAGAGCCATTTTAAAGGAAATTAAAGATTGAAAAGGACGAGACAGTCTATCAGAAGGCCTAATAGAAGCAACGTTGAGCTTACTCCTATTTGCAAAAAGCGAGCATCCCAGGGGAGTCAGAACACGTTTCTCAAAATTATTCAAATTAGTACCATCAAAATTCCCCGAGATGCTATCGTTCCAACGGCCAAAGAACAATGCTCTAAGAGAAGCATAACAAGCAGTTGTCAAAGGTAAAGGATGAATATACCAACCTAGCCCCTTATCCCTGTGTTGCAGTAAATGTGTGCAGACCAAACAGTTGGACCTATTAAAAATGGCATGCGTAGCATTCATGATAAGTAACAGAGTATTGTTATGGTACCTTTGTCAATGCTGGGAGTCCCTAGGGGACAGAGTATGCAAATGTACAAAGGGAGTGGGAACAGTGGGTACATTTTCAGTCGGTAACAAGGACTCTAAAGGATGAGTTTCCTCGAGGTACCATAGGCCTAAGACAGTGACTATTATAAAACCAAATATTATTATAAAAATAGAGCAATACATTTTCGGGGCCCAAGTGCTTTGTCCATTATCCCGGCTCGTCACACGATCATTTACAAGTCCCATACGAGCGGTAGCGGTGGCAGGCATTGTAGTCTTCAAACGACGAACCCCAATGTTCTTAGCTGGCGACCTCCCGGCCGCGCGACTTCCTAGTCCTTCCACAACCCTAGCCAACAGAATCCCCTTTCTCAAATTTGGGCAAAAACAAGCCCTTGATGATCCTTTTCCTTCTTCAAATGCACAGCCGAACCGTGCCATAAGTCTATCAGATGCACAGCAAAACCGTGCCGTAAGTCTGCCTTCTTGGACGCAGATCGTACCTTACTTTTCCCGGTACTGATTGATCTGGAAACAATGTGTCGTCACTTCCCGTTGGAAGCAACGTATCAGGAGCAAGTGAAGATGCAGAATTTGAAACAACAGTTTCCGGAACCAAAACTTTTTGAGAGTGTGGAGACAAAATGGCAGGTTCCCCAAGCCTCACAGGCTCAGAAAGATTCTCTGATGCACTCTCAGTGCTATTTACTGCTTTGGGATCATTGGTTGCAGTGTTAGCGAGGGGTTCTGTTTCTTCTGTATCGTGTGGCACTGGGTGAGGAAGTTTCTTGACATGCGTTGCGTGGATCCAGTTTTTTCTGCCAGAGACCCGCACTGCCGTTTGTGTGACCAACAGGACCTGGAATGTGCCCCGCCATCGATGTGCACGGCAGGAAGAACGCTCAAATGCCTTGATGAGCACCCAGTTCCTAGGCCGTATGCTGTGGCCCGGGCCCTCGTATCGCACAGGTAAAGCCTCTCACACCTGGTGGTAAATCAAATACAGGTTTTTAGTCAACTGGCTGCAATAATCTGAAAGAAGTACATTTTCAACATTTCTCAAGGATCTACATTTAGGGAGATTCCAGATATTGACAGGTCTCCCCATTACCACCTCAAATGGAGAGAGCCCAGTCTTAGTTTGCGGGGTTGTACGTATGGATAATAACACGATCGGTAAGGCGTCCGGCCATTTTAATTTAGTGCCGGCACACGTCTTAGCGAGCTTGTTCTTGATGATACCATTGTGTCTTTCTACTAGTCCGGCGCTCTGAGCGTGTCTGGCCGAATGGAACCGTTTGTCGATCTGTAATGCCGCACATATCTGCAGAATTACAGCAACGACAAAATGTGGACCATTGTCCGACCAGATGT
The DNA here is from genome assembly GCF_040938575.1 of Ambystoma mexicanum. Lineage (NCBI taxonomy): Eukaryota > Metazoa > Chordata > Amphibia > Caudata > Ambystomatidae > Ambystoma > Ambystoma mexicanum. The sequence goes on from NC_090929.1 coordinate 460,016,766, forward strand.
CTCTTAGTAGCCCGAACCGTGAAAAATACTCCTTTAACATAGTTTTCGCAGTAGTCATGGCTGTAGCATCTTTGTCAGGCAAAGCCTCGACCCATTTACTAAAAGCACAGATGACAACTAATACATACTTCATATTATTGCACCGTTCCATTTCAATAAAATCGAAGTGAATGACTTTGAAGGGGACAGAGGGTGACACAAAACTTCCCCTTGGAGTTGCAGTCCCCTTTCCCACATTGTGTTGCAGGCAAATCATGCAGTCCTGTACATAGCGCTGGTCAATTTTCGAAATTTTGTCATTTGTCCAAACTTTCTCTAACATTTTTGGGACTTTCTGGGCACATATATGCATAGGACCATGGCCATGATGACCATCATCATTACATAGGCGTCAGGGAGTAGCCATTTCCCTTCGACTATGTCCACCCAACACCCATCATCATCGAGTCTCCCCAAGCCTTCAGCCCACCTCTTGGATTCTTCTAACGTGGCATGGGCTTGGATATCCCTTACAGACCCAACACCCTCATCCATTGCATAGGCATTTACAGTCTCCCTTGAAACATACATCTCCGTAAAGAGATCGGTAGCAGTTTGTCTAGCTATCTGATCAGCGAAAAGCATTCCCTTTTCCTATACCATCTGTAATCTTTCGATGTGCTGCACATTTTATGACAGCTAACTGAGTAGGGAGCGCAAGCGCTGAGAGAAGTTGCACTATTAGGGAGCCATGCTGGATTTTTGTGCCATGTGAAGTTAAGAACCCTCTCTCTGACCAAAGTCTCCCAAAGTTGTGAACCACCCCAAAGGCATACTGACTATCAGTATATATGTTTACTGTAAGCCCTTCGGAAAGTTCACAAGCTCGGGTCAATGCTATAATCTCTGCGGCCTGCGCAGAATTATGCGTGATTCTCTTGGCTTCCACGACCATGCTTAATGTGGTAATTGCAGAAGCAGCTGTGGATGTGTCATCCGGAAGTTTGAAGCAAGAGCCATCACAAAACAGCTCTCCTTGCGGATTGTTCAAAGGAGTGTCTTTTAAATCAATTCTAACCTTTGTCGCTTGTTCGGTAGCATACAGACAGTCATGTGACTCTTCATCGCTGCAAGCAGTACCTTGCGGGAAAGGTAGGAGTTCAGGCGGATTAAGAACAAAACACCTCTTAATTTGGATGTGTGGAGCAAACAAGATCAATTAATATCTCGTCAATCGTGCGGAAGTGAGGTGTTGCGTTTGGGTTCTGTTCAGTAAAACATCTACAGAGTGAGGCACCATCAGGGTTAGATCATGGCCTATAACCATTCCCTCACTCTGTTTTACAGATACAGCAGCAGCAGCGACAGCTTGCAAACATCTTGGCAAAGCGCATGCTACAGGATCAAGGGCGGAAGAAAAGTAACCGCACGGCCTATTCTTCCCTCCATGTTCCTGCGTTAATACAGCCAAAGCACATCCATCACATTCATGCACAAACAACACAAAGGCCTTTTCATAGTTTGGTGTGCCCAAAACTGGTGCCGAGCATAATGCAGTCTTGAGCAAATCAAACGATTGCTGGTGCTCAGTGTTCCACGGCAATGGTGAAGAAATGCCCTTCTTTGTCAAAGCCAACATCGGTTTAATCACTAGTGAGAAGTTTGGGATCCACAACCTACAGTAAGAAGCCATACCTATCAAGGCTCTAACTTCCTTCTGTGTATTTGGGACAGACATGCCAGAAATGTGTTTAATTTTTTCAGGTGTCAATCTTCTTCCCTCCTTTGACAGGAGATAGCCTAAATAGGCGACCTCCTGGCAACAATATTGAAACTTTTTAAGCAAAGCTTTGTGACCATGTTTAGCTAGATGAATAAGCAACAACACAGTGCCCTCCTTACAGGCACTTTTGGAGTCTGCAGCTAAAAGCAAGTCATCAACATACTGAAGCAATGTACAAGTAGAGGGCAATTCAAGGGTATCAAGCTGTTCTTCCAAAGCCCTACTGTAGATGCTAGTACTCTCTGTGTAACCTTGAGGTGCACGAGTAAATGTGAACGAGCGTCCCCCTAAGGTGAACGCAAACAAGTATCTACTATCCTTGTGTATATGAATACTAAAGAAAGCATTCTTCAGATCCACAACACTAAAGTAAGTAGCTGTAGCTGGAATCATGGTTAATACTGTCGTCACATCAGGCACAATTGTAAATTGCGGAGCAGCAACTTTATTAATGGCACGTAAATCAATTATGAAACGGAATGGAATTGCATTATCGCCTTTTTACACGGGTAAAATCGGACTATTGCACAAACTTCCTGAAATTTCCTCAATCACCCCGCGAAGCTCAAAATCGGAAACAATGTATTTCAAAGCTCGCTCGCCCTCAACTGCAATCTTATACTGTGGAATGCGGGGCAGCTCAATTCCATGTTTCAAGACTATCTTAACAGGCTCAATCTGTAGGACACCGACATCATTGTCGTCATTGTCGTCAATTGCCCATAAGCACTCTGGTACATCACTGAATTCTGGCGGCAAAGGTCTGGTTAAGAATTGAGAGACAGAAGGTTGCTGTGGTGAAATCGTCAAACGCACTCCATCAGAAGAACAATAAATTACCGCATTTAATTCTTTCAATAGATTCAACCCCAGCAAATTCTCCCCACAATTTGAAGTCAACAGAAATGGACAGTGTGGTCCGTAAAGGGACCCAAAGAAATAGGTACTGGCGTAGAAACTGGACAAACAACTGGTGTACCAGAAAACCCTACAGAAACATTGGTTTGCCCTGACAGTGGAATGTTTGGAACCCTAGAATGATCAATGGAACAACTTCTGTGCTCCAGCATCTATCAAAAACAGATGTTTCCTATTTCCCACCACCATTTCAACGTAGGGACCTTTCTGATTGACAGGAATAGGTATAGGTTCCAAACCCTGCTTCGGGTAATCCTAAAGAAACAGAATATCATCAAAAGGAAGCTCTTCAGATAGATATGCAGCTGAAGGATGATCAAATATGTTCCTAGTATTCACACTCGGATTCTGATTATCCTGTGAAAAAGGTTTCTGAGGACCCTGTGCAAAATGACCTCTACCAGGGCCCCGGGCGACCTCTGGATCATCTACCCATATTTCCAAATGTGTTATTCGACCTCTGTCGAAGGACAGGGCATTGTGCACGCCAATGACCCTCTTGTCGACAATAGGCACACTGGTTAATGTCCACAGGACCCAAGGGCACATTCCCTTGTGGAACATACTGACCTCTAATTTGCAAACTACCCCCTCTGGGGCCTCTAACAATTTGCTGTAATAGTACTTTAGTCTTTAAATCACCTTTTCGCTTTTCAACTCTATCTTTTTCATTGTTTTTTTTTTTTAATTTATTTTTATTTATTTTCAAAAAACCAAACAGAACAACACACAATACAACTGTTTAGGACGTACATAATCAGCATCAAACCATCACATTATACAGTGTAATTCTCCGTCCTCCCCCCTCCCACCCCACAAACTAGAGCTGGCTCACTCATGTCATCTACAGGAGCATTATCAGGTATCGTAGTGCTTATGCACTCATCCGAGTCCTCTGGCTCGTTATTGCCCTGATGAGGGTTTGCCATAGAGGTCACCAATTGCCGCCAGGCCAGCAAAGGCCCTACTTCCTCCTCTCCCCTACTAGTAACCGCTTCAAACCAAACTACGGATTCCGCCTCCGCCCATCTGAGGAGGTCCGCCCACCATAGCTCCACCTTGGGTCTGTGGGCCGCCTTCCAGCCCATTGCAATCCTGCGCTTGGCCAGGATGTAGGCTAAGTCCTTCATTTTGCTTATGTGCTTTAAATCCCGTGGCCTGGGAAAAATCCAGAGCATGCATGGCCAAGCTGATCCCACATCCAGCTCCACTCCCCCACCATCCAGTTTAGTTTTAATCTCATCCCAAAATCTGTGCACCTCCAGGCAAGCCCAGAACATGTGTAGCAGCCCTGCTTCCACCTCCCCACACCTTGGACAATTGTGCGTAGCCGAGCCTCCAAACCTTGCAATTTTCCCGGGAGTCAGATAAGCCCTGTGAGTAACATACAATTGGAGTTGTTGGAGTCTCGCATTCCGGGACACCTTTTTATGGTACCTTTGGGCTCTCTCCCATTGCCCTTCTGTCATGGGTCCTCCTACTTCCTCCTCCCAGTCCTGTCTCAATTGAAGCAGCTCCTTCCCTGTCCCTGGTCTCAGAAGCTCGCATATCCTTGATATTTCGTGCCCGCCCTCCGAAACATCATACATCGTTTCCAGGGAGGCATCAGGGTCATCCGCTAGCACTGTCTCAGGCCATCTCTCCCTAACCCGTTTCATGAGCCTAGCGTAGGTTATATACTGGCCTCTATGCACCCCTGTCTCTTCTTGCAACCTCTGAAATTCCAATGCCTCCCCTTCCTGCCATATGTCCCCAAGGGTGGCCAAGCCTAACGGTTCCCAATATCTACGGACCGCCTCAAACAGTTGAGAGTCATTCCCGCATAGCGCCACCAGCGGGGCCTGCTGAGAGAACGGCTCTGAGTCACCCATCGTTCTCCACGTTCTGCGCCAGACCTCCCAGCCCAGCCTCAATAGCTGCCCTCTTCCCACCAGTTTGTTCTTTTGTGATCACACCACTTCCCTCAAAAAGTATGGGGCCGAGTCTCCCCGCAAAAGCCTGGCTTCTGCCGAGCCTTCAGCCGACAGCCACCTGGCCACAAACAGCAGCTGCCCCGCCAGATAATAAAGCTCAAAGTTCGGCAGGCCTATGCCCCCCTTGTCACACGGGTTCTAGAGTTTCCACAGGGCCACTCTGTTCCTAGAGTTACCCCATATGAAGCCCCTGCACACGCTATGAAGTCTCACAAATAGGCTCCTGGGAATCAAAAACGGGACATTCACAAAAAAATGCAAGAGTCTAGGCAGGACCACCATCTTGAGCAAGGCCGCTCTCCCCATCATAGTCAGGGGCAATCTAGACCAAAACACCATGCTGTTCTTAACTCCCTCTATTGCTTTCTCCGTATTATGTTTGTGCTCCGCCTCGATCTTGTGGTAAATATTTACTCCCAAATACCTAAATGTCTCAGTCTGCCATGGTATTGGCAGGATAGGCAGCCTCTGTAACTGGACATTCTTATATCTACCCAAGGTTAACAAACTAGACTTCCTAGGGTTCACCGATATGCCCGAGAGGGTGGCATAACGGTCCATCACCTCCAGCACATGCTGCAGGTTCTCCTCTGGATAGCGCAGATAAAGGAGCATGTCATCTGCATACAACGATACCAGGTGTCTACCACTGACCGTGCTAATCCCCACCTCCCCGTATTGTTGCCGCAGGCATATTGCCAACGGCTCTAATGCCAGAATGTAAAACAAGGGTGACCAGGGGCATCCCTGTCTGGTCCCCCTGCTGAGTTGCCAAGTATCTGAGATTATGGATCCTGTTTTAACTCTCGCCATCGGGGTGCTGTATAACAACTGGACCCACCTGATATATCCAGGTCCCATTCCGTATCCCCTGAGGGCCACTTTCAACCAAGGCCATCGCACCGAATCAAAGGCTTTGACCGCGTCTAGCGACACGATAGCCAGCTCACCCGTATCTTCCTCAGTGTAGTCAATGATATGGTGTAGCCTCCTATGGTTATCTGTAATGTTCCTGCCGGGGACATAGCCCGTCTGATCTGGGTGTATCAGCTTACCGATCACCCTCTTCAGCCTATTGGCCAGCACTGCCGTAAGTATTTTGCTGTCCTGATTGAGCATGGACAAGGGTCTGTAGGACCCGCACTCCACGGCCGGCTTGCCTGGTTTCAGGAGTGGGATGATCATCGCCTCGCGAAGGGACAATGGCAGTTCCCCCTGCTCATAGGCCTCGTTGAACATGGCAAGCAGTGGCTGAAGCAGCTCCTGTTTGTATGTCTTGTAAAACTCACTAGGCAACCCATCCATCCCGGGTGCCTTGCACGTGGGCAGATGTTGGATCACCACCTCCAGCTCATCCGAGGTGACAGGGGCGTCCAATTCCGCACGTTCTAGGTCGTCCAGGGTGGGCAGCTCTATGTCCTCTAACGTGTCCAGTATGTCTTGACACTTATCCTTCCCTGTGTCCTCATATAAGTGTCTGTAAAACTTGAGGAACTCATCGTTTACCCCCTCCTGGGTATTACAGATGCGACCTTCCTCATCCCTAATCTCACTGATCACTGAGTGGGGGGTCTCACTCTTATACAGCCAGGCCAGCAATCAGCCCGGCTTATCGCCCCCTGCGTGTAGCCTCGCCGTGTATTTCTTGTAATTTAGTCTACATAGCCTATCCCAGAGTCCACTGCAGGTTAACTGTAGGTCTTTTATCTTGGCGCTATTCTCACGGGCGGTATCCTCATGTCGTGTGAGACCCTCCAGCTCCCTTTCTGTTTCCTGAAGTTCCCTTTCGATGCCCCCCTGGAGCCCTTTAGATTTCGAAATGGCTACTCCACGCACCACCACCTTAAACGCCTCCCATAATGTTCCCACAGAGCGTACACTGCCCGTGTTTATATCAAAATATTCTTCGATGGCTCCCTCAGATCCTCCCGGAACCCCTCATCTTGTAATGCCTCAGTCCCATGTCGAGATCCGCGCTCTGGGGGGTTGGTGTCGCCACTCTACAACCAAAGGTGAGTGGTCAGATGGTACCCGGGCCTTGTATTCCGCTCCCACCATTTCTCCCGCTATCTCAGCCGCTATGAACACATAATTTAGCCTCGTGTGCAAGTCATGTGGCACTACGTAGTGCGAGTATTGCCTATCCATTGGATGCAACCTTCTCCACACATCCTCTAGGCCTAGGTCTTTTAACATTGTCCCCAGTGCTTTGGCCGCCAGCGCCAGCTTCCCCCCTTTGTCAACTGACCTATCCATTTTGGGATTCAGGGTGTAATTAAAGTCCCCTCCCCACACCACCGCACCCCCAGCCAGGGGGCTAATTTTGCTGCAAAGGGACCTAAAATAAGCCGCTGTATCGTGGTTGGGGGTGTACAGATTTATGATATGCACTTCCCTGTTCTCCAGGAGTCCTGTCACCACCACCATTCTGCCCTCTGGGTCTACCGTTGAGCTGCGCCACCCAAGTGATAACCCCTTTAGCGTACGCCGAATACGTAGCCCCCACAACGTAACCCCTCCGTTTTCTCCTGACCACCTCCAACTTCTCCCTTGTGAGATGAGTCTCCTGCAGCAGGGCTATGTCAATGCGCATCCTTTTTAAATACAGCATCACTTTATTAAGTTTCAGATAGCTATTAAGGCCCCGTATGTTCCAGGTCACAATTCTGAGATTACCCGATGCCATCTACTCGGTTTGTTCCCAATCCACCTCTCCCTTTAATGCTTCCCTTGATGGTTCGTTTTCCGACTCTCCCCTTCCCCCCCTCAACAGTTCCCCCCCTCCCTGTTCCCCAACTCCATTCCACTGCACCCAACCCAGCCCCTCCCCCCACCCTACCCTACCCCAACAAATGCCCAGCTCCATCCCTAGATCTCAGGCCCACCCACATCTGGTCCTGTCCCGTATCCGAGGACTAGGACCCCGCGGGTCGTCACTGATCTAACAGTGACCTAACTAAGTATATTACTATTGGGTTCAAGGGATGCCTCCTAGGAGCTCCCAGTCGTCTATTTTAGGATTGGTGCGTCCAACGGGTCCAGCCAGTTGATACTACGACACACTCCCCACAAGCTTAATACAACTCTATATTCAAGTCCCAATGTCTTGGCCATGTCACCCTAGGTGCCCCAGCTGCGTGCTACTTTTCTTCCGCAGCTGCCATCTGGACATCCGGTTCTTGAGGTCGGCCCTGCATATCCAGCCAATCCATCGCCTCAGTCGGCGTCTCGAAAAAAAGGGATCTGTAATTATAAAACACTTTCAACTTGGCTGGGTAGAGCAACATGTAGCGATGGCCTGCTTCCTTTAGCCTTCTTTTTACCGACCCAAAGTTCATCCTACTACGCTGTACAAGCAGCGTAAGGTCCGGGTACGCCGTGAATTTTGCTGACCCCTTTTCAATCGTTCCTCCCCTCTGGAAAAATGTGAGTATCTTCTCTCGATCCTGATAATTCAGGATCTTTGCGATCAGCGGCTGCGGGGGGGTTCCTGGGGGCGGTCTCCTTGTCAAGGCCCTGTGCGCCCTTTCAACTGCGAACCCCTGGGTCAGCACCCCGGCTGTTATCTCCTGCAAGAGCATGGTTTCCACGTATTCCGTGGGGTTTGACCCTTCCATACCTTCTGGCAAGCCCACTATACGGATGATATTGCGTCTGGTGCGCCCCTCTGCTTGCTCAGCTCTGTCCTCCACATTGCCCACCTGTTGCACGAGGGCATGGAGCTACTTTCCATGTGCGGCGCACGCCTCCGTGTTCAGGGCCATCTCTTTCTCCAAGCCCCAGTGCGCTCCACAATCGTTCGCACATCCTGTCTCAGCAGGTTCACCTCCTCCTGGACCGCTCCGATCTTGAGGTCCAGGCCCTCCTGCAGCTCTTTCATAGCCTGGCCCAACTTAGTCTCCCAGTCCAACTTTAAGTCTGCAATCGCTGCCAACACCTCCTGGATCGTGCCCGGTGTCTCCGCCGTTGCCGTGGGGGTCTCCTTGCTCTTGCCCCCCTCCGCACCTGGGGGCGACCTGGCATACGCCTCCATTGTGGGCTGTTTGATCCTGGATCTCACCACTTTAGAGGACATCCTGCTATGTTAACTGGGCGAATGCCTGCCGTGCCTTCCCCAGCACGAATGTCTGCATGGTCACGAACCACTCTCAGCAGTCCAGGTATGTACTTGTCTCTTCCCTCGCACCCAGAGTGGGCCGTGTCCTCCCACGTACTCGTACACTCTCGGTGTCGTGGCACCGGTCTCTGTCGTGTTCCTTCCGTGGCCAGTGCTCGAGTGCGCTCACCTATCCGCCGCACTCCCTTTGTTCCCCCTCTTCCGCGATCACGAGGCCATCCAGCCCACAATGCAGTTGCAGATGTAGTACTCCCGTACCCAGGCTCAGGGGGGCCGCTTTAAGTGTCAGGGGATCAGCAAATGTCTCGCATCGGCTTCCTCAACTGGCCTGCGCCAATGTTTTGTGATGCAGGCCCACCATGGTCGGGCCTGGGTACCCCCTTTCAGTGTACCGTATCTATATTGGGCCCCACGGTGCCACGGTGTCCACTACACCCCGTGTTTCCAGGAGGGGGCCTAGCGCTCCTCGCAGTGCCCCCGACCACCTTCTCCTCAGGCAGCCCAGCTTAAAGGTGTTCAGAGCGTGTGGAATATTGGATGCAGTCTACTGACTGTCCCTATGGGAATTCTCCCATCTCCCTGAGTGTACAGAGTTAATCCGCAGTGCTGTGAAAACTGCAGCCACCACCGCCCGCTCATTCGCGCTGGTCACATGGTCCGCAGATACCTTGTTGCTGGCGCAACATTCGCACGATCCAGTCTCGTCAGTGTACAATCCGTAGATTGTATCAGCTCTGGGTGCGTGCGCTGCCTCAGTGAAGCAGCAGTGCGTCCCGGGCAAACCGATACTCCTCCTCTGTTTCTCAACGCCGCGGTCCGCCTCTAATCGCAGGTCTTGGAGTTCGATGCAGGGGCCTTGCAGGTCCTACATTTGTGAACGCAGCGGCGCTCTCGTGACCCCTGTCGTCCTCTTTGTCTCTGCCGCCATTTTGTTCCACTGGCCGATTCGGGGCCCCCGGCGAGCAAATGAGTATAACTCAGTGTCCGCACCTTCCACACGCATAAAAATTTCAGCGAGTGTAGTCGTCATCTTCACAAGCATGGACGTTATTTGTCGGTGCCGGCCGGCTCCCGTGCACGCACTTCTCCTCCAGGATCATTGTAGGATCGACGGAGCTCCACAAGAGCACGTCCCTTTACACGGCCGTCCAAGCCACGCCCCCATCTTTTTCATTGTTGACACAATTCTCGTAGTACTGAGCCATGTGCAATACTTCTGATTGGGACTTCGCCTGCCAAGCGCTCTCAGAAGAAAGACATAATATTAGGTAAGCTATCCTGGCTTAACTTTATGACTTTCCCCACTGCGTAATCTGGCAGATGCATGTGCATAGATAACGCATCTACGCTATTGTGCTCCTACAGCCTTTGCCCACAGGGCACACTGCCCTCTTCCACACACCATGCTGCATCCTATGACTAATCAATAAGTCACCCATGAAACTATGCGCTCGCACAACCAATCCAGCCTTTAATTCATCATGTTAGCATATTGCTGCATGCCCTAGCATTAACACTATAGCCCTATCATTGTGTTCCACTGCCCGATTCCCTATCTTTGATGTTTGCCGTTGACCTTACGCTCGACCACTGCTGCCTCACAGCGCCACCCTGATTTATGTACTTAATTTGCATTTTTGTCAGTGCTGCCCCACAGCGCCACCCTGATTTATGTACCTGAATTGCATTTTGGTCAGTGCTGCCTCACAGCGCTAACCTGATTGTACCTGATTTGCATTTTGGTCAGTGCTGCCTCACAGCACACCCTGATTTATGTACCTGAACTGCATTTTGGTCAGTGCTGCCTCATAGCGCTAACCTGATTGTACCTGATTTGCATTTTGGTCAGTGCTGCCTCACAGCGCTAACTTGATTGATGTACCTGATTTGCAGTTTGGTCAGTGCTGCCTCACAGCACACCCTGATTTATGTACGTGAACTGCATTTTGGCCAGTGCTGTCTCATAGCGCTAACCTGATTGTACCTGATTTGCATTTTGGTCAGTGCTGCCTCACAGCGCTAACTTGATTGATGTACCTGACCTGCATTTTGGTCAGTGCTGCCTCACAGCGCTAACTTCATTGATGTACATGATTTGCATTTTTGGTCAGTGCTGCCTCACAGCGCTAACTTGATTGATGTACCTGATTTGCATTTTAATAGCAAAATTACACCTAGATGGCTTGGTAGCAGCTATTACTGATCTATGCTAGACCACAAGAGCAAAAATGTACCTAGTTTGTTTTTACAGCTGCTTTAGCTTTGAGCCAACTTCCTTTTGACCATAATAGCAAAGTCGCATCTTGACTGTATGTAATTAGCTATCTATAACAAGGGGGGTTGTCCTACCCTCTATGGATCTTGGGGGTGCGCGGGGTAAATTCCGTTCACACTGGTTTTAGACCCTAATGGGTGCCCGTGCAGTTTGGGCAACTGTTAAGGGAGGCAGCATCGTTGCTGCAAACAGATATCTCTAATGTACTATTGATGTACAAAATTCCAATTCTTTTATACACAATTGCAGCTTTTTATTAATTAGATGATGCTTATTATCTTTGTGCAAAGCATTTTAGTACATTTTTTACATATAACAATCTATAATGTGCGTTGTGGAACACAGAAGCATAGTTCGACATTCACTATGACATCAATGTGGAAATAAATGGTCAAAGTAAAAGGCATGATAACTAAAACATTCATTTATACAATTTAGCTAACAGTTTGTTTGTGAGCGGAGATGTTTCATGCCACTGAGTGTGCAGAACACAGGGTAAAAGTTCAGATGTAGGAGACGTTGGAGATCAGTCTCCTATGCCCGGCTATAGTCTGACCTCATATTTGGTCTACGTCTGGGTTTGATGTTAGGAAATGGAATTTGCAGCACAGGTTGAAAACCCGAAACTATTTTCGGAAAAAAGTGCTGATGACGTTTCGGCAGAATAGATGGTAGCCTTCTTCTGGGGCCAAAGAGAGTCAGGAAACTGTGTTGAGAGAAACAGAAAAGGTAGAAGAAGTGCATAAGAGAGTACAGTTAAAACAGCTGCTAGTAGCTGGTCAGGGTCAATATGTAGCATAAAATGCTAAAAGACAAATCCTAAAAAAAGGGTTCCAGTAACAGAATCCACTCACCACTGGTCGTGCGTCCAGTTGGAGCAGATGAACCCAAAGGGTTTCATCGTAGTGTGGTTGGAAGGGCAGAGGTCGTCTGTGTGGGCGTAAGTAGTGTGAATCGCTGGAGTGCCGGCGGGCGGTTGGTGGGTTACTCTTGCCGGACACTCAGGGTGAGTAGCGGAGTCGGTGATAGGTCCGTAAGGGTAGAACCTGTGACGCACGCAAAAGGAAAAGAGAAAAAACTGGGGGAAAAGGGAGAGTGGGGGGGGAGAAGAGAAGGGAAAAGAATGGCATGAGACAATAGAAGTGGATAAGAGTGCAGGACAAGCAGGTTCAGAAATGCATGGAGGTGCATTGGGGAGTGGGAAAAAGGGGGGGGGGTGGCAAAAAAGTACCTGAGGCTGGTAGGTGGGGTCCCACTCGGATTAGGCGGGGGACTGTCTCAGGAGCAGTCCAGAGGTGAAGGCATCATAACTGGATGGCTCTGGGGAGGAGTAGCATCTGGAGCGCCCTGTGGGATGGATAGGAACAAAAAAGTAAGGATCATGTAAGTATCCATGGGAGGGCTTATTGAGTCAAGAGGGGTAGGCACTCTCAGGGGAAGAGTGCGGCGAGTGGCTGATTTAGCCAAGTCCGGGTGTGGAAGGCCATACCTGCAGTCAGTCAGGGCGGGCAGCACAATGACCGGCGTCTCAGAATGGCGCCTGTGCTGTCTCTGCAATGGAGAGCTGCGAATAAGCGTTTACGAGCGCGAAGTCACTGCGCATGCGCACGGGAGAACTGTCTCGTGTTTACAGTGCCGTTACTGCGCAAAATCCCGCGGGCAGTGTCTCTGACTTGTTTCCCTGCTGCGGGAACAGTACAGAATGCTACGAGAATCTGGTTCGTGGCATAGGGGAAGGGCTGCCCCTTAGATCAACTGATCTGTGTGTGAAGAAAATATGGGGGGGATTGAAAAAAGGAGAAAGAAGTGAGCCAGGTGAGTGCTGGGCGCGAGGGGGTGGGTGTAGGAGGGAAGAGTGGGTGGGAAAAGGAAGAAAGACCGGCGTGGGTAGGGAAGCAGGAGTGAGAATCATCCCGCACTCATATCGGAGAAAAAACAAGCGGCATGTCGGTGGTCATGCTGCTGTTAAGTGTGTGCGAGAAATGAACGCACCGCAAGGGAAGATCATTGCTAGAGGCGAAAGAAGTGGCATCCGAAGGCCGAACTACCTGGGGGATCAGTGCTAGGGACAGTTTATGTGCGTCCTGTTAGGCGGGTGGGGGGGAAAGGGGAGAAATGACATAAACCCAGTGGTGATGTTAGAGTAGGAAATGCCCATCATAAGGAGGAAGCAAGTGAAGGCATGAGGTTTGGCAATGCCATCTGGTATGTACCAAGAAGACAACAAAAATAATGACATCAGAAATAAAGATATGTCTGAGGGAACCACATCAATGTTAAAAGAGGGGGGTAGTAAATCAGTACCAAAACTGAGGACGCTCTAAGGTATGCATGTCTAGTAACCTGTGTCAGGAGATAGGAGCAAAGGGTACATTGTAAAAATACAGAGTTATAACACAGGTCATGCATGTACTGCACAGATACAACATAAAAAATACAGAATTGTAATGCAAGTCAAGCCTCATAGATAAACATAGGTGGTGAATGGCACCATTAATATGCGCATAAATACAGGCACACACAGACGTGTAACAGTGTCTGAAAATATGGTAGACAATAATCTCTGTTGCCTATAAGTGCATGGATTGAGGCAGAGGGTGAAGCAGAACCTGAGCTCATAATGTAGACATAAGGAAAGGAATTTCAGATGTTGAATGGTGCTGGTATGGCCTCATTGAGGCCGGTGGTAGTGGATTTAAGTTTGTGCATCCACCATGCCTCTTTGAAATTGAGGGTATTGGCGATGTTGGTTTTGTTTTGAACTTTATCCACCACCCACCAAGAAAAAGAGTCGCAATTATGCTGTAATTCAACAAAATGGTGGACCAAGGGAGCAGTCAGAGATTTACATCGTATTCTTGATCTGTGTTCGCAAATACGTTTGTGAACGGGTCTTGAGGTTTGGCCTACGTACCGTAATGCACAGGGGCATTGGATTACATATATAACATTGGTGGACTTGCAATTCGAAAAGTGTCTAATTTTCCACTCTTTCCCCCCAATCATGAACGAATTGAGTTTCTTGGTTTGTTTACAAGCCGTGCATTGACCGCACGGGTGATGTCCAATGATTTCTCTCATGTTCCACAAAGTTGAGCTGGAGTTCTGTTGGATTTGGAACTGGTAAGGAATTCTTTGAGATTTCTGGACCTCTTGAGAGCCATACGTGGTTTAGGTTCATCTGGAAGGTTGAGTTGTACAAGTGGCCAGAATTTTTTGATGAGGGATTTGAGTTTGGAAGTAGTTGGGCTGAAGGTGGTGACGCAGGTCAAGATATTCTCATAAGTGGCAGTTCGGTCTTGGGGTGTCAGGAGGGCATCTCTCGGTGTGTATCTTGCTCTCTTCTGGGTGTTTTTTATAAGTTTCTTAGGGTAACCTCTAGACAACAGCTTTGTCTGAAGGTCACTTGAATGTTTCTGAAAATCGTCCATTTGCGTGCAGTTGCGACGAATCCTCAAGAACTGTCCATACGGGAGATTCTCTCGTAGGCTCTTTGGGTGATGGCTATTGTAATGTAGGACCGTGTTGCGGTCTGTGGTTTTTTAAAAAATGGAACACTCAAGTTTATTGTCTTTTGGTGTAATTAGCTATCACTATCCTACTCTTGACTATAATAGCAAAGCTGCATTGAGACCGAATCTGATACTGTCGCAGGAACTTGCCACTGCCTACCTAGCCGCATAGTTTATAGCGTTCCCCGGAATCAGCTGACGAGGAGCCCTCTTGGCTCACTTAGAACTGCCCTTTACTATCAGGATGCACACTCACAGCCCGTGCAAACACCTATCAGGTACCCTTCCCAAGATAGCTTGGTTAACGCTTTACATAGCCTCTGCCCTCATATTAGCATTGCAGTCTAACAGTCTGCTTATTAAAACCAGCGACACAATGCTCGCCTGTACTGCCCCTCCTAACATTCCCCTCTGCCCTACTTCACTAGACACCCAAAAGTACAAAACTAGCCAATACAAAGAATACTCATCCACACAGCTACCATGCAATACTACCGACAGAAACCCAAGATTGCGTGCCCGCCTCTCCAAATTATATGAGCTACCGGCGAAGAAAATTGAACAATTAAACCTACTAAAAAAATGCCCACTCCAGAAAGTAACCAAGGAGTCCAACTCCAGTGCCTCTAACCACAAGAGACCCACATTGAACCGCACTAAACAGAAGCCCAAAGATAGTCCTAGCACTGCCCACATACCAGACAGCCACCAACCTAACCTCAAAGGAGCCCTCATAAATGCTAGGTCTCTAGTTGCCCATGCAACCGAAATCTCTGACATTTTATTAACAGACAACTTAGACTTCTTGGCCATCTCAGAATCTTGGCTACATGACGCAGCAGGCCCTGCCCTATCGCTGGCAGTCCCTGAAAACTACACTATCCTTCGAGTAGCTAGACACACCTATCGAGGTGGAGGAATAGCAAGTATAGCCAAGACCAACTTAGATTTGAGAATTGTGACAACACCAACCATGAAATCCTGTGAATGCCTTTCGGTCAAAGTCGCCACGGCCAATTCACAAACTCTAAACATCTTCCTTAGCTATAGGCCACCAGGTCCCATTGGAACCTTCTCGGAGGACATCTCTACGGCCTTGTCTAACAACCTAAAAAATACAACCCAAGCACTAGTTTTAGGCGACTTCAATCTAGGATATAATGATACCAAGGATACCAACTCTACTGTTATTGCTATGACTCTGCAAGAGCTTGGCTTCTCCCAGAAAGTCAACTCACCCATGCACAACAAAGGTCGAATCCTCGACTGGATTGCAGAATATAACTGTGAGGTAACTATCACGGCTATCGTTCCGCAGATCTGGACAGACCACCATCTTCTAGTATTCACACTAGCCACTAACCCAGCCACGGCCCAGCCCTCGATCACCCCTCTGTCACTTACGAGGAATAAAAAACTCATGACAGCTGAAAAGCTGCTGCCCCATATCATACCTAAACTCAATTCTATACCAGATAATATGGACCCTAACGCTCTAGTCAAACGTTACAACAAAGTCATTAATTGAGCCCTTGACAATATTGCACCGCTGAAACTAAGGAATAGTAAACCCAAAAACACCTCAACTCTTGGTTTACCCCACACTTAAAAATCCTGAGATTACTCAAAAGAAAGCTGGAAACGGCTTGGAGACTCTCCCCATCAGCAGAAAATAAACAAAACCTCACCAAAGTATCATCTCAATACAAAAAAGATATCCTTTTAGCCAAACAGGAAACCTATAACAACAGAATATCCCAATCCAAGTCTAGCGTTAAAGAACTGTTCATTATCCTGAAAGAACTGGAAACACCCATTGTACCACAAGAAAACTGTGTAAAAGACAAAAAGTGGTGTTCCAGTATCCAACACACCCTAACCAACAAAGTAGCCAACCTACAGACCAAAATTGCCCACAAGAAAGCCTCTCTAGCACCCCAAACGCCTCAGAGCATAGCTCCCCTACCACATTACAAACAAGAAACACGTTTCAGCTTCTCAAAAGTATCGACCACCGAGGTGGAGAAGGTCATACTGGGACTTAAACCGTCCAATTGCAAAGGAGACCAATGTCCGGCGCAACTTATCAAGGATGCCGCGAGAGAACTCTCTCCCTTCATAACCAAACCTATCAACTCGTCATTCACCACCGGTACTGTCCCGAATAACCTGAAAGAATCCTGGGTTCTGCCTCTACTGAAAAAGCAAACCCTTGACCCTGCCATTCCCACGAACTTCAGACCTATCACAACTGGGCCATTTCTTCTAAAAATCTTAGATAAAGTGGCTTATATTCAAATACAGAATTTCTTGGAGTCTAACCTCCTCCTAGGATCTCGTCAATCTGGATTCCGCCCTCAACATGGCACTGAGACGGCCTTAATTGACATTAAGGCCCAAATAGACGAGTTTAGAGACAAAGGCCAAGCAGCACTACTCCTCCTTCTAGACCTCTGGGCTGCATTCGACCTGGTCTACCATAAAGTCCTATGTAGTCACCTAGATTCCACAGCCCACTTCTCTAAGGAGGCCATAACCTGGATAAAGTCTTTTCTGAGTAACCGGACCATGAGAGTCTTCTCTCCCTCGGCCTCAGCAGACCCTACACCCATAACCTGTGGCGTTCCACAGAGATCCTGTGTGTCACCCACACTATACAACGTATTCACCAAGCCCCTCTTCGACGAAATGGACCATTTGGGTATCGCCTATACTAACTATGCAGATGATACCCAAATCCTCCTTCCGCTTTCAGGAGATTACGCCTTTGATCTGGCTTTGGTGAATAGAATTTACAGTATCGTTCAGGCATGGATGGCAACTCATGGTCTATGTCTGAACGACGACAAAACCAAGCTCATTATCCTAGGCACCCCGACCCTCTTAACCAAATTTAGCCCAGATTATGCCAACTTCGCTATTGATGGTAATAACATAAAAGTAGCAAAGGAAGTGAAGACACTAGGCGCCACCATGAACTTCACTAAACAAGTTAACTCCCTTGCATCGGCTACTGCATAAACATGCAAACTCATCAGAGCCAGTAAACAATTCCTCTCCACTGACAGTTGCCTCACGCTGGCTAGAGCCCTCATACCTTCCAAATTGGATTATTGTAACGCACTCTACATCGGAGCGAATAAACAAACCATCTATAAAATACAGGTTCTCCAGAACAATGCCCTGAGAGCAGCATTGAAGATCAGTACAAGTGAGCATATCTCCTCTACTAGAAGAGAATACAAATGGTTATCTACCCTTGATAAAATCAAACTCAAGACTGCCTCCCTTACCCACAAGTGCCTCAATAATAATGCACCACCCTACCTTACAGACAGAATTAGCAAAAAACATCCTCCAGACCGACGAGAATAGCTAACTCCAACTGCCTCCAAGTTCCACGATTTAGACTATTGGGGGACATAGCTTCCCAGTCAAGGCCGCGCAACTATGGAACTCCCTACCTCCAGGTATTAGAGCCCCCCAACCTTATGCCAAATTCAGACAGATTTTGACCAACTGGCTAAAAGAAAATGACAAATAAACTCAGACTAACACCCTCTCGACGCTCTGCTTCCTATCGTCTGCCTATGGAATCACCTACTTTGCACCAAGTCCACCTGGACAACTCTCCTAATGTACTGCGTCCACCTTACTCTATGCCACCTAACCATGCAACCTACATTGTATATATTGATATGCCACTGTCTATTTTGTCCTGTATTTCTTGTACCCATGTAATCTCAGTGCATTCTCTTGCGATTATGTAATTTACTCTGTTTATACTGATGTGTTATTATATATGTAGGCCTGTTGGCCATGTAACTAAGTTTAACATATCTTTTCTGCTGCACCCTGATGCTCCTAGGTCTGGTGCGCATTATAAATAATAAACAAACAAATAAACAAACAATAATTTGTGACTGGATGTCAGGTAGCAATCCACGCACAAATTTGTCCACAAATAATCTTTTCCCAGACTCTGTGCCTAAGTCTTGTCCGCTGAAATCCGAGAATACCTGTTTGAACCGATTAAAGAACTTGGTAGCACCCTCAGACTTTCCTTGGACACAGGCCGTAAGCTTGTCCCAAATAATCCTCTTCTCTGGAATTATGGTTTTTAATTTTGCAATGATTCTATCAGGCAATGTTATTATCACCTGGGGCGGTCTTTCACCAGCTGGCCTTTCTCCATCGAGTCTAGTTATGTTAGCCCATGTATCTCCCAACCCTGGGCGTTGTCTATAGTCCTAACTTGTTTCCACAAATCTACGGGCAGGAGTACAGGAAATAACAAATCAATATCATCTAGGGTGAATACTGAGGACTGCAATGCAGACTCTATTTCTTTATAGAATCCTGTCGAATTTTTCCTAATATCAGGAATAGATTGTCTAATAGTATTCACTTCCTGTCTTGAGAACGGGACGTGAACAATCTGTGATACATAATGTGCAGGAATGCTCACAGCAACTGCCTTTGTTGCAGGATCAGCCACAATCTCAACCTTTAGGACAAATGTCGGAGGAAAGTCTCTCATAGGCAACTGAGAAGTAGGCAACTATGAACGCTTACTAAGTAACAGAGCCAAGTTGTGCGCTAAAGCAGTCGAAGACGTGTCAAGTGAAAAAGCTCTCTTATAAATACTCAATAACTCTGTGGGACAACTAATCTTTCTCTCCACTTCACACAATCATCCTGTACCCGGTTTTAATGGCACGGCTACCGCCGGAGTTGTATTGAGACCCATTGTTCTTCTGTCGAAAAGTGAGGAAAGAGAGAATACCTCTGAGGAGGTGAGTTGGAAATGGGACTTCTTAGCAAAGTCCAGGATGTTAGGAAGGGACATAAAAGGGAGGAATCAGGCGAGCCACAAAGGAAAGGATCTCAAGCTCAACCCATCATGCGGAAGTCTAGCAAAGATAATCATACCTTATATATGGAGCCCTACGGGAGATTTGTTGAGGACTTAGTACTTAAAAGAGCAAATGTTTGAAGATTGATAAGAAGTATTGTATCCTTGGGGGATATTGCGCAAGTGGATTTTATTGATTACTTTGATCTGGACAGAGTAAAACTACTGATTCCATCAAAATTGGTTAGAGAAACCCCATTGGGTTTGGCTAAACAGTTCTATCATCAGGGCTTCATATTAAGGAACAATACCAAATTAACTCTGGCTAATAGGTCTATGAGAAGGTCTTCCTCTCCTGCGCAGACCCAGAAGAAAGTGTTCTAACCGTCACTACGGATCTCTTGCTCACAGGGACAAGGTAAAGGACCTCATTGTTACGCTCACCTGGCTCCCACAGGGGCGTCGATCTGAACTGGACTGCGGTCTCCACCAATGTGACACGTAGTGCCGAGATGACGGACTGGACTGGCCCATCTAGCTTCGTTTGCTTGGCCCGTAGAAATATTCTTCTGCAAATGGAGAAAGGGAATTAACCAACCGTGCAGTTGAGCGTTAACCCCCCCCCACTCCCGCTGTCCTCCCCACTGATCACCTTTGATGTCCCCTCTTATATTCTCACCTGATGGTTTGGAAAGATGAGCTCTCCATCCAGCATTGAGCGCAGGGGCGCATAGATAACCAGTTGCTTCACTGGCTCGAAGGAATTGGTGAGTTCCAGAACAATATTGATGCTGTGAAGGCCGGTGAGTTCAGCGCGGCGCTGCAGCAGGCGAGGCGACGCGCATAAAATAACTTCTTTCTTCCAGCTGGAAGGCGTGATGGATCGGGAATTCAGGTAAGGATCAAAGGTATTGCTCTTGTTCTAACCTTTTCTCCCTCTTTCTCCCTTTTTCTAGGAGCTCCAGACTCGAGACGGGCGTGGCAGAAGACTCGATGCAGACTTGCAGGCACGATGAGCGTTACGCTGCTGGATGCAGAATAACGCGAAGTGTGTGATGCTCTTCGGGCGTGGTTTAAATAGCCTCCAAAGTAGTCCCAGGTAAGTATTCCTCCCCAGCCCCACCCGAGTAAAAAATAGTCCCTAGGTAAAGTAGTCCCTTCCAAGCCCCTTTTGGCTTGGAGCTCTTGCAGCATGGTCTGCATCAGGTAAGTTTGCAGCATGGTCTGCATTAGGTGAGTTTTAATCTATGAGCCTGGCGCCTATGGTGCCAGGACTGACTCTCCATATGAGCCTGGCACCATAGACACCAGGACTGCACCCAAATAGCCCCTAGCAGGGGTTGTTGGGCTTGCTTGGGATAACTTGATGCCTGCTTCCTGGGTTGCTGGACTTGGTCTGGGTAGGCATCATGACACTCATAATGTGGACATTTTGGAGGGGAGGCAGTACGCTATAGAAGTGGATTGGTCTTGGCTGCCGGGGGCTTTGGCAGGAGATCCTGGGGTGACATCTAACTAATGGGCGGCCAAAAAAGAAACATCCTCATTGAGGATAGCTTCACAGAAGACTAGCGGCTTTAAAGGAGAGTTCCGGGACTTTTTTTTTATTGTCCCTACGGTTCGGCCATGTGTTTTTAAGCATAACTCGGTCGATCGTAGAAAACTTTCCTATGGACCTTACCCGACTTTTCGTCCATTAACGCACTCGAAATCAGCCGCCATTTTCTGATAATCCTATCACTTGCCGCATCGCCCTGGCTCACCTGCTTTTGCGGCACTAAATCAAATCCCCCGCCCCTGAAACAGACTTTATCAAAACATTCATATTCCCCGCCTCTATCCGTGACGTGACTGTGCTGCGTAGGCAAACGCGCCCAGGCGTCTTCTACGCGACTCCACACAGAACACGGAAATCAACACAGATCAGCTCACACAACACAGCGCGCCACAATTCGCAATATGAAACTGTACTTTTAAATCAAACCGCAAGATTGTAAATTTGGTAAAGTACATTTATTTGACATCAAATGTTTAGAGAATATTCAGCGATTTTCTTTTTTATTTGCTCACGTTCCAAAAAGTTCGTTTTGAGGCACGCGATGTTCCTTTGCTGTACACAGGGTCTTAGATCATCTCACAATACAGCGCCACAATTCGCAATATGAAACTGTACTTTTAAATCAAACCGCAAGATTGTAAATTTGGTAAAGTACATTTATTTGACATCAAATGTTTTGAGAATATTCAGCGATTTTCATTTTTATTTGCTCTCGATCCAAAATAGTTCGTCTTGAGGCAAGCGATGTTCGTGTGCAGTAAACAGGGTGTTGGTTTACGATAAAATAAGCTCTTCGGTCGCACTGATAATCGCATGGCTGTTCCAACAACGAGGCACTAGGCCACCACAATGGTATGTATGTTGCATCTAGCCGTTAGTACCACGTAAGGGCATACTTGTACTTGGCGATCGTCCCATAAAATGGTCAGGGTGGTAACGTTGTTCACGCGGAGAAGCAACTGGCGGTTAAAAAAGCCGTCCGCCGGTGTCTGGTACTCGTGACACATGCAGTAATGCATGATGTACCTGTTTGAAAAACATAAACAATGAAATTAGTCTCACCATCAGATCTTTATTAAAATTATTCATTTTATATATTCGGTCGGGAAATTATTTCATAGCTAGGACAGTGCAACTGGGTTTTAAACGTCAAGGGGGGGCTGTAGGATACTGAGACAGTCCCTCAGTGCAGGGGTTGACAGGGAGTGCAGGTGGAGAGTGGAAGGGCCCAGGACCGAGATCGCAGACAGTGGACCAGTTGTAGCAGGGGAGAGGGAGAGAGAAAGCAGAAGCAAAGGTTTTGAGGTGCTTCCGTAAAAGTAGACGGTTCTCCCCAAGATAGTGCGCGGTACAAAACAATATGCCACATAGAACGAACAAGTACAACTTAACCCGTCTTTAAAGCTACTGTATAGTAATTAAATTGCGGTATAAACTCATCTAAAGAGTTACTTACATTATATTTGCATTTTCCATTGTGTCTGTGCGTAGGGCAGCCCCGAAATACCACTCCTTCTATGCCGACGTTATTTCTTCTAATGAACGAACATGAAATGGCTTTCGTTTCTGAAATTATATTCATTATCGTTTCTTACGTGGTCCCGGCCTGTCAAGGTCAAAATACAATAGAACCTTATACTGAGTCGTGGGCCATTCTGGCACCCGAGAAAAAATCAAAGCAGCTGACCTTCACTTTGAACGAGCACACATTCCTAGTTAGCTACATTCAGTGTAAGGCATTCTCACAGGACTTGAAATTTACACTCCATCTTTGCATTTTGTCTGCGTGCTTTGCAGCCCCACAGAACCATAAATACGGAGACATTCTATATTTTTTGAAAAATGATTTATATTACTTTTTGGTTTAATTTAATGCGCAAATGAACAAGGTTGGATAGATACACATATTCAATGGGCCTGCGACATGAGGAGACTCGAGAGAACAGACAATCAAATTACAATCATTTAAACCGTGATGTGTATTTCTCAATGAGTTCTTCTTTAGGTGGACATGGAACAGAGGCAATGTTGGGTGGCAATGCAGTTGTCCCCTGCACAGGTTCGTTCACAACTCCATTTATGTGCCTATCTAGGACGTCAACAATAAGTTTCTCAATAAACTCATATTGCATATCCTCAAACACTGGTTTGATCACCCATTGTTTACTTCTTTTAGTGAAGGCCTTATTGTAGCGAAGCGTCCCTAAAGTTCTGGTCGTCCTACTTTGTTGACGGCCAACATTATGGTTATGTGCCAAGACCGCTAAAAGAGTCCGATTTATCATGCCCTCCATGCCAAAATGCAATCGTTTTGGCCTGTACTTGAGGCACATATTGTGGAACACCTCCAAATCTCCTGTGTGGCAGAATTCCGTGAGTCCCCTCAAAGCTTTTGTTATAGTTTTATCAAATACAATCTTTTCAATGGCTTTGTGAGTGGGTGATGAAGGAATCAACCACTTCTTCTTCCGTGCCTCCTCTGTGGACAAATGGCCATGTTCACAATTGTGGAAATGTTGGTTCGTGTTCCATCGGTGAACGTTTGTACAGTGTGGCATTACTGACCGCCATTTTTCCAGTAGAATTTCCAACGATCCTCCACATGTTTTTGAGTTCCACCAAAGATGGTTGCTGATTGACTTGGACCACTGTGAAATACCTTGCAATTCTTTTTTTTTACCTGCAGCCGACAATTTTTTATTGATTGATTTTGCAAGATGCCAAACGTCAAATTGGTGATTTATATTTTTGTACTGTTCTCTCATTGTCTTGGCAATTGAAACGTGTCTGTCCGTGGCTATCAGGTCGATCACCATTCCCCGCGATTGTAGTTCTTGCAATGATGCTACAAAGCCAACTTTCTCCATGGCCACTGAGGATGTACTTTGTGACACCTGCACGACCACCGAACTCACAATTTTCTTACTTTCCATGTCCTGAAAGTGGTAGGTGCAGTACTTGGCTGAAAATCCTGGGCTGTCGCACTGTCCATCACCGGCTAGCCTGAACCGTTTGCCCGCGAATGTACTATCAATAGACATTTTTTCCATTCTCCAAGCTTCGCTAATGGCTGGAAATAGATAATCGGTTTGGTATTTGTAGAACTGAGTTTTCGCAATGAAATGGATTCCCACAAACTGAAAGAAAGACTCTAATTTTTTAAAACTTGAACCACTAAAAAGTGCAGCCGCTGCACAAAGTAGATTGCCTGCTGGCAGTTGTCCCAGCATAGGTTGTGCAGACCATGTGAAAGGATGATATTTTGTACAGGTGGCATGTATTTTAAGGTTAGTGCCTCGAATTGCACGAGTCACATTAATCAATGGCTCCCCACATACTTCCCCACCTACCAAATGCCCACATTTAATCCGAATAATAATATCAATCAAACAACTATCAAATACAATGAATTTGGCCTCTTTCCTTATACTGTCACTCTGCATCCCAGCTGGTTCGGCCTGTAACGTTGAGGACATG
This sequence comes from Ambystoma mexicanum, assembly GCF_040938575.1. NCBI lineage: Eukaryota > Metazoa > Chordata > Amphibia > Caudata > Ambystomatidae > Ambystoma > Ambystoma mexicanum. The sequence continues at coordinate 460,041,213 of NC_090929.1, forward strand.
TCACTCACATGAAAGGTAGAATCTCTGATATCGTCTTCCGCTATGTTCAGTGATATTGATGGTGTTTCATTGTCGTCTACTTCATTCTCTTCCATTGCAACATCTGTTCCTTCTCCGGCGATGGGTGAATAAAACAATTTCTTCAACTTTCTCGCGGTCTTAGTTTTTGCGGGTGTGGATTCTGTGAATTGATCTCCGACTGCATCCGAACTACCAGGAGGACATTCACTATCAATGGCTGGTGGTGGTATAGCTCCGTTGTCAATCACTTCATATTCTTCCCATTGGCACGATGCTTCTCCAGTCTCAAGTCCCTGCCAAAAGGTTTGACAAGCAACATCTCTCGTTCGCTTCACTGTCTGTGTAGATCTAGTTCGTACACCCACTCGCAACTAGAGGACAGATTGGAAAAGGGGTGTTCAGTTTAAACACAACTTACAGTATTGAACTATTAACAGTGAAAAACAACATAATATAGTGACCAGGACACAACCTTCTTTTGCTTTCTTTTCTTTGAAACTTTCTTGCCTCGAACTTCAACATCAGGACGCTGTTGCTCCGACTCGTGTGTGCATGTCTCCACTTCCTCTTGCGCTGCAACGACTATGTTTTCCTGATAAGCACATCCATCACGCACTGACGCTCCATGGACTCCCTGAAACATAGAACTTTCATTAGTATGTATAATAATATCGAAAACACAAAATGTACTTGGGGACCAATACCCACGTACATCTCAATAGCAAAACACGAATGAACGCTTTGTGTAGAACATTCAAACGACAATTATTCACGCATTGTTGATCTAGTTAGATGGAACTGTCAAGATCCATACCTCGGGCTCCTCATAGACTTCCATTGATGATATTATTGAAGATGATGCTTCAGTGACTCCCTGAAACACAGTAATTGCATTAGTATGGTTTTCTATTTTGATAAAAAGAACAGAAAGTTTGTGCAGGCGTGAACGGCTCATCTAAATAGACCTGCACAAATGATCAGTTGTCTAAAATAAATAATGGATATCTAAATATGATTCGATTTGCTCGATCGTTGGAAGTGTCACCACCCAGAAATCTGCATCAACTACTAGGGGTGATGTTCTTGTAGAAGAAGCTCCGTCATCTCCCTGAAACATAGTACTTGCGTTAATAAAGAAGGAAGTATAGCGGATGTAATCACGTCATATGATTTCGCTTCATCGAACTGTCAGTATCCATACCTCGAAATGCATAAGAACATCAAGGGACGATGTAACTGCGGTGCACACTTCTGCAAGCTGTTGCGCCGACCCGTAACTGCACGCTCCCCCTTCTTCTTGGACTAATGCTCCATCGACTCCCTGAAACATAGGACTTTCATTAGTAATGAACACAATATTGAAAAAAGAAGACACATAGGAGGGCGACGACAGAAGGACATATCAATGGCTAAAAACGAAAGAAACATTGTGTGTAACAATCACGCTACAAGAATGCAAGATCTGATGATCTCCATCGATGGAACTGTCCTGAAACGTACCTCGAGCATCTGAGTGACATCAACGGTAGTCGTCAATACGTTGGACTCCTCAGCATCTCCCTGAAAGACAGTACTTGAATTATTTTGGATAACAATAATTATAACTGAAAACAAAGACTAGAGGACGAGTACAAGGGTGTACCATTAGGTAAAATAATTACACGATAAATTAAAACTATTGATTTACATGCCTAAAACAAGTCAGTGGCAGAATAGCCAAGTAAGATTACCCGATAGGCGCTTGAAGTGGCTGATGACTGCAATAACGACACGGATGGAGAATCTTCCGCCTTCATATTGAGTGGATACATAAATGGGGAAATTATTGTTAGCTAATGCTACACACTACCGCAAGGCCGAGAGATAAATACGTAAACTTGACTCACCAGTGGAGGGATGTGGACGAATAGAGTGGGAATAGCGGTTGAGAGCAATTTTCGCCTCGCTCGCGGTGTGTTCTTCTTTATTAGCAATGATGTGGAGTACATGTCAGAGGTAAAGTGCCTGCTGCAGATGCGGTATCGATCACCCCTCTTGTCCGCAAATTTTTCTAGGACTCTACTTTCAAGCTCAGAGGGTGGATATCCGCAATATCGGACCCATTCTCTTATCTGATCTATTGTCTTAGGGAAAACATGCATTATAGTACCTTCAGATTTATTATGGGTCTTCGAAGGGCAACCGCCAATGGAACAGGCAGGCATTGTGGAATGTTCTGAAAAGTAAAGATCAACAATTCTCTATGAATACCAATGTGTTAAAAAATTAAATGACACATAAAAGGTTCAATGCAAGGTATGTTTTGGTTCTTGGAACTATACACGTTATTCACATGCGGATAAGTATTTGAATAACTTTAAAAAAATAGAAAAATAATTTGACTAAACTCAGAACATGTGACTAGTTCCTTGCATGTACTGTCTTGAACGAAAAGAAATTGGACGCAAAATGAGTATGGTACATGGCCTTACCTTGACGAGCAAACAGTTAGATGCAGGGATCAGAGTAGTTTCTTGTCGTTCACAGGTTGCAAACTGACGAGTTTCCTCGAAGTGGTCACGGAAGTTCACAGAGACGAAGAGCAGATAACCAGCACCTTCACGGGTTGACTAGCAAAGTGCAAAGAAGTTCTCATTAGAAATATGAAGTGGGTTATAAAGAATTCGAAACAGGGGTGTGTTTGTGAATGAATGACGTGTATATGTCGTGGCATTATGCGGTTTGCAGGGGGCCGTCCAGCGTGAGGGGGGATGCTTGGCAGGAGAAACGGGGTCTTGCGGTAGACATGGGAACAACAACCCATGCTCTATAGACCACTTTGAAGTGTACATGGTCTTTGGCACCTCTTGGCCTTTATCGCTCCCTGACAGCTCCACTTGCCAGCACAAGTACCCCGGTGCGAACTGCCTTTGATAGGGCGGGGGGTGGATTGGGGCGGTGGTCGTGCAGACAAGACACAGGAAGACTTGTGAATGGAGACACACTTATGTGGATTGCAGGGGGCCGTCCAGCGTGAGGGGGGATGCTTGGCAGGAGACACGGGGTCTGGCGGTAGACATGGGAACAACAACCCATGCTCTATAGACCACTTTGAAGTGTACATGGTCTTTGGCACCTCTTGGCCTTTATCGCTCCCTGACAGCTCCACTTGGCAGCACAAGTACCCCGGTGCGAACTGCCTTTGATAGGGCGGGGGGTGGATTGGGGCGGTGGTCGTGCAGACAAGACTCGTTTGCCGCAGGGCCTCACCAAGGAGAGGACATCTAACTGCATGTAAGAGGCAGGCTGCAGGATCTAGTACATGGAAGGCAGGGGGGTGAGTTTATAAATACCTCACCCTCCCAGGAGAATATATGGGTGCAGTTCACCCTGGAGACCCTGGATGCCTAGGCAGTTAGTCAGCAGCAGGCTGGCCTGTGGTGGCAAGGCGGCACGGGCCAGAGGGGGTCATCTCTGTACCCGGTGCCCAAAAGGATGATTTATTATGATCAACCATATTGATTATTTACCTATAACCATGTTTTGTATCAATAAAATCCAAGGGCCTTCCTTTTATTGCCAACGCTTGAACAAAGTGGTGTGGTAAGTATTTTTGGGGGAGGAGGCAAGGCCGGGAGGCTTGATGCCAACCCGCAAAATAACATATGTATGTCTGCTGCATATGGGTTCAACGGTTATGTGGATTGAAGGTGGGCGGCCAGCGTGAGGGAGGATGCTGGCCGGAAACATGTGGTGTGACAAGACAAGGCACAGGAAGACTATTCAATGGAGACACACTAGATTCATTTAAAAAATCAAAACAACCATTGTTAAAATATATGTTGGGTTTTATTTTAGATCTTAATTTCAATTGAACATAAATAATAAACATTACACATTGTAAAGTTGCGGTTGCAGCACATCCAGGGAAAATCCGCGGTATTGTCCACTGTCGCTGGGGAAATGTTGTCTAATGGCAAGTACCGCACAGGCAGGTATTACTCTCCGAACGCGGTGTCCGAGCCTCCCGTGAAGCCACCAAGTGAAGCAACGATAGGCCACCAGCCTGTACCACCTGTGAAAATGAAAGATGCAAACTGTATTAAAATGACAACTTTCTTATCACTGTCGATTTAGGTAAAAAATGTCATTCTGCTTTGAAAAAAATTCTATCTAGAAAATGCACAACATGGAACCAATTTACATGCATTCGAATGATGAGACGACCATGAAATAGTAGTGGCATCACTGACATCACAACCAGAGTATACTTACTCGTTACTCGGATTACGCGGACGAACAGTGCCGCAAAGTTCGTGCATAAGCACCATCATCATCCTCAACACGGTCCGTGAGAGGCAGGCTTCCCTGAACTCTGGCAGCTCGGTGATGCATTGCGGACTTGGCTCGCCTTCCGAAATGTAGGCCAAGCACCCGGAATTTTCACGGCAGCAGCAGTTCTCCTCCTCAGTTGGCATTAGCTCGCACCGATTGCACGTGCACCAGGTGGAGACGCCGTCCATGCGACATGGTCCAGGCTCTTCATCCGTTGACTGGTCCTCCCAACTGCCGTCCGAATCCCCATCGCTTTCGCGTGCTTGCCTTTCCAGTAGTTCTTCCTCGGTGTACTCGGGCTCGTACATATACGGCATTATTGTAGCCATTGTGTGGTAAAGAAAGTAAAATAATTTATAGCGGTGGTACTGGTATCTGTTCACACGGGCTACAATCAACGAAGGTAGCTGACCAGAGCACAGAAACGAGTCACAGAATACTCAAAGTAACACACAGAGAGTAATGGAATCGAAAATCTGCTGCTGTGTGTTGTGAAACGGTGTGTTTATACTTATTGAGGAAAGAGGCGTCCTGCCATTTCCATGGCGACAGTTCATTAGCTGAGGCGCAGCGATTGTTGACACGAAACGTGCTTTGGCGTTGGGAAATGGGTGGTACGCGTCTGCTGATGTCAGGCTCAGGGGCGGGGGATTTGATTTAGTGCCGCAAAAGCAGGTGAGCCAGGGCGATGGGGGGAAATGATAGGATTATCAGAAATTGGCGGCTGATTTCGAGTGCGTTAATGGACGAAAAGTCGGGTATGGTCCATAGGAAAGTTTTCTACGATCTACCGAGTTATGCTTAAAAACACATGGCCGAACCGTAGGGACAATAAAAAAAAAGTCCCGGAACTCTCCTTTAAGCACCTTTTGCTCCACGAGGCTAATCCTATTGTGGATTTTGATATTGTCATATTGCAGGAAACCTGGATTGTAGTTCAACCAAGATGGGATGGTTATTATCTGGCCCTCGGTGGGTCTCCTTACAGCCTGAAATATGGAATCTGGAATGACCCTCCTCCTATGGGCTTTCCCAAACCGTTTTACACAGTTAACTAAACTCCTTGCTACTTCAGGAAATATGGCATTGCTAAACTTATACTGGAATCCTTTGGAAATTTCTGATGATTCTTTCCTGGAAGGCGTGGAGTTAATTTTTGATCTGACAGTGCAGGACCATAATATTGAAGCACTATTAATAGCCAGTGATCTTAATACACAATGCTTTCGAAGTGGGGGGGGCCTTATTGAGATGGTTGTCACTAATGAAAAGTCGAGACTTTGTTCTGTTCAATGGAGCACTGAAAGGAGATATTCCCCCCCAACCCGACACTGAAGAGGGAGACCCAGGTGGCAATAATTGATCATGTCTTTGTGCAGAGGGGTGTCTTTTTGAAGGTCAGTGATTTTCAAATAATATCACAACTGAAAAGTGACCATGAGATTTTATTGACCACATGGGAAATCTACCAAGATATTATGCAGAGGGATTTTTATAACCCCCTGCTGTCACTTACGGCGGCAGAAATAGATTTAGATGGTCAGAGTGTAAGCTTGGAAAATTGAATTCTTGTATATTGAATGATGCTGCCTCTCTGAATTGACATATTGTAAGGAACGAAGGTCACTCTGTGTCGCCCCTGAATATATTTATAGAGCGTTCTTACAGAGGGCTGCAACTACTATTTAAGCATAAGCATGTTTTCGATATTACCATTATAAACAAGAAAAACCTTCTAAAGAAAAATATGAGAGCCCTATCTAGTATAAATATGATCTGTAGACTCCCTATGAAATTGGCATATAAGAACTGGCTGCGTGGCTATAATGTATTGATGTATCAACACGATGGGGAGACTATGCTACGTACCATATCATCAAAGAATAGTGCAGATATTTGGGCTCTTTTGAAAGCCGGGAATAATGATTCCCAGTTAGCCCTCTAGTCTAACCCTATACAAGAGCAAGTTTGTATTGAATATTTTTCTGAATTATATAGTGCCCTGCCTGGGATAACTGGGGAGGGTTTTCAAGTGGATAACAGTACTGAAGCTTTGAAATTTGACCAGGAGGATATCTTACTCCAGCTCAAAAAATGTAGTACATCAAGAGCCCCGGTCTGAATGGCCTCACAAACCAAATTTTAAAAAAGCACCCAGAGGAATGGTCAAAGATCTTACTATCTATTTTTAACCAGGTTATATTGACAAAATGAATCCCGCTCTCATGGAAGAAATGAAATCAATAAGTATTCCTATTTTTAAGAAGGAAGACAGAGAGCTCCGGCATAACTATTGCCCGACAGCTTTATTAGATGCCCCGGGAAAAGTTTGTGCATGGCTATTGTTGAGAGACTGATTGAGCTGGGTTGACTGCGTTTTTTTTATATACATCAGTCAGGATTCATCCCAGGTCTAGGGACCTCAATAAATCTCCCAGCTCTTACCCTGATTTATAAAAGAGGGATACAGTCAGGCCAGTCGATTTTTATGGCCTTTATTGATTTCAAAATGACCTTTGACTCGGTACCTATTTCAAAAAATGAAGAATGACGACTGTCCAAAATATCTGCAGTCATTAATCTGACAGCTCTATACAGGAACATCGATCCAAGTGAGACTTAACCAACAGGGGCTCTTATCTAAATCAATTCCTACATCAAGGGGTCTAAAAAAGGCTGCATATTGGCTGCGGCACTATTCAACTTATTCATAGCCGATATAGGGAACTACTTGGTAAAGGCAAATTCATACCCTCCAAAAATAGGAAATTCACCTATATCTTGGCTACTCTATGCGGACGATCTTGCCCTTTTTGACAAAACTCCCAAAGGGTTACAAAGATCTTTGATAGTGCTGGAGCTCTAGGCAGAAAAAAAGCAACTGTCAATTAATGTTGAGAAAACGTATATTTTAATCTTCTCGTCTAAGAAAGGAAATAAGAGGTGCTTGATCAGATGGTTTCTATATAAGAAACCCTTATTGGAGGTCAATGAATAGCGATATCTGGGTATTAATACTAATAGTAGTATGCAAGAGATCCTAAACAGAGCTGAAATAAGGCAAAAGGTGAAGATAGCAGCGTCCCAGGTATGATATTGCATAGGAAATACGGGACATTTTCGTGCTGCCCTCTATTTATTTTCCTCAAACAAATGGTGCTGAAACAAAGATGGTGGAATTTGCTATGTATTGACAAAGAATGAAGGGGTTATAGTGGGGAAAAAAAGTGATATCCCTCAACCAAAGCCTTCCAGTGCAGCTGACAAGATATGAATTAAAGTTATTATTCCCAAATATCATAGTCAAATGGAAGGCGCTATCTATGTTATGGAAATGTATTCTCGATAATTTTTGCAAAACTGCTGTAAGATCAGAGTGATCGCTCAGTGCAAACATAGAAGAAAGAATGCTTAGATACCATGTTGGCGGCAGACATCACAATGGACTTATTGCTAATGAATCCAGATAGAGCAAAGGTAAAATTGTGGTATTATGATTGGCGGGTCACATGGCAAGAATGTAACAAACATAATTTGTTTAGGAATGGTTGCTTCGAAAGCAAGCCTTTATAACAAATTGCACCATATTTAGTGAAGTTTCCTAGCCAGAAATATAGAACATTGTTTTTAAGATTTTGTCTGAACCTATGGCCTCCTAGAGATATCCTGGGCAGCTAGTTAAAGTGGTCTAGTGAGCAAAAACAGTGTCGATTCTGCAAGATCCATAATGAGGTGGAGACCCTTAGACATTTATTTTATTTATTAGATTTGTAAAGCGCACTGCAGCCCACTGGCATCGAGGCACTAAGAGGTGCTTAAGGAGGCTTACTTATGGGTTACATGAAAGCCACCCAAGCATGATTCTTATACAAGGTAAGGTTAATATAAAACATAAGAGAGAGCTGCGTGTTCAAAAGGCTGCTTGCTTACAGATGCAGCGGTTAAGAGAAGCAGGTTAGGGCAAAAGATTCAAACAAAGAGCATGGTTTTCAACGCCTTACGGAAGGCTGCATGAGAGTCAATGCTCCTGATGTGTGGCGGTACAGCATTCTATTTTTGCGCGGCCTGGGTGGGGAAGCTATTTCCACTGGCACGCGTTTTGAGAGTTTTAGGGACAGTGATCAGATTTGTATAGGGTGTTCTAGCTGGCCTGGATGAGAGGGGTTTGGTGATCCTCTGGGCCAGGTAGGGGGGTGCAAGTTGGTGTAGGCAATTGTGAGTAAGGGCTAGAGTCTTGAACAAGATTCTCTGCTTAATTGGAAACCAGTGGACCTGCCTCCTGAGTTCTGAGATGTGGTCTCTGCGTGAGAGACCCGTGGCAGCCCTCACGGCATTATTTTGAGCAATCTGAAGTTTTTTCCAGAAGTTCCCACAAGGAGGACGTTGCAATAGTCTAGTCTCGAGCCAATTAATGCCCTGGCAATGGTGACACAGTTTTGCTGTGATAGGTGGGGTAAAAGTGAGTTGGTAAGTTTGGAATAGTAGGCTGAGGAGGATGCAATGGCGTTAACCTGCCTATCCATGGTTAGGTTTGGTTCAAGGTAAACGCCCAATCGTCTGCGACACATTGATGGGAGTATTGTCGACAGCAAAGCAGTTGTACTGCTTGTCCACTTTGCCCAAGGTGGACAGGGATCCAATGAGCAGGAGTTCTGTTTTCTCAGTATTGAGGCATAGCCATCGATCTGCCATCCAGGATTGGATTGTTGAGTAGATTGAATTGAGGGTGTTTGAGTCTGATGCGTAGTCTCCATATAGGGGGATGAGTACCTGTGTGTCATCAACATAGTTAGTATATGAGATGCCCAGGGCGTCAAGGATTTTAAAGAGAGGTCTGGTAAAAAGGTTGTACAGGGTGGGGGCAATGCACGAACCCTGGGGTACACCACATTTAAGGATGCTGGGTGTGGCGCAGGAGGATTCTGAGAAGACCTTCATGGCCCTCCCCTGTAGGAAGGAAGTTATCCAGTTACAGGCGCTGGGTGAGAAATTGGCCGCGGTGGAAAGTTGGTGGCACAAGGTCTTGTGGTCAACCAAGTCAAATGCTGCGGAAAGGTCGAGTAGGAGCAGGAGAGCCGGTTTGCCGGCGTCTCTAAGGTCATCCATCTTGTTCTTTAGGTCAAGGTGCACCGTTTCAGTGCCGTGACACAGCCAAACGCCTGACTGCCGAAGACAGAGGAGGTGGTTGTCCTCTAGAAATCTTTGAACTTGCAAATAGGCTGCCTTGTCAAGTATTCTAAGTAGGAAGGGGACAGTGGTGATAGGCCAGTAGTTCCCTGGTGCAAGTGGGTCAAGTTTTGGGTTTTTAAGGAGCGGACGAACCCACGCTTATTGAGTGGTTGCCGGTCCAGTATTGTTGTCAAAAAGGAAGATGTTTTTATATCATTGCTTTAAGGAATATAGATGTGTAATTGAAAGTAGTTTATGGGAACGACTTGTTAGTGGTAATTAATTTTCTGTGATCTAAGCCTTGATAAACATTTTAATGTATTGCCTAATATTGAGAAAGGTAAATAGTTTTCTTTTAATGATGATGAACTGTTGTTGTAAAAAAAAAAGATTCTTGAGACTTTTTTGTATAGATGTTCTTAACTAATAAAATGTATTTCTGTTTCTTGGGTAGTAATGTTTTCTTGTTGAAAGGTTGAATTATTTTCAGCTGTAACAATAAAATAAAAAAATGTAAAAAATTAAAAAAAAGGCAAGCCTACCATTCACAGCAAATTGATTGGTTGGAAATGGAAAGGCTATTTGCTTGAACAGCAGACAGAGTCCAATGATGACGCTAGTTGATACAGGTGAGAAATTAAGATGCTGACAAATGTGCATTTTTGTTATGTATTACTCAAACTGTCCCTGTCTGTAGTTACGTTTTCAAAAATGCTCTGCTGTACTTTTCCACAATGTGGTTCTAGGAGAACTTTTATGTTTACTGCTTGTTCAACTGATAAATGTCACATTTGAGAGAAACACAGAGTCAATGGATCACCCAGATCGGGCAGCACCCTCGCCCATCCCCCGACCCAACATTAGATAGTTATTACTGGTTGGAGATAAAGTGCCATGGGTGTTGCTTACCATATCCTCACAGGACTCAGCAAGCTAATTACAGAGCATTACAATTGTGTCTAACTTTAAGAAGATCAGTGCATACTCATAAACGATGAACTTGATTGTATTTGTAGTGCAGGCAGGAGGACAATATCCTGGATCTCTAATGTTTTTGTTGAATTTATATTGGCTTAAATGGTGCCTGCCAGCCAACAGGCTTCTGGGCAGATCCTATTTTGAAGGACGATAGATTACAGGCACATTCCCACACCATTACCAGGTTTCCACATTCTACTGTTAAGTCTTGGATCCTACCGAAGCTGAAGTTCCCCTGACTGGCAAAGCAGTATCTATCAGCTGGCTGTCCAACACTGCAATTGGGTACTAGGGGTGCAGACCCTTTCATGGGTACTTCCTGCAGAGATACAAAACACAGTCACCATCTTTGTCCTTTACCTTTAAAAAACATACATATTAATCATGTAATCTGGCAAAGAGAGAAATATCAGACTTTAGGAAGCAATTAGAAACTAAAGGTCAGATTCTTAAATATTTCAGGGGAGCAAGAGATGGGATGCCCTAGCACCTCCCCTTCACTTGCCCCAAAAATAGGTGAGTACCATTCATGAAGGACGTGTGTGTACATTTAGATGCCCTCCCCCCCCCCCCCTGTGCGCAATTGCACAGTGGATTGCAGGAGGCAGGCCTCCTCATTTGATAAGCATATGCTGATTCACAAAGAGGATGTGCTTTGAAAACAACAACAAAAAATCCCTGTGCCAATTTAGAACAGGCATAAGGGGGTGCCTATTTCTAAACAAATTACTCAACAGATTTCCACCAAACCACCAAAAGACACATCTGCATCAGTTTGTGGCACTTTTGAAACAAATATATTAGAAAATCCAACCAGCTGTTTAGTCTGCACGCCTGTTAAATGATTGGTCATTTTCCCTACGGCAAAACGAATGCAAAAAGTCAAAAACACCAGTTCTTTTTTCATGCTTTATAACTTTTAAATCATTGGACATATTTGTACCATCCTTTTGGTTTTGGTGTGCCCAGGCCAAAGAGCATCTTTGACAAAAGAGTCAAACGTAAATAGCAACAGAATTTTCGCAGTCACCCTACAATGTATATATTATAGCGTTGGTATGGAAAGGTGGCAAACAAAGTTAAAAATGGGGCAAGGGAGGGGAAATGGTTAGAAGGGGAGGAAAGAGGAGCCAATCACACTTCTGACATGGAACCATTTGTGCAGGTGTGAGGCCTATTGACAATGCTGGTAAAAATGTTATGATTACACAAGGGATATACTCGCAATATTTGGTCATTGTGCTCGAGCTACAATGATCAGTGCGGATGCAATCACACAGTTTGTGTGTCCAAGCACTTTTGCAATACTTGATTTGCGTGCCTGTTATGACCAACATAATGACCAGATTGGGCTGCAGTTAGCACTGTGCTAACACCATCATGATATATGTTGTTTGTGCTCCCACTTGTGAAAATTCTGACATGGACCGATGCAAAGCCTAGACATTTTTAGTAATTTCTCAGGCTGACCTTATGGCTGATAGAACATTTCTTGAATGTTCAAACCTTGTCATCCTTGTCGATTTAGCATATGGACTGAAGACCCTAAAATGACTGCTCCAAAAAATCATTTGGATAACATGGACTTTCTTAATCTGGCACAGGGGTTGAGTGGCACAACGCATTCCTGTGGCCACACACAAGGCTTATTCTTTGCTGCCCTACCTATTATTATTCAAGTAAAATCTCCTCTAACAAGATTGATCACTACTGCAGACCAAAGCCCTACCAATCAATCCAAAATTGAAAAAGAGACTTAAGTGAGCTAGACTTTCTTTTCCTTGACCACACAGGTGGATCAGGTGTGAGTAACACTACAGGATGAGTTAACTCCTCACATTGATATCTTAACTACTATTTTGGGATATATATTACTTTTTGGAGGGTACTCATAATTTAATGTAGTCCAAACCCAGGCAAAGATGTCAAAAGATCTTGTTAATCCCCAATCTTTCCATCTTCACAAACGTTCTTTACAGCACAGATGGTGCACACTTTACATAACAGATGACAAAATGTATTTGCACCATTTTATTGTTTTCTATAAAAAATGGATTATTGCCAATAAGATCAAATACTATTTTCATGAAATGTCTGATGCCTGGAATACTCAGAAAACGTTGTTTTATTTACTAAGGGAGTTCTAAGATCCTTCATCTATCAATATGAGTAGTGAACCTTTGTTCAATTATTCAGTGAGATGACCTCTTAAAATCAAGCAATCTACAAGGAAATTGAACGCAAGGTAGCAACAAATGATATTGCTTAAAAATTCTCATCTTTGCACAATCAACCTCTGCTTCTTCCTTTAATGTGAATAAGGATTTTAATTTGATTCTATATTTATAAAGCACCACTTACAGAATCAACTGTATGAAGGCGCTAGAGATGACTGAAATATTAGACAACCATGCTGATTGTCTCAACAGGGGAGCCAAGTTTCCAAAGATTTCCAGAATAGTAGATTATTGGCGATAAACCTAAGAGATAGGGTAAGCGAGTTCCAGAGACGAGGGGCTACAACAGCAAATCTGAGATTCATTGGTATTTATATCTTGATTTAGGCATTAAAAGGAAATAAAGTGCTTCTAATCGTAGCATTCGAAATGGTTTCAATTGGAGAATTTTGTTTTACAAATAAGCTGGCTCTTGACACTGGATGCATTTAAAGACCAGACAAAGGGTCTTGAAAATGATACAACATCTAATTGGTTACGAGATCAAACGGATGGCTGAATTTTATATTTTTTGCATTTGTTCCAAGTTATAGTTCAGGATACCTAGGTAGAGGAAATTGCAGTACTAAACCTCTTGTGTTAGCAGACACTTATTCTCTTTTTACTACCAGTAAAGGTGCATGACCCTTAATGGACCCATCAACAGCATGAATATCCATAACCACGGTTGTGTCCATCCATTTCTTAAAGAAGCTATTTTACCTACTCTACTGAACAAGCCAGATATGAAACCTAGAAATCTGAGATATTATTAACTGTTTTCAAATTTCCATTTCCCGGCAAAATCCCTCAAATGCACAGAGGAGAAACAACTGCAAGCCCTTGTGAAAGAAAAAAACATTCTGTACTCTCCACAGGCAGGGTTTCAACCTGGAGGAGAATATGTGATGCTCAGGTTTCCGATGAACACATTTTAATTCTCACAATGAAGGGCCGGGTTAAGGCCTAGAAGTGAGGGAAATGTTCTCAGCACAACAAGATAGCCTCACAAGCTTTACTAAATATACAATGCCCAGGGTGTAAAAGTGATAAACACAACATTGGGGGTTAAGACTTGGTTCAGATGGAACCTACCCAATCCTAGATCTTTCCCACCAACAGGCATCACATCCCTTCACTGTCATAGACTCTTCGGGATTCTCAACATGGTTGGGATGAGTGCAACTCCTTTTGCAAGATGTCACTTTGTAAATAAAAGAGGGGCTCAGTTCTAAGGAAAAAGGCACCAGGATGGAGGATTTACTAAATATGTACAAGTGTTCCGGTACAAGGCCTTACATCCAGGTTCCAAGTCCCTAGAGTTCATGTCCCAATGTTTCTAGTTTCCATTCCATATGATCCATGCCTGAATGGCTCTAATCTCAGGAGAACATGTTGTCAAAGACTCACAGGTTACTTGAACAGAATTCCTTGCTCTCCTTTGTGGTCCCATGAACAGAGCTTCCTCTGTAGTTCTCCTTGGTAGTTTCCTCTGGTTGCTGAAGTAGTATCTTAGGGCACCTTTCCGGGCTCTCAAATGTTGTTGTCACACCAACCAGCAAGAAATTATTATTCTCCCTTGACTTAGGTAATTAACATAACTATTGCCAGCATCGCTTTCACACCCTCTGGTCGCAAGCTTGTCTGATTAAAGTTATCATCCCCCACCAGCCAGGGGTTGTCCTCTTGGGCTTACTCCCAGTTGCTCTCCTCCTCAGCTCTGGATCTCTGTCTTATGCCAGGGCTTTGGTTATTGTCCTCAGCTGGCTATTAACATCCAATATTTCTCTCTCTGGCAATTACAGGACTTTGCCCGATCCTAGGCTTTCTTCCTTAGTAGGATAGGTTGATGGTAATGTCCTCTCTCTTCGTTGTCTTTGGCTCCAGCCATATTCTGCACGGCCCCAGGCCTGATCTGTGCTACCGCCTCTGCAGGCTCTCTGCAACGCAGTTCCCTACCTGCTTTGTTCCTCTCCAAGACTGATTTGTAGCACCCAGCGCTCTCTTTCACTTCACTGCACTTCTGCTCTTTCAGTTGCTGTTGCACCTCTCTGTACAGCCCCTTCAACACATTCACTCAATCGCTTTCCATACACCTTTTTTATACTCTATAGCCTGTCTGATTAAGACCAGGAATTAACATGATTGGTTAGACCGGTCTCCTATTTTGAGTAGGATCTCTGGTTGGACTCCCCGCCAGGTGTCTCATCTTCTGTTCTCCTTCCCATCAAGTGTTTCAGGGTGCTCCTTCTACCATCTTGATCACTTTACTCACGTGGGCCAGTGTCTTAAATAGGTAATAGGGCCTGGAGATTCGTCTAGTGGCAACGCATTTGTCTTTGAAGCAAGACAGCGCAGAGCAACACAGGTTGGAATCTTGGTCCTGTGCTTAGAGACTCCTCTCTGGTATTAATCACGCTATAAAAGATTAATTAATTATACAGCAATTTTATGGTCAGGCAGATATGTCGTGGGATCCAGACAATTTTGCACATTCCTATCCCTCTGTGCTGGTCATCTGTTTGGCACATCTCTCTGTATGTGCTTTTTGTAAGCTTCCCATTGCTCCGGTGACCATTGATCCTAGCAAGTGCTTCTTCTCTTTGCGAGAGAGCAGGTGGACTGCACATTCATTTGGAAGGGTTCTCTCTTTATTCCTGTTACCACTGTCTAATTATGGCCAATTGGAGGGTTTAGTGTTCTCCCAGGGTTCCTGACTTTGGGGTAAGGTGTTGTGGGTTCACACTTTACACACCAGGTTGGGGTGTTAGTCAGACCCTGGAGGACCTGTGTCCCACCTCTTAAAGTAAAATCATGAAGTAGGTGGTTCTCATTGGCCCCCAGAGTCCAGTGCTCCGCCCTTGTTGGCTCCATACATGGGTTTTTATTCCACCTGATTGCAGCCTTGTATATTCTACTAAAGCTACCGGACAGTGGTATTGTGGGGATCTTCATGCTGCTGGACCTCTGAGCAGCCTTGGACACCATCAATCATTACATGCTGTTATACTGGATTGCATATTTATTTCAAAAGGTGACAAATAATCAAAATACCTCAGCTCTATTCTGAATTTATAGAAAGAAGCTGCAGATCTTCACAGGGATCAGCACTATGTCCAAACCTTTTAAATATTTTACTCCCCCCTCGCACATCTGATTTGGTCATTTAGTTTTCATTTTTTTAACTATGTGATGACACCAAGATGGTGCTGTAGGTGAGTTGCTCTTCGACTTTAGATTCGGGCGATATCTTTAAATATTGTATCTATTCACTGGACTACTAGAAGGAAAAACATTTTCTCAAATTCAATAAACTAAGACAGAGATCCTGGTAGCACGATCACACATTCATGATCTCCACATATACTGGCCACCAATGATAGGCACATGTAAACCATCTCCAACATTAAACAACCTTGGATTTGTGATTAAAACAAAATGGTGTTTGGCCCTTCAGATTGCAAAATTGGTCAAACTTTTTTTACCCAAGAATAATCAAGAAACATGTGTCTTACTTAAATCACATCTATCAAATCCAAGCGCTCCTGACCCTTTGTGCAATCATACTGGGATTATATCAGTAAGATTTACTTTGATACTTTGCCCTACTTCCTTCACAACTAGTTGGATAAGCCTCCACCTCAGTTGGACGTGGGAAAATCCTCCTTTTTGGGCAGCTGTTTACCCTCTCTGAGGGCCACATTTTTTCAATTGAATTGGCTGCAATTCCTCCTCCCTCTCTGCATACACCATTGACCACAGGCTTCAAGCGGAGCATAGGGTGCACTAAGCAGTTTTAGGTGGCTGACCATCACAGGGTCTATTTCAACTGTCCCAGAAACATCCATCTGGTATGTTTCTGTCAGTTCTGTCTGGGAATTAAGCCTAGTCTCCATGCTAAAGAATGAGTTGGTACCATAGGCCACTGTGGATTTCATGAAAGGATGGAAGACCTCAGACCCTACCTTTAAGAGAGGACCGGGATCAGGTTTTGTCCCAGAGTTGGCATTGCCTATCGGTACTGGTGGCAAAGTTGCCCCCTCCAGTGATAGGGAACCTTCCACTGCCCATTCACTCCAGCTTTGCACATTTGCAAGTACCTCCAAGAGGGAAATCTCCAATCCACAAGGCTTGATCTGAAGTACCAGATGACCGTTTCACCACTAGTAAGGCTCAGTTGGCACTGCATAGGACTGCTTTATCTTCGAAACTATCACAAACTGGGAATTGGCAATACAGAGGTTGGAGTCTTCCTCTGTACTTTTTGAGGTCAATTCTACCTCTCACCAAGGTTCTGGTACTGATTAGTCAACATCAAAGTTGTCTAGGCCTTTTGGTTCGGTCCCAGATAGCCTAACACCTGCTAAATGTTCTGTTCATTGTAAGAAAAAGTAGGCATGGTACTGAGAGCATTACCCCTGACTGCACTTTGTCACTTTGCTACTAGTTTCCATTATTGTGCTCATATAAAAATACTGCTGAACACTTTAGAATTCATTTAACTGCTGGCTGCACGTTGTCATTCTGCTTTTATATTTGATTTATTGTGCTTTTTAAATATTGTGCTGAAAGATTTTAGAATTTGTTTTTTTTAATTGTGAAAGCATTAACTTTTAGCTTTTCAGCCTCTTAAAATCGCTCTTGTAGTGTTCCGACATTTGTGTAACTGCTGCTTTTGTTGAATAGGCATTTCCTTGCAGGTTCTGCAAGTCACATGCCTGGAACTACAAGTCCCATGTGTATTGTAGTTCTCGTGAGATATATCTTTATTGTCATGCGCGTCAGGGTCTAACTAGTCTGAGCTAGCCGGCGGTTCCACGTCTTTGTGTCGTCATAGTCAAGAGAGTGATAAACCTTAATGAGAGTGAATGAGAATCATTGGTAGAATGCTCATACACATGACAGTCCAGAGGGAAGAAACATAACGATAGTGAATGAGTATCACTATTGGGATGCTCATGTTCGTCACAGTCAAGAGAAAGAAAACCTAATAAGAGTGAATAAGAATCGTTGTTGGAATATTCATACTCATCTCAGTTGAGAAAGAAGTGTTGTACAGCTAGTACAATGAGAAGTGGAAGAGATATATTTTTGGGAAACACCCAATACCTCATAATTCATACCAAGCAGGTCTTAGTGAAATAACAGAGAAGGGTTATAAAATAAACCTGGGATCAAGCTGGACTTTGTAAAGATAAATCCAGACATAGAGAAAGAGAAATCAAAGATTATGTGCCTCATTACGGTTTTGCGGATCTGGAAAAAATGCCAGACCAATTTAGGGCAATTCTGGAATCAGCATGTTTTCCGGACTGGCAAAAAACTAATTTGCCGGTTGGGGCCACAAATCTCACGGGATACCTGACCTGCCGGTAGAGCAGGCCCCTACTGGCAAATAAATGCCTGAATCACCGGCATCAGTAAAAACGGTGCTGGTAATTCAGATAATCCCATTCCATGGAGTTCCATAGGGAATTTACCAGGTCTCCACCACCTATAATATCCTGGTAATATTGGGATATTGGGTGGCAGAGATGGTAAGGACAGTTTGCCGGTATCCCAAAGGGATACCAGAAAAGTCTTAATGAGACTATGAACTATTTAGGAACATAAGAAACCCAGAAGTAAAGGATAATTGTTGGATCAATTCACCAGGGTAAGAGAGAAGATCCCCTATTATAGAAGAAAACAAGGGAAGAAACAAGTCCAAAACAATAATAAACGAACTCTACAAACTGATAAAAGTGATCACTAGAGATTCTCTGACCATCATCTATTGAAAAGTGGCTGAACACTAAATCAACAAACCGCAGGAGAAGGGAGACATTCTCATGACTTTGAGTTGCTAAAAATGGTGGTAGGGTAAGTTAGGTTAGAGTCGGACGCTGGATGGTTTCGTTTGTAGACTTTCACTGATGACTGACAAGCACCGTAGCTCATTTTCTAGGTAGGGAAGCCGTATAGAAAAGAGAAAGACAGGCTTTATTTATTTTCTTTAATAAATGTACCAGTGAAATGTCTAATCAGCAGAGTGTCCTTCTTCTGACCTACCACACCAGCAAACAAGAACTTTGGGCCCCTCCTCCGCATACACGCTCTACTGCTGCCCTTCCTGTTAGATAACAATGCGTGAGCAGAGACTGCATTGAGGAGGCTGCTGGTCACTTGTGCAGGCCTTGTCACTCAGATGCTCCAACCACCACCAGTTTTCATGCCTTCCTGGTAGCTTCTGAAGGGCTCCAGGTAGGCTGCATTGAGGAGGATGCCGCTCAAGTGATCTGGCCCTGCAACTCGGTTGCTCCGCCCACCATGTATTTAACCAGTCCACCTTACGCATCCTCATCACCAGCATCCTCAGCAAAGGACAGACGAAGACAAGGACCTCACCTGTTTGTGCCTGACAGATGAAGACAAGAACCTCACCTGTTTGGTCATGTCCTGGCCTCACAGGGCCAAGTCACAGACCGACTATCTGATGTATTTTTAGAGTTTGTGTTGTGTTGTTTGTTCTTGTTTTATGTGTGCCATTTGCCTTTGCGCCTAAGGCTTGTTATACGTCTTTAAACATAAACATAAACACTATCGAACATTTCACCTACAAAGTAATCACTATTGTTACTACCCACCAAAAGTCATAATTTGCCTCCTCAGCTCACCGTCTGTCCCAATCCTCCCTACGGTTCGAATGGCCAAGCACTGTGGGATACCCCGGGCTAACCTAGCGTACCTTAGAAATATCACCCTTGGCCCCATCCAACATCCTCAACCCACACGGACACACTCACTCATGCTGATCAATGTTCCCTCAGCAGTCACCCACGCTGCAGAGATCTCCAAACTCATCTCATACAACAACCTTAAAGCCCTTTCGTCACAAAAGCATGGTTTACCCCATGCAACCCCCTGTTTTCGATGTTCTCATTCCCCCAGGCTACAGCATCCAACATGCTGACCGGCTAGGAAGGGCAGGCGGCAGAGTAGCAGTCATCCACCAGAGAGATTGGCCATGCTCCATCATCCCCTCTCCCAGAACAAGCTTGTTTGAATCACTCACCTGCAGGTTCCCCTTATTTCACAAGGAATCCATCACCTTTCATGTCATCTACAGACCACCTAACAGCAGCAACTCTTTCACTACTGACATCTCCAACTTACTCTGCTCTGCACAACTGGCACACAATAATAATGTGTTTGTCTGAGATGTTAACGCCCCTAAGTCCCACAAAGGTCAAACTAAATGCCTCCTCACTCATCGCCTCTCATTCAAATCCGTCACAGCTAGAAGCAAACTTTGCACACGTCCCCACCACAGGGAATGGTTCAGTCTTTCAAGAATTATTCAGCAGCTCAGCTATGAATCTGGTGGACACTCATACCCCCCCTAAAAACCACCCGGACTAAGTCCAAACAATCCGCTCCTTGGTGCACCCCTGAGCATGCCTTGAACAAACGCTCTATCAGAGCCCTAGAGAAACAGTGATGCAAAAACCACACCCCTGTAGATCTCACAACCTCAAATGTCTTTGCCAACCGTAGGATTCTGTTTACCGAGGGCAAAGCTGCTTACTACTCCACCACCATTGTAACATCCTCAAACAGGAGCAGAATCATCTTTAAAGTAGTAAAGCATTGTACCAAACCCACACTCGACTGGAGGTGCAAGCAACTCAAGAAAAATGCAACAGAATCAACAACTATTTTATTGAAAAAATAGACAAAATTTGACAAATCATCAAATCGACATCCAACCGTATTAACCCCCCGTTGCACTCCAGCATGCACACTGTCCCTCTGGACTGAATTTTCTCCTCTCACTCTCTCTCTCTCTCTCTCTCTCTCTCTCTCTCTCTCTCTCTCTCTCTCTCTCTCTCTTTCTCGCTCTCTCTCTCTCCCCCAGACCTCATAAAAACAATTGCCTCTTTCAAACCTACTTCCCACTCTGATGATTTCTTCCCAGCCTCCATCCTTAAACAATTGATGGTCCCAGTGCTCAATGCACTACTCACCATCATTAATGCCTGCCTCACAGAACGATCATTCCCAGACACCCTCTAGACTTTTCTCATATGACCTCTTTTGAAAGAAACAGCCCTAGACCCAGCTCACCTGGCCAACTACCGGCCCATTACTAACCTCCCCTTTATTAGCAAAATCTTGGAAAAGTTGTCACTACACAACTACTCTACAGAATCAATCAACTACACGTCCCAAACAACTATGAGTCGGGATTCCGTCCAAAATGTAACCAAGCCGGCCACCATCTAGGTGGTGGATGATGTCCTCCAAATCATGGATAAACGTGTGTCTTCTCATCCTCCTTGACCTCTCAGTTGCATTTGACACAGTCGATCACTGTTTTTTTTAATTAAAAATGTTTTAGTTTATACATAAACTTTTCATTTCATGTTCAAAATACATTAAGATTTCACTTCCTATACAAAATATATTGATTCATAGAACGTTTTTACTTTCTTACAGAATGTCCGATCTATGGCTAGATGCGTCATCATTGTGAGTCAGCTTGTCCATTGTCATTTCCCAAAACTTTATAATGATATAGATGATTTTTTTTTCTTTCCCCGCCATTATTTTAGCCATTCTTGCTTCCGGGGTGAGAGTTTCTTTGCAAATGCTGAAGTATGATCTGCATAAGCTTCTTTCATCCTGTAATTCGGGACATTTCATGATAATATGATTCAATCTTTCTATGGTTTCCTTATTTTTGCAAAATCTACAGTATTGGTTTCCATTCATTTCTTGCTTAATAATTGTTGGAAGGACATTCAACCGAAATTTCATGAATATTGTTCTAATTCTGTTGTCTGGAAATAGGATCAAATATGGAGGTAGTTGGTTAAGTGCTCTTATTTCAGTATCATTTATCAAGTTTTCTTTATAGCTTGCTTTTTCTTTATACGTTTTTATCCAGTCATTTTGCATTATTTTTGTTTTCGCATACTGTAGTTGATTGAGTAGCATTTCTGTTGTGATTTCTTCTTGTGTCATTATTTGGGTCATCTGTTGCTTCCATTCATTTATGATTTTCACGTTTATCACGTTTTGATTTGGTTTTAATATCTCGATAGCTGGAATTTTTTCGTTAGAGATAACCTTTTGATAATTTCTTCCATGCTACAATTGAACTCATTGACTGGATCGCTACTTCAAAGCGTATCCTTGCAATTGGAAATTATACTAGGAGAGCCATGATCTTTCTCCAAAAGATTTCTTCTAGGTTGGGCCATATATTTGGATAGGTATCCAGTCATAATTTCGAATACAATATATTCGAAAGTAAAAATGTCGAAAATATTTACTCGAAAAACAAAAATGTCGAAAAACAAAAATGTCGACTTTTTTTCGACTTTTTTCGATTTTATGTGTTAATAATAAATATTTTATTAAACTTTTTTTTAAAAATAATTAAAGGTATTTCCATGGGGGGTGGGGGTGATGGGGAGGATGGGGGGGGTTGGGGATAGGGGTTTGGGATGTTTTTTAAAATAAATAATTAATTATTTAATATTATATTAAAGATTTTTTTAAAATAATTAAAGGTATATCTATGGGGGGTGGGGGGGATGGGGAGGAGGGGGGGGTTGGGGTAGGGGTTTGGGATGGGGGGGTTGGGGGGGACCCCCCCCATAATAAATGTTACTATCTGGGTAAAAAAAAAAAAAGTGTTTTGGGTTTTCGATTTTTTTTTCGACATTTTTTTTTCGAAATTATGACTTTTCCTATTATATGTATGTTTTTTCGACTTTTTTACATTCGACATTTTTTTTCGACATTTTTGCTATTCGACATTATGTTTTCGACTTTTTGACTATAAACCATTTGGATATTGTATTGCAAAGGTTTCACTTCCATATGTTAGAGCTGGGATAACTTTGCTCCGATAGAATGTCATGATCGGTTGGAACGAAAACTTTCTGAATTTACGATGAATCACTTGGCCTTGTCTTGCAAAGGAATATGCTTTTTTATAAAGTATGTCTGTCCATTCTTTTTTGTCCTTTGTTTGCTTGATTGTCAGGCCCAGGTATTTGAAGAAGAGGACTTTCTCTAAAACCAGATCATTGATTTGGAAGATTGGTATTCGTGCTTTCGTCTTTGGTTTTGTTATGGCCATTATTTTCATTTTTTCATGTTTATTTCCAATTCATTTTTTTTCATGTATGTTTCCATAGCGTTCAGGCTGTGCTGTAATCCTGGAGGTGTTTGGTCAAGCAAGACGATGTCGTCTGCGTACATCAATAATGATACTGGTGTCGAATGTAGCCTTGGAGGATTCATTATGGTCTGCCACATTTCTTGTTCAATCTCGGCGGCAAACAGTTTGTAAAGAGTTGCTGCCAATGGGCAGCCTTGTTTGAGTCTGTTCCATGTTTCAATATGTTCAGTTTTTACTCCCTCTTTTGTTAGCCTTACTCTTATCTTGGTCTTTGAATATAGTGATTTGATGGGTTGTAATATATGATCCGGGCATTTCCAATTTTTGAGTTTCTGCCATAGTAGTTGGTGATTGACGGAGTCGAATGCTAGATGTAAATCTACGAATGCCATCCAGATTGTTGTTTTCTTTTTCAGGGCTTCATGTTTTAGAATATTCAAAATAAGTAGGTTGATGTTGGTACCCACTAATTTAGTGAAACCTGTTTGTCTTTTTGCAAATCGGTTTTGTTCAGTTGCCCAAGTAGAAAGTTCTCGAAGTAGGATGCTCGCGTAGATTTTGCCCAAGGGATCAAGTAGGGCAATGGGTTGATAATTTGTTGGATCGGCTTTATCCCCATGCTTAAATATCAATATAAGCATTGCCCTCCTCCAAGTTGCTGGAATGTGTTTGTATTGATTGACTATGCTTAGCATTTGCACCAAAATTTCAGCCCAATGTTCCGGTGAGTTTTTTATTATTTCATTGGTCAGACCATCAGGTCCAGAGGCTCTTGATGGATTAAGATTTTTTGATGAGTTGTACAAATTCATGTTTTGTTCTGGTAATTGTCCAATTTGCAGGGATTTGCTGTTGGAGTTCATTATTGTTCGAACGACTTCTGTATAGTTGTGAAAAGTGATTTTCCCATCTTTCCTCTGTCACATTTTGTGTAAGCTTTTTCTGATTTGTGTTTGGGGTATTCAATAAGCACCATATGTCACGTGTATTCCGGTTCTTTAGGCATTTAAGAATAGATTCAGCATCATTCTGCATCATGATGGCTTTATGAGACTTAATCCAAGTTCTATATCCTTGTTTTGCGGTATTGATGGCAAGATGATCTGCTTGGTTAGAAGTTTTCTTTTTTTGTCTACAGATTTTTCTGAGATCTCTTTTTTTTTCTTTGATTTGGGGAACAAATTGATGATTATGATTCTGATTGATAGTAGGTCAATTTTTCTTTGGTCTATTATACGGTTCAAGTACCATTCGTAGTTTAATTTCAAGAGTGGGGATTTCTCCGAATTCTGAAAGTTTGCCACCAAATCTTCCATTTGTCCCGGTTTTATTCTCAGTCGTGTTTGTTGTGTGTTGAGCTCCAAGGCTGGAAGTAGTTGTTTTTGTAGGGATGCTCCACAGTCAGCCCAGGTTAAAATTAGACTATGGTGGTCACTATTCAATGACTGTACTATCTCCAGCCCTTGTCTTGCAGCAGAAATAGCTGTAGATGTGTATATATAATCCAATACTGCTTTTGATGTTCCTTGTGACCAAGTCGGAATGATTTGTTTTTGCTGTCTTTGATAAATACCCACGTTCACCATGCCTCTGACGTCCATTTCTTTGGTCCATTGTCTTTCTTTTGCTGTCAGTTTAGTTATCTCTTTTAGCTTGCCCATTTTATCGACTAGATGAATGTTCATGTCTCTGCATATCACAATGTCTAATTTTTGTAATTTTGCTATTATGGAATCAAGTTCGGTAATGATTGTGTCTATAGAGATCCGTTCATTAATTGCTGCAGGGTTCCAATACAGATTAAACACTATCAATGTGGGGTGGTCCTTTTGCTGGAAGTCGTGTTTGGCTTCTTTGTTCATGTTCTGCAGCACAGTGTATTGGGACCATAAGATCAAGTTTTTTGACTCGATTGGGGACCATATGGAGTCTATTTTGACCAACGTCAAAAGCCCTGAGGATGGTCTTCTTTTTTCTTTACTTTGGGCAGGATTCATAAACGTATTGTAGCCGTCGCACATTGGGGGGTGTGAGAGCCATGTCTCTTGGAGGCATATTATTTCCCAGCAAAGGTGAATGAATCTGTGCAAATAGATGTTCATGACCCCTTGTATTCCATGAGATCAGTTTTGTTTCTGTTAAATTTCTCAATGTTGATTGTTATAAGTGATGTCGATCTTGTTCTCTTCCAGCTCTATGAGTGCCTTGTCGGTCATTTCGATTAAATTGCTTTCTATGTGTCTCATTTAGTGTAGTACTAGACAGAGTCTTATGGATCTGATGTATGCTTGATGTA
This sequence comes from Ambystoma mexicanum, assembly GCF_040938575.1. Taxonomy (NCBI): domain Eukaryota; kingdom Metazoa; phylum Chordata; class Amphibia; order Caudata; family Ambystomatidae; genus Ambystoma; species Ambystoma mexicanum. Next base: position 460,066,381 of record NC_090929.1, read on the forward strand.
TATGATATATAGCTGGTATCCAGTTCTGAGTAGTAGCTGCAGTCGCTGAATTCTCAATAGAATGGGTTTCGATTATATTGAGCCAGACATCATCTGACTTTGTCTGTTCTTTGGGTTGATATATTTTACCTTGCATGCAATTAAACCCTATAAATTCCAGTTGCTTGGATGTTTTTAGTATTTCTTGCATTATCATGGATGTCTTTACTTCGAATTCCACTCTATCAAGGGATTGATCATCTATGAATCTCACTAAGTTAATGTTGCGAGATCTTAGGTATTTCAGTTCTGGGATTGCTCCAAGTAGTTATAATATGTTGGTTCGATTGAGTACCACAGGGCCTTTGGCGTTATTACGTTGTGCTATAGTTAGTACACATTTATTTTGATTTTTTGTAGGATATGGAAATTTAGGCGTTCTCAGCTTTGGAAAGGCCAGTTGTCTCTCCTCACTATGTAAAGACGGTAATGTTTCTTGAGGTCTTAATTCAAATTGTCCCAAGTTTTGGGCTTTCACTGTCGGTATCTTTCTGCTTTCTTTTATTACTGTTTTCCGTAAGACATAAGATTCCTCCATTTCTTCGTCAGGGATATCTTCACATGTCAGGTCTCTATTGTTGTTAGCTGGGCGATTTATGTCTGGGTATTGATCAATTATAATCATATCCTCGTTTTCTATTTGTTGTGATTCTCTCACTTATCAGAGACTTCGTATAGTGAGAGTTCCGTTAGTTCCACTTGTTGTCTTATTTCTTCCTCTTGTTGTATTTGTGAAGCGGTTGCCTGTTTCTCTTTAGTTTTTGTTGCTTTACTTTGGACATGTTGGGATATTTCATCATTTATTTCATTAGACATATGATCTATGATTGATGATTGTTTATCTTGGCCAGGTGGAATTTCTCGTAAGAATGCCCTTGAACCATTCTGCTTTTTCTTTATTTTCTTACCTATTGGTTTCTTGTTTAGCGGAATATTCATTGTAGTTTGCTCTCCAAATATCTGAAATGCCTGTTGTTCAATCTCCACAGGGATCTGTGGGCATATCCCTATCGTCTCAATCTGGTCAGCTGAGCCTTCTTTTCGTATGTCAGTGGTCACCTGATCTCCCTTCCTATTTAGATTACTCTCCATCGTTTGAGACTGTCAATTTTGTGGTTATTTTAGACATTTCTTTCATCAGAGACATCAGGGCTGTTGTAGTTTGCATTCTCTCCAACCTGTCAGAACTAGAAATATCTGTTAGTCTCGATTGCCATAGTCGACTTGTCTCTGCTTCCTTCTCTAGTCGTTGTTGTAGACTGCTTTATCTTTGAAACTATCACAAACTGGGAATTGGCAATACAGAGGTTGGAGTCTTCCTCTGTACTTTTTGAGGTCAATTCTACCTCTCACCAAGGTTCTGGTACTGATTAGTCAACATAAAAGTTGTCTAGGCCTTTTGGTTCGGTCCCCGATAGCCTAACACCTGCTAAATGTTCTGTTCATTGTAAGAACAAGTAGGCATGGTACTGAGAGCATTACCCCTGACTGCACTTTGTCACTTTGCTACTAGTTTCCATTATTGTGCTCATATAAAAATACTGCTGAACACTTTAGAATTCATTTAACTGCTGGCTGCACGTTGTCATTCTGCTTTTATATTTGATTTATTGTGCTTTTTAAATATTGTGCTGAAAGATTTTAGAATTTGTTTTTTTTAATTGTGAAAGCATTAACTTTTAGCTTTTCAGCCTCTTAAAATCGCTCTTGTAGTGTTCCGACATTTGTGTAACTGCTGCTTTTGTTGAAATAGGCATTTCCTTGCAGGTTCTGCAAGTCACATGCCTGGAACTACAAGTCCCATGTGTATTGTAGTTCTCGTGAGATATATCTTTATTGTCATGCGCGTCAGGGTCTAACTAGTCTGAGCTAGCCGGCGGTTCCACGTCTTTGTGTCGTCATAGTCAAGAGAGTGATAAACCTTAATGAGAGTGAATGAGAATCATTGGTAGAATGCTCATACACATGACAGTCCAGAGGGAAGAAACATAACGATAGTGAATGAGTATCACTATTGGGATGCTCATGTTCGTCACAGTCAAGAGAAAGAAAACCTAATAAGAGTGAATAAGAATCGTTGTTGGAATATTCATACTCATCTCAGTTGAGAAAGAAGTGTTGTACAGCTAGTACAATGAGAAGTGGAAGAGATATATTTTTGGGAAACACCCAATACCTCATAATTCATACCAAGCAGGTTTTAGTGAAATAACAGAGAAGGGTTATAAAATAAACCTGGGATCAAGCTGGACTTTGTAAAGATAAATCCAGACATAGAGAAAGAGAAATCAAAGATTATGTGCCTCATTACGGTTTTGCGGATCTGGAAAAAATGCCAGACCAATTTAGGGCAATTCTGGAATCAGCATGTTTTCCGGACTGGCAAAACACTAATTTGCCGGTTGGGGCCACAAATCTCACGGGATACCTGACCTGCCGGTAGAGCAGGCCCCTACTGGCAAATAAATGCCTGAATCACCGGCATCAGTAAAAACGGTGCTGGTAATTCAGATAATCCCATTCCATGGAGTTCCATAGGGAATTTACCAGGTCTCCACCACCTGTAATATCCTGGTAATATTGGGATATTGGGTGGCAGAGATGGTAAGGACAGTTTGCCGGTATCCCAAAGGGATACCAGAAAAGTCTTAATGAGACTATGAACTATTTAGGAACATAAGAAACCCAGAAGTAAAGGATAATTGTTGGATCAATTCACCAGGGTAAGAGAGAAGATCCCCTATTATAGAAGAAAACAAGGGAAGAAACAAGTCCAAAACAATAATAAATGAACTCTACAAACTGATAAAAGTGATCACTAGAGATTCTCTGACCATCATCTATTGAAAAGTGGCTGAACACTAAATCAACAAACCGCAGGAGAAGGGAGACATTCTCATGACTTTGAGTTGCTAAAAATGGTGGTAGGGTAAGTTAGGTTAGAGTCGGACGCTGGATGGTTTCGTTTGTAGACTTTCACTGATGACTGACAAGCACCGTAGCTCATTTTCTAGGTAGGGAAGCCGTATAGAAAAGAGAAAGACAGGCTTTATTTATTTTCTTTAATAAATGTACCAGTGAAATGTCTAATCAGCAGAGTGTCCTTCTTCTGACCTACCACACCAGCAAACAAGAACTTTGGGCCCCTCCTCCGCATACACGCTCTACTGCTGCCCTTCCTGTTAGATAACAATGCGTGAGCAGAGACTGCATTGAGGAGGCTGCTGGTCACTTGTGCAGGCCTTGTCACTCAGATGCTCCAACCACCACCAGTTTTCATGCCTTCCTGGTAGCTTCTGAAGGGCTCCAGGTAGGCTGCATTGAGGAGGATGCCGCTCAAGTGATCTGGCCCTGCAACTCGGTTGCTCCGCCCACCATGTATTTAACCAGTCCACCTTACGCATCCTCATCACCATCATCCTCAGCAAAGGACAGACGAAGACAAGGACCTCACCTGTTTGTGCCTGACAGATGAAGACAAGAACCTCACCTGTTTGGTCATGTCCTGGCCTCACAGGGCCAAGTCACAGACCGACTATCTGATGTATTTTTAGAGTTTGTGTTGTGTTGTTTGTTCTTGTTTTATGTGTGCCATTTGCCTTTGCGCCTAAGGCTTGTTATACGTCTTTAAACATAAACATAAACACTATCGAACATTTCACCTACAAAGTAATCACTATTGTTACTACCCACCAAAAGTCATAATTTGCCTCCTCAGCTCACCGTCTGTCCCAATCCTCCCTACGGTTCGAATGGCCAAGCACTGTGGGATACCCCGGGCTAACCTAGCGTACCTTAGAAATATCACCCTTGGCCCCATCCAACATCCTCAACCCACACGGACACACCCACTCATGCTGATCAATGTTCCCTCAGCAGTCACCCACGCTGCAGAGATCTCCAAACTCATCTCATACAACAACCTTAAAGCCCTTTCGTCACAAAAGCATGGTTTACCCCATGCAACCCCCTGTTTTCGATGTTCTCATTCCCCCAGGCTACAGCATCCAACATGCTGACCGGCTAGGAAGGGCAGGCGGCAGAGTAGCAGTCATCCACCAGAGAGATTGGCCATGCTCCATCATCCCCTCTCCCAGAACAAGCTTGTTTGAATCACTCACCTGCAGGTTCCCCTTATTTCACAAGGAATCCATCACCTTTCATGTCATCTACAGACCACCTAACAGCAGCAACTCTTTCACTACTGACATCTCCAACTTACTCTGCTCTGCACAACTGGCACACAATAATAATGTGTTTGTCTGAGATGTTAACGCCCCTGAGTCCCACAAAGGTCAAACTAAATGCCTCCTCACTCATCGCCTCTCATTCAAATCCGTCACAGCTAGAAGCAAACTTTGCACACATCCCCACCACAGGGAATGGTTCAGTCTTTCAAGAATTATTCAGCAACTCAGCTATGAATCTGGTGGACACTCATACCCCCCTAAAAACCACCCGGACTAAGTCCAAACAATCCGCTCCTTGGTGCACCCCTGAGCATGCCTTGAACAAACGCTCTATCAGAGCCCTAGAGAAACAGTGATGCAAAAACCACACCCCTGTAGATCTCACAACCTCAAATGTCTTTGCCAACCGTAGGATTCTGTTTACCGAGGGCAAAGCTGCTTACTACTCCACCACCATTGTAACATCCTCAAACAGGAGCAGAATCATCTTTAAAGTAGTAAAGCATTGTACCAAACCCACACTCGACTGGAGGTGCAAGCAACTCAAGAAAAATGCAACAGAATCAACAACTATTTTATTGAAAAAATAGACAAAATTTGACAAATCATCAAATCGACATCCAACCGTATTAACCCCCCGTTGCACTCCAGCATGCACACTGTCCCTCTGGACTGAATTTTCTCCTCTCACTCTCTCTCTCCCTCTCTCTCTCTCTCTCTCTCTCTATCTCTCTCTCTCTCTCTCTTTCTCGCTCTCTCTCTCTCCCCCAGACCTCATAAAAACAATTGCCTCTTTCAAACCTACTTCCCACTCTGATGATTTCTTCCCAGCCTCCATCCTTAAACAATTGATGGTCCCAGTGCTCAATGCATTACTCACCATCATTAATGCCTGCCTCACAGAACGATCATTCCCAGACACCCTCTAGACTTTTCTCATATGACCTCTTTTGAAAGAAACAGCCCTAGACCCAGCTCACCTGGCCAACTACCGGCCCATTACTAACCTCCCCTTTATTAGCAAAATCTTGGAAAAGTTGTCACTACACAACTACTCTACAGAATCAATCAACTACACGTCCCAAACAACTATGAGTCGGGATTCCGTCCAAAATGTAACCAAGCCGGCCACCATCTAGGTGGTGGATGATGTCCTCCAAATCATGGATAAACGTGTGTCTTCTCATCCTCCTTGACCTCTCAGTTGCATTTGACACAGTCGATCACTGTTTTTTTTAATTAAAAATGTTTTAGTTTATACATAAACTTTTCATTTCATGTTCAAAATACATTAAGATTTCACTTCCTATACAAAATATATTGATTCATAGAACGTTTTTACTTTCTTACAGAATGTCCGATCTATGGCTAGATGCGTCATCATTGTGAGTCAGCTTGTCCATTGTCATTTCCCAAAACTTTATAATGATATAGATGATTTTTTTTTCTTTCCCCGCCATTATTTTAGCCATTCTTGCTTCCGGGGTGAGAGTTTCTTTGCAAATGCTGAAGTATGATCTGCATAAGCTTCTTTCATCCTGTAATTCGGGACATTTCATGAAAATATGATTCAATCTTTCTATGGTTTCCTTATTTTTGCAAAATCTACAGTATTGGTTTCCATTCATTTCTTGCTTAATAATTGTTGGAAGGACATTCAACCGAAATTTCATGAATATTGTTCTAATTCTGTTGTCTGGAAATAGGATCAAATATGGGGGTAGTTGGTTAAGTGCTCTTATTTCAGTATCATTTATCAAGTTTTCTTTATAGCTTGCTTTTTCTTTATACGTTTTTATCCAGTCATTTCGCATTATTTTTGTTTTCGCATACTGTAGTTGATTGAGTAGCATTTCTGTTGTGATTTCTTCTTGTGTCATTATTTGGGTCATCTGTTGCTTCCATTCATTTATGATTTTCACGTTTATCACGTTTTGATTTGGTTTTAATATCTCGATAGCTGGAATTTTTTAGTTAGAGATAACCTTTTGATAATTTCTTCCATGCTACAATTGAACTCATTGACTGGATCGCTACTTCAAAGCGTATCCTTGCAATTGGAAATTATACTAGGAGAGCCATGATCTTTCTCCAAAAGATTTCTTCTAGGTTGGGCCATATATTTGGATAGGTATCCAGTCATAATTTCGAATACAATATATTCGAAAGTAAAAATGTCGAAAATATTTAGTCGAAAAACAAAAATGTCGAAAAACAAAAATGTCGACTTTTTTTCGACTTTTTTCGATTTTATGTGTTAATAATAAATATTTTATAAAACTTTTTTTTTAAAATAATTAAAGGTATTTCCATGGGGGGTGGGGGTGATGGGGAGGATGGGGGGGGTTGGGGTTAGGGGTTTGGGATGTTTTTTAAAATAAATAATTAATTATTTAATATTATATTAAAGATTTTTTTAAAATAATTAAAGGTATATCTATGGGGGGTGGGGGGAATGGGGAGGAGGGGGGGGTTGTGGTAGGGGTTTGGGATGGGGGGGTTGGGGGGGGCCCCCATAATAAATGTTACTATCTGGGTAAAAAAAAAAAAAAGTGTTTTGGGTTTTCGATTTTTTTTCGACATTTTTTTTTCGAAATTATGACTTTTCCTATTATATGTATGTTTTTTCGACTTTTTTACATTCGACATTTTTTTTCAACATTTTTGCTATTCGACATTATGTTTTCGACTTTTTGACTATAAACCATTTGGATATTGTATTGCAAAGGTTTCACTTCCATATGTTAGAGCTGGGATAACTTTGCTCCGATAGAATGTCATGATCGGTTGGAACGAAAACTTTCTGAATTTACGATGAATCACTTGGCCTTGTCTTGCAAAGGAATATGCTTTTTTATAAAGTATGTCTGTCCATTCTTTTTTGTCCTTTGTTTGCTTGATTGTCAGGCCCAGGTATTTGAAGAAGAGGACTTTCTCTAAAACCAGATCATTGATTTGGAAGATTGGTATTCGTGCTTTCGTCTTTGGTTTTGTTATGGCCATTATTTTCATTTTTTCGTGTTTATTTCCAATTCATTTTTTTTCATGTATGTTTCCATAGCGTTCAGGCTGTGCTGTAATCCTGGAGGTGTTTGGTCAAGCAAGACGATGTCGTCTGCGTACATCAATAATGATACTGGTGTCGAATGTAGCCTTGGAGGATTCATTATGGTCTGCCACATTTCTTGTTCAATCTCGGCGGCAAACAGTTTGTAAAGAGTTGCTGCCAATGGGCAGCCTTGTTTGAGTCTGTTCCATGTTTCAATATGTTCAGTTTTTACTCCCTCTTTTGTTAGCCTTACTCTTATCTTGGTCTTTGAATATAGTGATTTGATGGGTTGTAATATATGATCCGGGCATTTCCAATTTTTGAGTTTCTGCCATAGTAGTTGGCGATTGACGGAGTCGAATGCTAGATGTAAATCTACGAATGCCATCCAGATTGTTGTTTTCTTTTTCAGGGCTTCATGTTTTAGAATATTCAAAATAAGTAGGTTGATGTTGGTACCCACTAATTTAGTGAAACCTGTTTGTCTTTTTGCAAATCGGTTTTGTTCAGTTGCCCAAGTAGAAAGTTCTCGAAGTAGGATGCTCGCGTAGATTTTGCCCAAGGGATCAAGTAGGGCAATGGGTTGATAATTTGTTGGATCGGCTTTATCCCCATGCTTAAATATCAATATAAGCATTGCCCTCCTCCAAGTTGCTGGAATGTGTTTGTATTGATTGACTATGCTTAGCATTTGCACCAAAATTTCAGCCCAATGTTCCGGTGAGTTTTTTATTATTTCATTGGTCAGACCATCAGGTCCAGAGGCTCTTGATGGATTAAGATTTTTTGATGAGTTGTACAAATTCATGTTTTGTTCTGGTAATTGTCCAATTTGCAGGGATTTGCTGTTGGAGTTCATTATTGTTCGAACGACTTCTGTATAGTTGTGAAAAGTGATTTTCCCATCTTTCCTCTGTCACATTTTGTGTAAGCTTTTTCTGATTTGTGTTTGGGGTATTCAATAAGCACCATATGTCACGTGTATTCCGGTTCTTTAGGCATTTAAGAATAGATTCAGCATCATTCTGCATCATGATGGCTTTATGAGACTTAATCCAAGTTCTATATCCTTGTTTTGCGGTATTGATGGCAAGATGATCTGCTTGGTTAGAAGTTTTCTTTTTTTGTCTACAGATTTTTCTGAGATCTCTTTTTTTTTCTTTGATTTGGGGAACAAATTGATGATTATGATTCTGATTGATAGTAGGTCAATTTTTCTTTGGTCTATTATACGGTTCAAGTACCATTCGTAGTTTAATTTCAAGAGTGGGGATTTCTCCGAATTCTGAAAGTTTGCCACCAAATCTTCCATTTGTCCCGGTTTTATTCTCAGTCGTGTTTGTTGTGTGTTGAGCTCCAAGGCTGGAAGTAGTTGTTTTTGTAGGGATGCTCCACAGTCAGCCCAGGTTAAAATTAGACTATGGTGGTCACTATTCAATGACTGTACTATCTCCAGCCCTTGTCTTGCAGCAGAAATAGCTGTAGATGTGTATATATAATCCAATACTGCTTTTGATGTTCCTTGTGACCAAGTCGGAATGATTTGTTTTTGCTGTCTTTGATAAATACCCACGTTCACCATGCCTCTGACGTCCATTTCTTTGGTCCATTGTCTTTCTTTTGCTGTCAGTTTAGTTATCTCTTTTAGCTTGCCCATTTTATCGACTAGATGAATGTTCATGTCTCTGCATATCACAATGTCTAATTTTTGTAATTTTGCTATTATGGAATCAAGTTCGGTAATGATTGTGTCTATAGAGATCCGTTCATTAATTGCTGCAGGGTTCCAATATAGATTAAACACTATCAATGTGGGGTGGTCCTTTTGCTGGAAGTCGTGTTTGGCTTCTTTGTTCATGTTCTGCAGCACAGTGTATTGGGACCATAAGTTCAAGTTTTTTGACTCGATTGGGGACCATATGGAGTCTATTTTGACCAACGTCAAAAGCCCTGAGGATGGTCTTCTTTTTTCTTTACTTTGGGCAGGATTCATAAACGTATTGTAGCCGTCGCACATTGGGGGGTGTGAGAGCCATGTCTCTTGGAGGCATATTATTTCCCAGCAAAGGTGAATGCATCTGTGCAAATAGATGTTCATGACCCCTTGTATTCCATGAGATCAGTTTTGTTTCTGTTAAATTTCTCAATGTTGATTGTTATAAGTGATGTCGATCTTGTTCTCTTCCAGCTCTATGAGTGCCTTGTCGGTCATTTCAATTAAATTGCTTTCTATGTGTCTCATTTAGTGTAGTACTAGACAGAGTCTTATGGATCTGATGTATGCTTGATGTATATGATATATAGCTGGTATCCAGTTCTGAGTAGTAGCTGCAGTCGCTGAATTCTCAATAGAATGGGTTTCGATTATATTGAGCCAGACATCATCTGACTTTGTCTGTTCTTTGGGTTGATATATTTTACCTTGCATGCAATTAAACCCTATAAATTCCAGTTGCTTGGATGTTTTTAGTATTTCTTGCATTATCATGGATGTCTTTACTTCGAATTCCACTCTATCAAGGGATTGATCATCTATGAATCTCACTAAGTTAATGTTGCGAGATCTTAGGTATTTCAGTTCTGGGATTGCTCCAAGTAGTTGTAATATGTTGGTTCGATTGAGTATCACAGGGCCTTTGGTGTTATTACGTTGTGCTATAGTTAGTACACATTTATTTTGATTTTTTGTAGGATATGGAAATTTAGGCGTTCTCAGCTTTGGAAAGGCCAGTTGTCTCTCCTCACTATGTAAAGACGGTAATGTTTCTTGAGGTCTTAATTCAAATTGTCCCAAGTTTTGGGCTTTCACTGTCGGTATCTTTCTGCTTTCTTTTATTACTGTTTTCCGTAAGACATAAGATTCCTCCATTTCTTCGTCAGGGATATCTTCACATGTCAGGTCTCTATTGTTGTTAGCTGGGCGATTTATGTCTGGGTATTGATCAATTATAATCATATCCTCGTTTTCTATTTGTTGTGATTCTCTCACTTATCAGAGACTTCGTATAGTGAGAGTTCCGTTAGTTCCACTTGTTGTCTTATTTCTTCCTCTTGTTGTATTTGTGAAGCGGTTGCCTGTTTCTCTTTAGTTTTTGTTGCTTTACTTTGGACATGTTGGGATATTTCATCATTTATTTCATTAGACATATGATCTATGATTGATGATTGTTTATCTTGGCCAGGTGGAATTTCTCGTAAGAATGCCCTTGAACCATTCTGCTTTTTCTTTATTTTCTTATCTATTGGTTTCTTGTTTAGCGGAATATTCATTGTAGTTTGCTCTCCAAATATCTGAAATGCCTGTTGTTCAATCTCCACAGGGATCTGTGGGCATATCCCTATCGTCTCAATCTGGTCAGCTGAGCCTTCTTTTCGTATGTCAGTGGTCACCTGATCTCCCTTCCTATTTAGATTACTCTCCGTCGTTTGAGACTGTCAATTTTGTGGTTATTTTAGACATTTCTTTCATCAGAGACATCAGGGCTGTTGTAGTTTGCATTCTCTCCAACCTGTCAGAACTAGAAATATCTGTTAGTCTCGATTGCCATAGTCGACTTGTCTCTGCTTCCTTCTCTAGTCGTTGTTGTATCTGAAGTATGAAGCTCTCTATGTGTATTTGTTTTGTGTGCATCAGGGCTATGAGTGTCACCTGATCTTTTATTGCCTCGACGTTTGCCTCATGTAGTTTAATAAAAGGAATCAATTATTGTGAGGTTGTCGTTAGTTTTGTAAATCGTACATTGTAGTTGGTAGTCGGGCCAAAGGCTGGTTTTCTGAATGATTTTCTCCTGGTGAAGGTCCAAATCTATTTGTTATAGGGTGAGTTGTTTCATAGTTTAGTTGTTGTTGATCTTTTTCTGATACACATGAATGCTCCTATTGGTCTTCTTGGGCCCTGTGTATGTCATTCGGCAGAAAAGAAAAATTCATAGCATTCTGGTTTATTGCCAGAGTAGATACATAGCATGGCATTGATTTCTTTCCATGCACTTGTTCATCTAACTCTTCCCATCTTTTATCGTGCAGACTAATGATAAAATCTAGTTCTTTAATGTCTAAAGACAACCGTGGAAATCGGTCCGGTTTTTGATTTTTTTGTTCAATTCTCGGTAAGTCTTATACCATTTTCTTCTCTTGAAGTTGTAGCCATAGTGCCCTTGCTCTTAAAGCTTTTTCTTTTCTGTTAGTAGTTTTCTGCGAATGATCAATCAGAGTGTTAGCAAATCTTTTTCTTTGTGTGTCTGAGTTAAACTCAATCGCACTATTTTGATTTTTGGAAACTTGGTTTGCTTCTAGGGTTGCTCTAACTATTTCATCGTTTTGAAGTCCACTTAAAGTAATTGTCTCATTTGATTGGAATAGTTGGGGCTGGTGAGAGGTATAAGGTTCTTCTTCCCTCACAAACTCATCCCTCTCGGATGGAGCAAAATGTATATCAGCTCTTATCGTGTCGTTAGATTTTCCCTTGTTTTCTGGCGGGTCTTTTTGATTGTTGCATTTTGAGGGTAAAATTGTATCATGTACTTTAGTTTGTTGTTCAGGAGAAATGGGGTTGAGATGTTCTTCTTTCTCCTTATGATTCTCCATTGGAGGTGCTATCTGGTCTAGTATCCCGAGGTCTCCTACGGGTAAAGTTTGGCACTCGAGTTATGAATCTCCTGTTGTTGCAACATCAGCAATTGTGTGCGTCCTCTTTGCTTCTTCTAAATTTGTTGGTTGGCCACAGGTTACTGGTAGGAGATGACAGAGTATCGGTAATGAAGCATTAGGTTTATCTATTGCAGAGTGTGCACGAGGGAGATATTGGGGCTTATTGGCCTGTTTCATTTCCAGCTTCATTGGTCTTTGAATTTTCTTCAGGTGTTTCTGTGAGCTCTTTAAATGGTGATTGATTTGCTTGGCAGGATTTTTGATTGCAGATATGGGTACTCTTGTCTCACTTTCTTCGATTGATGGTCCTGTATCTTGCGGTATTATATCAAGCATAGATTGGATTTCTGCGACAGGTGTCTTTTTTTTCTTTGTTGTTTTCACAAAGATTTGTAATATCGACAATTGTCGTTCGTCGTTTATGGTTTTCGCAGTTACAGCATCTTCTGTATCTATTTTTCCTCTGCGGCGGTTCCTCAGGCCTGCCGAGGTTGACATTAATGATCCTTACTTGATTTGAATGATCGAGGGCTTCTTGAAGTATGTATCCGGCCCGGAAATAGGTCAATGTCATGCTTAATTTGTGCCTTATTTGTCAAATGGATTTGCGAATGTGCGGATGTAATGTCAGATGTGGGCGAGCAGGGGTGGAAGAGATGAAAGTTGGAACCACAGTCCCAAGTCCTCATGCCCAACAGCCCAACATAAAACGCGCGCCTTTGTATATTCCAGGCAGTGCTTTCCCAGAGCAGCAGAAGCACAGTGGGTTAAACAATGCAGCTCCAAGCAAATGTCACTGCTCAATTCACGCAGTGTAGCACACACACAGAGCAGCCCAACAGAAATCGTGCGCCCTTGCTTCCAGCACGGGCTTAACGCCACAAGGGCGTTGTGATTTCACCTTTGAAGTCAGCTGGAGGTGGGGGGGGTGTGGCCTTGAGATTGAAATACAGACGGCTTTCCTTTCTTCCTTCTCGCAGCACTTGTGAGTTAGAGTACTTGTATATTCCAGGCAGTGCTTTCCCAGAGCAGCAGAAGCACAGTGGGTTAAACAATGCAGCTCCAGTCGATCACTGTATCCTCCTCCCCCTACCCACCGACAGGATGGGATTTTCTGGCACTCTCCTGAATTGGTTTAACTCCTACCTCTCAGGCAGACACCAGGCCATCCAGATGAACACATTGCATTCTAACCAACTCCCAGTCTCCTGCTGAGTCCCCCCAAGCACCATCCTCTCACCAATCCTTTTAAACCTTTACATGGAGCTCCTGGGTACACTCCTCAAAGACCCCGATATAGACATCCATTAATTTGCGGATGATACTCACCTGCACATGAGAATACAAAGTTTGCAGGACCTTAGTAATCTAAGCAATAACCTGGCCATCATCCTGTCCAAGATGTCGGGTGTCTACCTCATACTTAACCCGGGCAAGATCGAATTCGTCCTTATCGGTCTCCTGGCTAAACAACCAGTTCACCATTGACAGCAGCCTGTCCTTCCAGAAACACATAGCCAAAAAGGCCCAAACAATCTGGCTCCGAATCTCCACCTTTCGCAAAATCAAACCCTTCATTCCGATGCAGAACGTTCGGACCATAGTACAGGTCCTTGTGGTCACAGACATCGATGGGGAATATGCCCAGGGCTATCAGCTGCTCACTTGGATCCCCAAAAACCAGTCTACCACGTGCTGCAGCACGTCTCATTACGGATGTGTGGAAATTTGACCGAATCACCCAGTCCTATGCAAACTACCTTAGATTCCTCTCCTGGCCAGAATACTGTTCAAGGCTGCATGGATCATCTACAAAGCAGTCATGAGTAGCACACTAGCGTACCTTGCAGCTCAGCTCCACATTTATAGTTGTACACGCTTCTTGCTCAGCAAATCAACCATCCAGCTCGAATCACAACTAGTCGGCGGACCCTCAAACAATCCTTCGCTTGCATTGCACCCAACAGTTAGAACTCAAACCTTGTATCGACTCAGAATGCTCATACAATTCTCCAATTTGGCAAATCAGCACCTGACCATGGACTAATCCCAATGGACGCACAGAATGCAACTCTTAGTACTGCACTACTATTAAACGACATCGGGGCAAACACTGGCTATCCAAACCTTGCACAGCGCTCCACTGCTCTCAAGTTAGGACTGCGCTTTAAGCTAAATAAAATAGAGAAGAGAAAGACCTGCAGCCAAGAAAGGACCTTGCGACAGCCATGGCAAGGCAGTCTCCCAAGTAAAGTTTGTTATAGATAGTTTACAGTGCACTGTATAAAGACTTGTTTATATATTCTTAAGGACTATATTTTAAATTGTTGAACAACTTTTTATATTTGTGAAAGAAATCTTTTCAGTTTTTTAAACTTTTATTTTGTAGTTACGGAGCTACTTAGGGATGTTGTACATTGTGTCTTGGGATTCCCTTTTTTATAACAAAAGTTCAAAAAGAACACCAGTATACTCGGAGAAACGAAATAGTTAAATACCAACTAAACGAAACTGCACACCAGCATTTTGTTTTCTGAATTTTCTTGCTTGTGTGTGTTTAAAGTTATTATAGCCCAGTGTTTCTCCATGTGGTTTGGGGGAATCCATTACTAATCTTTGCATTTTCATCCCGTGTACACTTCCCACAGAGGTGAACCAAGGTGATGCACAGCTTAGGTAAGAATCAGGTCAAGTATTTTAATGAGGCGATATGCCCCAAGGCAGCGGGCTAAACCTGTCGGTAATGGCCCGCTGCCCAAGTTAAGTGCTAGAGCGAAGCTTCGCTCGGGCCCTTATCTTGGGCAGCGGGCCGACCCTGTTGGGACCAGGAGCATCATGCCACGTCTGGAACTGGAGTCCATCTTCAGTGATGATTATGAATCTACAACAAAGACAGACTTGTGTACCCGACTCGCATATCAGGACGGAATAAACGGTATGTTTTTCCTTTTTTATTGTAACTTCGGCTTTAGCACCCGTGTGTACCTGAAGGTGCTAAAGGCAGTATGGGGAGGTGGAAGGGAACAAGGTAGGCCAGGGGGCCTGTGAAGAGTTCGACCATCTGCATGATGGGTGTGCGCTCGCCTGGGCTTTTTTAAAATTTTAAATGAAATTGAATGATGGTACATCAACCTCTGGAAAATGTGTGGGGCTAATCTGTACACATGTTCCCATGCTCATCGCACAACATACACGTAGACCTGTCTACTCTGGGTAGACACAGCCTACAGGCGCCATCCCCCCTGTCATATTTAGTTGGAATATGACAGCCAAGAGTACATCAAGGCACCTCAGAAGGGGGAAGACAAAACCTGTCATGTCTGGGACTATGTATTTACAGTAGTCATCCCCGCAGGGGGACCCCATTCAGAAGGTACAAGTATGTGGTGTGGCAGAGACCAAAAGTCTGGCCACGCCACAGCTTCAAGGGAGATTTGCCACTTTAATCATGAACCACCGAGAGCTCAATCAACCAGAGTGACCCTTTGATCCACAACAGCCAGGAAGAGGGGTCGGACTTAGTATTACATGTTTTCACTCCTTTACCTTTTCTATTGCAAAGCACTCTGGTTATGACCTCACACATACAGGAGATTGTTGGTGGGGACCCAGGATTGGTTCATTAATGTAGGGTTAGCCCACACCAATCGCTGGGTCCCTTTTTTCTTTAAATGGGGTTGAGTCCCACTTTTGGCAGATCATATGAAGACTTTGCAAGGAGTAACAAGAAGAACTAATTTAGACCCTGGTTGAAGGTACAGTCTGTCTTACAGTTTCTGCCAGTGAAGGAAGGCCAGGATTTCCAAAGAGGGAAGCAATTTCCCTCCCCTAAACATTTTGTTGGGGGAACAGACGGAGACACTGAATCCAGAGAACCCTCCTGCAGCTCCAGAACCGGTACTCAGTCAGCACACAGCATGCCCTGCTAGGCTCCGCAAGCAGGCTTCCTAGGTGAGAAGTGCCAGAGAGTCTCTGAACCAAACCAAGGACAAGGCTGTTTCCTGCAACATTCTCCTCAGTTTTGGGCCGTCTGGCTTAAAGGATGACATATGCCCAGTGAAGAAGCTAGGAGGAGTGCATCGACAAGCATCAACCAGCGTCTGCCTTCGACATTTTCGAGCCAGTCGAGCCCCTTGAGCTGCAACCGACTGCACCGCTGACTGTTGTCATGCTGCAGTTGCTAACATCATCCAAGGCGCCTCGACTAGTGCTTCAGACCCGCCAACCAGCACTGAGACAACAATTCCTGACCCGAGCCGCATTGTAGGCCAGCCTGTAGCTGTATGTCCAGCCTCGCTCACCAAACAGCCTGCCGCCTGATACCCACAGCTGTCTCCCATCTTGAACTCTGTCGCAGGAGCTGCAAAGCACCCTGAAACCGACTCGACTCTGTCGAGCACCAAGAACTTCTTCAAGTACAAGGTACATTGTGGTCTTTTCCCCTGTCCCTCTCCAAAGGCCACTAGTGACATTTTATGACCCATTGCTCCCTTTGTGCTGACACCAAGTATCCTTGAACTATTGTGATTAATTACTTTACAGATTACCCTCCTGTCAGTAGCCAGAGAGCATCCCTTTTCCTTCTTGAAACTGTCTGTCCTCTGCTTCCTTTACAGGGTGGGTTGTATTTTGTAGTGTGCTGGAACTGTCTGTTGTGACAATAATAACATAGATGTTGTTATATAACCTTGATTGGAGAGTCCCTTTTATCATTGGATAATAATTGTATTTTCTCTGTGTTGTAACTAACCAACGATCCACGACCTTGCAGAGATAAGCCTGCCGTTCTGTCCATGTTACCAAAATTGGACAAGGAGGTTTATAATTTGCTTGTGTTTCCAATATGTTCGGATCCCTTCTGGTGTATTAGACGTGTGGGCTGGTTGAAACCAATATTCATCCCTGGACCACTGGTGCCGCAGAAGTTGATTTGTCACAGGCGCACAGATGTGGGATAGCTCGCAACATGGGCTTATACCAAAGGATTCAGCCCGTGCTCCGATCTCCCTGATTGGCTGGTGCCCCACTCAGGTTGCTAAATTAAGATAAAGTGTGATAAAAAAAAGTATATTGCTGTGCCCGCATATGTATGTCTCCCAATAAGTGTGTTACAACCATCCCTCTGCTACTCAAGGGTTAACATAAAATAATATTTTCAAGATGACAAGTTATTGCATGCAAGAAGTGTGGGCAGATGATTTGGCATGAACACATTAAAACTGAGGTATCTGGTCAATCCATCGAAATCTGTTTCATCTAATGCATTACCATCGAATGATATCCAACGAAAAGCCTTTCCATTGAAATGCCTTTTCATTGAATATAATTCAATGGAAATATGATGGATTTTTTTATTTTCAAATTAGTGTTAGGATATGGGGTAGGGCAAGGGTAAAGGTTAGTGTAAGGGGTAGATTTAGGGTTAGGGTTGGGGCTACAGTTAGGGTTGGGGCTAGGGTTAGATGAAGGGTTAGATTAGGGTTAGGGTTAGGGTTGGGGTTAGGGTTAGGGGTTAGGGTTGAGGCTAGGGTTAGATTTAGGGTTAGATTAGGGTTAGGGTTGGGGTTCGGGTTAGGGGTTAGGGTTGAGGCTAGGGTTAGATTTAGGGTTAGAATAAGGGTTAGATTAAGTGTTAGATTAGGGTTAGGGTTTGAGTTAAGGGGTGTTTGGGTGGGGGTTGGGTGGGCTGGACAGCTCCATGTAACTTTTCAATGTAGAAAATAAACGCATCGAAATGCTATCTTTTACTTTTAAAAGTACATTTCAATTCGATGGAAAATGTTCGATGGATATGTACTTTTAATGTAAAACATAACATTTCGATGCGTTTATTTTTGATGCTTCTTTTTCGATGCATTGTCATTTCGATGCATCTTTTTCGATGCAATGACCACAAACCTAAAACGACCACCTCTGCAAGTGTCCCCTGGTTCTGTTGCTGCGCTCTGAAGTGTGCCAAGTGCCTGGGACTCCTGCATGCACTTAGTGGATGGACGGTGCCAGCAGGGAAAAGAAAGATGGGCGTAGGAAGACTCGCACAAATAAGACATTACGGCAGGTAAAATGGGTCATAGGTGCAGTCGTAGTTTGGTAGTTGGGTGTCAAGTTCTTCGATTCCATCGTGTTAGTTGTTTGAGAATACCTCCGTATAGATCGACATTTACAGGGTAATTCATAGAATTTCGCAGAAAAGTGTCGCAAGCGGCTGGCGCAGAGTGTCCGCGTGCGATTGACTGCGCCAGGCACGTGCGCTAAAACCGATTTCCGCGCACAGCGTATTCATGGATTTCAGGCTCCCAAACCAGCCGTGGCGCAGAGTATCGCAGCGACCCTGCAGCAGCGCCAGTAACGCCCCCAAGAACGCCCTCGTGCAAGGAAAAGCCATCAAAATCGCTAAATCATCGCAAAGGGCTGCGCTAACCCTGGACCAGTTTACAGGGCTGCCAAACAAGGAACGCAAAGCGGGTAACGTGCATATCAGGGGTACGCGTGAAGTTATACACGCGATTAGCCAGGGTACGTGTATTACAGGGGTACGCGGGAAGTTTAACACGCGATTGGCCAGGGTACGTGTATTACAGCGGTACGCGGGAAGTTCAACACGCGATTGGCCAGGGTACGTGTATTACAGGGGTACGCGGGAAGTTTAACACGCGATTGGCCAGGGTACGTGTATTACAGGGGTATGCGGGAAGTTTAACACGCGATTAGCCAGGGTACGTGTATTACAGGGGTACGCGGGAAGTTTAACACGCGATTGGCCAGGGTACGTGTATTACAGGGGTACGCGGGAAGTTTAACACGCGATTGGCCAGGGTACGTGTATTACAGGGGTACGCGGGAAGTTCAACACGCGATTAGCCAGGGTACGTGTATTACAGGGGTACGCGGGAAGTTTAACACGCGATTGGCCAGGGTACGTGTATTACAGGGGTATGCGGGAAGTTTAACACGCGATTAGCCAGGGTACGTGTATTACAGGGGTACGCGGGAAGTTTAACACGCGATTGGCCAGGGTACGTGTATTACAGGGGTACGCGGGAAGTTTAACACGCGATTGGCCAGGGTACGTGTATTACAGGGGTACGCGGGAAGTTTAACACGCGATTAGCCAGGGTACGTGTATTACAGGGGTACGCGGGAAGTTTAACACGCGATTGGCCAGGGTACGTGTATTACAGGGGTATGCGGGAAGTTTAACACGCGATTGTCCAGGGTACGTGTATTACAGGGGTACGCGGGAAGTTTAACACGCGATTAGCCAGGGTACGTGTATTACAGGGGTACGCGGGAAGTTTAACACGCGATTAGCCAGGGTACGTGTATTACAGGGGTACGCGGGAAGTTTAACACGCGATTGGCCAGGGTACGTGTATTACAGGGGTATGCGGGAAGTTTAACACGCGATTCGGCTGGGTACGTGTATTATAGGGGTACGCGGGAAGTTTAACACGCGATTGGCCAGGGTACGTGTATTACAGGAGTACGCGGGAAGTTTAACACGCGATTGGCCAGGGTACATGTATTACAGGGGTACGCGGGAAGTTTAACACGCGATTAGCCAGGGTACGTGTATTACAGGGGTACGCGAGAAGTTTAACACGCGATTGGCCAGGGTACGTGTATTACAGGGGTATGCGGGAAGTTTAACACGCGATTAGCCAGGGTACGTGTATTACAGGGGTACGCGGGAAGTTTAACACGCGATTGGCCAGGGTACGTGTATTACAGGGGTATGCGGGAAGTTTAACACGCGATTCGGCTGGGTACGTGTATTACAGGGATGCGATTTGGCCAGGTACGTGTATTACAGGGGTGCGCAGGAATTATCACACGCGATTTGGCTGGGTACGTGTATTACAGGGGTGCGTGGGAATCATCACACGCGATTTGGCTGGGTACGTGTATTACAGGGGTGCGTGGGAAGTCACACGCGATTAGGCTGGGTGGGTCCTCACAGGTGTTCCCTGTACACCCTCCACGGCCCCTGCAGGCAGCCTACAAAACAGGGGACTACCCTGCACACCTGCTCATGTCCCCCTGCACCCCCACCCCCCAGCAGTGCAGGGGCAGCCTCCACCAGGCCCCCACTCATGTCTCCCACCACCCCCACCCTCCCGCCACCAGGGGCAGCCTCCACCAGGCCCCCACTCATGTCCCCCTGCACCCCCACCCCCCAGCAGTGCATGGGCACCCTCCACCAGGCCCCCACCCATGTCTCCCACCACCCCCACCCCCCCGCCACCAGGGGCACTCTCCACCAAGCCCCCACCCATGTCTCCCACCACCCCCACCAGTGCAGGGGCACCCTCCACCAGGCCCCCACCCATGTCTCCCAACACCCCCACCCACCAGCACTGTGGGGCACGTGGCCAGCAGGCAGTCAGGCAGCAGCAGATGGCAGGTGGGAGCGTGCTCAGGGCTCTGGGGGGCAGTAATTTGGCCTCCTGGCCAGGAGCGTGGTCTCTCGTGTGTGAACGCGTGGACAGCCTGATAGGGAGTGAAATCCCACACGTCAGCAAAGGCCCTTAGCGCGTAAACCCGTCAACAGCATATGCGCGCCTATAGTCACCTGCACGTGCAGGAAATTGTTGCGTGACACGTCCCAGTGTCAAAGCGTGTGATTGGTGAAAATGGATCTACACACAGAAGTGACAAAGCGTGTGATTGGTGAAAATGGATCTACACGCAGAAGTGACAAAGCGTGTGATTGGTGAAAATGGATCTACACGCAGGAGTGACAAAGCGTGTGATTGGTGAACGTACACGCCGCGTAAGTGACGCTGTACGTGTGGGCCTGTATATAACGTACATGTAGAACACCATTTCCTTGTACGTGCTTTTCGTGGAGAGCGAGTGGGTGAATTCTGTACTTCTTGTCGTTTCACACGCGATTTACTTCACGGCGTTTCCAGTTCGTATTCCCTGTTACCTCTGACAGCTTTTTCTCTTTTTTCTCTTTTACTGGTTTACCTGGGCCTGTTCCCTCAAACAGTGTCCCCTTCTACTGTTGTCCTGTCTTCTCAGACAGCGTACACATCTTCTTTTGGCGGGGGTTTAGCCAGCCAAATGCGCTCATTTTTCACGCTCTTTTACCTGGCAGACGGTGAGTCACGCACGTATCCAACTTCTGTGCTTGCCCCGTGTGTAGCCTACCCCTTCAGAGGTCATTCTAGGCTGCGTGTGACACGCATATGTTCATTCTTGTGTTACTGGGTGCCACAGCGTAGTGCAGGTTTTTCTTTCTGCACACGTGGTCTAGGAGGGGTTGCGTGCACGTCATCTCCCTTTTTTGGGCCTCCTGTGCGTTGCGTGACCCGTCATCTTTCCCCAGGGGTTACAATCAGCCGTGCTAGAGCACTAGGGTACAATTACCATCTGGTACCCAACCCCTTTGACCCCCAATTGCCCAGGACAATTGTCTACAGCCACTCCCATACGCACATTAACATCAGTGCCATGGCTGGGAGGCGACGATTCCGTAAGGGTGGCAAAGGTGGAAGAGCCACAAGTGGTGGCCGTGGTGGATCCGGTAGGGGACGTGGTCATAACTTGCAGGGTGAGCCTGTCCCCCCATGTGTGGAGGACCAGTCAAGGGCACCCATCATCCCCCCCCCTCCTCCCCCTCCCCCCCTCCCGTTGAGGCTGAAGTGGCTGACACCATCCATGCTCAGCCCTTGTTGGACCAGCCCATTGTGGCACCAGACCTGGCTGACTCCATGGCTGACTTCCAGGTCAGCAGGGCTACGACACGTGCGCTGGTGCACGTTGATGCCATCATGCCACGTGGATCTGGGGCAGCAAGGTCATCTGCTGCACCAAGGAGGCAGGGCGGAGTGGCTGCAGGGGCAGCTGCGGCTCCATCCACCCCAGCCCTCACACACCAAGCCAGGACAGTGTCGGTCCTAGTCCATGCTGCTGACATTCCCCCTGACACCATCACACTAGAGCCAATGCCTGCACCAACTCCCATGCTGAGTGTGCAATCCCACACTCCTGATACAGAGTCCACCAGGGCTCCTGCCCCTAGTGTCCAGAGCGGCGCAGGACACTCAGGATCACCACCACCTTCCAAGCGGAAGAGGAAGAGTGCTCGTCCGGCACAGGCTGATGCCCCAGACACGGCTACACAGTCCGGCCCGTCCAGGAAGCCCAGCTTCACGGATGACGAACTGAATGCACTTGTCGAGTATGTGTCCGGACATGACAACGAGATGGTCATTGTTGCAGGATCCAAGACCACACCTGCACAACGCCAGGCACACTGGCAGACCGTTGCGGACATCGTAAGTGCCCTTGGAATCGTGAGGCGCACAGCCAATGATTGCTATAAGCGCTGGAATGACCTAAAGCGCAGGGCAAAGAGTAAACTGGCCTCAAGTCATGCCGCAACTCTAGTGACTGGAGGTGGGTCTCCAGTAGTAGACATGGAACTCACTCCACATGAGTCAGTCGCTGGGACCTACGTCACGGAGGAACAGATCCAAGGCGTGGGAGATCTGGCTGATTACGAGGCATTGTCCGGTGAGTGCACATGCATGTGTGTGTCATCCATGTGCATGGTGTGTGTGTGAGGGCGTCTGTTTGGGTGCCAGGTGAGAGTGTGTGCGCCTGAGTCGTATGGGTCAGCCATGTGCTTCATGCAATACTTCCTGCGCAGCTGCATTTGGCCATAGCAGTATCCCTTCTGCCAACAGTAGACATCTAGCACAACTGCACGCCAGTTGCCCTTGAAGTGTCACCTTGACACAACATATTTGCTTATTTTTCACTGTTCATTCAGTCAGTTTGTTTGCATTCCACCACTTTCACTAGGCATGTCGCTGTCCACTAGTCACATGTCTGACATGGGTATGGTAAAGTGGAGTGACTTTGTTACCTGGATATCATTTGTACACACATGTCCCTGTGCAATTTGACCATTTCAGACTGGCAGCTCCAGGTGAAAAATCTGACCTGTTAGAATTAGAAAAGCTATTACATGCGGGAACTGGACTGAATGAATAGGTGCTGCCCTCCTCTCCATCTTCACTCAATAGCAATGGTACATGCCATCTGTGTGATGGCATGTGTGTTTCACCTGCCAATCACAGGCCAATGTGTGATGCCACTGCCAGGCAGCATGCAGAAAATTTGTTCATCTTCCATCTTGGTGTCATCAGTGTGTGCCATTTGCCTGCACTTCATACGCAGTGAGGGTGCATGCATGGGAGGGTTTTAGTCATGTGGGACATGTGTCAATCAAGTACTGGTTCTCTTGCTTCTCAGCCCTCAATGTGTGCCATGGTGCTAATGCCTGTTTCCATTACTTTGTTTTCATGTCTTTGCAGGGGAAGACGCACCTGATACTGCTGGGGTTGTGGAGATGGTGCAGACCCAGGAGGTGTCCCAGGGCCGACCAACCACCAGTGAGGGACGTGGTGTGGTGGTGGGGGAGAACCCACAAGTGCTGCAGGTCGTGCTCTCAAGGGGTGTCTCTGGCTGCACCTCCCCCGAGCTGTACTCAGGTGTTGATTCGGATGAGACCTACGTGCCGTCGCAGGTGAGTGTTCCAGGGAGGGATTCTGTTCTGTCTCACCCACCTGCACCAGGGTCAGTACCCTCCATGGGGATGTCAGTGTTGGCAGCTACGCCTTCGGTGGTTACGGATGCAGGGTCACACTCCGCGACATCTGATCCTGTTCCTGGGCCAGCAGATCAGAGGGGGAATGCAGTCCTGCAGCCTCAGGCAGTGCCGGCACAGCAAGGCGCAGTTCGCCTTGCCCCAGACAGGTGTGGTGCCCGCCGACGTGGTGGGCGTACACCACCCGGCAATACCGCATGGGAGCAATCCATTTACGGTATGGCTACCCAACAGGCTGCATCATCCGAGATGATGGCTCAGGCCATGGATAGGGTGGCCACTTCCATTGTCCCCCCAGAAAGGCTGATGGAGCGACTAGAGCAGGCAACCGACTCCATCTGCCAGTCACACAGGGAGGACATGTTGGGGTCCAACAGGGACAGGCGGGCGGCACTGGCGACTCTGCAGGAGGCCATCTCCATTGAGTCCCAGGGCCACAGGGAAGCCCTGAGGCAGGATCTCCTACACCTCAGGACGACTCTTGTTGAGCTTGAGGCTTCAACACACCAAAGGACAGAACAGCAGCTGGAGCGTCTCACCCGTACGCTCTCAGCTGAGATGCAGGCAACGAGGGCGGAGGTCCGGGCATCCCGTGAGTTGTTGCATGGGGACCTCCGCACACTCATCCTCCAGAACCAGACCTACCACACCCGCATGCTTGCAGCCATGGAGGAGCAGACTAGGGCCTTGCGTGGGCTGCCTCCCATAGTGCAACCACCTCCGGATGCAGCTGCACAGGGTGATAATAGCGACAGCAGTGATACTCCCACAATAGGGTAGCCGTGTGGGCCATGAGCCCATGGAGGTGTTTTATCTTCCCAGGATCCACGCAGGTGGGTTCTGGTGTGCATCCTGTCCTCGGACCTCCTGGGTGGCCTCCCCAACCCCCCCGGGCCCATCAATGGCCATTTTTGATTGTTTCTTATTTTTATTTTTATTTTGATTTCTTTTATTCCCAATTTTTTTGGGACGATCTGTTGGCTTCGATGTGTTGGCTTCGATGTGTTGGCTTCGATGTGTTGGCTTCGATCTGTTGGCTTCGATGTGTTGGCTTCGATGTGTTGGCTTCGATCTGTTGGCTTCGATCTGTTGGCTTCCGTGGTTCCTGTGGGCATACGCTGCATTGTGGCTGGGCACATGCAGGCTTGTAATGTATTTGGTTCAGATGCTTGGGTTTGAGTCACACACACCCCTCCTGCTTCCCGTTTCCATGGGCTTGCAAAGGGTGTGCCCAAGTGACAGTGAATTACACAGTGACGTTGGACTCCCATGAGCTGTGTGGCCAGTCTGTAGTCAATACTGTGTATACATTCATAGTGCATATTGCTGTTGTGTTGTACACTGCATGTTGCATTGATGTGTAACTCTTCTTCTGTGTCTACCTCCCAATTTGCAGGTCCCTTCCTCAAGTCCACACAAGGACCTCTAGTCTGGAGATGGGGACCATGTTGGCAGCAGTGCACCTACAACTCTACATGGCGCCAACACTGCACAGTTGGTAGTGGTGGGAGTGCAGGCATTTCCAGGTGGTGAGACTACTAATATGTAACATTTGTGATGTCATGTTAATGGTACTACGTGCTCAAGTATGTTGTTGGTCCGGCATTGCTGTGAGCATTTCAGGTGTTGCAGGTTTCTAATAGTGCCACTGTACATAGTGAGAGTGATGTCATGTTGTGGGGATTACTTTGTTTACCTGCAATTAGCATGACATGGCACGGTGTGTCGTGTGGCAGTGCTGGGGTTGGGTTGGCTGACATGGCACTGTCCTCTTGCTGCATTTTGCAAGTGGGTATTCATTTTAGCTGCTTCAATGTGTAACTTCACAAAACTGCATTGGTGGTGTCTGTGTGGGTAGGGATGCACACATTGTGACACTTCCAGGTGAACAATCTCAGGCTGACCTTGAATTCCCGGTTCATTCTCCAGACATTCAGGATCAGTGTCAGGTTGAGTCATCATTGATTGTCAGATGGAATGTGCCAGGGCAGTGTGCACTCCACAGGGGTGTGATTTCTATGTGAAGTAATTAGCCACTAGCTGTGTACGGGCTGCCTCCCCCCGTGCCCTTTCCCCTCCCATGTGTAGCGGCTGTGCATGTGGTTGGGGATGTGGGGCCACCACCATGTCCACGGCCAGGCCCCGGCGTGTTGCAAGGTTGTGCAGGACACATGCTGCCACTATGATCCTGCACACTACTGGGGGAGCGTATAACAGCTGCCCGCCAGAACGGTCAAGGGAGCGAAAGCGTGACTTTAGCACTCCGAATGTGCGCTCCACTATGCCCCTGGTTGTAATGTGGGCTGTGTTAAATCTTACCTGGGGTGGCGTGGTGGGGTTCCGAATTGGCGTCATCATGTGGGGGCTGAGAGGGTAGGCACTGTCCCCTGTGGAGTCGGGGATTGGTATCATTGGTGAGGTTGTGACCTTGCTCAGTATCCAACATGCATGCATGTGCAGTGGCATACATACTCACCAAGCAGCCATGTATCGCCATGCCGCCCAGCTTCTAGGTCCCGGCTTAGGGTGGACATTCGGTAAATGAAGCTGTCGTGGGTGGAGCCGGGATAGTTGGCATATACTGAGGTGATGATTCCCTTGGCATTACATGCTACCTGCACGTTGATGGAATGCCAGTGCTTGCGGTTCCTATAGATGTGCTCAGATGCCCTGGGGGGACGTAGAGCCACATGGGTGCAGTCAATGGCACCTAGCACTTTGGGGAATCGTGCCACTGCGTAAAAATCCAGGGCGGCAGCATGCCTTTCTGCAGGTGTTCTGGGCAGGTATATGTGCCTGCGGACTGATGGGCGTGCAGTCATGATGTTCAAGACCTGGTGTAGGCAGCGTGACTGGGTGGCCTGTGACACCCCACCCACTATGGCACTTGTCCGCTGAAATGATCCAGTGGCTAAGAAGTGCAGTACATTGAGGACCTTCTCCAGGGGGCTGAGTGCTTGGGAGCACAGGGTGGGTGATGTGAGGTCATCCTCCCACTCACTCACCAGGTCCAGTATGATGTGTGGTGGAAACCTGTACCTCCCATACACCTGGTCATCAGGCATCCCGAAAAGGCTGGTTCTGGGTGTGAATATTCTGGCCCTGACTATCCTCCTCCTCCTCCTTTGGTAGCCCACTGCCACTGCTGCTAGGAACGGTATGTTCATCCTGGCGTCTGAGCTTGTTATTGTTAAAGTCCGCAATTTATGCTTAGCGCGTGTTCTAGGCGAGCGTGTGACCCGCGCACCCCTGGAATCCAGTTCCCAGTCCAATAGCGTGCGGAAATTCACACGCACCACGGGATACAGCGTGTGACCCGCGCACCCCTGGAATCCAGTTCCCAGTCCAATAGCGTGCGGAAATTCACACGCACCACGGGATACAGCGTGTGACCCGCGCACCCCTGGAATCCAGTTCCCAGTCCAATAGCGTGCGGAAATTCACACGCACCACGGGATACAGGTTCGCTGACGTACTTGCGTGTATAAGTGGCCGCGCACCCATTAAATACACGTACATAGGCCAATCGCGTGTACGCGCACTTTTGTCCAATTACACGCGATGACACTCTGACGTGCAGTATCTCCACGTGTGCCCCGTCATCACGTGCTGAGTGGGGAACCCCCGTGCGGGTCACGTCACAGACGCGCTTACGCGCTGAGGGACTCTGGTCCAATAGAATCGCGTATGCGTGCTGACGCGCTTACGCGCTAAGGGCCTTTCCTCGGATTTCACGCTGACGTGCAGGATTTTCACGTGCCAAATCACTCCGTATCAAGCTGGCCACGCGAAAACACACGGAAGCCCACGCTCCTGCCCAGAAGGCCGAGTTACTGCCCCCCAGTGCCCCGAGCAGCCTCCCACGTGCCATCTGCTGCTGCCACCCTGCCTGCCTGCCTGCTGCCACCGTGCCCTGCCATTTGGTGCCTGCACATCAGCCATCTGCAGGGGTCCAGTTGCTGTGTCCACCCCTGCTGGAACTGAAGACTCCCGACTGGGATTACATCGCTCCACAGCCCAGCCCCAGGACCCAGTTGCCCACCCACACCTGCCTCTGGGGTTGCCATGTCGGGCACTTCCACATCTGGCACCAGTGGCAACCCCAGGCCAGAGGGGCAGAGGGGCACCAGCTTCACTGTCACCGAAGTTGGTGTCCTGGTGGAGCATGTCCTGGGGCAGTATGATGCCCTCTTTGGATCGTCCCGCGCCAGCAAGGAAGGACGGCAGAGGATCTGGGCCGACTGTGTGGTTGCCATCAACGCGGAGGGGGTGGCAACCCGCGACGTCCTGAAGATCAAGAAGCGCTGGGAGGACTTGAGGTCCAGGACCCTTGTGAAGGCCCGGCGCCTCGTGGAGGGGGGCCGGGGCCGCATGAGTTCCATCCAGATGAGGGTCCTGGAACGCGTACGCCCAGCGCTCCATGCCCAGATCCTTGAGAGGGAGGCCCGTCTGGAGTTGAGCGGTAAGTGTCCATGCATTACTGTGTGAGACAGGGCATGTTGCGGTGTGCTGGTTCTATGATACTTGCCTGTATGTGTGCCATAGGCCATGTATGCATGTATGTGTGCAGGGACATCATGGTAATGCATGTGCGACCAGTGATGTGTGATGCACATGGTTTTTGCATGTGTTGAAATGCCGCATGGGGAGCCCTATTCAGATTTTTAACATGATAGCATGCCAGTCTCTGTACCTGGACATGGGTGGGGGTGAGGGATGGGTGCTGATGCCAGGTACATATATGGTAGCCATGTCTGTGTGCCTGACCTGCGTGTCTGTGACTTGTGCATGCCATGGATGCATGACACATGTGTGTGACAATGCAGAGATTCAGTAAAGCAGCCAAATTACCCTTGTATCCGCTGTGTTTGGTGTGTTTGGGGCCAGATGGATGTGACTGAGGTGAAGTGTGTGCATGTGATGGGCATGAGCCATGATGCATGTGAGTTACATATCATTGAATGTTTCAAGAGTCCATTGGACATGCATGGAAATGTCCATGGCATGCACCATGCCTGTTACTGTGTGTGTTTTGCCTGGACTGACCCATGTGTTGTGGAGGGACATGATGGAAGTGTACTTTGACAGTGGTGCTCATCTGCTATTGCTTCCTGTCTAGGGGACCATTGTACAGTGCCCTGATGCTTGTGTTCTTTGTCTCCCTCTACGCAGCGGCTAGTGAAGAAGAGGGCGGAGACGGCGCTGTGGAGCAAGGCGGCGGGGATGCCCCCACGGCTGCAGCGGAAGGGGTGGGTGAGCCCCCACAGGGGCCTGCTACGGTGGGAGACGGTGAGGAGCCATCCATTTGGTGGTTTGCACAGAGGAGGAGGAGGCCGCCACTGGGGCACACATGGGGCCTGGTGGGGGCATCCCTGCTGGTGCAAGTGGTGCAGTCCAGGGCCAGGGGCAGGAGGCAGCACAGGTCACCGTGGAGGGGCCTGTGCATGTCGCTGTCCCTGACCCTGTGAGTGCACCACCATGCACCAGCAGGGATGCCCCGTCCCAGGCCTGTCCGCAGGTAGAGGGGATGTCCATGTCACCTGACTCCCCTCCACCTGCGGACGTGGGAACCCCTGGCCGTGCGGAGAAGGTCCTGATTGGGGTCGCGATGCGCACGGCTGTGATTCGTGATGTCGTGCGTGCTTCCCGGGAGGAGCACGCACGTCATCACGAAGTGCACCGTGCCGACCTGGCCCAATTGGGATCGGCCATGTTCGGGGGTTTCCTGCATGTGTTGGCCAATGTGGCGGCCCTCTCCTCCTCTGTGCAGGCTATCCACCAGTCGTTCTCCTTGCCGTCTTCCAGCCCAGATGCCACCAGGGCCCCCTGTGGACCTGCCCCGACCAATGCAGCCAGCTCGGTGGGGATCCCATCCCTGCCACAGTCGGGAGTCAGAGATCGAGCAGGGGTGGACACCAGAGCAACTGGACCCCAGCAGATGGAGGATGTGACGGCATCATCGGGCAGGGCACGTGCACGACGGCGTCGGTGGTTTCCATCAGCCTGGATGCCGTCGTGCTGGCACAGGCAGTTGCGTCGGAGGCAGCAGCAGGCTCAACGTGGGAGGCATCATGGCTCGGGGCCATCAACATCAGGGGTGCAGGCATCGGCCGGAGGGTAGGAGAACCCTGGAATGGGAGTGGCTTCCGTGTGGGAGAGGTTGTGCCAGCGGATAGGTGCGGAGCGGCAGCGGGCAGAGGAGGAACGGCTCACGATGGTCAGGGCGGAGGACTCCATGCGGAGGGCGCTGAGGCGGGCTGAGTGCCTCGAGGGTCTTCGCAGGGAGTTTGAGCTTGACACTGCGTTATCCCTGCGGGACCTCGGGGCCAGGGAACATGCCCGCCTCCAAGCCATTGACCAGGAGTTCGATGATGCCCTGGCCCATGACAACAACCAGTGAGCCGTCCGAATAGCCCGCTGCCTTTGTATATAGTTGTATAGTTAGTGTTAGGTTTCCTTTGTTTTTTTGTTTTTTTTTTGGTTGCGATTGGACAATGCACCACTTTTTTGTATATAGTTCACTTTTTAGTTAGTAGTCAGTTAGGTTTAATTTGGTAGGGCTCATGGACCCAGGATGATCTTCTTCATTGCCTTATTTTAATTTTTCAGATTATTTTCTTGGACATTCATCTTGTTTTGTTTGATTTGCTTTGTGTTTTTTCTTATTTCATTTCCATTCTACTTGCTGTTAAATACATATTTTTTTTTTTATCTTCAATGTGTCGTATCATCTCATTGCTTTCAGGCATGTCATGTTGGGTGTTTTGTCATTCACTTGCAGCCATTGTGTGTGACAGACATGTGTTAAATTGCATTATTTAATTTGGGGGTGTAACATGTAATTGCCTTTGATATGTGGGTGGGTGTGATAGTTGGTTGGGCCTTTTGGCAGGGGAGGATGGGCATTACGGACATGATTGGGGAATGTTGGGACCCAGGTGCAGGGGGGCATGGATTGGACATGGGTGGGGGCCTGCTGGCAGGTGCCCCACAGTGCTGGGGGGTGGGGGGGTGGGGGACATGAGTTGGACATGGGCGGGGGCCTGCTGGCAGGTGCCCCACAGTGCTGGGGGGTGGGGGGGGTGGGGGACATGAGTTGGACATGGGTGGGGGCCTGCTGGCAGGTGCCCCACAGTGCTGGGGGGTGGGGGTGGTGGGAGACATGAGTGGGGGCCTGGTGGAGGGTGCCCCTGGTGGCTGGGGGGTGGGGGTGGTGGGAGACATGAGTGGGGGCCTGGTGGAGGGTGACCCTGCACTGCTGGGGTGTGGGGGTGGTGGGTGACATGAGTGGGGGCCTGGTGGAGGGTGACCCTGCACTGCTGGGGTGTGGGGGTGGTGGGTGACATGAGTGGGGGCCTGGTGGAGGGTGCCCCTGGTGGCTGGGGTTTGGGGGTGGTGGGAGACATGAGTGGGGGCCTGGTGGAGGGTGACCCTGGTGGCTGGGGGGTGGGGGTGGTGGGAGACATGAGTGGGGGCCTGGTGGAGGGTGCCCCTGGTGGCTGGGGGGTGGGGGTGGTGGGAGACATGAGTTGGACATGGGTGGGGGCCTGCTGGCAGGTGCCCCACAGTGCTGGGGGGTGGGGGGGTGGGGGACATGAGTTGGACATGGGTGGGGGCCTGCTGGCAGGTGCCCCACAGTGCTGGGGGGTGGGGGTGTTGGGAGACATGAGTGGGGGCCTGGTGGAGGGTGACCCTGGTGGCTGGGGGTGGGGGTGGTGGGAGACATGAGTGGGGGCCTGGTGGAGGCTGACCCTGGTGGCTGGGGGGTGGGGGTGGTGGTAGACATGAGTGGGGGCCTGGTGGAGGGTGCCCCTGGTGGCTGGGGGGTGGGGGTGGTGGGAGACATGAGTGGGGGCCTGGTGGAGGGTGCCCCTGGTGGCTGGGGGTGGGGGTGGTGGGAGACATGAGTTGGACATGGGTGGGGGCCTGCTGGCAGGTGCCCCACAGTGCTGGGGGTGGGGGGGGTGGGGGACATGAGTTGGACATGGGTGGGGGCCTGCTGGCAGGTGCCCCACAGTGCTGGGGGGTGGGGGTGGTGGGAGACATGAGTGGGGGCCTGGTGGAGGGTGACCCTGCACTGCTGGGGTGTGGGGGTGGTGGGAGACATGAGTGGGGGCCTGGTGGAGGGTGCCCCTGGTGGCTGGGGGGTGGGGGTGGTGGGAGACATGAGTGGGGGCCTGGTGGAGGGTGCCCCTGGTGGCTGGGGGGTGGGGGTGGTGGGAGACATGAGTTGGACATGGGTGGGGGCCTGCTGGCAGGTGCCCCACAGTGCTGGGGGGTGGGGGTGGTGGGGGACATGAGTTGGACATGGGTGGGGGCCTGCTGGCAGGTGCCCCACAGTGCTGGGGGGTGGGGGTGGTGGGGGACATGAGTTGGACATGGGTGGGGGCCTGCTGGCAGGTGCCCCACAGTGCTGGGGGGTGGGGGTGCAAGGGGACATGAGTTGGTGTTCATTAGTTCAAGGAGACATGTGCCTTTGCTGGGGGGCATGCCCATGGTGGGTGGGCTGCCTGCGGGACATGACCAGGGATGCAGGGTAGTCCCCTGTGGTGTGGGCTGCCTGCAGGGGCCGTGGAGGGTGTACAGGGTACACCTGGGAGGACCCACACTGTCAAATCACATGTGGAACTTCACCCGCACCCCTGATATACACGCGCCCAGGCTATTCGCGTGTGGAACTTCCCGCGCACCCCTGGAATACACGCGCCCAGGCTATTCGCGTGTGGAACTTCCCGCGCACCCCTGAAATACACGCGCGCCCAGGCTGTTCGCGTGTGGAACTTCCCCCGCACCCCTGAAATACACGCGCCCAGGCTGTTCGCGTGTGGAACTTCCCGCGCACCCCTGAAATACACGCGCCCAGGCTGTTCGCGCGTGGAACTTCCCGCGCACCCCTGAAATACACGCGCCCAGGCTGTTCGCGCGTGGAACTTCCCGCGCACCCCTGAAATACACGCGCCCAGGCTGTTCGCGCGTGGAACTTCCCGCGCACCCCTGAAATACACGCGCCCAGGCTGTTCGCGCGTGGAACTTCCCGCGCACCCCTGAAATACACGCGCCCAGGCTGTTCGCGCGTGGAACTTCACGCGCACCCCTGAAATACGTGTGGAACTTCCCGCGCACCCCTGATATACACGTAGCCCGCTCCCCCAGACCCGATCGCGTGTGAAACTTCACGCGAACCCCTGTGATGCACGTACCCTGCTGAAATCGCGTGTTAAACTTCCCGCGCACCCCGGTATACACGCACACGTATTTTTTGTCAGCGGGTGTCCGTGTTTGTGGGTACCCCTTTGCACGTCATTTTTCCTGGAGGGCCACAGTATGGGACATTCATCATGGCAGTATATAGGTGCGATTTGTTGGCGCACCTTTTGGCGCACATTTCTTACAGCCGCAGAGACGCTACCGCCTGCTTTCTTGTGGCGGTCGTGTTTGTGCCTGTGCGCTGGTTTGAGCGTGCGCTTTTTTCCCCTATTCTATTCCATGAATACGTGTTGTAGGCGAGCGTGTGGGCGTTCCGCGCACTTGTGCCCTGTACTTCCCCCGTGACGCCCACGTTTTGGCAAGTTGTTCCCCATTCCGAGTGTTACGCCCGTGTTCCGCCTACTTTTGTTGCGTGCGCCGCGCTATGTGCGATTTTCGCTGTGGCCTGTGCGATTTTCGCAGTGACCTGGCGCACGCTGTTAGATGGCCTGTGCGCCAACGTGCGCCGCGCACCTTTTATCGCACATCCGCTGGTTTTCTCGCGCACGGCCTTCCATGAATCGACGTGCGCTGCTTTTCGTGCGATTTTCGCAATTGCACTGCGATTTTCGCTATTCCACTGCGATTCGCACGTTTTTGCCCACTTGCGCCGCGCTAATTATTCCATGAATCGGCCTCTTGTTCTTTTATAGAAATGTAGGAGTCAGGATTTATGGTGTGAATGGGTTCAGAATCAGCGCCATGAGAACACTGAATACCATCAGGCAGCTACTGGTTCAAAAGAAGGACATTTGCCCTTTTGCAGCTGCTTAAAGTAAATGTCAGCACATGTTTAATCCCTGTGTCGCATATGCTGCTCGCAGGGGGAAACTTCATAAATCAGGAGTCATTTAGTGGGAGAAAAAAACCTGGTTCCAAGCAGGGCACAGTGGGAGAACAGCAAGAGGTTTTCCACCAATAAAAAATTCTACGACGAAGCGTTTCAGTTCATTACGTGGAGGTATTCATCAGGTTGTCAACCTTCCTTGTGCCCCTGCAAAAACAGATACACACACACTCACACTACCCACACACACACACA
Source organism: Ambystoma mexicanum (assembly GCF_040938575.1). Classification (NCBI taxonomy): domain Eukaryota; kingdom Metazoa; phylum Chordata; class Amphibia; order Caudata; family Ambystomatidae; genus Ambystoma; species Ambystoma mexicanum. The sequence continues at coordinate 460,100,220 of NC_090929.1, forward strand.
CACACACACTACACACACCCTCGCTCATTCTTTTTGTGTTATAAACGCTGGACGGAGGAGAGTCCCAGTTATAAAGCACAGGCCGTGCAGTCAACTTTGTATAAAATTGGTCCTCTGTCCTAGTCACAATGCAGGACAAAGGCTTGGGGGCTGGTGGCTCAGCTGGGAGCCGTGGCCGCACAGCTGTGACCAATGCCAACACTGCTTTCATCAATATGGAGCGGGAATGACTCCTGCAACCTGCTGCTCGGTTCATCCTCGAGACTGCCTGCAGGAGAGCGGGGGTGTGGGGGAGCAAACAAAACCCTTTCTCATCGCTGTCCTTTCCCACTCGGTTTTCTACCCCCACCCCCAAATCTTAAATATTTCATTAGACTGTTTCACCCAGCCAAAAATAAAAGTTCCCAAACACAACTGCTAAACCTCTGGGCCAACAAAGGATTAATAAGGGAGGGTGTTGAAGCCTTCCTGCTCAGTCCTAGATAATGAAGAATAGAGTAAGGCAACACAGGGATAAAGGCGGCTGGTTAGTGTTTCCTTAGGGCCCTGTGTTCACAAAGCTGTGCTTCAAAAGCTAAGACGTAAGCTCAGAGGTTTGCGAAGCAAACCGCGGTGGCAGCAGGCCTTCGTGCGTTTTGCATAGCAACATCTGTGTGTCTGACTGTCCTTCCTTTCACCCAACTCTCAACTTCTCTCACTGGATCTTCTTTTAAAGTAACCCTTATACAGTTCGTTGCAGATAAATATAGACCAGTAAGAGCCTTTAGGGCCCAACTCACATTAAATAAAGCAAAGCCTTGCAATTCACGTAATAAAATACAGAAAAAAGTAATTTACAGTTAAATGATGTTACTGAAAACATTCAAAGTAGCCATGTTTTGATGTTAGAAATACAACATTGTTATATAGTCCGAACGAAGCATGAATCTCATGTTTGAGAGTATACAAAAGAGAGCTTTGAACATCACTTATGAGAACATATAATAGCCTTGAATTTGATGGGGTTTGTAATCTGCTGTTCTACTGCACTTTTCCCACCACAATCCTGCAGAATTGCTTCCCTTTCATGTGATCAAATCCTAGCTGTTTCGCAAACAGCAGTTTGCAGACTGGCGCTTGCAGCTCTATCTTCAAGTGACACGATTCAAAGAGCTCTCGGCTCATAAACCTGTGCTGGCTAAGGTACCTGATGACATAAGTCAATTTGCAACTGTGCTTCTAGGTAGTGGGAGGCCTCCAAGCCTAGAATGCAAGAGATGCCTGCCGGGAATGGTCACCCCCCCCCAGACCACTGTGCAGAGTCTCGATGGCTCCTTCTTCCATGCCACCATCGTCATAGGCAAACTCAATATCTGAGCAATGTCGACAGGACCATATCGTGGCTCTCGGACATCTAAATGATGATATGTATAGTCGATGTGTTTAATATTATTGCAGGTGGCTTGTCTAGCGCTTTTGCTGTCCTGGGGAGTATCGAAGCTCTGATGGGAGTGTAGAGGAGGAGCCAAAAGCCTCTAAAGGAAATCCTGTCCCTAACTTGCCTATATGTTGGGAACCGGAAATAATGACAAAAGCGACACTTGTAATGATGCCTACAACACGAGCAGCCTTCGAAGCAAAGTACCCATTAAGAATCTGTTCTTTATCCACGAAAAGCTGTCAGCCTCTTGGGAAAGATGCCTGAAGAGCAAGTGAAGACGGATGAAAGAAGAGACTGGTGACATCACAAGCAAAGTGACATTCCTAAGAAGAGATGATAAGAAATAAGGTGAATAGACCATATAGAATCTGATGACGAAGTTAAGAATCGAGTAAACTTTCATATGCGGAATGAAGATTGTGTGTGTAAAAGCACGGAAGAAAAGGAAAACCATTTTATAATTGTACAGATGCAGTAACACAAGTAGATTAAGTATTTCTGAAGGCTGGCTATACGTAGTGAATAGTGCAGACGGTGCCGCCAAGGTATATATATGCATAGGAATCTGGAAGTTCACATCATATTTTAGCAAACTGAAAATCCTGTGAATGGAAGGGCTTTAAGTGTGGTGCAGTAGAATAGGCCCGGCTGGAGATGGAAGGAGAATCGAAAAGGTCTGCCTGGCCCAGTGTCAAGGATTGGAGCAGCCAAGAAACTGGTTATCTATCATGGAAAGATAGAATGAAGGTGAAGGCGAGAGCTGAGCTCCTGTCAAGGTGTGGCAGAAGGACAATGCGTGCCAAGTTTTACTCATTAAATGGTATTAAATACAACGAAGGAGCTCAGAACGTGGTCTCCAGTCACATGGTCACATGAAAATAGACTTTGGGTAAGTTACGCCGAGACCAGAAGATAAGGCCATGCCCACACTCCCTTCTATTCCCAGGAGCAGTGATTCTTGAAAGGCCAAGTTTAAAAGACTATTCTCATGCCAGACAGATTGAGTGATGATAGATGATGGGCTAATTGGGTGTGGAGGCATGGTCAGGTCCAACCCACCAGCACCTTGGGGACCAGCTTCCATGCTGCCAACGAGTGGAATAGTCCAGAAGGGTACAAGCGTGCCAACCAATTATAAAAGGCTGCGTATCAATGAGCCCTATAGCTTAAAGATTCTATAAGATGCTGTGTATTTGATGACGGTCACAATGACTTGCACTAAGGGTGTGCAGAGTTGCCCACCTGACAGTAGAGACCCAATCACAACCGCAAACCCTGTAGAAAGTATATCTAGATGTTTCCCGTTCCCCAATGACAGCCCCACATAGGTTTTCTTAGTTGGCCACGTACTATGACGTCAATGATGACGAGTTTTTAGTATATAAGTGTGTTTTTTATTAAATGCTTGGAGATCTTACTGCATGACATCCGATGATGTCTGTTGTACTCCCTGTTTTAGATCATTGTCATTAAAACAGCTAACATCTTTGCCAACTTCCTAAGTCGGTTTTATTATTGATGTTTAAGTAAGTCTCTCCATCCCCATCCATCCTGTACAGTGTTACCTCGTCTTAAAGGACCTCTGGGTTCAGGAGGAAGAGAAAACAAGAGGAACGGACAGAAGATGAATGGACACCAGAGAAGAAAAGAGGCAAAGGTGTGAAGGGCAGTGTGAGGCTTATGCTTACCTAAGGATGCTTCAAATCACAGAGGAGGAACAGGGATGACCAGAGAGGATATGGAAAGTTAAATCAGGCATAGGGGAATGCTATGGAGAGGTCAGTCTGGTAATTGGTCGGAGTGTGGGAAGATGTTGAGCATATATGATGGTATATTGGGGGCCATGTGATGGTGTGTGAAGTGGTTTGGAAAGTGGTGGCAGTCATGGCAGGAGAATATCTTGGACCACAGGATTGATTTCTTTTGCCTGTCAACTCGGCGTGCATTGCAGCTCCCTGGAACCTATACAGCCCGCTTCCTCAGGTGGTGTGGCCTAGAGGGAACTCTGGAGATTTAGCAGTAGGCCTCTGCAGACTGTGCCTCTTTTGTGTGGTAACATATTTTATTTCCACATTTTCTCATATGAAAAGGGTTGGGCTTCATGAAAATGTGTAATTTGGGGCCACTTTGCAAAAGATTTCGAGCGCCTCTTTTAGTTCTCAGTCCACCCCTGCCCACTTCTAAGCACGTAACGTGCGCGTGGTGTGTGAACTGGTTCGGAAAGTGGAGGCAGTCATGACAGTCTCGGAAGCCTCAGAGGCTCTAAGGACCGTTGGGGCGAAGGCTTGCAGGGCCCTCCACGGAACTCCAAAAAATGAGTAAAGCTTGTGTAAAGAGTGGGCGAACTTGAGTGCAATTAGATTTGTCTTCCCACTAGACTATTGTGTTAAACTCTCATTGTGAACTGTAACTCCAAAATGCCTTAGAAACGGAATTACAATCTCCACCGAAATAAACAATCAGTAAAGGCAGAAGAAACAGCTCACAGTGAAACCATTCGTGCAGACAAAAGTACGGTAATGTTGTAGCACCCCCCACACCCATGGTCCCCTGCCCAACCATCTAACTCTCCGTCAGGAACTAAGATGACAGAGTGCAGGGAATGTGAGATGGAGCTGAGCCGGCTATGGAGATTGAACAGGGAAAAATCACAGCCACAACATGCGAATACGTAGAAATGGATAATAATAACTCTCATTTAAGCTTGTGCTTATCCTTGCAAGAGGAAGTTAACCAGCAACAAATCATCAACTGTTTGACTCTTGAGGAACATTACGAGATAAACAACAGAACGGTGCAACAGAGCACCTGTAAATTAACTGCTAACCAACTCCTAGCTGCCTAACCCCGCTTAATGGTTCTCATAGAAGACCCGAATTCTGAGGAGGTGGATATTAGTGCATCCCTGGGAGGAAGGTTCTCACTCCTCTAGTGACGTGGAGGATAACCTGTCTCCTGGATTAGATAATGAAGCAATACATTTTGCATTAAAGATCTTCTTGAAACTTTGTAATTATTTTTTTAATGAATCATCGAAACACTCTGCTTTTCTGACCCAACTGCTATCATTGACTAAGGTCAATGGCACTGCTACGAATACACCTAGTGATGCCCTTATGGCTAATAAAAACGTGGCTGCCAGAAGCAAGCATGAAAAAGAGGGTGCTGCCTTTACTACCAGTGGGGGAAGAATGTCAGACAGAAGGTGTGCTATTGGAGTCAACACTGGTCGAGGCCCCAGAAGAGGCGGACAACAAGTTGATCAATGAATTGCCCCCGTGTAGGAGGATTAGACAACAAAGGGATAAAATAAACAATGGAAGAAAAGCACAAACATTCAATCAAGAGCCAGGTACAGAGGAGTTCGGAGTTGATTTGGTATCTCTAAATACTCAAAACAGAGTACAGTTCACGTAAAAAGCCAGCAAGAAGGTCAGCAAGGAAGTCAAGAAGAACTGATAACAGACTGGGCAATGTGACTTCATCGCTCCTAAGTCGCGATGATAAAAAAAAATCAGAACAAATGATTTTCCTTGTAGTAAAAATGGTAATGAACCCAGTGGAATAATAAACTCATCATCTATACAGAGCCCATCTTCGGGTGCCGCCACAGGCGAAACTCAGGCGGTGCCGGCTAAGGCAAACCTGGAATTGTTTTACGCCGAAGTGGTCATGGCGAATCAAGCCGGACATTTATCATCAACTACATTCACAGTTTCCAACCTCTTTGAGGAAGATAACCAACTGATAAACAGAAGTGCTCTTTTGACACTGTTTGTCCCTCTCCCCTGCCTGCGTGTTTTGCAAAGTAGAGACTTTGAATACGTGGAGCAATTAGAAGGTGTGGACACTACTTGCACGAAGGGTCATTGCTGTGATGCTGAGGTTGTGCCATTCATATGGAGCTGTGCTCAACCCCTATTGAAGTGGGCCTTTGATATTGATCAAGTAGTTAAGGCCAGCACTAATAAAAAAAAAGGGGTACAGTAAAACGAGTAACTCAGCTACTACTATACCCATTGGCCTCTACAACAAAGCAAGATTACATTGTCATGGTTAGGAATCATTGGGAATGGCTACTTTCTTTTCTCCCAATGCCTTTACATCGTACCTGAAAATAGCATTACAATAAGCTCTGGGAACACCCTCAGACATGCCCACTTGTTCTCAGATAAGGGCTCATTCCATTGTTTCAAAGTTCAGACATAATTTTATTGCACGAGACATGGCTGATGGGGAAGGCTGTATTTGACGGGTATATCTGCTTCAACAATCCATCAGGAAGGGAGTCAAAGCTCACCCATTTGGGGGATTGTTAACCCTGTGCTCAAACAAATTTAATGCACGTGAAATACCACAATTGAAACATAATCCGAATGTCTTACTGATGGTGGTTGAGTTGACTAAGGACTTTCATATCCTTTTGGTAAATATATATGATTCAGCAGGGGGAGGATGACTGATAGCATACAAATAGGAATCTATGAGACCTTATCAACTTACAGATCTGGCAATATAAACACTCATATTCAGATTGGGGGCGATGTGAACTCCCGGTGTATAGATTACAAGATATCTGAGAAAGGGGTCTTCACAACATATACAGAGTCTAACAGGCAAGTTAAATCCACGGCTATTGCTGCCAAATGGGTGGAGTGTTTAGTGACCTATAGCTGAATATTATGAATGGTGCCACCCCTGGGGACATGCCACCTGCCTTAACGTGGAGAATGGCCAACAAGTCCTTCACAATAGATTATCTATATGGGAGTAAGCCGTTTTGTATTATTGCCAAGTCTATGTCGGTTAACCTTTCAAAACACAGTGATCACACTGTCATATCTGTCATGCTCTGCCGGAGAGACTTCTGCTGACATTAATCTGATGAGATAGGCGAGCTACAGGTGAACAGTGGTCTGAATTGCGTGGGCTCTGTCCGATCGTAACCTTATAGTGGTGACATCATATATGCCAACTCGTGAAAAAATGTACGAGCAGTGTGATTGTCCAGATAAAATTATAGAATGGATAAGCTCTATTACCAGTCTATTTTTGACAAGGAACATACCGCCATGATTCAGAGACAAGACAAAGCATGCACAGTAATATGACAGTGTGATAATTGGTGAAAAATGACGACTGGGGCAAGAAATCAGAAAGGTATCCAAACTAATGGTTGATCAAGCCTGTAAACGGTCGTTAAGTACAGAAATTGGACGAAACGCCCTCATATGTCTAGTGCCAACTGTTCCTGGCAGAATCTTAATGAGGCCCTAAATAAGAACAGTAAATAGTGATGGCATGTTTTCAATAATAAGGGCAACTGAAAGAGCATTGACTACTGTAAAACCGGCTAAAACCTGGGAATCACAGGGAAATGTAATGCTTACTCCATTCCTACTATAACTACCTGGGCTACGTTAGAGCTTGAGGTTTGTAGAGAGGATGAAGTTACGATAATTAAGAAATTAAAGCAATCCAGAGCTCCTGGCCGTGACGGGGTCTGCAATATGGTAATGCGACCTAACCCTATGGGCAGACATTTTAATGGCGCTCTTTGAGCAGATTGTTGGTACTGGACGTATTCCTTCTTCTGGGACCCAATCATACATCATCGCCGTGATCAAACGCCCTAAAAGAGATGATCCTAGAAATTACTGTCTCCTGTCCTTATTGGACCAGCCGAGTAAAATATTTGTCACCTTTGTAGTAAGAGGCATTGAGAAATGGATAAAAAAAAGAAAAAGTATGCAGTAAGTTTGAGATTGGCTTCCAGAGAGGTCTTTCCTGTACCTTCAATATGTTCATGAACAACTCTCTTATTCGCCAGGCAGGTACTAAATCATCACCTTCTCTCTACATCCTATTCATTGACTTTGCCACAGCATTTGATACCATTGACTGGGCTAAACTTTGGGCAAACTCAGAAAAAATTAACATGCCAGGGCATTTAATGTACGTGTGCCAATTACTACATGAGAACACTGTGGCTCAGGTGAGGCTAGACTGTTCAGGGGCGATGACGGCACCTATCAAAATTGGTAGGGGGGGTTGAACAGGGCTGCCTCCTCGTCTGGTCCTGTTTAATCTGTTCCTGGCCAACATAGGAAAACCTCTAGCTGGGGTCTGTAACTTTGCACCCAAATTGGGAAGTACTAAGAATCCTTACTTGGCATATGTTGATGTCTTAGCAATCTTTGACTCCACATATATAGGGATCATAGGAGTGCAGCCGCTATGGTCAGTTATGCGATGGCTAACGACCTACACATTCATTTTGACAAATCTAAAATAAGGAAATTTAGGACAACAAAAGAAAATCAGACGTATGTATCTACTCCCGAAGGTAATATGTATTTAAGGTTTACAGCTACCGATACTTAAGATATGATGTAGTAAATGGAAGAAAAGTATTGGCACTGTTCAAAAGGTGACACTTGAAGGCTGTGTCTACGATGCTTTCTTTAAAAAACTTTGTATCTAGCAATGCTCGCTATAACCTGGCCGCAATAGTCCCTTTATACCGACAAAAGCTTGTTTCGAGTATTGCCTTTGCATTGGAATGCTCATACACGGACTCCCAAGGTTGGGCTGATCGATTGGAGGGATACATTTGGTCTAACGTATTGGGGTTATCTAGATCAACACTATTCAAGCAATTCGCATAGAGCTGGGCTTGACTTCCATGAGTACTGTCATTAAAATCAACGGGGCAATCTTTATTTTAAAATTAGATGGGTCGAGGGAAATACAATATTTGCTACCGTTTGGGACAAAATGTTGAGTGGCTCTAGCCCAATATTGTTCAAGTTTAAAATTATCAATGAGAGCTTTTTTTGAGAATATCGCTTGGTCACCAAATTGGGACCAGAGCCTGGGTGGGTTTTTGGGGTCCTTTAAGACGTGCATGCAAGCCTGGGACTGGGCCCACAATCACAATCATGTGGTGCTGTTGTCTTCTCTGAGTGATTATGCCAGATTGTATTTTCCATATAGATGCCCCCAGAAATACGTTTGCAATCCCCTAGTTCTACTCTCAGAAGGATATTCATGAGGATTAGACTAAACAAACTGATCAAAGGATCATCCCTGGGAATGCTGAGGAAGGAGCGTTACTGTCGTCTATGTACAGACCGTTCTGCGACAGAGACACTAAGACATGGTCTTTCAACCTGTAAAGTGATGCATAAATATTACCTGAGATTCTACAGATATTTTGAAGAAGTCTTTCTGGAGATCCAGAACAACCTTTTCTGGCTAAATGAAATCATAGGATGCAGCTTGGCAAGGGCCATTGCCTTGGCTCACGTATGGCAAGCCCCCAAGCCAGAAACTGAACTTGGGAAGTCGGAGCTAGCACGCGAGAAAATGGTTAAAGTGGTTGTTTTTAAACTGAGGTTGATTTTAGGTGTTCTTTCAATTGTGACATTTGAATATGTTTAACTATTTTAATTTAAATGTCACTATAGCTGTTTTTGTTGATGTTTTATTGTTTTGTTACTTGTAGTTACTATAGTTCTATGGAACTGCAACACAATAAATAAATAAGTTTTAAAAAAGAGTTGTGTTTGAAGCTTTCGGGCAACAAGAGGCAGTGATATGGGTGTTACAATATGCTGGTTATTGTCGCATGCACCCTCTGCAGTAAATCATTGCTACATGGATCTCTAAGGCTTTAATCCTGTGGGTGCAGGGTAACAGAGGAAGAAGAATCAGGAGTGGTGGTGTAAGAGGGGAAATGAAAAAATACCAACACTATAATGGGCCATAAAGTGAGTTTTGGTGCTTTCAGTATGCTTCAGTGCAAAGTCTTTCACCATGTAGCTAAGAGTTTGCAGCCGTTTGTTGCCACCAGAGTGTTCACGTGACATGAAAGTTAGGGATTAACATAAGGAGTTGATAAGCAGGAGCTAAAAGTAGCTCCTGATTACATAACATCACAAAGAGAACGATGGTCTGGTGGTCAATAAATACTATGCACTAAATCTAAATTTAACCTGAGAATGTAACAATATCAATTTTCCATCAAATGTAATAAAACAGTTATTGGTACATTATGCTTGTGAGTGCATTCTACAGGACTCAAAAGATATTAATATAAAAATGAAGAAAATCTTTGTATTCTAGTTCTGAAAATTGTGTACCGTAAAAACCATTGAATGAATGGGTATCTGCTCTCTATTGCGCCTATGATTATCACGACTTTGAGATATTCTAAATTTCAAAAAGCACAAAAGGTGATTTGTTAAACATGTTTCATAATTATGCATGGTTTAAAAAAAATCCCTGTTAGAAATGTGATTGGGCTGCATCTTTTTGGGTAACAAGTGGCAAAATGCTTTATCCCACTGCTCAGTACCATGAAAAAGAACAACAAGAAACTCAAACTAGAATGGAGGAAAGAATACAACCAACGAAAGAGAGCTCAATTCCAACGATGAATCCGATCTTACAAAAAGAAATTGAAAAGGCCAAAAAGAAACACTATGGCAACAGGATCACCAAAGCCAGCTGTAGCACCTGTGTTTTTTTCTTCACTGACCCGGGAAGCCTAGTATTAAAAATACTCCAGGCCAGGAAATGGCGAACCACAAGGACACCAACCCACTTGCACAGTCCACCTGCTCATGTGAGGTGCACTCAGCAACCTGCAATGAAAAGGTTAATACAGGAGATGGGCCACACTCCCAGTTCCTTGATGATTAGCAGGCACCAGAGTGAATTGTTAGAGACCCCCGACAGGGTCCCTCTTTATTAAAAATACCCTTATAAGACCCTAGGATCCCCCAGCGTGAGCGCCATCTAAGCAGATACCAGTTACGACAGCTCACCCTTCCTCGGAGGGTTCCAGGGACCCTAAGAATGAGCTTGTTACAGCCAATCCCCTTCCGAAACTCAGGCACCACCCACATGGAGAGGGAGGCCAGAGGATGGCCTCTGTGGATGGTCCCATCTTGCAATGGGACCACCCACAGAGGCCATCCCATCCACCACCTCACGCCAGGGTGCCTCCCCTCTACACCCTATTTAAACTAATGACCATCTGATCTATTTCATCTATTCCTACTTAACAATTACCTTATTTAACATTCCTCTAATACCCCAACTCCCTAACCTTTCCTACTTAAAATTTACCCTACTTAACCGTGCAGAATTATACACATAAGATACATACATATACACATACTACACAAACACAAAACCCCATGTCACAATTGGGTGACTGCTGCAGACAGTCACCCCTTCACAGTACCTTTAGGACTGTCCATTGTGCAGGGCTGCTCCTGATGAGACTTGCTGATGACTGGACCCTGCCCCACAGATGATGGGTGAGGCCTGGACCCCTCCTTTTCTTCCAGGGTGGCCCCGTCCACCAGGTGGGGCCACTGCACATCCTGCGTTATTTACATTGTACTGGGCGGCCCCCTATGCATCTGGGGACCGCCCACACTCACTGCCGCGGCCTGCTGTATTTATATATTATTTTAGGGTGGGCCCTGTTGGCTCTGGGGCCCGCCCAACATCACTGCCTCAACCTGCAGCCTTTTTAAGTCCATGGGTGGGCCCTGTTGCCTGGGGGGCCCACCCGACATCACTGCACGGCCTGGGCATCATTATCAGAGCCAGCGGCATCCCTGTTGCAACAAACCACGCATAGGGCCTCATTACGGGTCCGGCGGTAACCCTCCCGGTGCTAACGGCCGGTTGCCGCCGCACCTGTAATAATTTACCGGCACCTGACTTCCCAGTGCCACCAGCTCATTACGAGTCCGGCAGCCCATGAAGTCAGGCGCCGGAAAATTGTTAGTGCCCATTCATAGGACTCTATGGAAGTGGGGACACGGGAGCACCGGCACCATTAATAACAGTGTTGGTGCTCCCGTGAAGAGTGTGCCTACTGTGCCCGCTACGCCGGCATGGCCAGACCTGTCGGGCACAGCGGCCACGGCAGCCAGACACAGAGTTTGCTGATCCGGAAACAAGGGTGCAGTGAGCTTACTGGCACCCTTGTTTCCAGACCAGCAAACTCCTAATGAGGCCCAAAGTCTCGCCCACAACAGTAGATGGGAGCCCACAGATCCGTAAACCGCACCCATGCTCAGCGAACGGTGCTGACCGAACTGAAGCTGCCAACGGGACATCACAAATCACGCTCTGACTCTTTTGTATTCTTCCTATGTAATTTGTGCCGAGATCCATGTGAAATATAGGTCTAATGTGCACTATGCAAATCCTAACTGATATTCTTCTTTAAAAAAACGAACTAGGTTTCCCTCTGCAAAGAACCAGTGCTAAATGATTGATGTGTGAGCAACAAGGTGGGTCTATTAAATGTGGCACCCTGTGCATACATGGAAGTTTAATTTCCATTTTGCTAAAGTCAATGGATTGCCCTTTGAAATGCTTCTGTGAGATTGCTAATGGTTTGCATTAGGAAGTATGTTTTATTATAAATATTATTTCTTATAGAGAAAATGTTGAATTTTAAGCTCTGTCGATTGGTGAATCTTTTGTTGTGTGTCATCTGGATAGAATAGTTTGTAAAACATCTTCATTTTAGCTTGCACACTTGGTTCAAATTTTAATTTAAATGTCTTCATTTGAATTCTAGCTTGCTTTCTTCACCCATCTGCTTTAAAGAATACGGGTTTTGTAGGTTTTATGCCAAGGCATGTCACAGGTACTACTTAGATAGGAGAAACAGCGAGAGAGATGAGGCATCGCCTCCTTGTGTTTGGTTCTGACATTTAAGGGAAACGCTCTCCTCATGTAGGTATTTCAGTTCTGATAATCTCTTAAAGCAAATTCTGTTATGCAATATTATATTATTGTTATAGGCAAACCTAGGGATTCATCCAAATGTGTCTTGATTTTCATTTAGAAACTTCCTGCTGTGCTAAATTTTGGAAAGCAGCTACGTGGAAATATCTGTAAAATGTTTTATTGAAGACGTCAACGTCAGTGTTGACTTTGCGTTTGTAATGTGTACACTACCCCCTGTTAAGGTCTGTTGCCTTACATTCTTCTTCTTAAAATAGCTTTGTGTTTGTTATAACATTACAAGCATCTGACAGAAGTCCTCCGCATCATCCTGGCTATCATCAAAACATTTCTCACCCAGGGCACATACCTCACCACCCTCAAAACAAGAACAAATCTGGCCTTGCTAAAAACCAAACGTATGATGGACCATAATGATTTCAGCAAATACCAAACTTTTGAAGCCCTTGTTTTCATAGGCAATATCCTTGAAAGAGATATAGTTACCCATCTTCAAGCATACCTTGATGCCCACATACCCACATCCTCCTACAGAGCTGTCAATCTGGTGCAGCCCAGAGGCAGCCACCATCGAAGTGGTAGATGAGGAGCCCTGCATCGCATTCTCAATGATGCACACTTCTGCTTCCAGGTACTCCTCCATCTCTATGCAGCCTCCCATACAGTAAACTGTCAGGCCTGCAGTAACACAATACAGAGCCGCCTAGGTTTCTATGCGGTTGTGCAATATGTTAATGAAATATTGCCTTCCGTTGTTTTGCCTACCTCCTAGACAAACAGCATTGGTTTGTCCAGATGATTGTCTTCACAGCACCACTTCTTTTTTTTTTTTTTTTTTTTAAACTTCTTTTTATTATAAGCGTGGCAGCAAAACACAGGCGAACAGCGTCAGGCAGAAACAATGTAAAAGAGCAGTGAACATAGCGTAGGTATACAGAAGTTACTACAAATAATGAGCAATCGAAGAGCAAAGTACAGTCACATCGTGAAAAGGGACATCAGGGAACTATGACTGGGCTGAGGACCCAAGCTGGCGGGGGGAAACAGGGAAGGAGGGGGTGATCTGAGTCTCGACTAGGTCAGACATATAGGAGCGGAACCTAAGCCAAATGTTTCTAGGTCTGGAATGTATGGGTTGTAGGTGGGACCAGGTTTCTTCCGTGTCAGAGGCCCACGTGACCGCTCTCAACCATTGGGCATGTGTGGGAGGCGAGGGGCGAAGCCAACAGAGCAGGTTAGAGCGCACCGCGAGGACTAGACAAAGACCAGCTGGTTTCTTGGAATCTCGGGGGAGGCCCGGGAGATCGTGAAAGAGACATACCAGCGGGGAGAGAGCAATGGGGTGGTCAATTACAGCGGACACTGTCGAGCAGACAGCCTCCCAGAACTGAACGAGGCGGGGGCAGGACCAAATCATATGGATATAGTCGGCTTCATCCCGACCGCATCTGGGGCAGCTGGCAGGATAGTCGGCGGACATACGGTGCAGTCTGATCGGGGTATGGTGGAATCTGTGAAGAATTTTGAATTGGATAAGTTTGAACCGAGAATTGAGGGAAACCCGTTGCGTACGGTCGCATAGGTGGGTCCAGCGGTCGTCGGACATCTCCACACCGAGGTCTGCCTCCCAGGCGCGTTTCAGTTTAGCAAAGTCTGGGATCGATCTGGACTGCAGCATGGTATATAGCCTAGAGATCTTACCCCTCATAGGGGTGGGGGAGGTGAGCTCCTCAATTGCGGGGTCGTCAGGCGGTAATGCAGGGAATGTTTGGTAATGCCGTTTAAGGGTCTTTCGGAGAGATGCGTATTGGAGCCATACGCTCCGGTCTCTTCTCAGGGATAAGGGAAGGTCGGGCCACTCGACGAATATACCTTGGTCGAACACGTCGCGTAACAGCTCGAAACCCGAGTCCGCCCATCGGCGCACCGCTCTCAATGGGACCCGCGGGACCCCAGGGAGAAAATTCCAAAGTGGGAGATTGCCATGGAAGGCATAGGCAATCCCCAACAGATTCCACATTTTTGCTAGTGCAACGGCCGTGCAGGCGACCGGGTTCTGCGAGTTCCGAGCCAAGGTGGCGGGTTGCAACACCAGGGAGCGGATGTCTCGGTCCATCACTGCGAGCCTCTCAAGTCGGACGTGCGGGGCAGGATCCGTGGTATCGAACCAATAGGAGGTATATTGGATTTGTGACGCCAGCCAGTATTTAAGAAAGTTAGGGGCACCGAAGCCTCCGTAAGACATGGGAGTGGAGAGGGTCCCGATTTTAAGGCGGACCGCACCCGAGTGCCAGAGAAAAGAGTTCACGGTGCGGTTCAGGTCGCGGAAAAAGCCCACCCCCGGCCATAAGGGAACGTTAGCGAACCTATAGAGCAGCTGGGGCAATACCACCATCTTCAGCAGACCAATTCTGCCGGCCAGAGATATTGGGAGTTTGTCCCAGACCTGGATCTTAGCCGTCAAGTGTGCGAGATACTTCTGGTAGTTTCCATGGAATGCCAGCTCGTGTTGGCGAGCCACCACCGTCCCAAGATAGGTAAATGTGTCTTGGGCCCATGTGAAACCGAAGGAGTCGGGAGGGGGAGAGGTACATTCCGTGAGTGGAAAGAGAGTGGACTTCGAGCAGTTCACTTTAAGGCCAGAGATCTGGCCAAAACGGATAATGTCTGCCAGTATGGGGGGTAAGTTGGTCGAAGGAGAGCGGACAAACAGCAACGCGTCATCCGCATAGAGGGACACTATGTCCGTATGCCCCGCGGAGCGTAGACCCCTGTGAGCATGGAGTTGGCGGAGCATGTCGGCGAAAG
This sequence comes from Ambystoma mexicanum, assembly GCF_040938575.1. Classification (NCBI taxonomy): domain Eukaryota; kingdom Metazoa; phylum Chordata; class Amphibia; order Caudata; family Ambystomatidae; genus Ambystoma; species Ambystoma mexicanum. Next base: position 460,115,230 of record NC_090929.1, read on the forward strand.
GCTCGATTGCTATCGCAAAGACCAGAGGAGAGAGGGGCACCCCTGTCTCGTTCCCCTGGCGATCTTGAAAAGGGGAGAGTAGCAGTCCCCAGTGCTGACCCTGGCAACCGGCTCAGAATAAAGCAGTCTAACCCAGGAAATAAAAGAAGGGCCGAATTTACAGCACTCGAGGACCCGCCATAGATACCTCCATGAAACCGAGTCAAATGCCTTATGCATGTCAAGGGTAACAGCCACAGCGTGTGTGTCGGGACTGATTCTATCGATAATGTTGAATAGCCGCCTCAGGTTCAGAGAAGTGGAGCGACCCGGGATAAAACCGGCCTGGTCTGGGTGGATAATAGATGGTAAGAGGGGAGCCAGACGGAGAGCCAGAGCCTTGGCAAATATTTTGACATCGCAGTTTATGAGAGACAGTGGGCGATACGAACCGCACTGCGAAGGGGGTTTACCGGACTTAAGTAGTACTGCGATCGTGGCTTCACGGAGAGAAGGAGGGAGCACCCCAGCCTCAACGGACTCCTCCCAGAGAGCCAGCAAGTGAGGGAGCAGTTGTGACTTGAAGCGTTTATAGAATTCGACTGGGATACCGTCCGAGCCAGGTGTGCGGCCCGAGGATAGGGAGTCAATTGCGGCCGAAAGCTCCTCCCGTGTGAGTGGGGAGTCAAGGGAACCCGCGGTCTCCGGGGACAGAGTAGATAGAGGGAGGGCATCGAGAAAGGAGTCAATCTCCGCCAACGAGACCTCATCAGCGTTGGAATACAGGGATTCGTAGAAGGCGAAGAATTCCCTATTGACCTCCTGTGAAGAGACCGCCATAGAGCCATCAGATCTCTCAACCCCGAGAATGTGCGGGGGCCCCGTCTCGTGCCGGATCAACCTAGCTAGAAAGCGGCCGGGGCGCTCCCCCTCCCCATACCTCCTCGCCATGCCAGGGTTATCAAGGAACCTCTGCTCGCGGTCCGCAAGAGAACGGAAATTGTCCAGTTCCTCCCCGATGTTAGCGAGGTTACCAGGGGTAGAGTGTAGTGAGCATGTAGCCTCCAGAGATGAAAGTCTAGATTCGCTGGCGGCGAGGTCCCTGCGGATCGACTTAAGAACCCAGTTCTCCTTGGACAGTGCAATCCCTCTAGTGTAAGCCTTGAATGGCTCCCATAAGGTGGCATGGGACGTTACCGAGCCCGTATTGGTCTCGAAGAACTCCTCAATCGACAACTCAAGTTCGGAGCAAAACTCCGGGTCCAGTAGGGAAAGGGGTTTCAATTTCCAGTGTCGGGTGCGGGCGGGATCGGGGCCCCAATCTACTGTAATGGTGACAGGAGAGTGGTCAGAAAGGGTTCTCGGAAGGATCATTAGCTGTGTTACACTCTTGACCAGTATGTTAGAGATCACCCACCTATCGATACGAGAATAGGAGTCGTGAACCGAGGAGTAAAAGGAGTAGATGCGGGAGTCCGGGTAGAAGAACCTCCACGCGTCCACCATGGCCAGGCGGGGAAGGGAGGACAGTGCGGCATAAGCTGCCCTGGAGAGGTGGCGGGGCTTGGAGCCCGATCTATCTAGAGCTACATCGAAGATCGTGTTGAAGTCCCCACCCCAGAGGATTGGAACAAGGGGGAAGCCATCGAGAAGGGAGGTGACCTGCACATAAAATTCCGGGTCATCAATGTTAGGGCCATAGATGTTCAGGAGAATCACTTCCTTGTGGTGCAGCATGGCGTGAAGAAATACATATCTACCCTGGGGGTCAATTGTCGAGGAGATGAGGGAAAATGGAAGGCTCCTATGGATGAGGGTCATGACTCCCCGGCTCTGGGAAGAATAATCAGTGAAAAACCTGTGGGGACCCCAGGACTTGGCGAAACGCATGCAGTGTACAGAACGGGCATGAGTTTCTTGAAGGAAGAGAATCTTGGATCGATGGCGCTCGGCCTGTAGCTGGAGTTGTCTCATCTTTCTATAGTTTCCCAGACCCCGTACATTCCAGCTCATAAAGGTCAGGGCACACTCAATCACCGTATGGCGGTGTTCGGAATAAAGCAGAATGTCAGTGACCGGGGGGTCAAATTAACAGTCCCACGAGACCAGTTCCAAAATGCCTCAGCACAGTCCGCCTTCGCTGCCATCGCTACTTTTTCAATAACAAAAACCCCAACATAACCCGCTCCCACCCACACCCCCCTCCCAATCAGAGGGATGACCAGCCCATCCCCTTGTAAACAAAACCAAAGCATAGGCATCATCGCCTGGGGGTCTGAAGGCCCGACTGGCCGTATCGCTCCGGGTTGCAGCAGAGCAAATAGTGCATGAGAAGCCCGTGATGGAGGAGGAATGCAGTTTAGACAAAGTACTTGCCAAAGGCACTATGGGCGAGCCCTGCGGGTTGAACTGAGCAAGCAGGTTGCGGGGTAAAGGATCGACGTGGCCCCAGTACAGGAGGGGCGGGAGGACCTATGCGCCCCCCGTCGGGGACCCAGGATCACCGCTGTACCGAGATCAGGGGAAAGGGATCAGCCAGGAAAGTGTTCATCAATGAATTTGGAGGCCTCCTCTGGAATTGTGAAGAACAACACCTGATTGGCGTGCTCTATGCGAAGCTTGGCAGGATAAAGCATAGCATATTTGATGGAGTGGTCTCGTAGCCTGCGTTTCACTGCCTGGAAGGACCTGCGTTCCCGCTGGACCGCCGTTGAGAAGTCGGGGTAAAGATGGATCCTAGCACCGCCCAGAAGTAGCTCACCTTTGAGTCTTGCAGCCCTGAGGAGGGCGTCACGGTAGTTTAATACACGGGCTATGATGGGTCGGGGAGGGGCACCAGGCCTAGGTTTCGCCACCAGGGCGCGATGTGCCCGTTCAATTGCGAAGTGTGGGGAGAGCTCGGGCTCGTCAAGGAGCGACAGAAGTGTGCGTTGAACAAAGTCCTCCATCGGCTCATGAATTTCATCCTCGGGGACCCCGATGATGTGGAGGTTATTGCGCCTCGAGCGAGATTCCAAATCTTCATTTTTCTTTTCCACCTCGATGGCTCGGTTGGAGAGAGCGACGACCTCGGTGCGGAGAGCCCCCAGCGCATCCTCAGCAGAGCCGACCCGCGTCTCGACCTCCGACACACGGCTGTCCGTCCTCTCAATGTGGGCCTTAATAGAGGATATGCTTAGAGTGAAGAGCAGTGAAACCCTCACGTATAAAATCCATCATATTCCAGGATTCCGGGGTTGCGTCGAGGGGGGCGGCGGAGGCCGGCTCGGTGGCCTCCCCAGATGGCTTCCCCGCAGCCTTTGCAAACATATTGATGGAGCTCTGCTTCCTCGCACCTCCCTTGGTCATCCTGGATTTTACGTGTATCAGGGAGGGAGAAGGGGGAGAAATGAGAGCTAGATATTAGTGCCAAAGAACGTCCTCCGGGATACCGGGGCCAATGCGTGTACCGGGGCAATGTAGGCAAGAAACAACCAGTGGGCTCACCCCGAGTCCGGGGGGTGAAGAGAAGAAGTTGTGACCCCTCTAGGGCTGGAGGGTAGGTGTCGCCGAGGTTGGAGTAGTAGGCCCGAGTGCGCCCAGGCGGTGCGATACACAGTGGCAGGCGCGCAGTTCAGGGAATCCTGTGGAGGCAATTGCGTGGTGTGTTCCCCAGCGCCGAAGCTCCAGGGCGCAGGCAGCCCAAGGGGAGATGGAGCGCAGCCCAGCGGGTCACAGTGTCTAGGTCGTCTCAGCCGTTTTCCAGCAGGGGTTAGCGGCGTCGAAAGAGAGGCAGGGGGGCGGAGGGGGCCCGCGCCGTCCCAGGCCCAGCAGCAGCGCCAGTCCCAGGACAGGGGAGACACCCACAGGGTATAGTGGGCGCGATCAGACGGGCCGGGGGTACAGCAGCCAGGCACAGTCCCCCCCCCGCGTTCCCCCTACCTCCAAGGCGCCGCGGAGTCGAAAGGGCCCCTCAGGGCACGGACCCAGGGCCCGGGGCCGGTCGGCGCCAACAAGCCGCACCAGGAAGGAGAAGAAGCCAGCAGTCTGGAGAGGTCCCGGCTGAACGGCGCAGAGGGATGAGGAGAGGCCCGGCCGGCCACAATAATCCGGCGCGCCTCGCCGGGCGGGCGCCCCTCCCCCAAAGCGGCCCGCAGCGCCGCGGCCTCAAGTCAGAGGAGAGCCGACGCCGCTGGAGCCGCGGGGCGGGGAGGGCGGAAGGCTGCAGCCGAAGGAGAGAAAGAGAGGGGCGGCCCCGTCCTCGGGGCTCGCAGCGGCCCCAGGCTGTGCCCAGCCGCAGTAGTGGTGCTCCCGAAGGATCGGGCAAAGTAAGCAGGTCCACAGGTGGCGCCGGGCAGGGCAAGACAGGATCGAGCGCTCTGCTGGTCCGGAGCTCGGCGTTTAGGCGGCCATCTTGATTGCCGCGCAACAGCGCCCCCCCTTCACAGCACCACTTCTACTCTTCAACGGAGGAGCCCTACATGATTCATCCATGCACCCATGATCTTCATCCTCAACCTAAGAACACTTCTTGCCAGATGCAACATCCGCATCCACAAGTATGAAGAAAATGCATACGCTGCCTCAAAATATCACTATCTAAGAAATCCACCAAAGTGAGGCCTGATCCAGGCGTAGTTATTTGGCCAACACCAAACTCTCACTGAACACCATGCAGATGGAATTCCTGCTCCTCATCAACAACCCAACATCCAGACCTGGCTGTCCACCATGATCCTCAAGGACTGCATGCTGCATTTGACCTCTGATTCGTCTCTGAGATTCCGTATAGAAACATCTCCTTCACAATACACAAAGACCACTCGGTATGGCACCAACTATGCCACCTACACAAAATCACACCCTCCTTAGCAGACACCAGCTTCAGATGCAAGGTAGAGCCTTGGTTCAATCTCACCTGGAACGAGAAAATGGTGTGGCCACGGATATACCTACCACTACTATAGCACCTTGAGAACAAACCTCCACCTTGTTGCCCGCCTCATCATCGGTTGTCTGCAAATACAACTACATAATCAAACAGTCAGCGCATTCAAATCCAGATGCGTCATATACAAATGCATGCTCCATTCTACTCAGTAAGCAAAGCTGCCATCTCTGGCATTCGGGGCATGACCAGAATTCAAGACGTGGCCAGAATAGAGTAGCAGAAATGCGAAAAAAGAAAGAAACAGGAAACGTGTTTTCTTGGTCAACAACCCCCAGACTCAGGGGCATCATATCTATCATCATAAAAGCGACACACGACCATCATACCATTCAGAAACAAAAATCAAGACTATCCTCTTCAAGCAGCACCTTCTTCGCCCCCCAGAGGACATACCTCCAGGCACGCGCAACCCGTATTCCTCATGACACATTCTATAGCTCACCTGCGTGGTCCATGCCCACCACTCCCTTTCAGCATGTTGCAAGTTCCCAATGAGCAGTAGTACACTTTAACTATTCCCTAGTGTCCTAAAAGCCTGCAGCCATTTAATGTACACCTGTTATCCATAAGGATCTAAAGAGCTCCTTTAGTTCCTGAAGCTAGGTTTGCGCTCAAGGAATAATAACAAATACATGTGATTATTGAAGATCCCTTGCTGGTAAAAAAAAAAAGGTTATTTACATGAACATAATTATTCAGCATCAGTATCTGTCATTGCTGTTACTAGAAGGATACCATTTTGAAAGTACAATTGTGTATGAGTGTGTGTGCAAGTGTGTGTGTGTTTGTAGCCTGCCTAGCAACTTCATCAAATTGTTATATTTGGTTTGCTTGCAAAATGGTGGAAATTAGTTATAGAATTGCTAGTGGAATCTTCACCTTTTCTCAGCACCACCGGTCTTTGTGGTCTTCAATCCTTGCTCTGAGTGTGGATCGGTTTACCCATACTGAGGCAGGTGCTCTTCTAGTGATTGGCGGATCGCAGCCTCATAGAGATATATAGCGCTACGAATTGCTGAACACATTTGTATAGCACCGGCTGCCATTCTGGTACAGGTTTCAAGGCCCTCTCAAGTAGATACTGATGAACAAGAAGAACTGGTTGTCGTTTAAACAGACAACATTTCCTGTTCATGAGCCGCCAACGCAATGCCGCCAATACCCCTGCTTTATTGCAATTCTGCTAAATTAGTGATAGAACGTTTACATGGCGTAGTTGGGACTTTTTTAAACCAGTGGCCAAAGTAGACACCAGGTCATCACATCATTAGGTGTGTATACCTTGTGAGAGTTCCGCTATGCAGCACATGCTGTGCTTCTGCTCAATGCAAAATCCAATTTAATTGAGGCTGGTGAATGCCAAAGTTGTTCCTGCACAATCATTTTGAGGTGAGACATTCAAATTCCTCAAATATACTTCTGAAAGATTGATCAGATAAGGACCAAACATATTAAAGAAGTCCCACCATGCTCACAATATTAGAACAGTGACACTGAAATACCAACAATGTTTTACACCGGGAAATAAAAGCATATGCTTTTTTGACTCAGCATGAGTTGATGTGTAGTTGTAAAAGCTCCGCCCAGTGCCATGGGAGCAGTTGGCAATGCCCCATGGGCCAGTTGCACGTGCCTTCATGTTCCAGACTTACGATTGCATGTTGGGGAGGACACCCTTTCCTTTCTTAAGACCACACTCTGCGCTAAAGTCTATTGTAGCCTGATGTTCATTGGCCCAGCTTGGCCGAAACATGCCTAAAAGGTCATTGCGTTAAAAGGCCTCATTCTGCACCAATGCAGTGCTACTGTGGGTGAAAGGCTGGAGCTTTAGGGTGGGCTAAGCAAACACCCCTACGGGCCCCTCAGGTGATTCTGAGGGAGTGCATAGATGAGTGAAAGCATGCAGGTGTTTTCGGGTTCCTATTGGCCAGACGAAGAGTACCTCAATGCTGGAACCCCTGGACCTTAAAGAACAGGCCTTGCAGAGCAGCTCTTTGGCATTGTCGAGCCCCGGGCAGGAGGATCTACATTATATACTGCTGATCTCTGAGCAAGGACAGCATGGGCCCTGGAGAACCCCAAAACAGTCTAATCCTCTTCAGGATAGGCCACAGAGTCACTGAAGTGAACCCCGAGCTGAGGGCGGCTACTCCTTGAGAGCCAAATGTCCGCGTAGGACTCAGATATAAGCTTTTGGAACATCTTGATGACCCATCTTAAATCTGGGTGATTTAGTCCACGTGCTGTCAAATGCAATTCATGACCCATTTGAACTTTGAGGAGATGTGACACCTCCATCCTTAATAAAGGACTATACATCTGTGCTAACGTGGGATTTATTTTTGGACAAAAAAAGGCCAAACAATTTCTTCTATGAAAACGGCTTTGTCCTTGCTTTTTCTTTTTTTCTGTCCATAGATCATTCCAAAAAAGTCCCGGGCTGTGGCCTGGCCTCACAAAAGAATCTGGTTACAAATATTAAACACTTCTTAATAACGTCGGCAGGCCGTGAAACAGAGCCTGTTCCGTATGGCTTCCTGACTCTCAATAGCCAGCTCCATTAATAGACGCCTTTAAACAAGCTCGCAGTGATGGAGCCACGACAAAAGCCGGCCATTGTCGCGGCCTTGATTTATCCACTGCCGCTAAGGCCCGAATGAATAATTCAGTGTCAGCATTCAAGGCTGGGCTCTCCTCTTTAGCACGGCGATTCCTTTCAGCCGCTGCAGGTCCAGCCATTCATGAGTGGGCTGGCAGTGAAGGCCCTGAATGAGAAGGCAATGTATGGAAAACCCACAACAAGAAGGGTTCTTGGGAGCTTCTGCGCTGTCAATTTGATAAATATAATGTGTCACCAATTAAAAACTCATTGCCATTCTGGGACTCCGTCAACGGCCCTTGTTAACGATCGCTTAGTGGGGTGGCTCCCATAGACTGCTCGGGCTGCTGCTATCATTGTTGATAACAGAGGCCCAGCTTTTTCCCAGCCTGTGCCATGTCACCCCTGGGCATTGGGATGTAAATAGGTTATTCACTCAACATCACTTTCCAATAGAAAAATGACCATAAAAGTCTTTGATTTCGGGGTTTTGTCTTCAAAAGACAACAAAGAAATCAATAGTTTCATCTCTCTTTCTGGGCTACTTTTCTGCATTCTTATGCAAAATGGCTGCGGTGGGAGTCTGTGGCCGGGGCTTTCTATGTAGTTAACCCTAGTAGGTGTCCGGGCTTGGAGACAGCTCCAGGGCCCTCCTCCCCAAACTTGATTCATAAAGTTTTGAGATCTCTCTATCTTCTTGTCACTCACTGAGCTGCTATTGTTTCTGTTCTTGTTCTGAAAGCTCTCGCTGGCTTCCCCATATGCTGGGAGAGAAGGGTTTACTGTTCCCACTGATTCAGCAAGTTTTCTGTTGCCTTTTTTTTGCTGTAAAGTTAAAGTTTATTGTTTAGTGTGCTTTCTAATGCAGAAGTTACAGCTGCGAAATGTAAAGTACTTAACATGTATCTAGAGTTATCTTGTTTTGTGAATTTGAACTCGTTTGTACGATGTTTGTGATCTCCCTTTAAATGTGCTAAATACTGGGGACCGAGGCGTGTGCTTGCCCTGCCCAGTGGGACCCTGGTGAATAAGGACAGTCCTCCAGGTGCCCTGTTGATGCTACTATGTCACACAAGATTCACAAGAATGTGTACCATGTTAGACCCATCTGGCAAGCATTGATACTTAAATTCACGGTATGTCCTTTGGGTAATTTTATACAGAGATACTATGATGGGGACAGGCCCATGTGTTTACATCAGCAGAGTAATATCGTCATTAATGTTGTGTTATAAAGCTTTTAGACACCGTAGAGGGTACCTTAACTGAGCAAATGCATATTGTGCCCCCACCAGGGGTAACTTGGTCTGTGGAGGAAGAAGAAAGGAGAAACAGGGCAAAATGGGGAGGGCGTTAGAGGCTGGAATAGTCAACAGAGGTCTATCATATTAGGAAGATACAATGGGATTGTGGTAGAGGGAATACGGTTGTATAGGTAAGGGTGCGTGTGTAACGGCACAAAATGGACCAGACTGAATTCTGCTTCAAAAAGAAGGAAGATGAAAACTCATACTAACAGGCATTTTTCAGTGATGGCAGATTCTAGTATCTTGGAAGGAGTTGTAGAATTAGTGGAAGAATTGTCGTACAATGGCATGAAGTTATGCTTGGAAAGTGCTTGAAATGTGGAGGACAGAATTGTCAGGTAGTGTTCAGGTCCTCTCCATAAAGGTGAATTCACTAATCAGAGTTGTGAGGACGTGGAGCTGATGAGTTGCAATAATTAAACCATTGTTTGCACTCAACTCCGCTCCATTGGCCAAATGCCTGATGTAAGCGAGTATGCCGCTTTTACATGCTGCTATTCTAACCAGGATCCAAGGGCAAAGACGTGCAATGGAACCCAGAGTACAAACACGTCATTATACACATGAAAAGGATTAAAGAGGTTGCGCTAAAGAAGACTCCAAAGGAAATGAAGTAAACCTGAAACTTGGCACGTACCAATTAAGTCAACAGTTATCCCCAAGTTAATAGGACTTATAGAGCTGTTCACTAGTATATATGAATTGGCTATACGACAGGGTGCATTTATTAACATGGTAAATGATAAGTAAATCTATGCTAATTCTGTGACTACCTCTGCCCCTGACAGGTGAGATGAATTTGGTTGGCATTTTTGGACAGTGTCAAATTCCCTGTAAGAATATAGAGCCTCATTGTGAATTTGGTGGCAATTCTACAGTAAATCCGCCGAATTACTGGTAAACTCGATTATCGTTATTGTCAAAATTACAAGTGTAGTAGTTTGGTGTAATGCCCCAAGTTTGGAATCTGACAGATTTGCCAGTGGTGGATTTACCGCACAGTAAATCGGCCGATTGGTGAGGTATCCTGGCAGATTTACCTTCAGCTTGCGGTTGGAGGTAAATCCTCCATTTTACCTCCAAATGTATAGTTCGGCGGTGCAGGAAAAATTGTGGTAATTCTGTTACTGCCAAAAAAGCGGCAGTAGCGGAAGTAGCACCACTTTCTTTCACACCGCCGAACTTATAATAAGGCCCACAGATTTTTGACCAGATTGGATGAAGTTGATTGTTTTATTAGAACTCTGCCTCCTCCTCAAGTGTGCAAATTTAACACAACATCGAATCACAGTACTTTGCGACCTCTAGCCTGTCATCTCATAGAGTTTTATCCACTGTTTATATGATGATGTGATACATCAGCTTTAAATGTGAATTTCAAATGTCACTGAATGACAACTAATTCGGCATCGGTGTACTTCGTTGATAGTGAAGGGCTTCTTTTGGACATCTAAAACATCATCTTGTAAGTTGAATGCTCTATGTTATGTTGTTTAATGTTACAAAGCTTTTAATGTTCAGTTTGAACTTCACCAAATCACACGTTGAAGGTGTCCATCCACTTCAGTATACATCTCTCGCAGGGTGGAACTACTTTTGGCCCTCTAAAATGTAATTGTACAGCATGCAGTTTCATGTGCTATTTATGTTATGCTAAAGTATTTCTTTTTGTATTTATTTGAAGAACATGGATGTCAATTTCAATCAGAAATAACTAAGAGTAACACATTTACAAATGATGGAAGTTTTCCCACGAAGGGTGCCTGCACAATAGCATAAGATGAGAACAAGTAGTGAGCCAGTTTATGTGTGCGCAAACTTAGGACATGCACCAGGGACAAAACAAAAGAAACAAAATGTATATAACAAAACTGACTTACAAAGTTAATTTTTAACCTAAGGTGGAAAGTGATTTAAACTAAAGAGGAGTACTTACTAAATATACACAATATTAAGAGTCACTGGAGGCAGTGGTGGGGTCAGCTAGGGAGGATGGGAAGAGGGCACAGAATGCTCCTTCTTTTGCAAGTAAGTGAAATTTAAGCCAAGCTTTGAAGAGGACAACAGTTGGGCTGGCTTTGATTGTTATGGGCAGGGAGTTCCAGTGGAGCGGGGCGAGTAGGGAGAAAAAGCGAGAGGAGGCACACGGAGGGTATAGGACACGGCCGTTGCGTGCAGAAGAGGATCGGTGGGAGCAAGATGGTGAGCAAACTGAGACACAATCAGCCAGGTACTGAGGAGCCACACCATTGATAGCTTTATAGAATAGGAGATGGAAATTGAAAAGAGAATGGTTGTGCATGGACAGCCAACTGTTTTCGGTAGGTAGAAGTGGCAGAGAATCTGGATAAATTGTAGGGAGTCTGGGTAGCAAATTTGAGGACTTTGTTTAGAGGGAGGTAGGAGTAGAGAGGAAGGTCAAGGCAGGAAGGTCAAGTCGTAAGCTTGAGCAATCGAGTGTAAATTTGTGTTTTTGTAGAGGGTAGTATAGCACAGTGGCAACGTGCTTGGCTTGGAAGCAAGACGACACAAAGCAACACAGGTTCGAATCCGGGTCCACGCTTAGAAACCTCTTTGGTGTTAAGCACGAATAATTATAGAATGTTTAGTAAGAAAAGGACACATTTTCTGAATGTTGAGGAGGTTAATATGTGCAGCACAGAGAGTGGTAGTGATGAATTGTTGCACCCGTAGATTGCTACCAAAGAGAACTCCAAGATTGCGAACCTTGGGTGAGGGGGTAAGAAGTTCAGGCAGAAAGACGATAGGAGAAGTGAGAGAAGGGATGGCACTGGGAGCTGGGAGAAAGAGTTCAGCATTAGGCAGCGGAGAGCCATCCAGCCAAGAATTGCAGTGATACAGTTCATAATCTGTTCTTAAATGGCTGGGGTGAAGGAGGGAAAGGAGAACATATGTGAGTGTCATTAGCAAAAAGGTGTTAGTGAAAGCTAAAGGATGAGATAAGTCTCCCTAGGGTGCAGGTGAAGAGCAGAGCTCCAAGGACCGATCCTTGGGCGATGCACACAGGGAGAGTGGTGGGTCAGAGGTTTGCAAGTTCCAAGAGCTTTAAAAGGATGACACTTCCAGTTAGTTGGTGATCCTGACAAGAGTAATTTGGTGAAATCCAAGGTCCCGCAGTGTTAGGAGGAGAGAGGAATGGCTGACTATGTCAAAAGTGGTAGAAAGGTTCAAAAGGATGAGTACAGATGAGAGTTTGGAGTGGTGAGCATTAGAGAGAAAGTTGGAGACATGCATGAGAGCAGTCTTGGTGGAGTGTTTAATTCTGATCCAGATTGTAGCAGATCTCCAAAGCCGTTTTCCTCAATTGATCGGGTGAAGACCACCTGCTCAAGGACTTTTGAATAATTGGTAAGGAGAGAAAGTAGGAAATAGGTTTCTGTGATGTTTGGGTCCACAGAAAGTTTCTTCAACGATAGTAAGACAGTTGCAGATTTGAAGGAGGTCAGGACAAGCCCAGTGGAGATAAGAGCATGGCACAGGGAGTATGGGACAGTGACGTTGAGTGCAGAGGACGAGTGTTGGAAACAGGATGGTGAGTAAACAGAGATACAGTCGAACAGGTGCTGAAGAACAAGATTATTGATAGCTTAGTATAGCAGGAGAAGGAACTTATAAAGGGAGCAGTTGTGTATTGGGAGCCAACCAGTATGGTGCTGGTGGGTATAAAGGTGTGTATACATGAGGGAGGATCTGGATAGGCTGCACAGTGTGGGTAGCAACGTAGAGTTTTCATTGAGTGGTGAATAAGAAATGAATGAACATTCCAAATGTTCTTATATTAAGTCAATCCACTACTTTTCCTTCTTCTTTTAAACATGCTTTTATTATTCCGATTCTTAAGAAGCCTTCATTGGATGCCTCTCTTCCTTCAAATTGCCACCCAATTTCTTTGCTTTCTTTTCTATCTAAACAACTTGAGCAAGCTGTATATACTCAAGGTTCAATCTTTCTTCATCTTCATCTTCATTCTCTTCTTTCTCCTCTGCAATCTGGTTTTCGTCCTGCCCACTCTAGTGAATCAGCTCTACTGCACATCACAAACTCACTACTTTCTGCTAGGCGAAATAAGGCAATCTTCTATTCTCATTCTACTTGATCTTTCTGCTGCTTTCGACACTATTGATCTATGAAGAATCGGTTTATAGTGATAATTTCTAAAACAAATTTTCAAAAAACAAAAGTTTCGCAAACAAAGTTTCGAAAGAAAAAGCTGTGGCAGCCTATATTTAACATTCAAAGTGCATTTCTTTCGAAACCAATCCGTCGACAATAGTCATGGACTGGTTTCAATTGAAATGCACTTTTACATGTTAAAAGTAGCATTTCAGTGCTTTTTTTTTTAGTAACTTTGAAACGTTAGATGGAGCTGTCCAGTGCTGTAATTTCAGCACTGGACAGCTCCATGTAACGTTTCAATTTGTTATTGTATATTGGGGGGGGTTCCCGAGCCCCCACAAGCCCCACGCCACCCTCCCAACCACAACCCTAACCCATGCCCCAACCCTAACCCTAACCCATGTCGACGGCACTTTCACATTTTTTTCAAAGAAATTGTCATTCGAAAGAATAGCATTTCGACAAAAAAATGTTTGCCATTCGAAACTTTTACGATTGAAAAAATGACAGGACACCCGACAAATCAACTTCCAGGGCACCTTTGATCCAGGGATGAATATTGGTTTCTAAATCATCAATCAGCCCCACACCTCTAGTACACCAGAAGGGATCTGAACAGATTGGAAACACAAATCAATTATAAACCTCCTTGTCCAATTCTGGTAACGTGGATGGAACAGCAGGCTTATCTCTGCAAGGTCGTGGACCGTTGGTTAGTTGCAACACAGCAAAAATAACATTATTACCCAATGATAAAAGGAACCCTCCAGTCAAGGTTGTATACACATATCTACGTTATTATCACAATAGACAGTTGTAGCACGCTACAAAATACAACCCACCCTGTAAATGAATCGCAACAGTTCAAGGATACTTGGTTTCAACACTGTGAGAAATTCCACCACCCGGACGGTGGGTGTGTGATCACCTGGGCTTACTTGAAATTTTGTATGAAATTGAATAATGGTAGATCAACCTCGGGAAACTATGTGGGGCTAATCTGCACACATTTTCCTATTCTCCCCGCACAACATACACATAGACCCGTGTACTCTGGTGGAAATAGCCCGCAGGTGCAGTACTCCCTGTCATATTTAGTTGAGATATGACAGGTGGAGTACATGATGCATCTCAGAAGGAGGAGGGCCAAAACCTTCCTTCTGCCATGGCCAGCCTAATTAACTATCAAAGGCTCCATGGATCTGCCCTGTCTGTTTGTTTACCCTCTGCAGATGGTAACAGCAATTTACATAATTAACATACTAATAGAATATTCTTCCAACAGGCCCACATTGGGCCCAGCTGCAGGGCTAACAAAAGGGAGAGGGAACCCCAACAAACTTTGATATGTACTGTGTCAACCTGAAGCCAGTTCCCGCCTCTAAGTTCCCTCCCTGTCATGTCTGAGACCATGTGTTTACAGTAGGCAACCCCCACAGGGGGAGCCCATTCAGAGGGCAGGAGTATGTGATTTGATGGAGACAGGAAGTCTGTTCTCGCCAGAGCTTCAAGGGAGACCTACCGCTTTAATCAGGAACCACAGAGAGTTCAATTAACCAGAGAGACCCTTTGATCCACAACAGACAGGAAGATGGGTGGGACTTAGTATTACATGTTTTCACCCCTTTACCTTATTCTGTTGCAAAGCACTCTGGTTATGACCTAATGCATACAGGAAAGTGTTGGTGGTGACCCAGGATTGGTTCATTAAGGTAGGTTTAGCCTACACCAATCACTGTGGCCCATTTGGCTTTAAAAGAGGGTTGAGCCCCTCTTTTGATAGATCTTCCGAAGACTTTGCAAGGAGTATCAAGAAGAACTCAGCATTGGACCCTGGCTGAGGGTACAGTCTGCCTTACATCATTAACCAGTGAAGGAAGGCCAGAGTCTCTGAACCAATCTAAGGACAAGGCAGCTGCCTGCAAACCTTTCCTCAGCTGTCGGCTGTCCTCCTTAAAATATGAAACAAGCCCAGTTCAGAAGCTAGGAGGGGTGCATCGACAAGCATCTACTCGCGTCCACCCGAAAGGACATTTTGGAGCCAGTCCAGTCCCTCAAGCTGCAACCGACTGCACCGCTGATTGATGTAACACTGCAGTCCCTAACGTCGTCTGAAATGCCTTGACCAGTGTTTCAGACCCACCAAACAGCACTGACACAACGATTCCTGACCCTGAGTTGCCATGTAGGCCAGCCTGCAGCCGTCCATCCAGCCTCACTCGCCTAACTGCCTGCCACCCGATACCCGCAGCTGTCTCCTGACTTGAACTCTGCCGCAGGAGCTGTTAAGCCCCCTGAGACCGACTCGACCCTGTCAATCACCAAGAACTTCCACAAGCACAAGTTTCATTGTGGTTCTGTCCCCCTGGTGCTTCTCCAAAGGCCCCTTGTGACATTTTATACGTCCCATTGCACCTTTTGTGCTGAAACCAAGTATCTTTGAACTATTGCGACTATCTGCAATCGGCTGCAGCTCGAGCAGTTTGACTGGTTCGAAAATTTCCTTTAAGGCGGACGTCGGTAGATGCTTGTCGATGCAAAGCTGACGATAGTGTTGCAG
This sequence comes from Ambystoma mexicanum, assembly GCF_040938575.1. Classification (NCBI taxonomy): domain Eukaryota; kingdom Metazoa; phylum Chordata; class Amphibia; order Caudata; family Ambystomatidae; genus Ambystoma; species Ambystoma mexicanum. The sequence continues at coordinate 460,130,742 of NC_090929.1, forward strand.
CCAGCTGCCTTGTCCTTGGTTTGGTTCAGAGACTCTCTGGCACTTCCCACCTAAGAAACTTGCTGCAGAGCCTAGGAGGGCACGCAGTGTGCTGGCAGGGTACAAGTTCTGGAGCTGCTGGAGGTTCCTCTGGATTCGGTATCTCCCTCTGCTCCCCGGAAAATGTTTAGGGGAGGAATTATGCATCCCTCTTGAAGGTCCTGGTCTTCCTTCGCTGGCAGAAGATGTAAGGCAGACTGTACCTTCAGCCAGGGTCCAATGATGAATTTGTCTTGCTACTCCTTGCAAAGTCTTCAGATGGTCTGCCAAAAGAGGGGCTCAGCCCTCCTTTAATGCCAAATGGGCCCCAGTGATTGGTGTAGGTTAAGCCTACCTTAATGAACCAATCATGGGTCACCACCAACACTCTCCTGTATGCATTAAGTCAAAACCAGAGTGCTTTTCAACAGAAAAGGTAAAGGGATGAAAACGTGTCATAATAAGTCCCACCCTTCTTCCTGTCTGTTGTGGATCAAAGGCTCTCTCTGGTCAATGGTGCTCTCAGTGGTTCCTGTTTAAAGTGTCAGGGTTCCCTTGAAGTTGCGGCGGGACCAGACTTTCTGCCGCCATCAATCCGTATACTCCTACCTTCTGAATGGGATCTCCCTGCAGGGATGACTACTGTAATACACGCAGTCCCAGACATGACATTTCACTGTCCCTTGATACTAAGGCCCAGATCCGGCTTCAGGTTGACACAGTGCATATCAAAGGTTGTTGGGGTTTCCTGTCTCCTTTGTTAACCTCTGCAGCCAGGACCCATGTGGGCATGTTTGAAGTATACACTATTAGTATGTTAACAATGTTAATTGCTGCCACCATCCGCAGAGCTAAACAAAAGGCCAAGGCAGATCCATGGAGCCTTTGATAGTTAATTAGCTGTCCATGGTAGGGGGGAGGTTTTTCCCTCCTACATCTGAGGTGACATTGTTTAATCCTGTCATATCCCAACTAAATATGACAGGGGAACTGCACCTTTAGGCTGTGTCCACCCAAAGTACACAGGCCTATGTGTATGTCATGCAGTTATCATAGGAAAATGTGTGCAGATTAGCATACACATTTTCCGGAGGTTGATCTATCATCATTCATTTTGATTTGCAATTTTGAAAAACCCCAGGCGAGCTCACATGATCATATATTTTACTTTCTTCCTGTCAACATTTGGTTTATCTGACTCTGTGCTCAGATGGTTCAATTCTCATCTCTCTAGCTGCACATTTTCTGTTTATTGAGCTAGTCAGTCCTCTTCTTCCTATGCACTTTTTTATGGGTTACCACAAGGTCTGTCTTAGGTTTCTCTTCTCTTTATAAACAATTCCTTTGTCTTATCTTATGTCCTCTTTTAATCTTTCCTGTCATTTCCATGCTGATGATTTACAAATCTTTTTCTATTTCTCTGCTTTTTCCTCTCCCCTTCATAACACTGTTACTTCTTGTCTGTTTGCGGTTAATTCCTGGAAGGCTTTTTGTTTTCTTCATCATGATCCCTCTAAAACAGATGTTACTTTCTTTCCTTCTTCCTCCTCTTCCCCTGCCTGTCCTCCCTCTGGTCTTCTTTTTCCCCCATCCTTTCTTTCCTTTTCTTCCTCTGCTTGAAATCTTGGTGTCGTCTTTGACCCTTCTTTTTAATTTTCCCTACATATTTCTAATACTGCTAATTCTGCTCGTTTTCATCTCTATAATCTTCGACGCGCTCGTTTTTTTCTTTCGTTTCAGGCTACTGAACCTTTGATCTGTTATGTTAGGGAAATTTGTAACGCGCAATACCAGGCATCTTTTCTCTTAACTATTGCTTTGTTCTGTTATTAGGTCTTCTTAAGTCTCATTTTACCCCCCTTTGCTCTCTGCTTTCAATTCTGCTATCTGTCTTTTTTTCTGCTGCCCATTCGCTCTTCTGTAACTCCTTCTGTTCATACTTCTTCCAAGCTTTCTTTTGATTTTTATCTTATTTTTCATTTTCTTTGCTTTGTCTATAAAGCTCTTTATTGACTTGCTCCTTCTTATCTTTGTTCTCTTGTCTCTTTTTACTACCCTTCTCGTTCACTTAGTTCTCAATCTCTTTTTCTCCTCTCTGTTCCTAAATTGCCTTGTGCCACTTCTCGGTTTTGTTTTTTCTCTCTCGTTGCACCTAAGCATTGGAATGCTCTTCCATTATCTATACGTGCCTCTTTTACCCGTAACTTCTGTTCCCAATTATGAACTCCTCTCCATCTTTCTCTTTCTTATGCTTAGTCTCTAATTGTTGATCTTGATTTTGCCATGTTTGTCATTTTTATTGTACCAATGTAACAATTTTTGTAAAGGGCTTTGGACGAAAGCGCTCAATAAATAAAATAAATACAAATATAAACACAAATGTTGAAAAGATTAAAGACATAGTTCAGTCAGAAATGTTATTGGTCCAAGCGATCGGGCATGTATTTGAGATCATACATTGATCATTCTTAAAAAAATGTCCAATGCAACTTACCCGAGTTTTTCTCACTTTAACACATGAGAAAATGACGGGTTGGGTGGCGCCATCTTGTGCTTATCCGTTGATCCATCGCCCTAAATTCAAGTGCCCTCACGGCACAAATTCAGATCACCCGCCCCTAATGGTGCCATTACGAGACACTCACGCCCCATTTCCCAACCCTAATGCACATCTCATGTCAACGTCCTCTGTGCGCAATCTATTGATGTGTCGGCATGGAAATACAAAGACGCCTCGTTCCTCGACAAGTGTAAACAAGCCCTTTCTGATCAGCCAGCGTTGGAGTTTCGTTTTTCCTTTGTGTCAGTTTGTTTCATTTCAAGCTTCCCTGACATGTTTCTCCTCTGTTTAGCTATCGGCCAAGTACGACACACTGAGAAATTATACTTATACTGCCTAAAATGAATTAACTCGTAGTTGCTTTTCATTTCTTACATTATGTACAACATTTCTTTACCAAACCATACTTAAACATGTGTCCTTGCAAACATTTAAAGTTTGAGCCTATTAATCTTGGCTTTTCACAATGTGTTTTTGTAACATGGCTGTTTCTTAGCTTGTCTTTCTTTTACATTCAGTGTTAATGGGAAACCTCTTTTCTTTTCATGTATACAACCACAAACGTTTTTATTTACCTGACTGTTGATTCTGTGCTTCTTCACTATCCAGGAAGAATAGCACCAATTCAGCCCTACCTGTACGATCCTGAATTATCTGAAGAGGATATCCTTGAAAGAGAAACAACTCGAGACGATGTGGAATCAGATGAAAGTCATGAGGATCAATCACCGAAGCTTGAACCCAGTCACATGGAACACATTTCACCTGGTGTACCTGCCATCAGTGTCAGTTTATGCCTACAATGGTGGAAAACTGCTGTTGCAGAGAAAACTCTGGCTGCTTGCCGGTAGCGACCCTCGCCCAAAACCCCCTCTGGCAAACCCATTGGCCAGGTGGAGCAGGACTCGGGCCTCTAGAGCCTGGCATCCTCTTCAAAAGCCCTCATGGGGCCCGTCCTGGCGACTATGGCGCCAGGCTCATACACCATGAAAAACAATGTGCTTGGGAACTACTTTATTGTATTGTCAGCCAACATGGAGGCATCCACATAGCTTGGTTCCTAAGAACCAAGCTATGCGGTCAAGTGTTTTGGGTGTGGTAGCCTAGAGACTACTTTACCTGGACTATTTTGTTGGGGCTATTTAAACCACTCCGGAGCAAGACAACACGCTTCGCGTTACTTTGCAGCATGCAACGTGACACTCACCGTGTCCAGCTATTCCCTCGAACCTCGGAGAAGCAGAACCTGCAAGGAGACAAAAGGAACATCATTAGCAGCAGCATCTTACCTGCAGTTTTCATCTTTAAACACTCGCAGCTACTGAGAACAGCTTCCTCGAATCTGCACGCCTCCCGGACAGAATGACCTGAAAGAGGAATATAGAGGCAACATTAAAGAAAGCAGTAGAGACATTTATAAATTACGAACTGCTCAAAAGGCTTACTTGGCTGGTCGCCTCTCGGCTGGCACCACTCCGGACATTCCACTCGCGCTGAAGAACACCGCGACCTACAAGGAAGGAAAACACAGGTTAGCAAAGACTTTGCAGCGCTGCGCATAGCGTTTACTTACCGCATCATAGCGCTCTTAATGCACCATCATTTACCAGTGGGGCTCAACCAAGCCAGTTCGCCGCGCTGAAGCTCTGCATACCTAACGGAGAAAAAAGAGACATTTTAAACAAAGAAAGGCATGCAGGATAGCAACAAAACTAAAGAACAGCAATAAGACCTACCTGAACAATATCAAACGGGCCGGCGTCAGTGAAGTAACTGGACCGCACTCGCCCCTGAAAGACAACGCGCCCCTGCAAAGAAGGCAGGATGGAGAGCACGCCTAATTCTACCACAAGTTGAGGAGAGGGCACCAGAGGGACTGAAATCATACGGGGGTGGAAGGAGGATACTTACTCCAGTCGGTCAGTCTTGAACACAGTCCTCCTGTATTTTCAGGCAGAACCTTCCCCGCAGACCACATCAGGGCAAAGCTGAGAAGCATACCAGCGAGTAACCCAGCTGGGTGGCGTCCCTGTGGATACCAGGTGAGTGTAACAGAACGCTAAGCCTACCATAACAAATCCACCTGGGTGCCATGGAGACATCAGAAATTGATCAATTGGCCCAATTACTAGGAGAGCTTCGTGCTGAGGTTCATTCTGCCCGACAAGAGACTAATGCCGTCCGGAGAGACCTAACAGTGACCAAAGAACGCACTGAAGAGATTAGCAGGCAATACTTGCAATCACAGGCAGGACAGGCGCCTCTACCTGGAAGAAATCTAACGATGCAAAACCCTGCCATACCACCCACTCCGGTACAGATCACGTTACATGGAACAGTGCCCCTAGCACCACCACAAAGGTTCTCAGGCGACCCAAGGAAGTATGCGACATTCATCAATCAGTGCCGCCTTCATTTTCCTGGTAGGCCTGGAGCATTTCCAAACGACCAAGCTCGGGTAGCTTTTGTCTTATCATACCTGAGTGGTAGTGCAGCAGATTGGTCGGTGCCGTTGGTAACCCATGACGATCCACTATTACATGACTTTGGGGGGGTTCCAGAGAGAAATGGAAAAACTTTTTGCTCGCCATACCCAGGAACAAGCAGCAGACAATGAACTCTTGTCCCTCCGACAGGGGAATCAGGACTTGTTAACGTACATTGCTACCTTCAACAGACTGGTTGCCGAAGCTAGGTGGCCAGAAAACAAAAGAACCATGTTATTCCATCGAGGCTTACGAGGCGAATTAAAGGACGTCTTAGCCCAGGTGGTGGATCCACCCAGAGACTGTGCAGAATTCATAAATCTGGTCGTGCAGCTAGACCACCGGTTGCAGGACCGAAAGGCAGACCGGTCTAAGACAGCCCCTCGGACCGTGTATGTTCAACCAAGGGAAAACACACCCTGTGTACCTGAAAATGCTGTAGAACGCATGCAGATTGGAGGGATACGGCCTCCATTAACAAGAGCAGGATAAAAGAAGACAACAACAGCTTTGTTTATATTGTGGGAAACCAGGACATTTCCTGATGGACTGTCCAGTAAAACCCCCAAGAAGAACAGTCGGGGCCACAGAGAAGGAATCGGAAAACTACCAAGCTCGACAAACATAGAGGTCAGTTTGTCGAGTGAGAAGAAAGAGTTGCTGACCTCGCTCTTTGCAATACCAGTGATCTTAATTAACCACCAACAGTTGTCAAGAATGCATGCCGTTGAAGCATACATTGATAGCGGAGCAGTTGGGAATTACATTGATCAAGAACTGGCAGCAGATATGGGGCTTCCTTTCTGTTCTAAGCCAACTATGGACAAGGTAACCACCGTGGATGGGACAGAAATCGCTTCCTGACCAGTAACCCAGTGCACAAGCCTGGGTAACCTTGCTGTGCCAGGACGGACATCGGGAGTCTATTTCATTCGATCTCATCAAGGCACCTCAGTTCAGGATAATACTAGGGATGCCATGGTTGGTTGCTCACAACCCTTTGATAGACTGGTGGGCACGAAAACTAACCTTCCCCGGTGACTGCTCCCCTGCCTGCTATTACCAAGAGGAGAAGCCCGACATCTGTATCCCCATGACTCCTGGAGCGACAGTATCAACTCTGGGAGCAACTAATACCTTGCCAAATGAATACCATGATTTCCAGGATGTTTTCCGAAAGGACCAAGCCAATACATTGCCACCGCACAGGCCCTATGACTGTCAGATTGACCTTGTTCCTGGTGCACAAATCCCTTGCGGCAGGATCTACGCTCTCACAGAACCAGAAAACCTTCATTTGAAATCCTATTTAGACCAGTACCTTGCAAACGGATTTATCCGTCCTTCGAAGTCCCCCGCAGCCAGTCCTTTGTTCTTTGTACCGAAAAAGGAAGGAGACTTGAGAATCTGTATTGACTACTGCACATTGAACCATATCACCGTGAAGAACCGCTACCCCTTGCCACTTATCCCTGAGATGCTAGACCAAGTTAAAGATGCCCAGATTTATACCAAATTGGACCTTCGAGGAGCGTACCACCTGGTCCGAGTCAGAAAAGGAGATGAATGGAAAACCACCTTCCGTACTAAGTATGACTTGTTTGCATATTAAGTCATGCCCTTCGGGTTATGCAACGCTCCTGCGGCATTCCAATATTTCATGAATGACGTCTTAAGGGAGTTAATTGATGTGTGCGCCTTAGTGTACATAGATGACATCTTAGTATACTCAGCCTCGGAACAAGATCATGTCAGGCACATTCGTTCAGTCTTCACCAAGCTCCGTCAACATCGCTTGTTTGCAAAGCTTGAAAAATGCTTTTTTCATGTCACCGAAGGAGAATTTCTTGGTTTTATACTTACTCCAGGAGGCATCAGAATGGACGTGCACAAGGTAGATGCCATTCTGAAATGGCCTTCACCGACGTCTCTGAAAGGGGTACAAAGCATGCTGGGCTTTGCAAACTTCTACCGCCGGTTCATCACAGACTTCTCTCAGGTTGTGCACCCAATCACAGTACTATTACGAAAAAACAATAAAAAGTTTGCTTGGACCGAAGAAGCAGAAGAAGCCTTTCAGGAACTTAAACAAAGGTTTACCTCCGCTCCAATCTTGCGACATCCTCGTCCAGACCTCCCTCATGTCGTTGAAACTAATGTGTCCAGTCTCGCAATGGGGGCTGTCCTTTCACAGATAGACCCAGAAACCGGCCAGCTCCATCCTGTGGCCTTCTGGTCGAAAAAGTTCTCACCTCCAGAGATTAATTATGCCATCACGGACAAGGAACTCCTGGCTATCAAATCCGCCTTTAAAGCCTGGAGGCACTACCTTCTGGGGGCCAGACACACCATTACAGTCATCACAGACCACCAAAACCTGCAATATCTCAAAACAGCCAAGGCCCAGTCCTCACGCCAATTACGGTGGGCCCTTTTCTTCGCCGAATATGATTATGTAATCACATTTCAACCAGGAGTCAGAAACGGAAAGGCGGATGCCTTATCTCGCATGGGCACAGATGAAATAGTATATACAACTCCAGATCCAGTATCTATTATACCTGAAGACAAACTCTTGGGTATCACGACAGCCTTAACACAAGCAGGACTATGAAAAGAAATTCAACGGACAATGAATCCTGATGCCTACCTCGCATGGCAAACTCAAGGAGAACAATATGGGACCATCTACCCTTTTTTAGGGATCGCCTATATGTACCCAAGAAGGAATTACAACAGCATATTATTTCAAACTATCACGATTATCTCCCTTATTATTCAACCTGTACATCAGAGGTTTATGTGAGCTTCTAGAACAAATCGGCGTGTTCTTTACAAACTACGCCGATGACACACAGCTTGTGTTTGAACTTAAAGGAGAGTATAGCATAGACAGTGCCAAAATATCAGAAGTGTACAATATTATTGACAAATGGATGTAACGCCACTGGATGTGTCTTAATAACACCAAGACTGACCTGATGATCTTTGGGACTCAACAAGCCAGATCTAGATTAGGGATAGAATATCAGGCATTCACTATTAAACAGGCCAAGATCTCAGTGATGCCGCGGGTCAAAACCCTGGGGATGATTGTGGAGGCCTCACTAGGATCAGAGGCACAGGTAAATTACCTGCAGAAAAATAATAACTATTATATGCGACTCATGAGAGCCATAAGACCATTTATAAACGAAGCGAATGCGGCTACCATAGCAAGAGCAGTCATACTGTCTCGTTTGGACTATGGCAATGCCCTACTGATTGGAGCCTCAAAAAGAGAACTTCAAAAGTGTCAGGTTATGTAAAACGACACAGTTCGTAGCATTAAGAACATTAAAAAAAGGGAGCATGTTACTGCAGGGAGAAGATCCCTACATTAGTTAAGAGTGGAAGAAAGAATTCTCTTCAAATCTATGGCCATAGTACACAGATATGTATATGGAGAAGCCCCGAAGTACTTCAAAAAACAGTTTTCACTGTACATGCCCCAAAGGAGCCTCAGATCAGAGAACAAGGCTCTTCTGAAAGTCCCCAGAGCAAAGCGCACGCATGGAGGGGGAAAATCCTTTCCAGTCATGGCCGCAATCTGCTGGACTATATTACCACCAAACCTAAGGCAGGAAGAGAATTACTTAAGTTTTAGGAAACTACTGAAAACTCACCTCTTTAGGTGAAAACCAGTACGACACCCGCATGTCAGAATGGCTTTGAAACTTGTACTACTATGAACGAACTTGGATCTTGCCCCGCGCCCTGATGCCTGCGGGCGACCGGCGTGTTATAAACTAAAATACATACATACATACATACATGATTCACTGATCGAAGGGCATCCTGGGATCGCCAAAACCCTAGCTAAGGTGAAAGAGAACTTTTGGTGGCCTACCTGGTGTAAGAACATCATTCAGTATATTCAGTCCTGCGGTGTCTGCACACAAAATAAATCACAGAAACAAAAACCATCTGGTCTCCTACAACCATTGGACATTCCTCCAGTTCCATGCCACACTCTTTCCCTTGATCTCATCACTGATCTACCTCCAAGCCAAGAGTTCAACACCATCCTTGTAGTTGTGGACTTATTCTCAAAGCTGGCCCATTTTATTCCTCTCGAAGGCCTCACAGACGCAGCCACTTTAGCAAAGGTGTTCCTGCAAGGCGTGGTTAAGCTACATGGCTTCCCTTCGGTTCTGGTCTCTGATCGAGGCAGCCAGTTTGTTTCAAACTTCTTGAAAAAATGTTGCGCAATGGTGCAGATTGACGTTCAGCTATCTACCAGTCACCATCCCCAAATGGACGGCCAAACCGAGAGAACCATTCAGACACTCGAGCAATATTTACGGTGCATGCTGCACCACGAACAAAGGAATTGGAAAGACCTACTATGTATAGCCGAATATGCATATAACAATTCTTTGCATTCAAGCACAGGACAAACGCCCTTCTATACCCTTTATGGCAGACATCCACGTACCTCTGAAATAGACCTTCCAGCCAGCTTGGAAATGCCATCGGTAAAGACTCTACACACAACCATTACTTAGGCTTTCAAAAGGGCAAAGGAACACCTTATTCATGCCAAAGAAAAACAAAACAGATTCACCGACCAACACCGGAAAAAGGCCCCTGATTATCAAGTAGAAGACAAAGTTTGGTTAGCTGCTAAATTCGTATCCATCAAGGGAACCCAGACCTTTCATCCCAGATTCTTAGGAGCCTATACCATTAAGGCAATTATCAACCCAGCAGCCGTGAAACTGGATTTACCACCTAATCTACACATCCACCCGGTATTCCATGTGTCCCTCCTGAAGCCAATGCAACCCGGCACACAGATTGGGACACCACCTAAGCCCATACTTGTTGACGGAGAACCAGAATTCGAAGTCAAAGATATCTTGGACTCTAAATACTCTAGGACCAAGCTATATTATCTCGTCGATTGGAAAGGATTTGGACCACAAGATAGATCCTGGGAACCCAGTGAGAATATACACGCACCACGTCTAATCAGGAAATTCCATCTGAACTTCCCAACCAAATATGGGCCAGACAGAAGGAACACCATGGGAGGGGCCTTAGGGGGGAGTGCTGTCACACCCCTCGCCCAAAACCCCCTCTGGCAAACCCATTGGCCAGGTGGAGTCAGGACTAGGGCCTCTAGAGCCTGGCATCCTCTTCAAAAGCCCTCATGGGGCCAGTCCTGGCGCCTACGGCGCCAGGCTCATACACCATGAAAAACAATGTGCTTGGGAACTACTTTATTGTATTGTCAGCCAACATGGAGGCATCCACATAGCTTGGTTCCTAAGGACCAAGCTATGCGGTCTAGTGTTTTGGGTGTGGTAGCCTAGGGACTACTTTACCTGGACTATTTTGTTGCGGCTATTTAAACCACACCCGAGCAAGACAACACGCTTCGCTTTACTTTGCAGCTGGCAACATGACTCTCACCGTGTCCAGCTATTCCCTCGAACCTCAGAGAAGCAGAACTTGCAAGGAGACAAAAGGAACATCATTAGCAGCAGCATCTTACCTGCAGTCTTCATCTTTAAACACTTGCAGCTACTGAGAACAGCTTCCTCGAATCTGCACGCCTCCCGGACAGAACGACCTGAAAGAGGAAGATAGAGGCAACATTAAAGAAAGCAGTAGAGACATTTACAAATTACGAACTGCTCAAAAGGCTTACCTGGCTGGTCGTCTCTCGGCTGGCACCACTCCGGACATTCCACTCGCGCTGAAGAACACCACGACCTACAAGGAAGGAAAGCACAGGTTTGCAAAGGCAAGACTTTGCAGCGCTGCGCATAGCGCTTACTTACCGTATCATAGCGCTCTTAATGCGTCATCATTTACCAGCGGGGCTCAACCAAGCCAGTTTGCCGCGCTCAAGCTCCGCATACCTAAGGGAGAAAAAGAGACATTTTAAACAAAGAAAGGCATGCAGGATAGCAACAAAACTAAAGAACAGCAATAAGAGCTACCTGAACAATATCAAACGGGCTGGCGTCAGTGAAGTAACTGGACCGCACTCGCCCATGAAAGACAACGCGCCCCTGCAAAGAAGGCAGGACGGAGAGCACGCCTAATTCTACCACAAGGTGAGGAGAGGGCACCAGAGGGACTGAAATCATACGGGGGTGGAGGGAGGATACTTACCCCAGTCGGTCAGTCTTGAACACAGTCCTCCTGTATTTGCAGGCAGAGCCTTCCCCGCAGACCACATCAGGGCAAAGCTGAGAAGCATACCAGTGAGTAACCCGGCTGGGTGGCATCCGTGTGGATACCAGGTGAGCGTAACATTGCCCACATTGCCAAAGAAGACAAACCACTGCTATGTGTTACCAAGCTCATGACTACAGGATTGCCTGCCTTACAAGATCGGTGTTGCAAATGATGATGGTCCTTATGCATGAACTTTGAGCTACAGTTTGACCGTGTAATCCAAGTAACAAGTAGGTTCACTCTATAAATATGTTGTGTGTTTGACGACCGAGACGGCTAACATAATATGTCTTTCTCCTACATCAATATAACCTTGATGAATCTCACTGATGAAAGAATATTTCTGTAAATTGAATAAATTACTCATTCGAATCTGAAACCAAAGTGTTCTTTTTTACATTTATCGCCCAAACAATTGCGTTTCTTTCACTTGGAAGTATCTCCCAAACTGTTTTCACATTTCTAATTGATCCCTACTTGAAATCACAAGTAGTGTCAGTACCTTGCATGGAAAGGTACTTCTTAAAGCATAACAATGCCTTACATTTTCCACGGGAGTGCAAACAAAAATAAATGAAATTATTGGGTTCATTCAAGTAAACTATTTCTGTATCTCTTACACAGGTGGTACAGACTTGTGGCATGTCATGCCTTTACATGGTGGATTCATGGAAGACTGGGATTTCGCGTTCGATGAGTAATACCTGCCTGTGTGGTTCAAGCCATTCATAATGAATTTCCCAGTGGCCATGGACAATACTGTGGATTTATACAGACAGCACCTCGACCGCAGCAGCGTAATTTGTAGTGTCATTGCCATCCACTTCACCAAACTAAATAAAAAAAATAAAAAATGAGTTAATCTGAACAGTTGTCATAAATTGTTTGTAAGTACACAACACGTCGAAATATCTAAGAGTATAGTAAAAGATTGGTGTGCTTTAACAAGTTTCCTGCCCTATCGCTCTCTCCTCATCCACTTCCATCCCCCCTCCGCTATCAATGGCTTTTCGCACCTGTGAGCGTGCGCTCGCAAGGGGGCTGGGAGGATGGGAACGCTCAAGATGCTGAATACCACGTACACCACAAAGGGTACTTTCGCATGGGGACCCTTATCCATGTGGCCACCCCAGACCCGGTGTATATAGACTCCCCTTTGAAGATCCCGTTCTTGCAATCAACATATGTCTGTGTGCTTTGACTGGGTTGCAGGCCTATCACGCTCGCCTCATCCACATTCATCCCCCTCCGCTATCAATGACGGTTCGCGCCTCTGGGTGTGCGCTCGCAAGGGGGCTGCACTGGCAGGATTGAGAAGGTCAAACATTGTCATAGAGGCCTGGTGGGTGTGACTGAACACGTCAGACATTCACATACACACCCACCTCTGTAATCCTTTATAAACACTGTGGGAGTTAACAAGAAAACATCTGAGAGACCGACAACGGATATCAATAGCTCTACACTTTTTACCTTGCTTGCTGAGTCGGCTCATCTGTTCTTCTAAGTAAAGGTTAGTCAACTTTTACTATTGTTTTCTGTAGTGTCAACGTTCTGTGCTAGACCACTTTCTATTGCTCTATACTCAATGCACACCCTATTCTCATTTTATTGAGAAAGTATACACCATTATCAACCGTCCTCTACATTTGTAGCTCTGTAATTAGCACATAACATTACAGAGTGTTGTTTACAAATGTAATCTTTCGTAGTGCATGTTTTAAATGCATGTTTGCTTTATGTGCCATTTTTTATTAAGTAAATTTTCTTTTATTATCAAAGGAATATGATGTTTGATTTACTCACTGTGATACTTTTTTAATAGTAATATTTATTTATATATCTTTAACAGATCATAGGGACAATCCAACAATGCCTTCTTCTATCGTTTTGGGTTGCACTAATAACAGCCATGCTAAAAGTCAGAGAATTGTCCTGCATGTATTTCCAAAGGATTTAAATTTAATAAGAAAATGGCTCTTGAGTTGCAGGTTTCCATTCTCCAAAATTGAAAGCAGAGCCCAGGATGTCTTGGATGACATGAGGGACAATCGATTCCACGTCTGCAGCATGCACTTCTCAGAATATATGTACGAACAATCACAGTAAACTAAAAAGCTTTGCCCCAGACTCCTTCTCAAATGACTTTCCAATGCAGTTCCAACTGAATTTCAACACGCGCTGAGCCAGGTGAGTAGAGGACGCTGAATTTTTAAATGTATTTTACAATTTTCTAAATTTGCCTGTATATTATGTTTTATAAATGACCACTCAATATATTGAAATAGTCTGTGAACAGGTAACATAATGAACGGTTTTCAGTTTTTGGGGAATATTTCCATTGCTATTTTATTACACAGGTTTCCTTCGTGACACGATGTACTGTGGTTTGTACATTTTGTACTTTAAATTACTTTGTGTATCCCTACTTTAGAAATACTCAAATAGTTCAGTGAGATGCAAGCCGTTCCAAACATACACTCACATTGCCTCCTTTAAAAATAGGTAATTGAAAAGAAATGATCATGTCTGTCTTTACATAGACCGCACTGATGGAATTACAGACCGTTACCATGAAGCAAAACACAGACACGTCCAACATCCCAATGGTGAGGCCAAGCAACTTGCACACAAACTTTTTTTTATAGTTTTTGATGTGGTCTAAATTATAACACTAATGTCCATTTGAACAATGGTATGAAATATATACATCGATTAAAGGACCGTGATGCTACATCGACCACTATACTGGAGTCTACAGCAACCTCACTCACCTTTTGAATAATTGTTTTAAAATCTTCCTTCAGATGTGACTATACAAAATATGTATTTGTTCAAGTCCAACTTAAAACATATTGGTTATTGTTATGTATAATATTACCTTTTGAAACAAACTGACTTGTAGGCTTCTTTATCAATATTGACCATCTTTCACATGGAATTCATTTTTGAGGCTACATCTTTATTATTACAATTACTATTATACAGGTGGAGCCTGGCACTTCAACAATGTACTATTCTTCTACTGCAACCGTTCTGGAGCATGAGGTCTGGGAAGTGATCATTTATTGATTTATACTAAGATAACTTATTTTTTTGATAATTTGCAATACTGTCTGCAAATTGCAAAGCATTCCATCAACATTGGTGTATTTATCACAGAAAAACATGCAACAATGAAAGTAAACCTTCAGAAAAATGTACTTTGTCAATGAATAACATAGAACCTTTCACTATATGAATGGTGTATGTTTTTGTTTATAAACTGTAGGTGCTTTGCAATGAATGGAATTGTTGAAACAAAAAACCCATTAAAAAGCATTAAAGGGCCCACAATGTAATCAATATGTATTGCAGAATGATCTCTCAACATCTCCCTGCGACATCTCTGAAAGTTATCAGGTACAGTTTTCAAATACGTCTTTTTAAAATGTTACATGCACACAGTTTTTGACTTAATGTCAATACTAATTTTAAAAATGTTAATCAGACGATTAACCATATATTTTTACATAGTTTAACTTATATTGTGAGGTTGACAATCATATATCATAAAGAACGAAAAGTGAACTGCTATCCCTCCCTCAGATCTCCAATTCTAGTCGGAACTCTATTTCCGGTACAAATATACCCTTAGAAATGCACTACGCCTTATTGTTCTTCTTTGTGCGTACAAGAGAATTTTATTTCTGTTTGTTAAGCACTCTCCATAATAAGTCATAATATTCAATAGATACATATCATGATGAACATTAAATCATTTAACAACATTTTTCTCATACAGTATAAACTGGGCTTGTTCTCCAGTGTGCATCTCATGTGGGGTTAGTATTCAAAGTGCTTTCATTGCTAAGGAGTTCTTACATCTAGTTGGAAACAATGTTGTATCACTTTTCCCTAGCTAGACCACAGTCTGTTTTATTTAGTTATGGTTGCATGGTAAAGCTTGAAGCACCCGGTGGCTACACGCAAGTGTACACAGTCACCACTGTTCAGCTTGTTGCTCGGATGTTGTTTTCGGTAAATGCGTCGACACAGAGTGTTTTGGCCCTTTCAGCAACGGTGCATACATCCAGGCGGCCATACCGTGCAAGGGAGAATTAATGGCACGATTTGAATCGATATTCTAACGCTTTTGTTTTGTATGTGAATCTGGCAATGGCTCATATCCTGGGGACAAACTTATTCCAAACAATGGTGCAAGTATCTGAATGTACATCTTCTATTGCCATGGAAAAATATGGTTTAATTAAATCCATTCAACTTCTGCAGTCCAGAGGAATGCAAATAGACCTGATAGCCACTGACAGACGCGTTTCAATAGCCAGGGCCATGCAAGAGCAGTTCTCAGACATAAAACATCAATATGATGTATGGCATGTCGCAAAAACAATTTAAAAAAAATCACAGCTGCTGGAAAATAAGGCTACAGAAAACATTTTAAATTGATCACAGTCTATCCGTAACCATCTTTGGTGGAGGTCATGGATCTGTAGATATTCTGCTTGAAAAATGGCGTTCATTGATGCATCATTGTGCTAACATACACTCTTGGAAAGAAAACTAAAATGTCCATGAATGTGCACATGGGCCAGTGAGCAAGAAGTGTAAGAAAAGGTGGTTGGTTCCAGGCTTCCATTCTCACACAGCACTTGAGAAGATTGTGTACGACAAAACACTTTCAAGAGACATGAGGGGACTCTCTGAGTTCTGCCAAACTAGAGATTTGGATTTGTTCCATAACATGTGCCTAAAGTACAGGCCTAAAGGGTTGCATTTTGGCCTAGATGGTATGGAGGCCAGAACAAGACTGACTGTACTTGCACACGAGAACTTTAGAAAGGAGCTAGCAAAAACTGTAGGATTTTTTGGGATGCCTCATTACAACAAGGAGTTTACCAAAAGAAGCAAACAGTGGGTGGGAGAGGCAATCTTACAGAAGATGGATTATGAATTTGTGAAAGATCTGAATGTGCTGGCCATGTAAATGCATGACATTGATCCATATTTTGTTTCCAGGGCCCAGTCTATGTCACAGAACATTGCAAAATAGGTTTGCCCTCCCAAACCTGAACTTCTTGAAAGGTTGACTTCAAGATTCAAATGATGTCTGCCTCTCTTCACAGTGTTTAACAATACCAGTTTAAAGCTTTTGCACAGTGTTTAGAAACTGTTTTCATTGTACAATAAATGGAATAGTATGTCACTAGTATTGTCATTTTAATTAATTAGGCCTTTAAAAGTCTTTGACGTGTGTATGTATTACCATCAATATAATTGATTTATATTAGAACAATAAATGTCAGTCTGATTATTTCAAGTATGTGACTCAAATCAAATGTAGAAATGATTGGTGAGCTTAAAACCATCAGTTACCAGGAGCTACATTTGGCTCCCCCAGGCCAACTAATGTAACGCTATAAACTAGCTCCTTGTTCTACAGAGTTAGCTCCTGGTGACCGGTTACTACTGGATACCCAGACACTGCTTGTAATTCCTGCTTACCCAATCCTAATTTTGAGCCCTGTTGTTAATGAACTCACAATAGCTGAAGAATCTAAGCAGAAAAGTGGAGCAGCAGACATACATAAACTCAATGTATCCAGAGCTCCGGTTCTCTCCAGGATGGACTACTGCAAAAGCCCCTTCCTCAAACTGCCTAAATCATCCCTTGACCCCCTTCAACTAATCCAAAATAGGACTGTGAGACTTTTCCTTGACCTCAAGTCCAGGGACCACATCTCTCAAGCACAAACATATCTCCACTGGCTCCCGGTGGCTGTAAGGATCAAGTTCAAGACCCTCTGCATCATCCACAAGGCTTTCTAGGGCCAGGAGCCCCACTACATCCAACTCTTTCCCTTAATGTTTCCCTCTTACAGAACTTAGGTCATATAGCTGCAATTCTCTGCAGAACAGATGCTATTCCAAGCATAGTGTGTAGGGGTAGATCTCTTTCCTCAGCAGGAGCATACCTCTGTAATGGCCTCAATGGCCCCTCGGGCCTGATCTCCTTAAGTTCCAGAACATTCGCTAGACCCAACTTTTCTCTTCTTCATTCCTTCCCCTCCCTGCAAATTCACCCCTCTGTCACATTGACTGACTGCATGGCCCCTTCTGAGCTCCACAGTGCACCAGGCCCTCCTCACCCTGTCTTCCTGCCCCCCCTCCCACTCCCACAATCTGTGCTTGCCCTTCTGGGGATCTTTACCCTGACAAGCCTGGTCCTTGTACTTCGCATTTGGTCCACACTCCCTGCTTCGCCTGGCCCTTGCCCACCTGGCCTCCCCTTAGCACTTGCCTAGCCCCAATGGCCCTCGTCTTCCCCTCCTCCTCCTCACCCTGCACCTCCCTCCCATTCTTGCACTTTACCTTCTTCCCTGACGTACACCGCCTCCCCTCCCCACTCCTTTCCCCCTGCACTTCTTGTTACTGCTCTTGCATGATCCGGATGACATAAGGACCATTATTGTTTTTTTCTTCCCTGGACCCCCTCTTTCCCCTTTGTTTTATGGTGCTGGGAAACACCATTTTCTGTATAGGTACTTTAAAAATATCCAATAGATAAATAAAATAAATGAAGTCTAACCTCACTGAAAAGTAGAAATCATGTTAAGTGGCTGCAGATAGCAATAGACCAAAGGTTTACGTGCCACACTGTAAACCAATATTGAAATAACGAGGTAAGGAATATGTCTTGCCAATGTGCACTATGAATATGTGTCAGTGGCCTTTGCACATTTGCATTTTACTGTGGAGGCCCACATGTGGAGGAGAACTTGGCCCACATGCATCAATGCAGAAATCAATATGATTGCTGGAATAGATATACACAGAAGCCAGAAAGCCTTTCATAACTGCACTCATTTGAGGCATGCTGGAATTTTAGTGATGTACATTTTTATTTCCTTTTTATTGTTTCTCATTGCAGGTGTTGCCCTGGCTGCAAAAGTCTAACCAGCCTGGTACGAAATCTCTGTTCCTTCCCCTCTCTTCCCGGTCCGTTCGTGCCGTCTCCATATATTAACCCACCGCTTTTGTATTCAAATTCTGTTTATTTCAGAAAAGAAGTGGCCCACTTTGGCCCAAAAAACTGCCCCACACTATTAATTTGTTTTTGTTTTTGGGCATTGCCCTATTGAAGTATAGGGAACTCTGATCCTGTCTGCTCCTTGCCTAGGGTCATCTTTGAAAGAATACATCCATGTTGTGGCACCATGCGCATTGATACTGTTGAAATGGAAGTAATATTTTCATATATGGGAAACCTGAATTATTGTGTTGTTTTTCACTGCACAGCTTGACATTAATATTGTTCAATTTTGTGGCATGTGTTCCTAAAACGAAACTCCCTCTGACACGCTATCAATGCTGGATGAAGGGTTCATTGTTCTGTTTCCTTAAATCCACCAAACTCACAATTTGAAGGCCAAAATGAGTCGATTATCCACAAAGAAGTGATAAGATTCACTATATTGAAAGCTTACGTAGGAATGTTATGTTTCTATTACTGAGAGCTGTCGTTCAAAGTGGTTGGACATCCGTCACATAGGGAGAATGGAAACACAAGACACAATGTAAGCCAAGTTTTAAATAATATTTATGCAAGTGAGGATGGCAAGTGTGCTGTATGCTACATGATTTACGTTGTGACAGATGAATGCTCAATTTGATGCAAATAGTAGAATATGTGCGTGTTAATTGTGACTTAAATTGATTGTTTTTTATTCAATTATGTGTATTCTTTTGCACATGTTTCATCAAAGTATATCTCATTAGTTATGTCGCATCCTATATTTAACGATCCCCCTAGGTCCCCAATTTCCCAAACTCCCCAATGTTAACCTAAAGAAAAACATAAGCCACGGCTTGTAATCCCTAGAAAGTCCATCAGAGTTCCTTCCCTCACCCTCCACTAGTCTTGCACTTCCTGCCTTTCATGCTCTCCAGTCCTCACCTCTACCTCCCTCCACTCCTCCATCCTGCCGCACTTTATTAGGAATTCAGGGGGGCTTATCATCAGGCAAGCTAAACAATGCATGTGCCAAAGCATTCCAGGTTGTCACATTCTCCAAGCTTTCCCTCGTACCCCCCAGCATCGTCTCATTCTACACTATGGCTTCAGCCATAGACCAGTATCGCAGCACCCATCTATGCGGGAGCGTCTCATGATTTCCATGCAATGGCGATCCTTCTTTTTGCCAATACCCAGGCCAGGTCTATTGGTCTATTTGCAGGCTTGGCCCCTCTGGGGCATGCAAACGCTCCAAGTAAACAGGCCTCTGGCATCCACCCACACATATTTTGTTACCCCTCCTTTCCTAAGCCTTAATTCCAGCTTTTGCCAGAATCCCTGAATAACCACGCACATCCAGAGAATGTGCATCATGCCCAACTCACCCTCCCCACACCGTGGACACATCCTCCTCTCTGAGTCCGGCAATTGTCAGATAAGATGTGGCGTTATATATGCCCTATGGAATACGTAAAGCTGGGTCAGCTTTAACGTAGCATTCCTTGAGACTTATTTGGGGTATAACAGTGCCCTTGACCATTCAGATTCTGTGAGCTCTTTACTTATATCTGACTCCCATTTGTTCCTCCCTTGAGTGTTATCTTTGGATATTGCCTCCAACAGCCCCTGATACAATCTGTAAATGCCATGACCTCCCTCAGAGACGTTGGGCCTCATTACGACCCTGGCAGAATGGGTTTAACTGCACCGGTAAAGGTGCCGGCGCCATTAAACCCATTCCACCTCATTAGGAGATTCCCTCGCGGTACCCGCTCTGGACGTCTGGTCAGACCAGACTTGCTTTGCGGGTCCCGCGAGGGGACCAGCATGCTAACACCAGGCCCATTACTAACAGGCCCGTTGTTAGCATCATCCCCATTCCCATTGAGCCCTATGGGGGCTCGAATGGGAATGGGGATGCTCCGGGTTCCCTGAATGGGGAAATACCGGGCCCTCCTAGGTTGGAATGCCCCAGTAATTCCCCATTCAGGGAACCCGGACCCGGACCTGAGTTTGTAGGCAGCCATACCCTTATTACGTGCATGGCTGCCTCCAAACTCATAATGAGGCCCGTTATATATTAACCCTTGTGCCATCTTCCTCCTGGAGATTCGGGAAGCCCTGCCATCGCCTCTTTGCCTCATGGTCTATTCTGGAATATGTCAAGAACTGCCCTCTTTGCACACCGAACACTTCTTCTAGCTCCTGGAATTCCAAGAGCACCTCGGGTGAGAGCAGATCTCCAACTGTCACTAGCCCTTTACCCTCCCATTGCAACCTGATCTGCGCAAGATCTGCATTGTTTCCACCATACATTGCTGCCAATGGTATGTGGTGAGAGTAGGGTCCCTCAATTTTAGCAACATCTTGGTCCTGCGCAACTGTAAGAGAGTGAAGGGGTTCCTCACTTCTGTCCTTTCCCAACCACAGCAACTCCTTCAGTAGATAGGGGGACCGTCTTTGCACACAGAAGCATGTGCTCTACTGCCTCTATGTCCACCAGCCACCCCCTCACATGCTGCAGTTGGCCTGCTAAATAGTATAGTTCAAAGTGCAGCAATCTCACCCCTATCTACATATTCCCTACATAAAGTGTCTAGGGCCACCCTGTGCCTCCCCGATCCCCATATAAAACCTTGTATTATCAAATCCAACTCCTTGAAGAAGGACCTTGGTATGAAATACAGAACATTCCCAAAATTATACAACAGAAGGGGGGGAGCGACCATTTTAAACAGTGCAGTTCTGCCCATAACTGAGAGAGGTAGCTTTCCCCAGAACTTAATGGAACTCACTAACCCAGTTTTTGCACACAGAGTGTTCTGCCGATGAGACTACTTTGTATCATGGTGAATGTCAACTCCCAGATATGTAAATGTTTTTACTCTCCACTGCAATCCCAGGTTTAGGAGTTGTGATTCCTGCACCCCAAACCCATCCTGCCAATGGAAATATCCAGGACTTCATCCGACTGACCAATATTCCCGATAGTATTGCGAAGTTGACTGACACCTCTAAGTAGGACGCCAGAAATGTTCTGGGACACGCAAATGTAGCAGCATGTCAAGCACATATAGCAATACTACATGGTATGTTCCATTCACTAGGAGCCCTGTGTCCCTGACCTCCCTCCTCAAAAACACAGCCAGAGGCTCAAGGGCCAATATGTACAGCATAGGGCACAGCGGCCATCCCTGTTTGGTGACTCTCCTTATAGAGAACTGGCCGACACATGGTTGCCGGTCCGTACCCTTGCTACCGGCCTAGAATAAAGCATCCTGACCCGCTTCATGAACTTCTCTCGTTACCCAGAACTTTCTAGGGAGGCGAATAGCCACTCCCACGAAACTGAGTTGAATGCTTTAATGGCATCCAGTGCCACCAGTGGGCATTCCTCTGACCACCCCTGCGTACCGTCTATTATTGCATGTAGCCTTCTCCGGTTCTCTGATGTCGCTCTGCTGGGAACATATCCTGTCTAGTCCGGGTGGATCAATGTCCCTATCACCCTCTTCAGTCTTACTGCTAGGACCACCATGAGGATCTTCCACTCCTGATTGATTAAAGAGATTGGATGATACGATTCGCAATACCTCCCTGTTTTCCCTGGCTTCAGCGTTGGGATAATAATAGATTCTTCCATGCTGTGGGGTAGTCTTCCCACTTCATACGTCTTCTCAAAGGTCTGCAGCAATCTCGGGGGCCACCTCATCTATGAATTCCTTATTGAACTCACCTGGTAGGCCGTCCCCATCTGGTCTTTTGCCTGTGGGCAGCATGGTGATCACCACCCGCAACTCCTCTATCGTAAGCAGTGCTTCCAGTGCTTCCGCCTGCTCTGTGCTCAGGGTGGGCGGGCCTATCTCAGACAGGGCTTCCGCGATCTCCTGAACCTTATTGTCTCCCACTTCCTCATCTAGGTCCTTGTAAAGCCTCCAGAAAGCTTATTTAATTTTTCTCTGCGGCCTCCATTATTATTTAATTGTTATTATAAAATTTGTATAATGCGCTAAATTGCCCAAAGGCCTCAGAGTGCACATAGTTCCCCACACCTGTCCTCTTTTTCAGTGATCCCATCTTGATTATCTGTTCTCTGGCACAGCCACGCTAAAAGCCTTCCCGGTTTATCCCCTTGTCCGTGTAACTTCTCTGAGTATTTTGCAAAGCTGTATCTTCCAAATATCCACCAATGGTCCGTAGATTCCTGCAAAGGTCAATAAGTATCCCCTCATCCATCCCTTCCCTCGGACCAGCTCTCTCCACCTGATTTATTTTTGCCTTTGTATCTCCAAAATTCTGCTCCAAGTCCCTCAGGATCCCCCCACCCTTTGCTATGGCAGCCCCTCGTATCACAACTTTAGAGGCATCCCATAAGGTCTCCCCACAACTGAAGTACTCCTCTATTTGCTGTGCTATATCGTCCCGGAAGAGCCCATCCTGCAGGGTCTCTGCTTGCAGTCTCCACGTAGGTATCGGGGCAGGCTGATTGCTAAGTACCCATTCTATGGTCAAGGATGAGTGATCCTAAAGCATCCTACCCTCATATGAGGCTCCCACAAACTCCCCAAGCTAGTCTATCCCTGTGAAGAAGTGATCAATATGTGTGTAAACTCTATGCATGCCTGAATAGAATGCAAATTCCCTCAGCCCCCATCAGCCACCGCCAGATCTTCTGCAGTTCCAGCTCTTTCAACAGTGGCAGCAGGACCTTTGCCAACAGGGACAGCTGTATATGTTTGCAGTCTGATCTGTCCAGCATTGGGTCTAGCGTGCAATTAAAATCTCCACCCCAGATCCATGTCCTCCCTCAGAATGGAGTCAGTCTCGCATACAGGGAGCAAAGAAAGTAGACGCATCCTGGTTGGGAGCGTAGGCATTAGTCAGGCAGACTACTTTCCTAGGAACCTGTGCACCATTCTTCCCTCGTTATCCATGCAAATATCTACCTTCCGAAAGGGCACTGTTGGAGCCACCCAGATAAGCACTCCTCTTGCATAATTAGAGATGGCCGACCCAAATCCCCCCCCCCATTTTCATAGGACCTGAGTTTGCTTTTCAGTTGTAAGGTGTGTCTCTTGCAATAGTGATATCTTAATCCCATTATGACGTATATATGCCGCCACCCTGATTTGTTTAACATAGTTATTCAGATGCCTTAAGTTCCAGTAGTAAATTTTCAGCACATCCGCCATCCAGTCTTTTCCTTTTTCCTCCCTCCCTTTCCCCCTCTTGTAGGTGCCCGAAGACCCTTCCTCCTCGCACCTCCATCCCCAGGATGAACCCTGATCTCTCCTATTCTGTAGAACTATGCCGTGTTGCAACCAAAACCAACTACATTGAACTTGAACCAAACACCCATCAGAACCTGTCTGTATGGGCATAACCACAATTTTTTCCACTCTCACTTTTTGAATTTAGTGGTTGAGTACCACCTGGTACCCTCAGATTCCTCCAAGAGACAGAAAAATAAGAAACAAAAGGAGGGACTGAACCAAACACCCACTGGTCTCCATCCTTCTGGGGCTCGAAAGATAATACACAGCCCACCAAACTTACTGCCCATCCCTGCCCCTAAATTATAGCACCCTCAGCTATCCATGCATCTTAAGTCTCACATAGGTCACAACATCACTCTGCCTGGCAGAGTATCAAGAGTTGTTATTCTTCTCCGCCATCAGCTTCTGTTGTGACTCACAAGGGGTGCAGTGCTCTGATGACTTAGGCAGTTCTTCACTTAATCCAATTACTGGGAACCTGAACCTAGCCCCAGTTCAGGTCTCCTCACTTAGAGGGAGATAATTCTATTAATGTAACCTTCTCTTGCTCTGATGTACAAAGAGAGGGATTTATTAATTGAAAGAGCGTAGTTGAAGAACGGGTAACGTCAAGGAACACCAGCTGCAAGTACAACAGCATAGGTGTAAGCTAAATGAACACCAGATATCATAAGACAATGAACCAGATAGTAAACAATGAACCTGTGGGCCCAGGGCGCCAATATCGGAACAGAAGACTGGCAGGATGTTCTGGGAGCTAGGTGTTGGCGTGCTTGGTTCTTCTGGCCAGGGAGGCTCTAAGGAAATGATGATAAATGATAAGGATCTAACACCTGACCACGCTTGCTCCTGGTTCCCTTGGCAACAGTACGAGTGGAGGACCAGCGCCTTCTCAATTGGACGCGTTCCCCTTGTTGCCAGAACAACCTCCAGCATTGCAGGAAGGAGATATCGCTGGTGCAGGGAAAACAAGGGAACGGGCCGACAATGAAATGACACAGGCAGTGTATGTTGAGAGCGTGGTACGTTCGTGACAGCTTCATCCGATTAGTGTCCATCAAAGCATTCACTTCCTCAGGAGCATCAAAGAACAGGGCCTTCCACTTGTGTATCACTTTAAGCTTTCCTGGGTGTAGGAGCATGTACTGTATGCCCTGCTGTCGCACTCTTTCTTTTGTTGGGACGAATTGGCCTCTCTGTGTTTGAACTTGCAAGGTATAGTCTGGGTAAATCGCTAGCATTGCCGATCCTCTGCGAATCTCTCTGCCTTCTTTGGAGAAGGCCAGGATCCTCTCCTCATCCCTAAAGTTCAGTATGTTAGGAATAATGGGCCAGGGTGGTGCTCCAGGGGTGCAGGGGCAGTCTACTCACAAATGCCCTGTGGCTCTCTCTACTGTGAACCCCTGTGATAATGTACCCGGACCAATCTCCCGGAGCAGCATATTTAAAACATATGTGGTGGGATTGCTACCTTCTTCTCCCACCTGCAGTCCCAGAATCCGAATGTTGCTTCTCCTTGCTCTGCCTTCTGCATCCTCCGCCCGGTCTTGCAACATCCGTACCTGTGTTGTTAGTTCCTGGACTTTCTCCTGCAATTCCTTTGTGGTTCCTGATATTTTGTCTACGCTCTCTTGCGTCTCCCCCACTATGCCTGCCAAATTGCGCACATCCTGCCGCAGAAGGCCAACATCGCATTTTATCTTATCAATGCGCAATTCCACTGACATTCTCAGGGCCACGATTGCCTCCAATATTCTAGCATCTGCACCTCCTGCTCCTGCATGGAGCTCTTGGCTTCCCTCAGTTGCTCGCATCTCAGCGTCCTTGGAATCTTGTTTTTGCTCCTCTTTTCTAGCGAATGCATCCATCTTCATCAGTTCTGGCTTTGCTAGGGTTTTCTTCCTTCCCCCCTACTGCATATGTCCTTTGTGCACACCTCAGGCTCTCACCCGTTGTAATCTTCCACCTAAGACCCCTTACTCCTGCAAGCATCTTCCCGGCACAGTCCTTGTTGTGTCAGCCCAGTATGCGCTGCTCCCACTCCTCAGAGATGCCGCCTTCAGCTCCTATACCGCTCTAGTGACCCAAGTCACTCCACCTTGCCTCCAGGCCCCCAGCTTCTGTCTAAGCTGTGGTCACTGCACCTCCAGTCAGCTGGATAGCCTCTGCTGTACCAGGGCATTTCGGCACCTGTTGCATCCACTTCCCCTCTCACAGTCTCTGGGGAGAGGGCACGCAGGGGTCAATACGGTAGTGAGGGGCCAGGGGATTAAGGGACCCTCATCGATCTTGGTGTGCAGAAAAGGAAAGGGGGCAGTCGCCCTTAAGCCACCCCAGTGCTGTAACGTCCGCTCCCTCTGGTTGCCTGCAATCCCACTTCCCACTGCCTCCACCTGCACTCTCAATGTCATGGGCACTCTGTGCTGCATGGTGCGCTCCAGTGTGCCTCCCGGCACCCTATCTCCCCGGTATCTGTCTCACTCTGCAGCTCACTTAGCATCTCGCTGGTGTCTGTCTCGCTCTGCAGCTCTCTGCGTGCCCCTTCTCTCTCTGGCTCGCCTGCTGCTTAGCAGGCTGTGTGCTCCTCTCATTTGTTATCCAAGGCGCAGGGCAGCTGCAGACCTCCAGGTAAGGTCTGCTCCTCCCTGCTGCAGTTCCCACACTCCTTTGCCGCGATCACCAAGTTGTGCCCACCATTTTGGAAACAACAGGCGCAGGCACTGCACTCCAATTCCGACACTCTGACAGTATCTCTGCGGCTGTTTCACAATCAGAAAGCCATTCCTGTCGTCCGCAGGTTAGCAGTCTTGCTGTTGGGGCACTTTCCAGATCTATAGCTGTACGGAAGCATATCTATTAAGGATCCGTTAGGGAGCTTGGGATGAACACGGCTTCCTCACATCACCACTGGCAATTAAATTGATAGTTAACATAAATATGTGTATATACAATTATAAATTGGGTACTGAAATATATTTTTGCATTCTCGATTGTCCGTAGTTATATTATGCTGATGTGCGCCTGTCATGGATACAGTTTACTGGTCGACGGCTTCTTTAACCGCAATTGGACAATAATCATCAACACTGCATCTGTGATAATCATTATCTGGGATGATCCCAGGCACCAATCTGTCCTTTTGCAGTTGCAAGAAAGAAACAAAGGGGTAGACCTGCACTATAGTTCCTGATCCTTCAGGTATTATGCAGCGAAAAACTATAAGTTGGATCAGTGAAACGGGTTAACTCTGGCAGAATTTAGAACATATCATCTTTTATTTAAATTGTTTTATTACAAAAATATATCACTAATTACATAAGAACTCTAAAAAAATCAACAATTCATCATCTCTTTCATACCTTCATACAATCCCCATTCTGACATATCTATCTAAAAAAACACATCAAGTGATACCCAATGCTTAATTTTTAGTAGAACATCTATTATTGCTGTTTATTAACATTTTTCAGCAATGACCCAGTCCATAGTTTCAAGTGTCATTGTGTAACTGGTATGATGTTTGACCAGATATCGTATTTCTAAAGAAAAACGTCGACACGTGTTTCGGTCAGAGACCTTCTTCAGGACGTTGGGCAGGAGGACACTTCTCCGCCCTATTATATACTTGTATGGGCCAAAGTTCAATCCCCAAGAAGCAATTCCTAGGATCGTGAGAAAGGACCCACAGGATTAATCCTCCACTGGTCTCGGTATTTATATCGAGCACCTATCTGATGGCACAAGGAGCAACTCGTGCGAAGACTGCACGGTTATGTAGGTCGGACGTGCACTGGTGTATTGCAAGCACTAAATCCTCACTGGACCCATCAACAACTCAGTCCAGTCAATCGGCAACCATAAACAGGAGAACCACTGCTCCGGACGGCGTTCAATTCGCGCGTAACTGCCGACTCCATCAGTTGCAGTAATAAGGAGCAACATGGCAGCCTATAGGTTCTGAAAACGTGCGGATGTGAAAGTGCTGCATTTGAAATTTAAACCACTCATTTCTTGTCTATAATGGAACCCCATGTTCCTCGATCAGAAATCTGTGATGGAAGACAACTTTTTGTGAAGAATGCAAAGACTGGGATTAATCGATCGATGAATGCAATCAGCATTATAAGATCACCATTCACAGTTAAACAAAAAATGCGAACCATGCGATGTTCGCTAGCTATAACCTCTATTGGAAAAAGTTACCAATGTTTTTGTGAACTTAATTACCTCTTTTCAGTGTTATGTTAAAATTAAAAGTACTTGTTTCACTCCCGACAATTGCTGTTTTCGTCAACATAAACGTTTTATCGTTTTGAGTCTGTTGTGGATGCGTGTATTTATGTTCCTAGTTCTGCGTTCGATAACGTTATGACTATGGTGCAGACAGAGGACGTTTGGCTATGCTGCCCACTAACGTCATTAAAATAGGTGGAGCTCATCGTAAGTGTCTAGTGATGTCAGCATTAGGGGCGGATGATCTGAATTAGTGCCGCAAGGGCACTTGAATTTAGGGAGATGGATCAACGGATAAGATTAGCACAAGATGACAGTACCCGACCTGTCATTTTCACATGTGTTAAAGTGAGAAAAACGTGGGTAAGTGCCATTGGAATGTCTTTTAAGAACGATCGATGTATGCTCTAAAATACATACCCGATCGATTGGGCCAATACTATTTCTGACCAAACTACCCCTTTAATATGAGCAGCAGAGGCAATGATGAATTGCAGTTGCAGTTGCAGGTTTCTAGCAAAGAGGACCTTAAGGTTGCGAGTCATGGGAGAAGAGAATGAAGGTTAGATGGGAAGGGGAAGGGAGGGTAGAAAAGGCATTGGAAGCCTACAGAAATATTACTTAAATTTTTGAAGAGTTCAGCAACAGGCAGTGGTGAGCTATCCAGTGGCAGATTGCGGTGAGAATGTTGGTAATCCATACCGAGATGGCTGGGGTGAAGGAGGGAATAGAGAAAAAGAGTTGAGTGTCATCGGCAAAGAGTTGGTCATGAAAGCCAAAGGATGATTTAAGTCTTCATACAGTGGAGCAATAGAGGGTGAAGAGGAGAGCTCTAAGGATTTATCCTTGGGGGACGCTGACAGCGAAAGAGGTAGGGTCAAAGGTTTGCTAGTCCCAGGAGATTTGAAAGCAGTCACGTTTTTCATAGGAGGCAATCCAGGTGACAGCAGATTTGTGAAACCCAGACTCTTGGAGGCTAGAGGAGTGTTTGACAGTGTCAGAAGAATCCAAAAGGATGAATAAAGAAGAGGGTTCAGAGTGTTGTGGTTTTGTTAGGAGCACACAATCTGTTTTCATGGCGTTGAGTTTTACTTCTACTGTAGACATCATGGATTGGATGAGGGGGAGGAATCACCTGGGGGATTAAATGTTCTTGACTGCTAATACAATAGTGCAATAACCATTATGAAATATGGATTGGGGGAAAACCATTTTGTTCTGTTCCTTATTACGCAAACATCACCAGAGATGTTAAGTACATTTGCTCATTTTATAGTAGCTTTTGGGGAATATTTCTCTGGCACACGAGAAAATGTTAATGCCATGGGTGTGACAATCCTGAATTTGGTCTTCAAAACAGTGAAGTGACAACCAATACATTCAAAATTATGCAAATAGTTAGGCTTCCGAATAACGGTTTAAATGGGTAGGTCTGGTTTATGCTTCATTACTCAATGCGAACTCCTCTCTTGCCAGTTTCCATAATGTTAGAAAAAAGGGCAGTGGACAAACAGAAAAATGAACCTCTATGCCACTTTAAATGGTGAATCCCAAGAAAGTCCTTCAAGCTGACGAACCCTTCACAGGCATGAATTCAATTTCCTTTCAAAAGCAGCCTGTTCATTATTATGTAAGCATATTCACAACAGGGCTATTTGGACATTACTTGCCTTGGTTTGTAGAAATCTTGTGGGAGTGATAATATAACAGGCAGTAATTCATCTTTCTTCTTTCCTGTTTCAATGTAACACTCATTTCTGTTTCAATCACCATTAAATTCCATCAGGATAAATCCAGCAAAAAGAAAATGATGTTTCCCCGTTAAGTGGTTTTACCAAACTCCTGTTTGCCTTTTAGGCACGGTAAAAAGTGATAACACTGCTCTTCCCTTTAAAGAATGAACTGTTTCTGTTGTATTATAAATGCCAGAGGAATGCACATAAGTGGTCTTGAAAGCTAGCTCTTGGAATGCGGTATTGCTCTCCTCAAAACCAATCGGAATGCTTGCTTTGCAGTCAATTATCTCTGTTAAAAAAGACATTAACAATATTCTAACGTCTGCAACAACTTACAGCCTGAATTGCATTGATTGTATTATTTATATTTTATCCTAAAATGTGACTAGCCCTATATACCTCCAAAGACAATGCTTTTTCCGAATGTTGCCCCGGGCAATTTCTTGGGGGTGCGTGTATGCCGCAATAATGATGCCTCAGGCTGTGAATTACACTTAAGTATATGTGTGTGTCATACTGTTGTTGTTTCCTTTACAGACACAATGTACATTCCAAACTTCCAACTGTATCTGTAGCTTATCCTCCCATTTTAAGGTACTTATCTCGGCTTCAGTTTTGAGAAATAAGATATCTAACTCTTTGGGGTGTTTTACAGGTGGCGTGAGTGAACGAATGGGCATGAATGGGATGGACACGCTGTACATCGTCTCGACTGACATTTTTGGAAACTGTTAAGAAACAGTTTCTGATGCCACAAGAAGATGTCAGGATGCATCCACGAATTGGCAATAGAATGGCACCATGCCAAACTACTGAATTTAATGTAGGTAAATAACGCTTCTTTTTTGTTATTCTGACACTGAAAAATATAATGCACACCAATATAGTTATTCTGTCTTTTATTTTGTATGTTTCTTTTTAATTATAACATTTTGTGTTTCGTTCTTGAATGCTGACTTTGCTTACATTTTTAAGAATTTTTCTTTTAAATTGCCTATTTTTGTTGCTGTAACTCTTGTGTTTCCTCTTACATCTTACCACCGACATTTCAATCTTCCCTCTCTGTTTGGGAACGAGATTCCCGGGACTCCCTAGTGTCGAAATGGACCATGTGACCTCTAGCTATAATGAGAGTTGGTAAATTAGGAGGGCTTATCAAACTAAAGTTGCAGAGATGAGCCAGGTGAGTAATGTTGTTTATATTCCCATTAGGCTATGCAGTGCCGTGAGCACAGAGAGATCAAGATGACGCAGAACAGTTCTTGAGATGGGTAAGGATTTTATATGTGTCACCGATAGCCAGGGTCAAATCTGGGAGGCAGGTTTCGGAGTCATGGGACATTCAAAGGAGAACACGACAGGGATGCCCACTATCGCTCATGTTGTATGTGCTGGCACTAGAGCCGTTTGCGGTCTACCCACACCAAGAGTTTTTGGAGGTGGGTATTTGGGTTGATGGTACTAGTCACTTACTTTCGCTGTATGCGGAGGACGTCCTGCTTTATATAAGGGACCCGCAACATAACCTACCAATAATCATGGAAGTGCTGGATAACTTTGCCAAATTCTTGTATTTTGAAAATTATTTGTGTGTCGTTGAGTAGTTGTAGCAGGTGAGGCCATGTCTTTTGATGATTTTGATTAATAGGTATAGGTAGATGTTGAATAAGAGCAGGGAGAAAGATAATCTGTGTGGTACTCTGTATGTAAAGGCTCTTGGGTTGGACTTGAAAGGTTTCATCCATATGGTTTCCGTTCTGTTTGTTAGGAAGCATTTGATCCATAGTAGGGCAGTGTCTGTTATTCCCAGTCCTTCTAATCTCGTTGTGAGGATGTCGTGGTTGACTGTGTCGAATGCTGCAGATAGGTCTAGAAGTATCAAGGCTGTACTGTTGTCCGAGTCTGCGTTGGCGTTTAGGTCATCCCATATTAAGAGGAGAGCTGATTCTGTTCCTCTCATTGGTCTGAAGCCAACTCGTGCTTGGTCTAGCAGGCAGTGCTCTTCTATGAATTCTTGTTGGGTTGTTTTGAAAACATGCGTTTCTACCAATTTGGCTGTGTATGGGATATTGGAGATGTGCCAAAAAAAAATTCCTTGGAATACCATTATTATTCCTTTAGCCTTGACAAAGACCCAAGAACGGTTTTGAAAGACATGTTGGCTGTAACGCCTGCAACCTCACAGAACTGCTGTATAAGTGTGCTTATCTGTGTGACATTTAGTTGTTTCTCTAGTCACTATAATACGATAATTGTATGAGATATAAAACTCAGCACAGCATTGTCAGGGACACAATGTTCCTTTGTCCTTACAATTTGAGGGTTTAGACACCACCTCCCCACCTTGACTCATGCTGCAGCAGGGAACTTAATTCAACCTATTCCCGACCTGACTATACACACAGCACAGTTTTCCTTCATTTATCTAGTGCCAAACCTGTGTTTTGTGTAGCCCCTTTAATGATATGCAGCCAAGTAGGGCTGAAAACGTTGGGCGCTCCCCTGCTGTGGGAGCATCGGTAATACAAAGTGCTCAGGGCCGTGGCGGTTATTCTGAGCCACCTGGGACATGGCAGTGCTCAAGGTGGCCCAGCCGTCTTCCAGTGGGCAGGACTGGGCTTAAGGGTGCGAATGCGGTATGACGAACAACAGAGGAAGAGTGATACGTGCCTTTAAATCAGCAGCCGAAGTGTGCCATTGAGCTGGGCCGGTCACCAGGTTACGGTACATATGTCGCGGGACCACAAATTGATCTTTTGAATTCTGGCAACTTAACTTTTGAATATCACCAGTACAGAACTAAAAAAAGGAACTTGTTGAGTCATATAAATGTAAAAGCGACCCTCTATCAGCTGGGATCGACAAAGAAAGACATCCATTCTCCGCCAGAGTAAAGGGATGCCCTAAAACGAGTATTGGCAAGAAAGCCGCCTAGTTTCGGACCATGGAAGATACAGACAAGACAGACCTACTATTTGCCAAATAGATTTAACACCTATTATTGTAATTCAAAAGAAGACACTTGTTTATGTCCTGACGAGGGCATGGGTCAGAGAAAGTACATCCAAGGCCGTGCCCGAAACTCGAGTAGACACCACAATAACACAAGCTCCTTGTTTTAGGATCTCGATTGTTCTTTTTTGGATACAAAAATAATTGTGGCAATTTAGTTTATAAAATTAATAATATATGTCAGATATATTAAAATATTGATGCATTAACAGACAACAAAATATCACATTGCATCTTAGGTCTATTGGTTGAGCCTTTTCGTTTTTTAGACATTATGATAAATGCTAGTTTTTTGCACAGGCATGATTGATTTGTGAATGGGTATGTATGCCATTGATTTGGATGAGTCGGTATGTGTAGTTACAATATGGTGCTAGGTTTAATGGGATGAAATTGTGAAACATAGAATTTATGGTATGTCTTTCATTAATGTTTTAACGTATCTTGTTTGTACAGTGTCTTTTTCTACATGATGATTTCAAGAAAAGAAAGCAAAGCATAAAATAAATAACTGCAACAAATTAATCAATTTTTCGAATTCATTCTCAAGAGAAGGTATTGTGATACATATCTAGGAATAATTTGAATGCAACAATAGTCTGTACAGTTTCTGTATACCTGTACTTGTTGTGATGCAAGGTGGCACACCTGGCTGGCAGGGGAGCGCATCATAAAGTCGCAGACAGGGGTGGTGACGGCACAGAGCACCTCTAAACTCTTTAGGAGTTTCAGCATTACATACAGCGCTCTGCTCATGCTGGTAAGCTTTTCTTTTTCTTATTTGCAGTTATGGATCCCTCGCACAGTCACATACAAGTGTCCTTTCCTCTTATAGTATTCCTTTTTTGGAGCCCATGCTGGGGATCTGATTTTTTGTTTTTCTTTTTCCCCCGCAGAGGGGTTACATTCCTTTTACTCGTGGTCCCCAAATGCTAGACCATATTATGACGTTTGGCTCATATGAGCTAGTACCTATCTAATTTTTCATTGGCATGAGGTGGTTCTTTGTGCAATACCTCCATTTATTCCCAAAGTTCTTTGTGATAGTTTCATTCAGGAAATCATT
The DNA here is from genome assembly GCF_040938575.1 of Ambystoma mexicanum. Lineage (NCBI taxonomy): Eukaryota > Metazoa > Chordata > Amphibia > Caudata > Ambystomatidae > Ambystoma > Ambystoma mexicanum. The sequence goes on from NC_090929.1 coordinate 460,164,375, forward strand.
TTATAAGTTTTCTAAACCAGAACTCGTGCTGCCTCGGCTCAAGAAAACGGCCATGTCCTTCCTATGTGGTGATGTCATATATAGAATGTAAGTGCATCGGACTGTTCTGGGGCTGGCCGCTCCAGCTTTTCAGGAGTGACATTTATCTGAAGAAGAAAAGAGATTGGGATGCAAACTTGAGAAGAAATGCCAAATGAGGCAAGTCTTTGCTTACATGTGTCTTTGAACATAACACTGGCAACGAGTTAGCGCTCTCCAACCATTTCACGTGAGTCTCAAGACAACACCCATTGAGCAGCAGCGTTAGAGACCGTAACATCACTGACTTGTGCTGGCTATTGGATCCAGGCAATGTTAAGGAGCAGCGGGGGAATTAAAGACAGTGGACCTCATTACAGGTTGCCCGGTGCAAAATTAACCTGCCAGTAATAACCTATACCGGCATGTTTCTACACTGGCCAACTACAATTTTGCTGGTGAGGTTCCTGAATTACCCCCAGCTAAGAGCTGGAGGAAATTCCTGCACCTCACCAGCAAAAATAGATTGTATTACTGGCACTGGTATATCCCTTGTATTTGGTGTTTGATATTATTCCGTATTTTTGATTTAGGTCCTATGATTTCTTCCCCATGTGTACAGGTGTTTTGACGCTGGTTGCCATGGGAATTTGAGTCCAGTTGCAGAGAGCAACTGTGTAGTTGCTTAGGGCCCGGTCCCCTTGGGGCCTTGGCTCTGATAGGATAACCCATAAATTGACTCTTTAATAAAGTGATCTGTTCTTGCTCCAAATAATCAAAAATGTCTATGCGTGTTATTTAAGTAAACTGTCTGAAATGAATGTGGGGGTGTAGTAGGGGCTGGCCCTGCTATGTGGTCCTCAGTGATTGGCCCAGTTCAAACCATCATCCTGCTGGAGCTCTCTGCAGTGTGGGGCTGTTCTTATCAGCATGAAACGGCACCAGAACATGGGAGTGGTGCATGCTTTGAGAGCGCTGCAGAGTTACCGTTTTCCTGTGGCAGCAGAGGTGTTGTCCTCCCATTTCCGTTCCCTGCAAGCAGCGATTATCTCCGCAAGCTTGCTCGCACAGAAACGGGAGCTGCTGCTGCAGTAGAGTAACTCGAGGACACTCTTGCTTCCTAAGCAGCCTCAGCCCTGGGAAAGAACCTGAGATACTGATCCTCTGGCTGGAGAAGACATTAGGATGGGGCGAGGGGCCAAGGCATGGCCAATGCCAGAGAAGCCTGCTTTATGGTTAAAGGTCTTGCACCAGAAATGACGCCCTCCCGTCAGAGGTGGAGAGATCGGGCCAAGAGCATGAGAAGGACTCGCCTATGTCGATCCAGGGGACAGACAGTTAAGAGTCTCTCAATTCGGCTGAGCAAGGATTCAGCAGGCCACAGGAGTGGTGAATGAGGACACCAGCCGAGCCCTTCCTCGGGGATGTAAGCTCAAGAGGTGATATTTGAACCCGAATACCTGGTTCATCCCAAGTCTTCAGTTTGGACATTCTCATCAAGAATGTTAAGTAGCTTAAGACCAGGCCTAGTGATGGATAATGAGGTGAGGAATTGCCCATGTGTTAATGCTTGTGCCCTGACATAGAGGGAAAAGTGACTGGGACGCAAATGTAAGGATCCCAAGATATGGATAGATGGAGCCTAGTGCCAGGATAAGCTCCTGGGTGTTACAGGACCACTGGCAAAAACGTTGGATCTGATGGAAAGAGCAATAAACACTTTGGCCCCAGTGGACCCTGATGTTCTCACAGGCTCAGTGCACTGCACAGTGGGTCGGATTTTCAAAAATGAGCGCAAATGAATAAAGCACGGAGGATGTGCTTTCTTCATTTGCTCTCATTGCTGAAATGTGCTGGTCACCTTATTCTCAACCTTTTTCTTAGGAGGGGCTATACAGTGACGCAGGGATGCGTTGTCTAGCCCCCTTGCATTCGTTAGTGTCTGGAGCATGCTCCGACACTAATGTAGGCCAGTCTCCCAGCAACCACGTCTGTAAAATGATACAAAATTGCATTTCCATCCCTGTTTTGACGATGGAAGTGCAATTGTGACAGACGTGGTTTGAACCGCGGCTGTCACAATAAAACAAAAAAACCATGCGAGGGTTAGAAATGACCCATCATGATTTGCGCCTCCCGCTGCGCCCATTGCCAACAGGCCTAGGGGAATGACAATCATTTCATTTAAAAGTGCATACCATTTCCATTTGTAAATAAGGGATGCACATTTGGGCCTGATTTACAGAAGCATATTATAATGGCACAATCCCATAGGAAAACGTTCTGTGAATTAGGTAAAATGGCGCAGAAATTCCCCCGATTAATGCAAATGCACAAAGGGGTGAAAAAGGGCCTCTGAATGATTGCATCTAAGAGACGCTCAGTCAGATGCTCTTTTTAAATGGGCTGCTCCTTTTTTTGGAGCAAGTGATGAGATGCGCCAAACAATTAAAGGATGTCATGACATTCGTTTTATGTACTCTGAGGCCAAAGGGCTTATACTTGCCCTTAATACCTGGGAAATTAAAGGAAAGCACCTTAAGATCATGGAAGGCCTTCCACATGCTTCTCATGGGTTGCTTGCAGTTTTTACTAAAACGCAAGTACTATTGCACTGTTGGCTGAGCAGTGCAAAAGCATAATACATTTATTTTCGACTGTACAGCATCGAGAATACGTGAAACAATACAGGGAACAAGGAACACGAGTTTTAGCTCACTGTAGAGAATCTGGGCCTCATCATGAGTACAGCCGGGATACCGCCCGGGCTAATAGCATTACCACCACCCGGTCCGGCGTTATTAGAGCTGGATCAAGGGTTGAACGGTAATGGGTATTCCCCATTCCCCATTGGGTCCTTTGGACCCAATGGGGCATTTTCGGCACAATTAGCACGTGCTAATAGCACCGAGCTAATTGCGTCCGAAAATGGGTGTTAAATTGGCGCATTTAGCACCCCAGCCTAGAGCTGGGTGTAAATGCTGTCAGACTTGTGATTGTGCGGACTCTTAAATGCAGGGATAATATTGTTACCGCTGCATTTAAGGGCTACTGCCCAGCTCGTGATGAAGCCCATAGTGTGAGGTGGGAGAGGGGTGTGGGGTGGTTGAGGGCAGAGCAGGCATTAAAAGAAAAAAGCCAAACTATCAAAATTAGGTCGACCAAAATAACCACGCACAAATGTATTTCTTTGAATGTGGCGTGGCTATCGATATTATATCAGGCAAATGAAGTATGACCAAATATGTTATGTTATTAGGATGTGTATGGCACACTGCTGCCTTTTGCATTGTCTCCAGGCACTCTGGCGCACAGTGACACCCAAGAAATGGGCTAATTGCCAAACTGCCACCCCTGATCTGGCGGTAATTCCACCAGCAGAGTTGGCGGCAAGGGTAATCGAGTTTACTGGTGATTCCTATGGAATTTCACAGGACTGATGGGTTTGAAAGCTTACTTGATTCAAAATGTGTGTTAAATTATTATTCGAAACCTAGGGGGAGATTCCCAAAAGAAGGTCCCTCTCAATGCAGTACGCAGTGGCGCAGAAATACACTTGCTACTTCACATATCTCTTACGATGCATGAATTCACAAAGGAAACATCACAAAATGACCATTGTGTAAGACAGTGGAATCTGTTGTGCAAATAAGTGGGCATTTAGCGGCTCATCTGACGAGATGCACCTGTTTCTGGGGCATCTGTCAGAAGTCCACGTTTTATGTTCAAATGCTGTCATGAGCATCAAGTTGTACCAAAACATGTGCTTCCTTACTGATGCAATAAAAATGAGTAAGTACATCCACCCGAAAAAACACATCCAAAGTATTTCTGGCAATTTGTTTATGGTTCATTCTCTTTTTGTGTTATGTACATAGGTCTGAGAATAAGACAATAATACACATTTTGGAACTTCAGCTGCGTGATGAATTTTATTTGTAATGTGAATCACTTGTCACTGGGGTAGGGGAATACCATTAAGGTGGTAGTTTGGCCATGCCCTTCAGGAATGTCACTGAGTGATGAATCTGTGTTGATGTAGCGCATGTTTATACATTTAATTAACTTAACTGTGTTAATGCAGGCAGTACATGTGTGATCATTTATTCGAAACTTTGCCATTCGAAACTATCACTAGGAACCAAATAACTGGTATCCAGGCATTGTTTCGAAAACATAGTTTAGAATGACAAAAAGTTTAGAAAAAATGCATCGAAAAATGGTAGGTAAAGGTTTTTTTTTTTACTAAAATGGGTGTTAAGGGGTAAAAAAAACAGGGGTTGGGGTGGACGCATTTTTATTTCAAACTGCCATTCGAAACTATGGCTTTCAAAACTATCACTAGGAACCTGATAACTAGCCAGCCGCATGGAATGTGCTCTACTTCCTAGTTTCATTTAATTGCTCTGATCATGCATATGGCAAGATGTCCAACCTCTGAACAGAGGCCAGGAAGTGCTTTGGCATCATGTTTTGCCAGAACACCTCTGAGGACACTTGCATGTGAGGTACATTCACTGACCAGTGGCCTGCTCATGTAGCAACCATGTATCAGGGTACCATCCTGCTCCAGATTGTTGGCAGTGGCAGGGTGCCGGTAGATGAAGCTGTCGTCTGTAGCTCCTTGGTAGGTAGTATTCACATTCATTATGAGTCTGGATACATTGCATACCATCTGTACATGCCCAGAATGCCCACTTTCCCAATTTGTCCATCATCTCTCATCAGTCTGACCACGAGCCAACGTTTCCCGTCTGCAGTTGTCCTTGTAGCATGCTCTCTGTTCTGGGGTATTCAAGGGAGTGAGTGTAAGCACATCACTATCTACATCCACAGATTAATGAATAACCCTTGTTTTTGACTTCTGAATCACATGCGAAGAAACCATAAATGTGTCCATTTTGACCTCTTATTTACTGCTACTTGATTCAATTATGCTGGGTGTCATTGCTCCTCTTGGCCTCTAGAAACTTGCTCACTCTATCTTGTATAGACTATATACACTTTTAGTTGTCCAATACTTGGCTCTTGTAAATGTTTTCTTCCTCTTTAATCTAAGAAAAATATGTCTCATGTCCATGGCATATCCGTCTGCCTCCCTTTGTGCCTTGCAGCTGTTCTTTAAAAATAGCATCCTTACGGAGCTGATCCTAGTGGGGAGGGGAATCACACAGGGGTGCCCGATGCTCCAATACTTTACGTGATACATCTGGAACCCTTTCTTGAGGCGGTCAGGGTCAATAAAAATATAGCAGGAATTCCTTTTGCAGGGGCACCCCACAAGATAGCGGCATTTGCTGATGATATGATCTTCTCCCTAACACAACCGGAAGACTCCCTAATGGCAGTGGAAAGGGAGCTGGAGCAGTTTGTGGGGGTGACAGGACTCAAAATAAATGCAGCTAAAACAGAAATCCCGAATCTCACCCTTCCACCGGCTAGGGCTCTCGACCTTAAATCAGCTTCTCCCTACAAGTGGGTTGAACACTCCCTTCCCTACTTGGGCATTAAGTTAACCAAAACGGTGGAAGCGTTATACCAGGCGAACTATCCCCCTCTCTTAGAAAGCTAAAGTCCAAACTGGTTGATTGGGGCCCATTAGCGATCTCATGGCTGGGGCGTATTAATGTCCTGAAAATGGCAATACTACCCCGGCTCCTCTACTGTTTTGCGTCCCTACCGGCTAGCGTACCGCAATCCTTTTTTTGAGCCCTTCAAAAGATAACAACCAAATTTTTATGGAACAATAAGCACCCGAGAGTGGCGGCCAAATTAATGAGATCACCAGTGGGCAAGGGGGACCTGGGGCTATCGGATTTTAGGGTATACTACAGGGCAGCCCAAATGCAGGTTAAAAGGGACTGGCAAAGGGATGATTGTGAAAAGTTATGGAGACCCATGGACAGGGCGGTGGCAGGGGAAGATCTGGAGGGATTATTATGGAAACCTAGAAGGGATAGGCCAGCAAGGGTGTATTGTAGTTCCCTCCTCTCTACGGGAGTGCATGCATGGGATGAGGCAGTGAGCACGGCGTACCTCACAATTTATCCGTCGCCATACACGCCATTGTTCAATAACCCTCAGTTTAACCCGGAGCATAAAACTTCCACATACGGAAATTATCAGAAGGGGGGATGTAGAGTGGTCTGGGATATGTTCACCCAGGGCCAGGTCAAACCCTTTGAGCAGTGCAAGGCGGACTTTTCTGTGACGAAAAAGAAAGATACCCCTACGTCCAACTCAGACACTGGCTACATCACCCAACTATGCAAAAAGGGGCTACCCGCCAGCTAACCCCATTTGAGAATTTTCTGAGCTGGGATTCCGGGGACAAGCATCTAATCTCAGCGATTTACAGCCACATCAAAGCCGGCGAGGATCCGCCTCACAGGAATTATATAAGGAATTGGCAGGAGGCAGTGGGGACAGTAATAAAAGAGGGGGAGTGGACAAAGCTCTGGAGATATATTCCTAAACTAATGAGTTTGTTGCAAGTGAGAGAGATTTGGATTAAACTGATGCACCAGTGGCACATGACCCCAACAAAACTGCATAAGGTGTTCCCGGACACGTCGTCGCTCTGCTGGAGGGACTGTGGGGAAGAGGGCACATGGAGTCACATTTGGTGGGAATGTCCCAAACTGGATGCTTACTGGAAGGGCATAATAGAGGCAATCGAGCAAGTCATTGGGATTAAGTGTGTTGAGAATAAGGGTCTGGCCATGATGGGGTTGGGGGGTACACTGGAGGCCATCAAGTATAAAGCAGACCACAAACTGTACGTGATTATGATGATGGTGGCGGCGCTAGTGGTGGCCTGCAAATGGAAGACTAAAGAACCCCCGCAGGACCACGAATGTGTGGTGAAATTTGGGGTTTAGTAGCAGTGGTGTGGCTCACCTACTCATTGCAGGGGGAACAAAGATTTAAGATAGAATGGACATCGCTACTGCAATACCTTCAGCGGGGTGCTAGGCTCGCCTGGTGTCCAAGAGTCGTGAGCATACTGGGAATAATAGAACCCGCAGGGTGAAGGGAGCAACTGGAAGAGAAAATTAGGATGAGGAGCAATCCTCGACTGGAGTACATGGCACCATGCGCAACACGACTTTGGAGTGGAACTCTCGAATGGGGGGGGAGAGTTGGGGTTGTTTGTCACCTGTTACTGTTAATCATAAATGCCAATAAAAACGTATTTAAAAAAAATAGCATTCTTGATCCCAGGCCAACATATACTCCTGTTCGGTTTGTACACAGAGCTGTTTTCCAGCATCACCTGGCTCTGCAAACCTGGTCTTTCTCTGATGTCGCAGAATTCAGTCTTAACACAAGCCAGCGTCCATCTTCCAATTATGGCCGGCCTAGCCACGTTATATATTCCTCTAATGCAAGCTTCTATATGTCTCATCTACCTTGCATTGCTGCGCATTTACACTCATGATCACAAAGTTAAATGATCTTCTTTTGCATACATGATTACTGTTTTATTTCATATATGTTTATCTTTTCACTTCAGTTACATCATTACTCTTAAGTATTTTCATATCTTTTCGGTATGTCTTCGCAAAATCTTCTCCATGACATCAATCTGCCCTCGTCAGATTTCACTCAGCGCTCCATGATGTCCAATGGTGCGTGCTGACATCCTTCCACACAATATCCTTCCTCTCTCTCAGTGAGAGGATACATTCGATACAGTTGTCTGAGTGCATATCGTCTCTCGTACACTCAATGTGGTATAGGGACAACACATGGAATCCCATACAGGGCTCTTCTCGTACTGTTTCAATATGACAGCGGTGAGGGGGTGAGAGTTAGGGAAAATGCATCCACCCGCTCCTCTACAGATGCATGCCCACTGGATTGCCCATTTTGGAAAAGTATACCTGCTGCAGTGTGATGACGCTGCCAATGTAATAACCGTATGCAGTGTATTTTTGAGGAATCATACGTTTGTGAAATGTGCCGCACTGCTGCTTACGAAGTGATTGTTGTGTGCCCATCTGTGATGGAAACCCTGCATGTTGCACCTATTCTTTGTTGTGCATTCAGATGGCAGTGTGCAGTGTGATTTGTGGGCAAATCACTCGCTCACTTTTTTCAGCCACTTAATCTCTTTTTTGGGCGCAAACGGCATAGCACACTTTTTGGAGGAAATCACTTGCCCAACTTTCATAAATAAAGTGGTTACTCCCCTCTTGCATGCATTATTATGTTGAATAATGTGCTTTCCTCTGGCTTTGATCGTATTGTTCACCCCTTTTGCACATGTTACTTGCATTAGCGCATCACAGTGATGCGTGCTTGTGAGAATTCTACTCATCTATTTGGTGCACGTGTCGGATGTGCACCAATTATGTGTTTTGCTCCTTAGCATCTAATACCATTGGTATTGTCCATGTTATATATGAGCGTACTTTGCAACTGATACAACTGCCATTTGAAATGTGTTGCTGAATTTAGTACATCACACAACGCTCAAGGGAACTCAAAGGTAGTGGAGGAAGGACTGTGCATTGGCATGTGAACACAGTCTCTGTTTACCTTTGGGTTTTACAGAGTTATCTTTATACGAAGTCCTTGCTTTATTAAATGGCCCACCTCGAGCCAAAGTGTTGGCTTTTACTCGGGCCTCGTTGACACTGCTCCCAGTGAACCCTTTTGGAAATGTTCATTCGAGGTTGAGGCATAGGCCAAGAGGGGTCAGATGCATTTTTTAACTTTCTAAGGCCACCGCCCTCGCTCTTCTCCTTCCCTCTCCGCCTCTGTTTACCCACTTGCCCCGGGTGAAACTGGAGGGGTGAATGGACAGGGCTCCTCAGGCTGTCAATACATGATTCAGGCCGGCCAGACCCCGGAGGTCACCGGGGATTGACACCTTAACCCGCGGGTCCTGGATGCGCCACTTGCTTTCCTTACAAACGCACCAGGCTGTCAGTAATGTGGCCCGGCCTTTATTCATCGCGGATCTCAAGGCCTGAACAGATAATCTGGGAATAATTGGGATTTAAGGAACTCGTGAGTTTTTTAAACTTTTTATGGGATTGTCACTCAGGGAGCAGATGGACATCTCACGTTTTGTTTAATTTGATGGGTTTTTTGACAAAATGTCAGCATTGACGTTTGCCATGATCACTTCCATTCACGCTTTGGGAGGCCTTGTGTAGTTTTCTTCTTAATTGGCCCATCTCGGTGTATATTGTTTGTGGTGAGTGGGGGGAGTGGGTGGTTGCCTCATGTGATGCCCATTTTTTGTGAATTAAATTAGATTGAACAAACTTTTCAATAGTCTCGGTATGAAAAATATGTATTGCCTGTTTGGGGCGCACTATGCCATCGTGGGATGTTTGCAATGAGTGATGCCGCCAGTATTTGCACTAATGGTGTCATGTTTAAATCCAAGTGAACGTACACCACAGGAAGAGTTTATCGGTGTATGTCCCTTCTAGTTCGTCCTTTCCACCCTCTCAAGATGCGCAATGTATGGTTAGGTCACACAATTCTCATCAGTTCTCGCCCTTCATAGCAGCAGTCTAGCAGGTGGAGAAAGGGCGGCTGGAGTGATGAACTGATCTGGAGGTAGAGAAAGGGAGGCTGGAGTGGTGAACTGATCTGGAGGTAGAGAAAGGGGGCTGGAGTGATGAACTGATCTGGAGGTAGAGAAAGGGAGGCTGGAGTGATGAACTGATCTGGAGGTAGAGAAAGGGGGCTGGAGTGATGAACTGATCTGGAGGTAGAGAAAGGGGGCTGGAGTGATGAACTGATCTGGAGGTAGAGAAAGGGAGGCTGGAGTGATGAACTGATCTGGAGGTAGAGAAAGGGAGGCTGGACTGATGAACTGATCTGGAGGTAGAGAAAGGGGGCTGAAGTGATGAACTGATCTGGAGGTAGAGAAAGGGAGGCTGGAGTGATGAACTGATTTGGAGGTAGAGAAAGGGAGGCTGGATTGATGAACTGATCCGGAGGTAGAGAAAGGAGTGATGAACCGATCCAGAGGAATAGAAAGGGAGGCTAGAGTGATAAACCGATCTAGAGGAAGAGAAAGGGAGGCTGGAGCGATGAACTGATCCAATGGTGAAGAAACTAAGGTTGCAGTGACGAATTGATCCAGAGGAAGAGAAAGGGAGGCTGCAGTGGTGAATGGATCCAGAGGTGCAGAAATGGGTCACGGGGTGATGAAATGATCCAAAGGTGGAGAAAGGGAGGATTGAGTGATGAACTGATAAGGAGGTGAAGAAAGGGAGGCTGGTGGGAGGAACTGATCCAGACATGGAGAACGGGAGGCTTGAGTGATTAACCGTTCCAGACATGGAGAAAGGGAGGCTGGAGTGATTAACCGTTCCAGACATGGAGAAAGGGCGGCTGGAGTGATTAAATGATCCAGAGGTAGAGAAATGAACTGATCGGGCAAGTAGATAAAGGGCCAGTTTATGAGTAATGCATCTTATAATCTGCCCTTCATCACCTTTGTCCCATCACAAAGATCTACAATAACCAAATCCATAAGCATCAAAGTTCATGAAATGTGGGTCTTTCAAGAAGAAGGAAGAGGATGAGGCATCCAACTGCATTTTGTCAGAACTCTTGCAGAGTAGTGGCATGAATGACAGGCACAGAACAGCCCTTCGACAGCTGCTTACCTTTGTGACTTGTATCAGGTGAACTCCTGCTTCCCTAATTTTTCTGATTTTGTGGTGATCTTGGCATCCCTTCTGTGACAAATCAACTTCCGGGGGACCAGTGGTTCAACAATGAATATCGGTTTTTAAACCATCAATCAGCCCGACACCTCTAGTACATCAGAAGCGATCTGAACAGATTGGAAACACAGGTCAATTATAAACCTCCTTGTCCAATTTTGGTAACGTGGATGGAACAGCAGGCTTATCTCCACAAGGTTGTGGATCGATGGTTAGTTGCAACACAGTGAAAATAAAATTATTACCCAATGATTAAAGGGACTGTCCAGTCTAGGTTGTATAAAAATATATACTTTGTTATTATTCAACATACAGTTCTAGCACACTACAAAATACAACCCACCCTGTAACGGAATGCAAAGGACAGACAGTTTCAAGAAGGAAAAGGGATGCACTGTGGATACTGACAGGCGGGTAGTTAGAAAAGTAATTAATCACAATAGTTCAAGGATATTTGGTTTCAGCACAAAGGGAGCAGTGGCTCATAAAAGGTAACTAGGGGCCTTCGAAGAATGACCGGGGGACAGAACCACAATGGACCTCGTGCTTGGAGAAGTTCTTGGTGCTCGAAAGTGTACAGTCAGTTTCAGGGCGCTTTGCAGTTTCTGCGACAGAGTTCAAGACGGGAGACAGCTGTGGGTATCAGCATGCAGGCAGTTCGGCGAGCGGGGCAGGACGGATGGCTGCATGCTGGCTTACATGGCGGCTCAGCGTCTGGAATCATCCCAGTGCTGATCAGCGGATCTGAAACATTGGTTGAAGCGTTGTGGACAGTGTTAGCGACTGTGGCATAACAACAGTCAGTGGTGCAGTCGGTTGCAGCTCTAGGGGCTCCACTGGCTCAAAAATGTCCCATAAGGCGGGTGCTGGTTGATGCTTGTCAATGTGCTCCCCCTAGCTTCTTCACTGGGCTTGTGTTGTCCTTTAAGGCAGACAGGCCAAAGCTGAGGACGGTGTTGCAGGCAACAGCCTTTTCCTTGGTTTGGTTCAGAGACTCTCTGGCACTTCCCACCTAGGAAGCTTGCTGCAGAGCCTAGCAGGGCACGCTCTGTGCTGGGTGGGTACCAGTTCTGGAGGTGGTGGAGGGCTTTCTGGATTCAGTATCTGTTTCCTGGGAGATGTTTAGGGGAGGGATCTTTCTTCCCTCTTAGATGTCCTGGCCTTCCTTCACTGGCGTAAGATGAAATGCAGACTGTACCTTCAACCAGGGTCCAATGCTGAGTTCTTCTTCCTACTCCTTGTGAAGTCTTCAGATGATCTGCAGAAAAGAGGGGTTAAGCCCTCTTTTAAAGCCAAATGGGCCACAGTGATTGGTGTAGGCTAAACCTACCTTAATCAACCAATACCGGGTCCCCACCAACAATCTCCTGTATGCAGGAGGTTATAACAAGAGTGCTTTGCAACAGAAAAGGTAAAGGGGTAAAAACATGTAATACTAAGTCCCACCCATCTTCCTGTCTGTTGTGAATCAAAGGGTCTCTCTGGTTAATTGAGCTCTTTGTGGTTCCTGATTAGGGCGACAGGTCTCCTGTGAAGCTGCAGCATGACCAGAGTTTCTGGCTGCCGGCTACCACATTCTCGTACCTTCTGAATGGGTTACTCCTGCAGGGATGACTACTGTAAACCGCTGTCCCAGACTTGACAGTTCACTGCCCTTGATACTGAGAGGCAGGAGCTGGCTTCAGTTTGACATTGACACAGTGCATATCAAAGGTTGTTGATGTTTCCTGTTTCCTTTGCTACCCTCTGCAGTCAGGTCCCATCTGGGCATGTTTGAATGAAACTCTGATTAGTATGTACAGCTGCCACCAGCAGCAGAGGTAAACAAATGGACAGTGCAGATCCATGGAGCCTTTGTTAGTTAATTAGGCTGGCCACGACAGAGGGAAGGTTTTGCCTTACCCCTTCTGAGATGACAAGGTGTACTCCTGGCTGTCATATCCCAACTAAATATGGCAGAGGAACCGTGCCTGTAGGCTGTGTCCACGCAAATTACACAGGTCTGTGTGTATGTCATGCAGTGAGCGTATGAAAATGTGTGCGGATTAGCCCGACACATTTTCCAAAGGTTGCTGTACATCATTCAATTTCATTTAAAATGTCTAAAAAGCCGAGACGAGAGCACTTCCACTGGGCAAATGGTCGTATTCCTCACAGGTGTTTGCAAGTGTTGCATGGGGCACTTGATCAAGCTCTGGGCCTCTGGTTGAATCAAATTGAGTTTTTGGGTTTTGGTCTTGTTACACTTTCTAGAGCGGGTAGTCTCCCTGTGACATGGTGGGCATGCTCACTGAGGCTGCTCCCATCCCCTTTGCCTGATCCTTCTCTTGCTTTAGCTCCTTTTTGGACTTCTTGCTATTTAGATACTCCACCTTTTTGTGGTTTTGCTGCTTGTAAGTGACCTGGAGTAAATGTTTCCAGCCTCAATGACCTTGTGCGTGCCTGGGAAACTCACATACCAGAGGGGCTCACACATTTATTTCTAGGGTGGCACATTGTACTGTTTGTCTTTGTAATGGGGCTGTATTAATCACTTGCCACTACCAAAGCACAAAGCCTTAACCCCAAAAAACGAATACATGCCTTGTAATCATAGTCAGGGTTCCAAGGCTTCCAAGTCCCCAAAAATAATTTGCAATTAATAAAAGCAGAGTTGGCAAGTAATATTGATAAAACATGAAATGGGTTAAATACCCAACCATGAGGGCATTAGCACTTCTACCAAATTTATTTTGTCTGCCAATTGTGGCAAGAGGTGCATTTTAAAGCATGTTATTTAATGTTACTCTGCTTTTATACTCTGCCAAACCATCACTGGACTAGTTCCAAAGTGCCTGATTCCCATCTGTGGCGTACATCCCCCACCTACATAAAAGTAGCAGCAACAATACATGAAAGGATGGACATTTCAATTTATAGGGAAGATTGGGTGTCATCCTCATAAGGAATAATTGTGAAAAAGAAATTGGGGCTCATTATGAGTTCAGTGGTACATGGTAAAAGTGGCAGTAACAGAATTACCGCCACTTTCACCATACTGCCGATTAAGGAGTCAGGGCTAATTCCACTGCTGGAATTATCTCCTGCATAATTACCACCAACATCTGAATCAGAATTAGCACCAGGACTATTTCCGTGAGCAGAATTACCACACAAAATGGTATTTCTGCCGTATTACACATAGAAATACAGCTCAAATACCATTGAAAATGGGCAGTAATTCAGCCAAAAAACACGGTGCAGTTACCTCTACCTTTTAGGTGGAGGTAAATGCAGACAGGTACCAGAAATGAAGCCACAGGTGCAACTAATCCACTCAGGAAGGCTACATAAGGCACACGCCTTCCCCAAACAGACCTTCCAACACCATGCTGCCACTATCCATTGCAAACTGGGACATGCAGCTGCTCATGCTACACATTTGCCTACAGAGGTAGGAAGATCAGCACAGGGCAGAGGGTGCAGAGAGGAGGAGGAGATGCCATGTAAGGCGAGCGCCCATACCCCGGGTTAGGCCCTCACCCTGGACCTTGACTGACAACCAGCTTGTCACCATGTACCAGCTGAACAGGGAGACCATAGCTGAGATGCTCATTTAATCCAGGATGACCTAGAGAGCTGGATTAACATAAGAACAGCTGTACTCCCGCTGCTGAAACTTGTGCCCATCCTGCGATTCATGGCAACTGGCACCTTCCAGCACTCCGTGGCCAGGCTGCACAGAATGTCGCAGCCCACATTTTCCAACATGATCATGCAGATGCTGAATGCCCTCTTGCGCCATCTGTCCCATTTCATCTCCCTGCCCACCACCGCGACACAGGAGAATGCATGAAGGCACCGTTTTATGCAGTCATCAACATGCCGAATGGCATTGCCTCCCTGGACTGTACCCATGTGGTGTTGGTGGCCCCCCTAGACACGTAAAGAGGTATACTGCATCAGGAAGCAGTATCACTCCCTCAACATCCAGGTCACCTACAATCCAGACCTCGTTATCACACACTGCTGTGCCCACTTCCCTGGTTCCACCGATGATATGATGGTCCTGTGCAACAGTACACTGTCTAGATACATGGAGAGGCACAGAGGCCAACAGACAGATACAAGTGCCATCACAGAAATATATCTCACAGCAGTACAGAAAAGCAATGTAAAGGGGGGTTACATAGCCACAACTGAAAAATGCATGCTCTGTTAAGGCCCTGTACATGCAGGACCTGCCCTTGCACCGCACAAATGATAGCCTACAACCCGCCGGCCTTCGACATGATGGACCATGCTGTATGAATTTGCAAATGCACATTGACCCAACAGGCTAACAACACACACACAAACACACACACACACACACACACGCACACACAGACACACACACACACGACTATGGGTAGCACAATGCAGCATTTTACATCCCTATTCATTGAACCACAAGCTACAACCCTGCATCATTAAATGTAACACTAGCAGCATGGTGTGACATGACAAAGCAAATACCGAACAATTCCACATGCTAATACTGTGATAGACCTGTGCGATAATACTTGTAGAATGCATGCACAGAATTACCATCAACAACTGTTGTAAAAGGCAACATATCCACAATTCTCTGTGACTGACACCATACATCTTTGCCCTTGCAGGTGACTCTGGATACCACCAGCTACCATGGCTCATGACACCAGTGCGGGATCCAAAGGTGCCACATGAGGTGGCCTACAATGAATCACACATCCATACCAGGCTCTGTATTGAGTGGACCTTCAGCCTCTTGAAGGCTTGTTTCTGGTGCCTACACTGCGCTGGAGGTGTATTGATGTACAGGCCTGACAAGGTTGAAAAAATCATGCTTTCTTGTGCCATGCTGCACAACATATGCCTCAGGCGGAATGTCTCTCTACATCCTGATGTGGGCATGCCACCCCCTGAAGAGAAGGACAGACTGCCTCTGGGTGATGCACTGCCATGCAGTGATCAGGAAGAGGGCAGGGATGGACATATGGTTTGTCAAGAACTCATGGACAATTTTTCTGAGCACATTAATATCCCCATGTTATGTACCATTGTAGCTAATGTCACGTCAAGAATTAAACACATGCACACAAAAAGGAATATCCAGGGGCGTGGTCAGCAGCCCGCAAACATGGTCACTTAGATCGCACCCTCCCGAACCCTCTGCATAATTCTCCAAAATGTGAGCGGTCGAGGGGCACAACCCTGATTGAGCGCATCATGAAAAGGTGGTGAAAAAGTAGGGGAGAGACTAGATACACTCCTACGCATGAATTATGGGTTACAGCTGCGGAAACAGGAGGAAAAGCAGGCAGTGATTTCGGGCTGGCACGGGAGATGTGGTGAGTCACTCACCAGTGACTTGTGAGCTGCTCTGGCTGGCGGTGGCAGAGAGGAGCAGCGAGCACTCGAGCGAGGTCCTGGTGGGCAGCAGCACGCAAGTCCTGCGTGCATAAAACGAAGGCTAGCTTAGGTGAAGGGGAAGGAAAGGTGATGCTGCCGAAGCACGGAGAAGAGGCAAGAGAGTAGCCTGCCTGGCTCAAATGGGAGTGACAGAGTCCTAAAGTAAGCAGAGAGAGAGAGAGAAAGAGAGAGAGGGAGAGAGAGAGAGAGCGAGAGGGAGCGAGAGAGAGAGGCAGCAGTAGATGCGTGCACGCAGGGCTTGAAAGGGAGGAGAGGAAGTGTGAAAAAGGTGGAGCGAGGGAAATAGGACCGGATGCATAAGGCTTAAAGTAGTGATGAACGAACAGGGGCAGCAGTACGCTTTGAAATGACTGATGTGTACAACAAGGCATGGGAAGAGGGAAATGAGAAATAAAGAAGGAAGAAGACAATAAACTATAAATAAAAAAACACATGATATGATAGGTTATTTATAACACGCTTAATACCCAGAGGTTTCTAAGCACGGACCCGGGGATCGAAACTGTGTTGCTCCATGTCGCCTTGCTTCCAAGGTGAGCACGTTGCCCCTGAGCTATCCTCCCGAGACTATTATTTTTTTAAACTGTTTTTATTGTGCATTTAGTCACATAAAAGGACTGTTTACACATCATTCAACCATCTTAGAATATGAATAACAAATCTTCAATGTACAGAATAACAACAAGAAAAGAGAAAATAGGAAAATGAAAAAAATAAATTCTAGAATCAAGATATGTGTAAAAATAGGAAAAGGAACAATATATAAAAAAGTGAATATTCATATTTACAATCCTTTCAAAATTTTCTGTTAAAAAGAAATGTTTATAAAATCCAATTCATTTAGAAGTTTTAACAATGCGATAGACAGCAGGATCTCTTTTCCAGCTGAAAGCCTATGCCAAAATTCTTGAGTAGAGATCCAGTGTATATTAGGAACAAAGTATGAGAACTATCTTTCTCTAGGGCCAGAGTAAATGTACATGATATCAATGCATGTTTCATGTCCTGAGGGAACCCTTCACCACAGAGGGTCCATTCACCGGCAGAGCGTTCTAGTTTATGCCAAATTCGGTTTCTTTCATTTGTTGTGATCAAGTTTAAATGAAAACTTAGTAACTCCGTGCGATGGGTGGGATTAGGGAATCTTCTAATGTACGGAAGGACACAATTGCTAGATTTTTCACACAAAGTGAATTTTTTAGTATTCTTCAAATTACTAAATGAGGCTCTAGTTTTGATCCAGTCACTGTGCATTAAGACACATTTAACCTTACCAGGATTTTCTATAAGTTTCTGACTAGTACATTCACATTGTTCTAAAAACCTTTCAGCATCATTTTGAATATTAGACAAATAGCAATTCTTTTGTATAATAGTGTAATCATGAATATCTTCATACAAAGAGTGCCCTAAAGGATTGAGAATTAATCTATAGAGTGCCAGGACTTTCCAATTAAAATGAGAGTGCAGAGAATGTAACCCCAATTTGTATCTCAGCCTTGAGATGGGTAGAGACAAGGGTAGAGATAATGTTCTTTTCCATAAATGTCCCTCAAGACGGTCCCAGTTGATATTATGGGCACAGGGATTGCATTCCATAGCTGGAATGATTCTGCCTTTATATCATTTTATTAAAGGAATGAGGGAGAATCTACAAAATTATCTTAAGCGTTTTTTAATTGGCACATGTATTGATCTATCTTACTCCTAGGTTCTACTGTTAAGTCCTGCAATGACTGATTAGATCTGAAAATAAATCCCAAATAGATTTTTTCTATAGGGATTACTTGCTGGTCCATTCTCCAATGTGATTTAGAATTCCTTTCAGTTGATTTACCAAATATTATTATACTTGAGTTTGAGGGATTATTAACTAAATCATTACTTTTAGTATATACCTCCATAGATGAAATTAGGTGTTGAAGCCCTATTGGAGTGTTACCAATTGGGGCTATGTCATCTGCATAAACTAAAAGATGGAGTTTACATTTACCTTTAGAAGGGGAAACAAAGATGTATTTTCGCAAGAATGAGACTAAGTCAGCAAGGTATAAATTAAAAAGAAACGCTGGATGTGTGGTAATGGAGGGCGATGATTATTTCCAGCAAACCAACAGGGATATTGCATGATTTTAATGTATGCCATAGTTTTGTCCTATTGACTAAATATTTAGATAAATCAATTAGGGCAATATACGTTAATATCGATTTCTTTGTTTGACTTTGAACTTTTAGGACGTTAAGAGTCAACCCATTGAGAATCATAGAGAGGCCTTTTCGAAATCCTACTTAGAATTTTGATGATATCCAATGACTAGTTGCCCTTTTTTCTAATTCATATAGGACAAAGCGAGAAGAAATCTTACTGTCGCAGTCCATCAGGGCAATCAGCGATAGTTTACTGGGTCTGATCTTTCGCCCTTTTTATAAATAGAATGTCTATTGCCCGTTTCCAAGAAGTAGGTATTATTTTGGTCTCAATAATCTTCGTAAAAAGTTTGGTAAGTATTGCAGCCCAAGTATGAGGGTCAGATCTAAATATCTCATTAGTTAAGCCATTGGGACCAGCTGTGCAAGATTTAGAAGAACTCATAATTAGAACTCAGAATCTCATCTTCAACCTTCAACTATGTGCAACATCTATACAACATTACATTCTATATAAGTCTCAGAAAGTATACACATAGCCATATCTTCTTTGAAATAATTTCCCAGACAGTAGAAGGTATAATGGAAGTTTGTAGATCACATTGAGATTATCTTTTGTTTTTAATTAAGCCCAGAAGTCTTTTGTTTGCATGGGTAGCAGTGTTTTAACATGCTCTCCCTGTCATGGATGTTACGCATCTGTCTTTGCCCACAAGATCAATATTTTTAGGTGTGTTTTAAGGATGAGTGAGAGATCTTCAAGAAACAGAGATAATTTTCGATTTACAGGATTCCAGTAAACATTTATCAATTATAGACCTCGCGACGTAGCACCCCATGTAATGTTGCACCTAATTGCCAAGATACCAGGGATATCATTACTTATACACTGTACATTGTGACCTGCAGTGTTTTGATTTGCTAGCGCCAGACCATCTAAGTACATTTCACTCTTAAGCCATGTTTGTTGTAGAAAAACTAGATCAAACTCTGTAACAATAGTCTGGCTGGTATCATTATGTTGAAATGACAGAGGGCCTTATGTATTCCAACTCAGTAATTTCATTATTTCACTTGCCTACAGTTGAACCTCTACAACATTCAAATGTTGGAAAACCCGAGTTATAATGTCAGGTAATAAAGTCAATAATTTAGAATTTTCTTATTTGCATGGAGTAGACTTATGCCTTGTGAACACATTTCTTCCATTTCCGACAATTGTCGACTGGACGACGACATTGTTTTTAAATCAGTTATCGAACCAGAAGGCACGTGTTGTTGGTTACTTTGAGTCATCAATAGTAAAGACCTCCACTCCCATGTTTTTTAGATCTGCTGTGCCTGAGTGGAGAGCTTTTGCAGCTTCATTTGTTTTTTAATATTATTTCCACAATATGTGTGGATTTGTCATATGGAAGTGATAGACGATCAATGCCATTAGTTGAAAAAAGGTAAAGATTTGGGATCCTTTTGGTGTAGGATAGAATGGTACTACGGTTTAGTGCTTTTTTACCTTTTTTTATTAATTTGTTGGAGCCACACCCTACGGGTGGCAAATGGTGTGTTTTTAGTAATTTGATCACCAGCGCTACTTACTTATACTGATGTTTTTGATTAACCAATATTTTTCACACATGGGAGTATCAACTCAGATGAAAATTGGTTTAACTCAGAGCTTATGCGAGTATTTTCAATGTTTCCTGTAATTTTTGGTTGAGATTTCTTACAAAAAATTGGTGCTAATTTCAATACTTTTTCTGGAATATTCTCATTCATTGATGAGTCTTCGGTTTGAGACCCTGTATTTGTTTTCATTTTGGGCTTGGTAGGATCCCATACAATCGGAGTTCCTGTTGATGATTCATCTAGGTTAACTCCTTACGTTTCCTCATTGGATTTTCGAGTTAGCATCTTTAGCCTCAGGTTTTGATCCTTTCAAATTCTTTGCCATACTTTCATTCTCTTGTGTTATCCTATGACAATTACAAATAAAGGGAGGAGAAAGCACTGCACCACAGAAAAGCGCAGTGGGAGGCAGGGTGATCATATGGAAAGAGTGAACATGCAAAAAGCGAAAAACCACGGGAGACCATAGAGTAAGAGGAAAGGAAGACAGAGAAGCTTTAAAAGACAGCAAACTTACTCACGAGCGAGCACACTGGAGAATCGTGGGCTGTAAAGGAGTAGCACCTCGCAGGAATATTTGAAACTGGATCTTCTGTTGCAGCAATTTGCCACGCTCAGGTAGTTGGTGGCAAGCATGGATGCGAGAGCAAGCATGGATGCGAGAGAACAGGACACACACACAGAGTGTAAGGGCTGAGATGAGAGGGTTTACCGACAGGCTGATAGAAGTGGAGAAAAGAGTAGGGAAGGTTGAAGAGGTGACTGATAAGGTTTTTGCTCTGCAGACTCAAGTGGATCAGCAGAGAGCAACTAATAATGAGCCTAATAATGAGCTGCAGGACAGGAGCCTGCACTGTAACCTACTCCGATATTGTAGGAAGGGCAAATAATTGACATCTCTCTGGGCTTTTGCAGAGAGACTCTGGAAATAAAGAAAAGATTCCTGAGCATGACACCAGCGATGAGGAAACAAGACGTGCAATATGGGTTGTTAGAGCTGGCTAGGATGCTTATTACAAAGGACCAAAAAACGAGAATCTTTACAGAGCCATTGGAACTTTGGGATTTTCTGCAAGAGATGGATATGCAGGCAATGGACACTGCACAATCAGAGAACATAAACAGACATGATAAGGCATGGCACCAGTCAGATAGAAAGCCAAGAAGGAGAAAAGAAGGGTTGGTGGAGAGAGGCCATGGGGCTCGCCACAAGCTGATAAATGACAAGCAGCTAGTGAGAGATGGAACTGATCCAGACAGATTGAGGGAGAAATCAAGATCTCCATTGAACAACTGAAAATCGCAGGTGAGACACTATAAACCAGGAGACCGACGGGAGCTAAAAGGGACTGAGGTGTGTATAAGGAGGTGATGGATAAGAATGAAGTCAGCAAAGTAGGCCACAAGCTGGAGGATAGATGTGTCGCAAATGGCACAGACTATGACTGTCTCAGGAGATAGATGGGCACTCTAGTAGAGTGTAGGCTACCGCTCACGGACAAGATGCACCAGTTAAGTTACAGGAAGAAAGAGGGGGGGGGATGGGTTGTGATGATGAGAGGGACTGAAGTACAGGGCTGGCTATCGTACCAGGGGAATGAAGTAACAGGGGACGGAACAAACTCTCAATCCAGGGTTAAGCCTCTAGATTCTACCAGGCCCTTTCTTGTCATTCTAGGGTCTAGAATGACAAGGAAGGGTCTGGTAGGCTCCACTGTGGGAGGAGTGGGGCAACTGGATTGTCTTGATATATGTTGCAAGCTCAAAACAGGTTTCTTGTTTATATAGTTTATGGTGTCAGCAGAGAGCGAGAGCTGGAGAGAAAACACTTTTATGGAAGAGAAAGAGAGTATTAGATGCACTTTCACCAGGACCAGAATGCTATGTCGCTAGCGAAAATGAGTAAGGTTCTTGGGTACTCTCGCTGAATGTTAAAGACTGTGGCACTATATTAGAAGGAAGAACATTCTCCAGTATTCAGCTACTAAAAAGGCAGGCATTGCACTTCTACAGGAGGCGCACCACAGTAAGCAGGAAGCAGTAAAACTGCACAGAATGTGGGTTGGAAAAGTTTATCATAGCTGTCTTGAGAAAGGCAGGAAATGTAGGGTGGCCATCTTTATACATAAAGCACTCCAAGTTTGAACTACAAGAATCTGAGAGGGTGATGGAGGTAGGAGTGTTGCAATCAAAGTACATATTTGTGGTGACAAAATAAATCATTGGCTCGATTTATACCCCAAAAGCGGCCACACACCTTTTCTTTGCAGATCTT
Source organism: Ambystoma mexicanum (assembly GCF_040938575.1). Classification (NCBI taxonomy): domain Eukaryota; kingdom Metazoa; phylum Chordata; class Amphibia; order Caudata; family Ambystomatidae; genus Ambystoma; species Ambystoma mexicanum. The sequence goes on from NC_090929.1 coordinate 460,186,578, forward strand.
CACAGATTAATGGAGGAGATGGGCAGAAGCGAGGTTTTGATAGGTAGGGATTGGAACCTACAGGTAGACCCCTTTCTAGATAAATCTGCTAACCTAAGGGATGGGAATTGAAAGGATGTAGAGCACCTGCAGCAATTAATGGCAGACCATGGACTGTGCGATCCCTGGAGACTGCTCAATCCTTCAGGCAGAGGTTTCATGTTTACATCATATGTACATGGCACAAGATCGCACAGCGACTATTTTCTGTTGTCGCTCGAGCAATTAATAATGTAATACAGTGTGATATTCTGCCGGGTGGGGCATCAGACCATGACGCAGTAAGCATAGTCTTGGATACATCACTAGTAAGGCCACATGTGAAACGGTGGAGAATGAATACTAGTTTGATTAAACACCTGTGAAACAAGCAAGCCCTTAAGAGCATGGTAGAACAGTATTCGATTTCAATGAAGGATTGGTTAAGAGGGTGTGTGGCCTGTGGGCAGCGGGGTAAGCTTAGAGAAGGGGAATGTTGATGCAAATAAGCACAAAATGAAAGAAGGAAGATAGAGATAGGAAGGAGCAACTTGCGAACAGAATTACTTGTCTATCATGCCTCTAGGACAAACATCTTTAAAGGAAAATCTAATGGAAGTTAGGAATGCAAAATGTGAATTAAATGAGTTATTCACGAAAAAGGCAGAATATTCTTTATGCAGACTAAAAGCAACTCACAATGAACAGGGGGAAAAGGCATGATGTCTGTTGTCAGCCGAGCTGAAACAAAGAGACGAGCAGGCAGCGATTGCTCTGATTAGGAATGAGGTAACAGGAGAGAGCATCACAGACCCTAAGGAGATAGGCAAAGCATTCTGTTGGCTCAACGAAAACTTCTACACAGACGAAGCACCCTGGGATCGTAAGGAAGAGGATAGATTTGTTGTGAGTGCTATAACTCTTCCCACCCTAATAAGTGAAGTTAGACATGTTTTGGGAGGCCCGTTCTTAGTAGAGGAAATTCAGGAATCTATTAAAGAAATGAGTGCAAGTAAGTCCCCAGGGGAAGATAGGTTTCCCGCAGAATTTTATAAAACTGGAGGTGCCAAAATTGCAGAAATGCTGACGAGTCTCTACAATTAAGCTGTTAGGGAAATTTCTGGTGGTCAGCAGATCCATACCCGGGCTCCACGGACCTCCAGCACTCAGAGGCCCTAACTCCTTTCGTGTCCCATAGAAGTAGAGGGGCCACACAAGAGCAATTAGTTACTGCTGTGTATTGCAAGAAAACAGACAGGGACAGGTACATGGAGCGTAGGTTCCAAGCAACTTCTCATCGTAATCAGGCTCGCAGGCCCCTTTTCTATCTGAGTGACGTAACAATGTGCATCATATGTGAAAGCTCGTCCCCAAACCTACCACCACTCCGGGTTAGTTCCCTGAGTGGTAGGTTCAGTATAGGACTGTATAGTGAAAGATTTTATTGGTAGAGTAGTGGTCAGGTGGTACGCTTGGGTCGTCCCAAATAATTGTTACTTCTAAAAGGTTACATGGAGAGAGTTAGTGATTGGTTGTGTTGTAATGTCATCAGTGGTTAGCCCCGCGTGCCCTGATTCGTCCATCAGTGAGCCCCCAAGCCTGGGACCATCATCGTTCCCAGCCCGCGATGTACCTGGTGTTGGCAACAATATGTGACTATGTGTCAGTGCAAGACAATGGACAGGTCCTGCTACTTGCCATTAGAGTGCTCCTTTCCCATTGCCGCCGGTGTCTGAGTTGTTACAACTTTGTTGCAAGCTGGGTCCCAGACATGGGACACCAGTGCTTCTTCAGTCCTCGAGCTTGGCATCATATCAGGTTGGCCTGGTCACGTGTTGAGAGACCGTGGCTGAGGCAGAATTATAGGGATTTGATTTGTATTTCTGCTCCGGGGAGTCGCAGCAGTGGCAGGTGTAACCTTGGCTTGGAGAGCGTGGAAAGTGGATTGCAACATTGCGACCTTGGCTGCGGGGCTCCAGGCAGGGGCTGTTCTGCATGCTCAGCACCTTCTAGCTCTGTATGAACTGCTCCGGGTCTTTCGACTCTGTTTTGCGGCCTACCTCTGCTTGGTTGCATGTTGTGGCATAAGGTCCATAAGGAGGGAGTGTGGGGGGGCGGTGTGGTTTCTTGCGCATTGGTCCAGTTATAGTGCCTTGTCACTAGGGTTAGTAGCATGAAGCCTCTGCAAGCACATACACAAACTCTTCTGGCGTCTTGCGTTTCTGTGAAGCGATTGCTGGCCTATGTGAAAAAATAATAACGATGTACATCTGTGAGTGTACATGGTCCGCTACATCATAGCACTGAGCGTGTTCTTCATGTGGTTTGGTGCGTGTCTGATCCAGGTGCGTGGCAGCAAATGTGTTTCTGTCTGTTGCAGCTATGTCCTCGTGTCATCTCTAACGATGGCGGCTTAGGTTGCGAGACGTTTTAATCAAGCTGGTCCATGCGATTGGTCTCAGCTCCATCTTGGTTCCCACCTCGTGCTCAGGGTGGGATGCAGCCAGGTTTCACAGGTGGAGCGTGGTCAAGGTGGATGTTGACATCCGAGGCAGAGGACAGAGGTGCAAACTCATCCTGCTGAGGGTACTTGGGTCATGACATCGTTCGCCATAGTTTCTACGTAGGTCTGGGGAAGGGACCGTCCCATTTTCCCTCTTAAATCCCCGCTCTGGTCGTCTTGTCGACCACAAAATGATCCACTCTTTTATCGTCACGCAGGTGCCATACCTTCGTTATCCCCGCCAGGTGTCTGTAGCGGTTGACATGATACTCAAATGACCAATACATGTATACACACCCACCACCGGGCTTACAATAAACCCATTTTCCAACATATGATTTTGGATTTTGTGGATTTTCAACTTTTATAGATAGTGGGTACAGGTCTGCTTCTACTATCTGCTGAGGCAGCCGTTCATGTTCCTTGAGGATCACTTTCGAGTGAGGTTCATCTTCTGCAGGCATGAGGATTGCATACCGATCATTTCTTCTGCTGTACATTTTGACCTTGCCATCCATAACTTTATCCCCATCAGTGATGCCATTCCCAGAATTATGCATCCCGCTAGCACCTTAAGACCATCCGCTAGCCATGATGGCCTTCACGACCAGATGTATGAAAACCAGCTTCCATCCTTCTTAGTTCCCTTTGCTTCGTCTTCTGTCTTCGCGTGCATCTTGGCCAGTTGTGATACCACTTCTGATATTGTGCCATTATCTTCATCATTCGCGGGAATGAACGTACAGCGGAAACTGCCAATTTTTGCGCAAACTCCACCTTCCATAGCGATGAGGAGGTCCAGGACATACCTGTTCTGTAGTGCTACCATACATATTTCTCTTAACTCTTCTTTGATGGTGTTGAATCCGTTTACTGTGGAGGTTATTGTCATCATCAGCTCCCACCTGTTTATCTGCAGCCATTTTGCATTTGTGTATGCTTTTACACCTAGATGTATTATGGATGAAAAGAACATGGCTGCTCTACTAAACAGTCTGTGAGGTGCTGGAATGTCGCTGAGTGCCGTTTCTGATTTACCCCAGAGGTAATGTCCTGTGAGTGGTTCTCCTTGTCTTTTTATTCTTGTCAGAATTTTTTCTGTTGGGGTGGCACTCTGTGATGTGCTGCCAATTTGTCCCAGAGACCTTCTTCTTCTTCTATTTCCTTCATCCATTTTGGGAAAGTCTTCCATTTTGATGTGTTTCTGTGGTACTACCAGGGAGGGTACGTTGATGTGTACCAGAGTACACACTCCACCCCATTATTGTGGTAGACTGTGAAATGCTTTTGCTCCACAGGCCCGGTAGTGGTCCATTCGTACTGCTGTTGCAGCATCCCCCTCAGGAAGCTTCACTATTCTTTTGCATCCTTCATTCGTTCCTACATCAACCTCTACATCATGCTGGGAACACAGTGTGGGGATACAACAGGGATTATTGTTAATGGCTCCTCCTCCTTTTCCAGCCATGTGAGTAGCCCCGCACTCTTTGCCCACTCCTTGTAGCACTTGTCGATTTCTTCTTGTACCGTTACTACTGGAGATTTTGCCAAAGTCAATAGTTTGCTTCCCACTACTCTGTCTACCCAGCCGTTCTTTGTATACACTTTGCCAGCGGCCTTTCCCAGCACCCAGGTTCACCACCTATATCTCTTGCGCTCCGTTTACATGACAGGTAGTCCAGTGTCACTTCTTTTGTTTTTCATTTATCTGGCCCGTCTGTTATGTACTGTAGTCCTTCAGGGAGTTGCCAATAGTTGTCAAACATAGGTAGTGTTGTGATGAAGTTATCTTCATATGGGTATGTGGACCTTGATTTCCACCTTAGTGTTGCCGTTTTGCTTGGAATCGTCCTCGAGTCTGGAACAGCACTAGATATAGGAGGCACTCTGCTGTGGACGCTGGTACTTCAGTGGCCACAATTGTTCTAGAGGCGCTCATGGCATACGGGATCAACAAGCAAACGTAACAGTGGTCCTTTGTTGTATCTTTACTAATTTTGAACATGTGTTTATACCACATGTTGTTGGAGACGTGTGTTGACTCTGTAAAATATGTGTCGACCCCAAGTACATCAAGGAAAACACTACGTTTACCTCTTATTACCTTTTGTCCCGTGCTACTCGTACCACCTGACATAGTGCTCCTTGCAGCTGAAGTGGGGGAAATGTTAGTATTGGGTGTTGAGGGTCCATGCAAAGCATGCTATACCTGCCAGACAGCGGAAGTTATTAGCCCAGTGGTCAGAAATACCCTCAGCATTTTAATCACAATTGTTGCGACCACTGGCATGTTACTCTTACCTATGCTGCCGTCCTGCAGCTATTGAGTCGAGATGATATAGGTGCCCACCTGAAAATTCTTTACAATTCTGTGTTATTACTGTTAGTACTTGTTACTTAAGACCTGCGTATCAAATAGTCATTCAATGCCCATGCAAAGAGCTCTTCCCACATCTGCCTAACCGTCCTGTCTCTTAGAACGGGTAGGGCCACATGGAGGTGTGGCTCTGATCGTACTATAAATTGGATAAAAGCGTTGTAATAAGTGCTTGGTCGTCTGGGCCTAAAATGTGTTGGGCTTCTAAGTCTGTGTATGAACAGGTTTGATATTGCTTCTGGGTGGTCGATGGGAGGCAACATTTAAGCCTGGGCAGTGATCAATGTGTTTCGTTTCAAATATTTACATATAACAGTACTTTGCGCAAGACCTGCATGTGCGAGACAAAAGAGAAGAGAACATGCACGTGTTTACAAAGTGTTATGCATATTGTCAGGACCCTTCGTCAATCTCATTTGTTTATACATTTGCTGATTGCTTATTTTATTGTCTACCGCAGTACTCCAATATCATTCTCACACTTACAGTTCTATCAACTGTTCAGTGGGGACCTCTTGTGTCTGTGATCTCCTAAGCATAGGGTGGGCTGTGGACTGTGATCTGTCTACGTCCTTAGGGGTATCTGATGCTTGTGATGTGTCTTTTCCGTTGTCTATCATTGCTGTTGCTGATGCATTGGCCCTGTCGCTGCTGTGATGGGGCACGATCAGTGCTTTGTAGGGCTTGATGTCATGGAGGTGTGACCAAACGTCTTTATTCCTATGTTTTACGGCCCTGGGTGCCACCTTTTCAATGATGTGTGGCCCCGTAAATCTAAGAGAGTTCCATTTACGCCTGAAGTTCCTAAGGAGCACAGTGTCTCCTTCTTTTAATGTCCACTCTCCAGTTTGGTCCTCATTGGTGGTTGTTTCCTGTTGATTGTTCTCTGTCCCGCCCTGTGTCTGCCGAATCTGTTGAGAGATAAAGGAGGCACTAGTAACCAGAGAAGTGACATAGTCATACATTTCTCACCCAAAAACGTCATCCGTTCCTTCACAGTCATACATTGCTCTTGTGGGTGGCGTTAGTGGAAGGTGCATTTGTCGTCCGGTCACCTCCTCGTGGGGCGTAAGGTGGTGGTCCGAACCAGGCTTGTTCCGCAACTCAAACAGCGCCAGGAGAAGGCAGTAAAGCCAACTGTTCTTGGTTGCCTGGTGTGTTTTTGCAATGGATTCTTTTAAGAGCCCGTTGGGACGTTCACAGACGCCATTGGCTTGCGAGTGGTACGCACAGGCAAACTTGTGCTTAATCCCAAGTAATGCAGTGATGTGTTCGAATAGTTCATTCGCAAAATGTGGGCCCTCCCTCACCAGAAATGTTGCTGCACGAAGTGCGTCAGCGGGGGAGCACAGCCCAGCCTCAATCTACCTTGAGAAGGGGCACACTACCACAATCATATATCGGTAGCCTTGGCATACGTTGATCATATCTATGTAGTCGATGTGTAGGTGGAGGAAGGGTCCTTCAGGCTGTGGTATTGTACCTTTGATCACTTGCAGCGTGTGACTGGCCGTAAATTGTTGGCAGGTAAAGCAATTACTGATGAAGTTTGCAGCGTGCGCATTTAGTTCAGGACAAAACCATGATTCTCTTATTTGTGCTGCAATGACCTCCTTTCCTGTATGGGGGAGGTGATGCACTTGGTCCAGTGCTGTTTTTAGTAGGGCTAGGGGCATAACTATTTTCCTTGTGTTATTTTGTCTTCATAGTGCATCTGTTGGAGACATTGTGCATCCTCTTTTTACCCACAATTCTTTCTCTGCTATTGGGGCTGCCACCTGCAGTTCCATAATCTGTGTTTCTGGGAAGTGTGTGTAGCCTTCTTTCACTATCATCTGCCTTGCCCTCCCCTTTCTTTTGATTTTTCTTGGAGGTCCCACATTGCGCCAAAATATGTATCATGTTTTGCATGGGAGTCTGCTGCTTCATTTCCTCTAGATATTGGATTTTCACCATTTGTGTGTGCCTGACATTTCACCAGAGCTAGCTCATGTGGGTGGGGTATGGTATTGCTTCTATCAGTTCACCCAGGAGGAGAGCATGTTGTACCAGGGTACCATCTGCTCTTCAAAATCCCCTTCAGAGGCACCTATCAATCCTGAGTGAACTGTGGACGTAACATAGGCACTGTCAGAATATATTGTTACTCTTTTTCCGTTACTTACTTCTAGGGCCAATATGAGGGCCACCAATTCTGCTGCCTGTGCTGAATATTGTTGGGGTAATTTGACACATTTCACTGGCTCGCTTGTCCAGTCTTCCCTTAATCGCACTACAGCTGCACCTGTTCTTCTCATGCCATTACTTTGATCAATGGTTGAGGACCCATCAATGTACAAAACATAACCTCCCTCTAAGGCGTCTTCCTCTATCTTTCGGGTGGAGGAGTGGTGCTCAATGGCATATGTACAATCGTGTGCATATTCGCCCTCTGTCACCTCCTCTGCTATGAACTGTGCTGGGTTAACATTGTTGCATCTCACTATTTTCAATTCGGGTCTTGACAGTATGATCTCATATCCCATTGCTCTCTGGATAGTGAGTGTGCTTTTAGGTTTATGCAAAATTGCAACAAGGGCGTGTTCTACATACAGTGTAGTAGAGCATCCCATGGTGATGGATGATGATTTCTCTACTGCGAATGCTGCAGCAGCCAAATGTTGTTCGCACAGGAAGTGCCCCATCATTACTGGCTCTAGGTGCCTGCTATAAAATGCGAGAGGTTTGTGTCCCATGCTTGTCTTTTGGGTTAGCACTGCTTTCATTACTGCACCATCACAATGCAAAAAAAATTAGAATTCTCTCTTGTAGTTGAGAGTACCCAGAACTGGTGCTGTTGATATGGCCTCCTTTAAATCATTGAAAGCTTCAGTCATTTCTCTTGTCTACCCCAGCTTTCTCCCCCATCGTTGTGCTTCTTTGAGAGCTGCCAATAGGGGCCCTGTGTATGTGCTGTAGTCAAATACCCATGCTCTGCAGGAATTGCATAGGCCGAGAAATTGTTGCAATTCTCGTGTTATTTGTGGCTGTGGTGTATTCATTATTGTCTGTGCTCTCTGTGGTGCAATGTTTCTCCCTTTTTGTGAAATGATCTGTCCTATGTATAGGACCTGTTCCTGGCAATATTGCAGTTTTGCTTTGTCAACCTTGGACCCTTTCAGGGCCAAAACGGTGAGCATCTTCACCGAGTCCTTTCTGCACTCTTCTTTGATGGTGCTGCAGATGAGAATGTCATCTACATATTGCAACACCATGCTTTCAAGCTCAACATTCCCCAGGTCTATTTGTATGACCATGTTAAAAATGGATTGTGACTCGCAGTATCCCTAGGGTAACCTAGTGTGTTTCCATTTTGTATTGCGGTATGTGAAGCTGGTCAGATCTTGTGAGTCTGGGTGTAGTGGTATTGAAAAGAACACGTTCTTGAGGTCAATCACAGTGAATCATGATGCCTCTGCTGGTATCCCATACAATGTTGTGGCAGGGTTAGCTGCCACTGGATATTCTGCTTCTCCAATGTGGTTAAGGGGTCTCAGATCCTGTATGAAACACCAAGACCCTCCTTTGGCCTTGCGCACAGGGTACATCGCTGTGTTGCATGGTGATTCTGATGGTACCAATATAACCCTCTCTATTAGTGCACTGATTGTCTCATAAATTCCTTCATCAGCTTCTTTTGACAGTGGGTATTGTCTGACTCTGGGCAGTATTGCTCCCTTTTTCAATTTTATCTTTACTCCGTCTATGCTCTTTATGCAACCCACATCATAGGGACTAGTCGTCCATAGTGAAGCAGGTACAGCGGCCAAGTCTTCTTCGCAAAAATCATGTGGTGCTGGGAGGGGTGCCTCTAATGACATTGCCATTTTCTGCGCAACCTCCTTGTATGTTATTTTCAACCAAGCATAGACATTCATCTGGAACACCATTTCGCCATCTTCTTTTTCATCTGAGTACAGTTCCTCATCTGACACTTGCGTTGACCTACACCCTTCCACCAGTGCTATTACAGCTCTCCATGCCCTTCCTTCCTCATCCTGAGCATGAACAGCGATCCAGTCTTGTTTAGCTACTATTCCTTTGGTGTCCACTGATATTACTGCCCCTTCTTCCTCGCCTGAGGGCGTCTCTGGCCTGAAAAGTTAAGCAGCTGGTCTTCTCCATACTTTAACCTCAAAACCTGGTAGCCATGCTATTGCCATATCTGCCCCATGTTGGAAGATCTCTGCGTCCACCGGTTCTGCCCTCGCAACTGTCTTACCGCAATACGCCTGGAGTATGTGTCTCGCTGTGAGTATGTGTATGCCTGGTGTGAAGCATACTATGCCTTTGTCAGTTTAGGAGATGGTCATGTTGAATCTACTCATGATGTTACGCCCGCCCAAGTATAGTCACTGGCGCTTGTTTTGAGTATAACAAGGGCAGAGATAGGTCGTGATCACCGACCAATAAGGAGATGTTATCAGTAAAAGGAACCACCCCTAAAGCCCCAGAAAATCCCTGAGTGTGCATGGCATCGCCTGACAATTTAAACTTCCCCTCCCTGATGCAGGATCATCAAGGAAAGATAATGTTTGTCACCTATCGCCACCTTTATGCGTGATTCCTCCGCAGAGTTAGGTGTTACCGACAGGATGGGACACATCAAGGAAGTCTCTGGGCTGTCCTATTAGGGGTAGAATGATTGTCCCCTGCCTGTGTAGCGGTTATGTCCCAGGATCGCTACTCCCCCCATTCGTGTTATTGGTACTGTAGTGTCCATGGGTTGTTGTGTGTCATCTTGCAATTGTGTTAGTTGCTGCACTGTGTGGATGTGTTGTTGTTGTGTCGCTATCATTTGCTGCTGTGCCTGCTGTTGAGCGGGTTGGTGTGATATCTGCTGTGTGTTGGGCATCACTTGCTGCTGTTGTTGTGGCTGTGGTTGTGGCATGGTGCACTGCTGTCCCATCTGCACCTGACCTGCCTGTTGTGCTTCTTGTTGGTAGTAATTGTTTGGTCCCCCTTGGTAGCCCTGTTGTCCCTGTTCACCCCATCCTGGTTGTGCCGGCCTTGCCCTGCATGTGCGTGATACATGTCCTACCAACCCACATGTCCAGAAGGTGGGCGGTTTCTGTGCTTGCCATGGGAATCCCCCTGTGCTATCCAATTATCTTTGCTGTCCATATTGGGAATATCCCCAAAACCCACCTCCCGGTTGGTGTGTGGATGGTCCAAATCCCCTATCCCTGTTGAAACCTCCTCTCCGTCTGTAGTTGTTCATGTAGCCGTTGTCCATTGTCGTGTATCCTCCCCCCATGGGTTGTGCGTATTATTGTTGTGTTGTGTATAGAGGCGGGGGTGGCAATTGTTGGATCATGGTGGGTACTTGTTGCTGTATTGTTGGTTGTTGTGCTCTAGGGCATATTTCGACAGTTTTTTCTGGACCAATTTTGCCTCATCTGCCTTCCTGTCCTCTTCCTTCTGTTTCACCTTCTCATGCCATAGTCTGCTATGGTGTACTATGGTTAATTGTATCTCTGGCCCCTATGTCTGATGTGTCAGGTTACTGTACCCTCAATGCCTGCCATACTGCGTGTCTACAATTTGCAAACGACGACCCGCCATGTGATGTGTCGGTGATTGTCAACCCCAGGGAACCCTGCCCTCTTCCAGATGTAATCTGCAGCGTCACCCAAAATGAATATTAAGAGTCCCTTGTTATCACCAACCGCTAGCCTGTGCCCTGCTGTCAATTTTTCCATTTCGTTTATCCATTTCCCTGCCCCTCCGCTTAAGGAGGGTAGCCTGCATTTAATGTTCTCCTTGTCTGCATGCTTCCATGGTACATATTGTGGCCTTGTCCCCCCTCTTTCCAGTAATGGCATCTGCGTGTATTCTGCCATCTACTCCGTTGTGCGTTTATATTGTGTTGTTTGTATGTCCTGTGTGTCGTCCTCCTTGTCAGACAAATCATCAAATAGGTCAATGAGATTGCATGTGTGTTGTGTGTCCCCTGTTCCCCCGTGTTCCCTGCGTTGATCTGAGTGGCCCTTGTTATGCGCTATTGCCGAACATTCCCTTCTGCGCCCGGGGAGGTCCCTGAGCATGTTGACATATGGTGTGTGTGTGGCTGATGGTGTTATAGTTTGTAGCGTCCTCTCCCTCTGTGCACTTGTCCCTCACTGACCAGCTGTTGTTTCTTCTCATGTTCTACATTGCCATGATGACCCTGTGCCCGTGCGCTTGATGTAAAGTTTGCTAAGACCTTCTCCATTTTCATCGCTCTGTCCTCCACGTGATTCCTCCTCATCCTCACCACTGCAAAACCCCCCAGAGAATGTGAGTTTTGTACGTGTATCGAACAGTTACCGTTTCTAAATCTATGTCTACGCACTTGCCTGCATCCAAAGTGTCTGCCCTTTCCTGAGGTGTTGTCACCAATTCGCTATTGTGTGTACTCAACTTACTCCTCACAGTCTTATCATGTTCCTTTTGCGCTCGTTCTCCTAGCCGTTCATCCTTATTTTCCATCACCACCCTGGCCCTGCTTAGTTCCTTCATTATGGCGTCACTCACCTCGCCCAGGGACCTTGCGTTCCTGTCCTTGGTACTCACCTCTCCACGACCCCTTGCTAGTATCCTGTCCAGTATCCTGCCCTCTTTGTACTTACGTGTGCCTTCTGATAGAATCTTTTTCTTCCAGAGTGTCATTTCCCGGTCAACCTCTTCCCTTTCTTCTTCTCTTCTCCTATTCTCCCGTTGTTCCATGCGCGCTGCCCTCTCTGATATGCCCCGTATGCGTGCCTCCTCCCGCTGCCTTTCTTCTTCCCCTTGCTGCTCAAGTTCCATCCTCACTCCCTTTTCCCTCTCCAGCTGCACAAGCCTCTCCAGTTCCTTTGGCTCGAGCTTCTTTGTGAGCATGCTTTGTGTTTTCTTTAATTCAGCTATCTTTTCTTCCAGCTCTGCTTCTTCCTATTTCGTGGAATTCCCTTCTTCCCAGTTACTTACCTCACCCTCCCTCAGCGTGCGTCCTACTTCTGTTGTGTCTATTGCCTGCATCACCTCCTCTTCCTTTCCTGTGACTGTCCACTGTAGTTTTAACAGCACCTGTGCTGCTATACATTCGCCTGGCCATATACCTGCTAATTCAAGCTGTGTTTTCTTTATGGCATCACCATTCACCTGTGTCCTTTCCGTGCTTACCGTGTCCCCCTTTAACAACGTTTTCAGGTAGTGCTCCTCCGGAGCATATGGTGGTGGTTTATATGTAGGGTTCGAGTATCCCTCTGCTGCCGTCAACTCTCAGGGTTTGGCTGCCTCCTTCAATTCTCTTAGTGGGTATAATCCCTCACTCTCTACCTCACTCCCCTCAGCGCTGTCTGTGGTACTGCTGGGAGAGGCCTGAGGCAGAGGGCTTCCCTCTCTCTCGCTCTCCTCTTCTTTCTTTACTTCTTGCATGCTCATCATCCCTGGGCCATATCCCTCAAACATCCTCCAAAGCTTGAAAATCTCTAAATAGTTTGTCAACTTCTTCCCCTTGCATGTGTTGTGTAATTAGGCTAACAATGAATGTTGAGTCTCCTTGCTGAAGCTACCATTAGGCGGCCAAGCTATCCTTATTTTTTGGTCCGTGCCTTTAGTCCATTCTATGCTGAACTTTACTAGCTTATCTCTGTATGGTGGCAGGGTTGCACAGATGTACTCTAGAGATGTTGTTAACATGTGGTACCGATGATGGGTCCCTATCCTATAATACGATGACATTTTCTTAGATATATAACACCGTTACCTGGCCCCTAATTGGGGACTTCCGATTTTCCACTGTCAGTGGGGAGAAATAATATGCATTCAATTCTCTTAATTACTTCGACACCTATTTCTCTACTTTCTGACACTGGGCTGCCGTCTTCCGACACGCCCTTTTGATTTTCTAGGGTCCCCTTCAACCCGTAGCTTGCAAAGTCCCCTGCGACCTCACACCCTGCATGGGGTGTTCCTGGGCCACCCTGCCCTCTTGGGATTGCCGCTGTCCACTGCATCCTCGTTGTTATTCGAGCTCCTCCTTTCTCCTCTACTCCTCACAGCCTGCGCTGCGTATGTTCGTAACATCCCACCCACATGGGTTGCACCGCTGCTCGGCACAACCCCCTTGAGGACGTGCCAGCGTTCTCCGTGCGTGGCCGCCTGTTCACCTTTGCCCTGCCCTAGCCGCTTGTTGCAGCTCCAACCTTCATAAAAAAATGCGATGTCCTATGCAAACCATATGGGTGACGCCACCAGCTACCACAATTTGCTACGTACACACAGTCGACATATAATGCGCGCCACTATTCACATGATAAAACCCCACAATCACCACAGCTGACTTCCCACTACGCCTGGAGTGGAGCATCCATTAATCGATTTGTGTCAATATAATTGGTCTACACCCGCTGAGTTGCCTCGCGTGTGATACGCTCCCTCACTAGGGGAACTTAATAAGCCAACTATATTCCGCAATCTGAGAGAAACTCTAGCTACCTCCTGTGGGAATACATCATCTATTCACCGAACTGAAACACTCAATTAATAGGAATCCTCATCTACTCATCGAACTACAACGCTGACTCATAGGAATACCACACCCCCATACATGTGTTCGCCATCTAGATCAATCAGCGTGGCACTCCGTCCAACATGTGGGGACACGGTACCCCACCCAATGTGCTCATCAACACAAGACGGGACTACCTCCACTCCGTTCCCTACTACAACTCACGTGCTGATCACCACTGATACACCAAATTTTGCAACAATGTAAAACCACCCGCCACCCTATTTACAATTCCTCCCCCCACCCGCACAACATGATATTGCTTGTTGTATGGACCATACTCACATTGGGCTCACGTATGCCGGTGCCGCTCGGCTGCGGGCACCCCACCCAATCAGCTCGCCACCTCCCCTCGTCTGGACCGTGTCTGGACACTCGCCAACTGCGTCAGCTCCTGACAGCCAATCTCTGGTTGCGCTGTCCGGTCGTCTCACAATTCCGCGATGGTCCTACAGTCCTCCAAGGGGGCAACGATAGAGGGGGCCGTGTTGCCTGGCCACCTTATCAATGACGATCTCGCTGGGATCTCAGCAGGGACTACAACGTGTTAGGGTAATTTCTGGTGGTCGGCAGAGCCGTACCCGTTGACCGCTGACTTCCAGCTCTCGGAAGGCCCTAACTCCTTCCGCGTCCCAAAGAAGTAGAGTGGCCACACAAGAGCAATTAGTTACTGCTGTTTATTGCAAGAAAAAAGACAGGGACAGGTACATGGAGCGTAGGTTCCAAGCAACTTTTCATAGTAATCCGGCTTGCAGGCCCGTTTTGTATCTGAGTAACCTAACACTTTGTATCATCTGTGAAAGTTTGTCCCCAAACCTACCGCCACTCCGGGTTGGTTCCCTGAGTGGTAGGTTCAGTACAGGACCGTATAGTGAAAGGTTTTAGTGGTAGAGTAGAGGTCAGGCGGTACGCTTGGGTCGTCCCTAAAAATTGTTACTTCTGAAAGGTTACATGGAGAGAGTTAGTGATTGGTTGTGTTGTAATGTTGTCAGTGGTTAGGCCCCCATGCCCTGATTGGTCCATCAGTGAGCCCCCAAGCCTTTGACCATCGTCGTTCCCAGCCCGCGATGTACCTGGTGTTGGCAACAATATGTGACTATGTGTCAGTGGAAGACAATGGACAGGTCCTGCTACTTGCCATTAGAGCGCTCCGTTCCCATTGCCGCCGGTGTCTGAGTTGTTACAACTTTGTTGCAAGCTGGTTCCCAGACGTGGGACCCCAGTGCTTCTTCAGTCCTCAGGGCTTGGCATTGTATCGGGTTGGCCTGGTCACGTGTTGAGAGACCTGGCTGAGGCAGAATTACGGGGATTTGATTTGTATTTCTGCTCCGAGGAGTCGCAGCAGTGGCAGGTGTAACCTTAGCTTGGAGAGCACAGAATGTGGATTGCAACATCGCGACCTTGGCTGCGGGGCTCCAGTCAGGGGCTGTTCTGCATGCTCAGCACCTTGTAGCTCTGTATGAACTGCTCCGGGTCTGTCGACTCCGGTTTGCGGCCTACTTCGGCTTGGTTGCATGTTGTGGCACAAGGTCCATAAGGAGGGGGTGTGAGGGTGCGGTGTGGTTCCTTGCGCATCAGTCCAGTTATAGGGTCTTATCTCCAAGGTTAGTAGCATGAAGCCTCTGCAAGCATATACACAAACTCTTCTGGCATCTTGCGTTTCTGTGAAGCGATTGCTGGCCTGTGTGAAAAAATAATAACGATGTACGTTTGTGAGTGTACACGCTCCGCTATGTCATAGCACGGAGCGTGTTCTTCGTGTGGTTTGGTGCGTGTCTGATCCAGGTGCATGGCAGCACATGTGTTTCTGTCTGTTGCAGCTATGTTGTCATGTCATCTCTAACGATGGTGGCTTAGGTTGTGAGACGTTTTAGTCAAGCTGGTCCATGCAATCGGTCTCAGCTCCGTCTTGGTTCCCACCTCGTGCTCTGGGTGGGATGCGGCCAGGTTTCACAGGTGGAGCATGGTCTCGGTTGATTTTGACATCCGAGGCAGTGGACAGAGGTACAAACTCATCCCGCTGAGGGTACTTGGGTTGTGACGTCGTTGGCTATAGTTTGTATGTAGGTCTGGGGAAGGGACAGTCCCATTTTCCCTCTTCAATGCGGTGGAGGAAGGAACACTAGACCCAGAATTTAATAGGGCACTTATAACAGTGCTACCTAAACCACTGCATGATCTTACAAGCTGTAGCAGTTACCGACCAATTTCACAGATCAATGCTGATATTAAGGTTTTGCAAGGGTACTAGCAATATGACTTTGAAACGTTATAACTAAGTTAGTACACAAAACTCAGCTAGGATGAATGCCGGGCCATTCAGCGAGAGATAATATGAGACTGCTATTGCACACATTGTGGCAGAAAAGTATGGGTAACTGTGGGGTGGTGCTTTCTCTCGACACAGAGATAGTGTTTGACAGGGTAGAGTGGGGTACTTATTCCGGACGCAAGAACTCTTTGGCTAAGGAGATGAGTACATAAGGAAAGTCAAACTATTATACTCTCAACCTAGTGCGATGGTGAACATAGGTGGGCACATCACAGAACCATTCAGGATTATGAGAGGCACGTGGCAAGGCTGCCCGCTCTTGCCACTATTGTTCACACTAGCATTGGAGGCTCTGTCTATAGTGATACAGAAGAGTGACGCCAATAGGGGAAATAAAAGACCTTTTATATGCAGATGATATTATGCTAACGCTGGCAAACCCCTGCTATTCAATAGCAACACTAGTAAGAGTTGTAAAAGCCTACTCCACCTTTTCAGGTTACAAGAAAAATTGGGACAAATGTGAGGTAATGCCACAGAACACGAATCCCACTAAAACGAGCATGTCAGGTCATATGTTTAGGCGGGAGGAGAAGGGCATGCAATATCTAGGGTGAACCTAAACCAAGGCCTAGTGGACATGGTAAAGGACAGCACTGAGTAAATATGGAGCAAAATAGGTGTAGAGATGGTCAAGTGGAAGACCCTTAACCTATGTATTTGGGCAAGAGTGCAAGTTGTAAACAATTTGATTATAGCGAGACTAAATTATATATTCACAATTTTGCCCCTAGAAGTCCCACCTCTTCTCATGAGGAGAATAATGTGGGGGATAAAGGATTTTGTGTGGGGGAGCATGAGACGAGAAATGATATGCCCCCACAATGGCAGGAGGTCTTAATTTACCCAATGTAGAGTTATATTACCTGGCACAGCAGCTCTCTCAGGTGACTACATTCTATGGGGAACCGGAGACAATGCCAGTTTGGGCCCAGTTGGAGCAGACTATAGGCAATGCAAAAGGGGTGGCAATGGTATATGATGAGATGGTCAGGAACACAAAACACCCAATCCTTAGGGCCACTTTAAGGGCCTGGGAGCGAGCACACTTATTACTCAAAATAGATTGTCCCTGGCACCGAGAAACCCCAAACTGAAAATTGGAAGGAAGAGCATACGGTGGACAATGTGGGCTGCCAAGGGAATATGACAACTCCAAGACATCTGGAATGGAGAAAGACTACTTAGTTATGAGGCACTGGCGGACAATGTTACCCTGGGTTTCAGTGGGCAATAGAAACACATGCCACTCGCACACTGTGTCACTAAAGCACAATGGAACCGTAGGCATATACAAGAAAGCTCTCCGGTGGCAGCAGTTATGGAACACTGGAAAGGGGGTAAGGCCCTAATAGGTGCCCTGAACGCTGCACTGAGAAATTCTATGTATGGGGACAGAACCAATGAAGGGATAGTGGAGAGGTGGCAAAGGGTGCTGTAAACATAGCCGAGTGAGGATTTGATAAATAGTATTATGGAAAATGATACCAAAGGAAGCCGAGAAGTGCGACTTAAGTTGACACAGTTCAACATGTTGCAGGGGTGGTATTGGACCCCAAGCGGTTGCAGGAAGCGGGTCTTAATTAGCAAGCCAAGTGTTGGAGGCATGACGCACAAGAAGAAGACATCGTACACAATTAATGGTCCTGTCCAAAGTTAAAAACATATTGGACAGACACGCATAGCTCAATGCAGATCACGTTAGAAAAAAGACTACAGTTAAACCCCGGAGCTATGCATGTTGGGTGATATGTCGCAGGAATACAGTCTTACAACCCAGGAAGTGAAGTGGCAAAACACTGCATTGCTGGTGGCCAAACAGGGCATATTAAGGTTATGGGGCCCTCAGAGGGTACCTGTGTCAGAAGCCTGAGAGACGGAGATGATAAAGATGGCGGCGGATGAAAGATTGATATACAGAATGCAGGCTAGGGCGGCAGAGTTTGTACACACATGGGTTACGCATCTAACTTTGGGAACAGCGGGGGATCAAGGCATAAAGTATAATAGGTGACTTTCTACCCAATACCCTGAGGTGTCACATGAGAGCCTGAGAGGGACAGGGATGGCCCCACCCTTTGTGCTTGTGTTCCTGCTTCCCACTAGGGGCAATCATTGCTGTGCAATTCCAGAGAATACTTAGGAGGTGATAGGCCCTGTTGACAACACGTAAGATAACTGGAACTGGATACTGTAGATAGCTGATTTTCTCGTTGATTTTAGTTCTGTTTCTATTTAGTTTTAGCCTTAGTTACAGTGTTTAGTTTATTTTTATTTTTTGGTTTATTTGTTGATTTTCATGTGGGTATGGCACTTAATTAAGAAGTTGGGAATAGACAATGGGTGACCCTCTTATGGCCGACGTGTACGGGGTGCAGGAAAACAGTGGGGAGAGTGATGGGGATTATGGATAGAAGCAACTGCAAGACTGAAGCTGCACAAGGTGCTCTCAGCTCATGCAAGATATTGTCACTGAATGTAACACCGTGCCATTCTTTGGTGTGAATTTGTGATGCAAAATGTTCTATATAAATTATGATTACAAAAAAGGAATTTCAAGCTTCAAGTGAACTGATATTTAATGTTGGCAGGTGGAAACAGCCTACCCCCGCCTCCCCCTTCTCTACAACACCATCCCCAACACACACACATTCACCTCCCCCTCCCCATAACTCCATCCCCAACACACACTTCCCACAACTCTATCCCCAACACACCCTCCCCCATAGACCACCCCCCTCACTGCAACACCATCCCTAACACACCCATGTGCCTATCTACAAACGTCCTGTTACTTTTGTGTTCTTTTTCCCTTACTGCTCTCCCGCAGCACCATTGGAGCTAGTATGCCTGCCAAGCTGTGCCTTGGGGTGCTGGACAACAATCCCTCTGTGGGGGTGATGGAGCTGGATTGCTCAGTCTCTTGTCCCCGGATGTGTTGCAGGGTCAACAACATTTGGCCTGCATAGCCTCGGCAAAGGCTGAGATGCACTCTGTCAATTCCCACACCCTCTATCTGACGACAGTCAAGATGGCAGTCGGTGCAGCCGCCTGTCATCGGTCACAGTCCATGGCCCTCACTACCCTCTGTGTTGTGCCCTGGACACAGTCCCGGATGGCCTGGAGGTGTAGGACCTGCGTGTCACCAAGTCTTTCCTGGTGCACCCGGTGCTGCTTCATTACGTTCAGCCTCTTCAACAAGGCTTCATCCTGTGTGGCATGGGGGAATGGGTTGAGGGCTATGGGGAGGGCTGAGGCTGAAGCGGAAGCACAGTGACCCAGATGACCAAACGTCTTAGTCACCCTCTGACACCTGGCCATGCTGCCCATGATACTGGCTGTCCCGCTCAAGTGACATGGGTGTTTAATGGGCCAGTTGGGTGGGTGCCCAGTGTCTCCTGCATGCCTGCCAGCAGCTGGCTCCCCTGTCACGTCCACATCGGCCGGCTGTTGGGGGGCGGTTGCCAGTGCCAGGAGTGCAGTCCCTGTGGCTGTGTCTCTGTCACTGCTAACAAGTGCCTTGCTGGTGCTACAGGTGTGGTGCTGCTGGGCCCTGGTGTCACATGGTTTCTCTTTTGCCTTCCCTTACCATTGCTGGGCAACGCTGGGGTGGTGGCTGATGGTGTAGCCCTGGAGGGCCGGCCATGGGACGGAGCTGGCCTTCTCCTCCCCTCGGGTCAGGACCAGGTGGGCCATAGTGCCACCTCCTGTGGCCAATGACTCCTGCCGGTGTTTGGAGAGGAGGCTGTGGACCCTGACCTTGATGTCGTTCCAGCCCTTTCTGCAGTCCTATCCATCCCATGGGACTGTGACCACAGCTGTCACCTTCTTACTGATGGCTGTCTTTATGGCTGCCTTTCACTGCACCAATGCTTTGCGGTGGCAGGAGCCATGCAGTTCCTCAGCATGGTCCATCACCTCATCAGTGAGGACCTGTAGGTCTCCCTCACTGAATGTTTGCTTTATCAGCCTGTGTTCCGGCACCTTACCCTCAAATCTCCCCTGAGACAAGATTCCACTGTACTGTTGGTTTGGATGCTATAAGAAGTAGTGGATTCAGATCGGACTGAGTTTTTCAAGATGGTCACCTTCATGCTTCCCATTCCGGCGATGACTCTATATCCGCTGCCGGCAATTCCACAGGCTGAATTAGCATCAAAGTATGGCAGTAACTGTAATTCTATCGAATACGGATGGATTTACCATTGTGTGCTCAGTTTCGGTGGTAATTACGCCAGGTGTAATTACCGTTACCGCCAATGGTGAGTGCTTGCTCCCGACAAGTTGTAATACTGCGGTTTTCCACCTGACACTGGTGGTCATTTCGCAGAGACGGCTTTACTGCTGTGTTACCGCCCAGCTCGTAATGAAACCGATTGTGTCAAAGTATAAAGCACTTTGAGCCAGTAACAATGGTCAAGGAGGTGGTGAGATTGAAAAAATAAAATAAACAATGTTCACAGGGTTTGGCCAACTTTCTCAAAGATATGTTTAGAACATGATTGTAAACCTGCATTTTAAGGTAAATTGGGACAGTGCCATGCATTTCAGGAGTTAACTGCCGTTGGGTGGTATTACTGTGGCATTTGAAGCTCTACTTGGCATCTAATGATAACACTTGTGTTTGCGAGACTTTACAGTAACTATACCATGCATATGGTGAAATAACTAGAGGAGAGATATTGGTTTGGTACTAAAGGGGCATTGGTGCCATGTCAAACCAAAAGGATATTAGCCTATTCCTTTGCATGCGTTGATCCCAGTACATAGAACCCATAGTAACCTCTGGGGGCATAGTGCCACAGTGGCATCATCTCCAAGGCTTTTTGGGGAAAGTACTCGTTGTAGTAAAGACAAATTAAAGTTAGTCCATTACGTTATTTCTATGCAAGGGTAAACGTTTCTTTGAATTCTGGTAAATCCCTCTCCGAGTTAATTTCTGACTTCAGAGATCAGCATGCAACCTGCAGCCACAGGTTTAAATCCCAGCAGAGCCGACACAGCTAACCGGAAGTCAATAACATGAATAGCATTACATTGGGTAATGACCACCCCTGTAATTAAAGCCAAGAGTAATGCAGCATGAAGTGCTCGAGGACATTTCATATTATTAGTACAGCCTGGGGAGTCTTAATAAGAACACATTTAGGAGGACGGCTGCTTAAGCATAGTGCCGTGGGTATATCATTACACATTCATTTTACCCTAGAGGAGTTCCTTTTTTCGGAGAAATATTTTCGTGTCCTCTCTGGAGCTGTTGAAAGTAGGCCACAGGTGAGCGTGCCCTGCTGGTTCTGGTTCTTCTGGATGGTCTTGCTCCTAGCTCTTATGATGTTTTAGTTTGGGCTATTAGGTTTCGTTTGCAGTACGAGTAGGGAGGAATGGCATATGAGGAGGAACACACAGCCTGTAGGTGTTATTTTAATATGTGTCCACCCAACGACTGCCCATAGCCATGCTGATCCTATGGCCATTCCCAACCAGTTCCTGCCCCTCCTTGCCCAAAACACCTCCCCATGGGAGCTCTTTCAGCTGCTTAAATCAAGTTTTACAATCACACTTTGCACGCAAGCGTATGTCAAAGCACTCTTCAGAGAGTTCATCGGAGTTGTAAACCCACTTCTGGTGTAATAAAAAGGTCTGCCTTCAACTACTCGATTTATAAGCACTCGGAGTGCCCTTCACTGAAGTCCTGTTAAAAGCAACCATTGGCATTTTGGCTTGTGTATAGGTATTAGGCATTTGCCTGGCACTGCTTTTAGATGCCCAGGCACTGCACCATTTTGAACCTGCTGCCATCAATGGCCAGTTAATACCACCACGGCAGTGTCTCGCAAGTGCCTTTCCCATGCCTGCATAAAAGCCAAAACTGTTGGCATTGCCAATGCTTGTTTCCCCTTGTTAAGCATGTCTGGACAGCTTGACTATGTTGGTGTATTATGTATGCATGACATTTGATGCCATCTGACCAGAGTTTGCCGGCACCCCTTTTACCTGTGCAAGACTCGCGATAACTCTCAGAAGGAAATGCTTCTCGATTGTTCTTAAGAACCTTGTCAAACAACACAGAACCTGAAAACCTGCCTGATCTCCTTTAACTCAGAGTTTTCACATCTAGCACTATATTGTGGGGGCACTGGTTGTGCATAGATTTCCATACATATAACAGTGTTGGGAGTGCATGTAACCAGGGACGCCATTTCACCAAAATGTGACATCACACGACCCTTGACCTCTGATGACATCACAGGAAGTGATGTCATTTGACCCCACCCCAAAGTGATATCGCGGGAAGCGATGGAACTCGACCTTTCACCCCTTGACAAAACAGAAAGTGGCATCACATAGTATTGTTCCTAAGTACACTACGAAAAATATCGTTACAATATCACTATAATGTGATGTACATTTCATACAAGAATGGATCACCATATGTATCGTTAGGATCAGTGTGTATAGGCCCATATTACCAAATTACTGTGAATGCAAGCAGACGTCCATGGCCAAACAATAATCTTATGTTATGTTATGTTATTTTGAACTTATATAGCGCCTTATATACCATTAGTATGGTCTAAAGGCGCTGGTAGGTTGAACGCCCTCGGGAACCGAAGTTCAGATCAGTAGAGAGAGTAGGGAGAGTCAAAGGTGAGTGTGAGCACCGGGTATGTGTGCAGCTCGTGCGGTACTTGTGTAATAGCTGCTCTTAGCGGTAGATGTGGTGGTTGAGATATCAGGAGAATGTGTTAGTTCTGGCAGGATTTATCGGGAACGGATGTGGCTGCGTTAGGCCTGAGAAAAACGCCTGGCTGGGGGTGTGAAACCAGCAGTGTTTACATAGAATGATGTGGAGTAAGCAGCGGGTGTTAGTATGAGAACAGTTATACCGAATGGTGTCATAGTATCTCTGTGTTCTAGTTGAGTGGTGATGTAAAGGAGAGAGTAAGCGTGGTGGTGTGATATGATGGGTTATATGCTCTTTCAATGAGCACACTTCTAAATGCAACTTTCCCAGAGAGGGTACCGGGCAAACTTCTAAATACAATTTTCCATAGAGAGGCTATTGGGCACACTTCTAAATGCAACTTTCTATAGTGTCTATTGGGTACACTTCTATAATCAACTTTCACAGATGCTATTGGGAACACTTCTAAGTGCAACTTTCACAGAGAGGCTATTGGCACACTTCTAAATTAAATTTTCCACAGAGGGGCTACTGGGCGCACTTGTAAAATCAATTTTCCAGAAAGGCTATTAGGAGCACTTCTAATTCAGTTTTCTAGAGGCTATTGGGCACACTTCTAAATGCGACATTTACAGAGCGTCTATTGGATACACTTCTATAATGAACTTTCTCAGCCAGGCTATTGGGCACATTTCTAAATTCAAATTTTCCACAGAGAGGCTACTGGGTGCACTATTAAAATCAATTTTCCAGAGAGGCTATTGAGAACACTTCTAAATGCAACTCTCACAGAGGCAATTGGGTACACTTCTAAATGCAACTTTCCAGAGTGTCCATTGGGTATACTTGTAAATGCAACTTTCACAGAGTATCTTGGGCACACTTCTAAATTCAATTTAGCAGAGAGGCTATTGGGCACATTTCTAAACTCACGGAGAGGCTATAGGGTACATTTTCTAAATGTAATTTTCACATGTTAACATTCACAATTCCATCCATTTGCGACGCAGGCCAATATTCACAACTCCATCCAAGTGTGGACATGCTAACATTCACAATTCTAACCAAGTGTGGACAGGCCAACACTCACAATTCCATTCAAGTGTGGACATGCTAACATTCACAATTCAATCTAAGTGGGGACATACCAACATTCACAACTCCATCTAGATGCGACGCAGGCCAATATTCACAATTCCATCTAAGTGGGGAAATGCCAACATTCACAACTCCATCTAGATGCGACGCAGGCCAATATTCACAATTCCATCTAAGTGGGGACATGCCAACATTCACAATACTAACTAAGTGTGGACATGCTAACATTCACAATTCTAACTAAGTGTGGACATGCTAACATTCACAATTCTAACTAAGTGTGGACATGCTAACATTTACAATTCTATCTAGATGCGACGCAGGCCAATATTCACAATTCCATCTAAGTGGGGCATGCTAGTATTATGGCATTCTATGTGTTGGTAGGTAAGATAGAGTGGCAGGGGATTTCTGGAGTAGAGTGATTGCTCTACTCCCCACCCATGCCACATTCAGGGTTTTTGTTGGTATCTGTTGGCTTCCTTGGCGTCCCCTGCGGACACCTGCTGACACTTCTTGGAGCCGCCTCTGTTGGAGCCGCCCTTTGCCTAGGGGCCCTTAGCCGTGGGGGCTGCACAGGCAGAGGGCTGCCCTGGGAGGACCGGAGATGAAGGGCGAGAGGACCAATGGGAGCAGGGCGGGTCGGGTTGGGAGGGAAAGCAGGAAGGGGAGAGCAGGGGATGCGGGCACACAGGGACACGGGAAATGTTGCTATTTTTTTTTTTAAATCAGGGCCAAAATGGAGGTCGGAGCAGTGGCAGCACTCACCTGCACAGCTTGAGCAAAAGGCAGCAGGCATGGCTAGTGTCGTCGCTAGACCAAGACATGGTGGGCCAAGCAGCCAATCGGCTTCTGTGGGTGGGCTGGGGAGGCGGGAGCAGCAGAAAAAGCAGGAAGGGGAGAGCGGGGGATGCGGGCACACAGGGACACAGGAAATTTTGCTATTTTTTTTCAAATCAGGGCCAGAATGGAGGTCGGAGCAGTGGCAGCACTCAACTGCACAGCTCAAGCAAAAGGCCTGATGTGTTATTATATAGCACTTACGCTTGAGCGCTTTATATAGAAAAAATATATACCCAATATCACCCAACCTGTGTTGGTACTCATTTATCGACCTCAGAAGGATGAAAGGCTGAGTTGAGGTGTTTAAGAACAGACTAAATCAGTGACTCACCCCCTGAAGTGTGCCTGAAATAAACCTTTAATGAGTCTAGAAATTATTGTATAGAATTCCAGAAAGACACATTATTTGGTATTCCTATTCTTTCTTATTTAGGGTAATTACTGAAAGTGTTAGACTTGTGGCACCCGTGTTCTTTTTTTTTCTTCTTTTTTTTAAGAGGCCTGAACAAGAAAGCCAGACACTCCAGAAGTAAAGAGCCACATGGTGCTGGCCACAGCCCAGGAGCTTGCATTACAAAAAGAAAGACTTTAAAAAACATTTTTTTTAGGGGTAGCAAGGGAGACAACCGGTGTTGCAAGGGAGACATCAGAGGTCGCAACCCTCTGGCGACCCCTAAATGACGTCCCTGCATGTAACATTTTCTTTTTATAGCAGGGGAGAGTATTCTGGACTGTTTGGGCACAGGGTGAGCTCACGTCATTGAGAGCATGCTCTATGGCGCTTGGCCCAATACGGAGTCAGTAATTCTTGTCGTGGCACAACTCTATACTCATGATGGTAGTGTTTCCATTAATATGATGGGTGCTTGTGCTGCATTGTGGGTTTGGGAGTTCTTTCAAGAGTTAATCTGTTTATAAGTGTGGTAGACTTTTTTTTAACTCGATCTCAGCCAAATGTATGTCTCTTCATAACGATTTAGGTTCCTACTTAAGTTGAGATGAACCGGTCATTTTTTCTCTCCATCTCTTTTGCCTCTCTCATTTTCTGTTAGAGTTATAAGTACCCTCCTTTAATGTGTGTTGTGTTTCCTGGAAGGATTCCTTCCTCCATGGTATGTTCTTTTGAGCAATGTAAAATCCCTCCCACGTGTCTGCCCCCCATTACAGCCACCTCTGCTACCTCTACAACCCACCTGTAACTCTCTGGTGCCTCCTCTGTAAATAGTGCTACATTGCGTCCTAGCTAGGTTTGCACTTAATATGACAATGCCAATTGCCTGAGCCACATCCAAGGCTGAACAACCCAGAGCCTCCTGTGCCTGAACGAGTACAAAATGGCGATTCTGGTCTGCAGGCCATGGGTGGACTGGGAACCAAAAGAGGCCCTGGAAATAAATGTCAAAGTGGCCCCACATTAAACATTTTTAGCAAGCCCCACCCTTTTTCCTAGGGGAACATTTGGAAAGACCACACGAAAGAGGCCCAGTATGCAGAGGCCTACCAGGAAATCTCCAGAGTTCCATATAGACCAGTCTACCCCGGCTGCAGGCCAAGTAAGATGAAGGACCTGCCCTTTGCTTGGACCCACACGTTGGGCATCCCCCACTCTCCTGATAAAGGTGTAAAGAAACTGCACATTTTCTTACACTCTGAGCTGTCCTTTCTGCCTCAAATAAACAAAACAGCCAAGAGCACCCTTTGCAGTACCACAGACCCTGAAAAGCCCCCCTTTCTAGGAATCTTGCGACAAAGAGGAGGCCATCCAGGGCATTCTGTTATCCAGGCTGTATTATGGCAACCAATTGATTAATTAGGCAACTACAGCTTGTTCAGAACTGGGCAGCTGAGATGGTCTTTGGCCTCAAGAGAAACTCTTTCCTTTTGTTAGGTTTGAAATCCCTCCATTAGCTTCACGTGGATGAGAGAATATTTTCCAAGCATCCAGCACTGTATATTGCGCCATCCAGCACAAAGGCTCGAACTATCTCACAGACGAACTGGAGTAGTACAAACCGGAGATCAGCTAGAACTGGCCTCCTCTGCACTCTCGAATACTCCTGGAATTGCAGGGGCTGCATCAGATTGGGAGTGCATCCTCCCCCACCACCAATTTAGAACTCTCTCTTTTGCACCCCCCATGATGAACCAGGAACACCGCCTCATAGCTTGTATATATGGAACTGAGGCTGGTTTCTAGTAATTATGTTTCATTGCAACTAATGACAATGTGGCTGTAAGAAGGGTACTGTTTTAAAGAAGCATGTTATGCAGTAGGCAATGGTGTTCATTTACACTAAAAACACAACCACCTCATCAGAGGTCACATTACAGTTGGATTGAACATTTTGGCATTTCTTGACACTGCCTTGTTTTTCGTTCAGTGTTGAGTGAGCATTTGCATGTGTGTGTGGGGGGTATTTGTGGCATAGGGGACACATGTCTACCATGCCAAGATCTCCCATGCCTATATCTGCAGTGCCACAAATCCAAGTGGTCTCCAAAAAGGACATGAATCTGGTATCAGGTTTAAACAAAGATGTATTTTGGGAAAGCATATAAAGTGGGTCCAGAACAGAGTTCTAACCAAATAATCCTTTGGGTTAGAATGCCAGGATTGTCCAAGAGAGTCATGAAAGTTCCTGTAGCAAAGAAAAATCTCTCAAACAAATAGTCACTTCCTGGCTTTTCTCACAGTCCTGTTTTGTTCCTTTGCAGTGTTCTTGTCCTTTAGCTGCACAGGGTTTGTCGAGCGTGTGGTCTCCAGCCATGTTGAGAACTCGTCCCAGAGACTAAGCCGACTGTGAGGAATTCGACCATCCGCACTGTGGGTGTGCGCTCACCTGGGCTTCTTATTTTTTTTTAAATGAAATTGAAGGATGGTAGATCAACCTCTGGAAAATGTGTGGGGCTAATCCGCACACATTTTCCTATGCTCACCACACGACATACGCATAGACCTGTATACTTTGGGTGGGCACAACCTGCAGGCGCAGTACCCCCCGCATCATATCTAGTTGGGATATGATAGGACCAGTACACAATACATCTCCACAAGCGGGAGCAGGCTTAGACTGGCCCATTGGGTAATAGGGCAGTGCCTGAACCAAAAACACAAAATGCTAGTGTGGGCCAGTTTTTTGGGTCATAGTGAGCCACATTTTTGGCTATGTGGGCCAGTTTGAGGAGTTACTTCAATATGTGGCTAATAGTTTTGACCATTGTAGCTGAAAAAATATTCTTTAAATTGTGCAATTTGCATCACATTTTATAAAAAAAACTCCCAATTGGGTACTATTCTAACAGTCTGTCACAAAAGGAATGACTTGCCATCTGCAACGGTGGGCCACTTTTTCATTGGTGCAAAAGAACATTTTCCGTTTTTGTACTCCTATCAAGTGACCTTGCCTATGACTCTGAATACCAAAGTATAAATGTGAGAATTTGTAAATGCATTTCCTAACTGTACCCTCCCTGTAACTAAGCTCCCCGCAAGTAACACCACCTCAAAGCCCTTGGACTGTTTGTGCGCTGTACACATGTAATAAATAAATAGATAATAATTAAATAAATAATTTTATGCCCCAGTCTGACCCTGAGGGGGAGGACCAAAACTGCCCCCTGCCATGGCCACCCTCATTAACTATCAAAGGTTCCATGGATCTGCCCTGCCCTTTTGTTGGGCCCTGTAGCTGGTGGCAGTGATTAACATAATTAAAATACTAATAGAGTGTACTTCAAACAGGCCCACATGGGGCCTGCCTTCAGAGGCCCACAAAAG
This sequence comes from Ambystoma mexicanum, assembly GCF_040938575.1. Taxonomy (NCBI): domain Eukaryota; kingdom Metazoa; phylum Chordata; class Amphibia; order Caudata; family Ambystomatidae; genus Ambystoma; species Ambystoma mexicanum. The sequence continues at coordinate 460,214,784 of NC_090929.1, forward strand.
AGACCGGAAACCCCAACAACCTTTCATATGCACTCTGCCAACCTGAGGCCAGCTTCCATCTCTCAGTATCGAGAGACAGTGAACTGTCATGTCTGGGACCGAGTGTTTACAGTTGTCAACCCCGCATGGGGACCCCATTCATAAGGTACGAGTTTGTGGTTTGGTGTAGCCAGAGAGTCTGGTCTTGCTGCAGCTTCAAGGTAGACCTGCCACCGCTTTTAATCAGGAACCACATAGAGCTCCATTAACCAGAGAGACCTGTTGATCCACAACAGACAGGCAGATGGGTGGGACTTAGTATTACTTGTTTTCGCCCATTTACCTTTTCACCCCTTTACCTTTTCTGTTGCAAAGCACTCTGGTAAAGACCTTACGCATAAAGGAGATTGTTGGTGGGAACCCAGGATTAGTTCATTAAGGTAGGCTTAGCCTACACCAATCCCTGTGGGCAATTATGCTTTAAAAGAGGGCAGAGCCCCTATTTTGAGAGATCATCTGAAGACTTTGCAAGGAGTAACAAGAAGAACTCAGCATTTGACCCTGGCCGAAGGTACAGTCTGCCTCACATCTTCCACCAGTGAAGGAAGGCCAGGACCTCCAGGACCTCCAAGAGGGAAGCAAGACCCCCCTCCTAAACATCTCCCAGGGAACAGAGGGAGATACCAAATTCAGAGGACCCTCCATCAGCTCCAGAACCGATACCCAGCCAGCACACAGTATGCCCTGCTATATTCTGCAGAAAGCTTCCTAGGTGGGAAGTGTTAGAGAGTATCTGAACCCGAAACTAATAACAAGGCAGCTGCCTGCAACAGTCTCCTCAGCTTTGGTCTGCCCGCCTTACAGGACGACACAAGTACAGTGAAGAAGCTAGGCATCGGCGAGCATCTAGCGACGTCTGCCTTAAAGGACATTTTCGAGCCAGTCGAGCCCCTCGAGCTGCAACTGACTGCACTGTCAGTTGCTAAAGCTGCCTGAGACATCTCGATCAGTGCTTCATAAATGCCAACCCGCGCTGATGCAGCGAGTCCTGACTCCGAGCAGCCGTGTAGGCCAGTCTGCAGCCGTCCTTCCAACCATGTTTGCTGAACTGGTTTCCACCTGATACCTGCAGTTGTCTCCCATCTTGAACTTTGTCGCAGAACCTGCAAAGAGCCCAGAAACTGATTCGACCCTGTCGAGCACCAAGAACACCTAAAAGCACAATGTTCATTGTGGTTCTGTACTCGAAGGCCCCTTGAGACATTTTAAAACCCATTGCTCCCTTTGTGCTAAACCCAAGTATCCTTGAACTGTTGCGATTATCTATTGTACCGACTACCCTCCTGTCAGTATCCAGAGTGCATACCCTTTTCTTCTTTGAAACTGTCTGTCCTCTGCATTCCTTTGTAGGGTGGGTTGTATTTCCTAGTGTCGCTAGAACTGTCTGTTGTGATAATAATAAAGATATTTGTATACAACCTTGACTGGACCATCCCGCAAACTCTTACCTCGGATAAAAGACGATACACCCGAGAAGACATATCAGGAATCTATTGTTTGCATTTTGGGAATAACAAGGAGTTATCTTCCAACCATAGCAGCAAAAATCATGTTGACTTTATTGATTTGTTCTTAATTTTGTGTAAGGACAGGCAGGTACACTCCTGTCCTTATTTTGCTGCTACTGTCAACTACGTGTTTCTCTTTCTCTACTTCTGCCTATCAATCCTCCCCCTTATCTGCATGTCCTTCCTTTTTTAACCGACACCACCACTTGGATTCAAACCTACTTTGCCTGTGACTATAGAACAGGAAAGTACTAGGTGTGTGTTATAGTTACTGTTACCTTTATTTGTTGTTTATGCTTTCAATGAGTAGAACATAACAGGTTGTTCTTTTTTATCATATTTCATGCTTTGATTTACATCACGGACACTGGTTGCAAACTTTACATGTCTGGGATGATAATCACCAGGCAAACAGTTATTTTCACAAATCTGCTTGTGCAACCAAATACAGTACTGTTTTGCTTCAATTAAGACTTGTGTTCTATTGTTTGTTTTTGTTTTTTCATCATATTTGCCTTACTTTGGTGTTCAACCTCTTTTTGTCTAGTGGATTAGATCTAATGTACCTCATGGCATTCATTGCATCAATATTGGGTTGACAAGGGGAGGTTTAGGAATAATACCAAACCCCGTCCGTTCTATAAACCCATGGCGCAGCAACTCCCTCTATCCCTTGATTTATGGACCATCCCTTTTATCAATCGATAATAATTGTGTTTTTTCTGTGTTGCAACTAACCAACGATCCACAAACTTTCGGAGATAAGGCTGCCATTCTGTCAACGTTACCAAAATTGGACACAGAAGTTTATAATTGACTTGTGTTTCCAATCCGTTTGGATCCCATATGATGTACTAGAGGTGTGCTGCTGGTTGATGGTTTAGAAACCAATATTCATCCTTGGACCACTGGTGCCCTAGAAGTTGATTTGTCACACTGACTCTGAATGCTTAGGGGTGGAACACAGGTTTTCTGACCACATCCGTGATGCAGTGCATTGGTACTTTCCGTCGCCAATCCAAACTCCTCCTTGTAGCCCCAAAAAGGCCTTGTAACTAGGGGCCTCTTGCTACCCTTTCATGAACCTGTTTCTCTACTAGCTCCTGAGAACTCTTCTATGTTCTCATACCACCTCTCACCACCCTCTCACATTCCTTTGGCATAGGGTGCCCTCCCATTGTCTTCATCACTCATCTCTTCTCACCTTCCTTTGCTCCTCTTTTCATCCACCACCCTACTCTCTCCTCCATCTCCTCATTTCCTCCTGGTGCCTCCTTTCCCTTTCACCAGCCTCATTTCCCTGTCATCCACTTCCTCTACTCCTTCTTTCATGCATGCCATACCGTCTTTTCCTCCTCCTCTGCGTCACTTTTCATGACCACCTTTTCTAAGATTACTCTCTCCTCCACCTTCTATGTTCCTCCTAGCAGCAGTCTCCTCTGCTCACCTGCTCCTGCCTCTGTGCTCTCCAGCCATCTCCAAATACACACTGTGAGGAATTCAACCATCCGCACAGGGAGTGTGTGCTTGCCTGGGCTTTTTTTTAAATTTTGTAATGAAATTAATTGATGGGGATCAACCTCTGGAAAATGTGTGGGACTAATCTGCACACATTTTCGTATGCTTGCCGCATAACAAACACATAGTCATGTGTACTCTGGGTGGACACAGCCTACAGGCGCAGTCCTCCTGTTATGTTCAGCAGTCTATTCTCCAGGTCGGTGTGTGTGGATTATGGAGCCTGTCAAACCCAGTACCCTTCAGGCCAAGTGGCCTGGGTCTTATTGTGTGCTGGAAAAAATCAGTGAGGTGAATTATTTTATTGACGTGAAAGGACCTAAACAGATGTGCAGGGTCTTTCATGTCAACCGGCTAAAACCCCATTATAGCCGGGTTGGCTTGGTCATGGAACTAGTGACTGATGGAGAGACTGAGGCGGAGACCAATCCCCTCCCAGACCTCCTGCACACTGAAGTCACAGATGAGTTGGTTGAAGGTGTCAACCTTGCAATGGACCTGTCAGCACAGCAACTGACAGAATGTCACCGTTTACTGGGATAGTTTGCCGGTCTGTTTTCGCTGACTCCAGGTCGGCGCAGATTGGTGCACCCATGATGTGGACACTGGAGACAGTAAGCCGGTGAAGAGTAGGATTCACCGGATGTCCGATAGGCTCAGGGACACCGTCCAGGAGGAAGTTTCCAAGATGCTATCCCATGGAGTGATAGAGCCATCCCACAGCCCCTGGGCCAGCCCAGTGCTACGGGTCCCTAAAAAGAACATTGGTGGGACGGCTGAAGTCTGCTTTTGTGTGGACTAAAGGAGGCTCAATTCTGTCATGAAGACAGATGCTCACCCCATTCCTCGGGCAGAAGAGTTCATTGACAAGCTTGGAATTGACAAGTACAGGAGTACCTTTTACCTCACAGCAGAGTATTGGTAGGTCGGCTTGACAGATGGACCGGAAGGACATTATCAGTTCACTGTGATGCTCTTTGGATTGTAGAATGCCCCTTGAACTTTTCAGCCGCTGGTTAACCAGATTTTGGCTGGTCTGGAAAACTTCAGCGTTGCCTATTTAGACAACATTGCTGTATTCCCCCACACCTGGGATGATCACTTATCCCACCTGAAACAAGTGCCAGATAGCGCAGGGCACAGTGACTTACCTAGGCCACCTGGTCGATGGAGGAAAGAAACAATCTCTCAAAGCAAAGGTACAGGCTGTGAAGGATTGGGACATCCCCACCACACAGGCACAGGTGAGAGCCTTTCTAGGTCTCACCGGGTACTAGCGGTTGTTCATCAGAGGGTATCGGGCCATTGCCATGTGCCTGAATGATGTAACCTCCAAGAAAATGCAGAAGAAGGTAACTGGGACCCCCGCCTGTCAAACCTCCTTTCAGGATTTAGAGGATGGATTGTGCAAGGCCCTAGTTCTGAAAGTGCCAGACTATGGTCAGAAGTTCATTATCCAGACAGACGCCTGTGATTTTGGGATTGGAGCAGTGTTAGTGCAGCTGAACTCTGAAGAGGTAGAGCCACCTCTCACCTACATTAGCAGGCTTTAGACAAAAAGTGAAAGTAACTGGTCTGTTTTAGAAAAAGAGGCATACATGGTCCTGTGGGTCATAAAGAAGCTGAAACCCTACATCTTTGGATCTCACTTTATGATCCAGGCGGACCACCGGCCTCTGCAACGGTTAATGGCCATGCCAGGGGAGAACCATAAGCTTTTGCGTTACACCATTTCCCTACAGGGATTAGATATGGACATCCAGCACAAGCCAGGCTCCCAGCATGGAAATGCAGATGGTCTCTGCTGGTACTTTTGCCTTGATGACATACGCTGAGTAGGGTGGAGGTTCACATGTTGAGGCTTTGGGCATGTAAGGAATTCGACCATCCGTACGGGGAGTGTGCGATCGCCTGGGCCTTTTAAAAAAATGGTAATAAAATTGAATGATGTGAGATAAACCGCTGGAAAATGTGTGGGACTAATCCGCACACATTTTCATACGCTCGCCGCACAACAAATACATAGGGCCTCATTACAAGCATCGAGGTAATGAAAAAAGGAAGGTGGAATGGTATTACCGGCATCGCTAACAAGGTCCCGGCCATTAAGAGCCGACAACCCGGCAATACCGCCATCGCCCGTACCATGCCCCTTCTTACCGGCATGCGCGCGTACATGCACCCCTTCGCGACAGAAATACCGGGATACCACTAACAAGAGGACATCACTAGTTATGAGGGCATGCACTTACCGGCATCCAGAAGGCAGTAAATTGGGCCTGCACGATGGCGCTAATACAGGCATCGTGGACCACCCGTAAACTGCAACCTGCAGTGCAGCCAACTGCCACAGGTGCACACAATCACCACAGGTGGAGTCAATGGAGCCTGTCCCAGTACAAATGGAGCACACCCACACACCACACCCTTTCCTAGACCAAAATGATCCCACTAGCTGTTGCAATCCTGGGGCTGGAGGACATTCCTGTACTGCTACACCACCAACAACTACAACAACAACAACAGGCAGCACAGAGGAGACTCAGGAGTCGAAGAAGGGTGAGACAGGCCCAGCAAGTCCCACCAGTGCATCCAGTGGTACCACGTAGGCAGCCACCAATCCCTCACATCAGAACCAGTCCATTCAACCTAACCCCTGAGCAGATCCACACCCTGGAGCGGTTGGACCAGGAGACCATCACCAACATAGTGGATATGATACACAACGACATCGTCAGCCTGATATAAATCCCCACTGCCATCCCCCCTCTACTGAAGGAAGTGTCTGTGCTCCACTTCCTGGCCACAGGCACCTACCAGCACACAGTGGGCCAGCTGCATGGCATATCACAACCTCTCTTTTCACACATGCTGACCCAAGTGCTGGATGCCCTCCTGAAGCACGCAAGCACCCACATATCCCTACCACGGACTGGCCAGGAGCTTGCTGACACTAAAGTAAGCTTTCACGCACTGGCATGCATGCCCAATTGCGTCGGTGCCCTCAACTGCACCCATGTAGAATTGGTGGTCCCTCATGCCGTAGAGGCGATGTACCGCAATCGTAAGTAATACCACTCCATCAATGTGCAGATGGTATGTGACTCCAGCAAGATCATCACACATTGTTGTGCCCGATATCCCGGATCCACACATGATGCCATGGTGTTGCGTAACTCCTCGCTACCCCGATTAATGGAGCGACATGCTGGACGACATGCCTGGCTGCTCGGTAAGTTGCCTGTCAGGCCCATGGCAGTGCAAAGGGGGGGTCAGATGGGGTGGGGATGCACAATCCGCCTGTGTGTGAATGGGGGGATGCATAATCCACCTGGGTGAGTTTGGGCGGTGAGTGGACAATGTACATACAGCTTAACACTGTTGCCCTGAACATCCCAACCTGAACATGACACATCAATGCCATATATAAGACCAAAGCTGCACAGCAAAGACAATATGCCAGATGCACAAGCAAGACACCATGGGAATGTCAAGCGATGGATGACAAAACATGAATACACTGGTGACAATGCAGCTAGTGGCAATACATACATAGTGCCATACATCGCCAACATGGGTGTCAAGACATGGTTCCGCATCCATACTACATCTGCATCAGCTTGCAAGTGAACACCTGCATCATCTGGACAATGCAATGCACACCAGCTGACCGTAGTACAGTACACATTGCATCAAATGAGCCTGTGTGCAAAAGTCCAGGGACACATGCATGTCATCACCAAATAGCTGCAGCCATAGCAGTGATTCCAAATGTCGTCAGGTCAGATATTGACTTACACATACCTCATTGTGCTCCCATGCAGGTGATGGCGGCTATCCCTTGAAGCCGTGGCTACTTACCCCTGTATGGAACCCGCAGAACAGGCAAAAAGAGGAGTACAATCGGGTTCATACCCTTACCCGTGTAGTGATTGAGCAGACCTTTGGTCGGTTGAAGGCACGGTTCCGCTGCCTCAGCAGGTCTGGTGGAGCACTCCTTTACGGGCCTAAGAAGGTGGGAAAGATCACCATGGTCTGTGTCATGATGCACAACATGTGCATCCGGAGAAACGTACTACCGCCACCTGACATTGACCTGCATGCACCGGGTAGGATGATGATGATGATGTAAGAGAAGCAGGAGCCCTGCCAGTTTGCGATGCACATGATGGCCGTGCTGTGCTCCAATCAGTGATTGATAATTTCTTTTAACCACAGGGATGCAGGTGGATCTGTGTTAGTACTACACTGGGCACTGGAATGTTGCGGACATGGACACAGGGTGTGTGGGGAGTTGGGCACTGTGCGCTGCCATGAATTGAATAAACACACACGGAAAGAACAATGTCAAGTCATGATATGATTTTTGACACAACGGGTGTATTGAAATTCCAACAATATTGTGATTCATCCTTCCACCTCACACACGCCCTCACCCTCCCCCACCCCACAAAACCCCAAACACCCCATATACCCCCAACATCCCATACCCCCCAACACCCCGTACACCCCAACACCCTCCAAACACCCCCAACACCCCCCCAAATCCCTAACACCCACCAAACACCACCAACACCAATCCCCCCTCACCCATTGCCATTCCACACACAATGTGCCATTCATGAGTTTAGCAAGGTGGCAGTTAGCACATGCAGGGTGGTCCTGCTATTTCCGGCCTCTCTTCGGGTATGGGGGCAGCATGTCAGTGTGGCGTGCGCTGTGACTGGTCATGCGCACAGGACTAGAGGGAGTCGAGCTGGCAGGTGTGGTGGATGGGGTCGAGGTGGATGGCTGAGCGACCTCCGGCGCAGGTTGTTACTGCTGCATATGCTCCAATATCCTGCCAAGGACCTGTGTAACCACAGCCAAACTGTCTCTGATGACAAGGGTGTCTGAGTTCATGGCCATTATAGAAGCCGCATTTGCCTCCCGTATCTCACGGCGGGTCTGTCCTCCCTCCTCCACATACTGCCGTACCAGTTCAATCATGCAGTCCTGGCGGGCTTCTACCCTGGTTAGGCGGGCCTCCATGTTGGTGGGGGCTGTGGAGGTGGATGGTGCAGTGGCGGGGTGGCCCATTGCTGGACTGCCCTCTGAAGTGGTGGACAGATGCGGACTATCCAGTACAACAGGATGTTCCCGCATGGGGCATGGTGGTGTGCCCTGTGTGGAGTGCAGGGGGGTGCCCTGGGGGCTCGGTGTATGGGGTCATACTACATGGATGCTGTTTTCCATGTCCACAAATTCCTCATCTTGGCCCTCTACGTTGCTGATGGGGGCAATGGCTGCTACCTCCCTTATGGAACTTGTGGCAGCTGACAGCGTTCCTTCGCCCTCTGCCTCTGTCGGAGTTGACGACTCAATTGTGGCTGTCTTGTCGGCTGGTGGCTCCTCCTGTGCTGGCGTGGCCTGTACTGCTGGCCCGTGTTGCACTCTGGGCGTTGGTGTGGCCCTGGAGGTGGAAGGTCAAGTGCCATCTTGTCTGAAACGGAATCCCTTTGAGGATGTACTGGCCTTTGGGGCAGACTCCTGCCCTTCACTTTCTGCATCTGTGCCTGTGGGGGAACAAGAGATGCAGGCCATCAGTGATGGCGGTACGTGCATGATGCATGATTTGGTGCTGTTCAGTATTTCACATTTCATGCATTGCTTTCTTGTAGATATGGCGCCAGGTTGCTAACAATGTGGGGGGGCCATATTGGCATACGCTGTGAACTCTACTGTCTGGACTGATGTGTACTAGGTGGCATACCATTGTATTGCAGTTTGCCTGATGTGTGACATGTGATTGATCCATGTATGTTGGGTGTCTGTTGGTAATGGGATTGGCACGCAGCATGCATTTAATTGTGCCAGGCTTTGGGCCACCATCTGGACATGGATCTGAATATGTGTGTATGATGGGTCATACATTGCCTTGGTTCACTTTCATATCTGTTGTGCTACACCACGCTTGGGTTCTCTGGGGTTTGTGGGGACACTCACCTCCATCTCCCGATGTCGGCACTCCAGTCTCCATTTCTCCAAAGCCCTCAATGGATTCCATGTTGATCATGGTGCTGCACGTCTCCTCCCATCTCATCAATTTGATGGGTGAATGGTCCCCGCCGCCTGTAGCCATGGCCTCCCTGCGGTTGGCTGCAAGTATATTGCGCTCCCAGAGACGTAGATCATCCCACCTTTTCTTGCAGTCCTACACCGTGCGGGTGGTGGTGCCAACCGCATTCACCTTCCGTGCAACCTCCTCCCATATTTGCTTTTTTACGCAGTTGTGCTTCGCATTAGAGTTTATTGGCAAACATCTCTTCTGCATGGCCTGCCAGCATGTCTGCCAGCATATTAAACTCCTCATCGGAGAAACGCTTCTTGCGCATGCGGGGGGTGGATTTATGGGTAGCCTTGGACATGATGGGTTAATTGGGCCTGCTCTCCACTCTGTACCAATGCTGTGTTATGAGGATTGCAATGGATTGTGTTTTTAAAGATGGCTGCCGGTGCATTTCCCCTTCCGGCGTGATGACGATACTTTCGGGTCCGGTATCACAAACACGGTATTTGCATGATGGTATTACCGGGTCCGTTATTAAGGGGTTGCTCCTGGTAGGAGGCGGTATTGGCGGGTCCCGTCATGGCGCTATCAGGTGTTTGGGGGGTCTTTAGCTGCATGGTGGTGCAGCCATTACCGGCATGAGCGTTTGCGTATGCTCACGCACTCGTAATCAGCTGTTATTAGCACTGTCAAGGGTACACGGATGTGCTAATAGCACCATGCCGGTAATGACTGCGTTTTTCCTGCGATTCTCGTAATGAGGCCCATAGTCATGTGTACTCTGGGTGGACACAGTCTACAGGCGCAGTCCTCCTGTAATCTTCAGCTGCAATGTGACAGCCAAGGGTACATTAAAGCATCTCAAGACGGGGGAAGGCAAAGCCTTCCTCCTGCCATGGACAGCCTCAATGTTTCTATGGATCCGCCCGACCCTTTGTCAGTCCTGCTGGTGGCAGTGCATACTGATGTGAAGCTAATTGAAGCAGGCCTGCGAGAGGCCTGGTCGCAGGATTGCCAAAGGACAGGATACTCAACACCCTTTTGATATGCATCTGTGTCAACCTGAAGTCAGCTCCCCCCTCTTAGTTTCAAGGGCAGTGAAATGTCATGTCTGGGACAACTGTTTAGAGTGGTTATCCCTGCTGGGGGACCCCATTCAGGAAGGTACGAGTATATGATTTGGTGGCAATCATAAGTCTGGTCTGGCCGCTGCTTCAAGAGAGACCTGCCGCTTTTAATCTGGAACCACAGAAAGCACAATTAACGAAAGAGACACTTTGATCCACAACAGACAGGAAGATGGGTGGGATTTAGTATTACATGTTGTCACCCCTTTACCTTTGCTGTTGCAAAGCACTCTGGTTATGACCTCATGCATAACAGAAGATTGTTGGTAGGGACCTAGAATAGGTTCCATAAGGTAGGTTTAGCCTACGCTAATCAGTCGGGCCCATTTGGCTTTTAAACAGGGTTGAGCCCCTCTTTTGGGAGATCATCCGACGACTTTGAAGGGAGTAAGAAGAAGGACTCATTTGGACCCTGGCTTAAGGTACAGTCTGCCTTACCTATTCTTCCAGGGAAGGAAGGCCAGGATTTTCAAGAGGGAAGCAAGATCCCTCCCCTAAATATCTCCCAGGGAACGGGGGGGAGATACCAAATTCAGAGGACCCGTCCAGCAGCTCCAGAACCGGTACCCAGTCAGCACACAGCGTGCCGTGCTAGGTTCGGCCAGCAAACCTCCTAGGTGGCAAATGCCAGAGAGTCTCTGAACAAAGGACAAGGCCATTTCCTGCAAACACTCTCCTCAGCTTTGGGCCATCCGCCTTAAAGGACAACACAAGCCCAGCGAAAGGATAGGAGTGCCACGGCAAGCATCAACCAGCGTCCATCTTTTAAGGACATTTTCGAGGTAGTCGAGCCCTCGAACCATGACTGGCTGCACCACTTCCATCCACAGCACAAGGTATTGTGTCCCTCCGTGGGCTGTGTGCATTTGAAAAAGTTTGCTTGTATTCCTTTGTTCCCTCGTTGTGTTCTCCCCTGCCCCCTCTCCCCCTCCATGGTCTTCAGGTGTTCCCCCCCTCCCGGCTCCCAACCTCCCAGCTCCCCCTGATTGGCTGTTCCCGTTTCTCAGGCCAAGCTAGGTAGCCTAGCAGTTCACTGCGCTCGCCACTTCGATCCAGAGCTGAGCGGATGACTGCAGGCTCCAGCAGAAGGTATTGTGCCCCTCCGTGGGCTGTGTGCATTTTAAAAAGTTTGCTTGTATTCCTTTGTTCCCTCGTTGTTTTCTCCTCTGCCCCCTCTCCCGCTCTGTGGTCTTCAGGTGTCCCCTCCCTCCCGCCTCCCAGCCTCTCAGCTCACCCTGATTGGCTGGTCCCGTTTCTCAGGCCAAGCTAGGTAGCCTAGCAGTTCACCGCGCTCGACACTTCCATCCAGGGCTGAGCGGGTGACTGCAGGCTCCAGCAGAAGGTATTGTGCCCCTCCGTGGGCCGTGTGTCTTTTAAAAAGTTTGCTTGTATTCCTTTGTTCCCTCGTGTTCTTCCCTGCCCCCTCGCCCCCTCCATGGTCTTCAGGTGTCCCCTCCCTCCCTCCCACCTCCCAACCTCCCAGCTCACCCTGATTGGCTATTCCTGTTTCTCAGGCCAAGCTAGGTAGCCTAGCAGTTCACCGCGCTCGCCACTTTCATCCAGGGCTGAGCGGGTGAATGCAGGCTCCAGCAGAAGGTATTGTGCCCCTCCATGGGCCGTTTGCATTTTAAAAAGTTTGCTTGTATTCCTTTGTTCTCTTGTTGTGTTCTCCCTTGTCCCCTCTCCCCCTCCGTGGTCTTCAGGTGTCCCCTCCCTCCCTCTCGCCTCCCAGCCTCCCAGCACACCCTGATTGGCTGAATACTGTTCCCCCTTCCTCTTTAAAGGCGCTACCAGGGCAGCCCCTGCTCGGCAGCCCCACGGCTAAGGGCCCCTAAGGCAAAGGGCGGCTCCCAGAGTTGCAGCTCCTGTTTTGTCTGCAGATGTCTGCAGGGGACACCAGTTGCCAGTCAGTCTCCACAGGTTATTTCTACTTGCCTCCCTACCTACTCCACCTTCAGACTCCTAAACACGTCTCTGCTGTCCCCCTTACTGCTGTAATATGCACTGTATCAGTATTTAAAAAAACAAAATTGCACTGCGAATATTAGGCCTTTTTCTCTCCTACAGGATTCTCAAACTTAGGTGGTTCTCCGCATGTTGTTGTAATACGCACTGTATCAGTATTAAAAAAAAAGCTTTTGCACTGTGAATATTAGGCCTTTTTCTCCCCTACAGGATTCTCAAACTTAGGTGGTTCTCCGCATGTTGTTGTTATACGCACTGTATCAGTATAAAAAAAAGAATTCACTGTGAATATTAGGCCTTTTTCTCCCCTACAGGATTCTGGTTCTCCACATGTTGTTGTAATACGCACTGTATCAGTATTTAAAATTTTGCACTGTGAATATTAGGCCTTTTTTCTCCCCTATAGGATTCTCAAACTTAGCTGGTTCTGTGCATGTTGTTTTAATACGCACTGTATCAGTATTTAAAATTTTGCACTGTGAATATTAGGCATTTTTCTCCCCTACAGGATTCTCAAAATTTGGTGGCTTCTCACTGGTTCTAAAGTTGAGCAGTTGTTAACTCTTTCACCCTGAGAGTCTGTCCTATTGCGCAACTTGACTGCTGCTCGCTATCTTGTCTGCCTACTCTCGCCAGTGTCTCTCCCTCTCCTTCCACCTCCTCCTCTCCCACCTATTCTTTGGTGCTCTCTATCTCTCCTATCTTCTCTAATTGCTTCTCTATTGACTATCCTGCTCTCTACACTAAATCTGGTAGGAAGAGGTTAAAAAAGAGCATCCTGGTCTCCAACCCAGGCCTCCCTATCGCTGACACCTACACCAGTGCCTCCTCCAAGGAAACTCTCACCGACATCCTCTTTGTCGTGCCTTCACCCGACTTATGGACCCTTCATATGGTCTCTGTACTCTCTCCTTTCTCCTCTTCTCCCATTAATGGTGGCACCCGTTGGGACGCCGTCCTGGCCTCATTCCATTCCTCTCAGGTCATCATTAATGTTTACTCTAATGGGACCGTCTTGGTCCAAGGCCCTCAGGCCAACCTTCACCTCTTTGATAGACGCTTCCCGCGCCTCATCAACTTCCTTTCCTCTCCGGCTGTCCCCCTTCCCCTTTCCTTGACTACCTTGCCTTCCCCCTCCCTCACTGCCCCCTCTCGGGCTCCTTCTACACCTTCTACACCTCCGCAGAGCATACCTCTGATCTGTACCCCTCCCCGGAAGTCTTTCAAGGATGGCAACCTTCTCCACATTGCCTCTCTTAACTCTTGCTCTGCTGTCAAACATTCCTCTGATATCTGCCGCCTTCTTGTAGAACTTGACCTCACTGAGACATGGTTCACGGCCAGCTCTGTCACCAGCTTTGACACGCTTGTACCTGACGGCTACAAGATCCTCTCCACGCCCAGGCCCAACCGCTCTGGTGGGGGTGTAGCCCTTATCTTCCCTGAGTGGATTCCAGCCTCTGTCACTCTTACGCAGACCTACTGCTCTTTTGAATGCCTCGTCGGCAGGCTGTCTCACTCCCCTAGCCATTCCCTTACAGTGGCTACTATCTACTTGTCACCTGGTCAGATTTCCTCCTTCCTCTCTGAGTGGGCTGACCTCTCCTCCTCACTCCTGGCCTCAACTACTCAACTCCTCCTTCTTGGAGACTTCAACATCCACCTGGATGCTTCCTGTCCCCTCTCTGGACTCTTTCGCGACCTCTGCGACTCTCTCTCACTCGCCATTCTCCCCTCTGGCCTGACTCATTCTACACGCACACTCTCGATGTTCTGATCTCCTCAGACCTTCCCCTCTCTGTCCCTCTCTCAACTTCTCTCTCCTGGAGTGATCACTTTCTCCCATCCTCCGACCTCACCCTCCCTACCCCTCAGGCCAAGCTACCTCCATCACTGCCACCCACCTTCTCGGTCATCCGACCCATGAAGCACGTGTCAGTTGAGGCTTTCGCCGCCACCTTCTCACTCCCTCCACCCCCTTTGACTGACTCTCACCCTGACACAGCCCTCTCCACGCTCCACTCTTCTGTATCTGATACTCTTGATATCCTTGCCCCTGTCATGAGAATCCACCTGAAGCCCAAAGCCAACTGTAACTCCTGGTATGACTCAGACCTTCTCACCCTAAAATGCGAATGCAGGGTGGCCGAGAGGAAATGGCGTGATTCATGCTCATCCTCTGACAAACTGGCCTGCCGCCTGCTACAAAGGCAATACCGGTTCTCCGTCCTCACCAAGAAGAGAGTTCATATCCAAGCCTGCATCTCTGCGGCATCGAACAAGTCGGCTGAACTTTTTAAAATCTGCAAGGAACTGGCCAATCCTGCTGCAGTCTCTACCTGTCCTGTCCCTTCCCAGGCCCTCTGCATGGCACTGGCTTCTCACTTCATTTCAAAACTCAGGACATCCTGTCCTCACTCTCCTCTTATGGCCTCCCTCCCTATATTCTGTGCTCATCCTCTGGCCCATCTTAAGCCAACCCCCCCCCTCCCTCCTTCTCTGTCTTTCCCCTTTCTGCTGCAGACAATGTTTCTAGACAAGTCCGATCTATGAAAGGAAAGTCTCATTGAAACAGGTTCACCCCTGTTCCTCCAAAACTATCAAGGACTACATCGACTCCTTAGCTCCTGCCCTGGCTGAGTTCTGCAATCACTCCTTCACCACTGGAGTCTTCCCATCCCCCTGAAGCACTCCCTTGTGCACCCTCTTCTGCCGACCCCTCTTGCCCGGCTAACTATCGCCCAATCTCCATCACTCCCTTCCTGGGCAAGCTCCTGGAGAAACTGGCCATCTCCCAGCTAAATCTTCACACCAAATCTGTTGGGTGTCTTCGTGACCATCAGTCTGGCTTCAGAGCTGCCAGAAGAATGGAAACTGCTCTCCTGAACATCCGTGAAGACCTGCTCTCCAACCTTGACTCCAATACCCCTTGTGTCCTCATCTTGCTTGATCTCTCTTCTGCCTTTGACACTGTCAACCATGCCACCCTGCTCAACTGTCTCCGTGATAACCTGGGTATCACCAGTCAGGCTCTGGCGTGGCTGACTTCTTTCCTCTCTGAACGACCCTCCCAGGTCCAACTTGGGTCCTTCCTCTCAGGTATCTTTTTCTCTACCTGTCGTGTCCCCCAGGGATCTAACCTCTCTCCCTGGCTGTTCAACCAGTACCTCGCACTCCTTGCCCACCGCATTGCCGCTCTCTGCCCCAAATTTCAGTGCTATGTGGATTATACCCAGCTCATTTTCAGGCTACCCTCGGCCTCCTCCTCTCCTTCCCTTATCTCTGACTGCCTGTCTGCTATCCAGGAGTAGTGTACCGCCAATGACCTCTGCCTTAATGCCAGTAAGACTACTCATTGGCATACCCACTCCCTCCTTCCCTGCAGCTCTCTGGCCAGCCTCTCTTGGCCCTCTTCCTGCTCCCACATGCCAGGCTAAAAACCTTGGGGTCATCTTCGACTCCACACTATCCTTCTCACCTCACATCTCTGATGTCTTTAAGAAGTCACACTACCAACTGCACCTCCTCAGGGGTATTCATCCATTCTTCTCCTTCCCCCAGAAGCTCACCGTCTCCATAGCCCTGGTTCTCTCTAGGCTGGACTATTGTAACAGCCTCTATCTAAATCTGCTTGCCTCTACTCTTCGCCCTCTGCAACTTATCCAGAACAGGACTGCGAGACTTGTCCTTGGCCTCGAGCCATCGTATCTCTCCAGGACTGAAATCTCTGCACTGGCTCCCAGTGGCTGTGAGGATTAAGTTCAAAACCCTCTGCATTGTCCACAAGGCCTTCTGGAGCCTGGGCCGAAATACCTTCAACTCTCTTTTCAAATATCTTCCTTCTCAAGCTCTTCACTCATCTGCCTCCAACTCCCTCAGGGTCAGTCGCTTTTCTAAGCAACGGGTTGGTGGTAGATCTCTCTCTTCGGCAGGGCCCTCCCTCTGGAACAGCCTTCTTGCCTCCATTAAACTTGAGGAGAACCATCCCCGGTTCCGTAAGCACCTCAAAACCTTCCTCTTTGCTTCTGCTTTCCCTCCCTCTCACCCCTGCTGAATTCCTGGCTGAAACTGCACAGGTTACCTGGCCACCCTGTCTGATCTCGGGCGCAGGCACCGCCAGTTGCACACCTGCTCTGCCTCTGTGGCAACCCCTGCACCTGGGGACTGTTATCTGTCTCCCTACAGTCTCCCTACCAGCACTTTTGTCTGCACTTACCTTGCACTTGCCGCAATCTGGCTGTTTTTATTTATCTTATTTATTCTACTATCCCATGTAATGCACTTCCCCTCTCCCTTCCCCCTCACACTTTTCCCCTTTCCCCCTTCCCATGCACTTGCGCGATCTGAATGACACCTGGCCTAGTAAGATCATTGTCTGTCGTCCCTTTTTGTTCCCCCTCCATTGCCTTGTCTCGCCTTGAAACACTTGTGTGTAGGGGCGTTATAAATGCCATACCATATCATATCATATCTCTAACTGTTGTCACGCTGAGTCACTAAAGCTGTTCCGAGATGCCTCGACCATCTTTCCAGATCCGCCAACCAGCACAGAGACAACAATTCTTGACCCCAAGGTGCTGTGTAGGCCAGCCTACAGCCATCCGTCCAGCCTCGCTTGTCAAACTGCCTGCCACCTGATAACCACAGCTGTCTCCCATCTTGAACTCTGTCGCAGGAGCTGCAAAGTGGCCTGGACCAACTCGACCCTGTCAAGCATCAAGATCATCTCCAGCACCAGGTACATTGCGGTTCTGTCCCCCTGGCACTGTTCCGAAAGCCCCTAGTGACATTTATGACCCCTTGCTCCCTTGCTTCTGAAACCAAATAGTCTTGAAAAGCTACGACTGATTGCTTTACCGACTACCCTCCTGTCAATATCCAGAGTACATCACTTTCCTTTGTGAATAAGCCTGCCGTTCCATCCACGTTACTAAAATTGGACAATGAGGTTTATAATTGTTTCCAATCTGTTTGCATCCCTTCTGGTGTACTGGAGGTGTGGTGCTGATTGATGGTTTAGAAACAGATATTCATCCCTAGTCCACTGGTGCCCCGGAAATTGATTCATCACACACACCATTGCCTTCTGAGAACTCGCATTCCTTTGCTTTGTCTGGATTCCCGTAAATAGGGCCTTTTTCCCTCCCCTTGAGTCATGCTCATCATGAAGGTCTGAACATGTGTGTGTGATTTTCGATTTTAGTATGGGATTGCTTAGGTTCGACTAGGTTCTTCAATTCAGGTGATATTTATGGGGTAACACAAGTCTCCTACGTTCTCTGGACTGCAGTTTTCCATGCCAGTTCACCATTTTGTTGTCATTTTGTGTTCCATTCATGTGATGAAATGCTTGAGTGCTTCGCTGGTGTGCTGGAGGAGCTGACTGTACTCTGGCAGCATGCCACTGGACACTGAAGCCAACAATTTCTTCCTCATGACTCTGGTAAGAGGGATTGCCACTGCTGAGACCGAACACAAGTGATGTTTCCATGACAGGCCATGTAATAAAGGGTTTGCATTACTGGGGTTATCCGTGTTGTATCTCATTCTAGTTTTTTTACTTATTGAGCTGGGTGCTTTATTATGGTTTGTGATGAGTCCGAGCCCTCTGACCCAGGTGTGGGGGTGGGGGCTGGGGGATTCCTCAGCGTTCGCTTTGCGCGACGTTCGCTTTAGAACGTGGTGTTCCCTTTATAGCTTTGTTATATTGTAACATTGTAATTACATTCCAATTGGAATGTATTCGTTTTCCACTGTTTCTCACATATATGGCGGCGAACGCCGTTTTTTCTCCCCTCAGGTTGCTGCCTCCAACTACTGACGCGTCGCCGGCCTCAGTTAACAGCAGGCGGCTACGCGTGTAGTGAAGTTTTTCCTTTCAGGAATTCTTTTTAAGCGTTCTGAGGCACGCGACCCCGTTCGGGCCGACGTACCCCCCCTTTTTTGCTTGATACAATTTGTTGTGTGATGCGCACGGCCCATTAAGGAGGCTTTGCTTCAAGCCTCTGCGCATCACAACTGTTTATCTCACGCTAGTTTCTCTCATATTGTTTTTTCCTTTTCCTTACTAGTACGCTGCTCGCATACAATGGCCAGCTAATCAGCTAATATACAGGCAAGGCCTGTTACTACGGCAAGGTTGCCACCAGTGTGTGTCACCCTGCTAAGGTGTACAAATTAAAGAGAGCCTGCTCGGCTGATTTTGTTCAAGTGTGCCAGCTGAAGTCTCTGTCTTTGACACATTAATTTGATTGTTGATCGGCATTTAATATTACCTATATATATGTTTGTGGGTAGTGCTGTCATGGATAAGAGTATGCTCCCCTCTTCTGTAGATGCCAGCACTCAAGTGCGCCCTTCCAAGAAAAGTGATAGTGTGTAGGAGACTAGTCCCTACAGGCTCAGCCGTCAGTGGCACCGGAAATTCAGTCATCATTGGACACTGCCTTGTCTGGCCTCAATAATACCCTTGCTTCGGCTTTTGACAGGCTGATTAATCCCATTGTGGATTTTCCCAACAACCCCTCTCTTCGACCCCTTGGCCAGCCCCCTCACAGCTTCCCGCTGCTGCACCCCCTATTTCTATTTCCACCTCTGATAGCTCAGAAGATTCAGATTTGCCCCCTAAAAGGCACAAGAGTCCCTTCACAAAAAGGTCCGGTCCTGAATGTGAATGGTGTACCGTTTTTTGATCCTGCCCTCATCCTACACCCTAGGTCTGCTGAGTGGCATCCTTCAGAGGAAGTTTCCTTGTTTTTAGAGTTTTGGATCAGGCATCCCTGCCTAAGGCTGACAGGAGTAAATTACGGTCAGAATACCCTAGGCTGGTGCTTCCTGACAGGGTGGCTCTTACACCAGAGATCGATCAGTACATGGCTGTTTTTTTCTCTCAAAAGGGCAAAAACCCCAAAAGAGGGGTGGACAAGGCTTGGCGTAGCTGCCAAGATAAGCTGTTGGATGTCTTGGGTCCAGTGACGCACATTTTTGAACTAGCTGAAGAGGCGGCGTCTTCTAATACCCCGTTTGACGTTCTCGTCTTCAGGGGGTGGATCCAAAGAACGGTTTGCCTGCTCGGCAATGCGAATGCCTCTATCTCCAAGGAGAGGCGTAAATCCTTACTTATGAGGTCGGATCCTAAGCTGGCGGAAATGTCACAGAGGGAAGGGGGTCCTTCGGCCCAAGGCAATTTGTTTGGAGATCGGTTTTTGAAAGATCTCTCCGCTTATGTTCATACATTTACAGCTCTGGATAAGGCTCAAGCTAACATTAAGAAACTGTTCTTCCGGCTCTTCCGGCCGTTTTTCCCACTGCTCCTCCCGTCCCTGCCAGTATGCGTCCAGAAGTGCGCACAATTTCTCCTCTGCTCGGGGAGCGAATACCCAATTTTTCCCTCAGCAAAATTCAAATTGGAGTGGACGTGGCGGCAGAGGTGCCGGGAGGTCAAGAGGAACATCAGGTACTTTCTCATGTGTTAAAAAAATTTTCCCACAGAGGTCTAGGGGGCAGACTGGCCAGGTTCCTCCCGCAGTGGGAGACCCTCACCTCGGATCCTTGGGTGTTGCAGACAGTTCAGGGTTATCGCATAGGGTTTTACTCCCCTCCTTGCCAGTTCTCCTATCGCCTTCCCTTGGTGTTCTACGAGGTCAAGCAGTCCCTGATAGATGTGGAGGTCAAGGACCTCATTTCCAAGGGAGCGGTAGTCCCGGCCTCTTACACGGCCTCTCAATTTTTGAGTACCATTTTCCTAGTTCCAAAACCAGATCCGGGGTTTCGCCCAGTCATAAACCTGAAGGCCCTCAACTCTTTCGCAGAATACCACCATTTCAAGATGGAGGGGATCCATCTACTAAGGGACACCCTTCTTCCGGCAGACTGGATGATCAAGTTGGACCTCAAGGATGCATAACTAGTGGTTCCTGTGTTCCCTCCTCACCAAGGGTTTCTTCAATTTCAGTGGGGGAGTCGGGTTTGGCAGTTTGCCTCCCTTCTGTTTGGCCTGTCATCAGCCCCATGGTGCTTCACCAACTTAATGAAGCCACTGATGGCTCTCCTCAGGTCCAAAGGGATCCGCATTATCATATACCTCAACAACATGCTCCTTTTAGCCCAGAGCTCTCAGACTCTGTGTGCTCATCTGGAGTTTACAGTGACCCTTCTTCAGAGCTTAGGTTTTGTGTTAAATGTCAAAAAGTCCATATTGAAGCCTACGCAATGTATCCAGTTTCTGGGCTTCAATATAGGTTCAAAGCTTTGCATCCTCCTTCTCCCGGACAGCAGGCTTTCAAAGATCAGGAAGGAGATTCGCTACATCCTCAGGAAAGGGGGGATCTCTCTCAGGCAATTGGCCAAAGTTGTGGGGATGTTGTCAGCGTCCATACAAGATATTTTTCCGGCCCCCCCTACACTACAAAGCGTTACAGCGTCTGAAAGCCAAGCACCTGCGCAGATGTCTGTCTTACTCTCAAGTAGTGGTGTTGTCCCCAGAGGCCAGGTAGGAGCTCCTTTGGTGGCTCAGGCACATGGATGCCTGGAATGGCAAAGCAATTTTAGGTCCCTCTCCAGATGTCGTTCTAGAGTCCGATGCCAGCAGAGCGGGCTGGGAAGCCAGGTTGGGTCAGGTTTCCACAGGAGGGAAATGGTCCGATTTGGAGACAGAACTGCATATCAACTGTCTGGAGTTGTTGGCGGGGTCCTTTGCAGTCCGAAGCCTTCTCAAGGATCAGGGGAATTGTTGTGTCCTCCTCCGCATGGACAATGTTTCTGCTGTGAGATACGTAAATCATTTGGGGGCACCAGGGCCAAGGTCCCAGCGGATCTGGCAAAGGAGTTTTGGCATTTTTGCCTAGACCGAATATTGTGTTAAAGGCGGAGTACCTTCCGGGGATCAGCAATGAGGTTGCAGACAGGAACTCCAGGCATCTGCAGGACAGAAGGGACTGGATGTTAGACAGGGGTCTCTTTGCCAAGATAGAATCTCTATTGGGTCCGTTCGCAGTGGATCTGTTTGCCTCGAGGCTAAACTGTCAGGTTCCCAAGTTCTACAGTTGGAGAACGCTCTAGCTCCTGACGCGTTCCTCGGGGATTGGTTGGGTCCGTTGATGTATACCTTCCCTCCTTTTGCTATGATAGCCAGGGTGCTGGTTCAAGTTCGCAGGCAGGCAGCCACAGTGGTGCTGATTACCCCCTTTTGGCCTGCTCAGGTTTTTTACCCAGCTCTCCTGGAGTTGGCAGTGGATGTTCCTTGTCTTCTTCCTCTCCATCCCCAATTGCTAATAGGTCCGATGGGGGCTCCCTCACGAGCTGGTCCTTCGAGGGCATCTCTCCCTTATGGCTTGGAAGATTTCAGCTCTTCCTGGTGCTTCCGAGGACTTTCGCAAGATTCTGTGTCAGTCATCAGAGACCCCTGGGCACCCTCTACTAAGTCGGGATACTCTTCAGCATGGAACCGCTGGGTTAGCTGGTGTGTGGTTAGGCACCTCGATCCCATTTCTGCCCCTCCTGTAGAGGTGGTTAATTTTCTGGTGGAATTGTTTAAGGAAGGTAAAGCCTATAGGACTATTAATGGTTTCAGGTCTGCTATTTCAGCAGGGCACCTTTTGGTTAAAGGAGAACATGTGGGTAGGCATCTTTTGGTGCAGAGGGCCCTTAAATCCATTTGTATTAAGGTTCCACCGAAACCGAAGTATTCAGTTCTTTGGGATGTTAATATGGTACTAGATCTCTTCCGAGCCTGGCCGCCTAATGAAAGTCTGTCCTTGCAGCAGTTATTTTCCAAACTGGCGATGTTGTTATGTCTGGTGTCTATTAAGAGAGTATATGATATCAGAGCGTTGGATGTGGACAATAAAATGTTTACTCCGCAAGGGTTACCTTCTTTATTTCAAGAAGAACTAAATGTATGACCTCCTCAATATCCTATCCAGCCTTTCCAGAAGATAGTAAATTATGTGTTATCAGATGTTTTAAATGTTTTGAGTTGAAAACTGAAAGTTTTAGGCCTCCAAATACCTCTCAGCTGCTGATATCCTACAGGAAGCCCCATAAGCCAGTATCTCCTTCCACTTTAGCCAGGTGGATTACGTGGGTTATGTGGGAGGTGAGGATTGACACTTCCTCCTTTGGTCCCCATTCGGTTTGGGGTGCTATGGCCTCTAAAGCCACTTTTCTTGGTGGTAGTTTGGAGCAAATTC
The DNA here is from genome assembly GCF_040938575.1 of Ambystoma mexicanum. Classification (NCBI taxonomy): domain Eukaryota; kingdom Metazoa; phylum Chordata; class Amphibia; order Caudata; family Ambystomatidae; genus Ambystoma; species Ambystoma mexicanum. The sequence continues at coordinate 460,237,180 of NC_090929.1, forward strand.
TGAAAGCAGCTGATTGGTCAAGGGGGTCAACTTTTAAAATGTTTTATCATAAACGTATTGCTCATGTTGCTGTTGATGTGATGCAAGGGCTTTGAACTTGCATAATTGGAGCCTCCTGTCTTGCCATAGAATACCTAATCCCCCACACTAGCATGAGAAGGGGGTTTAGATTCTATTAAAGACAAGGAGGTGAATATTATCCCTCCTGCTCTCCCTTACTGGTTTTTTTTATTATCTTTCAGCCTTCGGGTGAGAGGTCCTGGTCAAAGGGAGATCTGTTCCACTTCAGATTGCGGGAAAGTTCACGTTCCGCCTGTTTTCAGTTGGACCATCACTCTTCGTGCTAAACGGATGGATTGTGCAGTGGGCATCTGAGGAAAAACAGCATCAGAAAGAGGAGATGGTGATAGAGGAATGGACCTTTATGGGGTTGGCTCTCAGCCCATGGAACTGTTATGAGTTTTATTTTTTTTAAAAAAATGGATTACAAAGTTTTTTCTTCTTTGCTGCTGTGGTTTCAGAGTAAAGATTGTAATGTATAATATTCGCCTCCTTGTCTTTAATAGAATGTAAACCCCCTTCTCACGCTAGTGTGGGGGATTAGGTATTGTTCCCGTTGTTTTTTACATTGTGATACAACTTGGAGCCTTGCTAGGAGCGGCTCGCATTGTATGGCATTTTATTGCTCTGGACTATTGAGCTCTGCTCAGATCAGCGTTCTATTCAGCGACCTGCTACCTGGAACACGAGGAGGAGTAAAGCATATAACACCATAACCAGCGCGGCAGTGCATGCAGCAAGGGTGTGGCATGAGTGTGCCTTGGTGTGGAGTCCAAATGTTCTCGTTGTTTTTTACATCGTGATACAACTTGGAGCCTAGCTAGGAACGGCTCTCATTGTACTGCATTCTATTGCTCTCGACAACTGAGCTCAGATCAGCGTTCTATTCAGCGACCTACTACCTGCAACACGAGGTGGAGTAAAGCACATAACGCCATAACCAGCACGCACAGCATGCGCAGCGTGAATGTGCCTTGGTGCCTTGAGTGCATTGGTACATTGTACTGCTGCACACAGCTTTACTTCGCATAAGTGCTGCTACAATTAGTATGGTAAAGCTTACTATTTATATTATCATTTCAGCGGATTAACTTTGCTTTTCCAAAGGTTTGGTGTAGCCAGTGCGCAGCCAGGGGAGCTGGTGTAACAACTATCCACTGTGCTAGCGTGAGCCCCCTTAACTCCCACCACACGGAAAGCCTTTACTGTAAACTGTGTACTCCAGCTCTACAGGATACCTACTGCTTTTTTTCGCCTTAACCTGGAAAGGTAAGTGTTATTACTCAAAAGTGTGCATCATGCCAGGAAAGACTCTGAATAAAGGCAAGAATCTATAGGGTGGTTCCGCTGGGAAATGCTGCTCCAGTGGCCAAATAACTGTAAGGTGTCTCCGCTGGACAATGCTGCTCCAGTGGCCAATTAACTGTAAGGTGGCTCCGCTGGGAAATGCTGCTCCAGTGGCAAAATAACTGTAAGGCGGCCCCACTGGGATGTGCTCCTCCAGTGCCCAAAAACGTCAAGGTGGCTCCACTGGCAATTGCTGCTTCAGTGGCCAGAGACTGTAAGGTGCCCCCACTGGTACTCCAACTGCTACTACAGTTAACTCCCACCTCCAGCTGCCTCCTTCCTGCCATGCAACTGCTGTTGGGCTATGGGACAGGGATCAGCTCACCTTTGGGGTGCAGGGTGGCTGGAGGATGTTCCCTCCTTGGTCTCACTGCTTCCTTTCTTCCTTCAGGCACTGCTTACTCTGGGCAGCTGTAGGTTCCTGGCTCTTCCCTCAAGCCAGCTCGTCACCAGTGTTTTGAGGTGAAACGAAAGGTCTTATACTCAGGTAAGGGAAGTGAACTTCTTTACTAAGTTCCAGTGACAAGATGTATACATCAGGTAAGTCCAAGGCTAAGTAAGTTGGAAGGTACACAGGAGACATCCACCTGCCTCCTCTCTCAGAGGCTGCTTCACTCCAACTGACCTTCATGGAGCTTACAGGGGCACTCAAACCATGATAACATTCCAACAGTTATTCTCTCATGCAAGCATTCATGCAAGACCAATGAAGTGAACACAAGACAAAACAATCTGCTTCTCTAAAAATTCAAAATGAAGGGAATTATACCAGGAAAACTTTCACTACCTCTTTCATTGCTGACACTACATTTTGAGATTTGTACAAAACACAGACTATGGGGTCATTCTGAGGTAGGCGGTAAGGGGTTAACGTCGCCGGTAAAGGTGCCGTAGCCGTCAACCCCTTACCGCCTTATTACGAGTTCTGCTCGCGGTACCCGCTAAGGCCGCATGGTAAAACCAGGCGTCCTTAGCGGGTCCCGTGAGCAGGCAAGGGTGCTAACAACGTTGTTAGCACCCTCCCCATTCCCATTGAGCCCTATGGGGGCTCAAATGGGAATGGGGATGGGTTCCTTGAATGTGGAATTACCGAGCCTTCCAAGGTCGGGGTCGGAATGGCCCGGTGATTCCTAATTCGTGGAACCCGGATCCGGTACCCGATAAGGGGGTAGCCATGCCGCTAACAGCGGCATGATTACTCCCTATCTCGTAATGACCCCCTACATCTGTCCAAAATTGTTTGCATGCAATCATTGATGTTAACTAAAAAGTAATTGTTCTTGAGACCAATACCTCTTTTAGGCTACAATATATGTGATTTACTGCAAACCTGTTTTTAAACATAGCATCGATCTCCTTAATTTGGCTGGGGTAGATCGAGATTTAAGATCAAGTCCCGACCCAATGGCTTCAAGGCACAGCGAACGTGGCACATCTAGCAAGTAATGCCATATTTGACCTCCACGTTGACTTAACCATGCATCAGGCATTGCCAATCTAATGTCCAGCCCATACAGAATAGTGGTTGTCATTTTATCAAGGTAGGTCCTAATAACAGGATTGAAAAAATAATCTCCATAGGTAGTGTCAAGTTGTCGTAGTTTTATTATTAATGTTATGTTATTTGCAACCTTTTTCTTCATAAATCTGTCTGATCTACTATTAATATCAGAATGCTCCCAAATAGGAGAAAGTAACAGCCACCTTTTCAATAATAGTTTGTCTGTTTGCCCACTGAAATAATGTATTTTTCGGCTTCATCTTTTTATGTGGGCTTCTTTGAGAAATGCCCAAGTCACCTTACCTTTAAAGGTTAGGTGGCCTGTGCTCATCAGGGATGGTGGCCAGTAGACACATGAAGTGCTGACCAGCCTTCTTGCATGCTCCCCTTACATACCGCACCACTGACACTAACGTATGACTATCTTCCAGCACTTGTGTGCACTTGGAGCGCTTTTCATAGTGACAGACCCTTAATGGCCTATCATTGTGAAATGTAAACAAATACAACAGCTTTTCAGTCCCTGTTTGAATGATAGAAATGCAAGTGAGACTGAAGCGGTTAATACTGCCGCTGTTCCACTTAACAATAATGCATGACCGGGTCAAGAAGGAACTTGTCATACATTGTGCACCCCACTTCACCTTTTCCAAACAGGTGCAGGGGAATGTGCTTCATTTCTGCACATTTCAAAGAACGTGGAATTACGAGTTTTGGACTGCGCATTGAAATGTACAGAAAAAGGCCACTCTCTTGCGCACATGCGCAATTGTTTACGAAAGGAAATCCGTGTGCTTACATTCAGATGTCTCCTAGGAATAGGGCAACTTTTCTTGATGTAAGTGGTGTTATGCGCAAGTGTATCTCGCCAACTATGCCCAAAAATGTTTTGAGGCTCTTCACCCATAGTTTGGGATGTTGCATTTTTCATTTCTATCAAATTAATATAAGAAAATCTAAGAAGTGCATTAAGAGTTCACTGCAGCTCTATGGGCCTTTGATGAACCACTTCTATAATATCAACACATTGAAGGCAGCAACACAAACCTGACCAATTTTCAGAGTAAAACGTTGTACCATTTCTAGATTTTCATTCAGGTCGGCTACATACATGTTTATGTTATGTTATGTTATGTTATTGTGATTTATACTGCGCCCACTGCCATTTTCATTGTTTCCAGGCACTCGGATGGATCTGCAAAGGAAGGAGGGCTGGGAGGAATTAATGGGATAGAGAGAGAAAGCACTGGAGAGCTTTGATGTGCTGGTTGTAGCATCAGTTTGAAAAACCTGTCCCTGTGTGCTGGGTTGTTTTTAGTTGGTACGGGTTAGGTGGTGTTAGTTGTAGGACTGTGTGTGGGATGATTTGTGTAATTGTTTTAGTTTTCTGTAGTTTGTCGTGTTTAACTAGGTGTTGCGGAGTGTGTGCATTTTGTGGCGGTTGTAGCTTTCTCTTGCGGTAGAGGTATGTGTGTGTTTTGTTTGGTGTTTGATGGTGAGTGTGCAGGATATTGGAACGTTTTTAGTAGGGTTAGTTCGTGATAGGAGTGCACCGAAAAGTTAATTTAATATTTGGATGAATGCCGAATAGTTGGTCCAGCTATTTGGCCGGAGCCGAATAGTTTTCTTTTAAGTAAACAGGCTCTAGAATTTAATAAACAACATTTCAATGAATACAATATGGAAGCATGCTATTGCATGAGTATTAATCTGTAGAGGAGGAGTCAAATACCACTACCAGACGTCCCCCCCCTATTCTGCCTATATGTTGGAAGCCGGAAATTGTAACATGCACAATGCTGATAATGATACCTATACCATGAAAGATCTTCTAAACAAGATATCCATTGAGAAAGCCCTATGAGATGTACCTGCGGCAAGATGACGATCTCTTAAGAGAGCTCCCTGAAGATGTGTAAAGATGCATGAAAGAGAAGATGGGTGGCGTCACATGAGGTGAAGATGATGCACTACGATCAATGGTCAAAGAAGAGAATGTATAGACCTTATGGAATCTGATGACGAAATAAAGAATGGAGTAACCTTTCATGTGCGGAATGAAGATTGCACGTGCAAAGAGCACTGAAGAAAATATAAGCCGTTTTACAACTGTACAGATGCTGCAATGCAAGTAGACTAAATAATCATGAAGGCTGGCTATAGGAAGTGAATAGTCTACAGGCGGTTCCGCCAATCTACATATACATGAATAGAATCTGGATATTCGATGTCGCAACTTTAGGAAGCCAGGATCCGTGAAAGACAAGGGCTGAAAATAAGGTGCAGCAGAGAAAACAGCTGAAAATCGAGGAAGGATCGAGAAGGCTGTCTGGCCCAGTGTCAAGGGTTGGGTAAGCCAAGAACTGGTTATCTATTCAAGGAGATACAAAGAATGTGAGAAGCCAGGCAAGCTCTTGTTAAGGTGCGATGGAAAGATACTATAAGTGTCAAGTTCTATTAATTTAATATCTTAAAATGCGAGGAAAGAGCTAAAACATTGCCTCCTGTCACATGGAGTAGATGGAAATAGAATATGGACAAGCTGCACAGAGACTTGAAGATAAGAACGTGCGCGCACTCCCTTCTATTCTCAGGGGCAGTGATACTTTGCAATGCCAAGTTCAAAGACAATTCAAATGGCAGACGGCATGAGTGATGATGGATGATGGGCTCATTGGGTGGGGAGGCATGGTCAAGTCCACCCATCAGCACCTGGGGTACCAGCGTGCGTGCTGCTAGCAAGTCAAATATTCCAGAAGGGTACAAGCATGCCAACCAATTATAGAGGGCCATGGATTGAAGAGCACTATAGTTTGAGAGCCAATTGTGTGTTGTGTATCTTACAAATATTGAGGATGACTTGCACAAGGGGTGGGCATAAATTGTCCACCTGACTATAGAGACCCAATCACAATCCAATCCCCTACAGAAAGTATACTTAGATGTTCCTCGTAGACCAACCACAATCCTAAATAGGTTTTCTTAGTTTGCCACGTAGTATGGCATCATGTATGATGAGTTTTTTCTATAAAAGTGTTCTTTTTTATGTGATGCATTGAGATTATGCTGTGAGACGTCCGTTGATGTCCGTTGTACTACCTGTTTTAGATAATTGAGAATAAAATTGTTTACTTTTGACAACTTCCTAAATCAGTCTTATTATTGGTGTAAGAGTTATTCTGCATCTCCATCCACCTAAAGATGTGCTATCTTATTTAAAAGGACCTAACGGTCCACATGTTTATTAATTGGACATATATACCTCAGTAAGCTTATTAAAATGAAATAAAAAACAGATCACAGCCATTACATTCACAGGGCTGCGGCAAGCGCCCACTCATTTAACAGCCATATACACTAAGTAGCGACTTCCCACCTAAAGGTTTCCCTGAATAGTACATTCTTGCCCCTCTCCCCAGCAACCCCCATAGTATTCACCATATTTGTAGGCACTAGACAGTGATATGCATCAAGGTGAAATGGCATGCTGGTCTCAGAGATTAGATTTATGGGTTGTTGCTGTGTCTTTTCACGGTAGTTGCGAGACAAAAAATAAAGGATCATTTGCAAGATGGTGAGCACAGGGTACACCAATGATTGGCACAAACAGCCAAACATACATCTACTTACTGCCTATTGCCCCCAGCGTCACATCACTCTGCTTCATGTCCCCCAGCACATCAGGTCAACAAATACTTCAGAGGGTCCCACAGCATCCACCCTTATACTCCCAAGCCATCACATTTCTACAAACACCTCCCCCTTGTGCAGTTCTTCAATTTTAAACAGTGTCACACAACACATATTGCCACCTGTGGGCCTCTTTTTCATTGGTGCCAAGACAAATTTGAGCTCCAGGCCAGAAGCAAAATTGGGAGCGGGCAGGGGGACAAATTTAATATATGGTGTGGCCGGGGCCTGAGCAGCTCCCGGACAGTGGAGCGTCCCCCTTCCCTTCGGCCGCTCCCGGACAGTGGAGGGGCCCCCTTCATCATAAAATGCATGTTGGGCCAACAGCTTTTCACAGGTGGCCCGACTTAAACTGTGGGAGCGGGTCAGGGGGGAATCAATATATGGTGAGGCTGCAGGGGGGATGAACACCCCAGTGGCCTTACCAGGCTTGTACTGCCCTATAGGCCAATGCCCGAACCAGAAAATGCAAAATGCTAGTGTGGGCGAGTTTTTGGGTCAAAGTGGGACCGTTTTTTTGGCCAGTGTGGGCCAGTTTGATGATTTACTTCACTATGCAGCTTTGACCACTGTTGCTGAATAAATATACTTTGGATTGAACAATTTCCATACATTTTTATCAAGAAACTCCCCCTTGTGTACTTTTCAAATAGTTTGTCACACAAGGAATGAAATGCATTTTGCAACTGTAGGCCCAGTCCGACCCTGGACCTCACCGTGTGTTGGAGAGGTGTGTGGGCACTTTTTCATATTTCGAGGCAGCTGGGGAGCCAAGTCCCCCGGGGGTGTTGTGTGGCTGGGGAAGGGGGAGATGGTGGTGGAGTGGAGCGGCCCCCTTCATTTTAAAATAAAGTCGGGCCACCGACTTTGCACTGGTGGCCCAACTGAAACAGTCGGGGCAGGGGGATCATCAATCAATATGTGTTGAGGTGGTGGGGGTGCTGAACACCTCTGCAGCCTCACTGTGTGCTGGAGGGGGGGTGGCGGGGCACTTAACCAATTTCGGGGCCGCCAGGGAAGCAAAGTCACCGGGCGGCCTCATGAGTCTGGTGGTCGCTCCTGGACAGTAGAATGGCCCCCTTCATTATGAAATACATGTCGGGCCACCGGCTTAGCACCTGCGGGCCGCCAAAAGCAGCAGAGGCATGGGGGCAATATTCGACTGAGGCTGCGGGGTACTCAACACCCCAGCGGCCTCACCGTGTGTTTCAGGAGGGGGGGGCACTTCTCAATTTTGAAGCCGCCGGTGGACCGAAGTCCCCTGGTGGCCTCTGGAGTCTGGGATCCACTCCCAGACAATGGAGTGGCCCCCTTCATTATAAAATACATGTCGGGACACTGGCTTTGCACCACTGGCCCGACTCAAACAGCAGGGGTCTGGGGGCAACATCTGGTGAGGTCGCAGGGGTGCTCAACACCCAAGCGGCCTCACTGTGTGTTTGTAGGGGGTGGGTGGCACTTCACAATTGTGAGGCCGACAGGGGATCAAAATCCCCTGGCAGCTTCAGGAGTCTGGGGGCTGTTCCCAGACAGTGGAGTGGCCCCTTCTTTATAAAATACATGTCGTGCCACCGGCTTTGCACAGGTGGCCTGACTCATGCAGTAGGGGGCTGGGGGCAATATTTGGTGAGGCCGCAGGGGTGCCAAACACCCCAGCAGTCTCACCGTTTGTTTGAGGGGGGACACTTTACAATTTTGAGGCCGTCGGGGGAGCAAAGTCGCCTGGTGGCCTCTGGAGTCTGGGGTCCACTCCCAGACAGTGGAGTGGCCCCTTCATTATTTCCTGAACACCCCTGCGGCCTCACTGTGTGTTGGAGCGGGTAGGGGGCATTTAACTGGAGGTCTGGCTTGGCTGGTCCTTCGTCAGCTGGTCTGATTCCGTTGGCATAAGAAGTCAGGGAACGGGATAGCTCTCCCTTCCGTCACTTTCTAGTTCAACGGAAGGGGCTGGTGCCTAGTCAGGTTGCAGTAGCCAATAATCAACACTTCCTATGTTTGGCTGTCATCTCCCAAACAGGGAGAAGACTGCTAATCATAGAAAGTGGACTTCAGCTTCGAGTCACTATGGCAGAAACTATTCTGCCGAAGCCGAATAGATGTATTTTAGCCGAACTTCAGCCGAATAGTGACTCAAAGCCGAAGTTTGATACACCCCTAGTTAGTGATGTTAGTAATCAGTGACATTTGTGTGGATGTTATGTTTGTCTGGCAGGGTTCAGATTCTTCTATGGTGGTTTATGCTAAAATGCTTTATTTCGTTGGGGCATCCAGATTTCGGTTGTTTTGAGTGTTGCTCTTGTGCTGTGTTAGATGTTTCTGTCCACAGTATTTCCTGTTTAGCTCCATGAGTTAAAGAGCCATGTTTCTAGCAATTTTCTGAATTTTAGGTGGTTTTCTTTTGTTGGCATTTTCTTCGGAGTGAGTTCCAAAGTTCTGTCGAGATGCAGGAGAATGATGATTGACCAAATGTGTGCTTTGAGTATTGTTTTGGTTTGAGGTGAATGTCGTTGCTGGATCTTAGTGTTCGGTTTGGTTTGTAGATGTAGATTTATTCCTGTACGAATTCCACTCCTTGGGCGATTCTTCTTGACCTGTCTGCTGCCTTCGATACTGTCGACCATTCTGACCTTCTCTCTGCATATTCTCTTCTTAGTATCAGAGAAAAGGCCCCTGTTTGATTTGCTTCATACCTTGCCCGTAACACTTTCACTTGTCCTGAAACAGCCTTACCTCCCCTCTAGCCCACCTTCCTGTTGGAGCTCCATAAGGGTCTGTTCTTGGTCCACTTATATTCTATCTCAATACTACAGCTCTCAGTGCCCTGATCTCCTAGGGCTTCTCCTATCAACTCTTCATTGACAACACTCAGATGTCCTCCTTTCATTTCTTATCATATGCGACGAGCTGTTGCAAATAAATTCAAACTTGGATTCCAAGATGGCGCCTGTTACATCTGGACGTCTGGTTAGAGCTCCATCCTCTGGGCCTTTTCTAATGTGCGGTCTGACCCCACCACCCCCATGAAGCACAACCTCACTGAAGAATAAGCGGGGTCCCTCCAGGGACTGTTGTGGTATTACCCTAGATTTGTCACGTGCATGAAGCCTGTGGGGCCCCGCATTCTAAGGTAGCAGGTAATCTGACACAGACGGATGGTGGGCATTGCTGAGCGCTGTGCATGTTCTCTGGTCCTGGAACCCCAAGCAGGAAGAGTAGGTGTCAGTGCTCCCGAGAACAGACAGCAGGAGGTTGCAGCGTTGGACAGCGTGGCTCTGTGATGAATCCTGCGGATCCCTCACTAAACCCCTGCCTAAAGTCTCCTCCCTGGTGGCCAGGGAAAGGCAGACGCTCCCTGATCCTGACCCTGGGGGTGGTGTACTGCGGGTGGTTCACCTGGGAGGAGACAAGGCCCAAGGTGGTGAGGAGATCCCATGGGATGAGACACAGTATTTGTCTTTAAAAGGGAAGAACCGTTTACAGGTACCAAGACATATAATGGCGTATTGTCATTATGATGTACCTAAAATACCCATTGAAGCTCTTGATGTGGGTAAAAGTAAGATGAAACCCCTAACCAGCCTAAGAAGGGAAATGCTGTTTGAGATTTCCAAACTTAAACACCCTCCTAATTCCCAAAGGTACAGTGAAAGCGAATGTATAAACAATGGCTAAAATAACTGCTTTTTTCTTTGCAAATGAAATCTTGTGATCTTTACTTAAATACATTTAGGAGTCGGATATTGTGGTTGGACAGAGGTGATAGACCATTGAATGTTAAACTAAGCAGTGTACTTTCTCAATGCCTCAACATTTGGGATGGGTTGGTGTCCCAGGGACATCTTTTCACTTATCTTGCTCCCTTTACCCCACTGTTTGGGAATCCTCAGTTGTCTCCGGGAATGGAATGCGGGGCATTTGTGCAATGGCGGAAGGCAAGATGTCTAAAGGGGAGGGACATAATGGAGGGGACGGTGGTTAGATCCTTAGAGGACTGCAAACGTTTGTTTGGGGTACAGGAAGAGGAAGGCTACGGTACGCCCAGCTTTAGCATTGGCTTTCGAATGCTGCAGTGAGAGAGGCTGCTAGCGACTTAACATTGTTTGAAAGGTTTATAACCACCCACACCAGGGATAAGAAATTAATATCCTCCATATACAAGATTCTTATGGGTGATGGTGCACAGCCAAAATGGGCGTACATAAAGAAATGTCAACGGTCTCTCGGGAGCGATATACCTTAGGAACATTAGGAGTTCTTATCGGACAATGTAACCAAGTTGACCCGTTCATTACAGATCAGGGAAGCATGATATAAAATCATTTGTACAACATACGATTTATCCCAATTCGTAACAATTATGCCCGAGAGGATGAGCAGCGCAAAGGACTGGGTGAACCTTTTTTCTACTAATAAAAGGTTGGGTGTTCAGGAGTGGCTACTGGGTCTTTCAGATCCAGAGGTTAAACTGTCCTCTAAGGCCTATACAAATGCGTTCATGATTCTCCTTATAGCTGACTGGCTGATCATTGCCCAGAGGTGGAATTAGAGAGATCCTCCGACAGAGTATGATTGGCTACAGGAAATTTGAGACTTTTTGGCTATGGAGAGGGTCACATGCAGGGTCCAGGGGGATTACAATGCTTTTAAAACAGAATGGGGATTTATTTGATCTTTTCTCCGCATTGATTATATGGTTCAATGGTGTCCACACAGACTCCAAATTGTTCACATTTTATGAGACTCTGATGACAATAGGCACAAGGAGATATGTCTGTTTGTATACTACCTATGAAGATACGCAGGGGTAGGGCGGGGGATAGGGCAAGGGAATATGTAGGGGTGGTTTGTTTTTGATGGTTGTTTGTACTTATATTGAGAAACTCTTAATACATTTTCTTTTATTCAAACTGTCTCTCTGCCATCCAATACTGGATGGCGTCTCACTCACTCATGCTCAACTCCACTAAGACTGATTTTCTATACTTTCCAGCCAAACATGCTATCTCTTCATCTATCCCTCTTATTCTCTTCTCTCTTGACTACCTTCCTTACTCTGCTTCCGCTCGTAACCTTGGTGTCATCTTCGACCCATCACACACCTTCTCGCTTTTCATCTCCAAATCTGCTATGGCAGCCAGACTCACCCATCTCAATATCAGAAAAATCAGTCATCTTCTTCCGTTCAATATTGCTAAACAGTTAATCTCCTCCTTCTAGATCTAACTAGTGTGCCATTCTACTCTATGACCTTCTCAACTATGCTTCTTCACATCTGGACAAAGTCCTTAACTTTGCAGCCTGCACACCTTTCAACATTTCTCGCTTTACCTCTACCTGCTCTGCCCGTCGGCAGATTGGCGGGCTATATATGAAACAAAGGGCTAAGTATAAACTTCTTCTCATTATCTTCAAAACTATCCATGGCCTCGCACCAACTAGCTGCTCATCTCACTCCCTACTTTCCTCCTCGCTCGTTGCGATCATCCTCGGCTTACCTCCTTGCCACCACTCGAGCCCCCTATGCTCCCTTTCATTTCCGCTCTCTCTTTCACCTTGCTCCCCTACACTGAAATGCTCTTCCTCTCTTCTCCACACTACTCCAACTCTACTACTATTTAAATCTAACCTCAAAGCCCTCCTTCTTTCTGAAGAACCTGTTTCCTAGCACTCTATGCTATTGCATCACCCTGTTTTCCTCTCTCCCTGCCGTTCATGGACAACCCTTCAGCACTTTTCCATCACCCCTCCATCCCTAATTTAGCGCTTCCTCCACCATCCCGTTCCTATGTAATTCTGTCCTGTCCTCGTCCCTGGTTTATGTTTCCAGCTTCCCTGCAACATCTGGTCTTCAAGTCACATTCTCTCACCCCATTGTAAAGGAACCATGTCTTCTCAGCTGTGTTATCAATGGTACATTTTGTATGTGTTTTTGTGGCAAACATGTATTGCTTTCGCAGTGATTTTTTATAAATGAATAAATAACTTAAGGACACCCCCTCCTCGTCTTTTTTGCAGAAATATGGCCCACCTGACAGGACTAACATGCAGCCATGCAATCACACTTTCCCCCGTGGAATGCCTTCCTTCCTTTGTTTGTAGCATCTGTTTCCCACTTTCCATCCTCTTATCTGGGCCTTGCTCATTTTGTTTCCTCAGGCAGATTAAGGTCTAGATACCTCTGCCGTGGGCACTATACTCCACTTCATGGACAAGCCCTTGTGCTCTGAAACGTCTGTGGTGTCAACTGGGTGTAGTATACAAGCATATAAACATACAATTACAACATCTATTGAAAGCATGCACTTAGATAACATTGTGGGGAAAGAAGATTAGTCATCAATATTTGGTTCGTAGATATTAAACAGTCTGCTGGCCATTTAAATAACCATGAACAATAACCGAGCAGCCATTTTCATTTGCCTTCGTCTTTTTGACAGCCAGTGGCACACCACAAGACATCCATACATGAACCCCTCTAGAGTAACTGGAATGTGTGGCGATGAATACCCTTGCACTGCATTTGCTCTCCAGTTTGGACAATTCAGTAGACAACAGGTGGACTTCTTGAAGTTTCTGGCCAGTCATTTGCCCCAGTGGGGGATTTAAAGAAATATGTGATTGCCTTATCTATTATTTCCGACGTTGCTGGGTAGATAAGTGCATACTTTAAATCACACTTTTGGAGTGTAGGTTTGATTTCTTGAAACATGCTCCTAGCTTTTATAATAGAGTGGGTTTCATCAGTATACATAGAAAGGGTGGAATTACCACTCTGTTTTTTCATCAGAAAAGTACGATCCTTCTCTATCATGAACATGTACATGAGCGTTCCACAAATATATAATCACAAAAACAGGTAAAACTGCAAAAACCGCAAAAGCAGAGACACACACAGCATGTCACAATAATACAGCAATGTAAAAAGAAGAAAAGTCATTACATTTCATATAAATACATTACATATACAATCATTATGAGATTTACAAAAGAAATATCAGGAGACAAAAGAAAAAAAAGAGTAATGTAGAATAACTCGCAACCCAAAAAGGCCCTACTGGTTCAAGCTAGGGATCTCAATTGCAAATGCCTGCCAAACCTTGACCAAAGTGATTGAACTAGCCGAGCTGTGACCAGTAGCCGGGCTGTGACCAGATAAATTATTTCTCCATAATACATCGCCCATCACCTCCAACAGGCTATCAGCAAGATGCATATAAAATCTAACATAATGTTTGATCATGCGAGTTACACAATGTTAGCACATGCTGAAACAATTCGATTACTCCCTCCCCCCTGCAGAGATGACAACCCCGTTCTGCATTGGCGAGGTGCAGCCAGGCACTCTTAACCTCCATAACCGGGAGTTTGTTAAATCTTATCAACATAAACAACTGTCTAACACTCCGGCTGGGAAACTGGTATAGGTATTTTGTAGCCCTACGCTGATGAAAAAATAAGTTGGAATAGGTATTTAATTAGGGTAATGTGCCTATATAGTCGTGATTATACCACCAGTCCCATTCTAATGTTTTCTTCTTGCATAGCGCCAGTGCGGGGCTTCGGACCTCGGACCAATCTGGAACCCATGATCATTTATGTAAAAAGACCTTGTTCGCTCCTTTGAACTCCAACAGGGAACAGCTTCTTCCACTAAATATTGCCAAGTGTATCAGTCCCAGCAATGAGGATGAGACATTGCTCATTATTTTTAAACAGATTCCCTCTTTTTACCTTAAGCATTGTATTCAGTGACGTTAGGCCAAACTCTGTTCTTATAGTTTGAATAAGCGCTGAGCTTTGGAAAGCCCCGGGATACAACACCAAATGCCTGCCTCTAGCCGATTAGCCCATAGTTCAAGATTGGTACAAGAGCATTCTAGGGAATATGAGATGCAGGAAACAACCTTTTGACAGTATAGGGTTATAATCCCTATTAGGATAAATCCTGTACTAGAGTTGACAAATGTTGATATCAATACCATTATTGAAATTGCCTTTGAATGACGTTTTTTAAAGGCCATAGGATCATGTGGATGGGATTCGACCTCGTATCTGAGATATCTATAGTTATATACTCACTGAAACAACCCTCCACATTTAGCGTTTTTTGTCTTTTCTTTCACAACCTTACCAAGGCACATAAACTTTGATTCGTCCAGATTGACTACAAAATGATTAAGTCAGGCGTATTCCATCACTACATTTGCACTTCTGCATAAACCCACGTTTGTGGATTCAAAGATCGCCAGATCATCGGCGTGAAACAGGTACAGAACTTTCATATTGCCTAGTTTAGGTGGAATATTATTCGTTTTTGCCAAGAAATCGCCAACATCTGATATAAACAGATTAAACAAGACATGGGCCAATATGCACCCTGTCTTACGTCTCTGGCTTTGTCTTTTGGGGCAGATCATTCTCCCCTGCTGATCAATTTCACCCAAGCACAATTATTTTCATGTAATAATTGGCAGGCCAGCAACAGATGTTCAGTTTCTTTAGCCTCTTCCATAACAGTGTGATACTATGAGTAGGGCAGAAGTGAACTACTTAGACATCAGCATATATCATGCAGATGGTGAACTGCTGGTCCAACCTTCTACTAAGAACACCAACAAGAATGCTCTATTACATTAAAGTAGCCATCATACCAAACATGTTAAAGATAACCTTCCTTTTGGCCAGTTTCTACATATAAAACTTAACAGTACCACAAGGGAATCATATGAAGATGGGGCCAACAATCTTATCAGCAATCTGGAAGCAAGAGTCTATCCCCCTAAACTAGTTAGAACTTCTGTCTTTAACAATCACAGAGATGCTCTATTGGAGCAAAGAATTAAAAAAGACAAGGACAAAACATTTTGTTTTTGTGAGCTCATTCCCAGCCCGCTATTTTCTTATTTTCTTACTCTGTGATCAGGTACCTGTGGGTATGACGCTAGTGAAACCCACAGGATTTAGGACTTGCAACTCAGGAAATATTGATCTTAACTCTGGTGCATTGATGCAGTGTAGACTTTGTCCACCAACATTAACATCACTTGAATAATGCAGACTTTTTTCCTATTATATATACGTCTTACAAAATTCCAATACTGAGCTTCAATCATGTAATTTCATTAATCTTGCTATGTGGTTATATAGTGTTTGATAACTACATTGGCATTTTCACACGCACCAGATCACTTAGATATCCATAAACAGTACCGTCCCACACCAAGATGGTGGGAGCGTGCCATGGCAACGTTATATACAACCCAGGATCCGAGCCGCGCGTCCTCATGGCGGTCAGCTGGATTCTTATCCTTAATCACATCGGTAAGTGCTCGAGAGTACCCTTTAGCATTTTTGTTATAAATTGATTAATTCCATTCAGCCCATATGTGCCTGCTATTTGATGATTGCTTTTAGCCCATATGTGCCCTCCCATTTGATTGTGACATTTAAACCATATGTCTACCTAGTCTGCTGTACTTAGATTAAGTATTCAGCGTACACACGCCTCAGTGCTGCCCAAGGATAAGTATATACCTCCCTAATTGTATTACACCATGAGAATCATAACGCTTCGCCTTTGGTTTGCTACCTACCTGCTGTTCCTAACCAGTCTAGCGGCCGGCACTAGCCTCCTCCTCACTACTAAGTCCCCCCAATACAACCCAACCCATACAACCACTTCCTTCTGCACCATTATGCAAGCTACCCTCAGCAATGGACCCTGGACTGGACCTACCAGCGAACCCCTAAGCATACCTTGTAGCACATCCACCAGAAATTCCAGACTCAGAGCAAGACTCAGGAGATTACATGAACCCTTGACCAGATCGCTCCATGTCACCAATAAAAGAACCACCATCCAACAAACTAGCACTGCTAATTGTATAACTAGGTCACCGCCAACCTCCTCCATCAAAACCAAACAAACTAAAATCAACACGGCAGCCCCTCCGCTCAAAGGCGGACTAATAAATACCAGATCCCTAACGGTGCATGCCACTGACATCTGCGAACGTATATTGACTAATAAGTTGGACTTCCTCGCCATAACAGAGACCTGGCTGCATGAGGCAGCTGGATCCCTACTATCTCTAGCAATCCCAGACGGCTACACGATTCTGAGACAAGACAGAAACAACATGCGAGGTGGAGGCATTGCCATCATTGCCAAAATCAGCCTAAACATGAGAACTACCTCCACTTCAGACTCTAAATCCTGCAAAGTGTGCGCTATAAAACTCCCACTGCACAACTCCCAGACTCTCACTATCTACCTTATCTATAGGCCCCCCGGCCCGGTGGGTACATTCGAAGAAGACATTAATTGTCTATTATCTACTAATCTTAAAACCTCCACACAACTACTCATTTTTGGAGACTTTAACCTAGGTTATAATGACCCATTAGACAAACATGCCATCAATGTGGCCAATGCCGTCACTGAATTAGGACTAACCCAAAAAATTGCAGAACCCACCCATAATAGAGGGAGAACCCTTGACTGGTTAGCTGACTATAACTGTTCTGCCTCCATTACCTCTATCTCCCCACAACTATGAACGGACCATTACTTGACAACCTATGACTTATTTACCACTAGGCCACTCCCTCCAGTAGCCAATATGGCACATTCATGCCCTACCAGGAACAAAACAAGTATCATTAAGGACAAAGTAATTCCTGCCATTCTACCCACCCTAAACCAACTCGATGAACACCTAGACACAGAGATACTCGTTGAAGAGTATAACAAAATTATACGAACCACTCATGATAACATCGCCCCTCGAAAGCTGAAACCAAGCAAACCCAAAGCCCACCTGAATAAATGGTTCACCCCCGAACTGAAAGATCTCTGTCAACTTAAAAGAAGTTGCAAATCCACCTCGAGACTCACCCCTTCAGAAAACCACAAAAACAAACTTAAAAGAAATATCTTCACAATACAAAAAGGAAATCATCCTGGCCAAACACAACTCATATAATAAACGTATCTCTTCAGCCAACTCTAGTATGAGGGAGCTGTTTGCTATCTTAAAGGAACTAGAGTCGCCTACTCCCATCCCAGATAAATGCACAAAAGACAAAGCCTGGTGCACAGAGATACAACACGCTCTGGCCAACAAAGTTACCAAGCTCCAAAATAAAATAGCGGCTAAGAAAGCAGCACTTAATCAGCCTCCTATATCTACCTCCGACCTACCCTCTATGATGCAAAACACTACTGCCCAATTTAGATTCTCAAAAACATCTATCCGGGAGGTGGAGAAAGTCATCCTTTCTCATAAACCATCCAATTGCCAAGGCGACGTTTGTGCCCTGCACAACTTATAAAAGATGCCGCTAGAGAACTTTCCCCCTTCATAGCTAAACTCGTAAATGCATCATTCACCTCAGGCACCGTACCGTCCAACCTGAAACAATCATGGGTACTGCCATTGCTAAAAAAATCTCTAGACTCCCTCATTCCCACTAACTACCGCCACATCATGACAGTCCCCTTCCTGTTAAAAATCCTGGACAATATTGCATACACTCAAATCCAAAAATTCCTAGAAAACCACAAACTCCTAGGAGTAATGCAGTCTGGCTTCTGTCCACAACATGGGACCGAGACCGATCTCATTGATTTGAAAATTCTAATTGATGAGTTAAGAGACAGAGGTCAAACAGCTCTCCTCTTACTCTTAGATCTCTCCAGCCGCATTCAACCTTGTGGATCACAAAGTCCTCTGTAACCACTTTAACTCTGCTGCACATTTCTCCAAAGAAATCCATAAAATGGGTTGAATCCTTCCTTAGCGAAAGGACCATGAGGGTGTTCTCCCCCTCAAACGCAGCAGACCCGATCCCCATTTCATGCGGCATTCCACAGGGCTCTTGTGTATCTCTGACATTATACAACATATTCACTAAGCCCCTTTTTGATGATCTGGGCCTTCTTGGTATCACCTACACTAACTATGCAGATGATACCGAGATTCTCCTCCCGCTTTCTGGGGATTATAAGAAGGATTTGGCCTTGGTGAATAGAGTGTATCTCATCATCCAGGCATGGATGGCTACTCACGGTCTATGCCTGAATGATGACAAAACAGAGCTAATCATTCTGGGCACACACTCCAATCTCAAAAAACTAGGCCAGAATTACTCTGACTTTGAAATCGATTGGAATTCCAATAAGATAGCCAAGGAAGTGAGGACGCTAGGCTTCCATCTAGATGCCACTCTCTCCTTCAACAAACAGGTGAACTCACTGGCCTCAGCCACAGTTTACACAGGTAAACTCATCAGAGCAGGTAAACACTTTGGCCCTCATTACAACCCCGGTGCTAAACCATGGCGCTATTAGCACCATGGTTGGTGCCAGTGTTGTAATGAGTCCGCTATGGTGGAATGGGGAAATACCGCCCCATTCCAAGGTTGGTGGGGCGGTATTTCCTCATTTCACCATGGCCCTTCCCCATTCCCATTTTCGCCCCATAGGGCTCAATGGGACTGGGGAAGGCGCTAAGTACGGTACCGCAAATTGCGGTACCGTAATTAGCACCGAGGTCCCTTTGCGGCACCCTACTTTAACGGCTGGTAAAACCAGCCGTTAAGGTCGGGTCCCGCAAAGGGACTTCGTAATGAGGCGTTAGGGTTTAACAGCGCCGACACCTTTTAAGGCGCGTTAAACCCTTAACGCCAGGGTCGTAATGACCCCCTTTATCTCTAATGACAATTGCATGATTCTAGCTAGAGCCCTCGTTCTATCTAGACTTGATTACTGTAATGCCTTATATATTGGAGCCAACAAACACATCCTACACAGACTACAAATTCTACAAAATAATGCCCTGAGAGCAGCTCTTGGTATCCCCAGACGATCACACATTACGATGATAAGGCACAATAATAATTGGCTGTCGACCCAAGACAAAAACCTACTGAAAGTCACCTCCCTTACACACAAAGCAGTGAACAACATGGCTCCTCCCTATCTAACCGATGGATTCATAGAAAGAAAATCCTCCAGACCCTCTAGAATTTCCAATGCCAACACACTTATCATCCCTAGATTCAAACTGACCAAGGTTGGATGCGCTAGCTTCCCCGTCCGGGCGGCCCAAGCATGGAACTCACTGCCCCACTTTATACACGAGGAGAAATCCTACCTCAAATTCAGATCTAACTACATCAACCATCTGAAGCAATCGATCAACTAGCAATACCTCCTTCCCCCCTTCACCTTTGCTGATATAATACCTGTAAACTGTAGAATATTATGTACATAATTTACTGTATCAATGCCACGACCTGTATATATTCCTAGCATCATGTGTAATTATGTAACTATGTAACCTAAACTGTATAATACTCTGTATATAATCTACTGTATCACTGCTACAACCTATATATAGCTCTAGCATTATGTGTAACTATGCAACTATGTAACCTATGCCTCGCATATCCTTTACTGCTGCACCCTCTTACCTCCGGGTATGGTGCGCATGAATAAAACAAACAAACAAACAATTGATTGCCCCCTCCATTGCATTACATGGTTCCATGTGTTAATATCCCAGCAGAAATATCGCCATACAAAAATATCACCATATTTTTGGGGCGATATTAAGGCATGGAACCTGCGAGGGACACCCCCGCAACCCCTGCATTATTTTTAAAGGAGCGGGGCACACCCCCCCAACCCCTGCTCCCAAAAAACCCAAAAATGATCCCCCCAAAAATATCGCCAATAGCCGTTCCAGACGACCATATATACGGCGATATTTTTGGTGGGGATAATATGTGGTGATACCAATTACATTACGTTGATTCGAGTTCGAAATGCCACGTGTTATTGATTTCCCCCTCGATCGAAATTCCATTATGTTTATTCACGTTTTAAATGTCACGTGTTAATCCTATTGGTGTCTAAACACGGATATCCTGTAATATAGACCCACTTTTGCCCAAGTAGCAACACAGCTCAATTGTGCATATACCGCATTGCGATGAGTAATATGCTCGCAAGCTCCATATAGATGACACGCTTTTTGCGGTGTTTTTTTTCTTCTCCACCGTGTACCCACCCGTGTTCTGTAATCACGTGTGACATGATCTGACAGTGAAGACACTCTTATTGGGTGTACACAGCATTGTGATGAGTAATAGCTTGTGAGTCCCATATAGATGAAACACTCCCTATGGCGTTTACCACAAGTACCCGCCCGGGTTCTGCAATCACGCGTATAATGACCTACCAGTGATGACTCCCTCGATTTGGAGGGATCTAATATTCCATACGCTGCAAACTTACAACAACTCGAATTTTCTTTTCCTTTCTGTTTCATTTTTTCTACCTATGTACACCAGCAATACCGTGTGCCCACATGACCGCCCCGTTATTTCAGCCCAGCTGCTATTGGTTCAACCTGTAGAGCATGGGTGAGTCTATTCTCAACTTTATCTTACAACAATTATAATGTTCTGAACCAATTTTCACCACCTTGTTGGGTGGACACCCAGAATACTTACATCTCGTCAACCTCTTTCCCTAACAGGCATAACCCGCTGCCTACAAGCAGTGGTTGGGACTGAAGGTCAGTACAACTTATTTCATCTCGATAGAGTTAAACGTTTTGTTCACCTACTTACCCAGACTGAGTCTCAATATCTGTAATAAACTAGTTATCTACAAAGAGAACACTATGTTTTATTGGAACTTATAGCTCTATGGCCCTGAAGAAGGATCATTAGAAATTCGAAATGCGTCGGCTACGTCATACTTTGAAATGAGCTATTTTTGATGAACTCCGAAGTTATTGATGCACACACTGTACACTTGTGAGAATGTTGTAAACACAAGTTCTTGAATTTTTTGACACTGACCATGTTCTGAGATGTTTGGATATGTGTTGTAGCGTATTTAAACTAACAGTACGAGCCCATGTCTATGATTATATGCATTGGCTATATTATATGCAATCTGATGATGGCATGTATTGTTAGCTCCTTAACACTGATGAGATAAAAGATTTTACTTTTGCACAACCGTGTGTATTGTAATATTGAATTAGAATTACTCAGGAATGTTTTACTACTGGATATGAACCGGACCGTACACCGTATATGACCTTAATTAATGTTGCAATAAGCAACTTCTGACACTATACAGAAGATTTTGTGAGAAAC
Organism: Ambystoma mexicanum; assembly: GCF_040938575.1. Classification (NCBI taxonomy): domain Eukaryota; kingdom Metazoa; phylum Chordata; class Amphibia; order Caudata; family Ambystomatidae; genus Ambystoma; species Ambystoma mexicanum. The sequence goes on from NC_090929.1 coordinate 460,258,955, forward strand.
ACTGGTCCATGGGTGGGTTGTCTCATCTTGGTCAACCCAGAATTGAGACCACTACATACCACTGGGATTTTATGTCCCCCAAGGAGTGCAGTATAGGGCTACCGTGTGGCAACACTCGGTTTCGATTTTGAATTTTCCTTCACTACCTCAAGTGGCCTTGAGGCATTTTCCCTTTTGCACCTGAAATCCTTTGAACTTTATCGTTACCATTTTTATGTTTATAAGCTTGTGTAATTTTACTATATTTACCAGTTAGTGCCTCCCTCTCCCTTTTCGCATCTGTTTCAGTAATTTGTCTTGTAAGATTAAAAACATGTGACAAGAAATTGAAAGTGTTTCCCAAAATCATCCAAAACTCTGCTGATTGGCTTCAACAAGACGACCAATATTAGGAGTCTGGTCGTGAGGCATAATATTACCAAAAGAATAGAAAAAGGTCTCACACAGACACACTATGAGACACTATCCATGTGAAAATTGATGATGTGTCCTTTCACAAGCAAAACAATGAATATATAAACAATGAATATATATATATGGGTCTACAACAGGAATGGAAAATCAGTGAGCATATACATTTCAACACAGAGAATGTAATTTATTTCATTACCTGTCCTTTCATTCGTCACTACATTGGAAAGACTCATTGTAAGCGTAAGATATGATTGATTGAGCATGGGAGTTGCACTAAGAATAAAATAGAACAAGCTCAACTTGTGAAACATTATATGCAAGCTAATCATCAATTTGGAGATCTCAAGTGGGTGATTTTGAAACAAGTAAAAGGAAAAAATCAGGAAGATTTAAATTGTAAACTTCTCAATTTGGAACAAAAACTCCTATTTAGAAATAAAAGTCATATCATTGACCTGAATGAGAGTGCAGAATGGCATAATCTTTCCAAATTGTATACCTTGACAACTCCTTTGATCGTGTGTGGTGTCATGTTCCTTACTGTATAATACTGAATTGGATGACCATTTCTCTTTGGGATAAGGTAAAAATGTATTAATCTGGAATGTACCCTTAGTGGTATACATAGATGTACAATCAGTGATGTATGGACTACAATCTAATTATAGGAGTGTTGATTAATTACCAACATAGAGCATTGTTATCATTATGTACAAGTGCCCATACTCTTGTATTTGATCTATGTATGATATGTTCATGTTGTACAATAGGAGACACATTTCGGAATGCATATATCATCTCTAAGCATTCATGACAGTCTCAATGATGTATGAGTTACAATTTAACTACGAGAATGTTAGTCTAACCAGAGTAGGGGTTGACGTTTAACCGCCTAGAGAATTGTTATCAAGATATGAAATCTTCCATTGTTATCTGATTGATCTATGTATTTCATGCCCATTCTGTATAATAGCATACATATCACAGAATTGACATAATATTAGGAACCCTTTGTGGAATTCTATTCTGCATGTGGCCCCTATTTCATCATAACATTTGGATTACCATGCTCCATATATTCCACTTGATTTTGTATAGGTACCAACCTATTGACTTTATATGGGACGTGCGGACAGTACTACAAATTCCCTGCCTATATATTGTGGTCAGTTGTGAAGTGATGTCATGTGTATCTGGTGTTTTCCCCAGATGTGATACTAATTCAGGGCTTCTTGATTATTGATTTTCGATCTCCGGCCCATCTTGGTGAATAAATATTTTTTTAAAGGCTAGGGGCATGTATAGACTCATTCATTTCTAATTGCCAGTGAGCTCCAAGAGGCATCACAAACTGTTTAAGATTTTAGAAGGCTGCAACACAACTCAGCAGCTACGTGTCTATGTTTACTTTAGGTATGCCGCTGTGTGATGACATCATCACGTGGCGTGTGACATACATGTTGGTGGCCATTTTAGATTTGCAGACCCTACAAAATCACATGGAGAGCAAGGATGCAGCAATTTATGCTGTTCCACCCCAGTTAGGGAGTAAGAAGATATATACTGAAATTCTAAATGCCATATACTTGTTCTGCATACTGGGGGTATATTAATTCCCATTCATATTTTTTAGGAATATATGTTGCCAACTAACCTTTGTACAGGACAGCGGTGGCAGCATTTCTAAAGAAGAATTACATCTTCCGCAACTTCAGCAAGCTTAACCAACTAAGTATTTTACTAAAGTCATCATGAGATAGAACACCCATGGGGTATGGTACATCATTGTGTTCTTATCAATTGTGTTGTTGTTGTGTTGTTACAGAACAGGGAGTTAATGGTTGCCTGAATTATCGAGATATGTAGGAAGATAGGGATACTGTGAATAGCCCCAGAATCACGAAGAATTACAACTTTAGCAACCCTAACAAGCTAAACCAAGCAAGTCTTTTACTAAAGGCATCATAAGATAGAACATTTATGCTGTATGGTACATCATTGTGTTTCAATGTATTTTGTTGTTACAGAACAGGGAATTAATGTTGCCTGAAGTATCGAGATATATTGGAAGATAGGGAAACAGTGAATAGCCCCAGAATCTATAAGCTTCAAAATAAGAAGTATATGTAAGATGACTCCTTATATATCACCATAAGCTGAGTTTTTTGTCAGTTTTGCCTAACCATGGGCATTGTGGATTGTGTGTTTTATTATCACAGAGTAGCAGGTTGGAGAAGCTTCACAGCACATTGAGTAATGATGATCTGTGGATAGCATACAAAGAGGACTGTGATCATAGAAATTAATTCCATGTGCACCCTCAATAGACATATGTAACTATGTATGTATCTAAATGAATAAGGGTTCAAGAAAACTTTAGAAACTAAGATACGTTTCTTTATTTTTATTTAGGAATTATCCAGGATTACTTTTGTGGACACTCAAAAATTATAATTGGTTCTAAGTTCATCTTCTACATACAACTTTATTATTGTAGCCCCTGATTAGTATCTAGCACCGTAGTGGCCAAGAGGACAAAAACAGGTGCATGTAGGGCTTGGAAGAAATGTACATAGTTAACTCACAACAGTAGCATTAGCCTTCACATTTGCTGTGTTTTGCATCTTTGAATTAGTATAGGAATTGTGTCATTTTATGAAATTTAGTACGCCATGTATTAATGTTTGTTGTTTAACCATCTTAAGGTTTTTTATGATGAACGTTTGAATAATAAAAATTGTTTTGATTATATATTGATCTCAGGTTAGGTCAATTTTTTTCAGGACTTCTTAACCACACACGTTTTCCTGGCAAAATGAATTAATTTCAAGATCAACTTTCCTTTATGATAATAATACATATAAAAAAACACATCTAGGTTGTTTAATGGCCATGAACGAGAATGCACACATTATTTCCCGATAGAAAGCGGCATCGGTCAAGGATGTGTCCTAGCTTCACCATTCAATAATTGAACTGTGACACTCCTCTAGTAGGTGGTACTAAGTTATGCATTCTGCTTTATGCAGATGAGTTTGTGATCAATTCCAAATGTTTACAAGGCATTAAAAAACATTTGGAAGTCCTTCAAACTTTTTGTAATGACAGATCTTTAGTCAGCAATATGGATATAACTGTTATTAAGCCCTGCAACGTCCAAAAGTTTATCAGGTCAGTGAGGGGACAACAAATAAACAGGTCCCTTTTTGATTATTTAGGGATCAGGTTCTCGTCTAATGGTACATAGATAGCACAACTTGAATGTATCCACCTAGTTTTTAAGCAGCACAACGGGGAAACTTTAAATTCAGCTAATATATTTGGTGGGAAAGCAACACTAGAAGTATATAAAGCCCATGTGCACTCAGTTTTCTATATGAAGCAGATCTTTGAGGGGGTATGCCCCATTCATGCATTTAGATCAAGATATGATATGATATGATATGATAGTCTATTTATATAGCGCCTATACACATTGTGTTTCAAAGCGCTGCAAGGCAAAGGAGGGAACAAGGGAAAATACAATGACATTCTTATAGGCCATGAATAGTAATGATGTGAAATTAACTACCATACTCGGCCTGACAACATTTCAGATAATGCAAGAGCTAAGACATATATAAGGAAGGGAGGAGGAGACCGGGAAGGAAATGGAAACCGACAGGTGACTACCATACTAGGCCTGATGAAATTTCTGGTAGAGCCGGAGAAAATCTAAAAGGTGAGGAAGAGGGGTGCAGAGAGGGAGGGGAGGAACAAAACAAGTGACTATCTACTAGGCCTGACGACATTTCAGATAGTGCCTGAGATGGGGGGGACAGGTAAGCGGAGGGGGGAGGAGACAGACGAGGTAGCTATCATACTAGGTCCACGGACAATTCTGATACAGTAAGTGCATAGAAGAAAGTAAGGGGAGGAGCTAAGAAAAGGGAGAAAGGGAGAGGAGGAGAGAACAGAGAGTAAGCAGTCAAAAAGAGTGGAGAAGCAAGAGGGAGAGCGAATACAATTGCAGAAGTCAGTAGTAACACATAATGTTGCAAGCCAGGATACAAGATGAAGATGGGAACAGCATGATTCAGGGCCACCATGAGTACAAGATGAGTACAAGATGCAAAGGAAGTCCATTAGGCATTAGAGTTGAGAAAGGGTGACGCACTGTGAATCAATGAAGTCCATAACAGTCAAATACAGCATTGCCCACAAGACAGTGATGGTGACATAATAATAATAATAATTTTGCATTTATATAGCGCTACGAACCCTCAGGTATCTGAGCACTGCTTACTATTACCCACGGTGTGTGGTGCTCATTTATCGACCTCGGAAGGATGAAAGGCTGAGTTTGGCCCTGCCGGGATTCAAACCTGCATCAACAGGCGCTGCACAGATGTCAAAGCGAGCGCTCTACTCGCTATGCTATCAGACCGGCTATAGAGAATGTTTCAGGACAGACTCCTGCAGAAGTAGGCTGGAGGGGGAAGGGGGTTCGGGGGATGAAAGATGACAGTTCTTTTCGAAAAAACTCCTTTTGAGCACTAATAGTGCCCCTACAGTTCCACTAAACACAGAATTGGGTACCTTCCCAATAAAATATGAGCCTCGTCACGAGTTGGGCGGTATCCTGGCAGTAAATGTGCCGGCATACCGTCGAACGCTATTGGCGTTAGCGCAACTCCGTCCTCATGGGACTCTATGGGGCTTTTCGTGCTATTACCGGTGGCCGTAATAGCGCCGGTGGTAATCGTGCTGAAAATGGTCGGAAAGGGGAGGTTTTTACCACTTTCTGTCCATACTCGGGATTGGGCAGAGCAGTACTGCGGCGGTAATAGCGTTAATGCTGCATTTTTACCGCTCTTCGCGACCCCTGATGGGGCCCTTGTTTTTTCGGCCTTTTCCCGCACTGGATTTGACTTAATTCCTCGGAAAAACTGTGATTATATAAAAAGATCATTCAAGAATTAACTAAAAATAATTCTGGTCATAGAAGGAAATGGCTAGTCCATGTCAAATCTCTTCGTGCTAGCTTAGAGCTCGCACACGTATGGAATCTCAAACTTCCTAGTCTGTCTTGCAAAGATGAGTTATCCACTTTCACTTAATTGTGATGCAATTATAATGTCCTCAGTTTGCAAAACATACTTTAATTCCGTGATTGACCCGAAAAAAAGATTGCTTTTCACTAAATTTAGAATGATTGTCTTTCCATTGCCCATTTTTACCATAAAATGGATTGCAAATCAATCAGATAAGTGGCCTGTTTGTAATAGTGTCATTGAAGAGGAAAAGCATTGCTTTCTAGAGTGTCCTCTTTACCGTAAAATAAGGAGAAGAGATCTTCTATTCCATAAGACCCAAAACAGGATTTCATCTTTGGCTGAAGTACTAGTTATTCCTAGAATCAGGCTTTCTCCAGAGGAGGTATTGACAGCTGCCAACTATCTTAACTCACCATGGTACATCAGTTCGAATTATAGTAAACTTGCACAGTGATTTTATTACACGGCTGATATTAGCACATGATCTACCAGGAATTCGTTATTATTTCGTCTGCCATGAAATGTTGCATCAGAATGCCATCATCTGTTTTATCGGTGGATATTTTATTGTTGATTCATTTTAAACATGATCTAGTGTACATATAATTTGGATAATATTCACCAGTTTGATACATTTGTATTGTTGTTTTTTAGAAATGTAAATATTTTGAAAAAACATAAACTTGCACATGTGCTTTCTATTGTGATGCATATAGGAGCTCTCCTCTCCACGGTGTGACCTCCAGTGTGGTACTCAATTCCTTGCCAGTAATACCTACCTTCGTCAGCCCTTCTCTCCTGCCCAACTGCCTGCCCAATGGTTACGGAGTACAATCTTTGAGAGTCCATCAGCCAACAAGTGTGGTGGTTCCTAGAGTGCAGCAAGAAACAGTTTTTTGCAAACACTCTGCGCACAAACACGTAAATAAGACCCCGTTGGTATATTGATTTTAATCAGCACTGTAGTAGCCTGACACGTGTTTCGAGCATTTGCTCCCATTTGCAGCGGAGACGCTGGTAAGCATAGGACTTGCGCGTGGACCCCTACAGCTCGGAGGGTCTACGCGCGTTGTAATCGCCAGGCTATACTCGCAGGTTCAACTAATTGGATTGTCTGTCCTTTCTTTTTTCCCCCCTTAATTCCTGGGCTGGCTATGCACGATCATCCCTGCACTTCCTTCGCTCCTTCAGCATCAACGCGGAAACGCTTAGTTAATTTGTTGTTGCAACTGCAAAAGACAGGTACGCACGTAAAAATCATGTCCTTTAAAATCTTAACCCTCTATATAATTAGTATGCTATTTTTCAGTAGAGCCCACAATACTCTTACCACATCTGCTTACCATACTCATGGGTAAGTGCATAGCCAAGCTATCCTATATGGTGATCTCAGTTACTAGAACTCATAATAAGTTATTGACAAATAAAATGTCCCTCGTAATTTTCCTCCTCAGTGTTCAAACCTAAGAAAACTTCATTGCAGGTACACGAATATATTTGTTCTATAACTAAATCTAATTGTATGGCCAATGTTGATCACAAAATCTAATGTAATCTTGTTTTATCCTTTTTTCTTTCTCCCCCACATCCTTGTGTTTGTCTGATACACGTTCGGTATTGACCCAATTGTACTTATGTTTACCATGAATGATTAATTTCTCCCCCCTCTTTTAACGTTCAAAAATGCTGTTCCTTGGCACCTTGCACTTTAAATGTTACAACTTGGTTTCAAATTGTGGCATGAATGTTTCTCTCAACATTGGAATGTTGACTATCCAATTGTTTTTTGCCTTGGGTCTCTTACATGTTTTTTGTTGATATTTCCTGTACTGCATTACCCTGTACGTACACATACCTGTAGCCTCAGTTGAAGAGCAAGTGCTCGAAACACTTGTCAGGCTACTACAGTGCTGATTAAAATCAATATACCAACAGGGTCTTATTTACGTGTTTGTGCGCAGAGAGTTTGAAAAAAACTGTTTCTTGCTTCACTTACCTGGCGGAAGACTTGGCAAGTCCCGCCACCAGCAATCACCTGCAGCGCCTTTTCACACCATGTTAAGTGTAATAGGTCTTTGCGCTGAACCTCGCTGTCCCCCCCTGCCAATCTCAGTTGTTCCTAGAGTGCTGCATGCCTGCTGAACAGTGCTCAGGGCGCGCAACCGACGAGTGAAGTGTTGCGCAACGTGACGATTGGTCCCTGTCACCAGTCTCGACTGGCTTGTGTATCTCCGCCACAGGAAGCAGGGTGCTCCCGATCCTTTGTGGTCCTACTGCAATTCTGCCGAAATTCCTGTTTTTTTTTTTCAGAAAGGAGGCTGATTAACCTCCTGCTCTTAACTGGAGGTGAATCCTCCACATCTCTGACAGACTGCATTTTTACTGCACCGCCCAATTTACAATGAGGCCTAAGATTCTGGCAAATCACTGTAATAAAGATTGGCAGGTGGCTCAGTGGGAGTTCCTCCACATCTACTGTTCAGTTATGTTGCCTCATCTTGTCATGATTTGCTACTTATCCAGGAACTCAAGGGTGACAAACAAGGTAAGATGAGGCGTCCCATGTTGGCCTCTGGGCAGACTGGCGTGTGCCATGTGGGCTCCCCGGTTGCCCCATGGGTTGTTTGCATATAAGACCTATGTTAGTTTTGTTCTGCATTCCCTGTCCATGCACTTACCTGTGTTAACTCTTTTCCATTACCCTCTCTTGCACGTAAGGGATCTGAATGTATCGAATGCCTGTGTAAATTCTGCATCCCCTACCCCCACCGCATTGCTTTGGAGGCGCGGGAAGAGACTGTGCTCTTGGCGGGAGCCTTATTAAAACCCCAATTAATAAACATAAATGCCATCACAAGCAGAACTTGTCAGCCAATGGAGTTTACCACCATTGAGTATAATATTGCTCTGAGCAGTCCAGCATCTATGTAGCAAAATTACGCTGATATCATATCATATTGCTGAAAATTACCCCCATCAATTTAGGTACCCATCCAAATGAAGGGTAGAGGAATTCAGATTTTTACATACATTACAGAAAGTCATAATTCTATTAAAGACACGGAGGCGAAGGAAGGAATATGCTTTCTCTTGACTTTACTGTTCCAGCAGCATCATTAAACAATAACAATAACTCCAAAAAGAGAATAAAGCTAAAAGTCCCAACAGTTTAGAGTCTTTTTGTAGTTCATCTGTTATTGGATTTTAATAAACATGTGACTTTAACTTTAACTACCAATCATAATAGTCCATAGTCCATCCCTATATATCCAGTCCACCATGATGAGACCTCACCTTTCTTTCTCTGGTCCTCTGTAAACTGTAGCATCCCAACCGGTCTGCGCTGTAATCTGGTTCCTTAGTCTCACCTCATGATCCTGTTGATTTATCATCTGCCATAGAACCTGAAACACAAATCATATTTCAGACTTTCGTTCCGAGGCTCGGTAATCGACATGAGTAGAAAAAAACATTCCAAATTCATTTTGACAACATATAATTGAACATTATTATCATCACTGAATACATTTCATTAACAGTTCATGACATCAATTACTGGGTGGGATAATCCTTCGCCTCCGCGTCTTTAATAGAATTATGACTTTCTGTAACGTATATATGGAAAATCTGAATTCTATGTCAAGACACAGAGGCTCGTATTATGCTTGTTCAAAGCGTACTTACCACCAACGTTGCCACTTCTTCTACTGGCTTAAAATAAAATGTTTTGAAACGCTGATTCTTCCGACCAGTCAGCTGACTTCATGAGTCTAGCTCCTGCCTAAATGCCTTAGAGGCCATTGCTCCTCTCACTGAGTGAGCCCCATAGAAATCTGTATCTACTCCTGCTTGGGCCATAACCCATCTAATCCATCGAGTTAGCTTGCCTGACGCTACTGCCCCAAAAGGTTTTCTTATGGCTATAAATAGCGGATTCACCACGGGGGTCTCATTTCCCTAGTCATGGACTCATAAGTTGCAATATATCTCACTGGGCATAATTTGGGTTGATCTGGGAATGCTTGATAAGATATTGATCTCAACCAAGTTTTGGTCCTTTTCACTTTATCAAACGTTATTCCCTGGGGGGATCGGGTCTTCCTATTGATCTCTAGTTCTCTGACGTCTGACACCCTCTTGCACGACAATAAACATAGAAGCATAGCTAACTTGGCTGACAAGGCCTTCCTTGTCAGTTCTTCATTATCTGCCCATGATAAAAAAAAACCTCCTCAGTACCTTATCTACATCCCATACCTGTTCATATTTTTCTTTAGGTGGTCTAATTATCCTAACTCCTTTCAGAAATCTGCAAATCAGACGATGTTCTCCCACTGTTATCCCCTCTATTCTCGGATGTCCCGCCACAATAGCTGAGCGGGCTGTATTGATTGTCCTGTATGGCTTGCCCTGAGCTGCTAACTGTGCCAGATAATTGGCTATGTGGACTACATCTGATCCAGTGGAATGTACGTTCCTTTCCACACACCAATTGTGCCAGCTTGACCAGGCTGATCTGTATGCCTTCCGGGTCCCAGGTACCCAGGCTTCATCGATAATCTGTCCAGCATCTTCTGATAATCCTGGCCTAGTCCAGGATCCCCTGAAATTCTCCATGCAATGTACCTGAGGCTGCCTGTCCTCACCTGTGGGCGACCCCCTAACCCCCTTGTGGGATCTCTCACTATTAGATCTAAATTGGGTAGCACTATCGGGTTGTCCTATGTCATCCCCAGCATGTCTGGGTACTATGCTTGACCCCTCCAATCTGGCGTAATCAATACCATGGACACTTGTTGCCTCCTCACTTGCGCCAGTGTCCTTGTGATCATCACAAATGGAGGAAAGGCATATTCCTTGCTTGGACGCCACTGTTGCAGGAATGTGTCTATTGTTTCTGCTTCTGGGACTGGTCTCCAACTGAAGAAACAAGCAATCTGCCTGTTCAAGCTTGATGCAAAAAAGGTCTGTCTTGCACGGACCCCTTCTCTCCATCAGTGTCTGAAAGACCCTTTCGTCCAGCTTCCAATCGCTGAGGTCCCTGAGGAATCTGGAGTTCCAGTCTGCTACCTCGTTCTGACAGCCTGGTAAAAATTCTGCCGCCACAGTTTTCATTTCTGATAAATGCTGGATAGACTGCTTTGAAATAAACTTAACACCAGTATGAGATGCTATATTATTTGTAAAGGAAAGGCAAGGACTAGAAAGAGATGGGTTGTAGTGATGGGCCAAGTTGTTAATTTGGAACCAGAAGATGTGGATCCTAACCTTGGCTTCCCACATGACTAACATGGTTTTGCTTTAGAGAAAATCAATTTATCTCCCTATGCCTATGTTGCTTTATCTGCCATTATTATCTCTTTTTCACTCATAAAATCCAATGTCATCAGTAAACATTTATAAGTATCCGAAAGACTCATCTCTACCCTGGTACTGAGCAGGTTGGACACAATTCTACAGCCTCCACATTCAACACCTTCTGTACTGCTTTACCCACCTTAGCAAGGTACTGAACTTTGACATTTGTACCCAATTCAACCTCTCTCAGTCTTCACACACCTATGTCTGCTGCTTCCACGTGAGATGGCTGTCAATGTGGAAATGATTGCTCTGTAAATTCCATTTATTATTCAAATTGTTCCATGAGGTAGCCCACCCATTACTAGCAAACTCCATCAGCCACAACTCATCCATCACAGTCTGATAACTCAAGGCCTCCTAAATCTGCCTGTTCCACTGTGCGCAGGATCACACAACATTATACATGAGGGAAACTGGGATTAATATCGGTGGTATTATTTCAATAAACAAAACAAAAGAGCTTATGGCTGGAAGGTTAAGAATACATCTTTACCTCTGGGATAGCTCTGGGCAACCCTCCAGAACATCATTTTTCAACTGCCAAGCCATTACAAAGGGGAAAGACCATATGCAGATAAGGCTTGGTCCCACCCCAAAAGGGGCAGTCCAGCCAAAACTGCTTGGTCACTTGGTCACTTCCCAGGGGCTGGACCCCTTTTGCAATAGCGCAGATGGGTTAAAAACCGGTGGTGTGGAAGGTTCTCCAGAGCACTGCCACTGGTTCAGATGTATTCATAACCTTCCACCCATCACTTTTTTGGTTATTATTTCAACAAAACCATGGCAGCTGCAGAAGTGACATCACTGACCATTGTCCATGCTGTGACATTACAGGAAGGGATATTAGCACCACTCGGAGCGGTCGCTTGTCACTAGAGACTCTCGGAACGCGGGCTGTTCTATATAGTAAGCCACGCCTTCAGTTTCTACTCGGTAAAAGGGATTATACTTCGCTAGCTGTCGAACACTTGAATATCTGTGGTAAAGTTGAAGTTCTTAGAATCTTTTTGTTTTGGATCCCAGTATTTGGAGACTGGATTCATGACTTACGTTGTTGGGATTGGACTCTAGTACATCCCCTTCAGGTATATCACTTGTGGTGAACTATAACTGTGATGGCTATAACTGGGCACTTTAATCAGTTGATTTACCCACTTTTAATTCTGTTCTGTTCATGGATTGGTCATTGTGTAGATATTAGACTGGTTTCTTCATTAATATCAGAGCATTTCTTCCTTCTTTTTTCTAAGTACTTTTTTCCAGAATTCTGTTTGTGGATCGTTTTTAATTTGATATTCTATTTACATTGGCTTCAAAATTTCAGATTTGGCATTTGTAGATTTAAAATATAGAGATAATTGTTTTTACTTCCTGATGTATTAATAGTGGGTTGGTATATATATATATATATATATATATATATATATATATATATTGTTTACCTAATAACTATGATAAAAATCTTTTGGAAGATATATAAAATGTTAGTGAGATTATTCATTGTTTGTTTTATATCTATCATTCAACAGTGCTTTGAGCTGTACGCCTGATGAGGGGATTCCCATCCCAAATGTGTTGGTTCTACATTTCCAGGTTAAACGAAGAGCACAAATTCTAATGCTGATTGAATACTTTTTTGAATTCATCACATCACATTATTTATTTATCTACAGTACTTGACTGGTTCTTCCAGTAGATAGGTGTGCAGGGGACAGGGGTAACCGACTCCTTTGGATACTGATTCTCATGGGCATCATTTTAGGGGGGGACAGGGATGTTTGTTCCCCCCCCCCAACTTTCATGGCACACCATTTGTCCCCCATTCATTTGGCTGGGGCACCTTTTCTTCAGATGTCATGCCCCCGCCCCCCAACATTTTCAGCAAAGTTACTCCACTGCTGATTCTTGTCTTTGTTTTCAACTCCTCAGTATGGGGAACCCCATGATTGCTTGAAATTAGTAGAAAATCACTTGACACCCTGTGCAGACTTAGCAGATGCTCCTTTGCAAAACCCTGAAATGTTGATGGTTCTTGTTTATCAATTATAAAGGGGGTCTGTCCTATGGGTGTTCAGTAAATTATCCACATGATATGATAGAAGCTTACCATTTGCCAAATATCAGGTCTTCCCAGAATTGCCAAACTGACTATCCTCACCCGAGCAAGCCGCCCTGGAAAGAAAAGCCAGAGACCATTCACACTGACTCCTGCTATGCTCATGGGTAGTTCATGATGTCTGAGTTCTGCGACAGCAAAGGGGTTACTTGACATCCGCAGGCATCCCTATTTTGAATGGAACCTATGTGTTTTCTCTAGTGCACGCGTTGGTACTCCCCTGTGCCCTGGCAATTGTCAAGTGCCGAAGGCGCGATACCTCACAATGCTTGACTACGGCGGGCAAATCTCTAGCTGATCAAAAGGTTTGACATGATGTCTTGAATAGGACCCTGGCTCCTAATCATGTCCTTATCTGCGTTTCAGTTTAACCATCAAGGATTGCCTCTCTTTCCAGCATGGCTCTGCAAAACATTTAAGGGATGAGACGTAGACAGAAGACACATAGGCAGGAAAAGAAAGTCTGACAAGAGCTCCGTGCCTTGACCAGAGCTTCTCTTCAGACCCTGGAGCTTGATCTTGAAACACAGCCAGACTGTAAGCTTTGAGATGGAGCTCCCCTGATGGCTGCCTGGCAGCACAAGTACTCCTATCTTACTAGGCCAGAATGGTACACTCCATTGCTCACTCAGGTAAAGGGTAAAGGTGCTATGATCAACATTTTGAACCCTTCCTTCTCTTCTGTAGCCTACAAAGACATGGCGGAGTGCCTGGCAGATATGAGGCCCCATTTGGAGAGCTGCGTTGATTGGCTGCCTGGTAATGTGGCTGCTGCAATAATAACAAGGTCATTCAGGCATCCATTCGCCAGGATGGATCTTGTGCTATGTGCTAGAAAGTGGAAAACAAAGCCAACGCAAAATATCTGCCCACTTCGGTCCAATGTACTGCTTTTGTTGCGACTGGATTGAATTAGGGAAAATAGCTAGAAGAGAGACCATCTACAAACATGTGGTTAAAAAAATGTTGGAACATCACAAGCGATCTTTCAGTGCGCCTTTTCCCCCTAGCTACGATTTCTTGTTTTCTGTACATTTTGTTTAATATTTCTATTTTAATCTTGATGGTACTTTTCTCCTCTGCGGTGCTACACTGTTTAGTGCTGTAATTGACCTTGGGCGCCTCTTCCTATACTTTTTCCCATGGAAGTGAATCGTTTGTTTTCCCTTTTGGACCACACCCCTGAACATGGTACTATTATTGTCTGTATTCTGTAGCCTGCAACCTAGCATTTCTTAAACCTTTCCTTGGCCTCTTCTTTTGGGGTCTGACTGTAAGCGCTTGGTTGCTAGGTTATTAGATGTACGGCTATGAGCGTTCACTGATGGAGGCTGCCTTGCCCTTTGCCTTTGCTGTCCTTGTGCTCGCTGGGTTTTTGCCAGTGAGTCGGTGTCAGAAATGCTAGTTTGGTTGGAATAATGGATGTGGAGGGTGCTAATAATAAGGGAGGCATGAGGAGTGAATGATGATCGCGCAAAGCAGAATTGCGCTGACTGTGAATGTAACTGGACCAAATAGCCTAAGAACTCTAGTATGGCCTACTAAGGCCCTCCCTGTGGGCTATTGCTAAAGTTAACATGGCTACTCTGCCCTGGCCTCCGATCAATAATGTGACTGCTTCAAGAAGGAGTGGCTGGGTTCTAAATAATAACCTCTGGGTTCCTGTAGATGGCTTGTGTGTCCGGGTCACTTAATGCGACATGCCTGTCTGTCCTCCTTCCCCTATTTGCACTACAGGCTATGATCTCTCTAGCTCCTAGAGATCTTGGGGATCAGGCCTGCACCACCACCTCTCACACCACCTCCTTAGTAGGCCAAGTCCACACTCAAGCATTTGGTGTTCAGCCACGGGCCCCCGGCTCAGATCTTGCACTTACCTCCACCGTCACCCTCGACCTCAGATCAGGCGGTGAAGTGGGCTATGCAAGGGATCGCTGTGCGCTCTGCATCTCTTTGCGCCGCTGCGATGGATGCTCATTACTGCTCCGTTCAGCCAATCACCGAACGGGAGTCGCTTCCAAGAGGTAAGGCATTCAAACATTTTGTAACAAAAATGTTTTTACTGTGTTATACTTTATACATACAGAAAAACCTTTCACAACTTACAAAATATTTTTTTTTTTTTTACAAAATACAATACCAAAACATATCATAATACAAAATTTACAATGTATTAGTCTTTACGCATAGTACATCCCCTAAAAGATTTTTTTTTAAGTACCAGATTCACATACACTTTTCAAACATCTATTCTCAGGCTTGGAAAGGCCTGTATGGGAATAGGCCCATGGCCAAACCAAAAATGCAAAATGCTGGTTTGGGCAAGTTTTTTGGGTTAAAGTGGGCCACTTTTTTGGCCAATGTGGGTCAGTTTGATGAGCTACTTCACTAAGCAGCTAATAGTTTTGACCAGTGTTGCTGAATAAATATTCTTTAAAATGCATAATTCGCATCCAATTTTAGCAAAAAATCTCTCCCGTGGGTACTATTCAAACAGTGTCACAAAAGGAATGAATAGCCGTTTGCAACTGTGGGCCACTTTTTCATTAGTGCCCGAGACAATTTTATGGCCCAGTCAGTGGTCGAAGTGTACGAAAAGAAGTAGTGGAACTATGTTCCCTGCTGGCCTGCACCCACTCCCCACAAATCCCATCACCACGTCCCCTCCGACACACAATACACACACCCAAACACTTGCACCTGCTGTTTAAGGGAACGTTCAGTGCAGTGCACTAAGAGTGCACGTTTCAACTACTCCCTACTATTTTATTTGAAAGCGAAACCATTCCAGAACAGTTTCTTTTTAAAATAAAAGTATAGGAGCTGTAAAAGGTAATTTAAAAAAGTAGAGGAGCACCACTCCTGGCCGCTCCCGCTCACTTCGACCACTGTCCGACCCTGTCTATTCTACAGGCATTGAATGCTGCGATAATGCTGAGAGGCCAAGAGTCATGTGCCCAGCAAATAAATAATACAGTTTCACCTAGCATAGCATACCATACTATGGTAGACATAGCATGAAGCATAGGGTAGTTTAGCTTTAGTATAACATGCCCTGGCGCCCTGGCATGGAATCTCCCATCCAAGTGGCACAGTCTGAGGGGGGAGTTGTGTTATTCAGCTGCTATTCTAGAAACAAGAGTCATGGGCCCTCATTCTGAGTGGGGTGGTAAGGGATACCGGGCATCGGTAAAGAGACCAGTGCCGGTAATCCCTTACCACCTGTGGCGTTGCCCCGTGAGGGTATGCGCACGCGGCGGCGTGACGTTGCACGTCGCCGCGTGCTGCTTAAATAAACGGGGCGTGCCCGGCCGCGACAAAGCGACCGAGGAGCCCGAAACACACGGACGTGTCCTGCGTGAGGTCTGTGGGTGGAGGGGCTCACGGGCACGCATGGGGGCATCCTGAGACCCCCAACAGTGGCGACGAGTGTTCTGGATGCCCGGGCCCGGCGGTGAGAGTCATCCGGGATAATTTTTCCATACGTCGGAACATCCGCGGATGTTTCGTCTTATGCCGTGGCCGCGGACCATACACGCGGCTGGCGGCCATTTTGCACACGTGGTTGCGGAACTTCCAGGAGCTCCGGTTTGGATTCGGAAGGTGATCCGAGCCAAATTTTTGGATATGCTGACTGCGGGCAGCCTAACCTGCAGGCCCATGCCTGGGTTTTGATGTTTTGGCCAATTTTGGGTCTCTGACGTCGTGTAGTAGCTGGGAGACGGACTGAGGTGGCTGGGCCTTCTCAGCCCACTCCAATTTTCAAGCTCAATTTTTGGAACCTCTGGCTCGAGAAAGCTTCTTTAACCCCTTCATCATCACGAGGGTGGTGGCAGTGTGGGGAGAGGTCCAAGTTGCGGCCCTCAGGACTGGAACGAGGGTGCCTGTGCGCTTGGGCCTATGAGTGATATCGGCGCCCTGGAGGGTGCGGCCGCCGCGACCTCGGAGGATTCACAGGACGAAGGCTTGGCAGATCTATTTCGGCAGAATCCCCCCGTGGTAGGTGCCGCTCAACAACCCCCTCTGGCCATGGCCCAGGCCAGGGCGCACGCGGCCCTGCAGCCCATTCCAGAATTTGACACTGCGGGTCCCCCATCCAGCCTGGGCCCCCGGTGGAGAAGATGGATCGGACGCCTGGACATGTACTTCCGGGCCGCCCAGGTGACGGACAATGATAGTATGGTGGCTACTATGTTATATTCAGCCGGAGTCGCCGTCCAAGAGATATTTGAATCACTGACTCCGGTGGACAACTCCTATGACCAAGCCAAAGCCGCTCTCCTCGCACACTTCATTCCCCTTGCCAACGTGGATTACGAGAGATTCGTCATGCTGTCGGCCAGGCAAAAGGAGGATGAGACTCTCGACACCTTCTATGGTCGCCTGCGCCGCCTCTCCCAAGGGTGTGCGTGGGGGGATGCGGAGGACATGATGCGGACCATGCTAATCCAGGCTTGTTCATCGGGCAAACTGTGGCGGCAAGTCCTGAGAGAGCCAGGCCTTACCCTACCCCGCATTCTGGAGCTGGGGCGGTGTCATGAGGTGGCCGAGGCCCGTGCCAACAAAATGGAAGCCGGATCCCGCGCCGCGCGGCCGGAAGAGTTGTGCACCGTCTGGCGGGGCGGCAGGGGGGTGCGAAGGCCTGGTGGAGCTCAGAGAGACAGAGCAGGAAAACCCGTGGAGTCATGCCAAAAGTGCGGCTATGACCTCCCCCACTCATCTGAGTGTATGGCAATGGGGAAGTTCTGTGGACGCTGCGGGTTGCCCGACCATTTCTCGAGGGTGTGCAGGGCGACCCTACCTGTACTGATTCCAAGAGGGCAACCTCGACTGTGGACTCCTCGCCAGAATCGCCCGCCCAATGTAGTTCAGGTGGCGCAGGCGGAAGAGGATGCGCCGGCGGAGGAAGCTGAGGAGGAGGACGAGGAAAACATTTTCTTCATCTCCAGCGTGGAAGTCCTAAAAGGGAGGAGCAGGAGACAGCCGAGATGCGTCGTGGAGGTGAACTGCTCGCCTGTCCCGGTGCTGGTCGACACTGGGGCATCAGTCAATGTAATGGCGAGAGGACATTATACCGCGCTCAAACCACCACCGAGTCTGGTGACGCCGAGAGCCCGCATTTTTGCATTTGGGGGGCAGGAGCCCTTGCCACTGGACGGTGCGTTCGTTGCAAAGGTGGAGCATGACAGGTCCATGATCAAGGCCCGCTTCTACGTGACTCCAGTGAGCAGCAACACCCTGTTGAGTTGTGCGGCAGCGGAGGCTCTTGGCATCGTGAGTTTCGCATACTCAGTCTACCTAGAGGACATAAACGACCTGCTGGACAAGTATGCTGCCATCTTTAAGGGGATTGGGAGAATGAATGGTGACCCGGTGAGGCTCCACATTGATGAGTCGGTGCAACCGGTGGCTCTGAAACATAGGAGGATCCCTTTTCATCTGAGGGACCAGGTTGACAAGGAACTAGACAACCTGGTGAACCTGGACATAATCGAGAAGGTGGAGGGCCCGACACCAGGGGTGTCCCCCATCGTAGTGGCGAGGAAACCGAAACAGCCGGATTCTGTCCGGATCTGTGTGGACATGAGGTTGCCCAACAAGGCCATCAGGAGAGAACGGCACTTGACCCCGACCATCGATGACATAATTGCAGAAGTGCAGGGGGCCAGGTTCTTCTCCAAATTGGACCTACGAGCCGGATACCATCAAGTTGTCCTCCACCCAGAGTCCCGCTACATCACGACCTTCACTACTCACAGGGGGCTCTATCGATACAAGCGGCTGAGCTTCGGAGTATCATCAGCAGCCGAAGTGTTTCAAAACATAATTCGAGGCGCCCTTGCAGATCTGGAGGGCGTCCTCAACATTAGTGACGATATTCTGGTCTTCGCCAAGACTGAGCTGGACCATCTGAAACGTCTTGCCAAGACCCTCGAGAGGCTGCAATCGCTGGGGCTCACCCTCCACAAGGACAAGTGCGAATTCCTCCGCCCGACCATTGAGTTCTTTGGGTTCATATTCAAGGAGGGCGGTGTATCGCCGGACCCGAAGAAGGTCCGTGACATCAAGACGGCGCGACCGCCTGAGTCGGCATCGGACGTGCGAAGCTTCCTGGGTATGGTGACATACTGCGGGCGCTTCATCCGGAACCTGGCCTCGAGGTCGGTGCCACTCAGGGCCCTGACAAAGAAGGATACAGCCTGGCAGTGGGGCCCGTTGGAGCAGTCGGCGTTCGAGGACCTCAAGGGCGCCCTGACAGCAGATGATACCGTGGCCTTCTTTGACCCGGCTCTTGAGTCTGAAATTGTGGTGGGCGCGAGCCCGTTCGGTCTGGGAGCTGTGCTCACTCAAGTGGGCCGAGATGGAGGGATCAGACCTGTGGCCTTCGCCAGCAAAGCCCTCTCCGAAACCGAACAGAGATACTCCCAGATAGAACGCGAAGCCCTGGCCGTCCTGTGGGGCTGTCGGCACTTTCGGCTGTATGTGCTGGGAAGACCTGTAACGGTGGTGACGGACCATAAGCCGCTGCTCCCGATAATGGCCGGATCATCATCGAAGCCGCCGGCCAGAATCGAGAGGTGGATGCTTGCCCTCTCGGAATATGGCATCACCCTGATCTACCGGCCGGGTGCCAACAATGCGGCTGACTACCTGTCCCGACACCCGGAAGGTGGTGGAGGATCAGTGCGAGACTCCTGCGCCGAGGAAGCCGACGACCACATCAGAATGGTGGTAGAGGGTGCCACTCCCAACGCAATGCCGCTACCCGAACTGGAGGCTGCCGGGGCCAACGACGAGTGCTTCCGCATATTGAGAAGCTCAATGCGATCGGGATCCTGGAAATACGTGCTGGAGCTGGTGTCGGGGCGCACTCAAGAGGCCAAAGTGACACTCGAGCAACTCTGGAAAGTGAAGGACGAGCTGTCCTTCTCGGAGTCAGGCCTTCTGCTGCGGGGCGATCGCCTGGTGGTGCCGGGCTCCAAAGTCAATGAGGTCATCAACCTGGCACACCAGGGACACCAAGGAGCCGCCAAGACGAAGTCGAGACTGAGGCTGAAGGTGTGGTTTCCAGAGCTAGAAAGGAAGGTGGACGACTTCGTGGCGGCCTGCGTGTGGTGCCAGGCGGCCTCCCCGGTCCAGCGGGAACCTGAGATCGAGGTAATGCCACGAGGGACCCGGCCGTGGGAGATCGTACATGCGGACTTTGGATCCACAGCTGTGGGCACCCACTTCCTGGCCATTGTGGATGAATACTCCCGATACCCCGAGGTAGAGTTCGTCGAGTTAGTGGCGTTTGAGCATGTGGTGGGAGCAGTGGAGAAGATCTTTGCCACCCATGGGTTTCCAATAACCCTATGCTCGGACAATGGGTCCCCATTCCAGAGCGCACGGTTCTCGGAGTTCCTGGAGAGCTGCGGAGTGACACACAGGAAGGTATCCCCGCTGTGGCCCCGTGCGAACGGGGACGCAGAGCGGCTGATGAGAACACTGAATAAAACATTCCGAATAGCCCAAGGGCAGGGCCAGCCCCTCCAGCGGGCACTATACCAATTCCTGAGGGTATACCGCACCACCCCACACGCCTCGACGGGGGTTGCCCCGGCGGAAGTCTTATTCCGACGATGCCCCCGAGGCCTCCTGCCGGAGGTACGAGAAAAGGAGCCCGGCGTGTTAGACGATCAACGGGTGGATGCGGAGCGACAGATAAGGACACTCCAAGAAAATATCCGGCGGGGTCTCCGTCCACAGCGGCTGGAACCAGGTGACGAAGTACTGATCCGGAACCGGCATCCTCATGGCAAGCTCTCGCTCCCGTATGAACCGGAGCCACTGGATGTGGTTGCAGTAAAGGGTTCAATGGTGACGGCCTCGGATGGGAAATCGGCCGTCACTCGGAATGTGAGTTTCTTTAAGAAGCTGGGTGACTCTCGAGCCGAACTCCCGCCGGACGGATGAGACGGACCTCCCGGATGAAGACACCCCCCGGGGGGAACTCTCGGGGTCGCCAGATCGAGGGACTGGAACCAAAGGAAGTCCTGCGGTGGAGGTAGGCGGGAGGTACCCCCAGAGGGCTGGGCGAGGGAAACCTGCCTACCTCGGGGACTATGTGCTGGGACCGATTGATTGTGTTCCGGAGTGAGGGGACTCGGGTGGCTGACATTAAAGGGGCATGGGCTCTGAGTTTTCAATTGTTGTTTTGTGTGCAGTGCAATATCTAGAAGTGTGTGCTATTGTTGTTCCTCCCGGAAAAAGGAGGAGTGTGGCGTTGCCCCGTGAGGGTATGCGCACGCGGCGGCGTGACGTTGCACGTCGCCGCGTGCGGCTTAAATAAACGGGGCGTGCCTGGCCGCGACAGAGCGACCGGGGAGCCCGAAACACACGGACGTGTCCTGCGTGAGGTCTGAGGGTGGAGGGGCTCACGGGCATGCATGGGGGCATCCTGAGACCCCCAATACCGCCCTACTACGAGGTCCCTTAGCGGGTCCCTTCCTTAACACCAAGTCTGACCTGGTGTTAAGGACGGGACCCGTTAAGGGACCTGGGTGCAAATAACGGGCTTGGCATACTCCGGCCCGTTATTTGCTCCCTCCCCATTCCCATTGAGCCCTATGGGGGATCAAATGGGAATGGGGAATGGTTTGGTGAATGGGGACTTACTGGTCCCGCCAAGGTCAGACTGGACTGGTAAATCTCCATCTCACCAAACCGGACACGGTACCGTTATTGGTGGTAGTCATGGCGCAAATAACGCCATGACTACCACCAACCTCGTAATGAGGGCCATGGTGTGGCACACAGAGAGGAGGCGATGCCAACATTTCAACCCACCTATGCGGGAGATTACGTTCGAAAAATCGGGAGACAAATATTTTGCCATTGGAATGCATTGGGCAAAGATTTTTTTTAGGCGGGAGAACATGAAAAATAGCAACAATTTTCACGTAAAAATCGGGAGTCTCCCGCCTAAATCGGGAGGGTTATCCACGTCTGAGGTTTTAACAGGGGAGTCGTGCACGGTGTGACATTTCTGCCATCCCTTAATGATGTCAGTAATCCTCGCAAAGAGGGTTCCTAGGAATGCCCTCGTCTGTCCGCAACAAGTGCCAATCAGAACATTCCGTTTATGAATATCGACCCCTTCCTGGCATCCGAGGTGTGGTGAAAATAAGGGGGGCGGGGGGGAATCAGAGAAAACAATTTCTGAGAAATGACACCCAGTGAGAGAATAGAAATAGCACCTTTAAGTGGCCTTGTGATCCCATTGCCCGCAGAGAAGAAACCCTCATTAAGGGGCGGCTGATATGATAAACACACTGCTTATTGTGCGCGGGCATTCTCCACATCGCTTTACCTCCCTTGGAGGGTCGGCAATGAATAAGGGAGCGTCGCCCTGTGGAGGCATTTACATGTGATTAGACTTTAATGGGCCGCATCAGGCCCACCATCAGGTATCCATGGGAACCAAGCCTTTCTCAAGGTTTTAAACAGCCGGCGATGCCGCGCTTTGTCTGCAGAGAATGCGGCCAGGGAGCCCAGTGGCACTGGAGTGAGTATGTATCAATTTGTTTCTTTCTCAAGGCGTGCCATGGCAAAGCCGAGAATGCGTCGGGGGAGGGGTGGGCAGAGGCCACAGCTGAGCCTGGGCTCCTGGAGACGCTTCATAGGAATGATGACATATGCTCTTAACGTGACCCCAGCCGCAGACTCACAATACCCCCACAACAAGACCCCTGCCCTGGCTGTTTAGCGCTCGCTGTTGACTCCTGGGGGAAAGTACACGACTCCATTCTCCTAGGCGTTCTCCTGTTTTTGCATTTTAAGTGGAAGCTTAACAATTACAAGAACTGGAGAGTGAAGACATGTTTTCCTGAAGAAAAAAAAAAAAACATTTATTTTCATTAGTGGCGTTTTTGTCGTAGATTCAAATTACACACATTATACATTCACTAGTGATTATAAATCACCAAGTAAACTTTTAAAAAACTGAAGCAATTCTATCACTAAGTATAAACGTTTTGCGTTATACAGATCATGCACGGGCCGTTAATTAATTCATCTTTTATAACGCGCTTAACACGGACCAAACACTGACCGCAATTTGAACCGGTGTTGTCTTGCTTCCGAAAGGAACGCGTTGCCCCCGAGCTATCCAACACCCCCCCCACCTGCTAACTGAAATCACCTATTTTGCTCTCACATAATTTGGCAGAAGGGTTTTTTCATGCATTTCTAAATCCCACCACTATAATATTGTATGGTGTTTAGTAAGCATGTCCCCTCCCAACAGTCCAATAAGAAGGATGTCAACTACACCAGAATGGTGGCCCCCAGTGAGAGTGCACAGTGCATGTGGCTAGTGCATCCCTGGGAGCTGTCATGCTGTTGATAAAGCTATGTATGCAATGGGCTGCAGTGACATTGATCTCATGCAGACAAAGTGCAAGCTTGACATTTACTGGCTCCATACCCATAGTGCTTTGCTCTGTGGCTCTGAAGTGGACTTTCAGGGACTGTGCCTACTAGGTGGCTGTTAAATGAGTGGCTTGTTAAGTGAAATGGCCTACTCTTCTCTCTCAATGCTTTGAGTGACGAATGTGCTCATTAAACAGAGATTTTGATGACCCCCCCCAACCACAGACAGACCTAGGGAAGAATCAGAAAGCGAGATAAGAAAAAGAATCCACTTCTTTTAGGGCCCATATTTCTCTGGTCCTGTGGTCTTTACACTGGCTGCCAGTTGCGAAGCGGGTGCAGTTTAAGTCTTTATGCATTGTCCATCGCGCCTTCTATGGCTTTGTTGCAGAATATCTACAGAATACATTTCGTCCTTATGTTCCAGCTCGTTCCCGGTGCTCTCAAAAAGCCGCTCTCATCCAGGTACCCACTTACAAACATTCTCAGGTGGGAGGATGTGCTTTTTCAGTGGAAGCAGCGACGCTGTGGAATTCTCACTCGTTAACTATTCGAGTCATTGATGATCATCTCTTATTTCGCAGAGAGCTACAAACTTCTTTTTTCTAGATCTCCGGTTCTTTGGCCTGTTCTTCCTGTTGTTTCCAGCGGCAAGATGTCCTTGGGCGAACGCTGTTTTATACAAAAATTAATAACAGAATCCTTTAAAAAAAGATTCTGGTATTTACAGACCTCTTATCTTTTGTACAGCGAGTTAAAGATGCTTGGGAGGCTTGTTTAGGCTAAAGATTCACATTTTGGGAGTGGAAGCAGATATGTACTGGAGGCAGCCGTAGACGTGGATTGATGCTACACGCAACAAAAACAATGGCCCTCATTACAAGTTTCCCGGTCTGGAAACAACGGTGCTGGTAGCACCGTACCGGCACTGGTTACTGGACCGGCACATTCAGGCCGTGATGGCATTAACACCATCATCGCAAAGTGACCTCTGCGGTGCTACCGCACCCGGTAGCCCCAAGACCGCAAAAAGTGGGACACATTGCCAGAATTCCCCAAATTATTGGCAGAGCGGTATACCAGGTACATTACGGGTATCACGTACATGGAAACACCGCCATAAAAATGGCAGTAGCACCATGACCACCGCGCCTGTAATACCGGCATCGCGGACCAGGCGTTAAACAGTCAAAGGTGAGCAGCAACAAGCCCCAGGTGTGCAAAATTAGCCCAGAGGCACATCATTGGCCACTGGGAACCTACAAAAGGGTTACACCCACACCCAACCCACCTCCCAACACAACCGTGCTGGTAGCAGGTGTAGCAGCAATTGGGATGGGGAACCTGCATGCAGCTATGGGGTTAGAAGCAGCACTGAGGCAGAAGAGGAGGCGTAGGCGCATGAGGCAAATGGGGATCCCGGTGGCCAACGCAAACATCATTGTACAGCATGTACCACCCCGCAGACAGCCACCAATACCCTGTATCAGGGCACCTGTACCTGACCCCAAGTCAAATCCACATATTAAACTGGCTAGACAGGGCCACAATATTATCAATTGTCAACATCATCACTGAAGACATCTGCAGCATAATCAACATCCGGACTGCAATTCCACCCTTGCTGAAGGTAGTCTCGGTAGTGCACTTCCTTGCAAATGGCACCCATCAGCACACCGTTGGTGAGCTGCACGGGCTGTCAAGCTGGTTTTTCAAGAATACTCTTCCAGGTACCGGATGCGCTGCTGCGCCATGTGTCAGACCACATTGCCCTACCCTGAACACCTACACAGGTCAATGCCACCAAAGTGGCCCTCCATGCCCTTGCTGGTATGCACAATTGCATTGGTGCCTTAGATTGTACACATGTGGAGTTGACTGCCAGACACGCAATTGAGGCGGTCTATCAAAATCGGAAACAATTCCACTCCCTGAATGTACAGATGGACTGTGAGGCACAACAACTCATCACACATTGCTGCGCATGTTTCCCGTAGTCGACACACGACTCAATGGTATTGCGGAACTCCACTTTGCCAGGGTATATGGCACGTTACTTGGGAGAACGCACCTGGCTGTTGGGTGAGTCGATTGACCAATGCATGACCTCTGTGTAGTGTGGAGGGGCCAATAGACACTCACCAGAGTGTCCCTGGCTGTTGGGTGAGTAGATTGATCAATGCATGACCTCTGTGCAGTGGGGAGGGGCAATAGACACTCACCAGAGTGTCCCTGGCTGTTGGGTGAGTCGATTGACCAATGCATGACCTCTGTGTAGTGTGGAGGGGCAATAGACACTCACCAGAGTGTTCCTGGCTGTTGGGTGAGTAGATTGACTAATGCATGACCTCTGTGTAGTGGGGGGCAATAGACACTCACCAGAGTGTCCCTGGCTGTTGGGTGAGTAGATTGACTAATGCATGACCTCTGTATAGTGGGGGGGCAATAGACACTCACAAGAGTTCACCGAGCTTACCGCTGCAATAGGTACATGCCAGTATGCCATGTCACGGGAAAACATACACTGTCAAATGGAAAAAAAAACTAGCTATGCAATGGCAGATCATGCAATGGCAACATGTGCAAGGGATTATCAGCACTGATGATAAAGTAGTAGGTGCACCCATGTGCTCGATGGCTATGTTTCCTGCTCTGTGCAGTACTTACTTCAATCCTGTGTGCTGCGGCTCCCTGACACTGATTTTGCCTGCACCGTACAAGACATGAGGCACCTAGTACATATGAACACACCATTGTGTAAATTTAAAGGAATCAGACCATCATGAATGGAGACATTGAGCAGGCCAAACAGTCACAGTAGAAATGTGTGACCCAAGTGTTTAATATTGAACAGTTGATCCAAGTAATTTTACCAAAATGCATAAGGAAATCTGTGGCCTGTACTATGTTGTGTGCTAATATTATAGAGAGCCTGTATACATGCTATCATTGCCAACACCAAAATCCCAAAACAAACATCCTATCACCTTTCTGTCACTCCCATGCAGGTGATGCCGCATACCCCCTCACGCCATGGCTCATGACACCCGTCAGATGACCACGGAACATGCATGAGGAGGCCTACAACCGGGCACCCATACAGACACGGGGCATGATAGAGCAGACCTTTGGACTGCAGAAGGCAAGGTACTGCTGCCTCATCCGAACGTGCGGGGCATTGCTGTACAGCCCCGTAGAGGTTGGCAAAATTGTGCTGGTATGTGCCATGTTGCACAATATGTTTATAAGCAGGAACATTCCACTGCCCTGGATATGGAGCCAGCAGATGAGGATAAAGAGGATGAGGACGATGATGATGGGATGGGTGTGCAACCAGGGCGGGGTGCCATGGATGGACTACATGCACAGGGAGCACTTATTAACAATTATTTCTGAATAAACTTCACATGCACATGGAGCACATTAGAACACATGTCGCTTGTAACACTTACATTAAATGATTGATACACACACAGAAGATTGTCCACTCGTAAATCTGATTTGCAACCCATTGTATTATAAAGAAAAGTTTTGAACAGGTGCTACAAGGATATACGTCCACACGTACCCACTCACCTCCCAAACTTACCCACCTTCCACCCAGGACCCAACTACCTATCCCCACTATGGAACCCCCCACTTCCCAAATTTACCCACCCTCCACACAGGCCCCAACTACCTATCCCCACTATAGCTCCCTACCTCACCTCCCAAACATACCCACCCTCCACCCAGGACCCAACTACCTATCCCCACTATGGAACCCCCCGCCCCTTCCAAAACGTACCCACCTTCCACCCAGGCCCAAGACCCATGAATGGCAACATGTGAAAGGTTAGTCAAAGAAGTAACACTATCTCTTGCCACGCTTGGCCCCATGTATGTCCCTCTTATTTTCTCCACAGAGCCACGTGGACCTCCTCCTGGGGCTGCCCGCCTGAGAGTTGAATGGGGTGATGCTGGTGGAGGGCATAGTGGGGTTCTGTGGGAGTAGGCGGCTCATGGTAGCCTGCAGGGATAGCAACATTGTTTCAGCAATGTTTGATTGCACGTTGTTGCCCTCACAGACCCTCTGTGACATTATCATGTTCGAAGTGGCACAAAGGCCAATGGCGCGTGCAACCCTGCAGCCTATTTTCTGGTTGCTCTCCTGTTGCAGCCTCGACTCCTCGCGTTGCAGCCTCGACTCCTCAAGGTATTGCTCAACTAGTGTGGACAGCATGTTCTGCCATTCCTCGATGCACTGGAGACGGCTGTTGGGGAGCGCATTATACTCCTGAGGCTTGTGGGGCTAAATGTACCCAGTTGATCAGGGGTTTTGGGGTTCTCCTTGTTGGCTAATTCCGTTGCCTCACTGGGCTGTTCCTCCTGACTGCTATCCGTGCCATCTGACTCAGACAGGTGTGATGATGGTGGTGTACCTCCTGGTGGAATAGCAGTGGCAGCAGGGAGGGTTGGCTGGGGTGCCTGCTGTGTTACCGGTGCATCAGGGATGGTTGGCTGGGGTGCCTGCTGTGTTACCGGTGCAGCAGGGATGATTGGCTGGGGCACCTGCTGTGTTAATGGTGCAGCAGGGATTGTTGGCTGGGGTGCCTGCTGTGTTACCAGTGCAGCAGGGGTGGTGGTTTATTGGGGGTGGTGTACCTGGGCCGTCGTTTTCCCAGGGGTGGTCAAGGTGCCTGCACCTGATGTTGAATGACATTTTTGACAATGCGCACGTCCAGTCTCCCTCGATGTCCCTGGTTGAGCCTGGTCGGTCTCAGATGATGTTCCAGTAGTTGATTGAAAGGCATGCTGTTCGTGGTCTGACAGGATGTGTATAGTCATTTTACATGCAACACACTCATCAGGCAAGTCCACATTATGGTTACATGCATTGATGTGTGCTGCGGTAATGTGGGTGCGTATGGGTCATACCATCTGCCTGGCTTGGGGGGGGGGGCTCCCTGGGAGTTCTGGGTGTGATGTAGGTCATGGGGACTGTGATATGTGTATTTATGTGCATTGATTGGGGGGGGCAGGTTTAGCTTGATTCACAATCATATTTTCACTCTTTCTGTACTCACCAGCCTCGCCAGGTGTCTCTGCTCCTGCCTCCGCTGCACCGACTCCCTCGATGCTCTCGAGGTGCAGCACGCTGCTACACTTTTCCTCACATGGGAGCAGCTTTAGTGGTGACTGTGATCCACCTCCTGTTCCACTGCACTGTCATCTGTGGGCTGCAAGTAGGTTGCGCACCCTCATGCGCAGGTCATCCCACCTCTTATGGCAGTCCTTGACCGTACGAGCTGTGACTCCCACAGCTGACACCTTGTGGGCAGCCTCAGCCCATATGGCCTTGTGCTTCAGTTGCGTGCTGCGCCTCTGGTCTGGTGTGAATAACTCCCCTGCATTGTCCACTATGTGGTCGATAAACAGGGTGACATCCGCTTCACTGAAGCGGGGTTTGCGCATACGGTTCTGCAGAATTCTGGAAGACATATCCCTCAGTAGTTTGGACAGTCACAGTAGCTGGATGCCTTCTGGAACCAGAGGATTGCAGTGGATTGTGAATTTTGTAATGGCCGCTGCTCTCTTTCTGGTTTCGGCAATCACGGTATTTCCGGCTCTGGTGGTTCCGCCCCCGCATAGGCAGTGACGCTATGTCTGACATACACACGGCAGAGGCGGATGTACCGCCAACATTTGTGGCGGTACATTCGTATCCGCAGGTGTTACCGTTATGGCGCTGGCACCGGGTCCGTGCATTGCTGATGCATGCGACCTCCAAGCTGTAATTCTACCTTTTTTCCACCACCACGCGGTGGCAGAAACGGTACCACCGCCATCACGGTAACACCAGATTTTTAACACTGGACTTGTAATGAGGACCACTGAGTTATTTATATTGGTCTCCATAGAGGATGCTGCTATGTAGAATATTACCCACCTTCTTGTGTTGGTTCCGTAAGAGACAAATGGGGACAACCTTATACATGCCTTGGTCATGCCACAAGGTCAAGACCTTCTGACAGGAAGTTCTTCAACGTATTGAACTAATGTTAGACATTTCCTTCCCACATGTACCCATCACCTGTGTGTTAGGATTACTTGTGACTTTGGTAGGTATATCTAAGGATACATTAAGGTGTGTGCAAAGAGCACTTACAGTAGAAAGGTATCATACATTGACACACTGGAAACGTACTAACACACCACCTGTTGAGGATTGGCTGCACAGTTTGATGACTCTTTCAGCAAGAGAAAGAGTTCCTTCACAGAGAAAAGGGAAGATCAGAGACTATAATAACATGTGGGCCACCTTTAATTAATAATATGGGTGATTGTTTCAAGTTTGCTTTTTCTTTATGCATCTCCTTTTTTTTCATTTCTTCTCAACCTTTTCCTGATTATATAATAATTTGGCTAGATGGGATTCGATAATTCATTGTTGAATGTAGAAGATTTAGGAGGATAGCCCATGCTTTTACTGTAATAATTATTAGAGCTTACGCTGTTGTAAATTTACGTGATTAAAATGAAGTTAACTATTTTTCAAAAAAGACAAAGATTGATAGGAAATCTAGGCCTTACGACTATAGAGGATGACAATCAGTTGTTTGAAGTACTGGAGTGTCCAGAGCAAGCGCTGCCGCAACTTAAATAGATATTATGGAAATAACAGATATGATATGGTAGTGGTATTTATACCTCACTCCTTTGTCATTTGCATGGTCTCCAAGCATGGTCTCCAGTAGTCTGCACTAGGAAGGTGTCAATGGGTGTGCCTACATGCCTTTGTCACTAGGGTGCCAGATAGGAACCTAGGACGGGGACTGTCCTTCGAAGTAAAGATACTTGGGGGTCTCACTGACATGAACGGCCAGATCACCCTACTACAGAGCTGGGGCAAGTAGTCACATTTAACAATACATCCCAGTCTCATGGAGTGCAACATTGAATTGGAGTAGGGACCTAGACCTAAGCGGCCAGATTTAAAGTCTGCGATATTAGACACAATCTCATGAGACTGGCTGCATTAAATTGAGCATAAGGTTTGTTTGTCATTTACCTACATTTTTTCTATATGTGTTTTTAATTACATTTTGCAAGTAAGAACAGTATCAAATATACCACCCATACAGTCTATTAGCATCCTCGAGGGGGGAGCCAGCCAATCGGGTGGCTAGGAATGCAGGCTTGAACCACCAGTGAAAACCTGCAGTCCATCCCACCTGATGGCCGGCTCTCCCCACCACCATCTTCCCCCCACCCTCTGTCCCGTTTTGTTGTTGTTTTTTTCCCCTTCTGACTTCTCCATTACCTTATTTCTGCAGCGGCGGCACTCCCTGTCGTCGCTGCTCCTTCTTCTCAAATCCTGCAGGGTGCATTGGAGAGGGAAGAGGGGCTCCACACGGAGCCTCGGTTCCCTTTCCATGGCGACCATCTTGGAAAAGTATTTTTTAACATACAACAGGACAGCGCGTCCGTCCTGTTGCACGAAGGAAAATACTTTTTTTTTACGCACCCTGGGTTACCGCTTTGGCAACCAGGGGTGCTAATAACCTTAATCCCCCGTTCCAAGGGCTGGAACGGAGGTAGCAGCCCATTGCCCGTGCTATCCACCCTCACTTCGATTGGGCCGATAATTTGGACTGCCGGTTCGTTACCCCACAGTACAGCCCTTGGAACTGGGGATTAATGCCATATTAAAGTTGTTTCCATCTCAAATAGTATTTGAAATTAAGAAACTTAGAGATGTTTAAAAACGGGTACTTGATGAACTTCCCTTCCAGCTTATCCCCCACACTCCCATCTTGTAGATGTCCTGGTGGCTGAGCCTCTCCAGTCGAACTGCTCCCAACAGTTTGTGCCAAAAGGCTGTCAGAACCTCTGTCTGTCATGCTGCCAGTCACTGAGAGCCTTGTCAATGAGGTGAGAATTTTATTCCACAAAATCTGTGTTGAGTGCAGACATTTTCGGGTGCAAAGAGGGGTCACAAAAAATTGACAAGGTGTTGTCTATTAGATGGTAGATCCTACAACCTGTCGTAGTTATAGTAGTTACACAGTTCTGCACCTCCAAGTAAATAAATGTTTCTTATATTCTGGTGCTGGTCTTTTAAGTGAGCAAATCACCCATATTTTCAGTCAGGTGCAGTGTGTATTACTATTCAGAGGTGCTTATTTCGTGCAGTCAGCTTTGTAATCACACACGTTTTGATCCATGGTTTCTTTATCAGATAACCTTGTTGTTGTAGCTGCTTACCATGATCTCTGGGGCAATCATTTGATTACTTTTTTGCATTTGTGCTACATTAAACCACTTACATTGCATTACATGTGTTTCTTTGTATTAAGTCTTTATCACAGAGATGCTGTGCAAAGAGTAAATATGCCACATGGGCAATGGCTGGGGCATTAATACATCATGGAACATAAGAGCACTGTGTCTGCCACCTTGACAGCCCACCCTGGACAACGTCAAGTGTATCCTTTCTTACTCCGACTATACTGCCCAACATACTACAAGTCTCACCTTGTAAATACTGACAAATCAAGCTCAATTCAGCATCCAAGCTATTAACCACCACTCCCACCCAGAGAACCTTCCCTACCAACCTGAGACCGGGCCAGACACCCTTAAAAACTGAACCCTAGACACCATCACCCATCTTACATGTCTTTCTAAGATTTCTAAGAGAGCCGTGATCCACCAGCGTCAGCCCTCATGGATGTCAATCTACTAAAGACCCACAAGTCTGACTTAAGCCGAGATGCAGTAATGAAATGGCCACCATTCAAGTTATAGATTATGTCAAACCCTACCTGCTTTTGCTGCTGGTCCTCCCTGCAGCCTTTGACACAGCGACCACTGAGCTCTGATCAACATCCTCCACATTTGCATGGGTACTGAAGACAGAGTTATACATTCGTGTAATTCTTGCCTCTCTGTTTGCCACCATTTAGTCCAAATGAGTCCCTTCATGTCCTCTTCAGTGCTATCCACACGTGGAATCCTGAAGGGATCCAGCCTCTTGCTTTTCAACCTTTTCACCAAGCCCCATAACCCGCCTTCTCAGCCACCCCGTGCCTCAGTATACAGAGGACACCCACCTTTACCTAATTTCCTCCTCAGTCAGCAATGTCCACCAACTGGGGACCCGCCTCACACTCATCCAGGAATGGATGCCCAGTTCATATTTCAAAGGCAATCAAACAAAAACAAAATTCCTGCTCCTCACCCACAAAACCGAACACGCTAACATCTGGATCTGGCTGTCGACCATGAACCTCTAGACATCAATTCATCAACTATCGCTGCAGGGACAATCAACTCGTCCTACTTAAAGCCAGCTTCAGATCAGATGTCAAAGCCCTAATCCTATCCCACCTCCACTGGGAAAATGCCTTGCTCATGGATATACTCGTCTCAGATTGACATCATGGAATTTCATCTTCCAAGTCAGAGTACACCTCACCAAGGGAACACATATGCACAACCACATCACACCTGCCCTGATGGCACAGTGTTGACTCCTCCACCAAGCCTGCATCCTCTTCAAAGCCTGATGCTTCACCCACAAGACTGTGCAGTCATCACATGCTTAGCAGATTAGCTCCCCACATCTGGCAGACTTCCTAAAACTAGAAACTACAATTTGGTCACATTCGAACACCAAATACAAAAGAATAACAGGGCAGAGACATTTTCAGTCTTCAGATGGTAGATCAGGGGTCTTGTTCTTCTGATCATGTTGGATCTCTTGGCAGCATTTGACACCATAGATTATGCCCTGCCAATTGATTGTCTTGCATCAATGGCTCATGGTTCAGGTGTGTCCCTTGATTGGTTTAATTTTCTTCTCTCCATCTGTGAGCAAAAAGTGAAATTAGGCTATTTCGAATCCCCTTAGTGTGGATTGAGGTGTCCCACAGGGGTTATCATTCCCCCTGGTGTTAGTTACTATTTACCTTTGCCCCCTCTGTGAATTGATCAGCGAGCACGGGCCGGCTTGTTTGTTATTATGATGAGTGTCCACAGTGCTCATGACGATTTCTATGTTCCCCCAGATTCAATTTCCAAAGTTGATACTTGGATTCCTACCAGCCATTTAAAACTTAACGTTTGCCCTCTTCAGTCCATTATCCATGGCTTGCAACATTGGGGTCCTCTTTGACATCGAGTTGACATTGAGCTTAAACTTAATCATTTCATCATGGCCACTGACATTGTGGCCAGTATCATCCTCCGAAACATCAGCAAGATCCACCTGCACCGTATTCACTATTAGTACTAGAAGCACTGTTTGTGCAAATCTCAAATCTTGCATGGGTTTGCCAAATTCTAACGTTACTGTTTTTTCCCCAAGGCTCGAGACAAAAAGTTCTACTGAGTTCAACCAGACATCTATTTAAAGGCAGGTGAGTAGAAACTCGATAATAGGGCCTACAAAGAATTAAGTAATTAGGTCAGAATATTGAGTTGTTTGGGTGGTACACATTTCCTGGGTGGAAAGGCAGTTCACCAAAATGAGTACAGCAGTGTTAGGGGCGCATGTTTTTCTGTAGGTACAGGAACACTCCAAAGCAATGACAGCACCATATGCAATTTTGTAGGCGGAGAAGAAGGCCACAGAAGAGGCACTACAGCAAGAATACCAAAATACTGAGAACATCATGTCTGTTTAGGAAGCAGAGGAGAAAGCCAAAGCACAGAGAAACCTGCATGCATTTTTTAGATGGAGGCGTATGACAAAGCACTGTGAACACCAGGTGCATGCAGCAGACAGAGGCGCATGCCAAAGCACTGAGAACACCAGGTGCATGCAGCAGACAGAGGCGCATGCCAAAGCACTGAGAACACCAGGTGCATGCAGCAGACAGAGGCGCATGCCAAAGCACTGAGAACACCAGGTGCATGCAGCAGACAGAGGCGCATGCGAAAGCACTGAGAACACCAGGTGCATGCAGCAGACAGAGGCGCATGCGAAAGCACTGAGAACACCAGGTGCATGCAGCAGACAGAGGCGCATGCCAAAGCACTGAGAACACCAGGTGCATGCAGCAGACAGAGGCGCATGCCAAAGCACTGAGAACACCAGGTGCATGCAGCAGACAGAGGCGCATGCCAAAGCACTGAGAACACCAGGTGCATGCAGCAGACAGAGGCGCATGCCAAAGCACTGAGAACACCAGGTGCATGCAGCAGACAGAGGCGCATGCCAAAGCACTGCGAACACCATGTGCATTTTGTACGTGAAAAGAAGTTCAAAGCACCATAAGGCCCACTTGCATTTAACTGGCGGAGGGGAAGGCCAAAGAACTGAGAATCCCACATGCATGCAGTATGTGCAGGAGAAAGCCAACGCACTGAGAACCACATGTGCATTGAACAAATGGAGGAAAAGGCCAAAGCAGCATTGCATTGTTAGGCCAACTAGGTGGTTTGTAGGCAGTTGAGAAGGCCAAATTACTGAGAACCCCGTATACAATTAGTAAGAGGTGGAGGAGGCCAAAACACTGAGAATCCCATAAGCATTTCGAAGACGTGCGCAACGACCAAAGCATTAAGAGACTAAAATGCATTTAGTAGGCATAAGAGAATGCCAAAGCGCTGAGAGCTCCCATGCATATTTAGCAGCTCTGAAAGCCCTCTATGCATTTTTGAACAGTGGAGAAGGCAGTGGAGAAGGTCCAAGCACTGAGAACCCCAAATGTACAAAGAAGTGCAAAACACACTTGCATTTTGTAGTTGGAGCAGAATACCAAAACGCAGAGAACCTCATGTCCATTTAGTAAGCAGAGGACAACGCCAAATCCCTGAGAACCCATGTGCATTTTGTAGGCAAAAAGAATGCCAAAGCAGTGTTAGGCATACTTTCATTTAATGAATCCCACACATTTAGTAGGTGAAGGAGAAGGTCAAAGCACCGAAACACCTGCATCATCTAGTAGAGGAATGAGAAGGTTAAATTATTGAGAACCCCACATGCATGTAGTAAGAAGAGGAGATGGGCAAACCACTGAACAACACACATTGATTTAGCAGGGGGAAGAGAAAGGTAACATACTCACATCTCCACATGCATTTTGTAGACAGAGGCGAAGGCCAAAGCGCTGAGAACACCATTACCAAGTACATTTAGTAGGCCGTAAAAAGTCCAAATCACTAAGGAACCCTTGTGGATTTCTAAAGCGTAAAATGGCAAAGCACTGAGAACCGCATGCATGTTTAGCAAGAAAAGAAGGCCAAAGCACTGAGAACCCCACCTGCTTTTTAAAGGTGTAGAAGAAGGACAAAGAACTGAGAATTCCACGTGCACATAATAGGCAGAGGAAAATGTCAAAGCATTAAAAACCCCATGTGCTTTTAGTAGTTTGAGGAGAAGGCCAATTCACTAATAACCACATGCACATTTTGTAGCGGAAGGAGCTTGCAAAGCATTTAGGAAACACTTTAGGATTTGTAAGCAGAGTAGTAGGCCATAGCACTGTGATGGAATGCCATTTTGCAAGTGTTTTGACTTCTATTAAATCAATCAAATGTTGCAGGTGATTCCATCTCTGAAAGGGAAGTCTGCTGATTGTATTCCCCTTTCATAAACTCCATGCCAAAAGCATAGTGTGCACCTGTGTCCTGCTGCATCAGTATCACGATTTGCAGCGCCTGCTCTGCCAGGCCACAGCGCAGATTCAGAAGTCACAGTTGCCCATTTGACAGCTCCAGTACAGCCAAGTCTCTGCAGCACATGGGTTGCATTTAAGATATGTCCCTCTGTCCAAAACTATGATGATCATAAGTAGCCCATTATGTTGGCAGGTTAAACTCTAAAATAAAGCTGAGCCTGAGTTAAGGCATGGTTCATGGCACTAATATTCACTGCAGCCACATTCAATTTGATATCACACAGGTGTCATGTCATGTGAGCCGCCTCAAGCTACTGAAGGTGATGTGTATTTGGGCCATGCAGGCTGAGGCTGCCTCTTCTTAGATCCTCTTCTTAGATATCTTTGTGAAGGTAGGCAATGCCCTCGCCAGAGCCAGCCGTCCACCAGACAGCTGCACTGGGCGCAGGGATCAAAGGAACACACCAATTCAAAGAGAGAAGCCTCATACCAGGGTTCTGCATTTCTAAAGGACTTTTATCCCAGTGTGAAAGGAAGGGGGTGGGGTTAGAGTAGTCAGGAGGGCTCTGTACAGCCTCTGCCTCTCTCTCCTTCTTGTCCCTTCCACTTACATTGGAGCATAGCACTTTGGTTGTGATGTCAGAAGGGTAAATTCCACTTCTTTCAAGAAGAGGGATTGGACTACTAAGGCGGGCTAGCTTTAGTCCGTCACCTGTGGACTTTTACCTTCAAAAGAAGGGGTCTTGCACCACTTCTTTGATTCACTTTGGAACAAACCTTAGAAGGATTCACTGACCACTTTTGGGAAAGTTGTGCTTTCCAAAGCCCTCAACCACTTAGGTGAAGAAGGAGCAACCCAAGAGAGAGGAAAGCTTTGGCCCCTACCCACTCCCAAGGCCCATTGGGGCTGACTCTTGCTGTGGACCAGGACCTGCCCCTGTGCACCAGAATCTCCTAAGGCTGGGAGAGCAGACCCTGAAAGGACTAATTATGCCACAGAGCCCCTTCAGTGGGTCCCACAGTATCTGGAGGACAGTCAGCTATGGCTCCCAGTTCTGCCGCACCAAAGTAGTCAAACTGTTCTCAAACCGCTTTTGCCACTCATCGAGCCTTTGGAATGCCTCTGAGAATTCAAACTGCATTGCCTGCATCGCGAACCAGCTTGTCACTGCATCAAGTCCTTGCTAAACCCGGTACCTAATAGGTTAGAAACAATCACTGATCACAGTGACCCGATTCAAACCTTTGGAGAATCACTTATTGCCTTGAACCAGAGATTACATCACGACTTTCCCCGACTCACCTTTAAACTGCCGCTTTGCAAAACCACACTCCGGACCAACAGGATCATTGAGTCGCATCATCGCTGACTCATCGACCCGTCCTGGCGGTTACAGCCCAACTTGACTTGGCTCTACTTTGAACAGATCCTGGTAAATGCTGCGACCCACTTTGCCAATAAACAGCTTTCAAACTGTGCAGAGCTACCGCATTTGAATCTGCTTGATGCCCGCTTTATAAGTGGACACACACAATCCAACATACCCGAACTGAGCTTGATCGGCTTGCATCACTGCTCGAAGCCAAGTTCGAACACGTCGAACCGCCAAGAAATGCTGAAAAATGCTGTTGACTATTAACTGCCCCCATGTTCCAGTTCTGGGCCTTAGAGATTGGTTATGTCACTAATTCCCTTTTTGTATTCAGGAAACGTATCCATCTTTACAGAATGTTGTGGTTTTTACTTGCCTCACACTCTTGATTCATTACAGAGTGCTGCATTGTCCTATATTTGCTTATTCTCTCTTCTCTACTCAGGGGTGGGTTTTGTGTAGTGTTTTTCTATTTAGTTATTTTGCAAATGGTTTGTTGTATTAAAGTATATATATTTTTTATAGAAGGTTGATTGGACATTTCCTTTATTTTGGACTTTTATGCTGTTCTGTTTGGGTTGGTACTAAATCACATTCACATCCCTCTTGAGAGCATAACCTCCCATTGGCCCACGTTACCACAAAAGGTGAAGGAGGTATATTACTTAATTGTGCCTGCTTTACCTTTATGATTATGGTGGCTCTTGGTTTGTAGTGTGAGGGTTGAGTTTTTCTCTTAGCCCTACTCATTCTTGTACTCCTGCAAGGCAGAATAAAATATGTCACACTGAACATCCCACACATATTCCACATATTTAGTAGGTAGAGGAGAAGGCAAAGACACTAACACCTGCCCTACCTTAACTAGACAGAAGAGAAGACCAAAGAACTGAGAACACAACCCCTGAAGCTTTACCCTAAGATAACCAAATTCATTGTCTTAAAAAAAAACCACAAAGCACAGCAAAGTCCAGAATTGGCTGAGTGACTGACCAGAAGCTCGATTGACTTACGTCTCAGCTCACATGCAGTGCAAAATCTCTCATATTTACTACTGACTGTGACCTCTCATTCAAAACTCACTTCACCAAGAAGTACCAAGCAGCATGTTACCAGCTTGCACTTCTCCAAAATGTGAAGTCTTTTATCCCAGCACAGGTTTCAGAACAGTTGTCCAAGTGCTGGTCATCTCCCAACTAGACGGTGGCAATGCCCTACTCACAGGAGTCCCAGGTGCCACCTTGGCCACGAAAGCTGTCCAGCGTGCTGCAGCACATGTAATCACAGGATTGTGACAATATGACAACATCACCCCATTCTAATGGAGCTGCACTGGCTACCCCTTCAGACACGCAGCATGTTCAAGACTGCCAGCATCACTTATGAAGCAGTCACAGCTTAAATACCACTCTACTTGGACGTGAAACTCACCATCTCCAGAGAACAGTGTACAACCAGAAACCACAACTTCACCAGGTTGGAAACAGAAAACTGCAAGTGGGGGAAAAACATACAACGTGCCTTTTCCTGGAATGCACCCTGTCTATGGAACAAATTACCAACCCAGATAAAGACTGCCCCGTCCATCCCACACTTCTGAAATGACTTGAAGAACGTACTATCGCCAATCACTTATCACTCCACTCAATCCTATTTCTCCCTCTCTAGAGTTCCTACATTTTACATGTACACTTCCATTTTATAAATTGCGGAAAAAAGCGAAAGTGCTGAGAACTCCATGTGCATTTTGTAGGCAAACGAGGAAGTCAAAGCACAGAGAAAACCACCCATATTTTACATTTGGAGGAACAGGGCAAAGATCAGAGAACCAAATGTACATTTTGTAAGAGGAGGCAAAGGCCAAATCACTGAGCACCCATGTGTATTTAGTAGGCAGAGGGAAGGCCAAAGCAAAGTTTGACACTGCTAGCAAGTCTTTTTTTACAGATCTCAGATGAGGCATGTAAGATATCTTACCTAATGGCAAGTTGGGGCATCCAAACAAAGGATAGACAACACTCTCTAAGGCAGTGGTCTTCAAACTTTTTAGGCCTGGGCCTCCCCGAGCAAAATGTGGGCAGGCCGGGCCCCCCAAAAAATGTCAAATGGACAGTGAGTCCAAATGGCTAGGAACTATTGCGCGCCATCACCGCACCCTACTCCCAGTATAGTCCCTGGGCTGCCCACTTGTTCCCAGCACAGTCTCTGGGCTCCTTCTTTCCACTCCTACCTAGTCCCTGGGCTCTCCCCACCCCACCAGAGACCCAGGGCTATCCCCACCCTACTCCCACCACTGTCCCATGGCTTCCACCCATCCTGCTACCACTACAGTCCCTTTGCTCCCCCAACCTGCTCCCAGCATAGTCCCAGGGCTAGTGGCGGCTGGTTAATTGTTTAATTGAAGAGCATAAATATTTTCCCCAGATATGCCATAGCGATCGAGCATAGCCAAGGAGCCCGAACTAATCAAGGGAGGGTCGGGGGGCAATCATTTTTTTAAAATAATGGGTTAAAATGTTGCATTTTAGAGCCTACATAAAAATAAAAAAATGGGTATAAAGCCAAACAGTTTGCAATTGGCGCTGGGGCACCAGGAGGCAGGCATGATATTTTTTACTTACATCTATGATAGATGTCCAGTAAAAAGATACCATCCCTGTCCCCTGGGCCCCACAGTGCCTAACACAAGCAACTTGATTATGTGTGTATTCAAGGCGCTGGGGGCCCAGGGGGAAAGCATGGCATTTTTGACTGGACATATATGATAGATGTCCAATACAACAATACCATCTCTGTCCCCTGGGCTCCAAAGCGCCTCAGAAGGAGAGCTGATTTTGGAAGGTGGTTAGGGGGATGGTGCAGCAAAGGCATTTTAAAAAATTCCTTTGTTGTACTACCCTCCTACCCCCCTCGATACTCCTCACTCGCTAAAATCAGCTCACCGGACCAAAACAAACACACATACACACACACACACACACACATTCACACAGCAATCAGTCTATCATTCACACGAGCACCCATCACCATACACCCACTCATAACACAAGCATACACGCATCTATACACATATTGAAATAAAAAATAAAGGATCATAAACTTAACTTCTGCCCCGGTCCTGAAGTTTTCTCTCCAGCGCTCCAGCGCCTGCATCATGAACAGGAATTGGGAAGCAAGAGCTTCCTGCTTCCTGCACATGCATGCAGGGGCCTGCGCATGGGTGCTGAAACACCCTGCTCCAGGCTGCTCTGTCCGAATGTGCAAAGAGGTGCAGGAGCTCCCTCTCGCACATACAGACATGCAGTTCCCCAGCCAGCATTTCCAATGAGCTATGCTAGGCTGGTGAAGCAAAACGCCCCCCAGCCTTGCATGGCTCAGTGAGCATGTGCAGCTGGGGAAGTGAACTGTCAAAGGGAAACAGTGTTTACCTTTGACAGTTCAGCCAGCCCAGGAGCACTCCCTCAGCTGGAAAAAGCAGCTGAAGGAGTGCTCAGTGTTTCACTGGACTGGCTCCTCTGCTTCTCCATAATGGGTGAGGGGCCACTGGATCAATGCCCCCTCGCCCATGGCTGAGCCGCCAGGCGGACTGGCCTATAGCACTATGCATCTAGTAGTTTTGACCATTGTTGCTAAATAAATATTCTTTAAATATCACAAATTTGCTTACATTTTAACAAACAGTCTGTCACTAAAGGAATAAATTGTCATTTGCAACTGTGGACCACTTTTTCATTGGTGCCCGAGACAGTTTTATGCTCCAGTCCGCCCACGCGAGCCGCCCTGCCCATTTCCTCCATTTAAAAAACAAAAAAGATTTTTCTTTTCAGGCTGGGGTCTCGTGCTCCTCATGCACCCACCATGCCCCCCCTACGATCCCCTGACCGGACCTCTGCTCTAAGGGGAAGCTATGACAGAGCAGTGAAGTTTCACCTAAGTGAGGAGGAAGGCTGACAGTAAGGTACAATTAGTCCCAATAGTTACACCTATAGAATGCACCACACTAGTATACTGAAAATATACACTTTATTATACAATTACACAAATAATGACTATAAGTTAAAATAAGTTATAATAAATCATTTGAGTTAATGATAACACATAGTAGAGCACAGTGCCACGGTGCATGTATAAAACCAGCAAAGGGTCATATGCAGACCCCTCCGACTCCTAGGATAAAGGTCTGACTTACAGGTACCCAGTAACAGTATCTAGTAGCCTTCTTCCTCCACCACCATCCTTGTTTCTGAGGCCTCCTCCTCTCTCACACAATCTCTGTGTCTCTCTCTCTCCTGTTCCTCACAGGAGAGTGTATTGCCAAGTGTGTGTGTTCCCAATACTGTAGCTTAATGTGTGTGCGTGGTGTGTGTGTGTTTACCAACGTCACAGCTGCAAATACATTCCAACTAATTTCAAGAAAGCAATAGATGGCAGAGACAGATTTTTTCTTTACAGCTGTAGAGAAACAGGCAGGGAAACAGGAAGAGTATACCCGTTCTGAGAATTTGCCCTGAAGCCCTACTTCATCCATTTTAATTACTGGCTCACTGAAGTGGCACACAAAATACTTTCTCAGTGCTTGGACTACTGCATTTGTATTCAGTTGATAGCAAAGGGATATGTCTCGAAACAATTACAAAACACCTGTAATGATCAGCACATACTTCCACAATGTAACCTTGCCCTTTGTATGAAGTCAGACTAAATAATAATAAAGGGTGTCTGTGGACTGTGGAAAAACCTGGTGCAAACCGGCCATGGCGAATGGTTGTTACAATATTGATACAATATTGATACAATATTCCCTTTGCTGATGTGTGTGACTGCAGGTGCAAAAGGGTGAAATAATAATGTAGAGAGCAAGGCTCTACCAACAGCTTAACCGTTGGGTGCCAAGATTTATCAGAGTGTAATGCATAACCTCCTTTACTCCTAACATTATTTTAAATGTCTGGGGCATTGTCTTGTATTGTTGCAAGTTCATCAATTATAGTGCAAGGGGGTGGCTTTAACATGTTTGGTGGGCCTGAATCTCACAGTAACCCATGGGTAAAAGAACAGCTATGGCCTCTGGTTCCCTACCGAAACTGTTTGTGAGCTACGCTGACCCAGACATTGCCTGCTGGTTCCAAGATTCTTTATGCCAAGTGCATTTCTGGTTTGTTGAACCGCACTGTAGTTTTGGGTGGCTATACCATGGTTTGTTTACAGGTGGGGAAAAAGGGGAAAGGGCAGCCTCCTTCGCTGCTTTGTCAGCGAGGGTATTCCCTTTAGCAATGGAATCTCTCACAGCATGATGGAGGGCACATTTCACTATTGCCAGCTCAGTAGATAATTTTATAGAATGAGAATTGTTGTACCAACTGCAGTGCGAAACCCCTTCTCACCATAAGTGACCATAATCATGTACCACACCCAAAGTGTAGCTGAAACCTTTTTAAATTGTAACAATGCAGGAAAGGGGGGCATATAGGAGGAAGTAAAGGATATAATAGTTGTTTGTAATTCTTGGCCAAATAGCTGCACAAGCTCCAGCAGCAGTAATACATTATGAACCGAATTCACAGCGAGCACAGCCCAAGATTGCTGTCAAATCAATAATGCAGTCAGCAGCTCCCACCAGCGTATACCACTAACGATCAAGCAAGTGCTTCTAA
The DNA here is from genome assembly GCF_040938575.1 of Ambystoma mexicanum. NCBI lineage: Eukaryota > Metazoa > Chordata > Amphibia > Caudata > Ambystomatidae > Ambystoma > Ambystoma mexicanum. The sequence goes on from NC_090929.1 coordinate 460,301,930, forward strand.
TTCAACCATTAGCCCTTCCCATGCCCTCGCAGGTGCTGTGTATTGTTCATCTGGCTCTCATTTACAGGCACCTTTACAGCAACTACCAGGAGTTGCTGCGAATGGAGCAGGTAATTTAGTAACAGTACATTGCTCCCCGGACATCAGGGGATCTTATAGTCTTATCGAAAGCTTTTCAAAATAATAGGCAGCAACTAGAAACATTTACCAACAACCCATCAGCTGAGTTATACATTTTGCCAGTTACATTTAAACAGTACTCTTCCTATCAGTGCATCCTTGTAACTTACATGCCCTGCTACAGCACCATATTACCCACTTCTACAATCTAGTGTTTTCACCCACCATGTGATACAGTCCCTGCCCATGGTAAATCTCTCCACCACACAGAATCATTCAATGCCTGGTAACTTATGTGTCCATTGACATTCCCCCGGGTCCTCAATTGAGCCTCGCCTTCATATATGACATGGCACTTATCTGTATCACTTTTGTGGCTTTGTTCCGAACACGGGTTGGCATTACAGCCGTGTACCCTTTTGGTCTTATACAATTTTTGCCAACCAATCATGGCTTCTCATAAAACAGCTGAGTCATATCACTAATCATGGATGCAGTGCTGCTGCTCTGTTCAGGACAAGTCGCAGAACAAGTCCTTATAGGAAACAAAATATTCACTCCATATTCATTCCAGTGGTGTATGTGTGTGTGTGATTGTTTGTGTGTTATACATGTATTCACTAAAAAACTTTGTTAAGCACAGTTATGGTTAACATTGTCTAATATAAATCTTTGAAATTCACTGATAAATAATGTTATGGTCGATTAGACCTGTGACTTATCACAAGCACCCTTTACTTGCACGTCCCTGTTCATTTGTTTGATTGTTTCCTGTGGGTCTAAAGGTCTGACTCTGGGGTAGCTATTTGGAAGAACGTTTCTGATTGGTCCTATCTTGAAGGGTTCTATTCTAGTTTCTCTTTTGCAGTCTTGTGAATAGATAGGTATTGAGGGGTATTCTTAAGACTAGGTGATCGTCCTCTGCAGAAGTGCCTATATTTCATAACTTGGTTCAATGTGATTGAAATAATCCAATGTGTAGCTTCTGGTTGAAGTGTAGTCCTGCTACTGAGGATGCATTGATGCATTGCTGGAGCATAGTTCGGACTAGCTTGAAGTGGATGAATGTGTTTTTGGTGATTTATGGGACCCTGCCATATTAGGTGCAGTGGGGAACACAGAGAGTTTTGAACGTGTGACTTGGAGGCAGTGGAATATTGAGAGAGCCAGGATGATATGTTTCTCTCCTTGGAGTTTTAGGAGGAGCCTATCTGAAGTTTTAGGATCTTTGTAGGCTCTTTAATAAGTATACCTGGAGCCACAGATAGAGGCGTGTGGCATAGTCACGCCTGCAGTGTTGAAGCGCAGTGATTGTCAGTGCTGTGGGAAAGTCGTACATGACAGGATCCATCTGATCGTTTTGAGTTTTTTCGAAATAGCTTCTCATGATGGATTTAACCTGGAATTTTGGTGTGAGGGCATTGTCCAGGATGTGTTTGTGGCTTTTGATGTCCTAGTTGACTGTGGGCCGTTCCCATGTCTTAAGGCCATGCGATGAATGTGGGGTCAGCTGTGGTGGTGCTGCAGATTATCTATTCTATTATGGTTGGGTTACCTTTTTAATCGATTTGACGCCATTAGGTGTCCATGAATCAACCTATGAAGGTCAGATACCAAGGTCCAGTGGATTTTCAGTTGAAGTGCTGGTGGGATAGTAGATGATTTAAGTGTTGTCTATGTAGATGAAGCATGTGAAGCCTAGGTTTTGAGGATTTTATAGAGTTGGGTACATGTATATGTTGAACAGAAGTGATGATATGCTGGATATATGGGGTACTGCATATGTCATGTTGCAGTGAATACAGGACATGCCCAGACTTCACTTTGGGCTCTCTGATGATCTTAGGGCATTGTCAAATGTCATGTTATGGGGACATTATGCAGTGGGCATGGCCCCAGTACATAGTAAGTGGTGTATAGATACCAGCAGCATGGAGAAGACTATGCCCTGTCAAAATGCCCTATGCCCATGGGGTATGACTGCAGGCCATGCCCAGGGAGCTAAATGTCTGCCATAGTGGTGCCCCAGGAATGGAAAAGTGTCCACTAGGTATGACCTTTCACCATGCTTGGAGGGAAAATGGATGTCTTGCTAGTGCCAGCAGGCGCATAGTCAATGAACATAACTCAAGCAAAGTGGCCTTTGAGGATGGGCACCCGTCCATGCCATGTGGACATGGTGGGGCGTTTGTAGGTCTCCAGGGCCCAATGGATAGAATGTGTGGCCTGGTGGCATTTGGGGCATGGCCATAACCACACATATTGTATACCTCCCGCACACATTTTGACCATTTGGTTGGCCGTGCCCCAGGCAAAGTGTCCAACCAAGTAGTAAAAATGGGTGTGGAGAGGTATACACTACATGTTGCTGTAAGTCAAGCCCAGTGTGCAAAGTTTCTATTTTGGATAAGCACGGGGTATGGTTAAAGGCCATGCTACAAAGAAAGGACTAATTGGGCATGGCGGCAAACCATGGGCATTGAGTACTGAGAGCATATTAGCATATATCATTAAGAAAAGATAGATGCCATTGAAAAACATGTTTAATATAGTAACGTTAAACCTACTGTTGCAAAAACCACTGAAATGTACTGAAGTAAACATTCGTTTACAGACATTTACCAGTCATGTTTTCTCAATCAACCCCATCTCAGCCAAAGACATGCATTGCTCATTACACCACACAACTCACACAAATGGCATGCACATACTCAACGTTCCTACAAGACATGAGGGGAAAAGCATTTAAAATATACAGAAGCACCCCAAACTTGCCATGTTGAGTTGGTCTTTTTTTTAGCGACCGAACATAAAAGAAAGCCCTAATGAACGATAAAGATTTGTTTGAGCCTACTTTACATATCAACTCATGGTATAATGTCATGAGAAGTTTATAGGGGCAACTGAGTTGTGATTCCTTTACAAACCGTAACTTTGGAATTTCTGGGTTTTGATGTTTTGTGCTACATCTATAACGTCCTTTCCTCTAAAGGTTTTGTCAGTAATATATACAAAATACAAAGCTCAGAAACATAAACTGACAAATAAAATCAGCAAAAACAGAAGAGGAGTGGTGAGTGTGAAAGAATACCATCTGTGAGGGTGAATTAGCCTGAGCTTTTTCGATTTTTAATATGAAATCATGCTTTTAATCCTGCCTCTGAAAGTGAGCTCTGCTAATCAGATTCACCTTCATAGATGTTCCATGCTGAAAAATGTAGTGCAAACTCTACTGAGCATGCCTACTGAACAACCCTCAGCAGCTGCTTGTTAATGTGACAACATGATATTGTTACACTAACATGTGCATTCCTGCAAACAGCCTGATGGAACCCAAAGTTCCAACAGACAGGAACTGCCTTTAACTGTGGGCAACCCTGATCCAAATTGTATAACTGTGTGCCTCAAGGCCTACTATAACCTGTTATACGCCATGTTTGGTTTTGCCATAGTGGAATCTGGCAGTGTAAAATGATACTGGCCATTTTGTTTTCAGTTCAGTTCAGTTCAGTTACTAAAGACTCACTTCACTGACATGACCTTATGTGTACCAGTCATCTGGGACTGCAAACAAAATATCTGGCCAAGCTCAGGAATCCCCTTTTGATCACTCTGGTAATGCGTGTCACCTTCCCCAGTGGACAGGAAATATCCCCAGGTAGTTAGTTAGCTGTAAGCCAGTGCTTCAAATGTGAGCCTTGCCATGGTAATGGAGAGCTTCTACCAGGGCGGCAATTACTGGAGATCCTTTGTCACAGGACAGACAAGAAGAAGGCAGGGTGGAGTGCCTCAGGAGGGAAGTAAACAGCACTATCTTGGTATTTCCTGGGCCAATCACATTTCTTGTGCCCCTTCCCCACTACCTGCAGACAAAGCAAACTGGGTGTGACATCACCAGGCAAAGAACTGCACACAACAGCGATGACTGCACCCTTACAGAAGGATTGAAGGGTGCCAGTCTGCTGTGACAGATTGCCTATTTCCGGTGGTGAGCCTATCCCCTTATTCTAATCATCTTTGCACTGCCGAAGAAGAAGGGTTTCACTGGACCTCTACCGTAGTACAGCCCCTCCATGGTGCTCTGCGTTAGAGGTGAAGATTGAGGACTCAAGAAGGAAGAAAGACCCTTCACCCATCTCAGATGAAGATTTGGGGTGAACTGTTGTTGGACAAGGCCTGTCTGCTAACAGGACACTGGTACCCAGGACACGGCAAACTGGAGGTGGCATGCCCTGCAAGTACTCTCTGGAATCCTTCCTGGGAAGGGCAAAACAAGGACTCACCCTGTAAAACTCTGGACTGGGTCTCACCGTAAGACAGGGACAAAGGAACGGCTGTGGCCTCGGTTCCCTACCCGAACTGCTTGTGAGATATGCCGACCAAGACATCGCCTGCCAGTTCTAAGCTTCTTTTACCAAATGCATTTGCGCGTGTTGAACCGCTCTCTTTGATCGATGTTGTTGAGCCTCAGGAACAAGCCTCAAAGTGCCTTGAGGTGATTCTGTCCCCTACCGTTCCTTAAAGTGGCAATTAAGAGCCCAGTTCCTACCCTTTTAAAGACATCTTCATTAACCTTGAACATTGCTGGTGGAATTATTGCTCAGATCCAAGGTGCCAATTGCCAATTTGTAGTCCGCAGTCAGCATTTCTGTGTCTTTTCTTACTGGGGTGAGTTGTTAGAAGAGGCCATCCAAACCTATGGAAACGAAAATCTGCAGAAATATTTTTATATTTCTGCGATGTCAGAAATTACATAGTTACAGTACAGAAGTCTACTGGAAGTATCAAAAAATGTCAAAATGCGCAGGTGATTTATAAAATCTGTAGAGAGTTTTGAAAGTCTGCGCTCACAAGAAATCTTCATTTTCTACTGAATAATTTGCTCCGCATGTTTGGACTGTATCTATGTAAGAAATCAGCAGTAAGAGTCAGACACAAGGGCATTGTGGTGAGTGCTAAAGACTTTTATTAAAATGAAAAGAGAGTTGGAGGAAATCCTATCTTGCCCTATCTCTAAAAGGGGTTTCCCCGCCTCAACGAAACAAAAAAATCTCTGTGTCAGAATGTCCAAAGTAAAGTTCCCCTTCCTGCGTTCAAAGCCTAAGCTGACCCGTACACGCTAAACTCAAGATAAAGTGAAAAGGGATATGGGGCCTCATCACGGGTTGGGTGGAGTGGTAAAAATACAGTGGTAACGCTATTACCGCCACATTACCACTCGGCCCAATCCTGAGTTTCGGCGCAAAGTAGCAGATTTGCTTCCAGCTGGGTGTAAATCTTGCTACTTTCCGGCCATTTGCGGCACTATTGCTGCAGCGCTATTAGCACTGGCGGTAATAGCGCCTGCAATGCCCCATAGAGTCCTATGGACTCTTAACAAAATAGGGAGTAACAGCCTTGCCACAACTTGGAATCCTTGCGGTAATGCTATTTGTGTTGGCGGTATCCAGGCAGATTTACCGCCGGGATACCGCCAGACTTCTGATGAGGTCCATAGTCTTTCAACTGGTCGTCTGAAGCTCTTTTCCAGAGTTCCAACATACAGACATACAGTTCCAAAAGGTGCAACAAAATAAAACAATTTAAGTTCCACAATCCTCAGGAGATGTTTCCCCTCCCCTGTGTTTCTCAGGCTCATTCCAATTCACAGTTTCAGAGCGTATGGTTCTTCCCCTGATCTCCTTCTCACTTTCACAATTCACAATGTCAATATGTTATTCCCCTTCTCTTGGCTCCTAGGCACAGTTCACAGTTTTGTTTACCTTCCTTAGGGAATTGCTCCCATTCCCTTGGTTACAAATATGCTTGTTTCAAGTCCGGGGGGAATAGTTCTCTTTTCCTGGATTTCACACACTCAAGAGGTTCACTCCATCCTCTTGATTCCACAGTTTAAAAGTAGTTTCTTAACAAGCATGAGAGTGAGTCACAGACCCTCCTCTGTCAGTCTGGCACACTCTCCAGCTTTGCTTCCACTTTTATTCAGTCAATTGCGTGCAGGTCTTAGACTCGCAAGCAGTTCACCTGGTCTACTCTCCTGCCTGACTTTCTCAATTTCTAACAGTTCCATGCTTTTATATTTTCTTCATTTAACCATTGGGTACTTGACCCTCTTTCACTTCCTTCAATCTTGACTTGGGATCCCAGCTCCCATGCTCTCCTGCTCAGGTTCAGCCAGTTCATGCATTTGTCTTTTAATGGTGTGCGGTATATGCCACAAAGCACCATGGTGCCCCAACTCCCCTCTCTGGGCTCACCAGTCTCTTCTGGCTGCTTCAGCGTTCTCAGCGATCTGCAATTCCCTCAGCGGCTCCCTTCCTCCTTTTGCTGGTGTCAGCTCTACGATACCCGCAATGCCTCAGCTTTCGTTCCACCGCTTACTCTGCTCTCGGCCTCTGTGCGGGGAACCTCTGACTTCCGAGTCTCTCATGACGGCGCCTGCAGGAGTTCTCTTGCTCCCAGTGCAACTTGCTTGCTCTCGGTTTTGCGACCCGCGTCAGGAGTAGTGGTTTTGCATTTTTCTTGCTGCTTGATGTTTTTAAATGTTTTTGCACCTATCGGATAGATCCAACGATGAGAGTGTGTCTGGTTTTGTGGCTTCAGTGCCCTGCCTTGCTCTAGTGCTCTTATTTGTCTCAGTCATTTTACTACAAGGGTATGAAAGAACTTTATTGCCAGTGCGGATTGTAGGTTCTACTTCTATATTACAATAGGTCAGATGAGGTTGGTGTTATACCCCACGTGGACAGGGGGATACCATGTTCCAACCTCCCTCCCATGGTGGTTGTCTCCCCCATATGGTCCTCCCTCAGATAGCCACCCTCAGGGTCACGATAAAATAGCGGCTGACTTTCCCATGCCATATGGGAAAAGAGGGTACCTGGAGAGGCAGTGATGACATCACTAGATTCAGCACACCAGTTAAAAGTGTTTTTTATTAGTTGTGTGTATTCTTAGTTTAATTAAAGACTCATAATTTGTATGGAACCCTGGTTGAAGATTCATTTACTTTGGTATTGCAGTAGTATTGTTGTTTGGAATCACTTGAATGGTGCACCCTCTTGATGAGTACAGCCTGCCCGGCTCATGCTACCTTAAAAAGGTGAAGTAGGTGTACCATTCATATTGTGCCTGCTTCACCTTTATGCTTGAGATCACTTCTAGTTTAATAGTAGTGTGGAGCAAAGTAAGAATTTCAATTATTACACATTCCTGTACTCCTGCAAAGAAGTAGTCATTTTGTAACACTGCAGGCCAACAATTGGGCTCCAACACAGGCTGTGCATACAGCGTAGTCAGTCCAAATAAAAGTACTGTGAATTTTGAAAGATTTCTAAATTTTACATAATGTTTTACATTTATTTTGTGGTGTGTATATTTTTATTGCATTAAGCTGATATATAAAAGAATTGTGAAAGGTTTTCTTTTATAACCCAATACACAATAAAAATAAAATGGAACAAAAAGTACCTTACTGTAAGGGTACAGAACGAGGAGATTGGCACACAAGTGGCATACTGATTGCTATATACTTTTATTGTTTCAGAAAATAAAGAGAAAACCTAACTTTCCCTATCTCTAAAAGGGATTCCCCGCCTCAACTAAAATACTATGGCCCTCATTACGACCCTTGCGGAAAGTGACTGACCGGACCGCCACAGCGTAAATAGCGTTTCCGCCATTGCACGATGGAGCAAAGTGCGGCCCATTCCGACCCATCGGGCACGAGCACCACGCCATGGCGGAAGTGCAAAGTCCGCGATGGCGGAAATGACCCCAAAACGGCCCACACCGCCGCCGTACGGCGCCCTAGGTGCAATACCGCCACCCATCATAGCGGACACCGCAGTGAGCGCCAACCGGAAAGTACGGCGACCGTAAATATACGGAAACGGAAGTAAAAACATGGGCCCGGAACGGGAAACAACACCCCGTACACCTATAAAACCACAAAATACACACAACCACTAAAAACACCACCCTGAGACACATCCCAACCCGTCATCCACCCTAGTGAAACCAAGAAAAATGGGAAAAGTAGCGAAGAAAGCGTGCGACCGCAAGCGGCAGGTCCACTTCTCCCGTGAGGAACTCACCGTACTCACAGAGACCCTCCAGGAGAATGCCGCCGCCGTCTTCTCCACGCAAATGACCAGGACGGCACTTGCGAACAAGAAGGCTATATGGGCCCTGGTGGCACAGCGGGTAAGTGCGGTGGGGACCGCACCCCGCAACCCACAGCAATGCAGGAAGCGGTGGGACGACCTGCGGATACGCGTCCGTAGCATACTTTCTGCCAACCGCAACATTGCCACAGCCACCGGGGGAGGGTCGGAATCACCCATCAAGTTGACCCCCTGGGAAGAAATCTGTGCCTCCACCATTGGAATGGAGAGCATAGAGGGAGTCGGAGGGATGGAGAAAGGAGTGCAGACATCCGGAGAATCAGGTAGGTGGCCCAAATAAAACCATGCCAAATCCACAATGTCCAATCATGTGACTCACATGTGTCCACATAGCGCAACAGCAACACATGGCCAGGAGAACGTCCACACACATTGGCCTGATAGCGCACTTTAAAACTCACAATAAATACATAAATAAGTAAAAACCCCAAAAACACCCACTACACGTGCAGCAGGCACACCCTAACTGCAGGCTGCCAAACAACTGCACCCTCACTCCACACACAAATGAAAGCACCTTCAAGGCCCCGACCCAAATCACCCTCAGGTACCACCCCAATGCATGTGATACATTGCCATTCCAATTCCCACAGACCCATTAATAACCCTCGCCCTCCTTTACTCCACCACAGGGTCCGATCCAAACGACGAGCTCCAGGACACCCCTACCAGCACACCTGCAAAGAGGGCCAAGACCGACGGCCAAAGACCCTCCACCTCAGCTGCACGCATCAAGACACGGCAGCAGCACATATCAAGTGGCAGCACACAGGAGGGAACATCAACAGGCCCCCCAGCAGCCAGCATGCCCACAACAGCACCACCACAGGTCCCCCCAATGGATGCCACAGAAGGTACTGCCTCTGGTGGCAGCAGCACCATAGGTGACACCCCATTAATGGCAGCATGCTCCGACACAGAAGACGGGGATGTCGAAGTCAGATCCATCCATGACCTGTCCCAATCCCCCTGTCTGTTCCATCCCGTACACCATGAGGATACCACGCAGGGGCACTGTCACAACCCAGAGGTTGTTTTCTGGTTGTATGCAGTATTTCCTTTTGCTCAAGTAATCCTGGGCTTTTATGGAGATGCGCCCAAGACTTCCCTCCCAAGAGCTCAGCCTTCAGGGATAAATAAACCTGACAGGTTGGGGGTTTGAGCGGAAAGGCCGGAGCAGAATCGTCAGAGCTAGAGGGACAAAGAACAAAACAAAGAAAACAGTTGTTCAGAAAAATGCAGCCAAGTAGTGTTGGATAACAAACAGCCAACACCACCCCCAATCCCCACTCTTACCTGCACCGTAGAAATAATATACCAGTAACCTACTAGTATCGAATTGTAGGGAGGGAGGAGTGGAAGTTTGCCAGTATCTTAGGGTCACCAGGGCGAAGACCGCAGAGCGTCCCTAGTAGGTTCAAGGCAATCCAAAGTATAAACAGCAGAGCGTCCCAAATAAAGGTTCAAAGCAATCCAAAAGGTAAACAGCAAAGCGTCCCAAAGAAAGGTTCAAAGCAATCCAAAGGTAAACAGCAAAGCGTCCCAAAATATAGTTCGAAGCAACAGAAGTAAAAGGAAAATTGAATTGGGAAGTGAGCGTTCACTTCACGCTAATTTCCTTACGGAGATGTTCGAGGTATCGGATCACCAAAGTTTAAGGATTTAGAATTAGGAGGTCGAGAATGAGTAAGCCGGGTTCAGAATATCCAAGGGGAACAATTGAGGGAGGTTGGCGTCGGGAAGCAGGTACGGACAAGGCGAAGGCAATAAGTTGATTCAGGCGCTGGTTAGTCAAGGATTCAAGAAACGGGTCCGGGAGCTCGCAACTAGCAACAGTTTAGGAGCACTCGATCTCCGGGTAGATGGGAGTTATATATCGTTCCCAACAAATGAAATCATCGCAACGTCACGCGTACTTCACGCGGCTATGATAGCAGGCGTTGTGGGAGTTGTAGTCTCAGGGACTTTTACTTGCCGAATAGCGCTCGGATAATCGCCAAGGCAATTTCCAACCTGGCCGGGTCGTGACAGTACCCCCCCACAAAGAACGCTTTCTCCTGAGACTACGCAAGCGGTGTGACCAAAAGGCACGTAGTAAACGGGGAGCGTTTAGATTAGAGGCCGGTTCCCAGGACCTGTCCTCTGGACCATACCCTTTCCAGTCGATCAGGTAGGAGCGAATCCCACGACATAGGCGAGTGTCCAAGATTGCACGCACCTCATACTCGTCTTCACCATGGACGTTAACTGGGGTGGGGGCAGTAGGTAATCTCGTGCCAGGTACAAAAGGGCGAAGCAAGGAAACATGGAATACCGGGTGTACCCGCCAATGAGATGGAATCCCTAGGCAAACGGTGACAGGGTTAAGACACCGTAGAATCCTATAAGGACCTAGGTAACAGGGCAATAGTTTCCTTTTTCCTTTAATGGCCAGATGTTTTGTAGAGAGCCATACACGTTCCCCACAAGAATACGAAGGGGCGGGTGTGCGCCGTTTGTCAGCTTGCATTTTGGTACGACGTTGCGCCGTTTGCAGATGGGACAACACCGATTTACGGATGGCAAGCAAGGAGTCTTTTACAGCATTAGCGGCGGGAAACTGCTTTAAGGAGGGCAAGACAGGTGGGAGAGTCCTTGGGTGCAGACCATATAAAGCATAAAACGGAGAGCAACCAATTGAGGAATGCATAGAATTGTTATAGGCAAATTCTGCAGCCCCTAGTAGCGAGAACCAGTTGGACTGATGCTGCAGACACAGACAGCGAAGAAACTGTTCCATAGTACCATTGGTACGTTCAGTCTGACCATCCGTTTGAGGATGGTAGGCCGAAGACAAGCGGGCATCGATACCCAAAGATGAAGTAAGGGAGCGCCAGAAGCGTGAGGTGAATTGAGACCCCCGATCAGAAATTAGAACCGTAGGAAGCCCAAAAAATCGTACCACATGGTCAAAAAACAGAGTCGCTAACATAGAGGCAGTAGGTATACCCGAGCACGGTATAAATCGTGCCATTTTGGTAAAGACATCGACAACCACAAGAATGGTGGACATACCCCCGATACAAGGGAGCTCCACCACGAAATCAAGGGTAACCGTATGCCATGGATATGGGGGTAACGGCATACTCATTAGAAGACCGACGGGCTTGCCCGGTTGCCTCTTGCACTGTGTACATACTGCACACTTGGAGACATATTGTTCGGTGTCGTTCTTCATACCAGGCCACCAGCACCATCGGCGGAGAAGATCATAAGTCTTAGCCCGACCAGGGTGAGCTGCCAATGGGAGATCATGGGACCATTCAAGAGCTTTTCGTCGAATACGGTTATCAGGTAAGTATAGCAAACCATTAACATATGGAAGACCGGTGATGAGTTCAGCGCCCAGCTCCTTAAGAATAGGAGCATGATCCTTAGCCCACGTCCTTAATCCATCTAAGATGGACGGAGAAACCGAACAAATACACACCACAGTCCCTGAGGATAATACAGGGGTTGACTGTTTCGTAGTTACCATATCTGTACCGATACGCGACAATGCATCCGCCTTTCCATGTAGTGGACCGGGCGATATGTCACTGCGAAATTAAACATGGTAAAAAATAAATGCCACCGTATTTGCCTAGCATTGGTGCATTTTATATGGGATAATGCCTGGAGATTCCGATGATCCGTATATACAGTAATGGGATGTTTAGCACCTAAGAGATGATGTCTCCACTCATTAAACGCTACCTTAATCGCCAGTAGTTCTCTTTCCATGATCGTATAATTACGTTCGGCTGGCGTAAGTTTCCGAGAATGGAAAGCCACAGGATGTAGTCGGTGGGTGGCTGGACAAATTTGCGACAGGATAGCCCCCACAGCAATTGCAGAGGCATCGGCTTCCACGATAAATGGAAGGGTCGGATCAGGGTGCTGCAGGACTGGAGCTGTGGTAAAGGCTTCCTTCAATTTCTGAAATGCAGAGTGCGCCTGTTCATCCCAAATGAAATGGACGTTCGGGCTGGTCAACCGAGTTAGTGGCGCAACTATTTCAGAAAAGGAGGCGATGAAACGTCTGTAAAAGTTGGAAAAGCCCAAGAATGATTGAAGGCCTTTTACTGAAGTCGGGACAGGCCAATCCAGTACTGCCCGGACCTTGGAGGTGCACATAAGCACTCCCTTTTGTGATATTTGGAAACCCAAAAACTCCACAGACGATGCATGAAACACACACTTCTCCAGTTTTGCAAAGAGGGAGTGTTCTCTCAGACGGAGGAGAACAGAGCGTACATGGTGTATGTGTTGGGACAAGGTATCTGAATATATCAGGATGTCGTCCAAATATATTACGACGTAACAGTCCAACAGGTCCCTGAAAATGTCGTTGACAAAGTGTTGGAACGTCGCTGGGGCGTTGCAAAGCCCGAAGGGCATTACACAGTATTCGTAAAGCCCGAATTTAGTTTTGAATGCCGTTTTCCATTCATCCCCCTCACGCATCCTCACCAAATTGTATGCTCCCCGTAAGTCCAACTTGGTGAAGATGGTAGAGGAGGTCATTTTATCAAGAAGCTCCGTAATGAGCGGTAGAGGATATTGGTTCTTGATTGTGACGTTATTAAGGGAACGATAATCGACACACGGACGTAAATCTCCTTCTTTTTTTTGTACGAAGAATATCGGGGAGGCCGCTGGGGAACGGGATGGACGTATGTGTCCCAAGCGTAATGCTTTGTCTATGTAATGTCGCAAGTGTTCTTCTTCCTTTCGAGCAAGGGAGTAGATACGACCATGTGGGATGACCGCCCCAGGTATAAGGTCAATGGGGCAGTCATAGTCTCGGTGTGGAGGCAGTTTTTCTGATAAGCCTTTGTCGAAGACATCCGAGTACTCTCGGTATTCCTCTGGAAGTACAGGGACTGGGATAGAGGATAAAGCACTGATGGAAGGTACACTCGCCACCAGGGCCAGGCAAGGGGAGAAGACTGCTGCCTCTTGAGTCCCTAGACATTTCTGACTGCAAAAAGAGGAAGAGAACAGCACGGTTTGTTTAACCCAATTGATTACAGGGTTATGGGTTTGCAACCAGGATAGACCCAGAATCATACCAAACTGGGGGGCCGTAATGAGGTCAAAGGCGATGTATTCCGAATGACCCTGTAATGTGGACATTTGTAGTGCAGTGGTTTGTTCCGTGACTTGTCCGGATACCAAACGGGAACCGTCAACAGCATGTATGTCTTCCGGTCGTATTTTGGAAATTATAGGTAGCCCATAATGTTTAGCCAGGTTGGAATCCATATAATTCCCGCTAGCCCCTGAGTCTATCATTACCGGGTTGGAAAAAGAATTGACACCAGGGGCCTTGAAGCACATAGTGAGATATACATGTGGAGACGGAAAACATGCATCCGAGCCCGGGTACGTTTGACTCATCCTAAAGGCCCGGTTTATGGACGAGTCCTGGCGTTTCCCGCCGGTTTAGTTGGTCTTTTAGGACATAGCCGTATATAATGTCCTGACTGGCCACAATAGAAACATAGGTTATTCAGTGCCCGTTTCTCTCGTTCAGCCTTAGACAAGGGACCCCTGATGGCCCCAATTTGCATGGGTTCAACCTCGCCTTGAGGAATCGTAGTAGTGCTATCTGACCGGGAAGAGGTACGAATATCAGGGTACCGACGTTCGCCCCGTCTTTGCCGAATCCGAGCATCAACTTGGAGAACCAGGTCGAGTAACTCAGGGAAACCAGGTGGAAGGGCGGGCACCACTGACAAGGCGTCCTTTAGGTCCTCCGACAAACCTTTGTAGAAAACAGCCGCTTTCTTTTGTTCTGGCCAAGTGGTTTCAGCGCCAACTGATTGAAACGGGCCAGGTAGGTCAACAGATCCGTCTTGCCTTGATTTATAGCTAAAAATTCTAAATCCGTGGTTTGTGCTTTGTATCGCATATCAAAAACGCTGTTCATGGATTGAATTAGCCGATCAAAGTCATAAAGAGCCGGATCATTAGCTTCCAACAAAGGATTAGCCCATGCTGCGGCAGTGCCGCCTAAATGGGAGAGAACGAAGGCCGCCTTAGTGGTAGCATCTGGAAACGCCAAAGGACGACAAAGAAAGTGAAGGCGACATTGATTCACGAAAGTCCGATACGCCTTGGGATCCCCCAAAAAGCGTTCGGGTGGGGCCAAAGGGAATGGCCCAGGAAGAACCACCGGAGCTGGAGTTGGGGGAAATACAGGAGGAGGTGCCGCCGCAGCGCCATCCCCGAATTCCTCATCATGGGGTAATGGCTGCACAAAGCTCTGTAATACATCCATGCGTTGATGTAAGGTCGCATGGGCAGATGCCATATCGGTACGCAAGGCGGAAAAAGCCTGCATGAGAGCTGCCATCGGGTCAGATGCGGCTTCCATAACCAATAGGCGTTATGTTTAGGCTCCTAAATCTGTCACAACCCAGAGGTTGTTTTCTGGTTGTATGCAGTATTTCCTTTTGCTCAAGTAATCCTGGGCTTTTATGGAGATGCGCCCAAGACTTCCCTCCCAAGAGCTCAGCCTTCAGGGATAAATAAACCTGACAGGTTGGGGGTTTGAGCGGAAAGGCCGGAGCAGAATCGTCAGAGCTAGAGGGACAAAGAACAAAACAAAGAAAACAGTTGTTCAGAAAAATGCAGCCAAGTAGTGTTGGATAACAAACAGCCAACACCACCCCCAATCCCCACTCTTACCTGCACCGTAGAAATAATATACCAGTAACCTACTAGTATCGAATTGTAGGGAGGGAGGAGTGGAAGTTTGCCAGTATCTTAGGGTCACCAGGGCGAAGACCGCAGAGCGTCCCTAGTAGGTTCAAGGCAATCCAAAGTATAAACAGCAGAGCGTCCCAAATAAAGGTTCAAAGCAATCCAAAAGGTAAACAGCAAAGCGTCCCAAAGAAAGGTTCAAAGCAATCCAAAGGTAAACAGCAAAGCGTCCCAAAATATAGTTCGAAGCAACAGAAGTAAAAGGAAAATTGAATTGGGAAGTGAGCGTTCACTTCACGCTAATTTCCTTACGGAGATGTTCGAGGTATCGGATCACCAAAGTTTAAGGATTTAGAATTAGGAGGTCGAGAATGAGTAAGCCGGGTTCAGAATATCCAAGGGGAACAATTGAGGGAGGTTGGCGTCGGGAAGCAGGTACGGACAAGGCGAAGGCAATAAGTTGATTCAGGCGCTGGTTAGTCAAGGATTCAAGAAACGGGTCCGGGAGCTCGCAACTAGCAACAGTTTAGGAGCACTCGATCTCCGGGTAGATGGGAGTTATATATCGTTCCCAACAAATGAAATCATCGCAACGTCACGCGTACTTCACGCGGCTATGATAGCAGGCGTTGTGGGAGTTGTAGTCTCAGGGACTTTTACTTGCCGAATAGCGCTCGGATAATCGCCAAGGCAATTTCCAACCTGGCCGGGTCGTGACAGGCACCCACAAGACGACGACTGGCCATCCCCCACAAGCCCTGTGGCAGGGCAACATGAGGCGAACAGCCCCTCTGTGACACCACCGCAAATGGCCATGGCCCAGCAGAGGTAACAGTCCCTCGACCAGTTAATCGTGCAACAGCAGCAACTGGCCACGCTCCTCAAGGACCATGCCGATGGATGTGGGGGCACTAAGGCAGACATAGAAACATCAACTGAGACACTTAGGGCACAAATGGAGAGTAGCACCGAGAGCCTGAGAGTCCAAATGGAGAGAAGCACCGAGAGCCTGAGGGGGGAACTGCATGCGACGTCCAAAGACGTATGTGCCGAACTTGCCGCAGTGCGCCGTGTGCTCACTGAGCTCTCACAAACTCTTAGGGACATGCATGGACGTGAGCAGGCAGAGACATCATCCGTTGCAAGTTCCGTCCAGGGCAGCCCCCAACGTAGATCTGGGAGGAACCTGCGCTCCACAGGCAGGGGTGCCCCTGATACCCGCAGAGGGGGCTTGCAATAGCGACTGCCCACTGACAATGAGCATCTTTGGACACTGGTGTTCGGGGGGGAGGTGGGAGGGTGGAGGGGGTGTGTTGGGCTCACTTGGGTGGCGGGTCGATAGGGTGTTCCACATGATATCACATATGCCATAAACAATGCACGATCAAACAATGAGATGTGTGGACAATGATCTTTGTGTACTAGGCCATCATAGGCGTACAGTCCATATTGTGCATGTACCAGACACACACAGTGCCACGAGTCCCGTGTCCATGTATCAGCCACCAGGCGTGAGTGCTAGAAGCATGCATCTATGAGATGCTGACGAATTTCACGGCCCTCCTGTGCCTCGCAGACTCCTTGAGGTGCTGCCACATCCCCACCCTCATCATGACCATCTTCAGGTGCTTGCAGTTCTGCGTCAGGGGGCATGGGCACATTTCTACGTACGCACATGTTGTGGAGCATGACACATGCCATCACCATCTTTGCAACCTTCTCATGGCGGTACAGGAGTGCCCCGCCAGACCTGCTGAGGCACCGGAAACGAGTCTTCAGTAGGCCGAATGCCTGTTCAATGACTACACGGGTACGTGAGTGGGCATGGTTGTAGTCCTCCTCATGCTGGTCCCGTGGGTTCCGGACTGGTGTGAGGAGCCATCTCTTCAGTGGATATCCGGCATCACCTGTATGTGGACGATAAACAAATTATGTGGAATGCCATTGCTACGTACGCGCCCCCCCCCCCTTCCTGCCAGGTCATTGCCGCATCACATACCCCACATCATCATGCATGAAATGAGACTCACCGAGTAGCCAGGATCTGTTCCCTGCGTGTCGCTCCATGTAGCGTGGTATTGTAGAGTTCCTCAAGACCATAGAATCATGGGTTGATCCAGGGAATCGGGCACAACAATGTGTAATGATCCTGTTGGAGTCACACACCATTTGTACATTCAGTGAATGAAATTGTTTTCGGTTGCGGTACTGGGCCTCCATGGCATGTGGGACGACCAATTCCACATGGGTGCAGTCGATGGCACCAATGCAACCCGGTATGCCGCCAAGTGCATGGAATCCCACTTTTGTGTTGGTAATTTCCTGCTCCGAGCGTGGTAGAGAGATGTAGTCGTCTGCGTGCTGCAGGAGGGCATCGAGCACTTGCAATAGTGTCCGTGAGAACAGTGGCTGAGAAATGCCATGCAACTGTCCGACTGTGTGCTGGTAGGTGCCTGTGGCCAGGAAGTGGAGTACAGACACCACCTTCAGTAGGGGTGGGATGGCGGTTGGGCTATCTATCATGCTGACAAGGTCAGCCTGTGTCATGTCCACAATGGCGGCTATGGTGTCCCGGTCCAAACGGTAGAGGGTGTGGATCTGCTCATCAGTGAGGTTGAACGGATGTGCTCGGAGGCGTGGGATTGCGGGCTGCCTGCGTGGTGGTAGTGGCTGTGCTGGCAGCCCTTGCTGGCCCTGCCTTGCCCTCCTCCTCCTGCGTCTCCTCCGTGCGGCCGGTTGTAGTTGGTGTTCGTCTTCTTCTTGGAGTTGGAGTACTTGCAGTGCTATCAGGTCCCCCAGGGCCAACATCGCGAGTCCTGCCGGTAGCATTTCGGAGTGGTTGTGGGAGGAGACTGGGCGTGCAATTTATGTGTTTTCAGGCTGTATGGCCTCCACCTGTGGTGATTCATTCCACCTGTGCAAGCTGCTCTCCCCTTTGGGCGAGCACGTCCCGCACACAACGCTGCAATTCGAGGAATGGCATCTTGCTATTACAATCATGTATTAGTACCCGATGGCCGTGTAACATTGGTTGATATGTTCATTCGGCTATGGTCCCATTGTTTCACATGCATTCTTTGCAGTCGCGAACAGACTTGTGAAGGGTCAGTGGAACGTAGTACTCGAGTAACGGTGGACCCTCATGCATCACTGTACCGAGGTTCACCGACGGGCGGGGCCTCCCATTTGTGAGTGAAGGCAGTTGCCATTTTCACACACAGCCGCACTAGATGGATTAATTTGTGATTTCAAGCGGCCACAGATGCCTTTTCGACGTGATGTTGCAAATGAGGAATTCGAAGGGCGGCGCTTTCGGTCTTCAGCTAGCGGCGAGGAGATGCACACAGGTCTGACTGCAAATATAACGTTCTATTGTTCAGTGTCCTTGGGACAGGGGCCATGGCGAGGATGCAATGATTGATATGAATAGTTTGGGATGCGCAATAGCGAAGTGGATGATGAGGCCGGACGTTCCCAAATACATGTTACTTCACAACACTGGAATTACGGGCTGGGGCACAGTGGATTTTGCAGGCTGCATAACGCACAGACTCAATGGAATTCTCACATGTTATGTGAGTATGGAAACAGGCATTATCATTACGGGATGAGGGAATGATGAATGGATGCATGGGCAGATGATTTGATACGGTGTTTGCCATGTACAGGGCTTCTTGGAATCTGTCCGCCTCCCCTGCGCTATGTGATGCAGGGCTGCCATAGTGGGACCATCGTCTATCTGGCCTTGTTGAGCCCTCCCTGTCTCGACGCGCCTTCAGACACTTGTGTCCATGCACGTTACCAATCCCATCTGATGGATTCTGTTTTCACAGACGCATGCACAGGTACACTCGTTTGTGATGGTGTTTTCACCTCGATATGGATAGTTATGAGTCGCAAGTGGTTTTGGGGTGGTGATGATCCTTTGGAGTGGGCTAGCATGCATATGGCTGTGGATTTAGTGTGATCATTGAAGTGAGTTGTTCGAATGTAGTTCTGATGGCCATTCTTTTCTTTTTCTTTTCTTTTGGTTGACAGGTATCTCCTCCCCTTTTGCCACTGCCATCTGTATGCCACTCCTGCAGATGGGTTTTACTCCCGACACCTGCTGCTTCGTGTTAATCAGTGGAGCAGCATTACGATCTTATGGGACGATCGCCAATGGGCCACATGCCCTTACGCAGTACTAGTGGCTCGGAGCAACATTTCGGCCTTTCAGCTGGACTAGTGCCTCCCTATTGGGACGGCCCTGCGGTTCTAGGCGCTTCCATGTTGCCTTTTCGTACGAGAATGTAGCCCCTGTGTACCATGAAGGAACAGGGCGTCACACAAGAAGTAGCTGGTCATTTATTGCGGATGCAGCCCACAATGGTGAAATGTGTTTTGGAGTTCATGGCCTAATGGCTGTATGGGCTTGGTGAATTTGTTGTGCATTAAATTTCTATTCTGATATGGGCCGTGTAGCGTTCTTCTTTGCAACTGATGTGGCATATTCCTATTTGGGGAGCGATGTATTGTGAGGAGATCTGCATTGGGTTCCAGCTTCGGAGTATAGTTGCGTGGTACTGTGCTGGGCGCGTTTGCCTACGAAGCCCAGTGAGGTCAGGGGTGAGGGCTGCCAATATGACTGTTTGGATGATGTCATGCTCAGGGGCGGGGGATTAGGTTTTGTGTAACAGATGCCGGTCAGCCAGGTGGATTGGTGGAATGATGTGATTATCGGAATATTGCTGGTCACAGGTGCCTGTGTTTGCGTGCGTTTCTTGGTGGGAGACTGGGGTCATGTCCATTGGTATAGCTTCTGTATTCGTGCCATCTGTGCCCTGCAGCTCCCATTGGCCCCTCTTGTGATTCTTTTGTTCGTTGGCATGCATGGGTGACTTGTACATTTCACTGGTTGCATTGTGACTTCGTTGCACCTACGGGGAGTTGTACTATGTGGCCAGGGAGCGGTGTACAGGCACTCAGTGGGGCCGTTTACGGTTGATTCGCGATGCCGTACTTCTCACCATGGCGGAATGGTACTTTCCGCCGTGCTTGATGGCGTTAAGTACATGTCCGCTAGGGTCGGAATTCGCGTACCCTTGCGCCATGGTGCTAATTACGGTTTGGCATGGCGCGCGCGCGCGTACTTGGTGCAGTTAGCGTTGGCGTTCACTACGGTGTCGCTAATGGCATTGTACTTTACGGTGACGGGTCATAGTCACACCGAGCGCTATTCGATGGCGGTATTGCATTTCCGCCATCGTTTTTCGATTTCCGCCAGGGTCGTAATGAGGGCCTATGTGTGTCTTCAGAATGTCCATGTAAATCAATAGTCCACCCATTGCTCCAGATAAGATTTTGAAGTGGGAGTATTTTACTGTCTATTTTTTTAAAGTTGGAAGTAAAATTATTTTTTAGGGAGTCAAAATCTAAGTCTAATTCCCAATTGGAGTATGTTATAAGCGAATAAAAATATTTTAACTGGAAAATGGAAATGTTTTTGCAACTATTATTTCTTTGCACCTAGTTATTAATACACATTAAAACAGATACATGTTTACTTCTTCCAATCAGGCAGTAATAATAGTAGTTTCTTCCTGTTGTAGTATGTACAGAAATGGTCCAACCATATCCATGGAGCTGTGTGGGTGAAAGCAGGAGCACAAGGTCCTAAGTGTCTGTTTCCTATTTTTCTTGCAAGTTTTGTACTCCCTAATTTGATTTTCTGGAAGTATTTGCCTATTTTTAGGGAGTAAAAGTTACCGATACACCCATTGTCTGTTGGGCTGAGCCCATCATCCTGTGTCAAAACCCTACTATTGTCCCTTATAATTAGAACTAAACTGGAGATAAAATAGACCTTTTTGGTCCAGAAGAATAACTCCCTTCTTCTAGGTGGGGATAAAAGTTAACTTCCAGGTTTAGGTTTCTTCTTGGGGAAATGGCTCCCTTCCCAGGGTCAAGTCTCTTCTCCAACAAAAAAGGCACATTTTAAACACTTCTCCTTAACAGACATACTGCTTATTTCTTTAACACTCTGTATCAGCTGAAAATCTTTGTAACTTTTGGTTACCAGGAGAATTACTCCTTTCTTCTGGCATCTTGGCTTCAGAGTTTGGCATAACCAGGGGGGAATGACTCCCTTGCCCTGACCTCGTTCCACTTTAGCATCACAGTTCAGCAATATCAGGGGGAATGACTCCCATTCCCTGACCTCTTTTTCACTTCGGTAACACAATAAAAAGAAAACAGGGGGAATAACTCCCTTCTCCTGGCTTCTCTTGTGCTCTTAGGATTCTAAGCAATATAGTTCATAGACTGGTAGGGTCCTCAACTCAGGCTTCCCCACTGTGGCCCACTGGGTTTATTCTCCTGTGAAGTACTGCCAGTATTTTTTTTCATGTTACTGTAATGGGGGGCTCTCTCCCTCAGGATTATAACTTGGTTGTTGGGGTCCCCGACTCTTGTCTGGTGGCCAGTGGGTTTGACCTGACCACTGTGATGAGGGACTCACCCTCTGTGGGTTCGACCTGGCCACTGTGATGAGAGACTTTCCTTGCCGCCTGTGATTCTCTTGTTGATGGTAGTGGTCCTTGACCCTTCCCTGGTGGCTCGTGGGTTTGACCTGACCACTGTGAGGAGAAGGAGGATAATAGACTTTCCGTCCCTGGGATGACACCTTTGTGTCTTGACTATACAGGATTCCAGGGAGAGCAACTTGATCCAGTTCAATGGGCCCTTCTGCTTCCCCTCTGGATCTCCCGTGACCCGTTTACCCCGCTTGGATTTTCGACACATCCGGTTTCGGCTTCCAGTGACAACAAGTGATCAGATGGGCTCCCCCAGCGTCTGGTTTTGTGGGCGGGACAGCGTTCTTCACTGTAGCCTGCGTCTGCTCACCTCTTCACTGACCCTCTGCGCAGGTACGCCCCTGCAAACCCTCCAGTATTGACGCTCGGTCAACTTCCAGTGTCTTCTTTGCTCCTCTCCTCCTGGTCAGAAAAGCAAGTTTGAAACTCCTGCGTTTGGTGCCCTGTGCACCTGCAGCCACTTCCAGCTGCCTCTCTCCCTGTCGGTAGTCCATTATTAGTTTTTATACATTGTTACCAGCCATGTCTGTTCTGGCTGTGTAAGTCCTTTGTCAGTTTTCTATGTTCTTCCTCCAGGACTAGCCGGGGCCAACTCTTCCCAGTACTTGTGTGGTAACCCTCCTGCTCCGCTTCCCCGTCCCAGTGCCGCCTCCTTGGCAGTAATATATAGAGGTAGAAGAAGGAAAGAGGTGAGAGCGGAAAGAAGGGTATAGAGATTGCAGGGGTGTAATGGGGTATGTCTGATAGGGGGGCCAAGAGGTGTTGGAGTTAAATGGTCATGCCTTGTTCTCCTGATATGTTCTCCCTGATCCCCAGAGGGGAAGTCTCTCCACATGAGATCCTCCAGCTCAGTACCACCCCCAGAGGGACTCTCCGTTAGCATGGCCTCATGGGAAGGGGCTCCACGTTTGGGAGAAGTGACAACATCTCGGGATTCGTCACAGTACAGGCAGCGTTAGAGCAATGCTAGGTGATTCTTTGCACAATGGAATTGAACATGGAATCTGTGCAGGGCTTGAAATTCAGTGCCCTTTTCAATCTGTCTCAGGAAAGGGGACTCTGTCATGGCAGTAGGGTTAGCATAGCTGAAACACTGAAAAGCATCCAAGCTTTTGGGTCGCAAGGATGACGGAGGACACCACGGGCGAGTAGTGATTTTGAGCACATGAGCCAAGTACTCATACTAGTGGGGGAGTAGTAGTGGATTGGGACAGCAATAGCTGTTCCTGCCATTCTTCACAATGGGCTTGTAACATGTTGTCCTGCCAGTTCTGAGGTTCAGCTAGGCCCCAAGTTTCAGTTACATTCCGAATCTCAGCCAGGTCCCACAGTAGTCTCCCTGGAGTAAACCTGGTTGCTACAAAGCTCCTTCTAGAAGAGAGTGGGGTCACCCTAGCATAGCAAAAACAAAGACGTAAGGCACAGAAACAGAATTACCAGGTGATGCGATAACTGTGAAGCTAGACCTTGAGAATAAAAGAGAGACCCTTACACAGTTCTCTGAAGAGGTGGAAGTATGTCACGCAATGGCAGCCACGGAAAGCTTAGGTGCCATAATCCCAAGAACTCAGTCCAGCCATATGAGGTGAGGAAAGACATGTTTGACTGGTTTGAAGCACAGGAGTTAGCGTTCCAGCTCCTTAGGCGGAAGTACAATTGTGGGGTGCAGCCGTGATGCACCGCTTTCTGACTTAGAGCACTGATGTCTTCATTTTGTTGGCTGTGGAGGAGAGGCCAATTGTTTCGGAATTGAAAGTGGTGATCCTCAGAAAGATTTGCAAAAACCCAATGCAATACCTTAGGAGTTTTACAAAACTCACAATAAGGGGGCAATCAAACTTTTGAGGGATTTATACGTTTGTCTATGTGAGTGGTTGACTGCAGAGGCTTTGGCACGGGAGGGCTGCAGGGGCTATAGCACCAGGTATTTTGGTTGGAGCCCCAGATAGAAGCTCAGGGGCTCCAGCCAAAAGGCTAGCTAGCCCGAGTCCTGAAATTTCGGCATTAGCGTAGCCCCAGATCTTTTCCAGACCTAGCAACACCCCTGGTGGACTGGAAATAAAGTTGACACATTTGATTGTATAATTTGGTTGCATACAAGCATCATGTTCTACAACTCGTGAGGCAGCGTTACACCAGCTTGTAGTGGACAAAAATATCACAGACATCTGTCTTCACGGAGTAGCAGGAGCTCCTTCCAACGCCGCAGGAGCAGTGCCACAGGGTAGAGGAGAAGCTGGAGCTTCCTCCAAACATTGTGGTAAGGCTGTGCGATTAATCCCGTTACTTCGGAATACTGCTGTTATTTTATTTTAAAAGCGTAGCTGAACGCGCCTCAATACATGCCTGCTGTTTGAATACCAGCTGCAGGTCGTGATGAATGCTATGCAGTGTTGAATGTACTCTCATCTGTGCTCCCATATTCTGGTGCACGAGGATGTCCGCTTCAAGATGGCCGGCTGGGAGTAATAGGCATCTACCATCATTTGCCTACCCCCACCCAGAGCCATTCATCCCCCCCATTGGACAGCCTTGCCTATGAAGTGCCCAATCAGTCTCCGGCAGGCGTAAGCCGGCCCTCCTCAGGAAGGCCCCAAAAGAAGGCTTATGCCTGTCCTAGCGTCGGAGCCACGAGGCGCTACTCTATGTCCATTTGCTTCCCCATCCGCATCAACTTGCCCGTATCCGACCACATCTATATGTTTATCCAAGAGGCGTGTGATGCGTGCCTACATCGACCGACTCTGCCCGGAGACTTCCTACTTGTTGCATTAACCTTCGCTACGCCTACGCTGTAAGACTCCGCACCTCACCCCACTGTGTGCCCCTGCCTTCGCCATTTGGCAGCCTGTGGCCCGTATATCTATGGTGCTCCATAGCCGCTTCTGAATTGCTGACACTCACTAAAAGTGCTTTTATGATGCGCTGTTACAGAACCCACGATCCTACCACAATCTACGTTCTACTGCTTGCAGATTGAGCATGCACTTCGCCTAATACCTGCTATTTCCTACCTGCGAGACTAGTGCGCACCACTAGCGTCTCATTTGTGACTCCATTATCCACGTTACCTCCAAGCCTTAGCTCCAATCAATACCTTCATTAGCTACTACCTAGCGCCATGATGTTACGTTGTCAACCTGCCACCACATAGGCCCTCAACGATTTCACTCGTTTGCTCATATTCCACCCTGCTCAGCAACACTCTGCCTAGCACTAGTTCTGTGCCATATGCGGCTCGCCGCACATTGCTCCAACCAAAGTCCTTCATTACGGCTACTACTACCATACCTAGAACCTATCCTACTGTCTGCATCGTATGTAACTGTACACACCCCAGAATGCTTTAAGGTAACCAAGACACACGAGCATGAGCAGGCACGGATTGCTGCAACAAGCACACAATCCCATAGACTGGTAATCTCACGCTCTTCATGTCTTTATCTCTGCATTTGGCACCTGAAATTCTGTGCTTGCACCGACATTGACTGCAGCCTTTATGCCAAATCTACTGTTTTTGCTGTGATTGTTTAACACCCACCCACACTGATTGCTGCCCACAACCTTAATCTATTGTTTTTGCATTGATTGTTGCCCACCTGCCTACATTGATTTGCTGCCCACAACCTTAATCTATTGTTTTTGCATTGATTGTTGCCCACCTGTTTTCACTGACTGCCACTCAAGTGCCCTAACTGACCACACAACTACTTCTATCCCATTCACTACTCTCACGCTGACAGTGATTTTATTCTCCCTGGCGAATAGAGTGCCTATGATCCCTCCCTAATATTACCAAAAATATGTACACTCCAAGGGATCTACTGCCACTCCTTACCATTGTGACAGCCCTAGTGTCTTTAGCGTCCATTCTGGTAGACTTCCACCACATCACCTTGAACCACACTATGACACAACCACCTACCCCCAAAAGTAGTCAAAGGCCTACTAAACCTACTACGAAAGATCTCCCACTGAAGACACTTCCATGTACTATGCTCGACAGAAATGGAAGACTCCGTTCAAGACTCCCCAAACTCTATGAACCACCAGCGAGAACTCTTGCCCCTAGTAACAAAAGATCTACACTTATGCCCGCTACACTCACTTTGAAATCAAAAGATCCACCTTGACCTACTGCCTCTGACCTTATCACCTCCAGGACCCAAACGACCACAGGCTCCACATTACTAACCTCAACCTGCAATTTTCTCAAGGGTGCTCTAATAAATGCAAGATCTTTGGTCGCTCATGCTACTGAGATAGCAGATATTATACAGGTAGAACACCTTGACTTCTTAACGATCACCGAATCCTGGCTTCATGCCGCCACAGGACCTGCGTTATCTCTAGCAATCCCCAATGGATATACCATCTCAAGATCAGATAGAGCTGATACTCGAGGAGGGGGATTGCACTTATTGCACGAGACAATCTACCAGTTAGACTAGTGCCATCCCCAGATAACAAATCCTGTAAAAACATGGCAGCCAAACTCAACATAAATAGCTACCAGACCCTCACAATCCATCTGATATACAGCCCTCCAGGCCCCATCGGATCATTTGATGATGACTTATCTAATATCGTATCCAATAACCTAAAAAACTCCTCCCAAGTCCTACTACCAGGGCACTTTAATCTAGGCTACAACGACCCAAAGGATGCACCCGCATCTAGTGTGGCAAACATCCTAATAGAACAAGAGGCTTCATCCAGAAAGTGCTCCACCCCTCCCACACAAAAGGAAGAACCCTGGATTGGGTAGCAGACCACAATTATAATGTTACCATCTCCTCCATATCCCCTCAGATATGGTCGGACCATTACTTTATAACCTTTACCCTAGCTACCGATAAACCTATCTCCTCACCTACATCCCCTGCTCCACCTATTCCCACTCGGAATAAAAAGAATATCACCTGCGACAACCTACTCCCTCTCCTCTTACCTACACTTAATGCTATCCCGGATAACCTGGGACCTGATGCATTGGTCATTGAATACAACCATATCATGACCACTTCCTTAGACGCAATAGCGCCACTCAAACTTTGTCAAAGCAAACATAAGGCCCACCTCAATTCGTGGTACACACCATATCTGAAAACACTACGCACCAAAAAAAGGTTATGTGCAACATCCTGGAAAACACAACCATCTAAAGAAAATAAGACCAACCTCAGTGCCATCACATCCTTATACAAAAATGAAATACTCAGAGTCAAACGTGAAACTTATAATTCTAGAATATCCCAAGCTAAATCCAGTACTAAAGAACATTTTGTTATCCTTAAAGAGCTCGAATCCCCTATCCCTATGCAAGACAACTGTACCAAGCATAAACTCTGGTGCTCGAGTATACAGCAAGCACTAGCGAACAAATTTACGACCTTACAAGCAAAAATTGCTAATAAAAAAGCCTCATTAACTAGTAACAAGCCGATTAGAACCTTAGCAGACTTCCCGAATAACACTGTCAAGCCACCTAGATTCAAGTTCTCCAAAGTCACCATAATTGAAACAGAAAAAAACATACTTTCACCCAAACCATCTAACTGTCAGGGCGATCCATGCCCCACTCAACTTATAAAGGATGCAGCCAGAGATCTGTCATCCTTTATCTCAAAACTTATCAACACGTCATTTATGTCCAATACTATCCCAACTAACCTGAAGGAATCATGGGTGCTCTCATTACTAAAAAAACAGACTCTAGACACGTTGATTCCCACCAATTACCGACCCATTACTACGGTGCCATTTCTCTTGAAAATTTTAGATAAAATGGCTTACTCACAAATCCAAAAACACTTGGAATCGAACTCCTTACTAGGGTCAAGGCAATCAGGTTTCAGACCTCAGCACGGGACAGAAACTGCATTAATAGACTTGAAGGCCCAAATCGATGAACTGAGTGATAAGGGTGACTCAGCCCTTCTTCTACTTTTGGACTTATCGGCCGCCTTTGATTTGGTTGATCACCAGGTCTTATGTAGCCATCTGGACACGGCGGCATACTTCTCCACTGAAGCCATAGCGTGGATACAATCCTTTCTTAGTGATCGTACCATGTGAGTCTTCTCACCTACGGCTGCTGCCGACCCCAATTCCATCACCTGTGGTGTGCCTCAGGGATCTTGTGTCTCACCCACACTATATAACATCTTCACCAAGCCCCTTTTGGACGATTTGGATCATCCGGGTATCACCTACACCAATTATGCTGATGATACACAGATCCTCCTACCTCTTACTGGTGATTACGAAAAGGATTTGGCCTTGGTGAACAAGGTCTATCTTATCACCCAGGCATGGATGACCACTCGTGGACTATGCCTGAATGATGACAAGACTGGGATCATTCTCCTGGGCACCCCATCACCCCTCACAAAATTGAGCCCCAAATACTCAGCCTTTAATATCGACCACAACATCATCTCAGTCGCCAAGGAAGTAAAAATCTTGGGGTTCTACTTGGATTCCACTCTATCCTTCAACAAACAGGCAAACACCATGGCATCGACCACAGCCTACACCTGCAAACTGATAAGAGCAGACAAAGCCTTCCTTTCTAATGACAGTTGCATTAGCCTGACCAGAACACTTATACTTTCAAAGCTCGACTATTGTAATGCCATGTACATAGGGGCGAAAAAACAAATAATCAAGATAATCCAATTCCTGCAAAACAACGCTCTTAGAGCTGTACTGGGAATTGCAAGAAGAGAACATATCTCTGAGACGAGAAGAGCCAATAACTGGCTGTCCACATTCGACAAAATCAAACTAAAAATTGCCTCACTCACTCACAAATGCATAAATAAGGCAGCCCCACTTTAGCTGTCGGACAGAATTGTCATGAAACCTGCAACAAGAACAACCAGACTCTCCAATATGAAATGCCTTCTGATCCCCAGATTCAAATTAACTAGAGTGGGAGGCAGCAGCTTCCAGGTTAAGGCAGCCCAGCTCTGGAACTCGCTCCCCCACACACCTTAGAATGGAGCAATCATACCATAAATTCCCACAGAGTATAATTAAGTGGCTTAAAGACACTGACCTCCAAGCGGCCCCATGACATCCTGTCAAACTGGCACACTCCAGCCACTGGTCACTGCATACATTTCAGTTAACTCTGCTTTTTCTATAGACCACACCTGCCCGCTATCAGCCCAGAGTTTGAATCTCATACCTGTAAATGTTCTGTATGTAAATATTCTGTATATGAAAACTTACTTACTTTACTATGTGTAACTATATTGTATGCATATTTTTATGTGTAACTAAGCTTTGAGTGATACCCTTGGGTCTGGTGCGCTATACAAGTAATAAACAAACAAACAAACATACAGATCCTAGGGAGCTTACAAAGGCTTGCCGACAGGTTTGAGAGTACTCGCGTCCAAAAAAAAAAAGCTCGGATGAGCACACCCAAAGCAGAAGAAAAGACTTCTGTCTAAAGTAAACACATGAAGGTTCTCTCATTTCTTCTAAGAATGGTCCCAAAAAAATCTGATGGGAAATCTCAGGCACATGACTCGTCAGCTTCCATAGAAAATAAATGTGACGGTGCTTCAAACACTGTGGCACCAATGCCCTCAACATCCAAGTGATGTTTTCTTTGTGGGCATTTGACCCATAGAAAGGGTGATCCAACCTTTAAGGGCAGACCCAAAGAGGGTACAGTCAGTGTTGGTCTCGTGGAAGAGGCCCTCATTAGTGTGAGCATCCTAGTGGTACAATTCCCACCCACTAGATCAGGTGGTGGGTGTAAGTTACCTAATGACTCAGAGTGGGAAAGGTACTGGCTCCCCGAAAGAGACCCCAATTCCCACGAACACTCTTATCTTTTTGGAGCACATAGTCATCTATGGCAACAAATCTCCATCGGTGCAAGACACCGCAGCTAGCCACATGGTTGTGAGTTGACAATCGGTAGAAGATAGGCAATATGTCCAATGGCCAGATTGCAGAGTCAGATTGTTTGATGCTCTCAGCCAATGCCCACTGGCAATGGTATAGTTTAGTTGGAGGGGCAAAACTGCCACATATTGCTTAATAATACAATACTCTATTACCGTAGATTGTCTTTTGGGGAATGACCTTCCTGGTCCTGAAATAACAGCAGTGGTTACTACATCTCAGGTGAAGCAAGCATGCATGGAAGAGACAGGTACTTAAGGCCATGGTTGCCGAAGTACTGACTTCTGGAGAGAGCGAGAGATCGAGGGACTCTGGTAGGTTCTAGTCCAGATCCTAAATCCACTATGAATCCTGCTCTTGCGGGAAATGACCCTGTAGCCACTTGTGCACCTACTGATGTAGCACACGATTTAGTGATCTCAGTATTGTCTCCTGTTGTAGAAAAGGAACTTGAAATGGAGGACACTGTAGATCTAGACCTGGCATGTTAGAACTTGTTGAGCTGTCTTCACCTGTATGCCCAGGTTAGGATGGCTTTTGCAACTCACAGTGAGACTGCCTCACTCTGGTAGGTCTGCAAACACAGGCAGAGGACCAGGCCCATGGCGAGACCACTGGGTTGCTCAGGTTGTACTGGGAGAATGGTCTTCTCTACAGTGAGACCAGGAATTCTGAGACAGGTGCTGTCGGAGATTGGTTGTCCCCCAATGCCACAGGAGGTTCCTTCTGGATTAGGCTTACAACATTCTTTTGGCAGGTTACTTAACAGTGACCAAGACAGCTGACACGTTGTCTGCCCATTTTTACTGGTCTCAGGTAGACACAAAAATGAAGGAATATGATGTGCTCCTACCAGACTTGCCAAGCCTCTGGTAAATCAAGTGGGGGGGCAAAGGCCCCCATAATTCCACTGCCAGTGGTTGGATGGCCTTTTGGAAGGATAGGGATAGACATTGTGAGTCCTTGGAATCCCCAAACCACCTCAGGCAACCATTGCATTTTGGTACCGGTAGGCCATCTTACATCGTACACTGGAACAGTCCCCTTGAAGAATATCTAATCCCCTTGTGCCGCTTAATATCTACATATATGCCAATGTCTAGTTTCGACATTGTGGCCTCTGGGAATCTGCAATTATACTGACCAAAACCTGTTGGTGTCATTATATTGTCAACTTGGTTGCTAGTGACTCATTTCACTGACAAGGCCTTATTTGTGTGAGTAGTCTGGGGCTGAGTTTCATTTGGGCCCAGCCCAGGAATCTCCCTCCACCTTCTCTGGAAGCCCTTGTTAGCTCCCACAGAGGGCAGAACATTTACCCATGTGGTTAGCTGGGAACAATGCTTCAAAGGCGAGTCCTGCCAAAACAATGGCGAGCTCCCACCAGAGCAGTAATTACTGGATACTCTTTGATGCAGGACAGACAGAGAGAGGGTGGATTTAGAGTGACTCGATAGGGAAATCTCCAGCAAGAGAGGGGTTCCACCATATTGGATTTCTTAAGCCACTTCCCTTTCCTGTGTCCCCTCTTCACGTCCTGCAGACAAAGCACTCTAGGTATGACATCACAAGGCAAAAGACGTTGCACACAGCCAGCCTGATTGGACACTAGCAGGGGGCTAGTAGGGGAGCAGTCAACTATAGCAGATTGCCCATGTAAGACGGCTAGCCCAACCTTAGCTGAATCATCTTTGGACTACAGAAGAAGTATTCTTCTGGCACTCTACCAGGGTACAGTCTTCCTAAAGTTTTCTGTCATAGAAGTGAAGCTAGAGGCCTCCAGGAAGTGAGAAAGAGCCTCCGTGGCCCATACCAGAAGACAATTTGAGGTGAACTGCTGTTGAGCAATGCCTGCCTACAAACACAATCCTGAAACTGAGGGTTCAGCTTGCTGCAGGTGGCAGCCCTTCCCTGAGTGTGCTCCCTGGAAACTCTTCCGTTGGGAAGTGCAGATGTAGGACTCCCTTTTATCCTTATGGGCCCTGGACTGTGTCTCACAGGGACCCATGGACAAAGAAACAGCTCTGGACTCTGGCTCCCACCTCAAACCATTTGTTAGCTGTGCCGACCCAGACACTGCTTTCTTTCACTCCTAAGTCTCAGCATCCTCAACTGTGGGTCACCCCATTCATGCGCTCAATCCGCATAGACATTTGTCAGCTGCTGCGCACATTGAAGCATACTCACTTGCATGAGGATCTGCAGCTCTACCTCTAAGAGCTGAACTCTTTAAAGTTTTCTCCTGCGCAAAAGGGGAATTCTATCTGACCCTCATTGACTCTCACTCCAACTATCCTCACCAGCTTGGGGCCACCCTAAACTCACACCTCACTCCTCCTAAGTCTTTGACTATCCACTCCACTCTCACAGCTAATTACCTTTTTGAATACTTCGCTGAAAATATTTCCAAAATGAGAGACTCTCTCCTGACCTTCCTCACACTCGCTTTTCCTACATTTTACACTCTGCCTACTCTAACATCATCCTCTGTCTCTTTCTCCAACTTCAGTCACATTAATACTGAGGAATGCCACTCTCTACTGATGAAAGCTAACCCCTTGTGTGCCCTAACATACCCTCTTGCTCCTAAGCTAGTGAAGCCTATTGCCCTTTTAGTGGCCTCTCATCTCGCTGAACTATTCAACTTCTCCTTCGAATCCACTTGCTTTCCCACTATTTTCAAAACAGCCACAATCATCCACAAGCAAGGGGCTGACTCGAACCCACCGGCTCACTTTTGCCCTGTGAATCTCCTTCTGCACTACTCTAAAGTGCTCAAGCGTGTTGTGTTCAACTGTCTTACCAATTTCTTAGGCATCCACAGCCTTTGAGATCCTCTACAAGCAGGTTTCTGCTCATGTCACTCCACGGAAACTGCTCTCATGAATATGCCCAACTTCATCGCCTCTGCTAAGCACTCCAACCTATCCTCTAGCCTAATTCTCCTTGACCTGTCTGCTGCCTTTGACAGTCACATCCCGAGTACAGCTGGCCGTACCGCCTACCTGCACGTAAAATTGACCACCGTTGGTTGTCCTTAATCTATGAATGTTGTGACGAATCTAGGGAATTTGTCCCTCTTCCCCAAGGGGGACCCCCGCCCTGTAAGGCTAGTGAGGTGAGCCCACTCCGCAATACCCTCCCTAAGGTTAGAGGCAAGTGGGACCTTACAAGAAGAGACTCTCCCTTAGGGGACAAGGACTCCCCCATTCCTGTGAGGAACTCCCCAAACCATTTCATGGGAAGGCATATATTAGGCTATACATTTTGCCAAATGGTTTCAAGTCCTGAGACCTGACTGAATAGTAAACTAACTTATACCATTATAAGGAAGAAAAGGAAAAGTCCCCTTTAAATGAGGACCTTCAATTAACGGGGGCAAGTATGTTGAAGAAGGAGTACACGCCGAATGAAGGCAAGAGAGAATGCATACGGAGGCAGAGTGAAAGAGAGATGCAGAGCCTGTGATGAGCAGGCCAACTCTGAATGGCAGAAGGGGGCCTTGGAAGCCCAGTGTGTGTGAAAAGGGAGAAACAGGGGCAATTAGAGCCCATACTTCAGTGGTGGTGTGAGCACAAGGAGTTTGTGGTGGGTAGACTACCCATCCAACTACGCCGACACCACCAAGCACAAACCATAGCAAACGGTCCAGTAACCCGTGGAGTTACCAAGACCCCGGGAAGGAGAAAGAGAACCGCAAGTGGAGTACAGTGGCAAAACCATACTCCACAGAAACAAAAAAGATCCCAAGCCAAAACGAGTCCCGGAGATGTACCTCTGGAGCAGTGAAGATAACAGGGAGAACAGGAAGACTGGGAGGCCAAAGGGGACTTGTTATGTAATCAGAGATACTCATCCCGGTATAAGTGATTAACACTTGAAACAAAAGCTAATGAATTTGAACTGTATTAACGTGAGAATGAGAATCACAGAAGCCTCAGAGAGGTAAATCAATAGTGCCATGTGAAAAGGGAAACCTGTGCCATTATTCAACAAGGAAAGAGTGGAATATAACAGAGATAACATATTGTGTACTGAGAGACAGAGAAACCCCTAAGATAAATAATATACAAAAGAGACCAGGGTGATGAGTTGAACTATAATTGTCCAGCGAGCAAGAGCCACACAGGGAAATTATACTTTCCAATGTTACTCAAAGCCCATTGACCCGGATTCAAAGATTCTACAAAGGTTAAAAAAAGACATTTCTAAAGAGGAGCGAAAAGCCAACAATAGCTTGAGATAACTATTTGAATTGATAAAGAAAGTAACAAGAGACTATTTAAAAATTGCATATTAACAAGAGAAAGAAAGAAAGAAAACAACTGCAAGAAGCAATCATCAGGAGAAGGGAGCCATTCTCCTGACCTTAGTTGTTTAGAAAAGTGGAAGCGTCAGTAAGAGTTTGTTTTGGATAGCTGACTTATTCCTTTTGGACATTCACTGACGACCAACGAGCACCTTAATTAGTAAAATGGGTAGGGAGCACCCCGTAGTCATAGGGAAAGATAGGCCTTATTGTTATCCTTTAATAAACACATATTGAAAATGCCCTCAGAGTGTCCGCATCCTTCTTTTGACCCGCTATACTGTCCACTTATGTATTGTCGCCAGTGACTGTCCCATTCACTCCCCTCCACAACCTAGTCACAATGTCCATCAAACTCACTCCATCGTAAGAAGGTCACTGCCTCCCATCATAATTGATTTCTTATCTAATGTATGTTATTTTGTGATCAAAAGAGCATTGTTCGTCCCTGTATATAAATAAATAAACATTCCCTGTCTGTCCTAAGCTTCTTTATACCAAGTGCTGTTTCCACTTGTTGATCCGCCCCATGAGTTAGACCCAGTGAGCTCGCTCACCGATCGGATGCCGGATTGACGCTTCACAAAAGCTACCAGACTCTTGGATGCATTCCGTTGAGCCCGAGGATCAAGCCTAATGGGTGTTCGAAGTGGTTCTGCCCCCAGCCTGCCTTAAAGGGCTCAGGTCACAATTCAAACCCGACTCCCTGTCTTTTTAAAGACATCTTCATTTAACTTGAACATTCCAGCTGAAAACATTCCCTGGCTAGCACTGTCCTCATATTTAGAGTGCTCACTTTTAATCCAAAACCATTGGCGTTTTTATTGGTTAGAACTATTTTTATTTAATTCAAGATTTCTATTTTGTATAGAACCTTGGTTGGAAATTCTTTTATTTTGCTTTCAAGGTGCTATTGTTGTGTGACTGCTTCAATGCAAGTTCAGACAACTTCTTGAAGAGTCTAGCTTGCCCTTTGCCCATGCTACTTTAAACCGACAAAAAAGGTGCACCATTCATATTGAGCCTGCTTCACTTTTATGATTGAGGTCACTCCTGGTTTAGTAGTATTGTGGAGCTAAGTAGGAGTTTCCATTATTACTCATCCCCGTATTCCTGTAAAGTGGTAGTCATTTCGTCTGAACGAGAATAGCGAGTGAGACACATCAGTCACACCAACGGCATCTTGGTTTTTCCTCTCTCATGTCTGTATTCCGGCACATCCTTAAATAGGGGATTGGTAAAATGCTATCCTCGCCAAACCCGAAAATGCCAAAGACCTTTCACATTCCAGACACAGTACTACAACTTTTACATTGGTCAAATACCATTCAGGTCAACCTAAAATAAAGCTAAAAGAAATCCTGTCAAGTGTTGAGCTCTCATTGGCGCTCTCATTGGAGCTCGCCAAAGGAGTATGGCTTATCCAGGCGGGAGCAGAGCCACCAGTACCCTTGAAAATCAGATGCTCAGAAGCCTACGAAGACACGCATAATATAGAAAAACAGGAGAGGAACTCTGTGCACGTTCCCATTGTAGGGATGCCGTTTGAGAGCATGCCTTTATGGTGATTTTATTGAGTTTGTCCCTGAAAGCCATGTGATTTTGAGATTTGTCTGAGAGGCCGCCACCACACAAGTGCGGTGCGTGCATTGGCCGGCAAACACTGGTCTCCTGGGTTCATGTATCTTGTCCTTGGTGTGACCCGCTGATTGTAGGTCTCTGAGTGCAGGGTAGTAGTTGGGTGGAGGGAATGCTTTTTTTTGTGTGTATGTTGGCAGGCATGTCCAGGCATCTGAATAGGAGACATTGATTTTGAATCGTATCCTAGCAGGGAGTTGGTGAATGCTATGAAAGGGCTGGAAACCGGTTTGCATTTTGCTAGTGTAAAGATGAGCAGGCTTGTTGTATTCGGGCGTGTTCAAACCTTTTCATTTGGTAGCTGGAGATACCTACAAATAAAGCATTGCAATAGACCAGCCTGGAGGTGACTGAATTGTGGAGACGCTTTGGTTTGAGATAGCTTACTTGATTACAGCTCGGATCTCTGAGGGCATGTTAATATTCGTGCCACACACGATTTCTGGGGCTCGTTCCTTTGTTTTGATGAAAATGGACACACTTTGAATTACAATTTTCAGCATGTGGGGAGATACCAAAGAACAAGGTATCGGTTTAATTTGGCATTTGTTGCTCTTTTGAGCCACCCAGTATTAAATGGCTTTGAGTCCTTTGGTACTACTGGCAACTAGTCTTGATGACCTTTGCCACGTAGGCATATTTGCAAGCCATCTATTTATGGGTGGATCTTTAGGTTCTGGGTGTAGAGCCGGTCCATCAGAGGTGTGTATGTTTTGGTTTTGCATAGAATGCTAACATGCTGCATTCCAAGCACTTTGAGCCATTACAGCATGCTGCAGTGCTGGAAAAAGTAAATGTTCAGACTGTGGCAGTAAACTGAGTAAGCATTCGTACACCACATCATAGCATTACACCTATAGGAGGGTCCCTAGGAGTACCTAAATGCCCACAAATTCCCTTCAAGGCAACCGTAGATAAGCGGGTGATGCTGTGGATGCTCTCAGCTTAATCCCCTTTTCTGTGCATTTATCCTCACCCATATGCCTCCTCACCCTACCAGTTTTCTTTTGAGTTCCACCCTCAGCAAGGACAAAAAACAATGCAGAAGGACAGTACACAAGAGCACCTTTAATTACATTACATTCCACAGGGGTTCTGATGTCATGGATCCTCTTAGGCTAGTGCAAAGTTCTAACATGCTGTCATTTGTATATGAAACTCCTGTCAAATTCTCTCTTTGGTGTTTTAGGTAACTCCCTGGGTTTTAATGTACATGTTGAAGATATGATATGGAAGGTTATTTATAACGCGCTTAACACCCAGAGGTTTCTAAGCGCAGACGCGGGGAACGAACCGGTGTTGCTCCGTGTCGTCTTGCTTCCAAGGCGAGCATGTTGCTCCTGAGCTATCCTCCCGAGAGAAGAGGCGAGAGTGGTGAACCCTGTAGTTCTCCGTTTCCCTGCAGAAATGCATTGAGAGGAGGTGTCCCTGAGTTTAACGCTTTATATGTTGTCGGTCGAAAAGGATCTGCCTTACTGCGGCTCACAACTCCAAACTGTAGGCGGCCCTTGCAGTTCCTATGCTTTCCCTTTATCTGCTTCCATCAGATTTTGAAGATATTTTTACTTTTACACTTGGGGCTACTTGCGGTTTTCATATGGTCAGAATCATGTGATGTCACTTACCTGTGATGTCACTGTGATTGAGCTTCCAAAGTCTGTATGAATTCACTTACACTGACAATATCCCAGTGATTGTGACGAAATAACACCAGTAGAGTAAGTAGAGGTGCGGTAGAGAAGGTGCGAGATTAATGTCA
Organism: Ambystoma mexicanum; assembly: GCF_040938575.1. Lineage (NCBI taxonomy): Eukaryota > Metazoa > Chordata > Amphibia > Caudata > Ambystomatidae > Ambystoma > Ambystoma mexicanum. The sequence goes on from NC_090929.1 coordinate 460,339,169, forward strand.
GAGTTAGTGTGAGAGGGAACAGGTGTCATAAAGATAATTAGTACCCGGCGAGGGCACAATCAGAATGAAAGAAGCATTCTGATTGGCCCTCGCCAGGGCTTTACCTGGCCGAGAATCCCTCGATTCTCGGCCAGGATTCCAGCCGCCTTTCCCCTGTGTGGGCGGTGGCAGCCCCTCAGCCAATGAGGATGCTTGAAGCGGTGCCATCCCCGCTCCGAGTCCACCCGCGGCTGAGAAGCTGCCTTCGCCCCCTGCTGGGGACTCAGGTATGTGTTTATGTTTTATTCCTCCCACCTCCAGGCCCTCCCCACCCCACCAACCCCACTTACCTAATGCCTGCTTTGTCCCCGGCATGGGATGATGGCAGCCTCCAACCGTGTGGAGACTCGAAGCGGGGCCATCCCTCGCGGCGGGGGCATTACCGGCTCAGGTAGTGGTCTCCAGGCATGGTCCCCAGGCGGTCCGGCAGCTCTAAAGGAGTGGACGTGGTTTGGTTAGTTAGTTTGACATCCAATGCAAGACTGTAGTGATGGTGTGTTGTTATGTGGAGGCCGGAAGTACCTTGAGCTCTGTGTGCGGGCACGTTCCTAAGGGGCTCATTACAAGTATGGCCGTGCAGGAAAATAGTGGTGGTAACGGATTTAACGCCTCTTTTTCTGCACCTTCTTACTACAAGTTTGGCCCTGCAATGGGGGATTTACCTCCAGCATGGTGCTGGAGGTAAATACACCCACTTTCCGACAAAGAATCTGCAAAATCAGCGAAATTACTGTGGCAGTAATTCCACCAAAATCCCCAATGGAGTCCTATGGACTCCGAATTAATGGGCACTATCACCGCCACTACCACTTTAATCCGGCGGTAAATCTGCCAGACCAACTACCGGTAACAGTGATTCCGGTGGGCGGTATTCCAGTGGATTTGCCACCGGAATACCGGCCTACTCATAATGAGGCCCTAATTGATCTATGTTAGGACATTGTGTCCAGAATGCAGACACCATGTGCCCATAATGCAAGGCTACTTTGGCCTGGGGCTATACTATGTAGTTGGTGGCAGTGGTAGATTTGATCCGGAAAAAGTAGTGGAACTGTGGTCTCGGCAGGGGAGAGGGTAGGTGGAAGCATAGTGCAGCATGTGACAAGGTATTGCAGCCGGGGCATTGAAACAGTCTTAAGTGACTTGTAGCTAAGTCTCCTACTACAACTTTGCACTTGCACAGGGACATGAATGGAGAAATCTGTACAGCATGGTGAATTTGGTCCTAACAAGTAGAGGACTGGTAAACAGAAAAAAATGAAAGTAGTGGAACACCGCTCCCAACCGTTCCCGTTCACTTCGATCACTGATTGGTGGAAGAGGTGAAAAGTTCTGTTGTGTGCTGTCTGGTGAGGGGGTGTTAAAAAGTAATAAATGTTACCCAAAAGAGAGGGTGTTTGTGTGAGAGACAACATTAGGCAAAGTTAAAAGTAATGGCGGGGCAAGAGCCTTATTGCGCCGAACCCCTTCCATGGAGGCTTGTTCACATGTGAGAGGTGAGAGGCTCCAGTTAATGTACTGCTCCATTTGAAAAAGGCACTTGGACGAGGCCCGCCGGTCTGTGCTCTTGTCTGTGAAGAATGCCTGGCATTGCAGTGGATGGAGCCGCAGTGATTTAACTCTCGTGACTTTGTTGCATCCAGTGCTCCGCAGGGCCACTCACGTTTTCGCCCATTCAGGCGCACACAATGCGTGGGATTCATGTCCAGGGAGCCAGGATAACGAGGCGTTTGCCCGCGCAGGACGGGTGCAGGCCGAGGGGCTGACTGCGAGGCATGCCAATGGTAATCTGATTAGCCTGAAGTGGACCGTGTGAAGAAGGCCACACATCATTGACACAATAAAATGCAGGCGGCTGTCATTCAGGGAGGGGGGTTTTGTGTGACAACAATTCAGGCCTTGAATGCAGATTCTCTCACGAGGGGAAATAATATACATAGTTCACCAGCAAACAGAAGCCTTTAAGGGAAGATTAACTGCAGGTAGACAACGTCCCCACGGCCCCCGTCTTTATGCCTCCTGCTTTAGCATTTAAACAACACCAGAAAACCAGAAACGGCAGATTAGGACTGTGAAAGTCTCTCGATTCATCTCGGGAGTGCTCTCTGAATAGAATGTTAAATGCTGGATGAGGACCCCCCAGAGAGCATCCCAGGGAGAGTCAGGGTGTGTGGGGTGCACAGAGCTATACGATGCTTTCTGGAGGTTCCCCTTTCAAATAAACCTATATCTTCATAAGGAAAACATGTTTTCAGTAAGAGTTTAATTCATGAACCCTTCTTTAGTAGTAGCATGTCATTTATATAGCGCTTTTATACCATCAGTATGGCCTCAAAATGCTTTTTTGGGTGGGAACGCCCTGGGGGACCGAAGTCCAGGATATGTGTAAAGTTTTCGAAAGGATTAGAATGCGTGCGTGCCTTCGGCCAAGATAAGGAGTTAGGTGGGCCGGCCTGGTCCCAGTAAGCTACCCATGATGGTCAGGCATGTGCTGAGCTGTGGTAAGGAGAGTTTGCGAGTGCAGGAGACTCACAAACAGCACTAAACTCATAATGGATGTGTTTCATAGTAGCTTTCTTTGGCGGAAACGTGTGCATTATCATATGAAACAAAAGCAAGAGGTGCTATCCCCATCCTGGGCGGATAGCTCAATTGTAATGTGCTCGCCTCGGAAAAAACAGGAAGCAATACAGGTTCGATTCCCGGGTCCGCATTTCCTCCAGGTATTAAGCGCATTATAAATATGCAACTAAGAGACATATTCCTGTAACAGCGCCTCAATGCCCCCGGGCTGTGTGAGCGTTTAAAAAAATAATAATAATAAACAAAAAAAAATGAAAGGTGGCAGAAATTGCAAGGACCACAATGTCCATTGTCTCTGAGATTAAACTACGGCCTGCTTTTACCCCACACTTGTTTAGTGCCATGTATTAACTTTTACCCTACTGGTGGCCACAGTAGGTGGCCCTAGAAAGTGCTGCTGAGAGGAAGGGTCAGACTGGGGCCTAAAATAGGTCCAGGCACCAATGAAAACGTGGCCCAACATCACTCATTACAGTTCATTACTACCCAGAACCGACTGCTTCAGTACTATCCATGGGGGTGTTTTGGTAACCTAGGCTGCAATAAGGCATTTGAACAACATATTTGCTTAGTAACATTGGTTAAAACTAGTATAGTAACTTATGAAACTGGCCCACTGTGGTCAAAAGGGGGTCCATTCTGTAAAAAGAAAATGGGCCCATCCTAGAATCGTGGGCTGGCACGTCGGGCATTGCTCTATAGGCCAGGCCGAGTCTGCTAAGATGATGCACCCTCCTTTTCGGAGCTTAGGGGTGGTTAGTGCGTGCCGGTACCCACACTTCCGGCCAAAAGGAGTTAGGGGGATGGAGGCATTAAAAACCCTGCTATCACAGTCAAAGCCTGTTATTTGGCATTGGTGATAGTAATCCATAGCCATCCTGTACAGCAAATAACTGGTAAGGAGTTCCCAGCCTGTTGGATGTCCTTTTGGAGGGATTTATCTGTGTTTTTAGTGTGATTTCCAATCCATGTGTTTGTGCTGGTTTGATTCTAGTCTGCATTTCCTTTGTGGTCTAGTCCCTGTCCTCTGTTTTTGGAGTTCTTTCTTACTGCTTTCCCCTGCCTTCCTGATAGAAATCCATAGCCATCTGGTACAGCAAGCACCTGGTAAGGAGTTTGCAGCGGTTTGGTGTCCTTTTGGAGCAATTTATCTGTGTTTTTAGTGTGATTTCCAGTCCTTTGTTTGTGCTAGACTGCCTTTGTGGACTAGTCCTTTGTTTGTTTCTGTTGTTTTTTCCCTCTCTCCTTCCATCTTCATAGCAATTGCCCGAGGCAGGCAGGTGTCCCTGTCCTCTACTTTTGGAGTCCTTTCTTACTACTTTCCCCTGCCTTCCTGATAGTAATCTATAGCCATCCTGTACAGAAAGCACCAGGTAATGAGTTTACAGCCTCTTTGGTGTCCTTTTGGAGGGATTTATCTGTGTTTTCAGTGTGATTTCCAATCCGTTTTTTGTGCTGGATTGCTTCTAGAGGGCACTGCCTTTGTGCTGTAGTCCTTTCTTTGTTTCTGTCCCTTTCCTCCTTCCTCTCACTCTCCATTTCTTAAACACAGCTCCCAGTGCAGACTTTCCCAGGCAGCCGCTGAAGGGCACCGGCTAAGGGCGCCTCCTCAATGTGTCAACCATCCCTGTTTACCTGTTTGCCTGGTGCCCTAGCCCTGCCAGATGCTTCGTTATCCATCTACAGCTACTTCCAGGTAAGTTAAATCTTCATTGAATCTTACCACTAGTGTATTGTGCCACACCTGCATAGTGCTTCTCAAGGTGATCTAACAGGGTGTTTGTTACGTTCAATCTCACCACTTTTTGCATTTCTCCCACCAGCGTGTCCCAAATACAATGAACCCCATTTTGAATGATGCCACTGCGTGGGTTACATCACATTTGAGTTTTGACACACTGCATAAATTGGTAAATGCTGCTTCTGAAGTCAGCCGCACTGGGAGGGCAACACTTTGCTTTTTTGAGATTAGCCACACTAGAATTGAACTGAGCTGGTTAACGCTACTTTTGAATTTAGCAACACTAGAATTGCAACACTCTGCTTTCAATTTAGCCTCATAGAATTGAATTGAGCTGGTAAAAGCTGCTTTTGAATTTAGCCATACTAGACTTGTACCCCGCTGCTTTTGAGTTCAGCCACATGACGATTGTAACCCGCTGCTTTGGCATTTATCCACACTAGAATTGCAACCGGCTGCTTTTGAATTTAAACATACTAGAAATGAACTGAGTTGGTTAACACTGCTTTTGAATTCAGCCAAACTAGAATTGTAACCTGCTGCTTTTGAATTTAGCCACACTAGAATTGCAATCCTATGCTTTTGAATTTAGCCACACTACAATTGTACTGAGTTAGTCAACACTGCTTATGAATTCAGCTGTGCTAGAATTCAACTGAATTGGTTAACAATGCTTTTGAATTTAGCCACACTAGAATTGCAACCCGCTGCTTTTGAATTTAGCCACACTAGATTTGCACTGTGTTACTAAATGTTGTTTCTGAATTCAGCTGCACTAGAATTGAACTGAGTTAGTTAGCCCAGCTTCTGAATTTAGTCGCACTAAAATTGCAACCCGCTGCTTTTGAATTTAGCCGCATTAGAGTTGCAGCCCGCCGCTTTGGACACTAGAATTGTACTGAGTTAGTTCACATTGCTTCTGAATTCAGCTGCACTAGAATTGAACTGAATTGGTTAACACTGCTTCTGAAATTAGCCACACTACAATTGCATCCCACTGCTTTTGAATTTACACACTCTAGAATTGTACTGAGTTGGTTCACATTGCTTCGGAATTCAGTCGCTCTAGAATTGAACTGAATTTGTTAACACTGCTTTTCAATTTAGCCACACTAGAAATGCAACCCGCTGCTTTTGAATTTAGCAATACTAGAATTGTACTGAGTTTGTTAACGCTGTTTCTGAATTCAGCCGTACTAGAATTGAGCTGAATTGGTTAAGGCTGCTTCTGACTTTGGCCGCACTACAATTACAACACAATGCTTTTGAATTTTGCCACTCTAGAATTGCAACCCACTGCATTCAAATTTCAACACACTAGAATTGTATCCGGCTTCTTTTGAATTTAGCCTCACTAGAATTGTAACTTGTTGCATTTACATTTTACCACACTACAATTATACCGAGTTAGTTAACACTGTTTCTGAATTCAGCAGCACTAGAATTGCAACCTGCTACTTTTTAATTTAGACACACTACAATTTCAATCTGCTGCTGTTGAATTTAGCCACAATAGAACTGATTTGGCATCTGCTGTTTTTGAATCTAGCCACACTTGAATTGTACTGATTTAGTTGTTTAGATTTAGTTAAGATGTGCCACTCTGCAAACCATTCACCAGGACAAAAGTAAACACAGACAATAAGGAAGAAGAACTGACAATAAAACTACTCAACACCCAGAGATCACCTGAAACCAATCAATCACCCCCTTCCCTTCTTGGCTCCACACCCTCAGCCCCATACGTACTAAACACACCCAAACGACTAGTGAAACAACCCACCAAAAAAACATGCAAACGGAACAACCCTCTCTAATCATACTACAAACCCAATACCTGCAAACAACAAATAACTCAGACATTGGATGGCACCCTTACAGACACAACAAGGCCAGTGCACATAACAAAGCCACCCAGAAAGCTCATAGACACCAGTTCAGTTCCTCCTGGTTCTGCACGCATCAACAGATGAGCGCAAATTATATCCTATCCCTCTCTCCCTCACTCACCAACCCTAACCACTTTTCCTACAGAGCCACGAGAGCTCCTGGAGACCATCTACATGGCAGCAGTGCATGGTGTACATCAACATAACATTACATAACAGACCATTTTCAAGATCCCGAAGACGTCTTCCATCCTCTGTCCCAACCTCATGCCTCACACAAATCAACCACTGGATGACAGCTAACCAACGACTCCTCAACCCCGGAAAGAACAAAATCATGATCTGCTTGAAGATGGCACTCTTCCCCCAACCCATCCCTTGGCCATCCTCCCTAGGCCCTCCTCTGCCACATATAATGCAGTAAAGAATCTAAGATGCACCGTGGACGCTGGTCTGAGACTTTCACAGCACATCAACTCTGTGTCTAAATCTTGCTATCTACGCCCCTGCATTCTCAGATGCATCTTCCCATACCTCTCCAATCCTCACAGAGTCACCGCAATCATGGCTATCATCCTCTCCCTCCTAGGCTAGGCCAATTCTCTTTACCTGGGTTACCCTGCATATCAACTCAGAAAGCTCAGATGGGTACAAAACACAGCAGTGAGGCTCCACCTGGCCCTTGATTCCAGAGCACACACCACACCTACCTCCGTGTCCTCCACTGGCTCCCTGTCGGGCGATGGGCTACTTTCAAAGCCATGGGCATCACACACCATGCCTCCACAAGACAGGCCCAGAATACCTTCAACAGAAACTCATTTGCTACCAAACCATTAGAAAACTGTGATCAGGCACTGCATTCCTTATAATCTGTCCCTTCAAATCGACAGCAATAGGGGGATCCTCCTTCTCTATCCAAGCCCCTCCATCTGGAACACAGTTCTCTTAACATCTGCTGCATAGAGAATTACCTTGCCTTCCAGAGGGTCCTCAAGACCTTGCGTTCCCTGTCCCCTTTCCTGACAAACCCATGCCTCTCTTCGGGTTATTTAACCACCTCACAGGTAGGCCGGGGCAGCAATGAACTTGGCATGAAATGTACTGAGTGATGGGGAGTATAAACTCCAGCAGACCACAGGACAGAATCCATGCCACTTCTATGGAACACAAAAAAAACAGCCAGAACACACGGGTACATATCACACTCCATGCTTATGGAAGATAGCTGAAGGCACGGCCATCCACATGCATGCATCTGCTATCATACACTACTTAAAACACATTGCACAACACCACATTGCAAACTTTATTTTTGTACTTTTTCAAAATGTGCAGAGGTACAGGGCAATCCTAGCTGAGGAGGAGTGATTTCATTGTTGTAAACCGTGATAATTATTGTCTAGTCAAAGGTGTCAGGGCTGATGCAACGAAAACACTAACACTCACCCATAAGGACAGTTGGACCCCTCAACAACTGCGGATTGGGCTACACATTGTACTGTATGGGGTGACTTTTAACCTTCAAGGACTTAGCACGATAGTGACTTAAGGAGTCACCCAGAAATAAATAAGGCTGGAAGTGATGTGCACCAATTAGGAGCCCAGTTTACTTGGAATCGCGTATAGATGCAATTGCCTTTAAATTGGCTTTTAGATTGAATGGTGGCCTCACACATGTTTAGTATCACAATTGAAGTTTTTCTTCCCGGTGGAAATAGTGGGGGCTGGCCCTGCAATTCATTTGAAAAGTGCAGAGAAGCATAGCACCAGAGGACCTAGATGTGCATTTTGTAAAAAAGAAATAAGTAGGACAAGGTGCATACGAGAGCAGAGACACGAGACGAGCGGACAGAAAGCAAGGAGACAACCTCTTTTTATGTACATCAAGTTTCAATTTTATGTATACTTTTCTGCCACCTGGCTTGCAGAGCAGCAACATAATAACAATAAACAGTTCATATGAAAGGGCACGTGCAAAACATTTACAATGTACCAACAGAAACTATGTACACAACACAAAGTTTCTTTTCTGAAATAAAAAAGGACATAGCTCAGCTCGGGTGGAACAGTAGGGCAGGTAGGGAACATTGTGGTTGGTTAGTATACTCCAATGAAGAATATATAGAGGCGAGTGAAGGATCACGGGCATGAATTGCTGCTAAAGGTTAACAGGAGAAGGAGGAGGACACACTATGTTTTAGCCCAAGAGTGCTTGGGCGAGAGTTGCTTCACTAGTGTGGGATAGGCTGGTAGTGTGAGCTACACAGGCCAAGGAAGCGGGGAGATTGGGGGCTTCATGGAATGAAATAGCATCCACAAGGGGCCTTTTGTCTGAGTTGTTTCACTTGGAGCAAGGGACTTGTTTTGATTGTTCAAATTGGAGGTTTAGGAAGAAGGAATCCAAGTTAGATTTTTCGATTGGAGTTTTGCTTTCACAATTTTCGATTGTTGTATAGCCTCTCTGGTAGGTTTCCCACATTCCATGGAACTGCTTCATTAAAGGTCTGATGTCTTACTACACAATGGTCAGCATTCCTTGTATCCAAGTGTTTCATTCCAAATGATCTTCAGTGACTCTTATCTCCCCACTTTGAGCCCATTTTTACATGCAATGGCTTGTATGTCTTCTTTGCGGTCACTGGTGTTCTTGTTTTTAACAATTGCCATATGTCTTTCCAGTCTCACCAGTTTTCCCGACATAGAAAATGTGCGGAATACTATACTGGAGCAGTTGTTCTTATAATATGATTATTTTCTAGGGAAATTTCCAGATCCAATCAATGACAGTTGGGAACTTTGGGTTTGGGTTTTTGTTGTGAATTTGATTTAATTGGGGGGCGTGGCCGAGCAGGGAAGCATGAAGCTGCTTTTTTGCTGAGCTCTGTGCGCCTGTGCCCATCGGCACCTCCGATAACCCTCAGCACCTCCGACGCCCCTCAAAATGCATCAAGAATGGTTCCTCTTTTGTCATTAGCTGTGGGGGGCAACATCAGGCAAGAGACGGGCCAAAGCATGGAATTTAGAGAAGCTCCAGACCTGGTTTGGTGAAATTAGAGGACAGCAGAGTTGACAGAGAAAATGGAGCCCGAAAACGTAGTTTGTGAGAAGGCTATACTGGGAGGCCCACTCCTATCGAAACTGTGCTGAAGCTGTGGCTTGAATTGAAGTGCCTGCAAGGTGATCCGAGCAAGAAGGGATGAGCGAGTCGAGGTAAACTGCAGAACGGCTCGAAATAAAGCATATGTCGGGAGAAGGGAGCAGCATCCATTACAAGGTTCCGGAGGAGCCCTGACGAGTGAAGAAGGCAGAGTAGAGAAGGGCTGTTTCTCTGGTGACTGCAGGAACTACCTACATGCTGCAGGGGTTACCTGAAGCCCTCATTAACGGGCCGAGTATTGAGAGGAGGATCAGACTCGCGCTGACCCAAGGTCGGAGCGGCCCCAAAGTATTGAGGACACAGAACAGTGGTGCCAGCGGACTCTGTGCTTGGGTTGTGCGGAGGAGATGGAGGGTCGAGTTAAAGTCACTAGAGGACTGCTGAAGTAGCAGAGCGGTCAGGGCTGCTCAGTGTTGGGAAGGAACTTTGCAATATAACGTTGGAGGTTCAGATATGGCAGCTATAGATTGATGCTGTAATAGGCATCAAGAAGGGATTCTCTGCACTCCCTGCAACACAGTAACTGATGGTTGGCCTGGAGGGGTGGCTGCTTTGAGTATTGTGCAGAAGAGAGAGGGGCTGGTGAAATTATCCACTGGCCCTTCCCAGCGGGTTTGTGAGGTACTCTGGTGGCCCTGCTTTGAGGCTTTGAGTGTTGTGCAGAAGAAAGCAGGGCTGGGCCACTAGCCCTTCCCAGCGGGTTTGTGAGGTACTCTGGCCTTTGGGCCATCAGCAATTCTGGTCAGCATTCTTGTAGGCTCATTGGGACAGTCACAACCATATCGGACGAGACTGTGAAGTGCTGAAGCTTGCTCCACCTGGAACATCAGGGCATTGTTAGTAAGTGATAGGGACAATAGTTGGTAAACCATTCAATCTTAAAGCTCCATGACATGATGTGGTGGCCTGGAGAGAGTTTGCAGGGCTTTTAAGACATGGTGAGATCCCCAATAAGCTGTGCCCAACCATGTTGAAAACACCAGCTAATAGGAAGGGCCCTCTTTCTGGCAATTCTAAAACCTTAATGGAGGGACAAGACAGCTCTAAGAGGAACCAACTACAAGCGGGGGTCCAGATGCAGCCCACAATGAGATCGGACTTACAAATGATGCTTTCCGAAATGAAGAAAAAAATTAAAGAAAGTGCTGCAAATCCAACACAATCAATTTCATAATAAGATAAACATGTGTTGGTAGCTGAAAAGAGACTTGAGGAAGTGTAAACTACCCCCTGCGCACAGGGCCATGAACAGGCAGAACTTACTGAGAGGGTAGCTGGCCTCGAGCAACAGATGGAACATATCTTGATGAAGCAGGAGAAAGCGAGAACAGGTCTAGGTGGAATAACCTCAGGCTCAGACGTATTCTTAAGCAAATCTCTGATGGGGAATTAGCAGACTATGTTCAGGCACTTTTTCGACACATACTGGAAATCTCGTAAGAGGAGGCAATAGTGCTGGACAGAACACATCAGGTGTACACGTCCAACCAGCAGAGTAAGAACTTGCTCCCAGATGTTCCTACGCGGGTTCACCTATTTCAGCCAAAAGAGAGGATCTGCGTCGAGGAAACATAAAATGATCCGCTTCCGGGATGCCTCTATATTAGTATTTCAAGATCTGGCCCAAGCGACATTGCCAAAAAGTAAGAGTTTGCGGGTGGTGACAAGCTGGTTAAGAGAAAAGAACATGAGATATCGGTGGACTTTCTTTTGCAGACTGAAGTTTCAATATTGAGGGAAACCCTACAGCATTATAAAAGAAGAGGAGGTTGCAGACCTAATGTAGAAGAACAATTATCCACCTCTGAATCATCCCAGAGAGAGAAAGAGAGAAACGAGCAAAAAGACTGCCAGGGAAAGAGGTATGGAAGCCTGCTTGTCTGTATCCTAGAGGAAGAGAAAAAGGTGACTGTCTCCCGAATATAACCTGAAGGGATGGTGGGTGGGTGTTGAGAATGAACATAGCTGGGTAGTTGGGGGCGGTGTGAGGGTGAAGCTTCTAAAAGGTTCTGGCAGACATCATTATGGGTTTTATGTCTTGTCTAGTTTTGGTATACTCTTCCTTAGTAAGGACGACTGTACTTTGTTCATTATATGGAGAAAAGGTAGGGGTATGAGGTAACACTGGGTTGGGGCATTGGGGTGCAGGATACTGATCCCATGACTTCCAGGATTCCTGTTTGGTCCTGCAGGGAGAGTCTTTGAAGAGACTTAAGTCGTGTTTTGTTTATCAGGGTTGTTAGGGGTGTACATTGTTCAATGTAGTTAGTTATTGCTTATGGCAAATTGATTGTGATGGAGAGGGGTGATGTTGGCTCGCAAAGGTTTCGGCTAAGCATAATTTGAGGGTACCGAGAACATCAAGGAGGGTTGTCTGAGTTAATATTGGTGACCCTAAATGTAAGGGGTCTTAACTCCCCTTCCAAGAGGTACTCAATCTTGAGAAGATTAACGGAAATTAAGGTGTTGCTTGCCTTTCTTCAGGAAACACACCTGATGTCTGGTGACGAAATGAGAAGGAGATGTAAATCATTCCTCAAACAATATTTTGCAACTAGTGGCCTTATAAAAAGAGGGGAAGCAATCTTAATTGGCAAGTAATTGGGCTTCTCTAAACAATTAATTTACACGGACTCTGAGGGAAGGTTCCTGTTGCTTAAAGGGGTTATAGAGGGCTAAATGTGTACGTTTGTGCCTCTTATGCACCTAATGAGCATCAAGATCACTATATTAAGGTGCTTTTGGGGAAGCTGAGGGGGCTTAGCGAGGGTCAGGTCATAGGTGGAGGCGACTTCAATTGCGTAATGGACGCAGTATTGGACAAGATGCTCCCGCCCATGGTGAATGATAATAGATACTGGCAGGAAATGGCAGAGCTTCTTAGGGAATTGGGTTTAATAGAAACTTGGTGTTTTTCAGGTGGGGGAGAGGGATTACACTAACTATTTGGCGGTGCATAGGGGCTTCTGCAGGATTGATATGATTATGGTTTCAGCGACACTGGTACCGACGGCAATGTTGGTTGAAATTGGCCTTAGATACCTGTTGGACCATGCTCCGGTTATTTTACAGTTACAGATTGATAGACTCCTGAGAAAAGAAAGGAGCAATGGCGTGTTAATGAATTGGTTCAACGGGATATATCAATCAGGGCACATAAGGAGGAGGTGATCCGAAACTACTTACTGGAAAATGATGTTGGAGATGCAGACTGGAGAATGATATGAGTTGCCGGGAAGGCAGGTATTAGAGGAGAACGTAGAGGGATGATGGCGGCCTTTATGACAGCACAGGAATCAATCCACTTGGCATTGGAGCAGGCAGTGGTGGAAGCAGAACAGGTACACACAAATAAATGTTTGTTGAAGTTGCTGCAGGAACTTACAATAGTGCGGAAGCAGTTAGAGGCACACTTAGCAGAATGCTCTGCCCAATTACCATTACAAATGAAACAATCCTATTATATGAAAGGAAATAAGACTAACACATTCCTGGTGACAAAACTCCATAAACAAAAAGGGTGAAATTATATTTTGGAGCTAAAAGATGAGGCGGATACAACGATAAGAGCAGAGGGGGATACATTGGGTATCATGGACTTATTCTATAGACAGTTGGTGAAGGAAGAGATGTTGGACTTTACTTGTCAGTTGGAATTTTTGCAGAAGGCAGGGTTACCTCAACTGTCGCTGGAAGACAAGGAATTATTGGAAGCTCTGATAACCTCAGAAGCTCCGATAACCTCAGCTGAAGTGGGTAAAGCAATTGACACTTTGCCACATAATAAAATTCCAGGACCTGCTGGGTTTGCAAATGGGTATTAGAGGGGGTTTAGACCCTGGTTGGTGTTGCCTTTGACCAAGTTGTTTAATGCAATCCAGTATAAGGGGGAGATTTCGCAGGATATGAGTTTTTCCTCTTAAGCCACTATTACACAAGCCAGGTAAAGACCCAGCCAACTGTTCCAGTGGTTACCCTGTATCCCTTCTTAATGGGGAAGCCAAGATGTATGCTAACATCTTGGTGGTTTGGCTAATGGTGGTATTACCTAAGATCATTCATCCAGATCAATCTGAGTTTATATTAGGGCGTAATACGAATAATAATATTAGGAGAGCCGTTAATATAATTTTAATGGGGTAAGAGATTGGGTCAAAAGATGCCAGTGCCTGCATTAGATGTTAGACGGGCTTTTCACAGCATGGATTGGAAATATTTCAGCAATATGTTGTAAGCCTTTGGTTTTGGGCCAACGTTTATACGCTCAGTCTTGGCTAACCTTCACATACTGACCATGAAACGTAATATTAAAGGTTTGTTTTACGCTCTGCTTAGCATACAGAGGGGCACTTGGCGCGGTCCCCTCTTTCCCTGTTAATTTTTGCCTTGGCCATGGAGCCCCTAGCTTGTGTGATAAGGCGGGACGAATGGGTTGAAGGGGTGGTATGAAAAGGAAGACACCATAAAATTGCACTGTAAGTGGATGATGTTTTGTTGTTGTTTTCGAAACACGGGCCAGTCGTTGGCAAGGGTTATGGACATTTTGCAGAACTTTTGGGAGTTCTCAGGATTTGTGATCAATTATGCTAAATCTAAAGCGCTTAACACTTTTGAAGAACCAGAAAGCGGCAGGGATTGGTACCGGAAACATCCTCTCATTTTTTTAAACAAAGGGGGGAATATCTAGGGGTGATGTTTGTGGTGGAATCTAAGGAGCTATGTAGGGCAAATAGTCTCCCTCTTTGGAAGAGAATGGTAGAGGACTTGAAGCAATGGGATTTACAGGAACTTTCCTGGTTCTCATGAATTGCAGCGATCAAGATGACACTGCTCCCTAGATTTTTGTATATGCTCTGTGCACTTTCAATGAAGGTCCCAATACTTATGGTAAAGAAGTTGCAAAAGGGAATGTTTTATTTTACATGGTACGGGAAAAGGCGGAGGGTTTCCAAGCTGGATCTTCCCCCATTGTTGGGTGGGTTGGGCATTCCGGAAGTTAGGAGATTTTTTAATAGCCGGCACAGATTGTACCCATGTTGGCTTGGTTGTTGCAGTCTGGCTCCAAAGGCTGGTGTGATGTGGAACAAGGTGTTACCTTGATTCCCCTAAAATGTCTCCAGTTATTGGCAGGTCATGCACGAGAAGCAGGGCGTCAGTTGTTAGAGTCTACTAAGTGCTTGTTGGGGTACTGGAATCAGGCGCTGAAATTGAAGGCACTGAAACCGAGTTTGGGACCCTTCTCGACGATTAGATATCATTTTGAATTTGGGCCTGGGTTGAGCGATAGTTTTTGGGAGGGCTAGAGAGGTCAAAACACAATCTTGCTGGCAGATTTGTATAAAGAAGGATTGCCCCTTTCATTTGAAGATTTTAAGGGGAACTTTCAAGTGGCGAAAGGGAACGGTTTTGGTATATCTTACTTAGGCATTGGCTCACAAAGCAGGGATTAGGTCACCAATGGCAATAAAGGTTACAATGAAGGAAGGGGTTACAAATAAAGCTGTATCAAGGATTTATCGTTTGTTGGACAATGCGACACCAGGGATAATGCCTTGTATGGAAAAATGGGAAAGAGAACTAGGGGTTACAATTTCAGAGGAAGAATGAGGTCAAATATGGAGGAGTGCTCATAAGGCATCAAAATGTGTCACGATTAAGGAATCGCCTACAAGATTTGTTTTAGATGGTATCTTACCCCCCAGCGTATCCATAGGATAGCCAACCATTCCTTGTCTCTGCTGGAAGAACTGTGGTGGGGAGACGGACTTAAGCCAGATGTGGTGGTCTTGTCTGTAGACACAAGTGTTTTGGAAGGAGATTCTAGCATACATTTAAGAAAGAACTGGGGTCCAGCTTCCTATGGATCTGATAGTGGTGGTATTAGGTGTTGTGGCAGAGGGGATGTGTGCAGCAAGTAGTGCCCAAGCGGTCTTGCTCACACACTTATTGACTGCGGCTAGACTGGTTCTGGCCCAGTGTTGGAAATCTGCAATGGGGCCAATTGTTGCCTTATGTGGGGTCACCTTTTTATGGATTGGTGAAAGAGAGAGAACACCATTTTTAGAAGCCAATGTTATTGAGGAATCTTTCAATATTATGACATATCTAATTGTTGTGAGGCTTGATTAGGGCAGGTAATGGGGAGGTGCACCTAAGGAAGGGGGGCCGGTCTATTGTGATGAGCTAGTCATTAAAAGGTGGGGGAATAGTCAAAATATTTAAGCCATCGTCATGCCACCGAAGTTACTTTGGTTATAAAATACTGTTATATTGTTTACATTCTGGGACCACTAAAGAAGCTTGAGAGATAGAATGTGCATTTGATTATTGAAACTATGCATAAATTGTCTGGTATTGTGTGATTCCTGAAACATAAATAAAGCTTTACAAAATAAAAATGTGATCTCATTGTCAGAAATGGCAAAGAACTGACAGTAATTTTTGATGAACCATTTATTGTAGGCTCGCCAGGTAACACTTTTTGTTTGCAAAGTTACAGAGTTTGGAAGCTCATTTCCAAATTTTAAACTGGAATATATTTGGACTTCGAATTTCTGATTCCTGGGCAATTCTTCTCTCGTGTTCTGATCTCATTTTCATAGCTGCCAGTCCCTCACAAGACATATTGTGATAAAGTTACCAAGATAATGGTTCCCTTGCATCCCTTTCCTCTTGGGTGGTTGTACTTTTATTGATAGAACGGTATGGGATTAGAGGTGGTGATAGGGCAAGTTTGTGATGTTAGGCCTTTCTGGCTTTCTGAGGAGTGCACCTTACTTTAGGTGGCTTTGTGTTGGATGCCCACACCTCACTGCCACCTATTGCTATAATGTTTCCCTCCCCTATCATCTCAACAGTTATGGAGGAGATGAGTAGTAAACTGTAAATCATCCTCCCGCTCTTCCAAAGGCTCTGATCTCTTCCACCCCTTCCTGTTCTTGTCTAGAACCACATTCAGATTATTCTGTATAAGCGCTCTTCTAAAGAATTGCAGGTCAAAATTACAAGAGTGTATATATTACATTATATTCTTTAGTGAACATATTGGCATTTAGGTGAATACTTGTGTGTTAGTATCATAAAAACCATGACTTCAAATTGCGAGTTGCCAACTACATGGCCATGAGTTATGCCCTCATTGGCTTTGTCAAGGCATGTATGACATGCTATGATAGGTCATTTATAACGTGCTTAATACCCAGAGGTTTCTTAGCGTGGACCCGGGGATCGAACCTGTGTGGCTCCTGTCGTCTTGCTTTTAAGGCGAGCACGTTGCCGCTGAGCTATCTTTCAGAGGTTTCGTATAGTTGCTCAACCTTAGAATCCCTCAATCAATTTAACGTTTCCAAATACATTTTTATTTGAAGACTGGATGTTGCCCTGACATGAATTGTACTTGGTCACATTTCATGGCATGTTCATCTCATTCAATAACAAATCTTAAACCGATGATTCCCTAAAGCGCCGTTTCCAACTTAGATCCGGCGTGCTGAGTGGAGGACTTGTAATTTTCACTTGCAGTTTTTTAGAAGAGCGCTTATAGGGAATAATCTGAATGTGTACACTAACTAGTACCAATGTTTGGTTGTATGTTGGTTTCATTTGTATTTGTATTTGTATTTTTATTTGTATAGCGCACCAAGCCCAGGGGCAACCGGGCGCATCACTTAGTTACAACATAAGAAAAACAGGTATAGCAGTGCCGCTCACTATTTGCGATATAACATGTATATTGACCGATGAGGTGCAGTCATTTATGTCTTAAATCCCCCTTTTTCCTAGTCTAGAATCAGTCGGTTTCTTAATTTGCTCCCCTCGAAGATGGAGGTGAAGGAATCTGAGACACCAACCTGATCTATTTTCTTGTCCACCTTCACCCTCCCCCCTTCTACCTGATATTCTCACTCATTTGCTCTGTTTATTATGTTTACACCCTTCACTTAGCACTCTCCCAAAGTCTGTGTAAAGTGTTTAACAGTAAACAGGGGTGGAGGGGGGGACTTAGCAGTGAACTAGGTATCTGAATCAGTTGGGTGGGGGAGCGTATTCTGGTGTATCTTGATTGAAATGTTTGGCATATGCTGCAACTACTGCTGTCAAGTACAAAAATTGACTTACAAGAGTTCAAGCTTCTCCGCCAAAAGATATCAATGAACAAATTAATAATTAGGTGGGCAGCACTGGTCTTCACAAGGGTGTGGTGATGCCCAATGTCACAAAAAGAACTAAGTTAATGCTGATGACCTGACCAACGTGCGCTCCACAAAGTATATTAGGACAGTAGTGTGGTGGACGCCTTAATCTATAAAGACGTCCACCACATCAGACCCATTCCTCACACATGGGAAGGGAACGCTGACATACTTTCTGCCAAACTACCTCTCTCGCACAACAACACCATCAACATCCACGTCATCTACAGGCCCCCAGGACTCCCAGCTGACTTTCAAGGGCAAATCACCCACATTCTCAGCGAAAATTTTAAAAAATCCACCAAAACATTACTCCTAGGTGATCGCAATCTAGGCTTTAACGATCCCAAGGACAAAACTGCAGCCTCCTTCCTTAAAGATCTCTCTAACCTAGACCTCACACAAAAAGTTGTGTCACCCACCCACACCAAAGGCAGAACTATAGATTGGATTGCCGATCACAACTGCAACTCCTCTATCACATCCAATACTTTCCTCCCCTGGACAGACCATAGCTGCATACAATTCTCTATCCCTACGATTCCAACCAAAAAAACACTAGTACATAAACCTGCCACCGTAGCCAGAAGCTCAAAAAAACTAACTGCAGACAACTTACGCCCCCTTCTCAACACCCCATGCCTCGCCCCACCTTTCTCACAAGATCCTAACATTCTAGCAGACATTCTCAAGGAAATGCTTACTAATGCTATAAACTCCATTGCTCCCCTTGAGGAAAAGAAAGAAAAAATTCCTTCCATTCCAACGCATGGTTCACTGAGGACCTCCTCGCTCTGCGTAACAACAATCGCCAAGCGCTCAAAAACTGGCAGACCAACCCATGCAACACTACTAAAGACCTATTCAAAGACATTGCAAAAAAATACAAAACTGCCATCTTCAATGCCAAATCTGAGTCATACAACCCCCGAATAGCAGAATCCAAGTCCCACTGGAAGGAACTCTTCTCTATTTTCAAAGAGCTTACAGTACCTCCCACCTCCAATGACGAGATCATTAAGGACGAAGCCTGGTGCAACAGTATCCAAGCCGCCATGCTTAACAAAATAGACCTCTTACAAAACAAAATCCTGAACCACTACAATACCCTGCTGAAACAGAGTCAGCACTCACAACCTCACTCCTCTAGCAAAACCATTAACATCCCTAAATTTGCCTTCAACAAAGTTTTGGAACAAGAAGTCCTGGACATTCTGAAACACCTGAAACCATCGACCTGCAAAGGCGATATATGCCCCCCAAATTAATGAAGGACTGCGCTGAACAACTTGCCCCACTCATTACCGCGTTCATTAATTCCTCCTTCATGACCTGACAATCTCAAAGAAGCATGGGTGCACCCACTTCTTAAAAAAGAAACTCTTGACCCTATGATGCCCAACAACTACAGACCCATAACGACAGTCCCTTTCCTCCTCAAGATTCTAGATAAAGTGGCACACAGCCAAATCCAATTATTCCTGGAAACAAACTCCATTCTAGGCACCAGACAGTCAGGCTTCCGCAAAGGTAATGGAACAGAGACTGCCCTACTGGACCTAAAAAAACAAATAACCAAGATACTGGACACAGGTAAACCAGCCCTTCTACTTCTCCTCGACCTGTCAGCGGCATTCGACCTAGTGGACCATAAGACCCTCACGTCACACCTTTCCCACCACAAACATTTCTCTGACCAAGCCACCTCATGGATAACATCATTCCTAGAAGGGAGGGCCATGAAAGTCTTTTCTAACACCTCTAACGCCACACCTTCCACAATACACTGCGGTGTCCCACAAGGCTTTTTTACAGCCCCTACACTGTCCAACTTTTTCACCAAACCCCTGTTCGATATGCTGGATGCACTTGGGATTGCATACACCAACTACGCAGACGACACCCAAGTGCTCCTCCCTCTAACCGGCTCATACCACGCAGACGCCTTAGCCCTAAAACACATTTACGCCACCATTCAAGCTTGGATGGCCACTAACGGCCTATGTCTTAACGGGGATAAGACTGAGATCCTGACACTCGGCCAAAAAAATACACTGGCTAAACTAGATAGTCTCTATGACAACTTCAACATCGACAACTGCATTATTCCAGTCCTATCTTCGGTATAAAAGCTAGGGGTCTACATTGATGCAACTTTGTCTATGGACAAACAAGTTAGTACCATTATCTCCGCATCTGCTCTGAGCACCAAACTCATCAACACCATCAAACCATTCCTCACCAAAGAAAACTGCCTCTCAATAGCAAGAGCCACGATAGGCGCCAAACTTGATTATTGTAATGCACTCCTAGCCGGCACCTCTGAGAAAAACCTAAACAAATTACAGGTCACCCAAAATAACGCCCTAAGAGCAGCCTTAAGCATCTCCAAAAGGGAACACATTTCACTTGCAAGACACTCCGCTCACTGGCTCCCTGTCAAAGAACGCATCACCTTCAAGGTTCTGACTACCACCCACAAATACATTAATCTCACTGCACCATCATACCTCTCAGACACTATCCGCATACCGACTTCATCCAGACCGACCAGACTGTGCTACACCAACCAACTCACTGTACCCCGCATCAACAAGACCACAGCAGGTGGGCGGGGTTTCCCCTACATAGCTCCCAGACTCTGGAACAATCTCCCCCATGCTCTAAGAGCAGAATGCTCCCTGTTGGCATTCAGAAAAAAACTCAAAACCTCTCTCTTTAACTAAACCTTCGCTACCGACAGCCAACTAATACGTACTGCAAATGCTTTTGTTTAACACTGTATGCTGTGCTATTTTTTTCCTATGTTGTAACTAAGTCTAAGTCGCGCTATTCCTGTAACCAGCGCTATCTCTGTAACCAGTGCCACGATGCCTCAGGGCTGTTCTTGTGCGCTTAACAAATACAAATAAATAAATAAATAAATAAATAAATAAATAAATAAAGTAGATCAATCACAAAAAAAAATGTCAAGGCCAAATGGCTAATGAAAAATCAAAGTGAATGATTGTAACATGTGTTGCTGTTTATTTTATGCAGATTGAATAAAATCTACAGCCAACATGTGTTTCGACCCATACTCTGGTCTTTTTCAAGGCTGTAACATATTTAGAATAACACTTATCACAACATAAACAAGTGGAACCATTCATTAATCCCCATAAATGGTTATTCAAACAGAACAATTTCCACATGAGTGGATAATTTCAAAGCCAAACTAAAAAACAAACGGGAAAAGAAAGCAGGGAAGAAAAGAAGACAATAAGCAAAACAATTGGTTAGAGAAAACGAACATCAACCATCCAGTTTAATAAGGAAATATTTTTAAATCAAAGGTGGGGTAAAAGTAACTCAAAAACACACATGCTTTGCTAAAATAGATAATCAGTTATAATTACAAGTGAATCAATCAAGTTGCTCCACCTGGTATCACTGAGTGAAGTACTGTCATTATCCAAATCAATGTCATCTGAACCAGTGAAGCCTGATAACCACGTGTACCCATGAAAACAAAGGCCAAGATACCCCATGCCAAAGAGTCAGTGGGTGTCTTGCCTAATGATGCTGTCCAAGTTAGGACCGAGATGAGCATGATCTCACAAATGAACTATATCTCATGCACTGGTAACACCACTGGATGGCCTCATCTGATCAACTATGTCCAGGGCTAAAAATGTGCCTGCATAATGTACAGCTGTTGGATATGTTAGAGGCAGGTTCTGAGTCGGATTTCGGAAAGGGGTTCAATAGGCTGCTTATATCTCAGAGGCTATTTATATATGAGCTATTAATGTGTGACATAAAATAGACAACACAGATATCTGGAGTACTGTCAGTGATGTTCTCACATGAGGATGTCTATTGGATAGGTTTAAGGGTCTAGAGTAATCGCGCAACAGGATTGACACCGTGCCTACTTACCACACATGGTGAGGGATCTCAAGGTTGTGTCGTTTTTTATTGCTGTTTATAGAATCGCTTTAGCTGGCAAGCGATGTCTAGAATTGTTTCCTAAATGCCAGTTGGTGTTCTTCAATTTGGACAGGTTTAGGTACGGTGTTCAAATTTGATTGGCCTGTAGTGAGAAAGTGGAACCTTGTGTTTCTTTCTGTAGTTAAGGACTGACTAGTGTTGCATCACTGGATCTTCATGCCAAAGGAGTGTAGTGATGGAACAACCTCCTTGACGGTAGTGGGCCCCTTTCCATGGTATGAGCAGTGGGCAACGCTGAGGGTTTTGAAATAGCTCCGTTCCTTGACGAGGAGAGAATGAAGTATTTTTAGAGTTGCAGAGATGTGTTTGATCATTATTATCCAGACGAGTATCTAGTCACTGCAATTTGGACACTGTGAGTCTCATTATTAGGTGGGCGCAAAGGGATACCGGGCACCGTTAAGGACATCGGTGCCGGTAATCCCTTTGCTCCCTATTCCGAGGTGCCTTAGCGGGTCCCTTCCTTAACGCCTGGTTTTACCAGGCGTTATGGATGGGGCCTGTTAAGGGATTTCAGAGCTAATAACGGTACCCCAATTTGCGGTAACGTTATTAGCGCCTTCCCATTGAGCCCTATGGAGGCTGAAATGGGAATGGGGAATGGCTTTTCCATTGGGGACTTACCGGTCCCGCAAAGGTCAGACTAGACCGGTAAGTCCCCATTGAACGAGGGCAGACGCGGTACCTGTATTGGAGGTAGTCATGGCGCTAAAAGCGCCATGACTACCTCCAACCTCGTAATGAGGCCCAGTAACTTTCTCATGAGGTAGTCTGGGAGTCCCCACAAAGGCTTTTTGCTAGTCCAATAATTGGCACTATTGATCACAGCTATGGTCCTCTGGGAGAATAAAAGGTAAAATGAAATGGAGAATGCAGAGTTGGAGAAAGCAGTTTCTGACGATGGCTCTTATTTGTGGTTCAAATGGGAGATCATGATCTATTCCAATCCCGAGATTCTTTTTCTGTGGTGGACTGTATATGGCATGCACCCATCTCATCAGGCAGAGGGATTGAGGCACTGTTTGAAAGCGATGGAAAAAAGAGCAGCAGTTACGTTTTGGTATGGTTCAATTTTAGGGCCTCATCACGAGTTGGTTGGTAGCCCTTAAATGTGGCGCTAACGGTATTACCACTGCATTTAAGGGTCCGCCCAATCACGAGTCTGGCAGCATTTACCCCCAGCTGTAATCTAAGGTCAGTTGGACATTGCTATTAGCGCAAGCTAATTGCACCGGAAATTAAGAGAAAATGCCCCAATGGGGAATACCCATTACTGCCCAACTCTTGATCAGGTGCTAATAGTGTCGGACCGGGTGGCAGTAGCGCTATTAGCCCAGGCAGTATCCCGGCGGTAATACTGCCAGGATACCGGCCAACTCGTGATGAGGACCACTGTCTTTTGATGTCTCCCGTGCTTTCACTTGTGCAATGCATGTTTTTATATGCATGAGAGGGCAGGGTGTTATTGTCAGATTGTTCTGTAGGTTGTAGATTATTTCAGTGTCATCTGCATAGCTGTGGCAGGAAACACCAGATTGATTGATGTGGGCTAGGTGACTGTGTGGATCCTTGGGGTACTTAACAGGTAAAGGTGCAAGCCAAGAATTTGAAAGGGGTCATACTAGTGGTTACGGTTGTGCCATTGAAGGAGGTGATCCAGCATAGTACTGTTCCTTTAACTCCAATGTATCACAGTCTTTTAGTGGGATCTGCTGGCTAATGGTGTCAAAACCTGCAGAGATGTCTACAAAGATTAGTGTGCTCTAAGGTGTTGTCTGCATTTTTCTCCAGTGTGTTTGATTGAGCACAGAATAGATTCTGTACCTACAGACTGTCCGAAACTATGTTGAGCCTCATTCAGGAGGTAATATCTTTCAATGAAATCCCAGAGTTTGCAACATAGTTTGCAACATATATGATCAAGGTAGTGTTTGAGATGGGGGGGGAGCTAGCAGGATCATTTTTGTCAGCTGTGTTTTCTTTAAAAACTGGAGGTTGAAACCTGACAAATAGAGTATTGTGTGCAGGCCCACTTTGTTGCGTTTTGACACTGTGAACAGGTGAAGGTATCGTGCTAATATGAAGGAGCTTCTCTATCTCCTCATGAAGCGACGAGGAGCCAGTCTGCACTAGAAGGGAACTGGAGAAATAGGTAGACAGAATCTTCTTGCTTGTCACTGATAGAAATACAGGGAACTAAGCTGATGGTCCTCAATGCTTCCATGTGGATAGGTAGACACCCCCACAGGCATGCGGTGGGAGACAACATCACCATCTATTCGAAGGCTTGACTGATGATTCTGAGGTGATTCCAGCTCCAGAGGAGGATTGTGAGGAAAAACCCTTAGCTGGTCATTCTGTGTTGTTATCTGTAGAGACTGGGGGAATCTGTCCGTGTGTCTAGTCTTTCAATCCTAAAAGCCTATGAACACCATGCCTGGAACTCTGCCAACGCTGCAGAGCTGCACTTTGTCAGTATAGAACTCGACTTAGCTGTCAAGGTGCTGGTTTTCACTTCATTTTACTCCTCATCGTGGAGTTATGGGAGGTCTTTTCTGTCAAAAGGAAAGTTCAGTGCCTCATACCTCATGTTTTATAATGCACTCCTGAGTAAATTGTGGAGTGTGCAACCACATTTGTCTGCATACGTCAGCCCCATGACAGAATGCCATCTGGTGAGGGCAGGATAACCAAAGCTTTTTTTAAATATTAAATGCTGCAGGTGATTATTTTTCTGAAAGGGTCTGCTAATCATAACCCCCTTTCATTAAGTGCCAATGCCAAAAGCATTGTGTATTTGTGTGCCTTTGCTGAAACAGTCTCCTGACATCTACAGCAACTGCTCTGCAGTGTAAGTAGCACAGGTTCATAGACCACATGTGCATTCTTCACAGCTGCTGGAATACAAATGTCCAACTGAAAGAGGTGGTCTGGTAATGGCATGGCAGCTACTGGGGCCACACAGTTATACAGCCACATCAGTTCGATCAATTACTAGTATCAGCTTGGTGATCAGTGCTTAACTATGACAGGGGTGCATATCAGTTGTCTAACCTGGGTGTCTTCACAACAGCCATGTGGGATATTGACCAGGAAGCTGCCTTTTCATCTTCCCGGTGGAAGGGCAACACCATCCTCCAAGGACACGGGAAAAATATCCAGAATATCCCCTGGGAATTTGTGCTTCAAAGGCAGCAATAACTTAAGATGACACACTTGAACAAAGGTAAAGACCACCTGAGTCCCTTTGAAGTCATTAGACATGGAAACAAGTCGGTGTTGGGAGTAGCCAGAAGAGAGTGGCAGGCTAAGAGAGGGATTCCGCCATACTGGTTTCTGCTAGTGCTCTCTACAACTTCATGTTATCCCAATTTCTTACAAACAAGGCGCTCTGGGTATGGGGTCACAAGGAAAAGGGTACTTGTTACAACAGCCTGGAATTGATCCCTTACAGCAGGCTGGCCTGGGGCCAATCTCCTGTGAATTTTGACCTTAATAGGGTGGGAAATCCCTCTCCTCAGTTAATTCATCTGTGGAGTCTAAAATAAGGATTCACGTGTATACAGTCTATTCCAAAGTCATGTGCCATAGAGGTGAAGACAAAAGATTTTGAAGCACAGGAGAGCTCTGCCGCATAACCATTCCATGAGAACAGTGCGGGTGACACTGCTGTTGGAACAAGTCCTCTCTGCTGACTGTGCACTGGAACCAGGATCTGCTCACTGGAGGTGAAGGACCCAATGTAGGTGCCAGTCAACTTCCTGGGCTGGAGGTGCAGAACAGAGGACTCACGTAGTCCCTGGAGACACTGGATTGTGCTTCCAGCAACTCATAAGCAGCTTAGACCCTATTTCATTGCCTTGAGACGTCTGCGAGCCGGCCCGGCCACGCTCGATGCACTTCGAGATGGTACAGAACCGACAGTGCTGCTTTTGGCACTCTATTTATTTTATTTATTAATTGGGTATTTATAATGCACCTATACAGCAAATGGTGTTTCAAGGTGCTATGTATCGTCAAATCGCTTACCTGCCTTTAGAGCCATCCAGACACTGGGCCTCATTACGAGTATGGCGGTAAGGCAACAATGGCGCCGGTATCGTTAACGCCACCATTGTTACCATACCACCATACTATGAGTTTTGCTCGCGGGTGCCCTTACAGCCACCAGGTTTTACCAGGTGGCCGTACCGGCACCCGCAAGCAGAACTTGATGGTAGCAACGGTACTGTTAATAACAGTACCGTTGCTACCACCCTCCCCATTCCCATTGATCCCTATGGGGCTCAAATGGGAATGGGGATTCATTTTTACCGGCGCACAGAAAAGGGCAATTACTGGGTCCGCCAAGGTCGTAATGACCCGGTAATTGCCCTTTTCTGGACGCCGGATAAAAGTCAATACCAACGGCAGCCGTGCCTGTAGTACAGGCACAGCTAACGCCATACTCGTAATGAGGCCCACTGACTTGACCCATGGCAGTGGACCGCATCGATCAACCTGATCACTGGCTCAACTTTGTGGAAGCAACGAATTTAAAGGGGACTCAACCTGCTAGAAGCCATCAACTCTCCATCTCGAAACCGACTTGACCCAATTGGAGCCAGGTCTTCGGACAGACTTTTCTCCTCCTCACCCATGAGACCTAAGCACTCTAACGTCTCGACACATGCATGATCACAATAAAAGTGCCTAGAACCCCGGCTTGATGCTGCTGAGCACTCAAGAAAAATAGAAGGTATTTTGAAAAGGTCCTGTCTACCCTGATACACTTGAAGGTACCATAGTAACTTTGAAGCCCCCCACCCCCTTCTTTGCCTTTTTAACATATCCTGGAACATTGGCATTGCTGCAGAAGTCTTCTTTCTTGAACACCCCTGCTTATTAACACAGAGTGGCCTTTCATTGCAAAAGTCTGCATTCTCCATTCCTCTCAAAGGGGTGGGTCTTTATTGTTTTTAATTATTCTATTGTATTGATTGCTTTATTAAAGTCCCTATTTATATAGAACCTTGATTGACATTCTTTTATTTTGGAACCATTGAACTAATGCTGTTTGGGTTGCTACTATTATCAGCTCACACCCCTTCTGAAATCGTACCTGCCCTCTGCCCACATTACCAAAAGAGGCAAAGGAGATATACCTGTTGGCCTGTGCTTGTTTCCCCTTTGGGATTGGGATCACTGCTTGTTTAGTAGGAGTGTGGGGCTCATGGGCATGCCTGGCCCTCAGAGACTCCCTGCCTCTGCAGATGGCCCTTTCAATGTGACCTTTTCACAAGGTCTTTTGGAACCCAACATTTCTCAGATCTTTCTCTGGCTGTGTGTTGTGCAGTCTGAAACCATATGTTTGGTAGAGAGTTGAGATTATGTGGTGATTTCAGTGTGGTTCAGCCGAAAAATCCCTTTGCCCCTTTGATCACTGCCTCCTTCATAGTTTCTGTGGACTGGTAAAAGGGCTCTTGGTTGGCCTAGGCATTAGAGCCATCAGGGAATTAGAGCAGCTCACCTCGTGATTTGTTTCATTTATTCACTGTGAATGTTTGAAAAAGAAAATCCGGGAAGGGGGTTTGTGGCAGACAGACGTAATAGTCAACACGTTCTGTACATTGACCAAAAATACAGTGAGTCAGGCAGGGAAAACTTCAAGCATAAATGCAGATCTTCAGAAATACTGTTCTCCCTTCATCCAGTAACCATTGGGCAACTGTTGGTGAGCACCTGTTAGCCCATCCCTTCAGGTGTCATGTCTGCCCCCCTTTCTATCTGATTCATTCCTTCTCGTCAGTGTCTCCACTCCTGCTCTCTCCTTCTCCCTCTGTTAGTCACTCCACTTCCAATACTAGCCTAACTCCCACACTGGCCACTTAACACAGCCGTCCGCTCCAGTAGCACAGGACTCCCATCAAAGTGGGGTGAAGTTCCCCAATCAGCGGGTTGAACTGATTGCAGCACTCACTATTATCCAACCTAGTGTTAGTGGTGAACAGAGGTCAGCAATTGGTAGAGTACTGTTTCAGCTTTTCTTCTTCACCATGATTCACGTTAAGGCTGCAAATGTTCACACGCCCCACGCTTGCAACGCATTCATCCCTTTGTTCATGAGGCGCGTACACTCACACTCTATCACTGCTTCTGCCCCGCTCCAGTCCACCCCTTTTTGTGCAGCCCGTTGGCAGACATTGATAAGAATTTACATAGCCTACTTTCTCTGATGAGCTTTAAGTATATGTGAGCAAGTGAGTGAATGAGTGGGTGAGACCATTAATAAAGTCGTAAGCGCTTCCAGTGCTTCAGCGTAGCAACCATTTTGGAACGACATCGCCCTGATTGACAGTGGTCCGAAATGCATCTGCGACGTTGCACTCTGTACTTCTAAGCATAAGAAGATTAAAAAGATTTGTTTTGCACATGTGTTTTCTGGATAATTAATGTTTAATGTTTAATACTCAAAATATACACTAAATGAGTCCTTGTATTAATTCCCGATTGTAGTGTATTCTTCCCCATTTGGCATCACCAGGTCTGGTATACTTTTATACCAGACATCTCTTTTTTCTACCATTTAGAAAGTGCTCACTGTGTAACTTAGTCGCTTCTTGGTACTGATAATCAGTGCAGAGAAGAGAAAGCTGTCATTCAACACATGCGGATACTCTGAAAAATACATGTTTTACGTAGATGTCTAGAGCAAAGAAAATTGGTTTTTAATGTGCTCGAGGCAGAGGTGCCACCCTCTGGGTGAAAAGAGGGAAAAGAGGGAATGCAGCAATGTGAAGTATAATAGACGAGAGGGGTGAAATTGTATTGGAAGACCACAAAAGAATAGAACATTTGAACAAATATTTTTGTTCAGAATTCAGCACACAAAAAAGGGTACAGGGCTGGAGATGGACAAATGAAGGGGAAGAATACCTTGCATTTTTACAAAAGTAAAATTCACTCAGGAGGTTGTAAATCTTTTTTTTAAACTTCTCTTTATTGGCAAGGAGCAGTAGCAAGTGGATCACATACTACATCAAAAAAAGCATTTTGCATATACAAGGGTATGGACAAACAATCAATTCATTAGTGACAGAGCAGGCACATTCACAGAAAACAGGTCGAGTCTCGTGGGGGGAGCCACAGTACAGCTTCCACCTCTGTCCGATCCGGCGTTGGAGGCGAAGATAAAAGTTCCAGATCAGCTTTAGCGTTCAGGTAACTACAAAACTCTGTCCATATGTTTTTGGGGCAAGCATTCACAGGCAATGTGTTGATATAGTCCTCCTCACACACCTGTGTCCAAGTGAGAGCCTTAAGCCACATTTCTAGTGTAGGGGGGGATCGCCGCTTCCAGCACTGCAGTATGCATTTCTTGGCCACTATGGCTCCCATGTTCAAGAATTTTGCAACCCGTCTAGCCCCCTCACCCTCCCACCTCCCGAACAACACCGGCAGGGGGTCATGGTCTATCCGGAATCCCACCATCTCCGAGAGGGCCTCTAGCACAGCTTCCCAGAATGGGGCCAGCGCCCCGCAGACCCAAAACATGTGTGCGTGATCCGCCTCGCTGGATGCATCTCTGACAAACCTGGGGTTGATCTCGTGCAAACTTCCCAACCGCTTGAAGAGTGTAGTACAGGCGATTAAGGAATTTGAATTGTATGCATCTAAATCTAGAGTTGAGGGAAACCTTACACGTGTGCGCACACATCTTCACCCACATCTCGTCAGTGATTACAAACCCCAGTTCCTGGCTCCAAGCATCACAAATCTTGTAAGATGGTTCTGTAGAACGCTCAGCCAACATTTTATAAAGTGCGGATATCATGCCCCTACCCCCTGCTGAGTTAGCAATGTAGCAGATTTCAGTGGACTCTGGGGGTTCGTCCGGGTATGAGGGCCACATGTCCTGCACAGCCGCTCTGAGCCTAAAGTATTGCAGCAACTCCAGCGGTGAGCCAGAGTGTCCTGGCTTCCATGTCTGCAGGGTGATGAATTTCCCCTCGGGGAACAGGTCAGAGAGCGCCCGATACCCCAGGTCCTGCCAGTGTTGCATGAGTAGCCTTTCCTGCCTGGGGGCGAGGCCTGGGAATGACCATATGGGAAGCCATTTATAGTACGGACGAAGGTTAGAGTGGGGTTGCAGCATATGTTTCCATGCCCTGATAGTGGTGGACACTGGATCCGCCAGAGCGTCAGACTGGTACGAGTGGAAAAGGATCAGTGACATAACATTTATCTCCTCAGTTGCCAGGATCTCGAGTTTGACGTGGGGAGGTGGGTCTTGGTGTTTGTACCAGTGAGTTGCGTGTTGGGCCTGTGCAGCAATCCAGTATTGTGCTATATCTGGCGCATTGAGCCCCCCTTTCTCGTATGGTAAGGTGATATGCTGCCACTTCCTGCGGACAGCCCCATCGTGCCACAGGAACCGGGCAAACCCTGCGTGCAAGTTTGTGAAATAGTGCTTCCCGGCCCAGAGTGGGACGTTGGCGAATATGTATAGGAGCTTTGGAACTATAATCATTTTGATTAGCGACAGTCTTCCCACTAGGGACAGGGGGAGACTACGCCACCTCTCAATTTTTGCCTCCGCGTACTGCGCTGTGGCACTGTAGTTGTCTGCCAAGAGGGAAGCCCTAGCCCGTGAGACCTGGATCCCGAGATATTTAATGCCTTCTGGGGCCCACCTGAGTGGGAATTCGCATGATGGTTGGGGGGTTGCAGGTGTGAGAGGGAAGATGTCTGATTTGGTGTAGTTTATAGTAAAGCCCGAAAACGTACCAAATTTGATGATCTCGCGGATGATTGGCTCTAAGTGGACCGAGGGGTCCCTGACATACAGAAGCACGTCATCCGCATAAAAAGATATAATTTCGGGTGTGTCACAAAGGTGAATCCCCTTACGAGTATGTTTGTCTCTTACACTGTCCGCAATTGGCTCGATAGCCATCGCAAATAGTAGGGGGGAGAATGGGCACCCCTGGCGCGTCCCTCTGTGGAGGGCAAAAGGAGCCGAGATATGGGAATTAACCAGGATTCTGGCCACTGGGTTCGTGTACAGCGGTTTGATATAGGAGAGCATGCGTGGGCCAATTCCCATCTTTTCCAGCACGGCCCACAGGTATTGCCATGACACCATGTCGAACGCCTTTTGGGCATCCAGTGTCACCACGACCGCATTGGCGTTAGGGTCAATTCTGGACATGATGTTGAAGATGTGCCGGATATTTAAGGAGGTAGAGCGGGCAGGGACAAAGCTGCTTTGGTCCGGGTGAATAAGGTACGTCATGATGGGAAGGAACCTGTTCGCAATTATCTTGGCGAAAGTTTTCGTGTCTGTATTCATAAGGGAAAGAGGTGTGTAGGAGCCACATTCCTCAGGGGGCTTGCCTGGCTTTGGGAGTACAGTGATTATAGCCTCGCGCAGGGACTGGGGGAGAGTGGCAAGGTGAAGAGACTCGTCCCATACTTCATGCAAGCGCGGGGCCAGTAGAGCGACATGCTCTTGATAAAATTCAGCGGTCAGGCCATCCGGACCGGGGGCCTTGATTTTTGGGAGAGCGGAGATAGCCTCAGTGATTTCATCGAGGGAGATGGGAGCGTCTAGCTGCTCTTTGGTGGCGTGAGATATATAGGACATGGGGATACTATCAAGGAGACGATCCAGGTCCTGGGGACTGTGCTCACTCTGCGGGGCATAAAGGGCTGCATAGAAGTCGGAAAAGGCCTCCAGAATGGGTTGGTCAGCCCAGTGACGTACGCCATCCTTGCTCCTAATACTATCGATACGGGTTCTGCCACCCTCTATCCGGGCCAGCCTGGCCAGAGTTCGACCGGGTCTTTCCCCCTCGCCATATTTGCGAGCCGCAATGGGTTGTGCATATTATCTTATTTCCCTGAGGGCATGCGCCTCGAAGGTCTCCAATTATGCCGGTATCTGTGCCAACTTGGGCGGGGAGGGAGCAGACGCATATTTACGCTCTAGTTCCTTGAGTTTTGGCTTTGTAGAGAGTTCCTAATGTCTTTCAGGACCCCTGCTTCCCTAGAAATACACATCCCTCTGATGAACACCTTGAAAGCCTCCCAACGGACCCCGTCTGTTGTGTCATGGCGTTTATTGGTGTCGAAAAAGGTATTGATGTCCGCAAGGATGTCGGCCTTGAAAACGATTTCATGCAGTGCCTCAGATTTGAAGCACCAGCTGGAGTGACGCGGTAGTGTGTGTTGTAGGGTAATGTCGAGTGTCACTGGGGAGTGATCTGAGAGTGTGCGTGGTAATATCTGCATGCTGAGGTTCCTCCCCATCAGCCCGGCTGACAGGAGAAAGAGATCAATTCTGGAATGGCTGTCGTGTGCAGAGGAGTAAAACGTGTATTCCCTAGCCATTGAGTTGAATGCTCTACAAACAACAATTAGGCCGGCTGGGCCCATGTGTGCCTGGAGCAGACGAGCGCCTCTGGACATTGTCCTGTGTGCAGTGCCCGATCTGTCAAGCTCAGTGTTTAGTATGAGGTTCATGCCCCCCCCCCCAGATAACCGGGATCCCTATGTTTCTCGAAAGTAGGATATTGATATCATCGAAGAAGTCGGGGTGTCTATACTCGGGGCATATGTATTGACCAGTAGGCATTCCGTGTTAGCCAACAGACATTGGAGGATCACGTATCTACCCTCTCGATCTATGTGGCTAGTACGTAAGGAAAACTCCACTGATTTGTGAATTAAGGTTAGCACTCCCCTGGACTGAGAGGAGTACACTGTGGAGAATTTATTGGCTCCCCATGCCGGCGCCAGTGAGGTGGAAAGGTGCGCAAGTGCATGTGCAATCATGAAGAACGGGGAAAGTTGGGGGTTACCCAGGAGTTCTCTCAGCAGATTCTCAACTGCCTGCTCCATCTTACCCTTTAGTGCGGACTCCGGGACCCCCACAATTCGGAGATTATTCCGGCGGGACCTGGATTCCAAGTCGTCGCACTTTGCCTTGACTTGCCTCATATCCCGCATCAGTTCAGAAACAGTGTTTTGAAGAGTGTGCACGCCATCCTCGGTGGCCCCAATACGTGTCTCGGCCTCCGACAGTCTGGTACCGTGCTGATCCAATTTGGCCCGCATAGAGGCAACACTTGCATTTATGTCGTCCAGTTTTTTGTGAAATGAGGCGAAGTTTTTCACCATGGCTTCCAACAGGGTGGTGAGGTCAGGCTGCGGGGTTCCCGATGGTCACTCAGAGTCGTCCTGATTCGGAGGTGACCTTCCCCGCTCCTGTCTGGGAAGCGACTTAGCGTATTTGTCCATTGCTCCCGCCTTGTCGGTCCTGCGTGATGTACTTGGCATGCTCGGGAGTGCAATGGAGCACCACGGGGCAGCTCCTGCCGGTTGTTAGGACCGTAATCCTTGGGCCCCTTGGGTGCAGTAGTATCAGGACAGGCAGGGGTGTCCCACTCTTCCGCTACCAGGAGTCCAATTTCGGTGTACAGGTAGTGCTGAGCTGCTCACTGGGCAACACCGTTCCAGAGCAGGATCGCAGATCTCGGTAGTGGCAGCGGCAGAGGAGGGAGGGCTCAGACGGAGGCTGCAATTCAGGCATCAAGTATGGGCGGCCCGATGCAATCAGGGCAGGCCCAAGGGGCGGCGGGTCCGCAGGAGTAGAGCTGGGTCCTCAACGGTTCAGTTTATCGCCCCGGGGCTACAGTTCCACAGCAGTTGACAAGCATAAGGGCCCCAGAGCCTGTGGGGCGCCGCACATCGACCGCAGACCCCAACCTCCTCACCTGCAGGGGCGTAGCTCAGATCTTTCAGCTGCGGGCAAGCCAGCAACCAGGAGCCGCACAGGATAGGAACCGCTTAAGGCGCCGGCCAGCCCAGGAGGACAATCCCGGGAGGGAGGCACCGCCCGGGCGGTTCGTGGAGGGTCAAGTGCGCAGGTGGCATGGCCAGGAAGAGATATAGTCCGCCGCTCCCGTGGCCTCTGGGGGGCCAACCCCCCGACGATGTTGCGCGGCTCTGCAGGGCACCAGAGGTAGGCAGCCACTCCGCCAGGCTTAGGAAGTCGCAGTCACTGCAGCACACTGGGGCCGAGCCCGCCGCAGCGGCACGTGGAGTGGTAGGCCTCAATGAGCGGGGAGCCGGGTCGGGAGGAAAAAGGGTCTTGCTCAGTGAAAAAGTTACGGTTTTCACCCTGACTTGGATCAATATGTCGCTCCGAGGGCAGCAAAGACGGTGCGCTTACTCCCAGCGTCGGATGGTACAGGGAACCGCAGATATAGGCAGATATACAGCAGTCGGGCACAGAGCTTGAAAGCTAGGCAGCCATCTTGCAGGCTGCTCAACAGCGCCCCCAGGAGGTTGTAAATCTTAACAAGGACAAGGCAGTAGGATGTTCAGCTAGCAATAGCCCTGTTCAATCACTTGCTCGAGGTGGGAAATCTTCCAGAGGGCTGTAGAAAATGAGGAGAATGTCCCATTCTCCTAGATTGGTAGCATGGAGTAGACTTGTAGCAACAAGCCAGTCAGCCTGCTGTATGTCACGGGGACATAAATGGAATTGACATTGGTGTGAAACTAATTATGGGGATCTCTCTACAAGAGCTGATCAGGGGCCATGATGCTCCCTCCGCCCAGATGAATATAGCAGCCATGGGATGATCTGAGGGCTGGGACCCACTGCACTGGAGGGGCAGCAGGACTGTCCATTGTGCCCTCGGCTGGATTGCATGCTAATGTAAGAGTAGAGTAACACATTGAATGGAGAGATCTGCAGTTATCAGATCCAGAGCAGCATGACTTTGCAAGGAGTAAGTCACAGCAGGCAAACTTGATGAGGTTCTTCGACTAGGTCACAAGCAGGGGTTTGACTGGGAACTAAAAAGGCCCTGGAAATAATTACTGGGGACCAAAAGAGCCCCTTGAAATAATGTTCAAAGTGGCCCCATGTGATACATTTTCAGAAAGTCCAATGCCTTTCCTATGAGAACATTTGGACATACCACACAAAAGAGGCCCAGGGTGCAGAGGCCCACCAGGAAATCTCCAGACTTCCCTATTTGCCAGTCCACCCCTGGTGACAGGATTTCACTTCATTAACACCTCTAAAACTGATCTTCACACATGACAAAAAAAGGTGTTGACTAAAGAATTTGCTCCCCGAGCGAGAGGTAATCTGTGTGAGGAAGTAGTTGAATGATAGACAACAGAGGGTGCCCGAAGAGCAAATGTATTCTAAGAAAAAGGAGGGAACATGTCTTTGTTGTTTTTGTTATTGAGACTGCATATTGCTGACTGGCAATTTGTACTCTGGCAATGTCCCATGCCTAACCATAGGTGCCTGTGTGTGGCGAACTCTGTGGGGTAGGCTTCACCTCCCTGTATGTGATGTGGGGCTGGGGAACAGTATGGGTCAGATCCACTGTTCTCCACCACAGCTACAGTGGTAGCGCACTTGTGACAGAGTCGGAAAACCAAGGTGATGGACCAACCTGATTTAGACCCAGAAGAGTCTACCTCACACAACTTAACTATTACCCGCTCACCCACCTGTCCGGAGGAGAACCATTTGTGATTTCCATATGTCCAGTTGGGGATAGAAAGGTATAAAACCAGGAAAGAGAAAGCAAGAGTGTGGGCTTTTGGAATAGCAGAGCAGCGAGCAGTGGAGAGAAAGACTTGGTGGCACAGGAGGAGTTGGACGTGCAGGGGGTTGTGAAGGAGTAGGAGGGGGAGACAAACAGGAGAGTTTGGAGGTGGAAAACCAGGAGGGAAATGGGGGTGTAAGCAGGAGAGGTTGGAGAGGTGAAGAAAAAGTGAAAAAGTGGAAGTAGAAGAAAATCATCAGGTGAGAGGAAGGCAGGGAATTTAGGAGAAGGAAAGAAACGTTGTTGGATGAGAGAAGACGCTGGTAGTAGGAAAGGAGGCTTGACGAACATTGATTGGAGATATAGGGAGAGTGACAGTCAGAATGACAGGCAACTTAAGCCTAACTGTTGTCTGTGAGAAGTAGGAGGAGGAGCAAGCATGTGGTGGAACATCAATGAGGTTAGGCGACTGGCAGCTGAAGGGTAGGTGTGAGGTCTAGTGACAGACCTGGAGGCACTATTAAGCCTTGAGTTGGCGAGCATGGAAATTAGACATTGTTGGGTGATTGGGAGTTTTGAACCTTGAGAGATGATGGTGAGCTGGAGCCCAGCCAGGCACCTAGAGATCATACTCACCTACCTGCTGCAGACAAACCTTGAAGTTGAATAAGAATACCTGAAACACTTTGGTGATACTGTACAACCACT
Organism: Ambystoma mexicanum; assembly: GCF_040938575.1. Classification (NCBI taxonomy): domain Eukaryota; kingdom Metazoa; phylum Chordata; class Amphibia; order Caudata; family Ambystomatidae; genus Ambystoma; species Ambystoma mexicanum. The sequence goes on from NC_090929.1 coordinate 460,375,030, forward strand.
GGGGTACAGGGAGAAGTCCACCAAGCCACCACAACATCACTCATCTAAGCAGCTCTGTACCAGAGACTGAGTGACACATGGGGGACAGCCATAGAGATTTTGGGCATGGGACTTTTGAAACAAGAAGACTTTGCTTGCCATTCTGATCCTTTTTCAGTTGCCCACTGGCATACCTAGTCCAAACTAAACCTTTCTCAACTAAACCTGCACGTTGGGTCCTAGTTAGCTTTGAGACCATTCCTATTTGAATGTGATTCTGGGATGCAGTAAAGGGACCATAACTCAGAAAGAGTGGACACAATAGGTATTGTTTTGTAATGACAAAAGCATTGTCTAACGCAGGGGTCCTGTTTCCGAGAGCTTGACATGAAGGCAGTATATTGAATCAATATCAAAGTTATGCACTCAGTACACACAACTCCTGGCAATTGTAAAGCATACAGCCGTGCATTCTCAATGGAACTCCCTTAGTGGTTTTAGCCACGCATCATTGTGATTGTCATCTTTCCTCCGGTGATTGCTGGTCGCCTGAAAAGAATGGTGAGATTTGTATATTGCTCTAGGAAAATCAAGTTTCCCATGTGCTGAAGCATTGTGCATCATGGATATGGTATCATTTTCATGCATTAGACTAGGAATTATATTGTGAGGCCCTTCAGGGAATAGATGGAAGCCCATGAAATGACTCTGCTATAAGCTAGGAGGGATTGGCCACCTTGGGACTGACAAGCAAATAGCACAGGGAACTTAAACCCACTTCCAGAAGGGATGGGTGCTCTTTGGTCTCTTGCTTGCTGATAGAAGGGCTGCAGAGAGCACTGACAATAGTGAAACAAGTTGTTAAATAACCTGGTCTACCCAAAAATATACACATGTATTTCGACCTTATGTGCTATTTCCTGCTAGCAAAGAGTTTGGTGTTCGTTATGGTGCCTACTCATGCCGCTGTTCTATAATGATGAAATGGGGCTATACAAATGGGAAGGTGTAATTATGTATGTAAATTGCTTTGTTTTGTAGAGTGAAATTTTGTTGATATAATGCATGAACCATTGAACAGTCCCATGCCATGAGAACATACAGGAAAGAAGGGTGACCTCACTGGCATTCTTGGGTGTGTGTGGCTATTTATGCGTTTGTGAACCTGACTAGATGTGACCTTGTGTGGCGGTGTTGTGCAGTTTCCTGGGGGATTCCCTGTAGGTCTTTTGGCGCTGCTTGACAGGAAGAGGTGGTTTGGCAGATGGAGGTGATGTGAAATTGAAGATTCCCGGGTTGTTCTCTAGCCAGTAGCCTGCTACCTCTGTTCCCTTATAGAGGGGGGCCCACGCAGGAAATTAAGCGTTAGATCACTGGGTTACATCTAAATTCTAAATGCGGGCTAACTGACAGGTGGTCAGTAACTCCCTGAAAGACTTGTATGGAGCCTGAAAGTAGCCTACACTGTCACTCTCCTGTCCCAGAAGAAAATCTGAAAACTGTTTTCTAAAAACACTGCTTTGAAAGAAATATATCACTGGCATGACTGACGTAGACCACGAAAAATCCATACATATTTTGGGCAGTGTTACATTTCTCATCCTTTTTGATTACTTCAATACATGCATGGATGACCAACCTACCAACCTCACTTCAAATGATACAAAGACTAGCAAGCTGGATAATAAATATAATTAATTAGTCAGTTTCTAAAATAGCGCACATATATGTATATAAACCTTTGAAGTTCCCACACCACAGTTTAGGAATGCACAAAATAATCCCCACTTTTGCAAGACTATTGTAATTCAAAACAAAAGTCAAATAATCTGATTCACAAGAGCAATACTTTCGACAGACAGTGGAAGCTTTTATCTTCGTGCTCAGGTCCCTCTATCTCCAACCCTGGTGGATAATATTCCTCAAGTAGTAAATGATTGGAAGTGGGGACCCTAATAATTAAAGGGATCTCGAGGTTAAGTCACAGATGGACTCAAGAACACACCAACTCCCAAAGGCGGTTTGCTCCCAAAGACGGTCCAAGGGTTTTTATTAAGATTTTGAATACGATCCAAGTAAGGGCCATCTCTCGCTCTCTCGTCTTCCCCGTCTATCTCTCACCCTCAGCGCAGACTTCCCTAAATCCCAAGGTGGTCACTAGAGATGGGTATCCCCTATTGTATAATACCTGGCTGGCTAGTAGTGGGGGCCTACAGGAGATCACATGATCTGCCTCTCTCCCTCAAGGGACCCTAGCCTGGGGTCACACACAAAAAATGATATCAGAAAGGGGTGCCTTACAACCATCCAGGTGGTCCTTGATCTTTACCTCTCACACCCTTATATTCCTCACCCTGATGTTTTCCTTTCCTTCCTCCTCCTTCGCCTCTCCTCCCTTCTCTTCGTTCTACTCTCCACACGATCTCTATCGCTCTCTCTTGCTCCTCCGATGTTACTCTCCCTCTCCTCTGCTCCTTACCTCTTCCCTTGTTCTACTCTCCACTATTCTCCTAACCCCCACTCACTTCTACCTCTCCTCTCTACCACTTTTCACTCCAAATACTCTCACTATGCTCCACTCGCCACAACCCACTACTTCCTAGCACTCCTTCCCCTCTACTTTTTTCACTCCCACTAATATCCAGCCTCCACTGAAACCACTACCCACTCATCTCTACTACTTCTCTCCTCTGTGCTATCCTCCCACTACTCTCCACACTCCCTCTCCCAGTCACCCTTCTTTAACTCTCTTAATCACCTTTCTCACTCAGCCTTTCTTACTCCCCTGCACACTCTCTTAGTCTCACTCACTCACCTACTCACCATACAAGCACTGTCACACCTAAATGCCACTTTCCTCTCACCAAACAATACATCACTTTGCACAAGCTCTCTTTAATTATCTTCCACCATCCATTCACTCCACTGTTCTTCCTCCACTTGGTCTTGGTGTCTGCCTTTTTCTCCCTTAACCTCACCTGAACAACCCTCACTTCCACAGACTTTCCATGCCCCTCTATCGTCCTCCTCACACTTCTATTGTACCTCAAGCTCATCTGGTACCTTGGGCCAATCGCTATCTTGTTTTTCCCCGTGGGCTGGGTTGCAGAGATGAAAAACATAAAGCCTGCTTTAAGCTCCCCCCCCTTTTGGACACAGGTCTGCCTGTGTCACGCACGTTGGCCCCACTATGCAGAAACTCAAATCTAGAGTTTGTTCTTGGTGTAAGCAGAGCGTCCTGAATTCCAGTCCTGTACGAGCAACTTTCTGCTTGCTGTATGTTCACTGTAACCTCTCTCGCCGGTGTTTTGCTTGCAATGCTCTTTGGTCTTACCTTATTTGCCACAAAGCTCAAAATAAGGAATTCAGCCTAATCGAAACAATGCAACTTACAAGAATGCACAGACCTCCCTCACCACTAACCCTACTAAAAATCTTCAACTTTCCTACAAACTCACTGCTCAACCTCCAAATACAACACACACATACCCCTATCACAGTACAAACCGGAAACCACACAGCAAACCGCACCCCCCTCTGTAATATCACTCAAACCAACACACTAAGTCCTCAGCACTATCCCACAGACACACAAAACAAACCCATATAGACTCACACACTTAAACAACACCTAACCCATGCCACCTAGCAGCCAACACACAAGAAACCATTATTTCCGAACTAAAGCTACCAACAGCACAGCAGAAAGCTCTCTTGCGCTATCCCTCTCACTCCCACTAACTAACCCTCCCCAACCCTCCTTCCTTTTCAGATCGGGGGATAGTACAGGGACAACGTGTTTGTCTTGGAAGCAATACCACACAGAGCAACAGAGGTTCAAATCCCAGATCTGTGCTAAGAAGCTGAACTCAGGTATTAAGTTTGTTATAAAAAAAACAATAAAATAAAAAATAATTAAAAATCCCCCTGAGCACCTGGAGACCGCGAAAATGCAGCAGTGCACTGTATAAATCTCAATAACATAACAGAAGGGTTACTGGCTGTTGTGGTCCTGAAAATGAAAAAAAGAAAGACTTGCCAGCATCTGATAGGTATGCAGCGACTGCAAGTGGTACTCTGCAATTGTAGTATCACACAGAACAGGGACATGTATATGGTTGGAATTTACGTATCAGACAACTGTTATTGTGTTCCCTATATCTCTCACCCTGACTAGAAGAACACCCTGGCCCTCCAAAATGTTCTCACCCTTGGTTGCGATTGTGCGCCGCCTATCTAAAAAGATAGGGAGGGAGATTCACTGACACTAAAACTACAATGAAAGAATTGATCAGAATAAAAATAAAACAGCTAGGTCTGGGAGCCCGTCCCAGAAGGAAGCAGAGCGGGTTGCTTTCGGCAAAAAATATTCAGAAACTGGTCCCTTGCCAGAAATGTTATTAACCCTCCGTGAAGTATGCTGAGCCTACCCGTAAAAACCCATTTCTTTGATAGAAAAAGGTGCATTGGAGTGCTTTCAAAACATCAAAATGTCTCTCTATGTGTGTCTATTACTTTTCTTTAGGCACAGGTACATCTGATGGGTGGAAGACTGATGCTCCGTACAAAGAAATCAGTCCTGTGGAAGATAATCTAATAAACATATCATCGAAACCGGTCGACCTAAGAATATGCAGATATCCTCAAGTCATATCAGATATATGCAAGAAACTAACAAATCCTGAATGACCAGTGCCTATATGACACATGATTGGTTTTAACTACATTTGTTGTGTCTTTCAAAAATTCGCTCTGTGTAATAATGCAATTACGCATAGTGTGGATCTAACTATTTTGATCAATTCTTTCATTGTAGTTTTAGGGTCAGTGAATCTCCCTCCCTATCCTTTTAGATAGGCGGCGCACCATGGCAACCAAGGGTGAGAGTACTTTGGAGGGCCAGGGTGTTCTTCTGGTCAGGGAAAGATATAGCGAAAACGATAACATGCCTGATACGTAAATGTGAAACACAATGACCATATACCTGTCTCTGTTCTGTGTGATACTGTAACGTTAATGTAACAGGAAGGTCTGCATCCCCATTTGAGGTGTATTTAAGGTATGACAAACCTTTTTGACCCTTAGTGGTTTGTGGACTCTGAAATTGTAATCAGGCATGCATGTAGGGGACATAGACTGGTGCACTCCCAACTCCCTCATCCTGCCTCTGGGGCAGGACTGGCTGTGGCAATCACTCTGGTAGGTCCTGGGGGTCCACTTCTCAGGCCCTTTACCCTGTCCTTTACCCTGTCATAATTATCATAACAGAGGGAATTTTTCATTTAAAAAAAAAAGTTGTTCTCACATACGTAGTTTGAGCAAAACAGTGAATACATAAGTTAAGTGGCAGACCAGAGCGTTCATGCTACCATTGAGCAAGTAATTGAGCAGGGCAAATCCTCTACAACAGTTTGTGCCCATTATTTAATATTAGGATCCCATCTCCAAAAGCTTGAGGACATGCTAGAGACACAATGATAATTGGTTAAAGCACTAATCCTGCTAGGAGAAACCTGAGAAACTAAGCATGCGTAAATAGAATAACTTGGGATAGAGATGGATTAGATACATTAAACATTCTTAAATGGGATACAACAGAGTACAGTAGAAACAGTATTTTTCAGTGCAAGATCACTCCTGGATTTTGCAGTCGTAGTATGAGATGGCAGGGAAGAGGCTGATGAACCACATCAGAAGGTACAAAGGGCTTGTTAAGGAAAATATGAATATTGTACTGTCCAGAATTAGAGACCTTTCAGGCTCATGGTCCCCGCTATTTTTGTTGTGCCGGGGGTGGCTCGAAACCATCAAAATGATGATATTTCATTTAAATAGTATACCCTATATATGCTCTCTGTATCTATTCCTGCCAAATTCTATAAAGTGATTGATTCATGTCTAGCCACATTTCTATGGGGTAAGAAAAAACGTAAAATCTTGCTTGGCAAACCCAAGAGATCTCTTGAAGATGGGGGTGTAGCGTTCCCAGATTTTATGAAATATCATTCTGCTTATGTGTGGAGACAAGTTGAATTTTGGTTCGCCCCTTTTAATTATACAGAGCACGGACTTGGTTACGTGTGGAGAATAAGATGGTTTTGCCATTATCACTGAAAGATTTTCATATGTCTGCAAGGAGGAACAGATTTATCACATGCACTAATGTTATTTTTTCAGCCAAACATATTAGAATGTACTTATACACTACTAATCACACCAAGGTATCTTGCAATATCTTTGGTTCGATGACTTGATTCACATTAATGGCAAAAGAAATTCTGGAAAGCGTGGCTTCATAAAGGCATTAAATATGTACATCAATTATTTAATCAGGGCACACCACTTACCTTTAATGAATTTGTAGTGAAATTCTCTACTGCAGTATCCTTTTGGTATCAATACTATATTTTGATCAACGCTTTGATGGATAACCTTGAGACATTATTGGTGAGCACATCTCGCCTAGAAATGAAAGACTACAGCATATGCATAATCTTCATTTTACTGCTTCATTGTTTTACAAAACACTGTCTTTGAGACCTGTCCCTGATCGTCAGTGGGGTTGCAGATGGCCTGGCAGTAGGATTGTACTTTAACAACTGAGGATAATCACTGGCCACGTGTTTGGATGAAAATGTCTTCGATTCCCACATCTGCCAGCATGACTTAAGCAGTATACATATTTCATCACATAGTTTGTGTTACTCCTGCCATGCTGTTTAAATGTAAGATTGCTCAAAATGACAAATGCTGGAGTTGTGTCATTGCTTAAGGCATATGTTCACAGAATGCACGTTTGTTTAAAAGTTTTGGGAAAATGTTTGGGACACTATGAAACAAAAATACAAGATGTCTTTAATTTTAAGATTCTTTTTTTTGGGAGTGCACTCTTGCAACACATATTAGAGATCAATTCTTGTCATTTGTTTGACCTTTTTATCTTAGTGGCTATTCAAACTTTTACTGTTAATTTAAAAAGACTTGCTCATATTAATCATAACATCTGGTGGAATTCCATATGTAATACCCACAGATTTGAAAGATGTATTGGCTCTTGCCCATGTCTGCTGGGTAAACATGAATTGAAGTGGAAAGCTTGTTTAGACTTCATTACTATTGATGCCGCGTCTTATTAAACATTAATGTCATGTTATTAGGTTATCCTATTTACGCCCCCCCTTTATAATCTCCTTGCGTCTGTCCTGTTTTGTTTTTATGTCGTACCCTCTGCTTAAAAACTTGATATGTTTATGATAGTATAATTACATGCCTCGGTTCTATCTTTAATTTATGCTATTACATGGGTTTGCTTAATCTTTTTATCATTCATAATTATTACTAATTATTAAAGGAGAGTTCCGGGACTTTTTTTTTATTGTCCCTACGGGTCGGCCATGTGTTTGTAAGCATAAATCGGTAGATCGTAGGAAACTTTCCTATGGACCTTACCCGACTTTTCGCCCCTTATCGCACTCGAAATCAGCCTCCATTTTGTGATAATCCTATCATTCCGCCGCATCGACCTGGCTCACCTGCCTTTGCGGCACTAAATCAAATCCCCCGCCCCTGAAACAGACTTTATCAAAACATTCATATTCCCCGCCTCTATCCGTGACGTGACTGAGCTGCGTAGGCAAACGCGCCCAGGCGTCTTCTACGCGACTCCACACAGACCCCGGAAATCAACACAGATCAGCTCACAATACAGCGCGCCACAATTCGGAATATGAAACTGTACTTTGAAATCAAACCGCAAGATTGTACATTTGGCAAAGTACGTTTATTGGACATCAAATGTTTAGAGAATATTCATCGATTTGCATTTTTATTTGCTCACGTTCCAAAAAGTTCGTATTGAGGAACGCGATGGTCCTTTGCTGTACACAGGGTCTTAGAGCATCTCACAATACAGCGCCACAATTCGGAATGTGAAACCGTGGTTTAAAAGCAAACGGCAAGATTGTACATTTGGCAAAGTACGTTTATTGGACATCAAATGTTTAGAGAATATTCAGCGATTTGCATTTTTCTTTGCTCTCGATCCAAATTAGTTCGTCTTGAGGGAAGCGATGTTCGTGTGCAGTACACAGGGTGTTGGTTTACGATAAAAATAAGCTCTTCGGTCGCACTGATAATCGCATGGCTGTTCCAACAACGAGGCACTAGGCCACCACAACGGTAGGTATGTTGCATCTAACCGTTAGTACCGCATAAGGGCATACTTGTACTTGGCGATCGTCCCATAAAATGGTCAGGGTGGTAACGTTGTTCACGCGGAGAAGCAACTGGCGGCTGTAGAAGCCGTCCGCCGGTGTCTGGTACTCGTGACACAGACAGTAGTGAATGATGTACCTAAAAACATAAAAAATGAAATTAGTCTCACCATCAGATCCTTATTAAAATTATTCATTTCATAGCGAGGACAGCGCTACTGGGTGTACACAAGTGTTTAAAGGCGTGGCGAGGCATGGAGGGGGGGGGAGTGGAGTACAAGGTAAGTAGCATAAAATAATAAATAAATAGGGCCAGCTGGTGGCAAGTGCAAGGTAAGTGCAGAACAAGTGCTGGGAAGGGGGGGCTGTAGGATACTGAGACAGTCCCCCAGTGCAGGGGTTGACAGGGAGGCAGTGCAGGTGGAGAGTGGAAGGGCCCAGGACTGAGGTCGCAGACAGTGGACCAGTTGTAGCAGGGGAGAGGGAGAGAGAAAGCAGAAGCAAAGAGGAAGGTTTTGAGGTGCTTCAGTAAAAGCAGATGTTTCTCCTCAAGATAGTGCGCGGTAGAAAACAATATGCCACATAGAACGAACAAGTACAACTGAACCCGTCTTTAAAGCCACTGTATAGTAATGAAATTGCGGTATAAACTCATCAAAAGTTACTTACATTATATTTGCATTTTCCATTGTGTCTCTGTGTAGGGCAGACCCGAAACACCACTCCTTCTTTGCCGACGTTACTTCTTCTAATGAACGTGGCTCATCGTTTCGTTTCTGAAATTTTATTCATTATCTTTTCTTAGTCTTTCAGGATGGTCCCGGCCTGTCAAGGTCAAATCACAATAGAACCTTATATTGGGTCGTGGGCCGTTCCGCCACCCGAGCAAAACATCAAAGCAGCTGACCTTCACTTTGAGCGAGCACACATTTCTAGTTAGCTGCAGTTAGTTTTAGGGACATCTTGTCTGCGTGCCTTTTTTTTTATTGTCCCTATGGGTCGGCCATGTTTTTGCAATACGGAAACATTCTATAATTTTTGTAAAAATGATTTATATTACTGTTTGGTTTAATTGCAATGGGCCTGCAACATGAGGAGACTCGAGAGAACAGACAATCAAATTACAATCATTTAAACCGTGATGTGTATTTCTCAATGAGCTCTGCTTTAGGTGGACATGGAACAGAGGCAATGTTGGGTGGCAATGCAGTTGTCCCCTGCATAGGTTCGTTCACCACTCCATGTATGTGCCTATCGAGGACATCTACGATAAGTCTCTCAATAAACTCATATTGCATATCCTCAAACACTGGTTTGATCACCCATTGTTTACTTCTTTTAGTGAAGGCCTTATTGTAGCGAAGCGTCCCTAAAGTTCCGGTCGTCCTACTTTGTTGACGGCCAACATTATGGTTATGTGCCAAGACCGCTAGAAGAGTCCGATTTTTCATGCCTTCCATGCCAAAATGCAATCTTTTGGGCCTGTACTTTAGGCACATATTGTGGAACACCTCCAAATCTCCTGTGTGGCAGAATTCCGTGAGTCCCCTCAAATCTCTTGTTATAGTTTTATCAAATACAATCTTTTCAATGGCCTTGTGAGTGGGTGATGAAGGAATCAACCACTTCTTCTTCCGTGCCTCCTCTGTGGACAAATGGCCATGTTCACATTTGTGGAAATGCTCATTTGTCGACCATCGATGTACGTTGCTACAGTGCAACATTACTGACCGCCATTTTTCCAGTAGAATTTCCAACGACCCTTCACATGTTTTTGAGCTCCACCAAAGATGGTTGCTGATTGACTTGGACCACTGTGAAATACCTTGCATATCTTTTTTTTTTCCTGCAGCCGACAATTTTTTATTGATTGTTTTTGCAAGATGCCATACGTCAAATTGGTGATTTATATTTTTGTACTCTTCTCTCATTGTCTTGGCAATTGAAACGTGTCTGTCCGTGGCTATCAGGTCGATCACCATTCCCCGCGATTGTAGTTCTTGCAATGATGCTACAAAGCCAACTTTCTCCATGGCCACTGAGGATGTACTTTGTGACACCTGCACGACCACCGAACTCACAATTTTCTTACTTTCCATGTCCTGAAAGTGGTAGGTGCAGTACTTGGCTGAAAATCCTGGGCTGTCGCACTGTCCATCACCGGCTAGCCTGAAGCGTTTGCCCGCGAATGTACTTTCCATTGACATTTTTTCCATTCTCCAAGCTTCGCTGATGGCTGGAAATAGATAATCGGTTTGGTATTTGTAGAACTGACTTTTCGCAATGAAATGGATTCCCACAAACTGAAAGAAATACTGTAACTTTTTAAAACTTGAACCACTAAAAAGTGCGGCCGCTGCACAAAGTAGATTGCCTGCTGGCAGTTGCCCCAGCATGGGTTGTGCAGACCATGCGAACGGATGATATTGTGTACAGGTGGCATGTATTTTAAGGTTAGTGCCTCGAATTGCACGAGTCACATTAATCAATGGCTCCCCACATACTTCCCCACCAACCGAATGCCCACATTTCATCATCATAATAATATCCATCAAACAGCTATCGAATACAATGAATTTGGCCTCTTTCCTTATACTGTCACTCTGCATCCCAGCTGGTTCGGCCTGTAACGTTGAGGACATGTCACTCGCATGAAAGGTACAATCTCTGATATCGTCTTCCGCTATGCTGAGTGATATTGATGGTGTTTCATTGTCGTCCACGTCATTCTCTTCCATTGCAACATCTGTTCCTTGTCCGGAGATGGGAGAAAAAAACAATGTCTTCAACTTTCGCGCGCTCTTATTTTTTGCGGGTGTGGATTCTGTGAATTGATCTCCGACTGCATCCAAACTACCAGGAGGACATTCACTATCAATGGCTGGTGGTGGTATAGCTCCGTTGTCAATCACTTCATATTCTTCCCATTGGCACGATGCATCTCCAGTCTCAAGTCCCTGCCAAAAGGTTTGACAAGCAACATCTCTCGTTCGCTTCACTGTCTGTGTAGATCTAGTTCTTACACCCACTCGCAACTAGAGGACAGATTAGAAAAGGGATGTTCAGTTTAAACACAACTTACAGTATTGAACTATTGACAGTGAAAGACAACATAATATAGTGAACAGGACACTAACCTTCTTTTGCTTTCTTTTCTTTGAAACTTTCTTGCCTCGAACTTCAACATCTGGACGCTGTTGCTCCGACTCGTGTGTGCATGTCTCCACTTCCTCTCGCGCTGCAACGACTATATTTTCATGATAAGCACATCCATCACTCACTGAGGCTCCATCGACTCCCTGAAACATAGAACTTTCATTAGTATGTATAATAATATTGAAAACACAAAATGTACTTGGGGACCAATACCCATACGTACATCTCAATAGCAAAACACGAATGAACGCATTGTGTAGAACATTCAAACGACAATAGTTCACGCATTGTTGATCTAGTTAGATTGAACTGTCAAGATCCATACCTCGGGCTCCGCATAGACTTCCATTGATGATATTATTGAAGATGACGCTTCAGCAACTCCCTGAAACACAGTAATTGCATTAGTATGCTTTTCTATTTTGTTAAAAAGAACATAAACTTTGAGCAGGCGTCAACGGCTCATCTAAATAGACCTGCACAAATGATCAGTTGTCTAAAATAAATAATGGATATGTAAATATGATTCGATTTGCTCGATCGTTGGAAGTGTCACCACCCAGAGATCTGCATCAACTACTAGGGGTGATGTTCTTGTAGAAGAAGCTCCGTCATCTCCCTGAAACATAGTACTTGCGTTAATAAAGAAGGAAGTATAGCGGATGTAATCACGTCATATGATTTCGCTTGATCGAACTGTCAGTATCCATACCTCGAAATGCATAAGAACATCAAGGGACGATGTAACTGCGGTGCACACTTCTGCAAGCTGTTGCGCCGACCCGTAACTGCATGTTCCCCCTTCTACTTGGACTAATGCTCCATCGACTCCCTGAAACATAGGACTTTCATTAGTAATGAACACAATATTGAAAAAAGAAGACAAATAGGAGGGCGACGACAGAAGGACATATCAATGGCTAAAAACGAAAGAAACATTGTGTGTAACAATCACGCTACAAGAATGCAAGATCTGATGATCTCCATCGATGGAACTGTCCGGAAACGTACCTCGAGCATCTGAGTGACATCTACGGTTGTCGTCAATGCGTTGGACTCCTCAGCATCTCCCTGAAAGACAGTACTTGCATTATTTTGGATAACAATAATTATAACTGAAAACAAAGACTAGAGGACGAGTACAAGGGTGTACCATTAGGTAAAATAATTACACGATCAATTAAAACTATTGATTTACATGCCTAAAACAAGTCAGTGTCAGAATAGCTAAGTAAGATTACCCGATAGGCGCTTGAAGTGGCTGATGACTGCAATAACGACACGGATGGAGAATCTTCCGCCTTCATATTGAGTGGATACATAAATGGGGAAATTATTGTTAGCTAATGCTACACACTACCGCAAGGCCGAGAGATAAATACGTAAACTTGACTCACCAGTGGAGGGATGTGGACGAATAGAGTGGGAATAGCGGTTGAGAGCAATTTTCGCCTCGCTCGCGGTGTTTTCTTCTTTATTAGCAGTGATGTGGAGTACATGTCTGGGCTAAAGTGCCTGCTGCAGATGCGGTATCGATCACCCCTCTTGTCCGCAAAGACTTCTAGGACTCTACTTTCTAGCTCAGAGGCTGGATATCCGCAATATCGGACCCATTCTCTTATCTGATCTATTGTCTTAGGGAAAACATGCATTATAGTACCTTCAGATTTGTTATGGGTCTTCGAAGGGCAACCGCCAATGGAACAGGCAGGCATTATGGAAAGTTCTGAAAAGTAAAGATCAACAATTCTCTATGAATACCAATGTGTTAAAACAGTAAATGACACATAAAAGGTTCAATGCAAGGTCCGTTTTGGTTCTTGGAACTATACACGTTATTCACATGCGGATAAGTATTTCAATAACTTTCAAAAAATAGAAAAAGTAATTTGACTAAACTCAGAACATGTGACTAGTTCCTTGCATGTACTGTCGTGAACGAAAAGAAAACATGGATGCAATTTGATGACTACTAGCAAATAGATATAAATTAAAAAATTGGACGCAAAATGATTATGGTACATGGACTTACCTTGACGAACAAACAGTTAGATGCAGGGATCAGAGTAGTTTCTTGTCGTAGAACAGGGAGCAGTTCACAGGTTGCAAACTGACGAGTTTGCTCAAAGTGGTCACGGAAGTTCACAGAGACGAAGAGCAGATAACCAGCACCTTCACGGGTTGACTAGCAAAGCGCAAAGAAGTTCTCATTAGAAATATGAAGTGGGTTATAAAGAATTCGAACCAGGGGTGTGTTTGTGAATGAATGACGTGTATATGTCGTGGCATTATGTGGATTGCAGGGGGCCGTCCAGCGTGAGGGGGATGCTTGGCAGGAGACACGGGGTCTGGAGGTAGACATGGGAACAACAAACCCATGCTCTATAGACCACTTTGAAGTGTACATGGTCTTTGGCACCTCTTGGCCTTTATCGCTCCCTGACAGCTCCACTTGCCAGCAGCTCAAGTACCCCGGTGCGAACTGCCTTTGATAGGGCGGGGGGTGGATCGGGGCGGTGGTCGTGCAGACAAGACACAGGAAGACTCGTGAATGGAGACACACTTATGTGGATTGCAGGGGGCCGTCCAGCGTGAGGGGGATGCTTGGCAGGAGACACGGGGTCTGGAGGTAGACATGGGAACAACAAACCCATGCTCTATAGACCACTTTGAAGTGTACATGGTCTTTGGCACCTCTTGGCCTTTATCGCTCCCTGACAGCTCCACTTGCCAGCAGCTCAAGTACCCCGGTGCGAACTGCCTTTGATAAGGCGGGGGGTGGATCGGGGCGGTGGTCGTGCAGACAAGACCCGTTTGCCGCAGGGCCTCACCAAGGAGAGGCCATCTAACTGAATGTAAGAGGATGGCTGCAGGATCTACTACATGGAAGGCAGGGGGGTGAGTTTATAAATACCTCACCCTCCCAGGAGAATATACACTAGATTCATTTAAAAAATCAAAACAACCATTGTTAAAATATATGTTGGGCTTTATTTTAGATTTTAATTAAACATAAATAATAAACATTACACATTGTAAAGTTGAGGTTGCAGCACATCGAGGGAAAATCCGCGGTATTGTCCACTGTCACTGGGGAAATGTTGTCTAATGGCAAGTACCGCACAGGCAGGTATTACTCTCCGAACGCGGTGTCCGAGCCTCCCGTGAAGCCACCAAGTGAAGCAACGATAGGCCACCAGCCTGTACCACCTGTGAAAAAAAAAGATGCAAACTGTATTAAACTGACCAAACTTTCTTATCAATGTCGATTCAGGTAACACATGTCATTTTCCTTAGAAAAAAATTATATCTAGAAAATGCACTATATGGAACCAATTTACATGCGTTCCAATGATATGTAAATGTAATTTTATATGTGGGAGACGACCATGAAATAGTGGTGGCATCACTGACATCACAAACAGAGTATACTTACTCGTTACTCGGATTACGCGGACGAACAGTGCCACGAAGTTCGTGCATAAGCACCATCATCATCCTCAACACTGTCCGTGAGAGGCAGGCTTCCCTGAACTCTGGCAGCTCGGTGATGCATTGCGGACTTTGCTCGCCTTCCTGCTGACTTTGCTCGCTTTCCGAAATGTAGGCCAAGCACCCGGAATTTTCACGGCAGCAGCAGTTCTCCTCCTCAGTTGGCATTAGCTCGCACCGATTGCACGTGCACCAGGTGGAGACGCCGTCCATGCGACATGGTCCAGGCTCTTCATCCGTTGACTGGTCCTCCCAACTGCCGTCCGAATCCCCATCGTTTTCGCGTGCTTGCCTTTCCAGTAGTTCTTCCTCGGTGTACTCGGGCTCGTACATATACGGCATTATTGTGGCCATTGTGCGGTAAAGATAGTAAAATAATTTATAGCGGTGGTACTGGTATCTGTTCACACGGGCTACAAGCGGCGAAGGTAGCTGACCAGAGCACTGAAACGAGTCACAGAATACTCAAAGTAACACAGAGAGAGGAATGGAATCGAAAATCTGCTGCTGTATGTTGTGAAACGGTCTGTTTATACTTATTGGGGAAAGAGGCGTCCTGCCATTTCCATGGCAACACGTCAATAGCTAAGGCGCAGCGATTGTTGACACGAGACGTGCTTGAAATGGGCAGTACGCGTCTGCTGATGTCAGGCTCAGGGGCGGGGGATTTGATTTAGTGCCGCAAAGGCAGGTGAGCCAGGTCGATGCGGCGGAATGATAGGATTATCACAAAATGGAGGCTGATTTCGAGTGCGATAAGGGGCGAAAAGTCGGGTAAGGTCCATAGGAAAGTTTCCTACGATCTACCGATTTATGCTTACAAACACATGGCCGACCCGTAGGGACAATAAAAAAAAAGTCCCGGAACTCTCCTTTAATGTCATATGGCTATGTTTCACTAGCCTTAATAGCATTCTTCCAAACAAAAAAAGAAAGAAAGTATGAAGGACTTGGAACAGATATGACAATCCAATCCAAACTAAAGTAGAGGGAGATAAAAAAAAAAGTAAAGAATTTAAACCAGGCTCGAAATGTATACTGTGTGGGGGCAATCTAACTATTATGTGGGCTCTTTATGACAATAGTCATGGGTAAAATGGGCAGAAAGAATGGGCATGATGGTCCTTCCCAGGTGTGAAATTCTCTTTTTCTATTAAACTTTACTTTAAGTGAATGAACGCATGGAAGGCATACAAAGGAAGATATGTGCAATAAGAGGTATTGAACGCATAAACAGCCTGAAACGGTGTGTTAAAGGCATGGAAGGCATACAGTGGTATAAAGGTGAATTAAAAAGCCATGGAAGGCATGCATGTGAGTGCAAGATGTCTCCTAAAACATGGAAGACATACAGAGGCAGAAAAGGTGCGTTAAATGGAATGTAAGGCATACAAAGGCATACAGTTGAATCAAAGGGCATGGAGGCATACACAGGCACAGATGATGCATTTGAGCATGGAAGGTGCATTAAAAGGCACGAGAGGCATTACATGCATTAAACGAGTGGAAGACATAAAAGGCAAGAAAGCTGAATAAAGAGGGCTTTATTGCCATGTGGTGTTGTATGTGGTGTTGTATGAGGCAGGCTTGCAGTAGGATGCAGGTCTTTAACGGTTTTGGCACATGCCTTGGTGGAGAGACATTGATCTTTGCTTTAGAATGTAAACAGCTGTCTCAATAGTGCTGCTGGTGCCCTCATCATGCTCCCTGTTATATCACTTCCTCTTCTTGTTGGGTGGTTATTTGACATCATGATCCTTGTATTCAGTGGGTATCCTCTGTCACCTGTGAGCGGAAGATGAAAGTTGGGTTACTTCACAGCACAGCTGGTTTCTTCCTGTAGCTAGACACCAGGTATTCCAGACGGGGATTTGCATAGTTCAGTGCACAATTTCAAACTGCTAACATGGCATATTATGATATGATAAGTCATTTATTACGCGCTTGTACACAAGTGGTAGACGGATGGAGGACATCACAAACAATCTTACTAGGCCTTGTGTCATTCAGATCATTCAAGTGCTCTGAACACATTGGTAGGTGAGAGGTCCCCAGATATACACATCTGTCCCTCATTCACTCTGGCTGAGCCAGGCTCAGTAAGCCAATCACACAGAAGGGCATTCATGCATGCAGGCAGCCAATCAGACTCACAGGTATTCAGGCCATTCACTTCCACCCAGACACCCATAACAAGTAATGTGGATTGGGGCAAGCAACCAGCCTTTCAGTACACCACACTGCATTTATGGCAGTTTCAGGCAAGGCTGTCTCAATCATTGTGTCACACACACAGAAACTAGACACCCATAACAAAGAATGCATATTGGTCACACACTCTATTCACAGAGGTCCCATGCCAAGGGTGTACCCGCAAAATACTGTCACTGGGAAGGCTCCAGCCAGTCTGGCCTGGACCTCCCCACAATGCCATGTATGGTTCTTCCGCCCAACAGTCAGTCAGGGTAAGGGACAGAGTCAGGGCTTCCCAGGACTTTGGGAAAACAAAGTAACAGGCCATAGAAATCAGTAGGCCCCAAGGGCATCTTGCCTTCTATCAGGAATCCACTGATTCCAATGGCAGGGCCTAGGTAGCCCAACATGGAGGATATTCAGAGTTCCTGTCATATCAGCAAGAAGCTTGCCACCAGCCCATACCCTGCTCTGTGGACAACACACAGGTGCCCAACAGCATACACTAGGGGTGCATGGTTGTACCCCCACCCATGAGTGCCATAAGGGTATACCAATGGTCCCTGTTCACCACAAACAAGAAGAGGAAGAGCTGCACTGGCAGGAGTCCCAACTGGACTCCTGTGCAGAAAATAACACAGACCATGCATGGTAAGGGAGCACAGGACAAGGACATGGAGGCCCTATCCCTCCACTGCATTTACAGCATCACAGTCACCCCCGCCACACCAAGGCTAGGGTGGTCCGATCTACCACGATTTTGACACCCTAATCTAGATGGTCAACATATCTTCTGGAAAGGCCATCTGCACTATCATGACCCTTCCCTGGGCTATGCTCAATAGTGAAGTCTAGCCCTTGCAGGCTAATAGATGACCTGAGCAATTTAGGGTTTCCATCCTTCATCTGCATAAGCCACTTTAAGGGCTTATTGTCAGTTTGGACCTTGAATGTAGACCCAGTGAGTTAAGGCCTAAAACACCTAAGGCTCCAAACAATACTGAAACCTTCCTTTTCAACAGTAGCCCTGCTACATTCTCTACCTTTGAGTTGTCTAATGAAGAAGATAATGGGATGTTCCCTCCCCTTGTCATCTAACTGGGACAAGACAGCTCCAATTCTGGTGTCACCAGCATCAGTCTGAAGGGTTTGCTGTAATCAGGAGCACACAACACAGGTGCCCTACACAGACTTTCCTTCAAGCCAACAAAGGCCTCCTGGCAGTCTTCCATCCAATTAACCTGCCTAGGTTGATTGGGTGATGTCAGAGCTGTCAGATGGGCAGCTATGGTGCCATAGTCTGCCATGAGGTTTCAGTAGTACCCAGTGAGGCCCAAAAAAGCTCTCACCTGGGTTTCAGTATTGGGAATCTCCAGTCATGTACATCCTGTACCTTACTGGGGAGAGGTTGGATCTGACCCCTTCCTACCTCATGACCAAGGTAAGTGACCTTCACCTGAACTATCTGGCACTTGCTGGCCTTGATAGTGAGGTAAGCCCTTTTCACGGCCTACAACTCCTTATCCAACTGAGTTAAATGCTCATCCTAGGTGGAACTGTAGACAGCAATGTCGTCTAGATAGGCCACACAAAAGGCCTCCAGCCCACTGAGTGCATGATTGACCAACCTTTGGCAGGTGGATGGTGCATTCTCAAATGCAAAAGGCATGACTCTAAACTGGTAGAGCCCCTCAGGTGTTGAGAACAGTTTTCTCCTTGCCCTGGCCCGTCAGAGCTATGTGCCAATAGCCTGAAGTGAGGTTGAAGATGCTTACAAATTTGGCACCACCTATGATGTCCACAAGCTTATCAGCCTTGGGCAATCAATAATCATCAATCTTGGTGACTGCATTGACTCATCTGTAGTCCACAGAGAACCTCCAATCCTTGGTACCTGCCTGGGAACTTGGGGTTAATGACAACAGGGCTGTACCAGGGGCTGGTTGAGGGTTCAATTACACCCAGATCCAACATCTTGGTGACCTCAGCTGGGATGTGGTTCTTAACAGTGTCTGAAATCCGATAGCATCTGCTTTTGACAGGTACACTGTCACCAGTATCGATTTCATGCTTGTACCATGGGGTGAAGGCTGGTGACAGTGAGAAAAGAGGGGCATACTGCTGGAGCAAAGCCCTGCAGGCCCTCTGCTGCTCTGGTGTCAGATAGGGGGAGATATGCACTCCTTCCACTGAGCCATCCTGAGGGCTGCTATGCAGCAAATCAGAAAGGGGCTCACTCTCATCCTCCTCTTGCTCTGACGCTAGCAGAAGGCATGAGACCTCCTTTCTTCTGTGGAAAGGTTTTAGCCTGATAACATGGAATACCTGAGGGGCTACCCCAGGGATTCCCATGTCAATCAAATAGTTGACCTCAACCATTCACCCATCTTGGAGATTATCCTGAAGGGTCCAGTCCACCTATCTGCCAGAGCTCTAAGCTTCATGGACTCCATCACCAGGATCTCCTGTACTGGAGCCCAATCCACTTGTGAGGCCTTAAGGTCATGCCAGTACTTATTTAATTCTTGGCTTGGATTAAGATTCGCTGATGCCTGGCCCATCATATGTGCCATCCTCCTTCTGAAGCCTAACACATAGTCCCCCACTTGCTTGGCAGGACCTGGAGGGGTGGCTTCTAAACTTTCTCTGATAAAGGCAAGGGGCCCCCTCACTGGATGTCCAAAGAGGAGCTCAAATGGATTGAAACCAACACCCTCTTGAGGCACCTCTCTATAGGCAAACAGCAGGCATGGTAGCAGGAGATCCCATTTCCTCCTTAGGGGCTCTTACAATGCACCCAGCATGCACTGACAGCTTTATTAAACCTCTCAACAGACCGTTGGTCTGGGGATGGTAGGAGGTGGATAACTTATACGTTACCCCACATTTCTTCCACATCGCCTGCATGTAACTAGACATGACGTTGGATCCTCTGTCAGAGACCACCTCTTTAGGGAAACCAGCTCTGGTAAGAAATAAATCCCAGGAGAGCCCTGGCAACCACCTTGGCAGTTATGGTCTGAAGGGGTATAGCCTCAGGATACCTGGGGGCAGGATGAACCTATGTCCACCTGATGTGGGAGGGTCCAAGGACTGACAATGTCGATGCATACCTCTCAAATGGTGTGCCAACCACTGGCAAAGGCTGCAGTGGGGCAATGACACTGCCTCCAGTCTTGCCAGACAACTGACAAGTAGGACAGGTCCGGCAGTGGGACGCCACTTCTACCCCCATCCTGGGCCAGTAGAAATGTGCAGAGAGCCATTCCTTGGTCTTCTTAGTGCCAAAATGACCGGCTAAGGGCACCTCAAACTGTAGAAGCAAGGGCTTGTAAACCTTGGGTACCACCAACCTCTTGAGGGCACCAGGTTAGGCCTAGTGGGCTCACTACAAAGAAGCGCACCCTCCCCATAGATCTTGAATGACCTAGGCACTTCACCATGTGCCTGGGTCTGGGCCTGTTTCCTTAGACCCTCGAGAAAGTGACACTCTCTCTGATCCTTACAGAAGTCTCCCCTAGAGGGCCCACTTTCAGCCAACAGGCATTAAAGGTCAGGGTGATCCTCTGGGTTGAGTACCTCTCTCTAAGGAGGCTCTTCTGGCTCTTCTCCCTCAGGAGTTGAGGCTAGGGTTACCACTGGGCCCAGCCCATCCGAAGTTTGGATCCCAGTGGGCGTTGCTGAAACAGCAGGAAGAGAAGGAGCCCCCTTCACAGAGGTGGTCCTTTTGCTTTCCCGTTTGGCCTTGGGTGTCCCCTTTGGCATAGGTAACTGACTAGCAGTGAGACCCTGTTTGACCTGAGACCTAGTGACTGCAGCAGCAGTCAGGGTTAGTCCATCAGAGATCAACCCCAACTCCACTAAGTCGTTCCCCAACAATATGTGGGCAGGCACATTGTCCTCAACCAGTACAGGAAGCTTCAATGTCTTGTCCTCAATCTGAATGATGACTAGGGCTACAGGAGATAATTTGGGAGGCCCACCAGCTAACCTGGTATTTCTCAGAGGAACACCTGCATAGTCTTGCCCCAGTGTCTCTCAAACCAGTGGAAGGCTGGCCATTTAGGAGGACACTTCGCAAGTATCGGCGGGTGGTTTGTGGGATAGTAGCCAGTACTTCTGTGCACTGGTCCCAGGCCCCAAGGGACACTAGGGAAATCTTTGCAGGAGCACCAAAGGTGATTCCTGTAGTGGAGGAGAGGACAGTGGCCTCTACCTCAGGCATGAAGCAAGGGTAGGTCAGGCTCACAGCCTTTACACTGGGGGTCACCCTTCTTGCGGTCCAGAGCCCCACAGTCCCAACAAGTGCTAGGAATGTGAGGTATTGTACTGGATCCGCTGGGGGCCTGCTTTACAGCCGGTGAACTGCTACTCTTGCTACCACCCCCATTCGACTTATCTCCACTCGATTTTTGGGTCTTAAGGGAGGGATGTTTAGGTTTACCCGACTGTGATTACTTAGGGGTCTCCTCAGGCTTCTGAGATATCCCTTTCTCTTTGTATTTGTCCTTCAAAATGGGATCCTTTAAAGGACACCCGGTGGGAGACCCACTTGTCAGCCAGCCGGGTCAGCTTAAAGGGATCCAAAATGTTCTGATCAGCAATGTACTGATGCAGTTCTGATGAACAGGCTTCAGAAAAATGCTCAAAAAACAAAGGGTGGGACAATTCAACAAAAGTTTTCACCTTGTATCCATCAATCCACCCCTTCATGTTCATATGCACAGCACTCACCCAGTCAACCCAAGACACATTCACTGTTTTCTTATATTCCTTGAACCTTATTGGGTAGGTTTCTTGCTAAACTTGGCAATCAAAACAGCTTTCATTCACTCATACTAGCCTCTTTCTTCCAAAACAGTCATAACCAGTGTGAGGTACTGAACATCATGGATACCACAAGCAATTTCAAATGATTATATCCATTGGAGGATATCAGAACCCTGCACATACACACCAACCAAATCTTTCATAAACTTGGTGGCAGGGGACCTGACACTCTCAACTCGTTTGACTGAAGTCTCCACTCTAGCATTCTCTAGCTGGATTCTCTGATATTCAGTGTCATTTTTATTGAGTTCAAGCTCCCTATCTTTAAGTATAATTGGCTGTGCCAACTCCTCTTTCTTCAATTCAGCTTCAGTTTCCACCTGTGTGTATTCATTGGCCAATTTCATCCATAATAACTCAAGTTCCAAGGTATTCCTTGAAGAAACAAAGCTGTGTTGCAGAATAGAAGTGACAGGAGAGGTGGCAATCTCAGTGGCAACATCTGTGATTTCACCAGGGGTAGGGCCCCAGAAGAGCCTACCCGGATGGCGGTAAATGCTTGTTGCACTTCTCCCAGCTTCTTCAATGGGCTTGCGTCATCCTTTAAAGATGGATGGCCCTAAGCTTGAGAGTGTGTTGCAGGCAGCTGTCCTTGGTTTTGGGTTCAGAGACCTTCTGGCACTCCCTGTCCAGGGAGCTTGCTGCAGAGCCTAGCAGGGCAGGCTGTGTGCTGGCTGGGTAGCGGATCTGAAGCTGCTTGCAGGTCCTCTGAGTTATTTTCTCCCTCTGTTCCCTAAAGAAGTTAAGGGGATGATTCTTGCTTCCCTCTTTGGATGTCCTGACCTTCCTTCACTAGCGGAAGCTGTAAGGCAGACTGTACCTGCAGCCAGGGTCCAAGGATGAATTATTCTTCCTTCCTTCTTGTGAAGTCTTCAGATGATCTGCCAAAAGAGGAGTGCCAGCCATCTTTAAAGCCAAGTGGGCCACAGTGATTGGTGTTGGCTAAGCCCACATTAGTGAAGCAATTTTAGGGTCCCTACCAACATTTTTCTTTATGCGTGAGGTCATAACCAGAGAGCTTTGCAACAGGAAAAGGTAAAGGGGTGGAAAAGGAACCAGAGGTGTTCAAAAACCAAGATGGCAGAACCCTCCTCTCAACAGAAACAGTTCTGGGCTCACTCCATTGTGCTACTAAGTCCCACCCATATGCCGGTCTGCTTTGATCAAGAAATCTCTCTGGTTAATAGATCCCTGTGGTTCCTGATTAAAGCGGAAGGTCTCACTTGAAGATGATGAGAGACCAGACTCTCTGGCTTCCGCAAATCACATTCTCGTATCTCACGAATGGGGTCCCCCTATCACGGGTGGTCTACTGCAACAGAAGACCCAGACATGTCAGTTCACCTATCATTTATACAGAGGGCGGGAGCTGGCTTCAGGTTGGCACAGTTACATATGAAAGGTTGGTGGGTTTCCTGTCTCCTTTGTTATCCTCTGCAGCCAGATCCACTGGGGGCATGTTTGAAGTACCCTCTGTTGGTGTGTTAATTGCTGCCACTAGCTGCAGCGCCTAGCAAAAGAGCATGGTCGTTCTATGGAGCCTTTTTCAGAGAATCAGGCTGTCCATGGCCGGGTGAAGTTTTGTCCTCCCCTTCTTGCAATGACACTGTGCCCGCCTCTGCTGTCACATTCCAACTACATATGACAGGGCGGACTGTGCCTGTAGGCTGTGTCCATGCCAGAGTACACAGGTCTATACTTTTGTTGTGGAGTGGGCATAAGAAAATGTGTGTGGTTTAGCCCCACACAAAAAGCTCACGCGAGCCCATGCCCATCATGTGAATGGTCGAATTCCTCACACTTGCCTTGCCTGTAAAGAACATCTCTCACACACTACTAGTAAAAGCATTTATTTTGAGTCTTTTATTTTAATATATGCCTTACACCTTTCCTTCTTTGAGACACAATTTCGCAGGTCAGGAAATAAAATATAGACAGTTTTGTTTCTGCACAACCGTTATTGGCATTTCATTAAACAGCTCAAAATATTTCGACCATACAGTTTATCAAAAAGGCCCAAAGTGGAATTAGACATATACTTGCAAACTAAGATAATAAAAAGTGAGATTTTATGGAGAGGTAAAAGGTTCACTGTACACATTTTAAACTCACAATATTTGATCGAAGGACATATGAGGCAATTGCAAGGCTTGAACAGCCAATGTGTGCTCCAAATTGTTAGCTCATATGCACAGTGAACAGAGAGAGGTCTTGCAGGGTGAGAGGTAAAGAGCACAATACAGAAAGCCCAGCAGAGCATCTGTGTGTACACATATGGGACATGCACAGACGAACTAGAAACAGAGCCACACACAGTTCCCGGCTAATTCTGAGCTACATGCATCAACACAACAGCAAACATACCTTGCAGTTGCCCTCTCCGCCCACACACGGAACCCTCCACTATCCTTGAGATCCGCCAGAGCCCCTGGAGTCCATGCAACTGGCAGTGGTATAACTCCAGCAACATGATATGTAGCATAACATAGCAGGCATGCCCGCAGGTTCATAGTGTACCAGGTTATGACTGCTGGATAATTAGGGACTGCTGTGGCGATTGGCTGATCAGAAAAGAAGAGTGGAGACTTTGCAGTTTGAGGAAATATCCTTCACCACAATGCCAATAATCGTTTATGAAAGCTTACATTCATCCGGCGAGGGGTAGGGAGTGCTCATGGAGGGCTTCGAGATTATAGGTAAAAGGGGTGACTGGCGATAGAAACATAGGACGGATGGTTTAATGGATCAAATCCCCCTCCCCCCCAATGGGTCACATTTGATGTCTGCAAACGTGCAAGGCGGTATGGAAAAATATACAAACAATTGTTTTGCCACGATATTGTCCTCCGTGGCCAGGCTCAGAGTGAGCCTGTTACTCTAAGGGTCTTGTGCAGCCTGTTAGCATCATCGAAACCGTGAAGCGTCAATGTGTAGCGACCCTATTGACCTACATCCCGCGCCTCCAACGCAAGCTTCTGCGCGGACCTGGCATGGGACAGCATTAGAGAGAAAAGATGAAAGAGCAGGGGAGAGGGTGGGAGTACAAAGAGCCGCAGTCACCAGCGCAGGGTCACCCAGTGGGCATGTGTGAATAGGTTCAGGGTCTCTCGTCAGCGCGCCAGGCCACAAGGCTGCTGCCCTGGGCCTCCAGGCAGGATGCAGACAGCGTGACCAGCTCACTTTCACTCCAGGCATTCGGCCTGCCCTTCCTGCCCCCCGCTGGCTGGGTCACATGAGCATCAGTCCCCGACTTGTTTAGTCTCTGGGGGCTCTGGCATTTCCTCTCGCTATATTTGTTGCAGCTTCCTAAACTTCTCTGCTGGGAAGCGCGCGCAGAATTTTCACCGCCACCAAGACAGTCTGAGCATACTTTGGGGAATGTTTGCAAGCAGCAATTCCAGAACCACAAACATCTTTTGTAGACCTCAGAACTAGAGCTTTAGAGGCCCTTTCACAACTCCTAGTGCCCCCAAACGTAGGGTATGGTGCATGGTGACGAATTCTGCAGTGGCGTCGCTAGGGAGCACTAGTGGAGGGGGCAGGGGAGCGTGCCCCCCCCCCCTCTGAAATCCTTGTCACCCCTTGTGCTTCCCTTTCGCTAAGGCGAGCAGTGACCGTGCTCTCTGTGTGGTGTTGTGACACTCACTAAGGCAAATGTCTGCATATCAGAGGGAAAATACTCTCCTTTTGTCTCAAAGCTAGCAGTGATCTTGGTATGCATATGGACACAGGGGTCAAGTCCTAAAAATTAAAGTGGGGGGACTCACCAACAAACGCAATGGTATGCGACGTCACAAGAAATTAGCAGATCAAGGTGAAATATGCACATTTAATTCAATTGGTTTTGCATAAATACCCAAATTGCACAGGACGAATGGCGTTTGCCTTTCATAAAACCAATGCACACACAAAACCAAAAGAGGATATTTTCTTCTAATAGTGTTTTTGAAAAGGTTAAAACTTGCAGTACCAAAATGTGCCATTTCACCTTTAGTTTGTTATTTTTCATCCGGTTATATAGTGCAGTGGTGAAGTGTCTGGCCTCCAAACCTGACGACTGCAGGTTTGATCCCCGAAGTTGTCTTTAATTCATAAATTCAAAGAGGACATTCAATGTTTCTCATTTTAGCTGGGGAGCACTGAGTCCACCCTATGAATAAAGTGGATGGGCTGTGTCCCTCTTTGTGTACCCTCGACTTCAGCCCTGTATGGACATGAGCACGTGAGCCACTTCTCAGGTGTTCCTGCCCGGCTTCTGCTCAGCGACCGTCATAGTGTGCAGAGCAGCTTGCAGCCCCTCCCATCAAAATGTAGTCCATGAAACTGTTCATGGTGGGCCAGTAGTTGGTGAATGGTTTCGTGCCTGCATTCTGATGGGAAGGGAGGTGCAGTGCGGTGTGGGTAGTTGGTGTGCACAAAAGACTCTCTGCAGGAGTGCTTGTGACGTCACACATTACCTTTCATAGGCGCCCCTCCACTTTTGTCTGTGCCCCACCCTACTTTTGTCTTTGGCCCCCTCTGTGCCCCTCCTAAATTTGATTCATGGCGATGCCAGTGCTTTTCTGCTTGCTCTATCGTGCAACTGTGGCGTCATGGCAGACGATTCTAGAATTTACCACGAACACCACACCATAGGCATGTGGTAATTTCTCTGCCAGGTAGGTTTTAATATTTGGTTTACTCTGGGGCCACATAAGGAGGAACTGGGTATATGTGTATGTTTTGTCTTCATCCCTCTGGTCTTGCCTTCCCACCCTCTGCAATGCTGCTCCATAGCGCCTGGTATAATGTTCGAGCTTTGCAGTATTTATCTCTTTCAGATGTCACCCTGAACCCCTTGGTGGAATCTAGCCCCAGAGTTGATATTGAGGTTTCTATAATTCTGTGTTTCATGGCACATACTCGTGCTGTCACAGACAGTCAGATTGCCCGGCCTGTGCGCACCGGACAATTCTTGAAATGGGCAAGAAGAAGCGTGGGTGCGCCCTGATATGGTGATTGAACAAATTCACCTGAAAGAGGGAAAACATGGATATTTCCACCCTGCCTACATCAACAGTTTGCTTAGTTATGTAATCGAATACTGCACACTCTTGCATGTTGCAGTTTCTGCCATCTACTTAAGGGCAATTTATACTACACCTTCTGGATCTGTGCTGCACCAAGTGTAAGATGCATAGTGCTAAGAAGGCCACGTGCCACTAATGATGAATAGTGCTTCTGTGGAAGGATACTGAAATTGGAGGGTTTTTTCGACCAAGTTTCTATCTGCTGGGTGCTGGCAAAGGGGAGACCAGCATTTAAAGAGATATTTGAAGGCAGTTTCTTTTCTCCTTTGATATGCATAGTGGTGTGTTTTGTTGGTATAGCTTCAGCATCCTGCCTAATGGCTTCTTCCAAGCACTTTGAGACACTGCCGCAAAGCCAAACATGGCCTGCTGCAATGCATCATCAAACATAAGGGCACCACTGAACCCTAGGCGTGTCCGGGGAGTGGCCTGGATTGGCACGTGCTACCCCTGGAATCTCATTGACCACCCCATTATCCTAAACTATGATCATTATCTGTGTGTGTGCTCGTACTTCATGCCACCCCTGCATAAGTCAGTGCCCACTTGGGCCACCCCAAACAATAGAGTCTGGACCACGCCACTTCAGCACTGGGCTGGGGCCCTAGCCAGTAGTCTTACTAGCGGGGGGGGGGGGGGGGAGGGCATGTGCACACAGTAAGAGTAATAAGGATAATTTCTAGACTATGTATATGAAAAGCTGTAGGGTTGTTGTATTTATAAGCCTTCTGCGTATAGTGAATTTGCATGGTTGGAGGCACGAGTCATTGCCAATGTAAGTGGCAAAGGTGATTTGTTTAGTACACCGCTGTTATTGACATCCTTGTCAAAACGTGTAGTCGCTGCATAGCTCAGGTGTTGACAGACCAGAGGCTGGTGTCTGCAATAATCATGCCCTGGATGAGAATCGACTCCATGTAGTGACCAAGAGGAGTAAGTGGGTTCAGAGGAGTGATCGAACTGGAGCTTGTCCCTCGGGATAGAATGTGATGAGCCACTTGTGAGATAAGTAGTCTGTGTGTAGTGACTGGTGTAGTGTAGTCAGGATGCAGACTTTGTTATTAGATTCCTCGCATCCCCATGGGTGGCAGGTAATGCCGGTTCAACATAGTCCAGCAAATTGAGTATAGATTTAAATGTATCTGTGGGTTGCAAATAGGAGTGGGGATGACAGATATGTTATGTGATCTTGTAGTTGTATAGCACCTGCCATATGCTATGGTGTCAAAGCGCTATGAGCGCAGCGGCCCTTCTGGAGATCGCAGTCGGAGAAGATGAAAGAAAAGGGCATCACAATACGTAGTAGAGGGAAAGCCTGGTGTAGATACGTTGGAAGAAGAAGAGTGGGTCAAGAAGAGGCTCGAGTCATGTTGAACTGGTGCTCCGCCCATGGAACTGCGCCCTAGTGCTATTATGCGTTCAGAACACGAGTGGTAGTGAGTACAGCCCCTGAAAAGAGTAAGAGATTGCCCAATGTTAACGCCTTTCTCTTCAGCGGTTTCAGTAATATTCCCTCTCTGCAGTTTGACAGTGTTCTAATTCTTAATTCTTTTTTTTATTTTGCTTTTCTTTATTGATGCTATTGTTAACAAAGCCAAATTATGTTCATGTCTCCAGGGCGAAGATGCCCCCGGGGGTAAACAAGAGCCTCACATAGCAGCCAAATAAAAATAATAGTCTCGCGATGAAACAGGCGAGAGTCCATTTCAGAAGAATGTGTAGTGCCTGGTGGTTTGTGATCAGAAAATAGAATGGATATATGGTTCCAAACCAAAATACACAGCACTTTAATGACTCCAGGCCTGGGTCCTGGCACTGCTGACGAAAACCACTGAACAAAAATGAAAAAATATGTCAGGGAGGCCAGACCTGTTATTCATTTTGTTGGCATTTGACAAATACACAAAGTATTTCAACATTGCTGGCTTATCTTCCTGTTCGTTTTAGAAGAACGCGGAACCCTTCCACTCTCATTATAGCCATGCACCTGGGGGGCAGCTTTCATGTCAGGGCTGCCATAATCTTTAATGTTGTATTTGCAGGAATGCTAGTGTAATTCATGCAAGTATTTTGCTTTTCGAGCACATCATATGGCCCGCCAAAGAAATAGTTTTAAGAAAGTGACATTACATTACTGGTAGGGATTGGGAAACTGTCCCTCCCATTCTGCCTCACTCACAATAAGACCCCAGGCTGCAGGACTGTGGACACTGTCTCAATGCGTTACACAGCCAGGAAGCCCTATGGCTTGAAGGCCAGCCTTTCTATACCAAAAGTCAAGGGTAGACTGTGAAAGGCAAGTGTAATTGTTCCTCCAGGAGAGGCTGTAGAGCAGAGGTGGCCTGCCAGCATTACCACGAGAGTCTCGGCCAGATTGCACAGCAGCTTGTCTCATTATCTGCAATGACAGACTTCTCTACCAGCCTATTCTAGAGAAAGGGAGTCGCCACCTCTCACTCTGCCTAGCGGAAAACACACTTTAATCAATAGTTTTATCTTAAGACCAGTGAGAAGCCACCTCTCTGTCCCACCAAGGGCCTCAGAAGTTCTCATCATGAGACTGAAAATGGGCCACCTGTGATTATCCCTGAATAGCATTTAAGCCTTCAACAATAACAGGTCCATCAATGTCCTCAAGACCACCCAGTTACCCTGTCCCCCAAAAGGGGTCTCTCTCAGGATGCTTGGCCCTGGCTCAAGGTTTAAAGCATGTAGCAGCGGATCCAAGTGCCAGAAAGCAGAGTCTGAAGTTGCATGCATGCTCAATATCAAACACTTAAACAAAAACAATTGCACACTCTGAAAGCCATTTTGTTTTTGTTCAAATGATTAGACATGCCCCAATGAATACCATGCCTTTTCTCAGCCAGGCAGAAAAGAAGGTATCCCTACAAAATATCCCCACCAAAAATATCGCCGTAGATATGGCCGTTTGTCTGGTCATAGGCAATATTTTTGGGGAGGATATGTTGTGCTAGCAGGGGTAGTGGGGGTGTCCCCGCACATTTTAAATTAATGCAGGGGTTGCGGGGGTGTCACCGCAGGGTCCATGTGTCAATTTCGCCGCAAAAATATGCCAATATTTTGTATCGTGATATTTTTGCGGGGATATTAACACATGGAACTGAAAAGAAGCCATATGTTCTGTTGTAGGTAGGGCATAACATCTTTCTAGACAAAAGGTAAGAATAGGGTTTCTGGTTTTCAGTGTTTATGTTTTGTCAATTTCAGTGGTGTTTTTCCGGTGTTTTCACAAAGAAATGTAAAAATCTGTGTATATCAGTGTTTATACATTTTTGCGGAAAATATTGGAGTGGAGTATTTTTCCAGTGTATATGAAAAACATGTGTTTATAAACATACATCCTTTTTGGAGCAGAAATATCATGGGATATACAGTGTTCTGAATGGACAGACCATTGAGTGAACAGTCTCTCAAAAGGGGTAGCCAACACGCTTCTGCTGAGAAAGCTGATAACAGATGTTAATGAGATGCTGTCCCTGGAAAGGATGTAAGAAATATGTACATGGAGTGATGCCCTTTATCAATTTCCAAGGAAGATTCTGTGATGTGTGAGGGCCTGGTGACAAAGGAAGTGCAAGGGGCACAATGTAATACGGGTTCCCACGGTCCTAGGGGGCACCCCTAGCCAAGGTCCCGGGGAAGGACACCAGACCAGCCATCACAGCTGGTGCGACAACGATGCACTGTTGTGATTGTGTAGGTAAGTATGTTATGGATGTATGTATTTGTGTTTATGCATGCATGTGAATGGTGCATGCATGTATGGGTGGTGAGTGCACCTGTCATGTGATTGAGAATGCAGTGTGTGTGGATGAATGTTCTGGGTGCTCGTGTAGAGAATGAAGTGTGAGTGAATGTGGGAGGTGCATGGGTGAGTGACTGGGGTGGGGGATTGGGTATCAATATGTGTATGTGTATATGTATGTGTGAATGTCCTGGTGGGTGCCTATGTGTACAATACAGTGTGAGTTCACATGAAAGGTGCATAGATGAGTGATAGGTGAGTGAATGGATATGCATGTGACTGTGAATGTTCTGGGTCATGGGTGCATGTGTGGAGAATGTAGTGTGAGTGGATGTGGGACCAGGTGTATGGGTGAGTGAATGGGTATGAATGTAACTGTGTGTGTGTCTGTGTGTGTGAATGTTCTGGGTGGGTGCCAGCATGTAGCATTCAGTGCAAGTTAATGTGAAAGGTGTATGGATGAGTGATAGGTGAGTGAATGGGTATGAATGGCAATGTTCTCGATGGGCGGGTGCCATGTGTAGAACGCAATGTGATTGAATATGAGAGAAGGTGTATGGGTAAGTGACAGATGAGTAAAGGGGTATGAATGTGACTTTGAATCTTCTGCGTGGGTGGGTGCCATGTGGAGAATGCAATGTGATTGACTATGAGAGAAGGTGTATGGGTGAGTGACCAATGAGTGAATGGGTATGAACGTGACTGTGAATGTTCTGAGTGGGCGCATGTGTCAGAATGCATTATGGGTGAATGTGATAGAAAGTGTATGGGTGAATGACTGATGGGTAAATGGGTATGAATGTGATTGTGGGTGCATGTTTTGATAATGTACTGAGAATGTCCTGGGTGGTGCATGTGAGAGAAAGTGTATGGGTGATTGACTAGTGGTTGATTGGGTATGAATGTGATCGTGTGTGTGTGCGAGTCACTGGGGGGCCTGGGAGCAATGTTTACATTTCCTTAAGCTACATGACATGTTTACTGGCATTTTTGGGCAAAGCCAACTTGATCTGTGTTTTTATGCAGCTAGAATGACATATTGGCGCAGCCAGCCTAGCCATTGCATAATGTGGATAGAATTTTGTTCTGGGCATATATGATAAAGCAAGCATGATATGTGTTTTGACTTGGCTAGAGTGTTATTTTAGCGCAGCCAGTCTAGTCATTTCATACTGTGGCTTGCCATTTTGTAATTGGCATCTACGATTAAGCAAGCAAACATGATATGTGTTATTACATGGCCAGGCTGGCCTTTTGGTGCAACCAGCCTAGCCATGTCTTACTGTGGCATTACATTTGTTTACTGAGCGATAAAGCATGCATAAGTGTACTTAAATGTGTAGATTGGCCTACATTGGGCCTAATTTGGACATGCTTTCTTATTGTAGTATGTAATTTTTAATGGTAATGCCAACAGGAGCATGTTCTTACATGGGGGTACTGGCATATATTTGCAGGGCCAGCTTGGATATGTTTTCTTATAGTAAAGCACAGCAGAACTTCAGGTTATTTCTTTCCCGTATTAGAGTAGTTGGGAGTTTGTTCCAGATTTTGGCCGCTCTAAGAGGGAAGGATCTACCCAGTCCATTGGACTGTTTGTGGGTAATGCTGTTGATCTGGCCCTGATTTCCTGAATGCAGGGATCTGCTAGGCAGTATGGACAGGTTAGTGTTTTCAGTTACAGAGGAGCTGTACCAAAGAGACAACAATGTACCAGTGTGCTAGATTTGAAAGCAATCCTGTCTTCACCTTCAGCCAATGTAGATCCCTTCTACTGGCCGAGATATCTTCTCCTCTCTGCATGTTTTTCATAATGCGCACAGCCCTGTTCTGGATTGTCTGACATTTAGTCAGACAGGCGGTGCTTGCTCCCATTAGGATCACATTGCCGTAGTCCAGCCTTGAAAGTATAGTGGCTCGGGCAATAGTGGCGCAATTCTCTTCGCTGATCAAAGGCCTGATGTGTCTGAGCAGGCGTAGATCATACTGCCAATTTTTGTTTATTTGATTGACATGGGCTTCGGCGCTCATTGAGGATGTTTTCTGCGCATGAGGTGGGTCACATTGTGGTCATCAAAATTCTTATACCTGAGTTGGTAACTGGGATACATGCAAATCTCTCCTGTTCAGGTAGCTCAATATGGTTTGTCTGGAGCCCTGCCATTGGGTCCGAATGGGAAAGTGTATGGCTGATTTTCTCTCGGGCTTTGAGCATTTTAGCTTCACATGCGTTTTGAACTTCTGCACAGTTGGGTGCCGTCGCCTGGACCGCGATGGCCAAAGCCTTTGCCTTCTCGAGGGATCTAAGGATTTCAAAGCGTTTCTTTGTGGAGTTTTGTGCACTATTTATTTGATTGTTATAGAAGTCTTTCTTGGAGTTTAGGATGTTTAGTTTGTACATTCTTTCGGCTGCATTCCAGTTGTTTTTATCTTCTACCGAGGCGGATTTTAGCCAGATATCCCCCAGCTTCCGTTAGTCCTTCTTAAGGATTTTAAGGGATGGTGTAAACCATTTCTGGTGGCCTGAGTTCTTTCGAACAAATTTGGAATGAATAGGAGTCAATCTATCCACCAACTCCTGAAAGGTGGATGAAAAAGCAGACACACATGAGTCACACGAGTCATATTCTGAAGTATGTATTGACATCAGTGTCCAATCACAGAAAATAATTTTACAGGAAATGACACGAGGCTTTGATACTTGGTGGTATCATGGAAAGCAACATTACAAGAAATTGGCATGAGTAAAGCAAAAAGCAAACAAACTGTGTGATGTTCAAGATATGTTATGTTGATTTATACAGCGCACCACCGCTATTTTTGTGGTCTTCAGGTACTCTATGAATAGTTACTTTTATGATTTATGGAGCAATTGAATGAGTGGGACATTTTGGGCCTGATTCACAGAATCGTTTGATAATGGCACAATCCCATAAGAAAACACTGTGTGAATTAGGCCCTTTGTTTCTAGAGTACAATGTGAACTGAATCAGTTCTAAGGACCTCTACCTTTCACGGATAAGTCACACTTCAGTTAAGTGGCAATGAAAGGATTTGGGCCCAGTCTGGAGCATAGACTTTTGTCCACATATATCTTCCAGGTTCTAGTTGTCTATCAAGAATACTCTATACACAAATCATAATAAACTACTCCGACAGACATATACATCCCCGTAGAAATATTTTAAGCAAAAAAGAGGGTAAAATGAGCTTAGTTTTCCCATCTTGAACAGAAGCCTGAATGTATCAGAATGCAACGCAGCATGAGACTAAATAATGACGTTTGAGTTTCGAAAATTCACTTTCAAGACTATTGTATGCAAAGCCCCCTATCCAGCCACCTCTTCGCCACCCCCCAAACTTCCTCCCATCATTACTCACACTAAGGCACCACTCGGAGGGGAACAAACAACAGTGTTTTTTGTCGGTTTAAACCGGGTAGAGACTGTTTTCTCACGATGGTGTTTTTCCAGAGTTTATCAGATTCAACTGAAATCCTAAGTAAGAAAAGTTTGCCTCAGGGCAGAATGCAGCAGCTGTCATGGGTTGTTTCTTTTTCACATGATCTCTTCATTCTCTAGCCAAACCTCAAACCTGAAAGGGTTACGTCGTGTGTGTGTGTATGCAGTGACATGTAAAGCAGTGTTGGCCTGTTACGATCTATGTGTTTTGTTCTCAAGTTCATCTTTGTATCTTTGTCGGAAATGTTAACATAAAATGGTGCTGTGAGGAATTCGACCATCCACACAAGGAGAATTTGCTGGCCTGGGCTTTTTTGATTTTTTTGATAAATGAAAATGAATGATGGGAGATCAACCTCCGAGGACTGTGTGAGGCTATTCCACAAACAGTCTATCTGCTTCCCGCACAAAACGCATAGTCACATGTATTGCGGGAAGACATAGCCTACAGGTGCCGTCTTCCCCTCTCATATTCAGCTGGAATGTGACATCCCCGGGTATATCAAAGCATCTCAAGAAGGGAGAAGGCACACCGTCCTCCAGCAATGACCAGCCTAAGTTAATTATCAAAGGCTCCATGGATCTGCATTCCTTTTGTTCTCCGGCTGGTGGCAGTGCATACTAATGAGAGATAATTAAAGCAAGCCTGAAGGGGCTTGGTTGCCGGAATAGACAACAGGAAAGGCGGGGCTAACACCTCTTTGGTATGCAATGTGTCAACTTGAAGCTAGTTTTCACCCTCTGTATGAAAGGCAGCGAAATGCATGTCCGGGTCCACTATTTACTGTAAGCAAACCCCTGCAGAGCTGACCCCTTTCAGAGGGGAGAAGTGTGTGGTTTGGGGGAGACAGGAAGTCTGCTCCCAGCACAGACTTGGATGGAACCCTGGGTCTTAATCAAGAGTCACAGGGGGCTTAGTTAACCAGAGAGACACTTTGATCTACAATAGACAGGGAGATGGGTAGGATTTATGTATTTGTTGTCATGCCCTTGTCTGTCCTGTTGCAGAGCACTCTGGTCCTGACCTCATTCATAACATAAGATTGTTGGTGGGGATCCAGGATTGGTTCATTAAGATAGGCTTAGCCTGCACCAATAACTGGGGCCCATTTGGCTTTAATAGAGGGCTGAACCCTTCACTTAGCAGATCATCTGGAGATTTTGAAAGGAGTAAGAAGAAGGAGTCTTTTGGACCCGAGCTGAAGGAACAGTCTACCGTACATCTTCTGCCAGTGAAGGAAGGCCAGGAGTTCCAAGAGAGAAGCAAGATGCCTCCTCTAAACATCTTTCAGGGAAAAGAGGGAGATACCAGCCTCAGAGGACCCATCCAGCAGCTCCAGAACCGGTACCCAGCCAGCAGACAGTGTGTCCTGCTAGGTTCTGCCAGCAAGCTTCCTAGGTGGAAGTGCCAGAGAGTCATTGGACAAAGGACAAGGCCATTGACTGCAATCACTCTCCTGAGCTTTGGGCCATTCGCCTTAAAAAGACACAAGCCCTGCAAAGATGCTATGAGGTGTGTCACACAAGCATCGTCCAACGTCCATCTTTTAAGGATATTTCCGAGACAGTCAAGTCCTCAAACCGCATCTGGCTGCACTGCTGACTGTTGTCAAGCCGCAGTCAGAAGAGCCGTCCGACATGCCTCGACCAGCATTCCAGATGCACCAACCAGCACAGAGATAACAATTCTTGCCCCTGATGCGCCACGCCGGACAGCCTGCAGACGTCTGTCCAGCCTCACTTGCTGAACTGCCTGCCGCCTGGTACCTGCAGCTGTCTCCCGCCACTAACACTGTATCAGGAGCTGCAAAGCACCCTGGAACCACCTCGACGCTGTCGAGCACCAAGAACTTCTTCAGCACCAGGTACATTGTGGTTCTGCCCCCCTGATGCTTCTCTGAAGGCCCCTAGAGACAGTTACAAACCTTTGTCCCTTTGGTGCCAGAACCGAATAACCTTGAACTGTAAAACTGATTACTTTACTTTACTTTACCAAATACCCTCCTGGCAGTATCCAGAGTGCACCCCTTTCCTTCTTAAAACTGCTAGAAATGTCTGTTGTAGTAATAATAAAGTAGATATTTTTATACAACCTTGACAGGACAGTCCTTTTACTCATTGAGTAAGAATTGTATTTTCACTGTGTTGCAACTAACCAACGATCCACGATCTTGCGGAGATAAGCCTGCCGTTCCATCCACGTTACCAACATTGGACAAGGAGGTCTTATAATTCACTTGTATTCCGATCTGTTTAGATCCCTTTTGGTGTACTGTAGGTGTGGGGTTGATTGATGGTTTAGAAACCGATATTCATCCCTGGACCACTGGTGCCCTGGAAGTTGATTCGTCACATTGGTGGCAAGCGGTCAGATCGGTTGGAGCCTTGCGCACTGCTTACTCACCCAACAATAAAAGTACTGTTCAGGCAACGTTTAGTCACTGCTAGGTAATAGTAATAGTCATGGACCTTGACATGGAGACTATTAAAGGCATGACCAAGGATGTCCTGCGTGTCTTATATCACGAGAGGGGACTTCCCCCACGGAACTAAAGTTAATAAACCTGAGTTGCTGAACAGATTCCAAGCTTGGGTATAAGCAAGCGCAGTTAGGGAGAAGACCCCAGGGGACAGGCTAGGCCCCGTGTACCCGAACGGCCAAGAACATCTGGAGGGGGTAAATGACGAGGACGACCGCATGAGCAGTGTCTCTTGCCAATCATCCTGCCGGTGGGCAAGTGTGATTTCTCTACACTCGAGAGTGTCAGTGAGGACAGGGGCTAGTGTGGTTGTCTGTGCACTTTGACTGGGTGCAGTTCGGCGTAAAAGTTAAGGAATTTGTCCTGTCCTGCCCGATTTGTCAAGTTAGGTTGTGGGGTGAAATATAGCCCCTGAATGCCAGAAATACAGAGTCCAGAGTCAGTTATGAGGGCTCAACAAAATACAAGGCCAGTACAGAAATTAGTTTTGACATAAGGACTATGGAGACCAAATCAAAAGAAAAGAAAATGGCCCTCAATTTTCAAGATGCTAAAATGTGCGCAGAACATTTCATGAAGGGAAAGAAAGACACGTGGAAAGGATGTTTGATAAATCCATGAAGAGCTGCACCCACACATATGAAACAGCAGTGCACAGTATCTTCAATGGGATGCCAGAATTGTGTTCCCAGCAGCTGCAGTGAAACTGCAGATTGTACATATAAATTAAATAAAAAGAAAGTCAATTTAATTTTTCCCTCATCCAGATTAACAATATGTTCAGCAAAATGCTCGCAAGACTTTCGAAGTATGAACATGGTTTCTGCCTATCACAAGCTCATACACATAGACAATTTCAAAGCAACACGCAGGTAGTTTTGAAACTGTATATCTTGTAAAATGTCATTTAAAATGCATTTATGTATGAGATTACAGGCTGTTTACTGCAGGGTACATGCTGGCCATTTCTTCAGAGGCGAAACTAAACTCCAGGACCTCCCCCTGTTGCCCTGGATATTCAGGCCTGGTTGTCTTCATCCATCAGTGCCCTTCCTTAACAATACAAGCAGGAATACTTTTGAAATCAGAAATGCAGTGAAGCGCAGATAAAGTCAGATCTGTTCTGCAGCCCTTGTGACCTCTAGGTCACGAGTCCCATAAAAGATCCATTAGTGGCCATTAGGCAGCTCTGCTTACATCATGTGCCTGAAGAGGAGAACTGAAACTTAAAAAAAAGGTGGGGGCCAGATAGACAGAGGATATGAACTTGCACCTTGACTTAAAATGGGAGAAACACATTGTATCACATAAAATGGACAGCATGGATCACGCAATGTTTATTTCAGGTTTTTATTAAAGGTGACAGTATAACCATGCTAAAATGATTTTGGTGGGATAAACACAACTAGTTATCAATGAAAATGTGATTTGGGCTTTCCCGTGATTACCAGAGATGCGAAAGCTGATAACAGCATGCCAATCATAACTAATATGATGCCCGTAAAGTGGCATATTTTTCACTGAACTGGTTCCCGAGTAAATGAAGAAAAACTGTAATCCCAGCACAGGAAGGGTGTACAGAGTCCAGATTAGTCTTATCTGATTCTCTTTAAAATGTAGTTTCCAAAAATGTGTCCATACATGTGAAGATTTGAAAATTCAGGGTACTTGCCATGTTGAGTTAGTTCGAGTTCAAAAACATGACCGAGCCCATCTGTGAAAGTGGGATGATGAAGCTCTCTCTGCCCACAGCTAACTCAAAACACTCCCCTATCCCCTTGTCCTATCAGCACACAGGTGGGAGGGGGGTAGTGGACATTAACCAATCCCTTTCAGGTGAATCATGACAAGTTTGTAATGTAATTTGCCCTATAATTAAGCCAGTTTGCATCAGAGCTAGACTTCCTCCACTAATTCCAAGAGATGATCTGCTGCAGAAATCTGGTGAGAAACATCCCAGCAGAGAGAGTCCTAATCTTGCAGTGGAGACAGGAACCAGGAGACATGGAAGATGACTTTGGACCCCTTGGAGGAAAGAGAGGAGACCCTTGACTGACCCGTTTGCTGTCCCAGCGGTTTGTTCTGATACTCCCTGATGCCCAGTCCAGACCTCTCCTCTAAGTAGAACTACCCCCAAATCCCTAGATTGTATGGACCATATATTGTACAGCATTGTGTTGGTCATTTCCCCATTGAAAATATCCTGTTTGCCTGTGTAGATCCTTAGCATATTTATCAAAGTAAATCAATTATTTCCCCCATTGAATTCACGGGATCTGTATTATTGGCATTCAAAACCAACAATCTTTTCCCAGTGTGCTGTGAGTCGGTATAGTCATAAATATTTGCCAGAAGAATCAAACCCCCAGCCCTGTTCCACATGTTTAAATTAAATTGCCCATTGATCCCCTTCATGTTAAATCAGAAGTGGAAGCCCAATAGTGCCTGTGCATAGACAAGGTGCAAAACAAAATTGCCCCTGTGTGCCCATTGTGCTCTGCAAAAACGAATTTCCAATTTGCATTTTCTGTCTTACATTGTATCTGTGCTAAACATCGCAAAATTGACTTTCTCATGGTGTGCTGAATAAAACCCCAAAGTCCTGCCTGTGCTTTTTAGGTTGGGCAAAATGAATTTCCATTGCTTTTCTTCTTTTCATATTGTTTCTGTGATCAAATATTCCAAAATCCGATTTTTCCAGTGTGTTCCCACTCCCTGTCACTGCCTTCCATTCAAAAGAGTCAAGCCTACTTGATTTATGGAGTGTGAGGGTGTCTGGGAGAAAAGCATAACCCTGTTTGAAATCACTGTGTGTCCTGAACTGTTCTTTTCTTGTGTTGGTGGGTGATGTAAAAGAAAACTATTGTAACTGCAGATTTTAGTGTCATCCCTGTGTTGGTACTTTACAAAAGTTTTTTTGTTTTTGCGTTGCCACGGCCTTGGCTGCAGATGTAATCTGTTTGTCCCAATTTGATTTAAATAAATAAATAAATATATTCTTAATACACACCGGCCTGGTTCCTAGTCCATTGTGGCACCTGGTATTCATTGGGGTTGTGTGCGAGATGGGTTGGAGGCCTTATCAAAATAACCTGATATAAAGAAAGTGCTTTCTTGTGCGCCACATTCATTGAGGGGGAAGGAGCTCCCTGACTTAGGTGTGACCGTGCAATAAACCGCAACAAGGTGGTGCCACAAAGGCCCCCTTAATTCCACTACCAGTGGTTGGGCGGTCTTTCGAGAGAATAGGCATGCATATTGTGGGTCCTTTGGCTCCTCAAACCTGCTCAGGGAACCAATATATCTTGGTGGTGGTGGACCACACCATGAGATACCCTGAGGCTGTCCCTCTGAGGAGCATCTGATTGGGATATTCTGCCGTGCTGGATTACCCAAGGAAGTCATTTCTGACAGGGGATCAAACTTCATATCTGTCATGTGGAGAGATTCCTGGAAGCTGTGGTCTCAGTGGAGGAGCCATCTTAAATGTTCCACCACGTTTCTTGGGCTGCAGCCCAGACTTTCCGTTCCGATTCCTTTTTCTAGTTGCTAGCCCTGTCACCCTGTGCATTGCAACTTTAGTTGGATTACGCTCACTGCAAGATCACCTTGCGACCTAGCTCATTGAATTCTCCCGTTTCGATGTCCCTCTCTCCAGTCACGGGCGGTGCCTTTTTTCCATTTCTCCTTCCTCGCGTTCCTTGATTTCACATTTTCTTATTTACCAACTTTGGCTTGCCTTGCGCTGCAAGTCCCGTCTCACTGCTCCTCTCAGGCAGCTCCTCGTTGACTCTCTCCCTCTCACCTGGTCTCTCTCTCTCTCGCTCTCTCTTCCCCTCTCTCTTGCGCTCTCGCTAATTTCTCTTTTGCACTGTTACCTTTGTTGTCAACTTCTACCGCGCTTCGGTATTCAGAGTCTCAATCCTATTCTGAGTGCATTGTGGCTCGGATTCCACAGTAACTCCTCCTCCTCCCTTCTCGGAGTTGTGACTGTTGGTTCTGCACATGAGTCTTTGGGCTGTAGACACTCTGGTCTGCTTTATATTTACCCTTTGATCTGCGGTGCATCTTCTCTGGGTCTTTACTTTGAGGTTTCATCTCTTTTCTCATTGACATCACTATTTCTGCAGTCTGTGGCTGGGGTATTGTCCCCTATTTAGTGGCCTGCTCAGGCAAACTACCTTTTGTTAGATTCCGGCCACTGTCTCTTTCTTCTAGCAGCACCTGTTCTCCCCTTACTTGCAAGTACTCCTTCTATAACTGTCCTTCCTTGCCACCAGCTGCAGGATACCTTGTACACAGTTGTACCCTCCTTAACCTCCTTAACCAAGACATTGCCTCTGAGGACGTACCTACTCGTCAGAACATCATCCAGGTTTTTTTCATGCCATTGGCTTTTTCCCCAACCTGGGCTGCAGAGGGGAAACGTCATTCTTGTTGTCTACTGTTCCTCAGTGCAACAACAGTGGCGAGTTCCCTGAACAGACCCTATCTCTTCAAAATGAAGGGAATGTCTGAAGTCACCATCGCAGAGCTTTCCGAATCCGTAGTCTCTTCCAGCAGGAGCAACTCTGAAGCACAGGTTAGACCTTTGTCAGTTGACAATATGAGCATATATGAAGGCTATGTGGGAAGAGTGTGGAGTCACCTACCGGTTCTCTTCCTCCTTTCATCCACAAACCAATGGGCTTGTTAGGCGGTTCATTTAAGACTCTGAAAGGCACGATAAGTGGCACCTGAGGAGAAAATTGGATATTCTCCAGCCATGCCTTCTGTTCACCTACAGGGAGATGCCACATAACAGAGTAGGGTATAGCCCCTTTGAGCTTCTGTTTGGACACCCTGTACAAGGTCCTCACAGTCTAGTGAAGGAGGGATGGGAAAGCAAACCCCCATCCCTGTCACCAGATGTGGTGGACTATGTACTCAGCCTTCGGTCTAGAATGGCAAAGTACATGGAACAGTCAACAAAGAATCTAAAGGCCAGTCAGGAGCTGATGAAGCACTGGCACGACCAAAAGGCCACAGTGACACAGTCTATTCTCCAGGCCAGTGGGTGTGGATTATGGAGCCTGTCAAACCCAGTGCCCTTCAGGACAAGTGGACTGGGCCTTACTCTGTGCTGGAAAAGTTCCGCGAGGTGAAGTATCTCATTGACAGTCCATCAGAGGGATACCTGATTGGAACTGCTTCAGAAAAACCTTGAAGACATATCCCTTCTGCTAATTGTTGTGCCCCTGACTTTGGACTGAAGAATTAGGGCATTGATTGCCCTTGTCTCATTACTATGTTGGTCATCTCGTGTTTTTGTGGCACCCCGATTCCTGTGGGTTTTCGGCGCTATAGAAGTAAATAAATCAAAATAAATAAGGGCTCTAAAAAAATGTGCACGTTTTTTCACATCAACCGGCTAAAACCCATTATAGCCGCAATGACTTGGTCATGGCCTTAGTGACTGATGGAGAGACTGAGGAGGAGAACGATCCCCTCAAGGACCTCCTGGACACTGAAGCCACAGATGGGTCAGTTGAAGGGGTCAACCTTGCAATGGACCTGTCAGAACAGCAACTGACAGACTGTTGCCATTTACTGGGACAGTTTGCCGGTCTGTTTTCGCTGACTCCCGGTCGCGCAGATTGGTGCACCCATTATGTGGACACTGGAGACAGGAAGCCCATGAAGAGTAGAATTCACTGGATGTCCCATAAGGTCAGGGACACCATCAAGGAGGAGATTTCCAAGATGTTGTCCCTAGGAGTGATAGAGCCATCCCAAAGACCCAGGGCTAACCCAGTGGCACTGGTCCCTAAAAAGACCAGTAGTGGGAAAACTGAAGTTCGCTTTTATGTGGACTACAGGAGGCTCAATTCTGCCATGAAGACAGATGCTCAACCCATTCCTCGGGCAAATGAGCTCATTGACAAGCTTGGCACTGCCAAGTACATGGGTACTTTTGAACTCACAGATGGGTATCTGTCGGCCTGACAGATGGAGCGAAAGAGAGGTTTGAATTCTCCACCCCGGAAGGACATTATAAATTCACTGTGATGCCCTTCGGATTGAAGTATGCCCCTGCCACTTTTCAGAGGATGGTTAACCAGGAACTGGAAAACATTGGCTTCAAGTATCTAGACGACATTGCTGTGTTCAGCCACACCTGGGAGGATTATGTATCCCACCTGAAACAAGTGCTTGAGGCGCAGCAGAATGCAGGCCTGACTATCAAGGCCACAAAGTGCCAGATCGCGGAGGGTACCGTGACTTACCTAGGCCACATGGTCAGTGGAGGTAAGAAACAACCTCTTGAAGCAAAGCTACAGGCTGTGATGGAGTGGGACATCCGCACCACACCGACGCAGGTGAGAGCCTTTCTAGTTCTCACTGAGTACTACTGGTCATTCATCAGAAGGTATGGGACCATTGCCATGCCAACATCCAAAAAGATGCCAAAGAAGGTAACTTGGATCCCAGCCTGTCAAACCTCCTTTTAGGACTTAAAAGATGGATTGTGCAGGGCCCCAGTTCTATGGTCAGGAATTAATTATCCAGAAAGATGCCTGTGATTTTGGATTGGAGCAGTGTTAGAGCAGCGGAACTCTGAAGGGGTAGAGCAACCTGTCGCCTACATTAGCAGGCAGTTGACAAAAAGGGAAACAAACTGGGCTGTCATAGAAAAAGAGGCGTATGCAGTCTTGTGGGCCGTAAAGAAACTGAAACACTACATCTTTGGGTCTCACTTTACGATTCAGAAGAACCACAGGCCTCTGCGATGGTTAATGGCCATGCAAGGGGAGAACCCTAAGCTTTTGCAGTGGGCTACAGGGATAACATATGGACATGTAGCACAAGCCAGGCTTCCAGCATGGAAATGCAGATGTCCTCATCAAGTGACGCCATGGTTCACATGTTGAGGCTGGGGGGCATGTGAGGGATTCAACCATCTGCACAGGAAGAGTGCACTCGCCTGGTCTTTTTGTGTTTGTGTAAAAGATTGAATGATGGGAGATCAACCACTGAAAATATGTGGGGCCATTCCTGCACATATTTTCCACGCTCACCACACAGCAGAAAAATAGTCATGTACTCTGGAGGACACAGTTTATCAATGCCGCCCTCCCCTGTCATGTGTAGCTGACACCTGACAGCCGTGGGTACATCAAAAGCCTTTGGCCGTGGGCAGCCTGATAGAAGGCCCCATGGATTTGCATCTCCGTTGTCAAACCTTCTGGTGGTAGCAAATACTGAAGAATGTTAATTAGCAGGCCTCAGGGAAGGCCTGGGTGCAGAAAGTGACAATGGATACCAGACGCCAACACCTCTTCGTAATGCAATGTGTCAAATTGGTACTAACAGCACTCCTTGGTATGAAAGGGCAGTGAATGTCCTGTCTCGAACCACTCCTTTCAGAGTAGGAAAGTATGTGAATTTTAGGAGATGAAAGTCTGCCTACAACCCCTACTTCAAAGGAGGCCCATGTTGGAACGTGCCACTGAGACTCCAAGACTTATATAAAGAAGGGAATCCCCTCACATTTGAAG
The DNA here is from genome assembly GCF_040938575.1 of Ambystoma mexicanum. Classification (NCBI taxonomy): domain Eukaryota; kingdom Metazoa; phylum Chordata; class Amphibia; order Caudata; family Ambystomatidae; genus Ambystoma; species Ambystoma mexicanum. The sequence continues at coordinate 460,419,210 of NC_090929.1, forward strand.
ACTGTAAGGTTATATTTGGTATTGGAGAGCAGGAGAGATTTTGCTATATCCTGATTCGACATTGGATCTCTAATAGGGAGGTGAGGCAAGCAGGGAATCGAGCACCCTGAGGATCAGAACTGTTCTTGCATGAGGGGATTGAGCTGACGTGAATATCGGAACTATATAGGTTACTGGATAAAGACCCGGAAGATAGATTGCTTTATATGTCTCAGTGGGAGGATGAATCGGGGTTGCAGATCACCTCAGAAGACTGGGGCCATATCTGCGAAAGAGCACATAGGGCCTCTGAATGTAGCAATACTAAGGAGACAAATGTGTAAAATCTGTTATAGGTGGTACCTCACACCTCAGAGAATACATGCTATCTCTGGGGGTTCCCCCCCCCACTGTGCTGGAGGGGGTGTGGCTCCTTAGTTCATATGTGGTGGACATGTGGTAAAACTCAGGTGTTCTGGAAGGACATTCTCGGTCATATTAAGGACATAATGGGTATCTTGCTGCCACTGCACCCGCTTGTATTGGTCCTGGGTAATACTGTAGAAGAGGAGCATCTGATGTGGGGCGCGGGTGCAAACTTGATAACTCTTCTGTTGAATGCAGCCCGCTTAACAAGTGCCCAGTTTTGGAAAATGGAGGACGGCCCGATAATAGCACAGTAGTAGGCAAACGTCTGGGGGATACTTGCAATGGAGAAAACGACGGCATTGGCTTCGGGAGGATACCAAAAATATATACAAATATGGCTTCCGTTCCATGTGTTCGCCAACGAGAGGGAACATCACTCTCATAAACCTGGTCTGTTGAGAGGCGTTTCAATTTTGTGAAAATAAAGGACAGATATGAGAATACAGTCAACCAATGGGAGGAATGGGGGCGATATGGTGGGTGATGCTGCTCTGCTTTCTGTGTGTCGATTAGTTGTTAGTTGGGGGTTAAAGAAGTTCAACTAATTATAGGTGTAGCACACTACATGTACTGAACTCGAGGCTGTTATAAATCGTTTCTGGGATACCTATGATGAACTGTAATTGTGTATGCCTGAAAACTAAATAAAGCATGCTTGTAATAAAAGAATTTGCTAACTCTCCACAGATTTCCCTCTCCTGTTCAAGTAGCCCTCTATGGAGCTCTTCCCTTTAATCTTGTGTACATTGTATGATGTCTGATTTAGCCAGGCCTCGTCTCCTGTCCTTTTAGCTTCTGAAAGACACACTAATTCAACCTAGTAACGTTGCTTGAACTGATGCACCATTCTTGCAATAAACGTAAAAACACCTCTTTCAAAAGGAACAATTTCTTCATCTTGCAACATTTCGTACACAACATTTCCTGTGGTGTTGGAGCATATTCAATCTTGTGTCTGTCAGAAAACACACATGTCCTGTGTGCAGCGGGGATCAAACACCTCTTCCTGCTACTGACCACACGCCCTGTTGGATGAAGTTCAATAGTTAACCTCGTGTGATGGATCATCATGTACTGATTCAGAGCCAAGCAAATCCTGATCCACGAATTCTATCCTCCTTACACCCCAGCAACACAAATTGCCTCATGTTCTTCGTGAAACAACTTAAAGGCCGAATAGTGAATTCCATGAATTCCCTTCCTAAAGCAACTTAGGAAAGACAAGGACATACCAAGCACACACCAGCATCACCACATCTGCATGCCTGGATGAATGCCCAATATCCTGCCCTGAGAGTGTCCCGAAGATGGGAATCCCCCAGCCCTCTTGTTTAAATACTGTTAGAGTTACCTGCTCTTTAAATCCCACTGATTACTGCCTTGCCTCAGTGTGACAAATCAACTTCTGGGGCACTAGTGGACCAGGCGAGAATATCGCTTTCTAAACCATCAATCAGCCCCACACCTCTAGTACACCAGAAGCGATCCGAACAGATCGGAAACACAAGCAAATTATAAAACTCCTTGTCCAATTTTGGTAATATGGACAGAACAGCAGGTTTATCTTTGCAAGGTCGTGGATCGTTGGCTACTTGCAACACAGTGAAAATACAATTACCCAATGATAAAAGGGACTGTCCAGTTAAGGTTGTATACAAATATCCACTTTTTATTATTCAACAGACAGTTCTAGCACACTACAAAATCCAACCCACCCTGTAAAGGAATGGAGAGGACAGACACTTTCAAGAATGAAAGGGGATGCACTCTGCATACTGACAGGAAGGTAGTCGGTAAAGTAATTAATCACAATAGTTCAGGGATACTTGGTTTCAGCTCAAAGGGAGCAATGGGTTATACAATTTCACCAGGGGCATTCGGAGAAGGACCATGGGAACAGAACCACAATGTCCCTTGTACATGTAGAAGGGGTCGAGTGGTTTTCAGGGTGTTTTGCAGTTTATGTGACAGATTTGAAGATGGTAGAAAGATGTGGGTACCAGGAACCAGGCAGTTTGGCCAACAAGGCAGGACGAATGGCTGTGGTCCAATGCTGAGTTCTTCTTGTTACTCCTTGAGAAGTCTTCAGATGATCGGCACCCTTTTAAAGCCAAATGGGCCACAGTGATTGATGTAGGCTAAGCCTACCTTAATGAACCAATCCTGGGTCCCCAACAACACTCTCCTATATGTATGAGGTCATAACCAGAGTGCTTTGCAACAGAAAAGGAAAAGGAGTGAACACATGCAACACTAAGTCCCACCCATCTTTCTGTCTGTTGTTGATGAAAGGTCTCTCTAGTTAATGGAGCTCTCTGTGGTTCCTGATTAAAGTGGCAGGTCTCCCTTGAAGCTGCAGAGAGAACAGACGTTCTTTCTCCATCAATCCACATACTCCACGTACCTTCTTAATGGGGTCCCCGTACAGGGGTTGCCTACTGTAAACACATAGTCCCAAGCATGACAGGTCACTCCCCTTGATACTGAGAGGTGGGAGCTGGCTTCATGTTGACACAATGCATATCAAACATTGTTGATGTTTCCTGCCTTTTGGTAGTCCTGCAACCAGGCATCCTGTGGGCCTGCTTGAATTAACTCTGATTAGTATGTGTAGCTGCCACCAGCAGAGCTAACAAAGAACAGGGCGGATCCATGGAGGCTTTGTTAGTTAATTAGGCAGGCCATTGCAGGAAGAAGGTTTTGCCCTCCCCTTCTGAGATACCTTGATGTACTCTTGGCTGTCATATCCCAACTAAATATGACAGGGGAACGGCGCCTGTAGGCTGTGTCCACCCAGAGTACACAGGTCTATGTGTATGTCGTAAGGTGAGCATAGGAAAATGTGTGCGGATTATCTACACACATTTTCCGGAGGTTCATCTACCATCATTCAATTTCTTTTTAAAAAAAATAAAAAACAGGCGAGTGCACACCCACCATGCGGATGGTCCAATTCCTCACAGATACCACTAAACATATAATGAAGCCCACTGTGTTCCCAGTCAGCAGAAGAGTGCTGATAAACCCCAGGCTATCTGACACCACATGGATGGATGCTCTCTTGCTTAGCAACTTCCTCTCTTCCTTATTTACTGCATTGTTGTTTGCAAAGGACAAACAGAAAGAGAGAGTTTGGGAAACCATACCGTGCAAGAGTCTAATAGAATTGAATCGGTTAACAGTGCACTGTCTTCAGTAGTTCCATGCATCTGACGCAATTGCTGCTCTCATATAGACTGGGCCCTGCCAGCCCGTCGCAAATTTGCACTGCGATTTAACTTTGAACCATGCAGGCAGTGTTATTCTTTCTACTTACTGTCCTTTCATGGCAAACCTCTTCATATCGCAGGGTAGAATTAGGGACGAATTGCTACTTTAGAAAGTGCATAAGGATGCAAGCAATTAACATGAACTACAGCTCAGGAACCAATCCCTTGCCCGACGGATCTTTCCAGAAATACAGTAGTTAAAATCCTTCTTCATGTCTTTGTGCCCCTTCTGAAATCAAGTCACTGCACCTACACATCTGTTCATTTCACTGATGAAATCATAACCAAAATACATACTTTGTGTCCCCTTCATTAGTGAGAACAGGGATCCGTTTTTCACGGAATTACTGAGTCTTTCAACGGAAAAGGGCCGTTTCCATTTCAAAGAAGGTGCACAAACAATGGTAGACAAACATTTAGAAGGGGCACATATGTTAATGTATCAAAATCATATGCTTTCTCTGCCACATCAAACCAAAAACATTAGCCACTGGAACCATAATCTTCTTTACACAATGTTATTATAGCTTAAGTCTCTATGCACAATAACCTCTTTCTGGGTCCCAGCCCAAGTGCCATAAAAATGTCACAAGGTTTGCATCGAACTCCGGAGTAGCTGATACCGCAAACGTGGGTCTTGGACACTCTGATGGCATTTGAACATCACTTTCTTCAGTCTGAATGATCCACCAACTGCAGTGCATTGAGCAACACAGACAGCACGGATGTCACAGATGTTATCGTTGGTGCAGATGCTGCGGATGGCGTGGATGTCATGGATCTGGTGGATGCTACGGTTGGTACAAACGTTACAGACGGTGCAAATGTTACGGATGTTGTGGATGTTGCGGATGCTCCGGATGGTACGGACGCTGCAGATGTTGCGGATGCTAGGGATGGTGCAGATGGTGCGGATGCTACAGATGGTGCGGATGCTACGGATGGTGCGGATGCTCCAGATGCTGCGGACAGTGCGGACGATGTGGATGCTGCGGACGGTACGGATGCTGCGGCAGATGGTACATATCTGTACCTCCTATATATGCTATGTACCTGTATCCCCATGTTTATCTGCATCCCATGTTTACCCCTATCCATCCTGTTGCTTTATATACATATGCCGCTATGTACGCCCCCATTGTCCTGCTCTCGTGCCTGGTCTCAGGCGCTTAACTGATAACCACCATATCACACTACTACGCTTACTCTCTCCTACACACCATCATTCAACTAGAACACAGCTATACCATGATAAATTCGGCCTAGCTGTTCACATACTAACATGACCCTACAAACACCTTATCACCCTAATAAAACACAGCTAGCTTAACACATTCTGGCTAGCTTAGGCGTTCCTCAGGCCTAACACAGCCAGAACTCAGTCTGGGTGTCCATCCTCCAGACTGAACACATCCAACTGACTTCCTCTGCACCACACCTACCACTAAGAAGCAGCTATCATGCAACAACCACACCAGCTGCACACATATGCAGTGCCCCCACACACCATACGACACTCTCCCTCTCTCTACTGATTTGAACTGAGGTTCCCAAGGGCGTTCCACCTACCAGCGCTTTGAGGTCATACCAATGATATATAAGGCGCTATATAAATGCCAAGTAACATAACATAACATAACATAACAATGCCTGCATACTTGTCATGCGGTCAAAAGGTGTTGCTTAAAGGGTTTGCCAAGTTTACCCATAGTGAAGCTTCATTGTCCTTTCTATGTCTATGGCCAGCTCAATGGGGGTCTTTTTCTCATGCCAAGGGCTGAAGAGAAGCGTTAATCGCTTATAGCTCTGGCCCCAGATGACATCACTTGTTATCTCCTGACTTTTACAAAACTCCATGTAATAAAACCTTACTGCTGCCATTTTGACTTGTTTTTGCAATGGTCTTATATCTTCCCTACCTCTCAGCCTTCTGACTGCCTTCCCACCAATAGATCTTGTGAACAGTGGGAAAATAAATGATTTGTTTTCACACTGTTTTCTTTTTCCCCCTTTTCATTTATTGATTTTTTTATGCTCTAAATGTTGCTTGTCAGCTTTTTTTCGAAGGCCTTGAGTCATGCTAATTTTTCTTTTGCACTGTCTCTACCAGAACATAATCGCTCTCCATTCTCGCCAAATGAGGAAACATGGTTCTACACGGGCTTGCTAATGCCCTATGAGCTGTTTATGAGCTGACCCACCAATCTTTCCATTTCCACATTGAGAGCCATTGTCACTGCCTCCATTGGGCTCTTTACTGAGGCTTCCCAGCTGGCAGTCCAGCTGGCCTCTTCCATACACCAAATGTCCTCCTCCATTTCTGAACCAAACACAGTGCCTTTAAAGCCGCACATGCTAAACCTGCAACTGCTGAGCTATACTCAAAATCTACAAACCCGTCTTCATAGGCGACTGATTAGTGACTGTGTCCCACGCTGGCTCCAAACTTTAGTTGTGTGCCAACCCACTGAAGGTGTCCACCATATGGAAGCTGCCGGGGATGTGCTATTCCATGTGGAATGACCGTTGAGTATCAGAGCTTGTAGTGATTATGATTGCCACATAGCCTGATGCTATGGTTTTTCCAACTGTCACAATTGTACCTTACACTTTACGCTCGCACTGTACACCTATTGCAACCAGATTTCCTAGCAGGTAGGTGGCAAGTGCAGCAGCCATCTTGACATTTACATTTTGTAGGCCTTAACTTCCTGGTCCCGACCACACTTTTCCATAATGAGCAGATGAAGAAAACTATGTACCTAAAGGATAACCATTTGTTGAACAACTCAGAACCAGAAAAGTGGCACCGAGATCTCAGCACTTCAGGGTTGCGGACATCTACAAGTAAAACATACTCTAGAATTAGCTGCTGAGACATAGACAGAAGACTTCCTGATTTTATCTTTGCTTCCTGATATGCAAATTATTGTGTTGCTACCTTACTGCAGGAGAGGAGCATCCAAAAAGGAGCACTCAGATATTGCACGAGATCTTATGGCCGTGCTTCCTTTTGCAAGCGCGGCACAGTGCGAGATGGTTCTGAGATCTCAAACAAACAGATACTTCCCATGAAACAGATCTGTACAAGGCTTTCTAAAAAGGTTGCAACTATGAGTCCTTTCTCTGTTTTGTCTCCATCAGCGGAGGAGCTCCCTGTGCAGCCCGAAGAGGCTCATACGTCACCAGCATGCCAAATGTGGGGCGGAGCCTTGCGATGCTGAGATCCCTGCTCTGATGCTGCATGATGGTACAGTGATAGAGCAGGGGGCATGGTGGGGAATGTGCACACAGTATAGTAAGTGTGGCTGTGTTGGTTGCAACTTCAACGTAAACGAATGGATCTTCATGACCCATGCCAATGCAGGAGGCGCAACTCCCACTCACAGTCTCCCGTACTAGCTCAGAGACACTATTACAGATCCTGCTCCGACAGAAGCCTTCCTCCTCATTGAAGTTTTCGGGAGAATTGCACCGGAGGCAGGATGCCTGCTCATGTTCTCCTCGCCGTTCCACCGACACGGGTAGATCTTTCTCACCAGGACTACCTAAATATCAGGCAGAATTTCAGGCCTTGGTAAAGGAAGCAGTGGCCTTAACTATTGCTAAAGAATTCAGAAACCCTCCACCCCTGGCTCTTGTAGAGGAGAGTGGGGAGATAGACCCTGATGTCAAGGGCATTTAAAAGGAAAGTATTGATAAGATCCAGGACCCGATAGATGAGAGGGTATAGACTGTCTGGGTCCTTATGATAAGAATGCAGTGCAGCTAATACCTATTCTGGTAATGAGTGGATCCAGAGATGTTATCAGTACCCACATTCTTCTTTAAAAGAGATCCAGTGAATGGTTGGAATGAGGAACTATCTGAGATTGTCCATGGATATTGTGCCAAATCCCATCCCCACACAGGTCATGGCAGCATAAGATATTACCCCTAGAGACCAAGTAGACAACACCGTTGACTGTGCTATCTAGAGATCCTGTGCAGGGTCAAATGTGTCTCTTCGCAAAGCAGTCTATGAATTGCACCTGACTCAATCCATGCTGAAGGACTTACAGCTTCTCAGCAGCCCTTCAAGTGAGGGGTCAGACCTGGCTCTAGTACTTCAGAAGATGGACACATCAAACTGATGTCAGACACCACCATAGTCAGAATTGCAGCAGCTGCCCTAACAGACGGGATGGCAGCAGCGCCCCTCTGAAACATTTATGACAGGGATTGAAAGGTTGAGAAAAGTCATAAAGAGTATTTTACTGGACATGGCATTTGCTGGACACAATTTGTTTGGAGAAAAGCTGGACTATTAAGTCAAAAAGTCTTTTGCGGGTAACAATTTTCCTCTTCTATTAAGGATTCACCTAGCGTTGCCCAGAGGAAGGCACCGCCCTTTAGGTTGGGTTCCCAGCAGCAGAAGAAACCTAGTTTGAGCAAACCTAAAGTCTGACCTTCCTGTTGCAACAAGAGCAAAGCACCAGCAACCCTGACAGCAGCAGTCCTGGCCAGCAAGACATCCCCACTATGGTCACAGTTCCAGTAGGGGGACGAATAACAGCATTCATGTTTGTGTAGAGGGATTGGATAAAGGTTCCTTGGGCTTGCAGAGTTGCGGCACAGGGATACGAGTTGGAGTTCTGGTCAGTTTCTCCATCTTCGGGAGCTCCATCTATGCCCAGGCTGCGGTTAAGAGAAACGATGCAACGGAAGAACATTCAGGAGCTTCTGTCCAAATAAGCCAAACAGTGAGTACCCAGGGGAGAATCAGGGCAGGGATTTTATTGAAGCATCTTGCTCGAGTTGGAGACGGCCCAGTAGGTCATCCAGGTCATACCAACGCATGACGAGGATAGACGCTTTTCTCCACATTGTGATTAGATTGAAAAATTGAGCTTTCTCTGGTTTGCCATACCAGGGCATGATTACCAGTTTGTAGTGCTCCTTTTATGGTCTCATAAAAGCACCCCTGATTTTTTTTAAAGATGATGGCCCATTAGAAGTGCGCTTACATCTGGAGGGTATTCTCCTTCTTGACTACCTGGAAGACTGGATGATCCATGCCCATGCTTTGGGGCAGACTTGCATCCCAAATTTATCCAGAGTGCAATGTGTTGCAGAATTTAGATTTGTTCGTTGACCTTAGGAAGTCTATCCTGCTACCCTCCCAGATTATGAAGAACAGCAAGGCTTCTTTCGGGACAGACTTGGGCCTAGCATTCCTTCTAGAGTCACGGTCTGTCATGCTGAGGTCCCACAATTAGACCTCCTTGCTTCTCAGTCATCCTTGGCGCAGGATTGGTGACAGGCCAGGTGAACATAATAGCCACAGTGTTCCTGTTCTCCTCATCCAGGATGCACATCAAACCCCTAGTGACTCATCTGAACAGGCATTAGGATGAGAACTGAGGGGATTTCGACATACAGATTGGAGGTTTGTCAGGCCTTTGGACAGATCAGGCCTGGCAGTTCTTAGAAAGAGGAGTTACATTTGTACACTAGCAGAACTTAATTCTTACCACGGATGCCAGCTGGGTGTGGTGTGGAGCCACCCTAGTACTGTCTTGCCACAGGGCAAATGAGACACCATCCCGAGCAGCCAATATTTCGATTGAAGGGATTTATGTGCCATTTTTATTCGATTATATTTTAATTGAATTTTCAGCGCTGGTCCCACCGAGAGGTCTCAAAGTGCCTTACAATCTTCAAAGGTTAAAAAGGTGGAAAGTGAAACAGAAGTTACAAAATGTTTTCAGGATAGGATAGAAAGATTAGGATAGACAAATGGTAGCAGCAAGGATGGAGGAATAGGGTCTCAGGCCAGGCAGTGTTGCATTCTGGACTAGCCTTATGTAAACAGGTCTGGATGGGAGACGAGTATTCACTCTATGTGATGACTCGCAGCCCTTCAGATGCAATGGGCAGAATCCCATGTTCTTTCCTTGCAGGAGGTCCACATCCTGGGGTTTGTCAGCAGACCACCTAAGAATTATGTCCATATCTTTCCCATAATTCTGCCCCAGGAGGCACGTATTTCAGGAAATGTGCAGGTAAATTGGGGTTCACAAGTTCATTCATGTTGTGAACATATTCAACCAACAGTTTCTTCTTTATTGCTCCTAGCAGCAGCATCCCTTGGTTTAGGGGGTGGATGTTCTTTCGCTTGCGTGGCCCATAACACTCGTGTTAGCTTTTCCCTCTACCCACCTGTTCTCCAGGCAGTTGGCCAAATGCAGGATAGAAGGGCATAGGATTTTTTGGTGGGTGCAGATTGGCAATGTTGCCAGTGTGTTCCCACTCTCATGAGGTGAAAGGTGGCTCCAGTGTGGATTTTGGAGACTCTCCCCTTGCTTCCCCTGCACTATTGTTGGAAACTCTGTCAAGCTCAGGTTGAGGGTTTGGAGGTTGAGAAGCTGGGACTCCTGAGGATGGGTTTCTTGAGGGAAGTTATTATTATTGTCATTATTGAGCGTAAGCCCAGCTTCCAGAAGCAACAGAGCGTTTTACCGAACTATACAATAGTACAGCTGTATAACGGAGCTCTTTTCAGATGTAACAACAGAACAGCTATACTGCTGGGGTAGGATACAGAGGGGCACAGAGGAGGGGAACAGTTGTATAGGGTGGTGGGGAGGAGAGGGCGGACAGCGTCTAGTTAGTCAAATGGTGTGGGGGCAACGTGATGGTGTAGGTGTTGAGGAGGAGAAACTCCTTGAGGAAGGGGGTCTTGAGTTGTAAGAGCATGGGGCGATGATGGGGAGGTGATTCCATAGTCTTGGGGTGTTGGCAGACAAGGCTTGTTTTCTGGTCCTTTCATTTATTCAGCGGCAGATTTCAAGTCTGTACTTGTCCTGGCTTTTGGTGGTGCACTGTCCGCCGGAGATGCTGAGTTTCTCTGCAAGGTAGCTGGGTGACTTAAGGGTGAAGTTGCAGAAGCCCTTCTGTTGGCTAGTCGTCATTCCGCCAGTCAGGCCTGTGGCAGGCATTGGGTCCTATTTCAAAATCGGTGCAATTCCAAACAGTTGCACCCTTTGTCCTCCCTTCTGTTAATCATCCTGGATGTTTTCCTTAAAGGTTTTAGGAAGACTATGGCAGTTTACACTCTCATGAAGCAAAGGGCAGCTCCCTCCCTGGGGAGGTTTGGATTTAATTGAATCAGTAATTTCCTGCTAAATGGTGGTGTGCACCTTATTAAAGCCACCTTGTATGGTTCATTGGTTGTGGTGGAAAGTCCTCTTTTTTAGTAGCCATAACTTCCATCCATAGGCTGACGGCTTTGAGTGCTCTGTTATGTTCTCCCCATTATTTGACAGTCCTTCCTATGGCTCTCATTCTAAGACCTGGCCGGGGGCTCCTGTACAAGGTTTCTCCAATTTCAGTTTAGCTCAGGAGGTGGTTCTGTCTGATCTTCCCTCAGAGGAGCCCTCCGGATACCCGTGGATTGTACACTCCCTGGATCCCAGATGAACAGTGCTGATTCACAGAGAGAGGATGAAGAACAGATAGGGTAAGACTCTTTATGATTCTTATTTGTGATGTAGGAAGGTCTTGAAACCTTTTATTGCAACTCTGAGCAAGTGGATTTCTACGGCCAATAAGCAAGAGACTCTGCGTAATGAGGATTACCTAACATAATCTACCCTTTAAAGCAAAGGTCTAATGATCACCCACTGTCACCAATAAAAGCAACAGTAAATTGTATCATACCAAAAGCAACATCTTCAGTAATAAATATGTTAAAGAAAACCTATCAGCCCTCAGTGAATACAATGAACAACTACCTAGGGCAGCCATATTGGTCGCAATCATGCTAGAGCCAAACAATTACCATTCACACCTGTAACAAAAGAAATGGCCTCATCAACTAACACTCACTCACCTTCCATTCACATTAACTGAGCTCTTTCGAATCAATATTTAGCTGAGGGCGAGCACTAATATAGAAGGAAGAATAGAGGTGGAATGAACAGAGACCCTGACAAATCAAAGTAAAGTTTCACTTCTTGTACCAGAAACAAACAAACCTGCCTATCAAACCAGACTTTACTGAAAGGATTCCGGGATAGCGGGGAGTCGTGATCCCCTTTCTTGATGATGGTTAGGGTGTGGGAAGTAGCTGGAGAGGTCACTTCACATTGCTCTCTATCAAAAGGCCAGGCTCTATGGACATTTCAGAGATTTGAAATGATTCTTGGTGGTGAGGAGTAGATCTCTTGCAGATCCTAGGAGGGAGACCACTTGCTATGTAACCCAAGTTCTGATATTCACATAATGATGTCAATTGTTTACTTGTTAACTAATGCTTTGTTCGTTGGCGATCTATTTTGTTGGATGTTTTATACGTGTTTTTCGGTGCTCTATTTGATGGTTGCATCTGAAAGTGCTGTGGTGCTCCACATATTGTTCCATAATGTTTCTTGAGTCATTTGTAGAGTGCACACCATATTCTAAATAGCTACGGAGCTCTCATGCACGCTCGTAACCATCCTATAAGGAAAATAAAAAGAAATGAAAAGTCGGATCACGGATTTTAAATATCTGCTGTAAATATAGGAAAAAAGACAGATTGAAAGGTGCCTGGGAGCGAACTCCTTTGCATCCTTCCATATGCAGATAATCTTTCAACCAATCCAAGCAATTGTATTTTCAGGAACAATTAAGAAAACAGTTCTGGAGCGATCCTTAGATTATGGCAACTGGCCTTGTGGGTAAGGTGGACATTGGCAGGACCAGATGTTTATGTGTGTTTCAAGGGAGTTTAAAGGCAGTCTTGCATAGAGCACACGTTTAAAGTCCAACTTACAATTAGTCTTCATATAGCCTTATAGACTGAGTGAGGGGTCATTGTTGTGGGATAATGACCCACCACCTCTCGCCATAATTTTGGGAAGGGCCATTATCCCAAGCGATAATGACCTCTCCCGAGATCTATGAGGCTATTAGCACATGGGGATAGTTGCAATACATGTTTTGGCATATTCGTGCTGAAGGAAAAACGTGTTCTTTACGAGTGAATGAAGTAAATAGACAAAATAAGGTAGTAAATAGAATGTGGTTTATTTTGTAGTATTTAAATAACATGGTTGTATTCCCGTTAAGCATTTTAATTGCAACTTGGTTGAACTGGAACAGGTCTTACATGAGCATGCATGGGGTTTCATGGAAACGTAAATGGTTTCTTTATGAGAAAGTGAAAGCATTATCACATGTTTTAATCTTTCTCTTTCGTATGTTAACTAGCATGTTGGAGCAACAAAAAGGTTTTCCTACAGAGGAAGTGTCTTGTTGAAACAAAATCTTGCCTGAAAATGGCATTGTTGTTTACCCGTCTGCTTCTGAAAGCAGAGAGTTCAGAATGCTTTCAATGTCCGTACTTATTGGCTGAGAGGAGGTCAATAACGATTTACGTGTGCTAATAGCCAGTATTTCACGTCAGGTCTAAAGTGGTGCCCAGCAACACATTCACTAGTTCCGCAGGGAACACTGTTAATAAAAAGTTATGATGTGAGCTGCAATCCTAGACAACCAATCAAGAAAATGGCAAGTTGAAGTATAGCATCCCGATTTTACACATGAGGCCATTTTTACATATTTTGTCTTTTAAGGGCTAGCGGGTCCTTCAACATGGTGGAAAGCTGCTCCTGGGTACACACACTGAAAATTGCATGCCATTCACGCATGAAGGGTAAATACTGTTGTTGATAAGAAGAAGGCAATTAGAGATGTTTTTAGATATTGAACAAATGGCAGTGGAGATACCTAAGGATCCCCAGAGCAGATAGTTCCTTAAATTTACAGTAAACATGCTAGTCACTTTCACGCTTTGCGCAGGGTCAGACATCCAACACCAGAGACACATAAGGGTGATAACCAAGACTTTTGCTACTGGTGCAACAACGCCTGGGAGAATATGTTAATGGTAGCAAAAGGACCTGCAAACGCCAGCCAGACTCCTATGCAACACAAGTGTCTCTGTTAATAGTGCATGTTGGAAAACAGACTGGAGAAGTAAAAAGCACCCGGCTCTTCACACAAGTCGTCACTGCATAATTCTCATGACCTTAGAAAGGCAAGAGGGAATGGGAGTAGCGAATGTGTGTCCTATGTCTGTAATGTAAAGGCAGCTTGAAAATCATTCATTCTTTTACATTTGATGTACCGCCTGTCCCCTACATCTAATACCTGAGGACAGTGTCCACAACCTTTGCAGAATGCAGCAAGTAAGAAACAGGAACGTTGACTAATTCTGAGCTGAAAATAAACTCAAATATTTGACTAATTGTGAATGTGTTGTAATATGAGACATTAAAACGTACATAGATCCCGAGCCTAGCTGTACTGCATTCCTATTTGTTCTAGGCACGTTAATAATGATTACATCACATATTAAATGTAAAATCTTCTGAGCTTGTTTTTAGAATCAAAACAATGTATTAACATTAACTTTAAAAGAGAACTTGAATAAAAAGCACATTGCATTTTATAATACTTGACCCTCAATAATGGTAAGCATTAAGTTACCAAAATGTGCAGGAAATTGTGTAAATCATGGAGCTGTTAATATGATTTGTAACATCAAGTGTAGCTGTGCCTATTTGTTAGTAAAATTATGCCTAGCATCACTGTATGCCTACTTTTAGAATGAATATGAACTGATGAATATGAACAGTACATTGTTGTATGTATTGTGTAGTTTATGAAATATGACTGTAGATGAAGATTGATTGATCGAATACATTTTTCGTATGATTATTTTATGTAAAAAGATAATTTGTAACAGTTGTAAAAGTTCCTTGGAACTAAAGACAACTCTAACAATAAATAAATAAATAAATAAACAAACAAATAAATAAATAAATAAAAGGCATACATTAGAATAATAAAAAGAAAGCCCAGATAAAACTGTGATGCCAAGCCGCGCCTTCTAATTTGCATATATGTCTTTGCTGTGATGGGAGTATGTTTTTCTCTAGAATTTCACATTCCCCAATTTGCATTTCTAGTACATGTTTACCAAAAATTCCAACTTGTCAGCAATAACGGAAATACCCCAACAACAAGGGAAGACATAAGGAGTAACTGTGGTTCAGTGTACGTTGGAGCATAGTGGTAGGTAATGGTGATATAATGAAAACCTGTCTATCAAAAGAAAGTAACAAATAAATGAAAATTCATGATTGTGAAATTGTTCACATCAGATTGGATAGATCAACATACAACAGTAGCAAATAAATTTGATGCGCTTCTTTGCAACCACATAATATTCATTAGCACCCTTTGTGGGGGGAGCAGCCAATCAGGTTCCATGGATCGCGGGCTGAATCCGCTAATCTCAGCAAGCATTCCATGGAACCCGCAGGATGCTTCCCCCACCCTGCACCGCCATCTTCCCCCACCCCACCCTTCTTTTTTTTATATCCCCAACTCCCCTCCCCAGCCATACTTACCTGATCGTAACGGCAGTGGTGGCTGCGGCTGCCGCAGCTTCTCTCCATCTCTGTTTGCCGGCCGCCCACCACGGAAATGGAAGAGAGACTCCATAAGGAGCCCCACCTTCCTTTTCCGTGGCAGACATCTTACTGCAGTGTCCCGTTCATTCATAGAAAAGACCCCTCTATCAGCACCACGGGTTACCGGATGGCATTACTAACCTGTTCCATGGGCTATACCGGGGGGGGGGGGGGTAACGTCCTGATGCACTTGTTAAACTCCTTTATCCCTGGCTGCCAGGCTGTTACCCCTTGTAGTATAGCCTGTGGGGTTACAAACACCATAGAAGTGGCAGACTACTTATGTAAACAAGACATACATGGCCAGTCTTGCTACTCTATAGCCAGGGATCGGGAAACGATGGTCAGCAGACCCTGCTGGAGCAACAGTCAGAGAATGCCTTGGACCACACTATCCTAGTTCGCTTCTCACTGTGCTCGCTCATTTCTAATTGTCTTTCAACCCCGATTGTTCTTGCATTCTCACCCTTTTTCTTCCCAATCCACCCCTCCCTCCTATTTACCTTTCATTGTATTCTCTTCCTCTGCAGTGCTTAGAAACGTACTGAATGTGGTGTTAAGCACTATAGAAGAAATATACACTAACACATTCACCCATAGACACGTGGGGTAGCGACTGATTACTAAGGGGGTTGTTATGCGTTTGGCATTATTTAACATGATATGTCTGCATTCCGCAATTGCCATTACCTCTTGGGGAAATCTGAGGCGAACCATTGGATTTAGAAAGTTTACCACTGCAAAAGCGGTACAAGAAGGGTGCACCCTAGGAAAACGTGAACGACCCCATGCTGGTAGTAATTACAGCTAATCCATGAGTGAAATATAGGAAACTCACAGGCTGCCGTTTTAAAACCAGGAAAAAAAACCATTCTGAGTCAAGCACACTAAGAGGCATCCGGCAGCCGCCACAGCTACAAACAGAACATTACATGGGAAATGCAGGATGCACTGGCAGATTTGTCTTCACTACTGAAGTTGTGTGTTTAGGGGTTTGTCTCTGGCTGGAAACAGCCTTGTCACCTCATCATCTTCTTCCATCCCCTAATTATTTGCAAAGAAATGTACTCCCTCCCCCCTTCCTAAATCTCGCCCCACGCCCTGTTCCCCGTAGAACATGTTCTGCTCATCTCCTCCTCTTCCATCCAATCCCTCCTCACCTTCCAGAAGCTCACGATCCTTGCAGCTTCCCCTTGCTAATCTCTTCCTCTTCCATCAGCTCTCCCAACCTCTCACCTTCTACCGTCTCTCCCAACTTCCACAAACCCCACCGGCCCTCTCAGCGTCGCCTTGCAACTCTCTACATTTTCCATCAGTCCCAAGTCTCTCTCTTTACATCCACTCTCCTCTTCCTGTAGCTAAAGCTCCGCTTGCCACAGCAAAGCCAGAGCAAAAGAAAAACAAGAAGTGCAGTGTGGGGCCATCAATATAGCAATCTCCCTCTCCCATCTGCCACCCCCTTTACCTTCCATGCGCTCCCCTTCACTCCCCACATTCACTTTCCATCCAATCCCCGCTGCAACCATTCCCATTCACCACCACTCCCATGCAGTACAAACACACACACCCACAATCTATTGTTGGGCTTGGTGGGGGGAAGCATTGATGATGCCTCCTCTCCCAGGCAAGCCCTTAGCAATGAGACCCCTCTATATCAGTTTTAGTACGCTCCAAAAATGCCTGCCGGAACACCTTGGCCACTCCCAACTGGCCCAGAGGAAGGCCTCGGGGCCTGGCACCTTGTTATGGAAGACAGACCCCGCACCCTGAATACAGCAGGAATAGGAAATATTGGTTCTTTAAAAAAACTACATTTTGCTGCACAAAATTCTATTTATTTCTGGGTTTCTGTGCCCCATTTTTTATTGAGAGGGCAGGGGAGAACTAGGATACAGGAGAAAGATACAGGAAACAAGAACAAAAGCGACAGGATATGTAACCAAGATCTAGAGAGATACCCAATAATTTGGAAACTGCAACTGCTTCTTTGTTTGTTAACTATGAATGGACACTATTATCATGAGTGGAGCAGCACTAGTCTAGTAAACTAAGAGTGAGACACTGCTAACTGAATCACTTCTAGTGACTTCTAATTGTGGATGATAGGGCACAGTGAGATTGAAAGAGTTGATCAGAATCACAGACTTTGGTTAAGTGGTAAAGCTGGGATTTGAGCCTGGTCTGAAATGCAGGTGCTTGGCCACTTATCTTCCCAGCTCCCATTAGCTCAAATATATGTGTTGATTTTTGAGTTTGAAGATCTAAAATAATGTTTAGTTTTATAGAGATGGCTTTAACAGTACACAAGCCACACAATAAACCAACCTGACAATACATAAATCATTGTAGGAGGATCTATGAAGATTCTTCGAATTTGTTTTGCTGAATGGCAATTTTTGCCATATTCGTTTTTTCTGATTTTACTGCTTTTTTTTTTTTTTACAAAAAAACGTGGAGAGAGAAGCTCTTTATGCCCTTCCACCCCTCACCTCCCCTTCCTATATACCTTACCCAAACTTAGCATCTATATTTTGGTGGTAAAAAAAAGCGGCAATGAATACAGCAACAAAAAAACATCGTCAAAATTGCCATTCAGCAAAAGTGGGCGATATGTTGCAGGATTGTGTTGATAAAAAGATAGTATAATTGTTGTTTAATTTTCCGTCTCCTGAAGGGAAGCCTACAAGTTCCTTCCAAAATGCGAAATATTGAGAACTAGCTAAACATCTCCAACAGAAACAAATTGAAATAAAATGCACACACATGTTCAGTTTGTTTTGAACACCTTTAATTTCTAATCATCCCACATCACACTTCAGATAGCTATGTAAAAAATTCTGAGATAAAAAGGGCCACATGCAGTAGTCACTTCCAGTTACCTCTTCTCACCACTACTCACTTCCCATTGGATATGGTCTGCTCAGAGGCGTTACAAACTAATTAAGACCTCACTGGGAGGCTGTGCGCAGCCCCACTTGTTTGTCTTTGAGGAGAGAGATGCAGAGCAGGGGTCCTGTCGGTATTTGCTCCTTGGATGCCTGCTAAATCCACCTGTGGCTGGAAGGTCCAATTAGTACAGTGGCCAGGATCAGGTCCTGGCTGAGAGCGTTGCTAAGGAGACACCATGGCTTTTAGGGTGTCATATGTCCAAAACACCTTCAAGTAAAAAGGTCAGCCATGTATTGCCTCAAACTGCACTTAGGCCACTGTTGCCAGCACCCATAGCAGGGCCATTGTTGAAGTAAAAAAAAACAACTGA
The DNA here is from genome assembly GCF_040938575.1 of Ambystoma mexicanum. Classification (NCBI taxonomy): domain Eukaryota; kingdom Metazoa; phylum Chordata; class Amphibia; order Caudata; family Ambystomatidae; genus Ambystoma; species Ambystoma mexicanum. Next base: position 460,437,650 of record NC_090929.1, read on the forward strand.
GAAATGATCTCATGCGGGTTGTGCCGGGGATTGTGTACGAGTGGCGGCAGGAGACTATAGCCACCTGAAGTGTGATTATGCCTTTTCTGGCAATGTGCTTCTGGGAAGTGAAGCCGGTGTATTTGCTGGACCTCAGTGGTCTCAGGGTCTTTGGCAGCAATAAGCTAGCTACTGGGCTCTCTGTAGCATAGGTGAGCAAATAAAACATATCAATGTTCTGCATTTGTGACCATGTCATCAACTGTGCTCATGAACACAGCACAGATAAATCAATGTGCCATCATACCAAACACGGCCGATGATGTCAATAAATGGTCCTCCAGGTAATGGCACAGCTGCGTGTCACAGTCCATAGTGTCAAACGAAGAGACATTGCCATTCCCTGATGTTATCTGATTATGTCTTGCATATTATGGCGAATTACAACCAATAGGACACGTCTATCCAAGGAAAGGCTGTGTACAATATCTGCTTATTCTTTAACTCATTGGGAAAGGTGGCAGACCTTGTGAAGTTTTCGTTACCCCAGGGTTTTTGTCCTGTCTTGCCTTCTCAGTGTCTAGCCATGATTTCTGAATAGTGAGACAATAAGGTCACTCCAGCCTCATGAATTTGTTGTTCAGTTGTATTTGAGATGTATTCGACAACCACTTGGGCTACTCAGGCGACTAGTGCTTAGATGCTTTTTGCATCTTCTGGAACACTTACCTGCCTCTTGCCTATATCAGGTAAGAGTTGCTCAGCATTTCTTCAGATACTTCCCCGGCTTCTTGGCTTTGTCAAGTAAGTGTTATCGAGGTTCCTCATCAACCCTATGACTTTTTCAGGCAAGGGTTTCCTCTGAGACTTCACTACCGCCATGGCTTTGTCTGGCAAGCAATCTTTATAAACTGCAACACTCTCTTGGCGTCCTCAGCTGAGTCTTCTACAACCTCTTGGTTTTCTCAGCCAACCAGTTGATGAGGGACAGCATTAGACTCTTTGATTCACCGCAGACTTCATCAACATCTTGACTTTATCAGGCAAACATGTCCTCTGAGGCGTCACCAGACTTTACCAGGACATTGCTTACTTAAGAGAATTCCCCAGCCTCCTTGCTTCGTGGGACCAGGGGAGCCGACTATTCGGGTGCTCCGGGGCCCGGGCCTCCACTGGGAAAGGCTATTTACACAAAAGTCCCTATTTTTAGAATGTGACAGGTTTCTTTTGCCACCGCACCCCCCCGCCCCACACACCGGCTACCCCCTCGGAAAACCAATAGCCAGCATCCCTGCGTGGGCCAAGCGTTCTTCCAAATCTTCACCAGCCTTGTGGGTTTGTCAGCAAAGCGTACCTCAGAAACCTCACAGAAGCCCCTTGGCTTTGTCTGCCAGCATTGTGCACATCTTCAGTACCATTTTGGCTGTGTTAGGCAAGTGTGCCTCAGTATATCTTAGCATGCTAGGCTTCTCAGGAGCTGCACAGTCCAATGTGCTTCGGTGCTGCTTCTCCCTCAACGGGTTGTCCGCAGTTTGTGGTTCATGGTCAACATTATGTCTGGTGTAGCTTCCGGTCGGCTGACTGCCTTCCACTTCTGTGTTCATCTTTATATAGCCTGTTTCTTGGAAATGAATAGGTATAAGGATATGCTTCTTTATAGGTCTGCCAATAATTGGTTTAGTATCTTTCAGCAATGCCCTCTTTTCCAGCATAGCTTAAGCTATCTGCCCTATAATATGCATGGGATAATAAAGGACATAGTAGTTCAGTCGCCATTTTGGACTTCCATATTGAAGTTAGTCCATACTGCAAGTGTGAGGACATTTTTTTTCTTTCTTCCATACATTAGGGTGATTTGCCACAGTATTTTCATTACATTGACCCCAACCATAGGAGCCTCTCCTGATCGATCAAATGTACAGTACTCACAAAGAGGACCAACAAAGTTTCATTTTGTGTAATGACTATATATGTTCTGTCTCCTAAACAAGTGATAGAACGGAGGGTGTAGGGGCTGGGGGCAACACTGACAGATCAGAGCACAATACGGTTACCTCTACCCACACACATGTAATGGCCACTTCTGCAAGATAGCCAATGCAGGTCTGAGTGGTTGTAGGCAAACCAGCAAACCCCCATCTGTGGCCACCGCCAGTCAGCCACCCCTCGTGGTCAGTATTCCATATATACCGGTATCCACCCTGTCGCTATATACCTGCATGTCGATATGTACGTCCGCACCGTACTGCTCAAGTTCCTGGTCTCAGGCGCTTTTACTGATAACCACCATATCACACCACTAAACTAATTCTCTACTATACACCATCATTCAACTAGAACGCAGCTATACCCCTGATAGTTCGGCCTAGCTGTTCACATATGAACACGACCCCAGGAACACCTCATCACCCTAATAAAACGCAGCTAGCTGAGCACATTCCGGCTAGCTGCTCACATAGGCGTTCCTCAGGCCTAACGCAGCCAGAACCCAGTCTGGGTGTCCTCCCTCCAGACTGCACACATCCAACTGATTTCCTCAGCACCACACCTATCGCTAGGCAGCAGCTATCACCCAACAACCACACCAGCTGCACACATATCCGGTGCACCCACGCACCATACGACACTCTCTCTCTCTACTGACTTGAACTACGGTTCCCGAGGGCGTTCAACCTACCAACGCTTTGAGGTCATACCAATGATATATAAGGCGCTATATAAACGCCAAGTAACATAATAGTAACAGTTTAATTTCCTGCTGCGTGTAGGGGAGAACATCACACTGAGTGGTTTATGCCATGCCAAACCACTGTGTGTCACAGTATCATCAGGATGACTGTGGCATTTTACTGATGCCTATCATATGGACATTCAGGGAGAGGAGGAATAGCCCAGCTCACCCAGGAATGGCAGGGGACTTGATAGGTGATATGAGTCCCTCCTCCAGATGCAAACTCCACTTCTAACTGGACCCATCAATGTGTTGTGTTCCAACTCCAGGCCATGGAGGCAGATCGCCTTTCCCAGGGGATGTTAAATGGCATCAGTACGGGGCCTTGCATCATGTTGCCTTGGAAATGGAGGACACAACACAGGTGGTGAGAGAGGTGGCAGGGGCAATGGGCACGTGGAACGGAAGACGGGTAGAAGAAACCAGTTCCTCTCCATTGAACTTCCTGGTTATGTCAAATGCTTTCCAAAGCACGAAGATGCAGAAGGTGAAGGAGGAGACAAGCCATCCATTTGCATCATGCCCCAGACCACAAGTCGCTTGCAGAATACCACTTACCATATAACTGTGGAGTTGGCAAGGAACTCAGAGTTAGCCTACCAGAGGCAGTGGCGGAGGAAAACAGCTACGTTGAAACAGATATTGGAGGGTGTCTTGGGTATTGGATTAGGCAGCGGGTGGTGGGTGTGGATGATATGAAGGGTGTTAGGCCAGAGACGGGGAATGGGGTGTGTGTGGTGTGATTGTGTGTGGTTAGGGAATGAGATATGGGGTTTAATGTGTGCTGGATTGGGAAGATGATGCAGGGGTATTGGGTTAGGAAATGACACTCACTTGCATTGGGCAGTTTTTTTTGTTTACATCAGTGGGGCATTTATAACTCTAATTACGCCATTAATTCTCAGAAGACTGCTTCGAGGACACAGTTGGATGTTATTGCTTGATAAAGCTAGCTGAAGGAGATCCCAGGAGAATGTGTTTTGGGTGGGGAGAGGGGAAATGAGTGGGTGGGAATGGCCATAGGGATTAGGGTGACGATGGGCAGTCAATTGGGCGGGGGTGATAAATAACCAAACAACGCCTACAAGCTGTTTTCCTACTCATATCCCACTTCCCTCCTAACTGTACTCCAATGCAATCATTTCTGCGTATAGGTGGTGCTCCAGCACCACCTAGTACCCACAACAGAAAATGGCCTCCCTTGCCTGGGGGTTGACAGAGAGGACATAGCAATGTGGATACAGTGCGCTGTCCTCACAGTGTGGGGAAGCCAGCAATGCCATACCAGCTGGTTTGGGTAGCACACATTTTTGTTTAGCCTGGGCAATAGTACAGGAGGGCATCAAACCTGGCTCGGGACCATAGAGCATGTGAGATGGGACATGGCAAAAAGTACACCTGCCATTTGTTAAACGTTCCTTTAACTGCAAAAATCTAGCACAGTTACTAACTTGAGGAGAGGTGGTAAGTCAGTGCAGATGGAAAAGCAGCGCTCAATCTCAGCCTCTGGGAGCTGGAGGCGAAGTGTGCAAGGCCAACCTGTAGAAAATGAGTATTTCCTTATTGCTGAGTATTTCGGGGGATGGTTTCAGCGTCTGCACAGCTGCATGCCTTCCCTTTCTTCTCCCCTTCCTCTGTGCTGTCTTCTCGCATTCTGTAGCTCCAGCTCCCCAACTCCCTCTACAGCTACCAAGAGCTCAAGCACACGTGTATGTGCAATCCTCTGATTCCTTGTGTGCGCCCACTTTTTGTGTCTATTTTAAGACGCTTTTCACATGTGCCTGAGTTGGCCTCATTACTGCCACCTTTTGCTGGAGGGACGTTTGGGAGGCATTTACTCTGATATATTCAGGGAGTGTTCCAGCTCGCAATTATGCACTATCGATCACCTGCTGCATTTTTAATTGCTGCATGCAATATTTTCAGAAAACCGCATGCAGGAAATAGTGCAGGCATTACAGACTGCTTAGCAGGTGCCCAGTCATAACAGGGGGTTTTGTTGTATCGCCTGCTTTTACTGCTACCGACAAACTCCCAATTTCATTTATTTATTTATTTGTTTAACAATTATATAGTGCGCCAAGCCCTGAGGCATCAGGGCGCTGGTTACATGGATAGCATGTAGATAGAGAGGGTTACAGAGATGCAAAAATACAACAATACAGTTACAGGGATACAGAAGTGTAGAGAGAGATACATGCAGACATAATGGTACATAAGGTGGCATGTACTGGTACATAAGGGGAATATACTGGTTCATAAGGGGGAATATGACCCACTCACTGGCCCACATTAGCAACTGAGACTCAAACACTATTCAGTGACCCACCCAAGATTTTATTGTTTTATTACTTTTGGAGGGACACAACAGGACACAGCAGCAATGTTGGAAGGCTGCTGGCACTCAGGACAGGGCGTGCCATAAAAGAGCGGGCACTGAACCGTGCACAGCAATGCCAAGCAGATCACAGCAAATTTTCTGAATAGAGCAGGCACCACTCCCCTGCTAACAGTTTTGTTGGGGCAGGTAGCACTCAATTTACAACAGTGATATGATAACATTCGAGACTTGGCTGCAAACAGGCGTAAACATCCAGCCAAGTCGCAACCAGTACATCTGATTAAAGAGCGGGCAGGACCTGCCGCAGTCCGTCCGTCTCACTAAAGGACAGGCCGGCCACAATGGCCCTGGCCACCTTCCACATTCAGCTGCCAAAGTAAAGGGACTTGGACAATAGTGGGAGTGATTGGCGTGTTTGACTAGTATACAGCAATTGTGTACACCTGTACCAGGCAACACACACACCCAACATACACACACCCTCACATCCACTATGGCCCTGGACCAAGATTGAACAAGTGCATGCACTCGAATGTATATGTGGCCAGCTTTGGGGGCGGCATTTTGTATTTTCTGTTCGCTTTTTGGAAGAGCATTCGAGGCAGCTTCAGAGTGCTTGCAATGTACAACAGGGGTTACCAATTACAGTAGCAGGTGTATTTGTATTTATCTGAAGAACGTGGATGTCAATTTCGATCAGAAATCACTTACAATAACATTTACAGATTACAAAGGGTGTCTGCACAGTAGCACAAACATGACAACAATTGGAGAATCAGTTAAAAAAGGGTGTAAAAAAGTGGACCAGGACAAGAAAAAATATATTTATATTCATATATAAATATATAAAATAAGAAGACAGGTCACTTACAAAGAGAACATTAAAACTTACGGGGCAAATGCTTCAAACTAAAGAGGAGTACTATTTAAATATACCAAATGACATGATTAAGTGTCACTGGAGGCAATGGTGGAGTCAGGTTATTAATATTATTATTATTATTAGGGTGTTTAGTGAGCGGAGGCCTAGCCTCTGGAAGCAACGCAGCGCTTTACAATCATAGGGTGAAGAGCAAGGTTAGGGAGCAGAGAAACAAGGGAGTGGGGATCTAACAACATGGGAAGAGCAACTCTCATTAATGGGGTCTCCAAGTAACCAGGAGAGGACACAGTGGGGATCTGATCACCCAGTCTCAGGTATGGTGGGGAGTGGATGGTGTATGGACATCAGTGTTAGGGAGGAGCCATTCCTTCTTGAACTGTAGAATCGAGGGAGCAAGTCAAATTCTGATGGGGAGGAGGTTTCAGAGTCTTGGGGAGTAGACAGAGAAGGCCTGTCTTCTGGTTGTTTCCTTCCTTCACTGGCTTAGTTCAAGTCTGCACATGTCCCTACATCTGGTGGACTGTAGATCTCCAGAGATGCTGAGTTTCTCAGTGAGGTAGCTTGGGGACTTCAGGGTGACAGCCTGGTAGATGATGCACCAGGATTTGAAGATGATACAAGCTTGCTGCGTGAGACAGTGCAGTTTGATGAGGGTTGGATGATGTGGTCAAATTTGCAGATTCCTTTCTTGAGTCATGCTGAGCATGCATGGCACATCTCAGGGGAGACAGGGTAGTCACCGGAAGGCCTTCCAATGGGGCGTTGCCACCATCCAGATAAGAGAGGACCAAGGCTTGGACAGCAAATCTGCAGTTGTTTTTTAGGATGACAGCCCCGATTTTCCTCAGGAGAGAAAGTTGGCACCAATCCTTTTGTGTCTTCTTTGCTATGTGCTGTTTGAAGGAGAGGTGTCTGTCGATGTCAAACCCAAGGGACTTGGCACAGATGGCCAACTGGGATGTGAAGCCCTCGAGGTGCATAGCGGAGAGCCAGGTCTGGCTGTCCAGGTGTTCAGTGTTGTTGGTTAGCAGTAGGAATTCAGCCTTTGAGGGGTTGACCTTCAGGTAATTTCTGGACATCCACGCCTGGATCAGTGAAAGGCAGGCTTGGAATCTGTGGATGTCTTTGATGGAGGATATCGTGAGGTAGAGCTGTGTGTCATCTGCGTATTGATGGATGTTGTGTGGAGCGAGGTGGCTTCCAAGCGGTTCCATGTAAAGATTGATGATCACGTAGGAAAGGATGGATCCTTGTGGGACCCCATAGGAGATGGGTACAGTTGGTGATCTGGAGGAATCCATTTGTACAAACTGGTGTCGAGTAGCATGTTACGATTTGACCCACCAGCCTAGGACGATCTTGCTGATCCCCATGCAGTGATGTAGATTGTTGGTGAGTGTCTGGTGATCTTATGTGACACATTCTGCTCAGTGGTCAAGGAAAACCAGAAGACAAGGATGGCCATCAACAAGGATTTTAAGGGCATCGTCAATCATCTTGATGGTAGCCATTTGTGTGCTGCATCTGGGTGCATAGCAGAGAGCCAGGTCTGGTTGTCCGGGTGTTTGGTGTTGTTGGTTAGCAGTAGCAACATAGTCTTGTAGGGGTTAAGTTTCAGTTAAGCACTGGACAACCACGACTGGATCAATGAGAGGCAGGCTTGGAGATTGTGCATGTCTTTGATGGAGGATATCTTGAGGTAGAGATGTGTGCCATCTGCATATTGGTGGATTTGGATGTTGTGTGGAGCGAGGAGGGTTCCAAGTGGTTCCATGAAAAGATTGAAGATCAGGGGGCAGAGAATGGATCCTTATGGGACTCCACATGAGATGATGGGTAGAGTCAGGAATCTGGAGAAATCCTTTTGTACAAACTGGTGTCTAATAGCAAGTTTAGATTTGAACCAGCTGAGGATGATCTTGCTGATCCCCATGCAGTGATGTAGATTGTTGGTGAGTGTCTGGTGGTCTACTGTGTCAAATGCTGCTGACAGGTCAAGGAGAACCAGAAGGCAAGGATGGCCATCATCAAGGATTTTAAGGGCATTGTCGGTCACCTTGATGGTAGCAATTTCTGTGGTGCATCCGGATCGGAAGCCAGATTGCCAGGACTGAAGGAGGTTATTGGCTTTGATGTGTTTGAAAAATTGCATAACTACTGCTTTCTCAACTCTAAGGCAGCGAGGATGGGGAAAGGGCAGGGGAAGCTTTGTTTATTATGGGCAGTGGGTTTAAGTGGAGTGCGACGAGTAGGGTGAAAGAGTGGAAGCTAGAGGAGGCACATGGGGGTTTGGGATAGTGAAGTTTGTTGCAGAGGAGGATCAGAGAGAATGAGATGATGAGTAAACTGAGATACAATTAACCAGGTCCTTAGGAGCAAGATCCTTGATAGCTTTGTAAACTAGACACATTAACTTGATAAGTGAACAGTTATGCATGTATAGTCAACCAGCATCTTGGTGGTAAGTAAATGTGAGGGAGAAAATGGGTATGTTGTAGAGAGTGTGATTATCAAAGTTGAGGGGTTTGTCCAGAGGGAGGAAGCACAAGGGAGGAAGGTCAAGGAGTTGGCATTTGGTAATAGTCAAGGTTGCCCAGCACGAGACTGGAGATAAACATTTTTGTAGAGTGGTTAGTAAGGAAAGGACACATTTTCCTTAATTCTAGGAGGTTCATACAAGCAGCAGAGGCAGTGGTAGTGATGAATTGTTGCAGTTGTAGGTTGCTAGCAAAAGCATAGAGGACCTAAATATTGCAACACGTGGATCAGGGAACAAAACCATCAGGTGGGAGAACATAGGAGAGTAGGGATGGCATTGTAAGGTGGGATGAAGATGACTTCCACTTTTGAAGAGTTCAGCATGAGACAGCGGAGGGCCATCCAGTGAATTGCAGCGTGGTAATCCGTTCAGAGGTGGCTGGGGTGAAGGAGGGAAAGGAGAAAAATATGTGTGTGTCATCAGCAAAAAGGTGATAGTGAAAGCAAAAGGATTAGATAAATCTTCCTAGGGCAGAGCTATAGAGTATGAAGAGCAGTGGACCAAGGACTGATTCTTTGGAAACACAGATAGGGAGAAGTGTGGGGTCAGAGGTTGGCACGTTCTAAGGGATTTTAAAGGATTGACCTTCCAGGGTCAGGGGCGATCTAGGCAAGAGCAGATTTGGGAAACCCAAGGTCCTGGAGAGTGAGGAGAAGAGAGGAGTTGTTGATAGTGATGAAAGCGGTAGTAAGATCCAAAAGGATGAGTGTGAGAGAGAGTTTGAAGTGGTGAGCATTATAGACAAATCGGAGACATGCATGAGCGTAGTTTCGGTGAGGTGTTTACTAAGGAAGCCAGATTGGAGTGGATCTCCAAGACGACCCACTCGAGGACTTTTGAATAATGGGGAAGGAGAGAAAATAGGCAATAATTTGCTGGGACACTTGGGTCAGCACAGGGTTTCTTTAATGGGGGTAAGACAGTTGCAGATTTGAAGGAGGCAGGGAAGAGTCCAGCAGGGGGATTAAAGAGCTCAGGGAGATTGAGACTATGTCTTTGATCATTTGGAGAGCAAAAGTGTCGATAGCAGTGCAAGATGGGTCGTCACTGTGAAGGATGGGTGATAATTCAATAGGACTGGTATGAGATAAGTAGGTGAGAGTAGAAGAGGCAAGGGGAGATGTCGTGGACAGAAGGAGGTCTTGGGAGGGAGAGAGAGGAGGGCTGTGAAACTGTCACAAATTGTAGAAATGTATAAGGAAAAGTAGTGAGCAAAGTCATTAGCAGAAAGGGAGGAGGCAGTGATATTAGCTTGGGAGGTGTGATCAAAGATTGGAGGTAGATAAAGGTTTGTGGGAGTGATTGCACAGGGAGGAGATTACGTTTGTGAAGTAGAAGGATTTGCAGAGTCACATGCAGTGCTTAGGCCAGCAAAGGGATTTTTGTAGAGTAGATGTGGGTAGGTGCTTGTAATTTGCGCCAGCATGTAAGTTCATAGTGCATGTTTGTTTTGAGTTTCTGAAATTCAGAGGTCCTCCAAGGCTGAAGATGGGACAGGAAGATGTGAATTTGGGAGCAAGATAGTGGTGGTCAAATGGAGTCATAAGTGCATAGTGAAAGTCAGAGAAAGTGCGGTCAATGAAAGAAGCATGAATAGGGGAAAAAGACAGGAGAGAGGACCTCACATCATCAAGGTAAGGGGCAAGAAAGTCCTGCCTTAATTTCCTTTAAATCATTCAAGAGGGGAGGTGACGAGTAGAATGTGGAGGAACAGAGATTATGATTATGATTGATTATTTATAACATGCTTAATACCCAGAGGTTTCTAAGCACGGACACAGGGATTGAACCTGTGTTGCTTCGCAACGTCTTGCTTCCAAGTGGTCAGAGATAGAGGGAGTCAATGTGGAGGTCAGAGGAGGAGAATGAATTAGAGAGAAATACAAGGTCAAGAGAGTTCCCACCAGAGTGGGTAGGCTGGGCGTGGATGAAGTAGGTGAGTGGTCATATAGGAGGGAGTTAAGTTCAAGGCAGGTGGCTGCAGAGGGCCCGGGGAAGTTAAAGTCCCCCAGCATTACAATGAGGATGTTCGTAGGAAGTGACTTTAAGAGAAGGGTCAGATCAGGGAAGAATGAGCTGAGATGAGCAGGGGGTAGAGATCCAGAACAGTGAGAGTAGGATAGTGGCACATTTAAAGAGGAGAAGTTAATGTCAGATGAAGTAGAGGAGCAGTGCTAAGGGCCACAAAGGTGCCGCAAGGAGGGAGGAACAGAGCACCCTTAGACCATAAATCGGGATGCCACAGAGGTTTATTTTGACAAGTATACATTTGCAAGTCACAGAAATAACAAAAATAGTCTGTGCAAAGGGAACCTAGAACAGACAATATTGAGGCTTCCTCCTCCCCACCGTATTCCAGTGGGGTTAGGTATGTAATCCCTGTGCAATTAGGTCTGCAAGCCGAGCATACCCAGCAGTTAAAGCATATCCCCCCTGTGTTTCGTGCTGCTCACCTCCCTTGGGGACTTTCCCCGTATCTGGATCCTGACTCCTCGCAGGAGCTTTGTCTCTTAAATTCTAAATTTGTGGTGGAATGGAGGACAGGTTGGATGACTTCCAAAGGGACCTAGGAGTTCTCTATACAACAAAAGGATGGGAGCGTTCTGCTACTAAGGTCCGAATGGGTGACCCAATACAGTGTATTACCTCCTCTAGAAGGGCACATTGCACATTGCACTGAATTCAAATGGTCAGACCCCAATCTGAAGTTTCACTCTCAGAATAACGTTCAACAAAGTCACTTACAGTCCCAGGGGATTTATAGTGTCCCTGGCACTTCTGATTCTTTGGTGGGGCCCTGTCGTGCAGGACACTGATTGTTACTCTGTCTCTGTAATGTGTCACCTACTGGGAGGGTTAGATGACCCTCAGTGGTCACTGGACCCTTGGTGTATTCAGGAATCTGGAATGGGAAGGTGCATAGTTCCCAATGCTGCCCAAGGTGTTGCCTTTCCTTCGCTCTAATGCCTGAGACATCTCTAGTAGGCATTCCCCCCTATGTGGGTTAGTCCAGGTAGAATATTCTGCCCCTCCTCCTGGGTACTAAGTCTAGTGTCTTGGGTAGTGCTCATGGGCTGCTCCCTGCCACTCTAGTTTGGCCCCACCCTATCGCTATCCCTGGGGATATAGTAGCCCACTCATGCTGCAAATCTAAGGGGCGATATCAAGACACTGACTGACTCAGCAGCCTTACAGTGAAATACCAACCCTGATTTGTTGGGAAACCTTAATGTGATATAGCCCCCATGATGTGCTCAGCAATCTTTCTAGCCCTGTCTTTCTGGTCCCTGCCCCAGGTGCTGTTCCAAGGTATGCACAGGGCTCATGCACTATGCTGTATTTCCCACCTGGGTACTGGATCACTTTGGCACTTGCCCCCCCCCCTGCTGCCTTTGTACCTTCAACTCCCCCTGCTCCAACACTTTCTCCTCCTCCAACTGCTCGCACTCCTGCCCCATCTCTTGCTCTGTCTTCTCTTCCTTCAAACACTCCTTTTCTCTTCTACTTGCGCTCTCCCTCCGTTACCTGCTCCTCCAATATCCCTCCAGCTTTTTCCCTCCTCCATTATCACCAGCACTCAGGAATATCATCCTTTACCCCCACAAAGCCACTGGAGAATGGCTGCCTTTTACAGTGTAGGTAATAATTGGATTGAGAAAATAATGATTCTGATTGGCTTCCCTGTTTGCTCCTGGGGTTCCCTTCCCCTTATTATTAGCCCTGCCACTTCCGCCCCTTATTGGTACAACCTCCACTTCCGTAACTTCAGGTGAGCTGTGTTTTTGGAAGGTTTACTATGAACTCTGCTAGGGTCATCGATCAGCGTAATGATTGAACGTTCATGGTGTACAGTCTTTCTAAAGGTGTAACCATGTCTTAGAGGTTTGCGGGGATATGGCCCTCCCATCTCCGTTTATTTGCGGGGGAATTAGAAACTGTGGTCTGCTGTTGGGACAAGCATGAGCACTTTAGTCACTTTGCTTGCCGGCCCAGTTCAAGATCCGCTCCAGGGTTTCTCCCTCAAGCTTGCACTGCATTGGAACTACCACTCTTCGCATGGACCCGCGGACCACAGACAGACTAACCAGCATGTGTTTCTCTCTTTTTCATCCTACATGTGTGTGTGTGAGCATGGATTCTCTGTTGCCCATGTGTTTGAGGCACATGTCATCTTGAACTCTCTTGCCAGCATTGGAAGGACTTTGTGCCACCCGCCCCCCATGGGCTGTCTACATGAGCCACATCATGGACCAGGGGTGTCTTCCTGAGTTCCTCAGCCTCCCTTTGGCAATGGCGCCAGAGAGGCTTTGTTCCTCAGGGTAAAATACAAACAGGAATTACTTGCTGATGCTTGATTTCAAACAAAGGGTTCTGTGTTACCCTGCTGCTGGTTCAGTGTGTGGCGACACAAATCTGGGCAGCTGAGTGGAAGTTGGATTTCAGCCACTCAATAATAATAATAACTTAGCATTTATATAGCACTGCAAACCCTCAGGTATCTGAAAGCTGCTTATTATTACCCACAGTGTGTGGTGCTTATCGACCTCGGAAGGATGAAAGGCTGAGCGCCAGGATTCAAGCGCTCTACTCGCTGTGCTATCGGACCACCTACAGTATTTCCAGAAGTTGAAATTCAAGTCCTAGGTGTAGGGGGAGACACATGCGTAACTGAGAGCCTGTCAAATAGAGTGATTTAACATAAAAGCCCTCCTACTTAATTTACTGTAAATGCGGTTTGTATTGACGGGGAACATCAGAGCTATATAGACAATTGCTTGCCTGGTGCACACATTTTCGCCACAAGGCAACGCCCTCCCAGCTGTGCGACAAGAGTCTCCCAATCCTACATGCTGAGATCTCAGGCCATCCCAAGATTTAAGTGCTTCTATGGGGGAGGAGCAGAGGTGGAAGTAGTACTCTAGATAAGATTTTGAAGTACTCCCTATTTTTTAAAGTTGGGAATAAAAACATTTTTTAGGAAGTACAAATTTAAGTCCAATGCCCAATGGGAGTATTTTATAGACGAGTTCACTTTTTTAACTGGAAGACAGAAATGTTTTTGTAATAATAATAATTTTTTTTTTACTATTAATCGCATTAGTGATTTTTACAAGAAGTTTATGCCAAAAAAAGAAAAACAGAAGAGGAAGAAGTTTTAAGGTTAAAAGTTTAAGAAGAGAATGATGTTGTTGCGATCACAGTCATCTGCCAGGTAGCGTGTGTGGATCAACCATGTGTTGAGTGAACAGAATAATCTGCTCTAGTATTTTAGCCGATGCTATTGCCCATGAGGTCTTCTCACCATTGATCAGACGAGCCCACCAAAAGTCCTCTTCGTATATTTGTGTTGCTGCCAAGTGGTGTGTCAAATAGGGAGTTCTGAAACAACTTGTGCCGTGGCACGTCAGAAGAAGATGTCTATTTATTCGATCTCAGAGGGACTGCCACAGAATCTGCAGTGGTTCGTTTTTGAAAGGCCTCTGATCATCAAAATTTCATTTGAGGGGAGAAGATTTAGTCGAGCACTCAATAGGATGTTTTGCAGTCTTTTGTCTGGGTGTTTCTTCAAAAAGGTTGAAGGTCATTTAATTTTCTTGCCACCGGCAGGAGATGTGCTGTAAGTTTATATTTTAACGCTGTGTCCAAGGTCGAAATCCAGTCCGTTTCGTCTAGCTTTCTTTTTGTTTTGTTCGGGTTTTGGATCAATTTTTCGGGGGAGCTTCCAATTGCAGCGAGTTTTCCTTTGCACTCCTTGTCCCATTGATTAAGCATTTTGCAAAACCGTTTTAATCTCCATGTTTATAAGTGCAAAGATCAAAGGGCTAGTTGGGTCAATGATTTTTCTGTAGAGCATGATGGTGTTTTAATCGACAATTGCCTCTAAAGAAGACAGGTTTAACTCCCGTCTGATCAGGGTGATGGGAGTCGATTTCGGAAGGTTGAATACAAATCTCCAAAAGGAACTTTCCAGGGTGGGCCAGATGGACTTTGGTATGTTTGGCTTGCTTCCACTCCGTATGTGATGGTAGGCACCACTTTGGCCCTGTAAAAGTTAATTATTGGTTGGAGTGAGAAGCGTCTGTACTTTCAGTCCACCACTTTGGCTTGTGAAGTCAAGTTTCTCATTTTTTTATGAAGAGTGTGCTGCATTGATCTTTCCGTTTTTGAGCTGTCCAGCGTTACTCCTAGATATTTCAACTCTGATACCTTTTCGCTACCACTCCTGTATAGATAACATTTTAGGTTTTCACCTTTCTTGTTACTTTTCTCCAAGATCATGATCTTGGTTTTTGATTTATTGATTTCCAAGTCATTGGAAAGTATGTACTTAGAGAGGTTGTCCAGCTGTCGTTGCAGTCCGATAGCTTTTTGGTCGAGTTGGATAAGATCGCCAGCATACAACAATCTGGGCACCTTTTTTAGGCTCATTGTCGGTGGAAAAGATCTTATCAAGGAATCGGCATGCTTGTAGTCGCCAAAATTCACCAAGAAGAGGGCTGGGGCATCCTTGTTTTACTCCCCTAGTGGTTGGGATTTCTGTTGAGAGTAAACCCTGTTTGTTTAACTGTACTTTTAAACTGGTGTTGGTGCAGAGGGCCTTCAACGGCCCTAAAATTCCCAGTGGGCAGTTCCAGTCTGCTAGCTTCTGCCACAATTTGGCTCTATTTACTAGGTCGAACACTTGAGTAAGGTCTAAGAAGGCCAGAAAAACTTGGGGGCCTCCCTCAAAGATCTTGGCTTTAAGGATGCTCACGAGCATGATGTTTGCACTCGTACCTGTAGTTTTCTTGAAGCCTGACTGTAGGGGGTCAGCACAAGGTGCATGCCTAGCCCAAGATTTAAATTTGTTTAGTAGAAAAGTGCCGTAAACCTTCCCGATAACATCCAGTAAGGCAATCGGCCGAAAATTGCGGGTGTCATCCTTGCATCCCTTTTAAAAAATCGGCACTATTACCGAAGAAGTCCAAGAGGTTGGAATTTTCTAGAGGTCAGCACATCTTTTGGATATAAAGTTTATGAAAGTAGCCCATTCGTCTGGAAATGCTTTTAGGTCGATGTTGGTGATCCCGTCTGGGCCGGGTGCTCTTGAATTCTTTAGTTTGCATATTGTTGCATATTGTTGATCTAATAGACTCTGTCGTGCAGGTCGACCCAAGGTGTGTTAAACTCTGCATGTTGAACCTCAATTTGAGAAGAAAAAGATTCAAAAAGGTTGGAGTAAAAGTTCACCCAGGTGTTCTCAGGAATGCTGTTTGTTAAGGCGTTGTTTGACGATCTTCCCGTTGATCTAATCAATGTCCAGAAATCGCGAGAATTGTGATTATTAACGTGCTTCTGCATTTATTCAGAGTCGCGTTGGTATAATGCTAGGCGATAGGACTTAAGCCAGGACTTATATTTCTTGACTGCGGCCAGGGCTGCTTCTCTTTTAGTTGTGGTGGTGTGGTGTGCAGCTAGTCTTCTGATTTTTCGTACTTCTCTTTGTTTGTTCACCATAACGGGGTGAAATGTATGGGTGTGCTGCCTCCCATTTTGCCCTTTTTTGTTGGTTATTTTTGTATGGACCCTGTATGTTTCTATGAGTGATCTGTGGTCAGCTTTTTCGAGGTTCCGGATTAAACTGCCAGTTTCTTTAGCCAGTTTGTAGGATTTTGTTAACTCTGTAATATTCTTTGCAGTTAGTTTCAAACGGTTTCCCTTGCTGTTTGACTCCAAGTTTATCAAGAAGTGAGACTTTGTTGAATACGTTGAAGAACATTTTATTGTCAATAAGTTGTGGTCACTTTCTGTTGTTTTAACAACCTTGGCAGATGCAAGTTTGGAACTAGTGGCTGTGAGACAAAAATATAGTCAATTGTTGCATTCAGCGTTCCCCTCTCCCACGTGGGGGTGTCATTTGATTCACTTGTTGTAGTTGCTGTGTTCAGGAGTTTCCTTGAGGTCATCAATTTGAGCCAAGATTTACCTCGTTCTTCAGCTTGGTGCACATTAGCCATCACTTTGTTTCGTGAGGCTGAAGGGCCACAGATTGCATTTAGATCACCACCGATACTCAACTGGACGTCTTGATGTTCCAAGTATGCAGTATCAATTTAATTTGCTATCATCTTCAGTAGGGCTCCGGTTTGTACACTCTGGGGGTTCCAGTAGATGTTGATAATCATAATTGGCGTCAACACCCCTACCCCCCCGGCACCAGTCTTTGCACTTGCCTCCAGGCTACTGGACTATGGTTAGCATTACTGCACTTTCAGCTTTCACTCATGAGTGAGGCAACCTCACTGCACTTAACCCAGGGCCTTATTGCACTGGACACGTTTGTTCCCCTCACACCGCTCTTCCTCGCACCTCTGTCTGTACGCATGCATTACCCCCCCCATTTCCCCTTCTTTTTTTTTCTTCTGTCCCCCCTCACTAGCTTGGTCGAAACCGTAACACTTCATGCACTTACACTAGGAGAAATGCCGTCAGGCTAGTATGCTAGTTTCTCTGTTTAGATTCATTCAGAAACTTCAAGGCCTAAGAATGATTACTGTATTCCCTGGTTCCCCTTCCGCCTTGTAGCACTTTGAAGCACTCCACCTGTGTATAAACGCTGCATAAATAAACAATTGCAATTACAGACGCTCAGAATCAATGTACTGCTTCTATACAAAATGCACATGTACATGTAGAATACATCCAATACGCACAGTTTGTACATTGCGCTATTTACATCTCCTGAAAACTCACATCAAAGTCAGGGCTTGCTTTGATGTTAGTTTTCAGGAGATGTAATATATGTGCACCCTTCTTATGAACTGCACAAAGAGGCATATGAGTTTCACAGTTTGTGCATTACGCAATTTACATCTTCTAAAAACGGACATCTAAGTCTGGGGTGGCTTTTGATGTCATATGTGCCTCTTGTACTTTATGACAATTCACATCAAAGTTAGTGTGCCGATTAATGTGAGCTTTCATACGTATAGGAGCCATAAAAATGCATGAGCAGAATGAATATACATTTTATATACAAACGCTACACGCATATGTGGGAGATGAACATTTTGTTTATGTACACTAATAACATATGTCTGAAAACTCGCCTAAAAGTGAGGACTGACTTTAATGCCAGTTTTGAGGAAATGTAAATTGCGTACATGTACAAACTGTAAAACTAATAAACGCTGTTTGTACATATTCAAACCTCACATGAAAGTCAAACCTGACATTAATATACATTTTCGTACGTATAGGAGGCATATAGGGTATATGTATTTTTTAACGTTATACCAAACACTTAAACACTACTTACAAGTTAAGGTGATCAGATATATCGTGAAAAATACATACCAACAAAACCTTTGAAATTCAGTGAAAAAAACCTTGGTAAAGAGAGAGTAAACGTGATCAGATTAAATGCAACAAAAGCTCTGAAATTCAGAAATCGCATTTTTCGATTCAAGCAAGTCCACTTTAACTATGTGCCCCTTGTTGGGCAGCATAAGACCACTGTGATGACATCACTGATGACATCACTGGTGACCTCACTAATAACACAATACATGACATCACCAATGAGATCAATAATTACATCATATATGACATTACTAATTAAATAAGTTTGAATATTTTTGTTGATCTCTGTTGATACATATTTAATTTTATTACACTTCGTAACAATAACATGACATGGACCAATACACTGATACAGAAATATGATATGATTACGTGTGGAGCAATCATTTGTAGTACTTATTAACCTATAAAATGTAAAATAAAATTAAGTAACGTTCAACAAATGGTTTGAATTTCATGTATTAGTAAGCAATTACACTACTTCATTGCTGGGAAGGTACCTGATTCAGGTAAATCTTTTTCAGGTGTTTCAAACATAATATAATTACATGTAGTGGTAATAAAAAAATAAGAATAGATCAAAGTAGAAGCATGTTTAATAGTACGTGTTATGAAAATAGGAAATTAACACATTTCATTTTTCAATTCTCCTTATTTTAATAACATTACATGAACACATTCTTTTCTAAATGACAGGTTTTACAAAAAATAATCACATATAAAAGTATGTTCCTGTGTGCATTGTGATAGTATAGAATCTAAGAGTGCAGTTATCCAAAAAATGCAGTTACTTATTCTATATAATTGTGTGTTCACACAATACATTTAAAGAAACAAGAACAGAATACAATGTACTGTGTAAGTAGGAAATATGTACATATATGTTATGTAACAAGACAGAGTTGTCATATTTCAAAATGTAATCAAACCAGCTAAGCAGTGATGTTATGTATGATGTCATTAGTGATGACATTAGTGATATCATTAGTGATGTAATATATGATGTAATTAGTGATGTCACCTGTGGTGCCCTCATTGTGGTAATATGCAGTGCAACAGGGGGCACATCAAGGTGGACTTGCTCAAAATGCAATTGCAGATTTTCAGGGGGTTTGTTGCGTTAAATCTGATCACCATAACTCTCTCTTAATCAAGGTTTTTTAACTGAATTTCAAAGGTTTTCTTGCTATGTATTTTCCAGGTTGACTCTGATCACCTTAACTCTCTCTTGACTAAGGTTTTTTCACTGAATTGTAAGGGTTTTGTTGTATTATTGTTTCTTTGGGGCCCATTAATTAGCCTTGGCCTTTGGCCATGGCCACTGTACATGTTGCACCAATCGGTTTCTTTGGGGCCCAGTGGCCTTGGCTTTCACCGTGGCCCCTGTGCATGTGACACCAATAAGTATCTTTGGGGTTCACTATATCCAGTACATGTTGCACCGATAGGTTTCTTTGGGGCCCCTAGGGCCCAGTAGCCATGGCTAAAAGCTAACGGCCAACACATATTGTTTGACACTAGGCTGGCAACATGAAAGTGAGGCACCACTGGCGTATTGGGTTGACAGGTGTTATGATCACCTTTGTCACAAAAGGTTGGAAGGTGGGGCATCACTGGCATATATGTTAAATGTGGTCCCCAGGCGCTCTGGCGGATCTGCAAATGAGAAGGTGGGATGGGTTAGTAGGTGAAGCGGGAGTAGGATAGTGAGAGGAGTGGTGTTCTGTTGGCAGCTTCAACTCAGTATATGAGTTTAACATTGGTCATGCTTGAAAGCAAAACAATGCCCAGCAGCACAGGTTCCGAACCTGGTCCCGAGCTTGTGTACTGTTGATACGCTGGCAACTATTGGATTTGTTCGCGTGTTACCCTAGAATCTATTGTAAACTGTATGGTAATGGTTTGTTACCATATTTTTCTAAATGCTGTACTCTTAAAATGCACCATCTCAACACATTGGGCCTCATTACGAGGTTGGAGATAGCCTTGCCGGTTTTACCAGCAAGGCTACCTCCAAACATGCATCCGGTCTGGCACCCACGAATGGCCAATTACCGGGCTATTCCGGCCCAGCCGGACCCGGTATTTGCCCTTTTGCGGGTGCTGTGCCCGGTACATCCGCCTTCCCGTTGAGCCCCAGAGTGCTCAATGGGAATGGGGAGGGTGGTAGCACCGTTACCGTTAATAACCGTACCGGTGCTACCATCATGTTCTGCTTGCAGGTGCCCGTACGGCCACCAGGTCAGACCAGGTCAGACCTGGTGGCTGCAGGGGCACCCGCAAGCAGAACTCCTAGTATGGCGGTACGGTAGCAACGGTGCCGGTAGCGATGCCGGCGCCGTTGTTGCCTTACCGCCATACTTGTAATGAGGCCTTCTGTTTTAAAAATGTCTGGGTGACGAGAGGAGGAAGCAAAACCTCCCTGGTGTGGTTCGGACTCACTCGGCCAGATGAAGAATGTTAAGCAAGTTAATAATAATCCCCAGCCACCTCTGCAAAGGCACAAACATTCAGGGCTAGAGCACGCATTGCCGCCTTTCACTGAGTAGCTGGCCTTGCTTGGAGCTCCAGTGTGTCACTGCAGCTCCGTATCACTGGCAGCAGGCTCAGCCCGTGTTAGTGTTGCTATGGTAGGAGCAGGTTCGCAGAAATCCTAGCGATAGGCCTCCCTGGGGGGTGAGTCTGACACACGCTTCATCTGCACCGACACTTTCCCATGACGCCTGCCTGAGCTGCCACCCTCTGTCACCAGGGACGTGGGCCTCGCCCAGTCTGACAGCAGCGGCAGGATGCCGCCCTCGTGACTGAAACAATAGGCGCCGTGCCGGAGAGCGATGGGAAGCAGCCCCGGGCCCTGATTCACAAGATAAATAACTTCCTTCAAGCTGCCGTCGCCCGGCCGGGGCGGGCTGGGGCTTGCGGCGGAGCTACCAGCTGATTCATCCCCGCCTCGCACGCTGCCTCTTCCCTCGCAGCCCGTCTCCACGCCTCCGAGTCGCGTTTCCCGCTAGGCCTACCATGTCGGAGTGCCGTCACTCTCCCAGAATAACCCGGCGGATGACAGAGGATGGGAGCAGCTCCTTATCCGCTGCTAATCAGATGCAAGCAGCTCACTGCTGTTGGAGTTCTCTTATCTGTTCCAGACACTCAATCCTGGCTAATAAAACGTGGCCTGCCGCTGCCAGGGCACTTGCATCGTGACCTTCTGCCCCCGGCTTCTCCGGTGCAGGGCAGGAGAGTTCATTGGGCTCTACCAGTGGGCCTGGCATGTCTTCTGCACCTGCAGGGGGTCGGTTCTCTTCTGGTACTGAGTGCGCACAGCTCGTTCAATGCACCTGCCAACTGCGTGCTGTTTCCGCTGCTCCCGTATGACCCTTTGGTCTGCATCAGTGCTGGAAATGGAAATTATGAACTGTGGGATCCCACCAGCCACGGTGGGGAAGGGGGGGAGCAGAGGGAGAGGGGGGGAGAGGATGGCGACTGGATGTTAGGAGCGCGTGTGCGAAGCGGTTGTAAATTAAGGTGAGCGGTACTCACGAGATTTTTCTCAGAACGCCCCACCCTCATAATTAAACATTTGCATTTCTAGAGATTTGTTAAAAAATTATAGAAAGAAAGGAGTTTCCTGTAAGGTTGTAAGCAAATTAGAAAATGTGCACATCTTTTCGAAGCTGTACTTGCATATTTTCTGTAGCATACCATCCTGACAGGAATATTTGCAGCAGGTGTTCCTGTAGTCAAGTGGTGAATGCCAGTCTCGGGAACAAAAGCAGCCTGGTGACCTTAATTGGCACAAGTAAGTTCTGAGGCCCAGGGAGACGGATGTCGGATCCGGGGAAATCCAGCCCAATGGCCAGTGCTGGTCCGGATGAGGAAAGCAGAGAACACGTTTTGAGGGTTGGAAGATTGGTGGCCATTTGGACATGATTGTTGGGGGCTTCCCTTGCTCAGAGTGGAAGACAACAATCAGAGGCATCTGTGGGGTGCACGCATTAAAATGGAGACAAATAAATACAGCCGGGGCTTAGTAGCTGCTGATTATCATGAGATGGCCAGCCAGCAAGTAGCTGAAACACTAAATGCCCACTGAGAAACTATAAACCCTTCTTTGTTAGCAAGTGGCTGGTGTGGAGCAACCAGTGTTAAAAAGCAACAAGGTGATAACACTTCTGTGTACCCCAGGGAAGAGACTGCTGGAAGTGCTCCAGGAAATGCAGCTTGTAGGGCGGGCGCTGCAAAGTGCACATTTTAAGCCCCAGATAGAAGTAATATACAAAGGAATATATTTCCGTGCTATAAGACTGCTGACTGGTAACATGGGGGCAGTTGCTGGGGGCCATGAGTGTTGATGCCCCTTTCAATTGAAAAAGTTGAAAGGCTCTGACACCGTTCCTGGGGTTGTGCCAAATGTGTTAGCTTTAAAACAATGGTGAAATCTGGCTGCTGCATAGACACCTGCCCGGCCATCAGTGTAAACCTATGATGAAGAACCTTCTTCATTTTATAATCCTGATGCAAATGCATTGCAGCATAGCATTTCTAACCAAGATCTATTGGATCCACAAAACGTCAATTATGGAATCGTGAATAGTCTTTTGTCTCTTTGACTATGCCAATATTGCAAGCAGACAATTCACGGATGTCGCAAGTTTGTTGTAGCCATGTCTGAGCAGGTCACTGAGTCCTGTTTTTGCGTTCTTTAATGCGTATGTCCTTATGAGGCATTCCTTCCAGCACAACCCTTCCAGCAGTCCTTCCAACAGTTCACAGATCGTCACTTACATATGTATTTATAGAATTGAGAACCATGGAACCTCCATTATAAGAATGCACAGCAACCAACCTACCAACTGAACCTGTGCCTGCCACAACAGATAATCCAGGGCTCTTGTTAGGGAGAATTCTCAAAAATGTGCTAATTCCCTTCACCTTAGAGACCCCCAGCAACTTTGCTGGATTTTGAGGACTTGCTGTTTTTACCTGGAGAAAGTGTGAGCCTTTTTTCCACTCTCTCATGTATTTTGATATGTGTTTTACATCTGTGTTTTCTTTGTTTATGGAGTTTAAACAACTCCATAAGCATCATCTTTTCATTTGTGTCACACAGTACCCTCAGTGTAGTGGCACAGGGAAGCCTTTCAGGCTTTCTCAAGGTTTAAATAACTTCTCTGGGATAAACTACTGTTTCTCAGAGTAAGTAAAGTGAAATTTACTTTACTAGTCTTTTAAATTCCTAGACCCAGCACACCCTATCTTACAATCGAGTGCTGGAGGGGTTACTTGGTATCCCCTGGGTCTAGATACTCATGTAGCAGTGAAATGCTACTCTTTCCTCTCAGAATGGCTGGTGCCGGTGGTTTTTCAACAAACTACCATGATTCTTCCCGACCGCGAACTATTCGTAGCACCGGTAACGTTAAATTGAGGGAGCCATGTTTTTCAAGATGGTGTCTGACCCCCCTCTGTAAAAACAGGTCCCAGTCTTCTTTTTTCACCATTTCTTTGTGGAAAGGTCCTTCTAGAGTTTGTCTCTGTGTGCCAAACCAGGTTTGGTCCCTTTGTTCCTTCGCCTTAGGCGGGCTTCAGGAGTGAAGACCGCCTCTGGCGCCCAAGTGTCTGATGTGGGCAGGAAGTGAGGGAGGTGCCTGCAACTCCCTGTGCTTAGTCTCATAGGAGACCCAAATGCACTCTGTGGTGATTGGCTGGCTGACTGTCCGGCAAGGACAGCCACCCTGCTGGGAGAGTGACAGCTAGGCTGGAATGAATGGGAGAGAACTGAATACAAGGCGAGTCTCTTGGCTTGGAAGGCAGATTCGACCACTGGAACGAAAGAATTGAAGAGGAGCTTGAAGAGGACAGCTGCTGCAACTCCTGGACCGGTGGTTTGCCCGGTGAAGCCTTGCTGCAGGCCCGAATCACCAAGTTCATCTCGACAAAGAAGCCCTGCAAGGACGACTTCTCCCTTTGAGTTGGTGGGACCAATCATCTCGACAGTAAGTCACCTGGATAACAATCTCGGAGCTGGTTGTATTTTCCTCAGAGTGCTGCAGGAAACCGAATAACCAGGGAGAGGGACACCAGTTTGTGTGCTCTACTTCAGCTACCAGAATCAAAGTTTGCCAGTTGCGAGCTTTTGACTGTTCAAGTGCAGTGCAGGAGTCCCCTGACGTCCTCCCTCTTGTCCCCACGACTGAGGCCCAGGAACAGCGTGATCTGCAGGAACTGCCAGGAACAGAAGTCATCAGCTGCATCTTTTTCTTCATTGTAAGGTACTTTGAGTACTTACCTCTCAGGGTGAAAGTGCTTGAAACATTTGCAACTCGCAGGCGTAATCAGCTTGTTTGTTTATTTATTTGTATTGCGCACCAGACCCGAAGGTAGCAGGGCGTAGAGATTACAAGGATGTTCATAGCTTAGGTTACAGAAATAAATTACACATGGTGGATACGGCACAGAGTCAGGCAAAGGGTAGCCATTAAAAGTGATCATTATAATGGACAGACAGACAAAGGCACAGAGTCAGGCAAAGGGTAGCCATTACAAGTCATCATAGGTTACAACAATAAGTTACACAGTCAGATATAGTGGAAAGTCTGACAAAAGGAGGTCATTACATATTGTCACTAACAGAAATGGGAGATCAAGCATAAGCTTACAAGTATAAGCAGTAGCAGAGGCTAAGGCGTTGAATTGTTTAGTGAAGCTGAGAGTGGAGTCGAGGTAAAACCCTAGTGTTTTTACCTTGTTGGCAACTTTGATGAGGTTGCCGTCGATTATGAATGAGGTGTATTTGTGGCAACCAAAATGATGAGCTCTGTTTTGTCATCATTCAGGCCTAAACCATGTGTGAATTAACAAGGGGGGTCCTGGGAGTCCCTCTGCCAGACATTAGTCCTGGTTGCGAGAGACTTACCCAGAGTCTTTAGCTCACTATCTTTCACAGAGAAGAAATATCCTAAACATATCAGTCTTTGTCCTGCCCTGGGGCAGTCCGGCACCGAAATGCTAGGCAATTCTCCTCTGAACAAGAGTACCAACAGCATCCCCAGACACGTGTTTCGGTCTGGATGGACCTCATCAGTAGGGAGGAACTGTGCCTCTCTAAGAATAGTGAGCAAGGGGTCCACGTCGGGATTCCCCTAGTAACTTAGGGTGAGACCCAAAGTTACTTGCATAAGCAAATTAACAAGGGGGTTCCTGGTTGCGAGAGACTTACCCAGAGTCTTTAGCTCACTATCTTTCACAGAGAAGAAATATTCTAAACATATCAGTCTTTGTCCTGCCCTGGGGCAGTCCAGCACCGAAATGCTAGGCAATTCTCCTCTGAACAAGAGTACCAACAGCATCCCCAGACACGTGTTTCGGTCTGGTTGGACCTCATCAGTAGGGAGGAGCTGTGCCTCTCTAAGAATAGTGAGCAAGGCGTCCACGTCTGTATTCCCCTAGTAACTTAGGGTGAGGCCCAAAGTTACTTGCATAAGCAAATTAACAAGGGGGGTCCTGGGAGTCCCTCTGCCAGGCATTAGTCCTGGTTGCGAGAGACTTACCCAGAGTCTTTAGCTCACTATTTTTCACAGAGAAGAAATATCCTAAACATATCAGTCTTTGTCCTGCCCTTGGGCAGTCCAGCACCGAAATGCTAGGCAATTCTCCTCTGAACAAGAGTACCAACAGCATCCCCAGACACGTGTTTCGGTCTAGTTGGACCTCATCAGTAGGGAGGAGCTGAGCCTCTCTAAGAATAGTGAGCAAGGGGTCCAAGTCTGGATTCCCCTAGTAACTTAGGGTGAGACCTAAAGTTACTTGCATAAGCAAATTAACAAGGGGGGTCCTGGGAGTCCCTCTGCCAGACTTTAGTCCTGGTTGCGAGAGACTTACCCAGAGTCTTTAGCTCACTATCTTTCACAGAGAAGAAATATCCTAAACATATCAGTCTTTGTCCTGCCCTTGGGCAGTCCAGCACCGAAATGCTAGGCAATTCTCCTCTGAACAAGAGTACCAACAGCATCCCCAGACACGTGTTTCGGTCTGGTTGGACCTCATCAGTAGGGAGGAGCTGTGCCTCTCTAAGAATAGTGAGCAAGGCGTCCACGTCTGTATTCCCCTAGTAACTTAGGGTGAGACCCAAAGTTACTTGCATAAGCAAATTAACAAGGGGGGACCTGGGAGTCCCTCTGCCAGACATTAGTCCTGGTTGCGAGAGACTTACCCAGAGTCTTTAGCTCACTATCTTTCACAGAGAAGAAATATCCTAAACATATCAGTCTTTGTCCTGCCCTGGGGCAGTCCGGCACCGAAATGCTAGGCAATTCTCCTCTGAACAAGAGTACCAACAGCATCCCCAGACACGTGTTTCGGTCTGGTTGGACCTCATCAGTAGGGAGGAACTGTGCCTCTCTAAGAATAGTGAGCAAGGGGTCCACGTCGGGATTCCCCTAGTAACTTAGGGTGAGACCCAAAGTTACTTGAATATGCAAATTAACAAGGGGGGTCCTGGGAGTCCCTCTGCCAGACATTAGTCCTGGTTACAAGAGACTTACCCAGAGTCTTTAGCTCACTATCTTTCACAGAGAAGAAATATCCCAAACATATCAGTCTTTGTCCTGTCCATGAAGAAAGAGGTCAACAAGATGCTTGATCTCGGGGTAATAGAGCCATCTACAAGTCCCTGGTCTAGTCCAGTTGTGCTAGTACCAAAGGCAGGATCCAAGGAGTTGAGATTCTGTGTGGACTATAGAGCCATAAATGCAGTCACAAAGACTGATGCCCATCCTTTACCTAGGACAGATGAACTGGTGGACAAACTTGGTTCATCCAAGTACCTCAGTACATTTGACCCAACATCAGGCTATTGGCAAATAGCTCTGACAGACCATGCCAAGGAGAAAACTGCATTTTCAACCTCAGCAGGCCTCTACCAGTTTAAGGTAATGACTTTTGGATTAAAGAATGCACCTGCTACATTCCAAAGGATGGTGAATCAAGTTCTGAATGGGATGGAGGATATCTGCATGGCATACTTGGATGACATTGCAGTGTTCAAGCCTACTTGGAAAGAACATGTTGACCACTTAGGATATGTATTGCAGGCTCTGGAGCAGGCCCATCTGACCATAAAGGCAAGTCAATGTCAAATTGGTCAGAGCAAAGTGGTCTACCTTGGACATGAGGTAGGAGGAGGTGAAATAAGGCCATTGCCTAGCAAAGTACAAGCTGTACAAGAATGGGCCACCCCTACTACTCAAAGTCAAGTGAAAGCCTTTTTAGGTCTCACTGGTTATTTTAGGAACTTCATAGAGAACTATGGGCCCATAGTTTCTCCCTTGAATGTGGTCTCCTCACCCAAATTCCCCAAGAAGGTCAGGTGGAATGAGGAGTGCAGTACTTAAGAAAGCCCTTTGTCAAGCTCCAGTCGTAAGAGCTCCTGATTGCAGCCAAAACTTCATTGTGCAGACAGATGCTTCCAATACAGGCATAGGTGCAGTTCTGAGTCAGCTGGATGAGAAAGCAAGGGAACGCCCAATCTGCTTCATCAGCAGTAAGCTGAAGGGGTTATAGGTCAAAGGATCGATTCAAAAGGATCAAATGGTCAAACGATCGATTCAAAAGGACCTAAAACAAAAGGATCGACATTTTTTTTTAACATTTTTTTTGGGGGTATATTGGGGAGGAAGGGTCCCCCCCCCAACCCCTATTTTTTTGGTAAAAAACACTTTTTTACCTATACGAAACCCCCCAAAAAAATATATAATTTAAAAAAAAATGCAATCCTTTTGTTTTCGGCCCTATTGTGTCGACCCTATTGCATTCGATCCTTTTGAAGTCGACCATTTGACCGGACACCAGCTGAAGGAACCTGAGGCAAGGTGGGCAATCATAGAACGTGAGTGTTTTGCCATTGTGTGGTCTCTGAAGAAGTTTAGACCATACTTGTACGGATCTACTTTTGTGATTCAGACAGACCACCAACCCTTGAGATGGTTAATGCAGATGAAGGGGGAAAATCCTAAATTGTTAGGATGGTCAATCAGCCTACAGGGGTTTGATTTTACCAGTGAACACAGGTCAGGGTGTAATCACCAAAATGCTGATGGTCTCTCCAGAATGTATGACTGACTGGAGTAAGGATATTCATTCAGGGGTGGATTCAATCCTCCTGTCCCTTAGTCTGGGGGGGACGAGTGTTAGGGAGAAGTCTACAAAATGTGCTAATTCCCTTCAACTTAGAGACCCCCAGCAACCTTGCTGGATTTTGAAGACTATTTAACCTGGAGAGAGTGTAAGCCTTTTTTGCACTCTATCATGTATTTTGATATGTGTTTTACCTTGTGTTTTCTTTGGTTATGGAGGTTAAACAACCCCATAAGCATCATCTTTTCATTTGTGTCACACAGCCCCCTCAGTGCAGTGGCACTGGGAAGCCTTTCAGGCTTCCCAAGGTTTAAATACCTTCTCTGGGATAAACAACTGTTTCCCAGAGTAAGTAAAGTGAAATTGACTTTACTAGTCTTTTAAATTCCTAGACCCCCAGCACACCCTATCTTACAATAGAGTGCTGGAGAGGTTACTTAGTATCCCCTGTTTCTAGATACTCATGTAGCAGTCAAATGCTAACCCTTCCTCTCAGAATGGCTTGTGGCAGTGGTATTATAATGAACTACCCTGATTTTTCCTGACCGCAAACTATTCATAGCTCCGGTAATGTTAAATCGCGGGAGCCATGTTTTTCAAGATGGCGTCTGAGCCCCCTCTGTAAAAACAGGTCCCGGTCTTCTTTTTTTGCCATTTCTTTGTGGAAAGGTCCTTCTAGAGTTTGTATCTGCGCGCCAAACCAGGTTTGGTCCCTTTGTTCTTTCGCCTTTGGCGGGCTTCAGGAGAGAAGACTGCCTCTGGTGCCTGAGTGTCTGGGGTGGGCAGGAAGTGAGGGAGGTGCCCAAAACTCCCTGTGCTTAGTCTCATAGGAGACCCAAATGCACTCTGTGGTGATTGGCTGGTTGTGTTTTCCTCAGAGTGCTGCAGGTAACCGAATAACCAGGGAGAGGGACACCAGTTTGTGTGCGTTACTTGCAGCTACCAGAATCAAAGTTTGCCAGTTGCAAGCTTTTGACTGTTCAAGTGCAGTGCAGGAGTCCCCCGACACCCTCCCTCGTGTCCCCACGACTGAGGCCCAGGAACAGCAAGATCAGCAGGAACTTTCAGGAATAGAAGTCATCAGCAGCATCTTTTTCCTCATTGTAAGGTACTGTGAAATCAGACTGAGAGTTCTTACCTCTCGCGGTAAAAGTGCTTGAAACTTTCGAAACTCGCTGGCCTAATCAGTTTGTGACCCAACATATGATTCTTCTTTATACATCCTACTTCTGAGAACTTGTGCAGAGACTTTTCAGTTGAACTACCAGAACCGCTTTATCCTATCCAAGACTTTAGCCCATTGACTTTGGCCTAGCCTATTGAATTGAATTGACTCTTCTGGTGAACTCAAAATATCTACATTGTCTAAGAATAATTGTAACCTTTCATATTCTAACAACATTTGCCTTTTACTCCTCTTCAAAAGTATTCTAAAATATAATTGAAGTATATTTGTGTGTTATATAATTGCCTTCTTCTTACGAATGTTTTATAACGGACAGATAAATAAATGAATAAGTATTTATCAAAGAAACCTTGAGTGTTAGAGTTTATTTGAACACTTGTGATTGTAGACCTCTTTGTAACATTATTACTGCTCACATTCCCCTCTTGAGATAAGCCTGGCTGCTCAACTCCGCTACCAAAACTGTGTGGTACAGACTTATACCAAAGGTTGGTTTGCTTACACCTGTAGTCATAGTTGTGTGTAGTGGTCCCAAAGGGTACTGCATACAAACTCTGCCTAACAGCTCTAACCGTCAGGCGCAATATATGAGGTTCAACAGTGAGCATATTAAATCAAACTATGGGATGCAACCATCTGACAATCAGTGTTTAATTTGTTAAACGATAAGTGCCACGGGTCTCCATTTGTCTTACTTGGTATGCTGGCACAATGTACTAGCCACCTGCTGAGAGGTTCAGAAGAGTTTTTTTTTCCCAGTTCGGGTTCTTGTGACCATTTCAGGGCAGGGTAATCTTTATTTATCATATTAAGCGTGCTATGATATGATATGATATGATATAAGTCATTTATAAAGCACCTGTACACAAGTGTTTCTAGGTGCAACAAGGGAGGGAGGACAAAACAATAATCTTAATAGGCCTTGTGTCAATCAGACTGTGCAAGTGCGATAACGCAAAGTGCAGGGGGAGAGGGAGAAGGGGGAAGTGCCAAGGAGAGGCAAAGGAGAAGTGCAATCAGGGCAGCATTGCTTTGAGTAAGTGCAGCCAGGGCAGCGCTGCTCTGGGTAAGTGCAAGGAGGCAGGGGACTGTAGGGTTACAGTTACAGCCCATAGGTGCATGGTAAGCCCGGAGGCAGTGCAGGGGCAGATGGTCGTGGAGGAGCATGGGACCCAGTGAGGCTCTGTGCGTAGCCAGGCCACCAGTCAGCGCAGCAGATATGTAGGTCATCAGGGGAGGGAGAGAGAAAGCAGAGGCAGAAGGTCTTGAGCTGCTTCCGGAACTTCAGGTGGTCCGCTTCAAGTTTGAGAGGGGCAGGGAGGCCATTCAAGAGGGGGGCACCTGAGGAGGAGAGAGACCCCCCCACTCTACACCTGGAGAAGCGTCTGACCCTCAGAGAGTTAGAGATGGCTGAGCGAAGGGCTCGAGAAGGAATTTGTTTTGGAAAAGAGAGTTGGATATAGAGCGGGCGCTGGCCCCAGAAAGCCTTGTGGATGATGCAGAGGGTCTTGAACTTGATCCTTGCCGCCACTGAGAGCCAGTAGGGAGATTTCAGGGGTGGAGAGATACAGTCCCTGGGCTTGAGGGCAAGGAGAAGTCTTGCAGCCCTGTTCTGGATTAGTTGAAGAGGGCGGAGAGTAGAGGCAGGTAGATTGAGAAAGAGGCTGTTGCAGTAGTCCAGCCTAGAAAGAACCGGGGCTCTGGAGACAGCGAGCTTCAGTGGGAAAGTGAGAAAAGGAATAATACCTCTGAGGAGGTGTAGTGGACCTTTTTGGCAAGGTTGTGATGTGAGGTGAGAGTGAAGTCGGAGATGACACCAAGGGTTTTTGCCTCAAAGGAAGGCGAAGGAAGAGGGCCCAAGGAGGGCAACCAGAGTGAGAGAGGGAAAGCGGGACAGGGGTCCCAATGAGAAGGATCTCAGTCTTATTGGCATATCGGCACAGATTGTTGGAGGCGCACCAATCCTGAATCACGGATAGACATTCAAGAATGAGCAAGTTAGGAAAGGAGGCTGAGGGGAGCCCGAAAGAGAGCTGAGTGTCATCTGCATAACACTGAAAGTTAGAGGAGAAGGTAGAGGTAAAGTGGCCCAAAGAGGCCAAGTAGACACTGAAGAACCACGGTGAGAGGTTAGAGCCCTGGGGAACATCACATGTGGAGAGAGAGGTAGTGGAGAGAAAGGACCTAATTTGGATCTGGGAGGGTTGGTCCTGGAGGAAGGAGGTCAACCACTCCAGGGCCTGATCTGTGATGCCCAGGTTCTCAGAGTTGATTGATCAGGATGGAGTATTTGACCGTGTCAAAAGCAGAGGAAAGGTCAAGGAGGATGAGGACAGAAGGAAGGCTTGAATCAGGATTGGTGAGCAGATCTTCACAGGTGTTCAGGAGAGCAGATTCTGTGCCTATGGCTGCTCTGAAGCCAGACTGATGGTCACAGAGACAACCAACAGATTCGGTGTTGAACATAATGGTCTATTTAAAAAGATATTTGGCCAAAGGAATTCAACTAAACTGAAGAGTAACGACTGAAGATAATTAACTCTTCAGTTCCTTAAAAACACAGGTTTGTGCTGCAAGGCAAGCACACAGTTTCCTGTGAGAAAGGTCCCTTTAAATATTTTGTTTTCACTTTGCAGCGACCCAATGATTGTGAGCATATTTTCTTCAGGTATCCATGTAATACAGAGGGGCACTATGCCAGTGAGCACAGAAAGCAAGGTTCCATGATTTTGAGAAAATTATAACAAATACCACATTTTAAAGCACTTCTTCTAAATTGCTTTGGAACTGAGCACCTATGACGAGGAGTTCATAAAATAATCCAATACTTTAAAATGCGAGCTCTCAGAAGCAGCATTATTGCACTACAGGAAAATTAAAAATGTTTGGACCCATCAATTGCTTCAGAAGCAGCTGTTTAGCAAGGAGCAACTTGGGATAGAGCCAGCACTGTGAGAAGCAGAACAAGAATGACAAACAACACTACCAGAAGTGCTGGTGCTTTGCCCAGGTATCACACGAAAATACTGTATACATAAAACTGAATGGTTGAAACGATCGGATTTCGGTTGTACAGAAATTACATACATTTTAATCATTCGGTTTTCATTATAGCGGATAAGGAAGCAGGCGTTGCAGGGATGTCCCCGCACCCTTGTTTGCTATAATGGAAGTGTGGCAGGGGTGTCCCCTGCATCCAAAACAAAGTTTTGGAGAAAATAAGAAGAAAAAAAATGAAAAGGACCCTGCAGTGCCGGTTCCCATCCATGGAAGTGAACGGAACTGGCGCTGCAGGGACTCTGCGGCACACAGTGAAGTGTGCCCCCAAAAGGTAAGTAGGAAGGTGGGGGGAGTGCGGTCTAGAAAGGGGATTTAGCTGTGGGGTGCTTATTTCAATACATTTAGAATACGACCTTTTCGTCTTCGAAATGTTCATATTCGAAATAATCATGTAGATCCCTTTGCCCAACCTTCAAAATAAAACCTGGAACTGGGCTCTGTGCATATTACGTGAGCCCAAACTCCCATAAAAAAACAAGATGGCCCCCACCATAATGAATACAAAAGGGATCTAGTCCCCTATCCTATTTCCATGGCGTTCTTTGAGGGCGGGAGGTACAATGCGCATGTGCATCCAACAGAGAGCCTTGTAGGGGAAGATCTTGGGGAGTGGCTTGGATTAATGACCCAGGTGAACATCAGCTACAAAATGTTCAGAAGATATGCAAGGATGTATATGGAGAAGTCTAATGCAAACTATATTACCCTTTGTCCTAGCTAGTGAATAAAACAATAAAATGAAGATTACCCAGCCTAAAATAGCATGATTCTATTAAAGATATGGAGGCAAGCATTATGCTCCAACTTCCTTTACTTGCTCTCACAGCAGCAAACAAATAAAAAAACTTAAAGAACTACAAAAAAAGAACAATGGTATCAACGTTAACTGAGTTCTGTAGTTTCAACTGAAAATATCTTTCTGAGGCCACCGTAGACCTGCTCCTTCAAACCTCATAAGCCCCTTCCATATGGATTCCTTCCTCTTTCTTTGCGATCAATGCCGACCTTCCTTCTCGACTGTACTCCAAACGTATAGATCTGTGTACTCTGACATGGACACAACCTACAGGCACAGTCCACCACTGCCATATTTAGTTGGAATAGGACAGGTGAGCAGAGAATGATGTCATCCAAAGTAGGGGGTGAAAAGCTTCCCCCTACCATGGTCTGCCTGTCAAAGGCTCCATGGAACTGCCGTGCAGCTGGTGGCAGAGATTAACATACCAATAGAGGGTACTTCAAACAGGCCCCCATGGGGCCTGGCTGCATAGGATAACAAAGGAAACAGGAAACCCAACACATCTTTCATATGTAAGTTTGCCAACCTGAAACCAGCTTCTGCCTCTCAGTATTAAAGACAGTGAACTGACATGTCTGAGTCTATTTGCAGTAAAAAAAAAAAAAACACTAGGGGGACCCCATTCATAAGATACCAGACCAAATAACATTGGACTCCAATGTTATTTTTTCAGTTCAATGTCCCAATCCACAGCTGCCCTTGGGACTCTCCCCCCTTCTTTTTTCAGAACAGGGACCAAGCCAGCACACAGTGTGCCCTGCTAGGCTCTGCAGCATGCTCTCTGTACAGAAAGTGCTAGAAGGTCCTTGGACCTGAAACCAGGGACAAGTCAGCTGCCTGCAACACACTCCCTAGTTATGGGCTGTCCACCTTAAAAGACAATGCTAGCCCATTGAAGAGGCAGAGAGAAGTGCAACGAAACGCACCTTTCACCGTCCACCTTAGTAGGACATTTTCGAGCCAGTCAAGTACCTCGATCTGCAAGTGCCTGCAACGTTGACTGCTGTAAAGCCCTGAGCTACCGCCGTCAAGTCGCATTCTCTTAAAGAAACCCGAATCGTCTCGACCAGTACTTCAGAACCGCTGAACAGCACTGAGACGATTCCTGACCCTGAGTCGTCGTGTAGGCCAGTCTGCAGCCGTTCGTCCAGCATCGCTCGCCAAACTGTCTTGCCGCAAGGTACCCGCAGCTGACTCCCGTCTCAAAGTCTGTTGCAGAAGCCTGCAAAGCACCCTGCAGCTGACTCGATCCTGTCGAGCACCAAGAACCTATACAGCACCAGGTACATTGTGGTTCGGTCCCCCTGGTCCATCCAAGAAGGCCCCAAGAGACATTTTAAGACCCATTGCCCCGTTTGTGCTAAAGTCAAGAAACCTTAACAAACTGTTGTGTTTATTAACCATACCGACTCCCCTCCTGTCAGTATCGAGAGTGCACCCATTTTCTTTCTTTGAAACTGTCTGTCCTCTGCATTCCTGTACAGGGTAGGTTGTATTTCGGAGCGTTGTTAAACTGTCTGTTGTGATTAATAAAAATAGATCTTTTTAATACAACCTTGACTGGACAGTCCTTTTATCATTGGGTAATAATTGTATT
Organism: Ambystoma mexicanum; assembly: GCF_040938575.1. NCBI lineage: Eukaryota > Metazoa > Chordata > Amphibia > Caudata > Ambystomatidae > Ambystoma > Ambystoma mexicanum. The sequence goes on from NC_090929.1 coordinate 460,472,238, forward strand.
TTCACTGTGTTGCAACTAACCAACGATCCACCACCTTTTGGAGATACGCTTGCCATTCCATCCCTGAAACCAAAATTGGAGAAGGAGGTTTAAAATTGACTGTTCGGATCCTTTCTGGTGTACTAGAGGTGTGGGGCTGATTGATGGTTTAGAAACCTATATTCACCCCTGGACCGCTGGTTCCCCGGAAGTTGATTCGTCACATTAACACCTTCGAATCCCACCAAGCAGTGTGTTGCCGGCACCACCCGTTATTATGGAAATATCAACGTAAAGCTTGACACGTAAACCGAGTCGACCTGGTACTCTGAACATGCAACGGGATAGACAAATAGCTTTGTAGGAGAGCCAACATCTTACCATCACTCAAGAGTATACCCAAGTACCGGAGCCAATCTTGCAAAAATATGAAAAAGAAGAAGTCCCCGGCTAACTGATCAAAGGATGGTGCGAAGTGCTGCCTGTCTGACTGGCTGAAGTGCTGCCTGTCTGACTGGCTGGCCGCAAGAAAGAAGGAGCAAGTATACCCCCCATTAGTAAAAGAGGATATGCACCTTGATTGTCAGACCGCTAGTCCCACTGGCGATAATAAATCTTATGAAATTAAGAAGGATATTTTAGAAAGATTGGAACAGGATTAAGAGTCCTGTTGCCATACATTTCAGAGTGTTCAATATTGTTGACTAAATAAACACTTGGGAAGTGGTTACTCAGCTCCAATTCCAACAAAACATGAACCACCATTCTGTTGGACAGTTCTCCAAGTAATTTCACATGAACATACCGAGGTTGGTGATCCAGCACCATTAGTCCACTTTAGAAGCAATAAGCTTTCCAGAAGTCAAGCATTTGTTGTCATGATGGCATCCGCAGAAAAAGTCAGCAGAAAAATTTCGAAAGGAGGAATTACTGTATCTTTTTGGGAGTTATTTCTCTAAATGTGGGGACATTTTTTAAGCAATATGGGAGTTGGGGGTGGCGGGGGTAAGGGAAATAGTTTTGGTGGTGGGTAGAGGAGGGAGGTGGTTGTAGGCAGGGGGGTCTCCCCCCGCATTTACAACACAAAAAAAGACTTGGTCATTTCTCGTTTCAAAATGTTAACGTATATCCGTCATGATACGTGCTGAACCCTCTTACAACAAACATAACGTAGTGCAAATCACTCAGGGCTAGCTCTAGGTTAGGCAATGGGTCAAGTGGATATAGGCTTCCATATGGCCATGGCAGCAAGCTCAGGAGAAAACGGATGAAGAGATCAAATATGATACAGTCTGATCTATTATGAAAACGGTTCCATATCATTTCATCACGGGATGAAACAACAATGGGTTTTTCTCTGTGGATATTTCAACAAGAAAATTCATTGTGTTTTTTTATTTATTTTTTGGGGTGGTTCCACCCCCAAACCCCATCCCCTTTAATTATTTAACTATTTCCGAACACCCACAACCCATCTATATATTTTTTTAACCACCCCCTACAAAATTCAATGAGTTTTCACGTTGAAATAGCAGCAGAGAAAAACCCAGCGTCCTTTCATCTCACGATGAAAGGACGTTGTACCATGAAAACATACCTGATTAATCGCTCCTCAGGTATGCAAACAATCTGTTAGCACTCATGCTTAAGGGTGTAAATCACCAGAGCCACCCAATATAAAGGAAGACGCATATGCATAATATAGGGGCCAGAACCAGGAACATTAAAAACTTTAAGATGAAGATTCAAGTGACTGGCCAGAGTCAACCAGCCCTACCCAGTACTGACTAAGCCATAAGAGTTTTTCCACAATCTATTTTAAATATTGTGTGCACATAAGGAGCAAAATATCCTATCCCAGCACAAATGCTAAATATGGAGTGGAAGATACCACTGTACCATATTAAGCCATGATAATGCCGGACCTGCCCAGACCAGGAGGGATTGAACAGATTGCCCAAATGTTTCCCGAAGATGCCTCATTAGGCAAAGAGAAACCTGGAAAGGAAGAGATTTTTCTTGATTGGCTAGCAGAGCGGATTGAGTCGGAGTCCACATATTTATGCGCAAGAGGAAGAATATCAATCAGCCAATGACATAGAAGAAAGCAAAAGAAAGTTTCACTGACAAATGGCTTCCTCACCCCTATGGAGGAGTTATAGAGGTCGAGCTGTGAGGGATGGCATGTCGTGAGTGGCTAGGACTACAAGCAAGTGGAGTCTGGAACTGTCTGATCATCAGCGCCTGACGGGAGCAGTGCTACTGTTGATGGTAAGAGGAAGGACCGAGCTTAAAAGAAGAGGAGGAGTCCCGTTTAAGGAAGGGTGGGCACCATAGAGTGGTATTTGTTTGGAGAGATGCCAGGATGCTGTGGAACAGGCGTTCGGGGTCAGGAGAGTGGAGTTGTCGGCTGGTATATATCTGAAATGGAGATGGAAAACGAGAGGGGGGGTGAGGGAACCAGCACAAGTCCAGACACTGGGTACCAGCGGAGCCTGTCGAATGAGAGGTCTGTGCGAACTTCCAGATGCTGCGAGGACACAAGGACGATAGAGGGATTGTAAAATGAGAAGCGTGTATCAAGCATGCGACACAGTGAAGGAATGGAGCCGGTGAAAGGGTCCAGGAAGAGACACAGGGGCGAGGCCATAGATTTTGGAAAGAAATGGAGTAAGAGAAGGTGCCGTTTCCCAGTGGATCTTTGACAGGTACGAGAGGCTGTGAAGGAAGGGAGCTGGTGAAATGGTTCACCCAAAAACCATGAAGAAGCAAACCCATAGATAAGCCGATAGGTGCCCAACTAGGGATTCTAGGAAGTAAAGCATTGGCTGCTGGGAGGAGGATAATGATCTCACAGCGTAAAAGTAAGAGGAAGCGTTCAAGCAAAATGCTGCATTCTGGGAAATGGAATCCAATCCCAGGGCATAACCAAAGTAAGAGGAGGAGAGAAAGTGGCATGCTTCATTATGGCAAACAGAGTCAAATCCCCGAGTGAAACCAAGAAACCGAGGAAACTCCCAGAGCAGTCACCAAGCTTCATTAGACTACCATCTCCATCTGTCAAGTTACCATTTTTCACTAAAAAGCTGTTTGTTTCAAGTACTTATTTTGTGATGGTGCCCCACTTCAGGAACCCCTTCGTGCTTTCATGAGCAATGATGCCAGCTGTGCCAAGATCTAGCTTGCTGTGGGCCTGCCTGTTGCAGTTGGGCACAGCTGTGCTCAGCTCTGTGAGCCCAGGAAGATGCCAGAGAAAGTGCCCTTGCATGGCCCTTCCCCGAGGTGAGACCTTTGTACAGTGGGACAGGGCACGTGTTGCACCCCTCCTTAGGCTGACCTCGGTCCTGGGCCTGGAGAATGTGGGAGGGCGAGGTGATCAGGTCTTGCTTTGCTATCACATCTGACAGGAAGATGCGTGGTTCTATGTCAGGAGACGATGGCCGTGCGTCGCCCATTCATGCAGACACTCGTGTACGCAGAAGCCCGAAGGCTGCCGTGTGATTGTGTGGCACAGAGTTGTTCGTAGAGCTTCGTGCACATTCATTTACTGGCACATACAGCCACTCATGAAAACCTTACGGGGAGGGAGCAATCCTGTCAGGTGTTGGGGACGGTGAAGGGGTTCTTCACAAGTGGTTCTCTAGTGTACATTTTCTTACACAAGTTAGAATGTACTTGTGAGTGGCTATGTGGTTTGCTGGGTGATCCGATTCTTCTGTAAATACACGAGCTCCTATAATTCTAGTTCCTACATAGAAATTCCACAACCTAATGTCTTAAGGTGTATTCTCTCAAAACTGCAATTGCCTCAAAGGATTTTGCTTTTGGCTCAAAATGCCTTTGTAACTCGCACCAAAAGCAATACTCCATTTACCTTACATTTCTTAAAAGGCTGTTTGATGTGTTTTATTGAAGCTGAACGCAGTTCCTGCTACTATTATTTTATTTATTTATTTGTATTTATTGTGCATTTGTAAGGCACTTATGCATCAGGTAATTGTGTTTCAAAGTGCCCACAGGGCAACAAGGAGTGAACATGGGAATGAAATGCAAATATAACAATGAAAGAGAGAGGCCGCCCTACTACGCCTTATGAGAATTCAGAGTGTGCAAGTGCAGAGAGAGAGAGAGAGAGAGAGAGGGGGGGATTGGTGAGGGGGTGGGGGACGTGTAAGTGCTAGGGCATACGTTGCAAATTGTTAAGTGACTGGCAGAGATCATTTGGTGAGAGTGGTCGACTGCCAGTAAATAAGTGCAGACCTGAGATAGCACAGGCCAGTGGGTGCCTAAGGCAAGTGCTGGGAGTGGGTGGAGGCTGAAACCAATTGGGGTTGGGAGGCCAGGACCCAGGCGGACACATAAGGGCCCTGGTACAAATCTCAGCGACTCTGGGGTTTAGCAAACAAGGGAGGGGGGCAAGGGAGAGGTGAAAAGGAAAGTCTTGAGGAGCTTCTGGAATTTGAGATCTGGCTCAAGGGGAAGATGAAGGGGGAGGCTGTTCCATAGGAGGGAGCCTGCTGAGGAAAGAGATCATCCACCAGCTAGCAATTTAGCGAATCGCTTGACACGCAGAGAGTTGGTGCCGGAGGAACGTAAAGATCTGGAAGGAGTGTATTTGGTGAGAGCAAGTTGTAGATGGCGTGGTCCCTGGGCCCCAGACAGCCTTATGGATGGTGCAGATGGATTTGAATTTGATCCTTGCAGAAAACGGGAGCCAGTGGAGGGTTTTTAGGGCTTGAGAGATGTTGAGGCCAAGAATAAGTCTTGCAGCCCTATTCTGGATTAGATGGAGGAGACATCGAGAGGAAGAGGGTAGATTAAGGAAGAGGCTATTGCAATAGTCAAGCCTAGAGAGTACCACCGCTCTAGAGATATTGAGCTGCTGAGGTAAAATGAGGAAAGGCACAATTGCTTTGAGGAGGTGGAGTTGAAAGTGGGCCTTCTTGGCAAGGTCCTGGATGTGAGGGAGGATGGAAAGAGAGGAGTCAAAGATGATTCCAAGGTTTTTGGCTTCAGATGGAGGAGAAGGGGGAGAACCCACAGAGGGTGGCCAGCATGAGGGGAAAAAAGAGGGGGCAGGAATCCCAATGGGAAGGATCTCAGTCTTGCTGGCATTGAGGCAGAGATCATTGGAGCACTACAGGACTGGATGGCAGATAGGCAGTCAAGAATTATGGAGGGGGTAAGGAGAGGATCAGAGGGAAGTTTGAAGAAGAGTTGTGTGCCATCTGCATAACACTGGAAGTAAGGGAAATAGGTGGAAATTAGGTGTGCAAACGGGGCAAGATAGATGTCAAAGAGCCAGGGAGAAAGGTTGGAGCCCTGGGGATGCCACATTTGGAGATATAGGAGGGAGAGGAGAAAGAGCCCAGAATAACCTGGGAGGATGGTCATTGAGGGAAGAGGTCAGGCAGTGCCAGTCCAGTGCCCGCTCTTAGATACCTAGGGTATTGTGGAGCAGTTTTATGAGGATGGACTGGTTAACCGTGTCAAATGCAGAGGAGAGATTAAGTCGAACAAGAACGGCAGGAGAGTTAGAATCAAGAGATGCAAGCAGTTCTTCACGGGTGTTCAGAAGAGCAGTTTCCGTGCCTCTGGATGCTCAAAATACAGATTGATGGTCTTGCAGGCAACCAACAAGCTCAGTATGCTGGGTCAGTTGGGGGAAGACCAGCTTCTCTAAGAGTTTCCCAAGGAATGGGGTGATTGAGATGGGGTGGTAGTTAGCCAGACAGGATGGGTATGCAGAAGGTTTTTTCAGGAGGGGGTGCACAAGAGAGTGCTTGAGGGAAGAGGGGAAAGACCCAGCAGCAAAAGAGTGATTGCAGAAATCAGCAAGTGCAGGGGCAAGAAAGTCAATGTTGTCCTTAATAGTTCTGGAAGAACAGGGGGAGACCTGTTTGGAGGAGACCTTCATAGAGCAGACGATTCTAGTGTCCTCATCAGATGTGATAGGGGAGAAGGAGGAGAGAAATGCAGAGGAGTGATGGGATGCCATAGATGGTAGGGGGTGGGCAAAGGGGAGGGAGAAGAAGAAGCGAGGGTGCTCAGGATGGCCTGAGTTTTTGCAGTGCAGTGTGTGCCCAATGCATTTCAGAGGGTCTGGGAGGGAAGAGGCGAGGTGGGGACTGCAGATGGGTTGGCCAGTTCATTGCAGATGTTAAAGAGTTCAGCTGTGTTGGATGCACAAAAGATGGGATCCTGGATGTGGGCCCTTTTCTTGGAGCGACCTGGGAGTCGGTATTGCCTTTGGAGCAGGCGACAGACCAGTTTGTCAGAGGGGGAGCCAGAGGTCTGCCACTTCCGTTCTGCAGCTCTGCACTTGCGTTTCAAGGCTGCAAGTTCAGAGTCATACCAGTTGCTAGACTTGGAGGTATGTTTAAGGTGGATCCTCATGACTGGGGCAAGAATGTCAAGGGTGTTAGTGATGTCAAGATGGAGGTTGATGAGAGCGAAGTCAGAGGTAGAGTTTGCAGTGGGGACAAAGGGGATGAGGTTGATGCGAAAGCAGAAGCTGACACTCGTTTCATCGGACGGATGTTCGTGAACGAGGTTGGCAGGGCAGGGGGGGATGCAGTCAGATGGCAGAGAGGGCACAGGTGAGAGGAGAAGAGATAATGGTCTGACCAGGAGAGAGGGGTAGTGAGTGGGGAGGAGAAAAAGAGATCAGTGTGGATGATGGCATCAAGAGTGTGTCCAGCTGAGTGGTTAAACCCACTCTATCCGTTGGGAGCACCCGACTCCACTCTCTCGACATTGACTCAACCCATTGGAAAGCACCAAGAAACCAGGCTTGAGGCTGCCAGATCTCCCAAGAGTAAGAGAATGCTTTTCACAGTGGGTCTCTTGTGACTTGCACTCTTGCCACATTTTTTGATCCACTGTCGAGCCATCGAACCACTGACACGACCCATCACCTGTCTGCACTTTAGCATTTTTGATCCTATCACCCATGAAGAACCGCATCACCACGTAGGACCCTTTCGAGTACACTCAACTGATTTGAGATGCCAACTGGAAGCCCTGTAGATGTGCTCCACCTTTTGGGACCAAAGTGACCTTTCAGCCGACCTTCTGGTCTTGCCAATTCTCCTGCATGAGCATCCCTGCTTCTCAAACCAGATTGCCCTTTCACACAAAGTTCTGCATTCTCTTTGTTTCTTTTATAGGGGTGGATTGTATGTATGTTTTAGGTAGTTTGGTGCATTTGTTGTTTTTATTAAAAGTCCTATATTTTGATAAAAACTTGGTAGGACGCTGTTTGGGTTGCTACTGTTAGCAGGTCACACCCCTCCTGATAGCGCAGCCCTCAGCCAACATTAACACAAAAGGAGAAGCATGTTTGTCTTTCGGGCTGTGTCTGTTTCACCTTTAAGATTGGGATCACTGCTGGTTTAGAAGTATTGTGGGGCTGAGTAGGCAGTTTAGCCACTATTAATCTATGTACTTATGCACAGTGCAGTCATTTCATCACAGGAGGATGATCTGTGGCTGTGAGTGTCTACTGTGGGGTTGAGGTGACTTTAATGTGATGTGTGACTGCCAATGGTAATGTAATTATTCGTATCAGAGTAATTTTTGGCTGTGTATTGATGTGTTGCAGCAGAGTGATGGGTGACTGTGGAGTGATGGGTGACACTGGGGCTGTTGTGTGGGTGTAAGGAATTCAACCATCCTCACAGCAGGCGTTCCCTCGCCTAAGTCTTTTTTGATTTTTTTAAAGAAATTGAATGATGTGAGAGCAACCTCGGAAAACGTGTGGGGCTAATCCGCACACATTTTCCTATGCTCACCGTACAACAAACACAGTCAAATGCACTCTGGGTGGACACAGCCTACAGGTGCAGTCCTCCTGTCATGTTCAGCTGGAATGTGACAGCCACAGGGTACATCAAAGCATCTCAGTAAGGGGGAAGACAACACCTTCCTCCTGCCATGGCCAGCCTAATTAAATATCAAAGACTCCATGGATCCACCCTGCCTAGTGTCAAGGTTTTGCTGGTGACAGCGCATACTGATGAGAGTTAATTGAAACAGGCCTACGAGAAGCCTGATCACAGAACTGACAAAAGGGGACAGGAAACCAGCAACTCTTTGAAATGCAATGTGTCAACCTGAAGTTGGCTCCCACCCCTCTGTATGAAGGGCAGTCAATGGCATGTTTGGGACTACTGTTTACAGTAGGCAACCCCTGCAAGGGGACCCCCTTTCAGAGGGAAGAGGTACGTGATTTGATGGAGACCGAAAGTCTGTTCTCACCACAAACTTCAAGGGAGACCTGCACTTTGATCAGGAGCCACAGAAAGCTCAATTAACCAGAGATACACTTTGATCCACAAACAGACAGGAAGATGGGTGGGAATTAGTAGTACATGTTGTGACCCCTTATCTTTCCTGTTGCAAAACACTCTGGTTATGACCTCACACATAACAGAAGATTGTTGGTGGGGACCCAGGATTGGTCTATTAAGATAGGCTTACCGTGCACCAATCACTGGGGCTCATTTGGCTTTAAAAGAAGGTTGAGCCCCTCTTTTGGCTGACCATTCAACGACGACGAGTAAGAAGAAGGGCTAATGTGGACCCTGACTGAAAGTACAGTCTGCCTTACAGCTTCTTCCAGTGAAGGAAGGCCAGGTTTTCCAAGAGGAAATCAAGATCCCTCCCCTAAACGTCTCCCAGGGAACAGAGGGAGATACCGACCTCAGGAGACCCATCCAGTAGCTCCAGAACTGGTACCCAGCCAGCACACAGCATGTCCTGCTAGGTTCTGCCAGCAAGCTTCCTAGGTGGGACGTGCCAGAGAGTCTCTGACCAAAGGACAAGGCCGTTGCCTACAGACACTCTCCTCAGCTTTGGGCCATCCGCCTTAAAGGACGACACGTGTCCAGCAAAGAAGCTAGGAGTGCCACAACAAGCATCAACCAGAATCCATCTTTGAAGGACATTTCGAGGCAGTCAAGCCCTCGAACCACGACAAGCTGCACCACTGTTGTCATGCAGCAGCCACTAAAGCCATCCGAGATGCCTCGACCAGCGTTTCAGATCCACCAACCAGCACAGAGACAACGATTCTTGACCCACATCCGCCATGTAGGCCATTCTGCAGCTGTCCATCCAGCCTCGCTTAATGAACTGCCTGCCTCCTGATATCTGCAGCTGTCTCCCGTCTTGAACTCTGTTGCAGAAACTGACTTGACACTGTCAAGCATCAAGATCATCTCAAGCACCAGGTACATTGTGGTTCTGGCCCCCTGGTCCTTCTCCAAAGGCCCCTAGTGACATTTACAACCCCTTGCTCCCTTGGTGCTCCATCCAAATAACCTTGAACAGTTAAGACTGATTGCTTTACCGACTACCCTCCTGTCAGTATCCAGAGTGCATCCTTTTCCTTCGTGAAACTGTCTTTCCTCTGTGTTCCTGGGAGACTGTAAAAGGCATGACCAAGGATGTCCTACGCATCTTATGTCAAGAAAGGGGACTTCCCCACAGCACTAAGGTCAATAATCCTGAGTTGCTGACCAGCCTCCAAGCTTGAGTAAAGCAAGGGTAGTTGGGGAGAGGACCCCATGGGACAGGCTAGGGCCTGTGTACCTGAATGGACAAGACCGTCCAGAGGGGGAAAATGACGAGCACGACCGCATGAGCATTGTTTCTCGCTGATCATCCTGTCGGGGATTGTGTCGTTTCTCAATACTCAACAGTGTCAGTGAGGTCAGGGGCTAATGTGGCATCCTGCAGGTCCCAGGCCACAGGATAGTCTCCAAGTGGCCCAGGAACTGTTCCAGCTGTTATTGAGGTAGCAACTAGAAAGCTCTTGCTCGAGGAGAGGAGACTAGTGCTAGAGGAACAGAAACAGTGGGACATGGTCAGCATAGAGCTGCACAAGCTGGCGCTGGAAGAGTAGGCCAACAGATCCACATTTAGCAAAAGCAGCAGTAGTGGCTCAAACCATCGTGCCTGGGATAAGCCCCAATGACACATCCCCAAAGACTTAGTGCAGGCTTATGAAGTGGGAAATGATATTATTTACTGGTTCGAAGCACGCGAGCTGGCTTTCCAGATAGATGAGGTGGATGGGGTACTGCGGGGTGCAGCCCGGATGAGTCGCTTACCGACACCAGGGACTGATGCAATTCTTCGGTTAACTCCTGAGGAAAGACCCATTTATGAGAGACCTCCTCAGGAAGTTCTGAAAAACCCCCGAACAGTATCTCAAGAGCTTCTAAGAGCAAGGAAAGAAAAGTGGGCAGATATTTGAAGCATTCGCATACTTGTCGTTGAAATATCTGAGCAGGTGGGTGACTGGTAACAAACTTGAAACATTTAAAGAGATATATAGTTTGATTGAGTGTGAGCATGTATTGAAAAATTGTGAGGTTGACCTACACCAGCATCTTGTAGACAAGACTATCACAGACCCTAGGGAGCTTGCAAAGGCTGCCAACAGGTTTGTGAGTGCTCACGTCCAGAAAAAGGCTCCGGCAAGCACACCCAAACCAGAAGAGAAGTTGCTGGATAAAAAAGTAAACAAGGATGGGAAGGACAAATGTCCAACCCAATCCTATTCAAAGTCAGGTCCCCAAAAGAACGAAGGGAAATTCCAAAACTCTAGGTCAGCCGTGCACACCAAAAAGAAGAGGACACGCACTCCTACCACTGGGACACCTGTGTTCTCAACACCCAAAGGTTGTTTTTTGTGTAAGGACCTGGCCCATAGGAAAGGGGATCCTGCTTGCAAAAGCTTACCCAACAAAGCCATAGTGAATGTTGGGCTGGTGGAAGAGGCCATCATTAGTGTGGGCCTCTTAGAGGAGGACTTCCCACTAGGCCAAAGAGTGGCCGAATATGGATTGGTTACACTGAGTGGGAACAGTGCTGGGTCTCCAGAAGAGATTCCAGTTCCCAATAATACTCAACTCTATTTGCATTCATTCCTTCTTCTTTTTCCCTGATAATTCCGCATTACCAGCGTTCTGCAGCCTGACCCTGTCTGCACCTACATCTAATGCATCTCTACGGCTGTTTACTAGTGTAAGCCTGGTAATTGGGGGGTGAAGCGCACAGTGGTGCATTGACTTTAATACAAAAAGCTGAAATTTTGTTTTAAATTGCACTTTACTCCTCCGTGCACAATCGAAACCCGCAGCCTCCTAGAATCATCTGTTTTTGTTCACAACCGGACTGCTCAGATCCTTTCTGAGCGGCACAACCTTTCTGGCCTCATTGTGCCTTGGTCCTCTAAGATGGCCACATCACGTTCTTTTTGATTCGGCTTCCTTGGCCTGGCCGTGCTCCCATCCCCATTGGTTGCACTAGGCTTGTTAAGCCAATCACAGCAGCTGGGAGGTGGGAGTCGGTCCATTCATCTAAGGCCCACAACAAGGCCCGCCTTCATTCATTCATTCTTTTTTTCCCTGATGATTCCGCACTGCCAGCGTTCCGCAGCCTGACCCTGGCTGCATCTACATCTACTGCATCTTTACGGCTGTTTACTAGGGTAAGCCTGGTAATTGGGGGTGAAGTGCACAGTGGTGCGTTGACTTTAATACAAAAGGCGGACATTTTGTTTTAAATTGCACTTTAATCATCTGTGCACAATCAAAGCCTGCAGCCTCCTAGAATCCTCTGTTTTTGCTCACTCCTTCGTCAACGGCACAACCTTCCTGGCCTCATTGTGCCTTGGCCCTCCATAATGGCCACATCACGTTCTGCTTGAACCAGCTTCCTTGGCTTGGCTGTCTTCCCTTTCCCATTGGTTACAGTAAGCTTATTAAGCCAATCGCAGCAACCGGGAGGCAGGAGCCGGCCCATTCATCTAAGGCCCACAGCGAAGGCCCCTTCCTTGGCCTGGCTGTGCTCCCATTCCCATTGGTTGCACTAGGCTTGTTAAGCCAATCACAGTAACTGGGAGGTGGGAGTCGGTCCATTCATCTAAGGCCCACAGCGAAGGCCCCTGTCTGCTGCCAGTTCACTGTGTGAGGACTCTCTGCCCCCTCTCACAGAAGCACTGAGGATGTGGCTCCCACACTTTCAGTGGAGCCTGAACTACCGTGACTTTTTCTCCACCACAGCAATGGGTTGTTCTCCTCTAACCTGTCACTCGCCTACCCCACTGTCTTTCTCTCCCTCTCCCACCCCAATCTTACAGCCTGTGATTGCACTGTGATTTACACCTATTGCCGCCAATTTCAATCTAGCTGTATCTTTAACTGCTGCTGACAATTTGATTATTTGCTGTGCCCGTGTGGTTGTACTGTGTGCTTTTTCTCTTGAACCTGGTTGGCCCATTGACTGCATTGTGCTACTTTGCCCCACTGTTCCTATCCTGTTCCTACCCCGTGCTTTCCCCCTCTCTCTCTACTTCACCTATGGCACTCTCTGTTTCTCCTATCTTCTCTAACTGTTTCTCCATCAACTATCCTTCCCTTATCACTACGTCTGGCAGGAAGAAGTTCAAAAGGGTCATCTTGGTCTCTAACCCTGGTCTCCCTATCGCTGACACTTATACCAGTACTTCCTCCATACAGACCCTCACTGACATCCTCTTTGTCGTTCCTTTGCCAGATCTATGGACTCTTCATATGGTCTCTGTGCTCTCTACTTTCTCCTCTTCACCCATTAATTGCGGCACCCGCTGGGAGGCCCTCCTAGCCCCCTTTTGACTCCTCTAAGCTCATCATTAATGTCTACCTTAATGGAACTGTCTTGGTCCAAGGCCCTCAGGCCAATCTCCTCCTCTTTAATAGACGCTTCCCACGCCTCATCAATTTCCTTTTATCTCCTGCTGTGCCCCCTATCCCTTCCTCTGCTTCCTTGCTTCACCCCTCTGCCTCCCCCTTGGCTACCTTGCCCACTCCTCTTTCCTCTCCTGCCCACCTCCCCCTTGGGCTCCTTCTCCACCTCCGCAGGACGTACCTCTGATCTGTCCCCCTCCCCAGAAGTCCTTCAAGGATGGCAACCTTCTCCATATTGAGGAACGGTGAGGGTGCACAGCAATTGTTTCAATAAGGTAATTGATTTTTTATTGAGTTAATGTCTCTGGGTGGGGTGCAAACCCAGTGAAAAAGGTGCCTCCGTGAAAAGCACACCAACATAATGAAAACAGACCTTGGCTATTAAGCCAGCGGTGTGGGCTGCACTCCCAAATGCCGAAGAAATTGGCTTCTCTATTCTTGAAAAAATGATTCAGTGTTGTGTTGCACCACACAAAATTATAAATTATTCTTCGATTAAATTCATCAATAGATAGTCATTATTTTCAATTATGGGGATGAATTTACAAGGGCTAATGCATTTTGGACATCACCGTCCTTCATCAGGCCCTGGCCAATCCTTAACTAAAACAACAAAATCATTATAATGGTATTCACAAAGCAAAAAGAGTAAAGAAATACACAATTGGGAATCCATTCAAACCAAGTGTCATAATGTTCACAGTGTTTCAGAGTTCGTAATCAAAATTCATTCACATTGTCATGTCAACCAAACAATAGACACATCATGATAGTATCATTCGTTATAAATTTACCCCAGTCACATACAGAAATTATAAAAAGAACATCCCACGGACCATTTTACACATTCCATCATCCCTGAATGCCCATCTGCCATCCAGTCCTGGTGCCGTTCCAACGATCTCTGCCTCATCGCCTGTAAAACAGAGATCCTTCCCATTGGTACTGCTGCTCCCTCCTTCTTCCCTTTACTCTGGCTGTCCTCTTTGGGCACCCCCTGCTCCTTCTTCTGAAGCCAGAAACCTTGGAGTCATCTTTGACTCCTCTCTCTCCTTCCTCCCTCACACTCAGGACATTGCCTAGAAATTACCACCCTTGTGTCAGTTCTAGTGGCCTAGCAGAGGCTGGGCTTTCAAGCACTGAACATTGCCCTGCCCCCAGAGGGCAGACATTGTCTTCCTGGAAGGTGAGAACCTTTTCTTAAAGAAGACAAAGGCTGTTGCTGGGACAAAGACCACATGGTTTGTTTGTGTTGCACTCAGTCCCAGACAGTGAGTAAACAGGAGGCCCTGACCAGGGGGGTCACTAGAAGAAAATGACACCAAATGTGTTAGCCAATATAATTGTGGAATCCCAGAGGTCACCATGTCATAAACAGACATGGTTTATGTTTAGACTTGTCACCTGTCTCCAGATCCTGGGTCCCATAATTATTTATTTGAATGTAGATGCAATACTGTCCAAGGTTAAAGCATTTTCCTCACTGCTGGGCAATTGGCCCCAACAATAGCTGACAAGAATGAACATTCCATTGTGTAACTGCCATGTTACCAAACTACGAGGCAGCTGCTGAGAGATGTCAGTAGACACGCCCAGTTGAAGTACTTGTGTGCACTATGCTTGGAGTATTATGAAACCTACAGAGTCAGAGCTACATGCATCATTTTATTAGTAAAATCCAAAATGTCTGAGGCTGTTCTGCCCCACATACGGCATTCTGCAACAAGTCTGAACATACTGTAAAAGAATTAAAAACAGGAAATTCACCTTGACGACTGTACGCATTGTCAAAAATTGTGCCAGCCCATCACACATACATTAGTTCTCTCCGTTCTGCGCTACAAATTGGTGAAAATGTTGGGAAACAGTATTATCAGCAGTGTGCACATATGTTCCAAATATAAGGCCTTGGCCAATATCCACATCAGTGCATATTCTATCAGCACAACCCAACTGTATCACAGAGCAAGACCTAAGTTTTTGTACCCCAATTTATGGACCACTGGGACACATGCATGAATGACTAGCCACTAAAGTTACTGGCATAGTTCCTCCGCTTTTCCTGGTTATACCACCAGAAAAACTGTTCACCTACCTTGCAGAATACAGATGCACTATTATGGCACTGCAGAACTACGCCACAAGTGCCATATTAGAGAATCCACAGCACTTTGCACGATTTTATACTGCACCCCTTAACCTGATAGTACCCTTGCTGCGACCACTGTAGAATCGGCCCCTTAAAGAGGCTCGCCTAGGAATACGGAAGCCATTGTTATGCATCATCATCCTTGTCCTTCTGGATTCCATTCTGAGGACACATGCTCAGTTTAGTTAAGTTTCTCTTCACAATGTGCTTGGTTGAAGCTTAGCTTGAGCTTCTGCTGCTACCACTTCCCAGCCCAACCTTCTCAGAGCGAGCCAAAGGTAAGAAGAAGAACAGTTACCCAGAAAATATTTCCAGTTTATCCTATCACTAACATCTAAGGTGGTGCGCATAGGGCATACGTTGCGCAGAGCTTCCAATGTGGGAGGGTTATGCATGAGTTGTAGGCTTCTTAACTATGTTAAGACAACTGTCAGAATGTTCCCTACTCCTGCCTTAAAGTGCCACCTTTACAACAGAAGCCTTTGGGATAAGAGTATCAGAGTTAGAGTGAACATAACTTTCCTTTTTTGGAGGAACCTTCATTTCGGTCATTGTGGAGTGATGAATGGGATTTATAAAGCCCATGCTTACCTGGAGTGCACCGGAACGCTGTACGTCGAGGATGTTTCCTGGACCTACAGGTACAGTGCGGGGGTAGTCTGGGAGGTGGGTAGGTCCAGAGTGGGTGAAAAGAAGTAAAGTCGTGTGGAGTCATTAGCGAGTTGGACCTTCTGTTCCATCTTGGAGTGTAGAAAAGAGGGGGTGAAACTTATCTGAGTTGGTAACCTATTCCAGAGACAGGGGTCATAGGATGAAATAGCCTATTTCCTAGTTGTTTCCCTCTTGCAGTTCTTTGGTTCTAATCTGGCGATGAAGTTGCTTCTAACGGTGCAGTGGCCGGCACAGATGGTGAGTTTCTTGGTCACGTAGAGTTGGGCTTGGATTGAGACTGCTTTGTAGATGGTTCAGGCACTCTTGAAGAGGTGACCAGCAGAGATTCCTGAGGCTGGGGGTGATGTGGTTGACCTGTCCTGGCCCTGTGATGAGGCATGCTGCAGCATGCCGGGCAGCATTCAGAGGTGGGGCCTAGTTGGCATCTGGGTCACACGTGGGTAGGGTGTTTCCACTGTCCAGGGGGGCTTGCACATCTGTATTGAGACTCGGGGTGGGGTGAAGGGCTTGACATTGGGGAGGAGCGCTAGCTGGTACCATGGTTTTTGGGTCTTCCTGGTGATGTGTGTTTTGGATGAGAGGTCGTAGTTGATGGTAAAGCCGAGAGATTAAGCAGTGCATGAGAGCTGAGGTGTGAATCCATTGTGCGTGATTTCCACGAGCCAATTCTGGACTTGGTCCTGTTGGGGTTTCGGAGGATAACTAATTCAGATGTTGCTGGGTTGCGCTTCATGTAGACTCTTGGTATCCCTACAAGTGGAATTTTGAATGGTGGAATATCAGTTAGGTTCTTTACAACTGAATACATTACAAGAGGATCCACTACACATAATAGGTAAGAAAGTGGTAATGTTTACTGTGCAAGCATTAACATAACAATGATCCTGGAGAATAACCACATTGTCAGTCGCCTAAGTGAAAAGAAGTGTACACTTTTAAGGTGCCACTTGTGACCAACTCAGATCCATGAGCTCAGTTAACAAAGAAATGTAAAATTATCTGGCGTGGGTGCAACATTCACCTATAAATGAACACTCTACATAATGGTGTCCGCGAAACACAATTAAAAGGCTCTTACTAAATTATACAGCCCTACAAGCTGGCAAGGCATCTTTTAAAAGAAAGGCTGCAGTCTTAGCTGGCTGCATTGGGCTTCTGCTTTCAGAAGGAAAGAAAATATGATTAAAAGGTGTCTGTAACTCAGCCAATGGCCCAAGCGGGAATTGCTCAGGGTATAATTTAGGGCTGCGCTGTGTACGGGCAGAAGGGTTAGCATTTACAGGATGCAAGTCTTGCAAAATGGCCTGCATGGTCAGCAATCTAGGTTTGTTCCCCTCTGAGCTTTGAGTCACTGCCTGTGTTAACCTCTCGCTTGCTGTCCTCTCTGATGTGGAATGGTTGGCGCCTTAGTGAGCATCATGATTCTGCTCTGGTGATCAGTATCGAACCACATTCTCCACCCATGGTGATCTGTTTCCACTGCAACGCACACTCTCATGCTCTCTTATGCGGAGGTGCGGAAGAGATACAACAAAGGGTTAACTACATTTTCCCCATCTCCAAAAAGCAGAAATGGAAAGGTCCAAGGTAGTCAACACCTTGGTCCCTTCTGGCATGCCTATCATCTCACTTACCCAGGATAATGGATGTCTTTTCCACTATATATGCTAATCAGGCTGCGTAAATTGATCCCTGCGATTTTGAATTCCCAAATTTGTAACAGAAATACATTTTTGGGTTTTAAGGTAGGTTTGCTACTTTTATTTTTTTATTTCTATTTTTTTCTCTCAGATTTTTGGACTGAGGCCCATTTGTTAAACCTTATTCTTATGTAATGTTACATTAGGTCATGTTTTGATATGTCATTTCACATAATGCCATGTGGCATTTGCACGATCTGAATGAAACATGCCTTGAAGATCCTTTATCCTCCCTGTCTCCCCTCCTTCATGGTTGCGCCTCTATGCACATGGAAAAACTGCATAATCGTCGTTAGACCAATTTGCTGTTATCTACACTGCTAATTGTATTATATGCACTTACTCTGTGTAGAATTGTACCATTCAGATATTCAAGGGCTCTGAATGGCTGTTGTTTTTTCCCCTCCTTGAGCGCCTTCAAACACTTGCCTTGTGTATAGGCACTTTACAAATAAACATTAACATACCATAAAATGATCTAAGCCATACTCGCTTTTGCAGGCTAGGGAAGGGGTTGTGCCTCATAGTAGAAACAACAGGGTCCAATCCCTCTGCGAGACACTGTGTCCCACAAATTAGGGAACACTTAAACGGTTGCTCCGCATCTACCCCACCAAAAGTAAGTGATGGATCCATAAGACAATCGTGGCAAAGTGCCCTGAAGCAGCTGGAAGGTGACACGAAGCACTCCACCAAACATCAAAATAAATAATATATTTAAAGAAGAATACAGCCCCTCAAGAGTATCTAGATGGCAACACACTTGTTTGTCTCATGATCACACTTCTACAGTCTTTTAGGACACTGCAGTAGAAACAAGAAGAAAAGGTTGGAACATGGCTCTAACTCCCAGAAGAGCCCAGCCACCGCCTAAGAGTAAAGCAACCACATACAGCTCTTAATCGGCTTCAAGAACTTCCAGGAAGCCTTGCTCAGGGCATTGTTCCGAGAAGAGCCACAGTTCAAAGCTCATGCTGGTTTAGAAGGGCCATAGTTCCACCCAGCTTCTATGTCTATAAAACGTCTCAATTCATGGCCCTACGGAGTGAACAGGAGGGTTTTTGCACTGGACATTGCGAGAGTTCAGCACTGCGCTCTTTTTCCTGGTCAAGCTGCTTTGAAAGTTATCATGGAAATGCATGGTAAAATTAGGAGATGTCCCACGGTGCCACTAACTTCTTGGACTTGCAATATGTCCCGTGTGTAAGTGCTGCAAGGTTTGCAGGCAAAAGGAACCATGACCAGCTTTCACCCACACCTTGGCAGAGGGGCGGGTCCCTTCCAAGAGAACATTGCACTAACTCGATCACCTTTAAACTCCATATGAAAATAATAATGGGCTGACAAAACAGTCAGGACAGCCAGTACAAATTAGCCCATTTTCCACCTTGATACCACCCACAATATGGACAGGCACTTTGGAGTGGGCATAGGATGGAGAAATAACCCCCCGAGCACACTAAAAACTCTGTTTACCAATGCAGAGAGAACCTACAAACAAGCCATCATCACATCCAAAGCTTCCGTGTACAACCTAAGAATAGCCAAAGCTAATTCCAAAACATGTGATCTACTCACTATATTGAAGGAGCTAGAAACTCCTGCTGATCCCCCATCAGCCACCACTGAAGATGAAGCCTGATGCTCAGCGATACAAAATGCCATGCTGAAAAAATTGATTTACTACAGAAGAAAATCATCCATAAACAAACCACACTCAATAGCCTTCCAGCGCCCCATTTAGCTTTACCTTACCCACCCCCCGCCATAGCTGCCATCTCTGAACAGTGCCCCACATTCTACTTCAGCCCTATCACAGAAGAGGAA
Source organism: Ambystoma mexicanum (assembly GCF_040938575.1). Classification (NCBI taxonomy): domain Eukaryota; kingdom Metazoa; phylum Chordata; class Amphibia; order Caudata; family Ambystomatidae; genus Ambystoma; species Ambystoma mexicanum. The sequence goes on from NC_090929.1 coordinate 460,491,302, forward strand.
ACTGCCTCCATCCTTAAAAGCATCATACCCTCAAGGTGGAAAGGAGAGGCCTGCCCAGCCACCATCATAAAGGACTATGCAGACCCTCTGGTTCCTTTTATTACCAGATTAATCAACGGATCCTTCGCCTCTGGCATTGTACCATCCCACCTTAAAGTGCCATGGGTTCTGCCTCTGATCAAAAAAGCTTTGCTTGACCCCTCCGTCCCCAACAACTACAGACTGATTTCTACCGTCCCATTCCTCTTGAAAATCCTTGATAGAGCAGCCTATGTCCAAATTCAGCAATTCCTTGAGGCACACCATGTCCTTAGTATACGACAATCAGGTTTCCGACTGTGTCATGGCACGGAATCTGCCCTACTTGACCATAAGAACCAGCTGGATGAGTTCAGAGACGAGGGGAAATCTGCCCTCCTACTTCTCCTAGACCTCTCAACGGCTTTCGACTTGGATGACCATCACATTCTCTGTAACCACCTTAGCAGTGCTGCCCACTTCTCCACTGAAGCCATGGCCTTGGTTGCCTTATTCATTAAAGAGATCCATAAGAGTTTTTGCAGAGAATGCCAGTGCACCTCCCTCTCCGATCTCGTGTGGTGTACCCCAAGGATCGTGCATGTCACCTACCCTCTACAACATATTCACAAGACTACTCTTTCACCTTCTAGATGCCATCAACATATCCTACACAAACTATGCCAATGACACCCAAATTCTCCTTCACTTTTCAGGCACTCAAATGACACTATTGCTTTAAACAAAGTTTACTCCATGATCCAAGCCTGGATGGCCACGCATGGCCTTTGTCTGAATGATGATAAGACAGAGATCCTGGTGGTAGGATCCCTGACAACTATAAAGAAGCTTGACCAACAATAGGGTTCCTTCAACATTGACGGCACACCAATCCCGGCGTCCCTCTCAGTAAAGACCCTAGGAGTGTACCTGGACTCTACCCTCGCACTCTTGTGACAAGTGAGCACTAGTGTCTCATCCGCAGGTGTTCCAGAACAATGCTATCAGAGCCGCCCTCAACATTCGCAAAAGACATGACATCTCTGGTGCTAGGAGAAGCATTCATTGGCTTATGATGCGTAAAAGAATTATCTTCAAGACCCAATTGATCCCTCACAGACGTCTTTCCAAATCAGCCCCCCTTATCTCTCGTAGAGGCTCCTCTTAGGCCACGCTAACAGACTGCTGAGAACCACCTACACCAACAGACTTTGGCTGAAGAAATTCAACCGATCCAAAGCTGGAGGCTCAAGCTTTCCCACCTTCGTGAGCAGACAGTGGAACTCACTTCTACCAGCTTTAAGAGTGGAACAATCTTACTGGGTGTTCCGAAGATCACTGAAGCCTTGGGTCTTTGTCTAACCCAGAGATCAAGCACCTACCTCTCTCTCCTGACTCCCCCCACCCATCTTACGTACTTGCGTAATTGGTTATAACAGCACCTTGATGTTTCTGGGCTCCGCTCGCTTTATAAATGAACAAATAAATAAATAAGAAGCAGTGCTATGCAAACAAATAAACAAGTAAATCAACCTACACACTTCCCTGTGTAGTAATTTATCTAATGATACACACTGCTGTGAGCAGCAAAGCACCTACAACGTTCTCATGTCTCACACACACACAGACACCCACCCACAGAGCTACACACACACACATCTGTAACGCAGCCAGTAACACCTCTGAATCGCATACACCTTTCCCCACTTGGCTTCAGCAATCTCTTGCAGCTCCCCCGTGTATTAACATTACTTAATTACTGATATAGAGATGTAACATTACTCTCTGTAGGGGCTGCACTACCAGCGTTGAATAAATATTACTAGTTTGCAACATCATGCACGGAGCACATCTCTGGCATCACCGGTATCACACACAATTAGGAGATACCCCAAAGTCACTCAGACCCTACCATCGAAATTCAGCCTCATCTTTGTTGGACTGGTAATGCCCATCCCACTCAGGTATATACATGGAGCCCAGTACCAGAGTCCGGATGAGTAATGCGCCAGTCAGTGCATGTACCACTCACCTCAGAGCCTACCACAACGCAATGTAGTTGCGGCTACAAGATTGCAGTGCCAGTTCAGAGTACCACTCCTACTACACCTTACACATGCTAGTCATGAGATATAGACAATTTGCATTAATACATTCAGACACAAATCTCTGGTCTGCTGGATAACTCATATGATCGAGCAGGGATACAGTGCTGAAAATCATTACAAAGACAGTTCTGCACTATACAGAACACCGTTGACATAATCGTATACATGCTCCTTCCTTGTGGTCAATCATAAACGGTGATAACCATTTTGCAGATTTCATTTGATCAATGGCAGCCAGCCTACACCACATTTGTATTTTTTTCTCCAGGTCAGTTATAGTGCATAGCCATTACTTCAGTTACCATCGAATTTGACTCCTTTCTCGATATAAAAAGCCAATTTTTGAATCCCTAAATTTCACAGATTTTTCGTTGAAAATCACAATGTACTCCTACCACATTCTCCTAGTCTGTTCTATTTAATACAGGATCTGCAGCATTACGATTCAACACTAATCTGCTTGCAGTACTGCTCTGTCCACTGCACCAGTCACCAGAAATGTCACCCTGTTCTGGCTTTTCCCACCACGGAGGCCACTGTGATCAGAGACACAAAACGGCCTTCCCTGCTAGAAAAGAGGGAACTTCCGCATGAGTGTGGATGGTGAAGGAGCGGTGTGACACAACTCCTCTTGAATTTTCAAAACTATGAATGCAGTTGAGTTTCTGGTGCAACACACTTTGACTGCAGACTTAGCAGCACACTACTCTGCTCCCACAGCTATATAGCCACAGAAGTGTAAACAGGGCTGTATAACAAAGGTGTCTGAAGCTACTATAGTTGGGCCACCACAATGACATTAACATCTGTAAATGCCCACACAGTGCCGCTGAGAGGGCATTAACAAATGTTGGGTGGGCTTTGCCCGCTCAGGCCCTACCCTGTCTACGCTTCTGTATAGCCGTAACAAGTTTCTAGCACAGCACCCTTTTTCTATTTTTTTCTATTACCCTAAACTGTACATTGCAGCACTATCACAAACTCTCCTGGACCCACCATCTGAGGGGGGAAGGGGTGGCAACACTACTCCCTGCCAGCAATGCGTGAGTTGTTTTGTCCACATCTAGGGAACAAAAGGACATTTCTACTTATGCAGTTCTATTGAGACATTTGGATCCTGCTGACACGGCCATAGGTTCCCGGATGGATCCAGTGAGTACTCCTTTCGAATATGCATGTTTAAGAACTTTTGAATGTTTGTAATAAATGCTGTCATTCCCCCTAGTATAAAAGCCCTGAAGATGGCTGGATCTTTGGAACTAAACTAGCTGGGTTCTGAAGCTGAAAGTAGTTGACCTCGTCTGTCAATAATTCCTTTAAACCCATGGATATTTGAAAAGGTGACCAAATCACGGATATACATTTCACAATCATTGAGCGGAACTATCGTTAAAACATTGTCCTTGATTGTCATTGACCGTCACTTGCAGACATATAAATTGTTCCACTGAATATCCGCCCAAATTCCCCTTTTTTTCGTTTGCACCAAGGTGCCACCCATGTGTGACTGTAGGATGTATGTGCTAAGATTGTTTTGAGTGAACACATTTTTGCACTATTGGATTTTTTTTTAATCTAAATTTAATTTTAATGTTTTTATTCTTTATTTTTTTTTAATGTATTTGATTGGATCAGACTGTTTTGTGATTTGATAGATGTTTGGAAAACATTGAGGAAATATTATTCCTTTCCCATTTTTACTAAATAATAAAATTTTGTTTTAGATGGAATCCATGAGATGGACTGCCTTTTCTAACATGTACATAAACCGAGGAGAAGTGGGTTATGTATGTCTTTGCTCATTTCTACCCATATGCCCAAGCAACAGTCTTGCCGGTAGTCGGCGCCATATGCAAACATATGCAAACATTGCTGATATCTCCTCCTATGGCTGAACCTTTCTTTGCTGTATTAATATATCTCCTCCTCCAGTTTCCTGCATACATACACACATTGCACAGTGATATATCCCACAATAGATATTCTGTCCAAATTACGGATTCAAGCCTCTTCTTTCGAGCATTCGCTGTATATTATCACATCTGGAGATCTGGAGTCTGCCAACATCTTCAAACTTTTGTTATCCACTTCCACCACACACACTGGTGTATATTGTATTTCTCTTTAATATGTTATATGAAGGCATCGTTTTTCTTTTCTTTTACAACAGTTACACCTCCTTGATTTTGCTTTCCCAGCACCTTTGTACCCCAGAGAATGTTTTGCGATATGTGTCATGTCTACAACTTGTTCTAGTGTCAAACTCTTCTCCAACAATAGTCTTTCTTGTATCTTTTTATTGCAGTAACACCAAACCACTTGGCCCATCAGGTAGCATTCGCAACCCATAATCAACCTCCAACTTTCTCCAGACTACCAACTACCCTCCAATTCTCTCCTTCCATCCATTTACTATGGTCAAAAAATATATATCTATCCAAAAAAAACGTTTTTTTTTTCAGTCCAAAATGGATTTTCTAGCATCCTTGGGGATTTCTCAAACACTTTCCTTATTTCACCCTAAGCATCTTCTTTGATTGAAGAGCATAATGTTTCAAACACTAGTCTATCCTCAACCCCAAACTGATCAGAGGTGTTGCATTTTTCTTTTCCGCATCATAGTAATTCCAGCATTAACAATGCCATGTGGGTAAAAAATAAAATGTCCAAAGTTTCCAATTAATTTTAGGTTCACTAGAACACAGTGACCAAAGCTATTGCACTTGTGATGCTCATTAATGCTGTGAAACATTCAAAGCGGCAATGCAACTATGATACATCAAACATTTAAATGTCTAAATAATATTTTCTATGTTCTTTTATGTATGCATATTTAAACGCACATTACCTGTGTACATTATTCCTAGTACTAAATTAGCTCATTACCACTTAGCAGATCATTGTCAGTTTCCATTATGCCCAGTAGTCACATCATGGCACATTTGCACTATATGCAATTAGCACATCATTGTCAGTGTATGTAAACCATCATGTCTGGTTTTCATTAAGTTCACTTGAGATTTCATTGCCCTGCCTCAACTCCCCTCTGCAGCTGTTTTTATTTCTGAAAACTGCTGGGGAATCTTTTTAGATGATATCACTTACAGACCTCTGCGACCTTATTATTGCAAATGTGCACTGTCACATTGGTGTGTTCAAAGACAACTGAGACTTTGAGATCCCCTACTCGGTTTGTCAAAATGGAAAGAAAGTGCTTTGATCACACCTTATTACTGCGCCAAAAAAATGATGCTTATTCCAAAAGTACTTAGTGATTGAAGTAGTTGGAGTTTTATAAATGGCCCTTTTGTGGTACCACGTGTTTCGGAACACTGCCTTTCTCAAACCATGGCCATTTTATACTGACGCTAGACACGAGAAGACAAATCAATGCAGTTGGGATTGATCCCAGTAATAGCCAACAATTTGTAACTACCGCAACATTTCAGAGGGACACTACAGGAAAAGCCAAGGTTTTTCAAATCACTGTGCAATTATCCACTTCGCATTGATCTTGGTTCTGGAGGAGTGACATGATTTGGGAACTTTGTAGTGCCAGTGAAATTAATAAGTATGGCTGGGCTTCACCCTGGTGCAACTCAAGGATGTGTATTGTTGAACGCACCATCACAATTCCTATTCTTTGCACCTGCTAAGATATCACATTTTCGATTGTTGAACCTATGATGCGTATTGTAACTTCAGCACAATGACCAAATATGATTAGTCTTACCCTGCATGCAATGACAACATTAGAACTGAAACAAGCACACATGTGGTAATTACACTAACTCTAGCACACATGTGAACCCTTTTAATGTGCTTGGCCTAGGACTATCATACGTCTTGCTGTTGCACTAATTCAGCAATCAGCAGTCCAGTCTGTCCCAAAGGTAGCCTTAGGCACAGTCATCTGAAAACCCTGCTATGCTCCCAGTTGACATGTTACATATCATAAAGTGACATTTCACAACATGATAATTCAATACCTGGTCATCTGTTATGTTGTGCTATTTAACGTTATGATATGTTAGAGAGAGATTCAAATTCGCATGCGTGCATTCAGAACCTTTGACCTGGACAGTTCCTTTCAGCACAAGTAAAATAAAGACACTATTATTAAACCCTTTCAATTGCATTTACAGAGAATTGCATTTGCATTTAGGTGCTGCCTTGGAGCCAGACGAGCTTTTTACATTTAAAGTACATTTTCTATGTGAAAGGCAGAGACATTGGTGTGACAAATCAACTTCCGGGGCACCAGTGGACCAGGGATGAATATTGGTTTCTAAACCATCGATCAGCCCACACCTCTAGTACACCAGAAGCGATCCGAACAGTTTGGAAACACAAGCAAATTATAAACCTCCTTGTCCAATTTTGGTGACGTGGACGGAACAGCAGGCTTATTTCTGCAAGGTCGTGGATCGTTAGTTAGTTGCAACACAGCGAAAATACAATTATTACCAAATGATAAAAGGAACTGTCCAGTCATGGTTCTATAAACATATCTACTTTATTATTACCATAGCAGACAGGTCTAGCACACTACAAAATAAAACCCATCCTGTAAAGGAATGCAGAGGACAGACAGTTTCAAGAAGGATAAGGGATGCACTCTGGATAATGACAGGAGGGTGGTCAGTAAAATCATTAATCACAATAGTTCAAGTATACTTGGTTTCAACAGAAAAGGAGCAATGGATTGTAAAATGTCACTAAGGGCCTTCGGAGAAGGACCAGTGGTACAGAACCACAATGTACCTTTTGCTTGTAGAAGTTCTTGATGCTCGACAGGGTTGAGTCGGTTTAAGGGCACTTTGCAGCTCCTGCGACAGTGTTCAAGATGGGAGACAGCTGTGGGTATTAAGTGGCAAGCAGTTTGGCGAGCAAGGCTGGACGGACCACTGCGGGCTGGCCTACACAGCGGCTCAGGGTCAGGAATCGTTGTCTCAGTGCAGGTTGGTGGGTCTGAAGCACTGGTCGAGGCATCTCGGATGACGTTAGCGACTGTGGCTTTGCAAAAGTCAGTGGTGCAGTCAATTGCAGCTCAAGGGGTGCGACTGGCTCAAAAATGTCCTCTAAGGCAGGTGCTGGTTGATGCTTGTCGATGCGCTCCTTCCAGCTTCTTCACTGGGCTTATGTCATCCTTTTGATGGCTCAAAGCTGAGGAGAGTGTGGCAGGGACCGGCCTTATCCTGGGTTTGGTTCAGAGACACTCTGGCACTTTCCACCTATGAATAGTGCTGCAGATTCTAATGGGGCAAGCTGTGTGCTAGGTGGGTACCGGTTCTGGAGCTGCTTGGAGTGTTGTCTGGATTCAGTATCTCCCTCTGTTCCCTGGGTGATATTTAGGGGAGGGATCGTGGTTCCCTCTTGGAAATCCTGGCCTTCCTTCACTGGCGGAAGCTGTAAGGTAGACTGTACCTTCAGCCTCGGTCCAAATGAGTTCTTCTTGTTACTGCTTGCAAAGTCTTCAGATGATCTGCTCAAAAGAGGAGCTCTGCCCTCTTTTAAAGCCAAATGGACCACAGTGATTGGTGTCGGCTAAGCCTTCCTTAATGAACCAATCCTGGGTTCCCACCGACAATCTCCTGTCTGCGTGAGGTCATAACCAGAGTGCTTTGCAACAGAAAAGGTAAAGGGGTAAAAACATGTAATACTAAGTCCCACCCACCTTCCTGTCTGTTTTGGATCAAAGGGTCTCTCTGGATAATTGAGCTCTCTGTGGTTCCTGATTAAAGCGGCAGGTCTCCCTTGAAGCTGTGGCGAGATCAGACCTTTGGTAGCTGCCAAACCACACACTCGTACCTTCTGAATGGGGTCCACCTGAGGGGATGACTTCTGTAAATACATAATTCCAGACCTAACATGTCACTGTTCTTGAAACTGAGAGGCGGGAGCTGGCTTCTGGTTGACATGGTGCATATCCAAGGTTGTTGGTGTTTTCCTGTCTTTTGTCAGTCCTGCGACCAGGACTCCAGTGGGCCTGCTTGAATGAACTCTGATTAGTATGCGAAACTGCCACCAGCAGCTAACAAAGGGCAGGACGGATCCATGGAGATTTTGTTAGTTAGTTAGCCTAGCCATGGCCGGAGGAAGGTTTTGCCTTCCCCATTCTGAGATGCCTAGATGTACTCTTGGCTGTCATATTCCAACTAAATATGACGGGGGGCAGTGCCGGTAGGCTGTGCCTACCCAGAGTACACAGGTCTATGTGTATGTCATATAGTGAGCAAATAAAAATATGTTCCGATTAGCCCCACACATTTTCTGAAGGTTGATCTAGTATCATTCAATTTCCTTTAAAATTTTGAAACTCAGGCGACCACACACCCACCGTGCAGATGGTCGAATTCCTCACAATTGAAGAACTAACTTTTTTCTTATATTGTTTACAGATCATTTTCTCAAAGCATTGCTTTGTGTTCTGTCAAAATGAATTAGCATACGGTATTATCTGTTATTTCTCTAACTTTATTATGAAAACACAGAACAAAGAGCGCAACTAATTCAAAATATACCACTGCTATTTGTTAAACACCTTATTTTGAAAGGCTTAAATACACACTTTAAGAGAAGTGCACATGCATGATTGAACATGGCATAGCTTTTTAGTTTGTAAAATGGTCAGCATAATTAATTATTACTATAACAGACATATGTTGCATAAAATCAGAGAAATCCACTATTTTCAAGTGAAACGTCATGCAAAGAAAAAAGGCTTACTCATGCAATGTCGGTCATAAGAAACAGATGCTATTAGGCTGCAATTCTAATTACGGGTTACACACATCCGAATCCATGATAATCAATGAGAAATAAAATCGAACAGTGATAAATGTTTTCGATATACGCTGAAAGCAGACAATGTTGGGCTGGCACTGGTCGTAGGAGGTGTCTCGAAGATGGAAGACAGCCTTACCCAGTTTTCTGGGCCATGCCCAAGAATAAATGTGTGTGGCCAACAAAGTCGAATTGGCTTGAGTTCAATAGGAAACTAACAGGACAGCTATTGCTACTTATTAAATTATTGCCACCTCCTTAGCCGGATTGGCTAACATGGAAACAGGGGTGGCCTTAAACCTTTATAAAACAACTGTACAAGACAGCAGGGGCACATTTCACAGAAGAATCTGGTGGCCAGTCTGCTCCAGATCCAAAAGGGGGTAGAGTTTGGAGGACCTAACTGGTCCGAGGGGACTTGACTGTCTAGCTAAGGTAGAGTAAGCAGCCAATTTAATAGCTGGGCTATGACTATGGTTCTAGTTTATGGGCCTAGAAATAGAATTTAGATAATGTTTGCAAATTCTGATTTTTAAAGCTTGTTTCAATTAATTGGAAGCAAAAAAAAATTAAAGAGAGCAAGCCCCCAAAATCACACACTCTGAAGCAATCAGAATGCTACTTTCTGTAGACTGAGGTTGAGGGTCTTATGACAGAGTGAGAGCGAAAGAAAGAGGGAGAGAGAGAGAGAGAGAAAGAGAGAGAGAGAGAGAGAGAGAGAGTTCCCAGAGGTTCAGGAGGAATTCAGACACCCTGATTTAAGAGAGGACAAAGAATTGACACTACACTTGACAGAGTCAGTCCGTTGTCTGCAAGTATAACCTTGAGGAAGAGCGCAAAATCTCTTTAAATGGTTACCTCTGTAAGTGTATACTTTATAAAGTAGGTGCTATACTGATCTCTGAAAAGAGGTTTAGATGCACTTCCAAAGAACATGTGCTGTTGTCATGATGCATGGTATCCTCTTTCAGTGCCTGAGAAACAGTATATTTTGTGTGAGTTAATTTGCTCCAAACTACGTACTGAATCTGAATTAAACTGAGCGCTATACACAGCCACAACATCCTTAGCAGGAAAAAATGTTCACTACATATATACATTTTGTATATGTTCTGTAGCAGGTCTAAGAATAAGATAATGTATAGGTATATTAAGCTAAATGCAAATTAAAGTGATAAATAATGGTGTCTAAACGACAAAGACAAGTCTGTCATGTTAAAAGTAAAGAGGGCAGACTAGGCCATTTCAGCCAACAAGCCACATACACCACAGCTCCAGCTAGTAGCCATCCTGCGGAGTTCACATCCAATTTAGAAGCACTTAGCAATGTATTGTGAGTACAAAATTTCGCTGAAAAGCGTGCATTTTTCCACAGACAATTATGTTTCTCTTATAGAACAGCGTCATTTTATATATATCTTTATCAACCCAAAACAGACAGCTTCCAACGATGCAGACACCCACATACAGCTTTCAACCTCTTTACAGACCATTAATGTGGTATAGTCTGACATCCTTGCTGGAGCTTTGGGGCATGTTTAGGAAACACCACCAATGCTATGGTGGGTGGTAGCACTACTTCCCATATAGCACCATCTACCCAAGAAAGACAGCGGAAAGATGCAGGCAAACACATCCGTGTTTCAGATCATGACATAGTCTGACAGCCTTGTGTTTGGAGCTTTGGGCTATGCTTAGCAAACTCCATCATTGTTAATGGTTGGTGGGTTTAAAAAGGCATGCAAACCCCTTCTGAAATGGGAGAGTAACATTGATGGTGTTACAAATTAATCAAAACCTCACCAACATTCATATACAGAGTGATGTGTTGTGTCTAGAGTGCACTTTAAATGTCTTCATTCTGTAAATGTTTGGTATTTCCGTTTTTTTTAATCCCAATGTGGAACCAAAGAAGCATGCGAAGGTCCTGTAAAAAACAGTAAGACACACATGCATGTTAAGCAAAGACTCCCAAGTAGCCACATGGCTGAGCCCTATCTTGTTAAAAGGCCGCGGCGAGCATGTTTTCTTGCATTGAGTTTAAGATGCTGCCCTTAACCCCTCCCTCTTCACTCAGAGCGACGTGAAGTGCTCGTATGGCAGTACAAGTGCCATGCAAACTATAAAAGCAACCAATTAAACCAAACCTAACATCATATTGTTTCCCTCATTATCCCCTTATCCTCCCGCTCCCTCCTTTACCCTCTGGTGCGCCTCTTTCAATCTCAAAATCCAACGAAATGGCCACTGGCAGCATCAGCGCTCTGCATACAAATAATAGGGATTGTGTATGAATTGGAATTTGTGTTAAAAATATATGTCTCATGAATTTGTAAATTGACATTTTGAAAGGCTGTATTTCTCAGCTAAATAAAAAAAAAATATACAATCTGATAAGATAGTTCAGCAACATCAACGCTGGCTGCGGCTACCTCTTTTCATTCTGCAGCCACAGGATCGAATTCTAACAGGATGCAGGGCTATAGAGCCCTTTATCCTTCCAGGTGGATAAAGTGAGTGCCATTAAATTGTGAAATAAAACATATTATTAAAGCACTTAGAAGCAGGAGGATTGTTATATGAAGCACTATATAAACGTGTCCATATTATTACCACAATTTAGAAGTTTATTTGAGCTTGCCTGAGAAATGCAACCTTATTGGTCACTCTTGAATACAGGGCAGTGAGTGGGGAGTGTGAGTACTGCTGTCCCTCCATTCCACCCCCAAGAACAAAGTATCTAGTCTCAGGCAAGATTAGCTTCAAAAGCCCCCTCAATCGCTATCTGGCAGTGCCGCTAGGGCGTACACCCACAGCAGTTAGAGACTGTTCTCTGGGGATAATGTACAAGAAAGCTTATGTGGTTCACCTTCTGGGTCACGCGCGTGAAATCCGACGTCACTGCGAATTAACTGGGCTGTCGTGATAGCCTGAGCTTAATGCGCAGCCCTGACAACAGGGCCTCCATCTTGAAGACACGAAGGGCCTCTTTTCCACCCGTTCTGCTATTCTCCAGCCGAGCGACAAAGGATGCCAGCTCCAATCTGAGGGCAGCCGAAGAGCAGTCATGCAAGCCAAGAGATGGAGCCACGCTGCTGGCAAGGGTGGCACTCAAGGGATGCATTAGAATAGACAGCGCCGACGCCGGGCTGAGGCTGCCAGTGGGCAGGTTATCGGAGCACTTGGACACTGGGGCTGCCAAAGGAATTACAAAGGCGAGAACAGAAAAGAGACAGAAGTCCCCCTTCCCTTGGCAGGGGATGGCACAGGGGGACTCAATGAGCTAAAAGGCAGAGGTTTTTCAGGGACTGTTTCCCATAACCTCTGCTATTGTATTGCGAAAATGAATTGGAAATGACACAACATTGAAATAATCTTCAGTGGTTTTTGTTGCACTTTGAGCGTTAAATAACCAGCTTATGATATCCTGTGAGCGTCTTGACTTTGAAAACTTTGAGTACTATAGCACGAAGTGAGTGGAAAGTGGTGATAAGAAAGGGAACCTAACCTTTGGAATCCCTGCTGCACCTGGTTTCATTTAGTAACACATAATATTCCTCTTGCATTGAAAGCATATAAAAAAATCGTTATCAGGTAATAATATCCCTATATATATGGTCGCCATATATAATGTCGCTAGGAAAAGGTTGTGGCAACATTATATAGGTGACCATATATATATATAAGGACAGGGGCAGCGGAGGTGTCCCCCGCTCTCCATGAAAAATAAAAAAGGGCTTGGAGGTTGCGGTGGGTGTCGCCCGCATGTTCCATGTAATAATGTCCCCAAAAAAACTGCAATTTTTCAGCGATTTTTTTGCATGGCGATATTTTTGAGGGGACATTATTACATGGAACCAAAAAATCATCACCAGTAAGATGTAGAAATGTACCCCTTACCCTGGGTGTAGACCAGAGTGGCCTCCTCTGTTCACCTTCTTATGGCCACTCTAGCTGGATTTTTGAAGTGATTGTGGAGATAATGACTAACAGGGAACTGAGAGAGGTTTAGGTTCCAAGTGTCGGGCTTAGTGAGTGTGGGGAGCGGGTTTTCCTCCCATTGCATGTCACGTGGGCCTTCCGCATGGGCGTTAGCATGGCATGTGACCCTTGGGTGTAGCCCAGAGTGGCCTCCTCTGTTCACCTCTGTTCATGGGGGCTAGCATGGCATGTGACCCTTGGGTGTAGCCCAGAGCGGCCCCCTCTGTTCATGGGCGTTAGCATGGCATGTGTCCCTTGGGTGTAGCCCAGAGCGGCCTCCTCTGTTCATGGGTGCTAGCAAGGCATGTGACCCTTGGGTGTAGCCCAGAGCGGCCTCCTCTGTTCATGGGCGCTAGCATGGCATGTGACCCTTGGGTGTAGCCCAGAGCGGCCTCCTCTGTTCATGGGCGCTAGCAAGGCATGTGACCCTTGGGTGTAGCCCAGAGCGGCCTCCTCTGTTCATGGGCGCTAGCAAGGCATGTGACCCTTGGGTGTAGCCCAGAGTGGCCTCCTCTGTTCACCTCTGTTCATGGGCGCTAGCATGGCATGTGACCCTTGGGTGTAGCCCAGAATGGCATGTGACCCTTGGGTGTAGACCAGAGTGGCCTCCTCTGTTCATGGGCGTTAGCATGGCATGTGACCCTTGGGTGTAGCCCAGAATGGCATGTGACCCTTGGGTGTAGCCCAGAGCGGCCTCCTCTGTTCATGGGCGCTAGCATGGAAAGTGAAAGGATGTCTGCCTCCCCGGATGCAGATTGTTTTTCTGCTCCTGCTCCATGGCAAAGGTTTGCTCCTTGAATCTTGAATCTAAATGCAGCAAAAGTCATCTGTAGATATGCTAAAAACCATTTTGGGTCTGTGGACCCCTTTTCCTGAACCTCCCACAAATGAGGCTAACCAGGAAATGCTGACCGTAGAAGCCCACCAATGGTAAACAGGGTGGGCAGGGAGAGAAGGCTCCAGGATGGGCAAGATATAAGCAGTTGATGGGGGGAATAGGGTGCAGGGTGGGGAACCCGGAACCGGAGGAGAAAACAAAAGAGCTAAGGTGGGGAGATGCCGGGTGGCAGGTAGGCCAGGAATGAGTAGTACGGGAGGGCGGGGATATAGGTGCACCAGGAGTTAGGGGACTCAGCAGAGCGCGTAGTATAGCCGTTCGGGGGTGAAACCCCCCCATTTTGCTGAGAGTTTCATAGGTATTTGTGGCGGCATGAGGCCGCTCTGAGGCAGCAAAAAAAAATCAGCCTTTTTTCGAGCGACCTTAAATGGACGACAGATACAATAGAACCACAAAAACATTGAAAACAACAAAGTAAAATGGATAATATGTCTTTGAAGAACTTGACTTGATCACACTTCCCCAAAAAATAGAAAAGATAAAAAAGTGTTTAGGTGTAACTGATCCAAAACACTGGCTCAAGTGTTAGAATAAGTTAGAATATGCCATGGCAAAATCGAGCCAGTCATACCCTGTCCATCAGCACAGCTGATTGGAGTATCAGGCGTTTCCAAATATAGCAAACCTACAGTGGTTAGAAGCTAGATACTAACTGGCACCTATATTGTGTTCATCTGTTCAATAAAACAAAGTAACATCAATATTAAGGCAACATTTCTTGAAATCTTCTGATGTTATATCAAAAGTGCAAGTAAACAAAGCACATAGTCGATAACCCATATCCACAAAGTGAAAACTGCATGAGCTGTGGAATGTTACCTGATAATATATGCATGCATATGGGGTAAACAGCCCGGGAACTTGATTTATATGCAACACTACACCCTTAACAATTCACCAAAGGGAATGAAATAAAGAACAGATACATTGAAACAAATGGTTCTGATTCATCAGTGTATACTCCTGGGTGTCTGGGCAAAATCGGTGAAATGATTTTGCAGAAGAAGATGGCCGGTTTCTGCCACAGAAAAGCAAATCAAACTATGTGTTAATGTTAATGTTAAAGGATATTTGTACCACGCACTATCATCACCGGAGTGGTCCCCTGGCGCTCTGGCGGTTCTGAAAAAAAAGGGAGGGATGGGGAGGAGTTAGTGGGGATGAGCTGGAGAAGTGCAAGAGGGCAGTGATGTGCTGTTGGCGGCCTCAGCCCAGAATTCCATTTGCTGGGCTTGGGGTGTTATACTGTCGGAAGACGTTGTGTGCTGTTGTGCGGGTCTATGTGCGCTATGTGTTACGCTCACCTGGTATCCACAGGGACGCCACCCAGCCGGGTTACTCGCTGCCATGCTTCGCAGCTTTGCCCTGATGTGGTCTGCGGGTAAGGTTCTGCCTGAAAATACAGGAGGACTGTGTTCAAGACTGACCGACTGGGGAAGTATCCTCCCTCCACCCCTGTATGATTTCAGTCCCTCTGGCGCCCTCTCCTCACCTTGTGGTAGAATTAGGCGTGCTCGCCGTCCTGCCTTCTTTGCAGTGGTGCGTTCGTTTTCATGGGCGAGTGCGGTCCAGTTACTTCACTGACGCCGGCCCGTTTGATATTGTTCAGGTAGGTCTTATTGCTGTTCTTTAGTTTTGTTGCTATCCTGCATGCCTTTCTTTGTTTAAAATGTCTCTTTTTTCTCCCTTAGGTATGCAGAGCTTCAGCGCCGGCGAACTGGCTCGGTTGAGCCCCGCTGGTAAATGATGGCGCATTAAGAGCGCTATGATGCGGTAAGTAAGCGCTATGCACAGCGCTGCGAAGTCTTGCCTTTGCTAACCTGTGTTTTCCTTCCTTGTAGGTCGCGGTGTTCTTCAGTGCGAGTGGAATGTCCGGAGTGGTGCCAGCCGAGAGGCGACCAGCCAGGTAAGCCTTTTGAGCAGTTTGTAATTTGTAAATGCCTCTACTGCTTTCTTTAATGTTGCCTCTATCTTCCTCTTTCAGGTTGTTCTGTCCGGGAGGCGTGCAGATTCGAGGAAGCTGTTCTCAGTAGCTGCGAGTGTTTAAAGATGAAGACTGCAGGTAAGATGCTGCTGCTAATGATGTTCCTTTTGTCTCCTCGCAGGTTCTGCTTCTCCGAGGTTCGGGGGAAATAGCTGGACACGGTGAGCGTCACGTTGCAAGCTGCAAAGTAACACGAAGCATGTTCTGCAGTCAGGGTGTGGTTTATATAGCCCAGGTAAAGTAGTACCAGGGTAAGTAGTTCCAGGCCTGCCACACCAAAAACACTAGACCGCATAGCTTGGTTCTTAGGAACCAAGCTATGTGGCTGCTTCCATGTTGGCTGACAATACAATAAAGTAGTTCCCAAGCACATTGTTTTTCATGGTGTATGAGCCTGGCGCCATAGGCGCCAGGACTGGCCCCATGAGGGCTTTTAAAGAGGATGCCAGGTTCTAGAGGTCCGAGTCCTGACTCCACCTGGCCAATGGGTTTGCCAGAGGGGGTTTTGGACGAGGGTTGTGACACTATGTTTTGTTGTTGCAGATTGTTGTATTGTAGGTTTGTGGTTGTGATTGGTTGGAATTTGAGAGGTGTATGGAGAGGGTGAAGTTGTTAGTGGTTGGTTAATTGGCTACCTACGTGGCCTCTGTTTTTCAGAGGCGGGTAGGCATTTGTGCGTCCCTTGTAATCTAGCCCAGAAAGCATTCCCAATCTAGTAGCAGGGCGGCATTGGTAGGCCTGGGTTTACTTCCTCCATGTGTTGAGGCCTGATTGGCAATCATCATCTTATTCAGTTGCTCATTCATGTTACCGTTCTTACCCCCTTTGATATGTCGCAATGCTAACGCTTGCACTTATGTCCAGGGGCGGCATCTGCCTTCGTTCACAACTCTCTTTGGTCCATGCCCCTGCCAATATCCACAGCTTAATTAGTGTGGCAAGTGCTAATGTTCACCCAACCTTATACAGGTATGATCTATAGTAGCATTTATCGAGTGGGTGAAGGCTGTTCGCTGGGAGTTGGCTAGGGACACTGGAATCTGTCCTTATGGGTGTCGTTTGTGTCCTAGTAGACATAGGGCCTCATTACACGGTAGGCGGTGAGCCATGGCGCTATTAGCGCCATGGCTCATGCCGGTAAAATACCGGCACCGCCTTGGCGGAAAGGGGATTTACCGCCCCATTCCAAGGTTGGAGGGGCGGTAAATCCCCTTTCCGCCATTGCCCTTCCCCATTCCCATTTTTGCCCCATAGGGCATAATGGGGATGGGGAAGGCGCTAATTACGGCACCGTAAATTACGGTTGCCGTAATTAGCTCCGAGGTCCCTTAGCGGGTTGGATTTTAACGCCTGCAAGAAGCAGGCGTTAAATCCTCCAACCCGCAAAGGGACCTCGTAGTACGGCGGTAAGGGTTAACGGTCACCGTTGCCATTAACAGTGACCGTTAACCCTTACCGCCGTCCGTGTAATGAGGCCCATAGTGTTGTCTCTCTTGTTGTAGTAAGAGTTTCTGTATTCGGTTCTAGATGTTGTCATTGTCGTCCTGGATTTGTTCGCTGGGAATTGGCTAGGGAAATTAAACTATTGTACTTCACCTGTGGTCATTTATCTCAGCCCCAACTGAACAAAACCCACTGACCAGGAACTACTGGAGAACAAGAGGGTAGACATATAAGGATAGTAATTGAGCAAATCTAACTTCAACAGGCAAATCAATGTCACATTTTCCATTAACTTGAATAAAAAAGCATATTGTGTAATTATGTTTTGCAGTACATCCTACCAGATTCCAAATGTATTATTATGAAAATGACAAACATTTCTAATGAGTACTTTAAATTGTGCCTTGTACGTTCTTCAGGGTGATTCATTAATCATATTGCACACATTTGCATAGGAAAACAAATCAGAATTAGAAATGTGATTAGGATGCATTTTAGTGGCATCCCAAAGGGCCAACATAGGTGTGATGTCACCTGTGACCATTTGCATTTGTAAGACACCATTTGTCTTGGAGTCAAAAGTAGCTCTAGGTGTCCATTAAGCTATCCACATTCTTTTGAGATGGTAGCGATAGTCAAAGGTTTTCAGTTCAAACACATCTTACACTAAATGCTTATGCACCCTTCTCAATCAAGGCTTCCCATAGCCACTACTTACTTATCTTGGGTTTAATCCCTAAATTCATATGTACTACATTATTTCCCTTTTCATATAGGAACCTTTTTGAAAACACTTTCATTTTAGGCGATGCCTTCTTATTGAGGTAGGAACTGGAGATATCACAACAGTGACAACAAATAGCATTCCAGATCTCACTGGGAGCACATCAAATCCCAGCCCTCATTCAGCCATCCTGCTGTGGTTATCTCTGTGTTGTCTCCCCGAAGTGGGGTCCTAATAACTAGATGGATCTGAATGTGTTTTTTTTTCATTTTTTAAAAATTATAATTCAGTTTATTACAAACTTTTTCAAAATAAAAAACAATGAAAATCATGTTGAAATCCACATTAAAAATCCAAGCAAAACAAGGTATAGCAATACAAATAAGACAGTAATTGATTATTATTATGTACTTGTTACATGTAATGACATGCTATGTTAAAAAGTTTTCATACTGCTCCAAATCAGCGCCGTTTTAGTTTCAGATGACCTAGGTTTTCTGAAAAGTAGCTTATAGTGCCCCTGACACTGGTTTTCAGACTGTACTACGTGATGGAAAGCAAAAACGGAGGGTGCAGAGGAAAGGGAATGAGGTACACATAAGCGACGTACCAGGAAAATCATAAGCTATTAGGTAAACGGAAGATGGGTATTTTTGTGAAAGTCTGGGTACATGATGCTCCAATACGTCTGTAACATAGAAGAATTGTCCAGAAAGTTAAGAGTAAGTTTAATGGTGTCTGCGGATAGGGGAGAATTGGCTCGAGGGCAGATTTAATGTGAAATACTATCATTTGTAATGTGAGGTTGCGTGAAAGATTCAAATGTGCTCAAACTACCCTTATTTCTTTGAACCTGCTTAACATAGCAGTGCCTGGCGTTGGGCTTTTTTAAGGAGACATTCTTTGAGCTGCTTCGAGGACAGCTATAGCGCAATGTCTGTAGGCCTCAGATCCTCTTTTTCCGTGGTCTCCTATACTGTGTAGACTGGTCATGTTTATTTCCTCTTGGCATGATAAACCTAGATCTTCTTTAAGCAGTCCACGCATGCAAATGAAGATATCTATATCCTCCACCACCTTTTTAGGTTTTTGACACAGACTTTGCCTCCGACCAATTTTCTAGCTCTTTGCCTTTAAAGTCCAAGCCATGGAATGGCTGTTTGAGTGATTTAATCAATACAATCATACTCTATCTAAAGTGTGATTGTATTGATATGACAGCTCTTGAAATGTATCCTCTTTTACTTGCTTGCCAGTGTGTTACATTTCTTTTAGGATTATCTGCTAGCATTCTTCCCACTTCAAACAAGTAAACCAGAACTATTACCAGTTCTACTCTTGGTGCTGAAACGGGGCAGGTTTTCTCACTGATGCAACAGCCAACCAAGAGTGCAATGCTGACCCATAACTAGATCAGGTCAGTTTTGCCCAGGAGTCTTTTATGCCTTGCAAAAGATTAGATAAAAAGCTAAGGAAAAAGATGAGGCAGTCTTAACTCGTACATGCAGTCAATAAGAATTGCCCTTCAATGACAATAAAAAGGATTCTTGGAAATTTGCAGACAGTTCTAGAAGGGTTGGAAAACAAACACGGATAAAAGGGTGTTACAATCTCCAAGCTGCAAACCTGAAGAACTCTATGTTTCATGGCAACAGGGATGAAATGTCCAACCATTCATGAAGGGGGGTACATAAGCCTAGTTCCTGTGGATCCAGGTGACAACTGAAAAACTGGTGAATTAGGCAAGTTGGAAGTGATGCAAATAGATCTACTTGAAGAGGATCCCAAGTCTTCTGAATCCACTCAAACTGACCTCAGTTGAACATCCGATTGCAGCTGTCTTGAAGATATCTGAAATTCAACCATCCCACTGCACTGATAAGATATGACAATATCCTGCTTGTAAGAAATATTCCTGTCCAGACAGAAATACCAAAAGCCCTTTGCTACCTATGATAGACCCTTGAATTTTGTTCCTCCCAAATGACCAATATATTTGACTACAAAATGTTTTTTTCATAATTTATTGTAAAGTAAAGCATGGCTTAAATTCCAAAATTAAATTCTACTAAGCATCACCACGTACTTCAAGTAGCCTGCAGGCTCTACTGAACTTTTCACCACTGGTTACCTTCCTTTAGGTATATATTAATCAGCACAAAAAGGACCAATCAGGTCACATTCCTAATCTGATCGTGGACTGCACACATCTGCAGCAAAACGAAAAGGGGTACAGAATGGAAAAACCACAACACATCTTTCTATAATAAAAATATATCAACTCAATATAGTATTTTGAGGAATATACACCAGTCCACGAGGTAAAAAGAAATACATTGCAACACAGAATATCCTTAAAACCCCACCGGTTTTGGGCCCCATCCTTCGTTGCAGAGTTCAGTGAACCAGAAAGGGTCTAGAGTTGGTGTGAAGCGGAATTAGAGAGGGCAGGACAGCTCTGTGGTCAAGGGAGATTTCTAGATACTCAGGTACTGGAGAACAATCTTGCAATTGGAAGACTGCTGATTTTTTTAATGCATTTGAAAGGATTTCTCTTGAGCAAGAAGTGGAAAATATTAGTGTTCCGCTAGCTGACGGCTTCAAAATGATCTTTGATCAACAAATGGTTACCAGGAGCTTATTTCCAAGATATAACAAATTCTTCTTGAGAAGAGGGTTCCGAGATATACCCTGGCAAAAGAAAAATATGAGTAAGATTTAGGGATTCCTTTTAAGGTGGGTTGCAGTCAAGGCCCTGCAGGTTGGTGGGTAAGGTTTCCCCCTCTAATTACTATAAGCGTCACAGCCTTAAGCTATTGCATCAGTTTCCGCCGGTTAGAGAGGCAAGAATGTTTAGTAAGGGTGTGATGTGAAATATTGGTAGGATAAGTAATGACACATGTGGAGGGAACATGTGAACGTTTAAAGCTTGTGGTGGCAGGTTTTGTCATGGATCACAGGCTATGGGGTAGTGAAGCAACCCATAGAGGCACTGTTTTTATTTTTGGGCCTTCCGCTGAAGGAGGATGGACCTCGACACTTGCTGCACATGGTACATAATATGTTATTGTCAGCGAGAGTGGTGAATGGTGACAGCCTCGAAAAGAGAACCTTTACTGACAAGAGCGAATTGGAGACATACAGTGAATGAGCTGTACGAGATGGATAGAATAACATATTAGCTGTATGGGGTGCCCAGAACTTTTGAGGGGGTAATGGTACCTCTTTTGGTTCAAGGAACACAGATAAGGGAGTCTTCACTTGATCTAATAAAGTGAAATGAACGAATATGGGCCATACAGGAAAGAATAAATATGAAGACAGAGCTGAGACTGGGTTGGGATTTTTATCAACACCGATAAGGGGTGGCCAAAGAATGGGAACGAATTACCACTTTTTCTGCATGTATGAAATCTTGTTGTCAATCATCTGGTGGAGTAGGGTGGTGTAGGGGCGGTATAGGGGCTAGGGGTAGAAGGGTTGGTTTTTGAGGGGATATGTTTGCTGATAGGTATGATTTCACTTTTGATAGGTTTTGGTAAGGGGTGAGATTATGGGTCTGGTGAATGGTTAATAAGAGGGTTCAGCTTGTAATTGGGAACAGATAATATGCATCCTGCATATGCGGTTTTATAATAAAAAATGAATAAAGTGTGATTTAAAAAGAAACACCCGTTTTAAGCTCAAAACAATAGCCACAGTGTTACAAGTCCCACATTAGGCACCCGCCTTTCCCTGGATCCCCTCAATGAATGAGCGGGCTGCCTCTGTTTCTGTGAACATATACTCTCAGCCAGGCTGGGAACAGATGGAAGCATCTATGACTATCTTGAGCAATTCCCTTTTTGCTCCTCTACGCCTAGCTTGAGCAACTCTGTTTTCATGCCTTACAATTCCTGCCTCCTGATCTGGGTTTCCCTTTCGAGGTCATGGGAAATATGAATTTTGGGAGCCCTGAAAAGTGCCTCGCTTGTTTTGGTGATAGTTTGGAGATAGCATCTCTTTCGTTTGGATGGCAAGTTCAGCAATGACGATCACCTCAGCAGATTTGGTTCCATATAGTCCCAGAGTGGGCAGTGTGATGATGAGAGGCTTGAGGGTTGGGAATTGGAGAACCTGCGGCCAGGGGGGCCTCTGCTCCGCAATGCTGGCACTGGAGGCTGTATTCTGTAGATCCACTGGGGCTTCCATCCCATGCTTGGCCTCATTGGTATGTACCCCAGAAGGGGGTTACACTGGTTGGGACATGCTGCCTGGTGGTTCACAAGTCATATCTCCAACCACCAAAGCAGCTATTCTTCCAGATTTTGATTGCTCAGAAATGCTTATGTCTTTTGCTGTGGTTTTGGCAGAAGTGGTTTTGTTCTCTGCTGAGTAAGTACAGGAAAAAGTTATGTATGTAGTAAAAAAAACCTATACCAACACTGTTGTATCACCAGTTCAGTCATACGTTTTACCTTATGCACGTTGCACCAAACCGAAATCCTATGCTTGCCCAATGTCTACAAATAAGATCAGTTTAGGCTGAGGGTCTGCAACCTGGGCTCTCCATATTTTTTGGACTATGACTCCCATGATTCCTCACAAGTCACTATGCTGGCTAGGGCTGATGGTAGTTGTAGTCCAAAACATCTGGAAAGCCAAAGGATTTAGAATCCTAGTTGAAGGTTTAGGTTAATCCGCCCATCACCTTTAATTCCAAATAAAGACCTTTCCCTCGAGGTTCTGCTGTTTATTACTCTGAAGTATAAGGACAACAGCTCCACTTCTAAATATTTCAAAAGATGTAGAAGGTACCCTATTTTTTTGTCACATCCTATTCTTGCGAAAGTGCTGCATTTCAGCATTGGGGCTGCAGTTTACCATGCAAGGATACATATGCTGGGGCAATAATTTTCATTCATTTCCCTGGCCCTCTGGCCTTGCTTGTCATTCTGACATCATATATCACATCTTCGCCCTGACATGGATGGAATTGCAAGCAGATGCAGGTGTATACGGCAGTGGCTGCCCTTGGACTCTCCTCGCTGCTCCAGCTCTTGGGTGGGCCACAGCTGTCTCGATTGTGGCACTGATAAGGCGTTTTGCTACTGGGCTCCAGACGCAGACTGCTCTGGTGGGAGTCAAAGGTTAAATCCTCCTGCACTGCTGGAAAAGATCTATGTTCCCACAGGGGACTCTAGTAATAATTATTTGGAGTTCTTCTAGGCAGGTGTCTCTCATTAGAGTGCTTGTTGGCAAACTGGGGCTGCATCAAATACACAGGATTACACAACGAGCACTGCCAAAGAAAATGGTTGTTGCTTTCAGATTGCAAAGGTTGTTTCTGTGTTCACACGCACATGCGTGGTGAGGAAGAGTGGGGTAAGTTGGGGAGATGGCGGGCAAAGTGGGGAGAAGTGCAATAGGAGAACAAGCTGGCGGCACGTATTATATGCCAGGCATTGCCTTCCTATGACCAGGGATTTATGGAGATGAATGAGCGGCCACAAAGAAGGGATCCCAGCAAAGCGTAGAGTGTCTGGGGATGGGTAAAGGGTGCAATATGCCTGAGTGGGGGTGCTTCGAGATATTTGTCGGGGTGATGTGAAAGATGCAGGAGGAATGCATGCTGGAAATGGTTAGTCGCAAGATGTCTGTGCGGATTCAGTGACTGGGTGAGGGTGGCTGTGTAAGGAAGAAAGTCTGCCTCGGGATGACTGTGTGGAGAGCTACAAGTGGAGGTGTAGGAGGACGTGTGGTTGGGGGAAGGTGCCTGTGTGGGGTGAACAAGACTTGTTGATGGCTGATTGCTGGGGAGTGATGTTTACATGGTGGTGCAGGTGACTGGGGCAGTATGGGGACTCGGGACGCATGCCTGAGTGTAAGGCATGGCATGAAACCAAGCAGCCAGAGGCATCCTCAGGGTAGGGCCTGAGCGGGCGAGGCGCACCCAAAGTCTGTAAATGCCCACTCAGCAGCACTGTGTGGACATTTACAGATGTTAACATCACTGCGATGGGCCCAACTACATTTGCTTCAGGACCCACTTATTAGACAATCCTGGCTACGCCTCTGTAAGCAGCAAGAAGCAGCAAGAAAACAAACCTTTCTCCATAAACTACTGCTCCAATCAGTCCTCCATAGGGCCCCCCATTTGATCCCCTAGCCCGATGGAAGTACAACTCCTCCGCCATAATCACCGTGACCACTGATCCTCTCTCTCTTTTCTTGATGCTCCCATAGCACTCCTGTACCAGGTAAGTTTTTTCGTTCAAGTCCACTTAATGACATTTGATACCCGTGAGGTATAGATTTATAGAGTCTCACTGCAGAGCGCCTCCTTGCCAGGAAGGATGAGGTAGGGGTGAGTTGCTTCATTTTAGCTTTTGAACAGGGCTTATTCCGTTATTTTGCAGGCTACACGTGGCCTCTGTGGGCAACCATGTTACTTGGGAATGCTGTGGCGTTCAGGGCTTCATATAAGAGGAACTCACCTTACACGATGCGCGGAAGCCTGTGCGTGTCCCTGATTGATGAAAAGGCAGCAGGCGCATAGACAGGTAGGGACTGCAGCCAATGAGCTGTACTGTTCTGGCCTCAGTACGTCCTGTGGCTAAAGATGACACTGCATTTGAAGTCCACTGAGTGCACTATGTTTGGTAATGCTGCCCCAGTATCGGCCAATCCGCAAGGTCAGGGAAGCTCCTGGGCTGATGCTGAAGAGTGGTAGGATGATTTGCTGAATTACCTGGACATTGCTGTAGCTCCCTCCACGGGAAAGGCTATGACTTTCCAATATAAAGACTTTGGCTGAGATTTTTATCAAGTCTGTGGGTGCAGCTCTTGAACATGGGGCTGTGGCTGCACTCTCTTTCCTACCTGGCACTGCCTAACATCCCTGCGAGGAAGCTGTTCAAGGTGGCAAGGGGACCACTTTTACTGTTTCAAGACCCCCATTAAGAGGAAACACTCTTCCCACCTGGTGGAGGTGCTTGAAGGTATTCCTCAGTCATGTGACCCCAGAGCTCAGATGTCACTGGGGATGTCAACGTTTGAGAAGCTTGATGTTCTCACAGGTTCATTTTTTCGAGGGCTGGGCCAGAAAGCTTTTTGGAGAGTGACTTTAAGCTCATCACCTGGGTATAACTGGCTTGCATTATCGCTTATCTTCCAAGACGCTGATGATCAGGTGGAGTTGGGGTTTGATCCAGTTAAGACTCCTTTGTCAGACTCAGTAGCCAACCTACTTTCAGATCCTTCACCCATTTTAGATCCTCCTGAGAACCTGGGCGAAGAGCCCTCTCTGCTCGGGGGGATGGCCCTTGTTCCTGAACAATGCTATCTCTGAAACGAATTCTAGAGAATGGAGTCCCCTCCCAAGGGTGACTGACTATGCTGAGGCTTTCTTAAGGTTTTAGTTAGTCTACCAAGCCTGTGGTAAGAAGTCGGCAGAGTGCATGCCCAAATCTTTGCTTACCAGAGAAGTCTGCCTCTCCCCCTTTAATTGATCCCAAGGTGGCATCTTCAGGGCTTTGTAAGTAATATATTCCTGGTCAGGAAGATGGGCAAGGGGTTACAGACCTGTAATCAACCTGAGAGTGATCAACACTGTTTTTGTTTATCATCACTTCAAGATGGAAGCCATTGTAATGTTGAGAGATGTGCTAAGGCCAAGAGGGTGGCCAAGGAGCTTACACTCGAAGGACGCATACCTGACAGTACCTGTTTTCAGGATGCACAGGAAGTACCTTTGGTTCCTGTGGTAGGGAAGAGAATGTACATTTTCTTGTTTGCCTTTCAGTCTCTCATCAGCCCTTTGGTGTGTCATGAAGTTGTTGAGGCGGGTGGAGGCATAGCTGAGAGCCAAATGGCTGTGCCTGTTCATTTATTTAAACATTATTTATATCACGGTCAGATCCCAGCAGGAACGCATTATGCAGATCATAGAAACAATAAGCCTTTTTGTAAAGGGCGTAATTGAAATTCAGATTGTGGATAGTTTGAAATAACAACTACTACGTTTTATTCTGTAACAGTATTCTGCTAGATGGATTTTTTTTCTAACTTCTTCTCATTTTCTATTTTCTTCTAAAAAAGTAACATATCTACCCACACTTCCAGACGGAATTAATGTGGATTGGGACTTGAGTTGTTATGAATGATAATGTGGAGGTAAATGGGGATTATTACACAATGCAATATACTGAAAATCCAATTAGTTCATTATTTCTTGTTAAGGTATTTGCCAATTTGAAGGTATATTAGACAGTTTTGCCACTGTTCTTTTGCAATAACGTCTTGTGGAATCGCATGATTAACAGCTGACATTTATATAGACTGACATTATTTGTTAGATTTTTTTTACTGGAATTAAGTTACTTTTATAAGGTCAGAATAGTCAAGATGGAGCTCGCCAGTGGACACACTCCATACCATATTGTTCTTTCTAGTTGTTATAAGTGCCACCGTTTTCTGGGTCTCTGATCAGCATTTCCCTTAAATGGGCTCTGCAGTATTATAGACAAACATTTGTTGGAAGCAGGTTGTGTTGTCTGTACCCTTCTCGACAAGCATTTGTGGTAAGTTAGTTTACATTTAGATATTGAATACATCTGCACCAGCTCGATGTTGAGTTCAGAGCACATAGTGGCCTCTGACTATAAATCTTTTTTGTAGGTTATGCAGATTTCAAAAACGATTTTGGAGCGCTGGAAAAATTGAAACAGGCAAACAGCTATACAGGGATGTTATTCAGATTTCCACCTCTCGATGGATTTTAAAAACAGTGAAACTTTTCTTGATATTGTCAAATGAACCATACATTGCCACAAGGTTAGCAGACAGGAAGGCATAACAAATATTTTGAATTTAGCTAACTCTTTTCGGGTGATTAGTTCGTTTTATATTTCTGTAAAACTCAAAATTAAGCGAGTCTCCTGTTCTCCTGCAGAAGAGTATTATACTCGAAACGCATTGAGCTAGAGACTAGTTCTTGCAGGATACTCTACGTGGGTAAACATCTCAGATTATAAATAGTTACTTTATTTTGGTTAGATATCGAAAATTGCATTTGTATGCTTTTTAGCTCTTCACCCTATATATTTATATGTTGTGCTATCTTAATGATTTCATTACAGTGGGTCTCGTGAGAATAAGAATATCTTTGCAATATCATTGTGCCTTTTTCAATAAAATGATACACTTTAAATATTTGTTTATAATTGCTTGCTAATTATAGAAAGAGCTGTCTATGATTTGTTGTATATTATAATTAAATTCAATAAGATTTTTTTGTCAAAAGCTTTTGAAAAGACTCACATTATCTATATGGATGATAGAATAACTAAGGAGTGTGCTACCCTGATACTACAGAGACATCTATAGGACTTTTTAATCAACTGACGTATTATCAGGGCCATTGGCTGAGAGTCCTTAAAGGGGTAGTTCACTCAGAAATTGTATTAGTCCAATTGATTGGGCATGTATTTTCCAATGCATCTTACCTTAGTTTTTCTCACTTTTACACATGTGAAAACGATGGATCCGTAACCACCATCTTGTGTTAATCTTATTGGTTGATCCATCACCCTAAATTCAAGTGCCCACACAGCAGTAATTCAGATCACCGGCCCCTAAAGCTGACAACACTAGACGCTCACACACATTTTCACAATGACAATGCACATCTCATGTCAACGTTCTCTGTGCGCAATCTATGGATGTGTCTCCATGGAAATGCCAAGACGCCTCTTTCCTAGACAAGTGTAAACAAACACTTTCTGATCACACAACTTTGGGAGTTTCTTTTTCCTTCGTGTCAGTCTATTTCTTTTCGAGCCTCCCTGACTTGGTTCTGCTCTGTTCAGCTGTCTTCCAAGTATGACGCACTGAGAACCGGTACTTACACTGCCTAAGTAGTCACTTTTTATTTAAGCATTTCTTATTTTATGATCAAATGTCTTTACCAAACCATATTTAACTTCTACTTTAACATGGCATGTCCTTTTCATGTGCCTTGCAAACTTTCAAAGTTTGAGCCTATTCATCTTGACCTTGCACAATGGGTTTTGTAACATGGCTGTTTCTTCGTTTGTCTTTCTTTAAAATTGAATTTTGATGTAAAACCTATTTTCGTTACTATATACAAACAAAAATTGTTTAATTTATCTCACTGTTGATTTTGTACTTCTTCAGCAGTCAGGTATTATGGCAACAATTCAGCCCTACCAGTACGAGCCTCAATATTCAGAAGAGGAAATCCTTGAAAGAGAAAGAAGCCGAGAACATGGGGAATCAGATGAAAGTCGTGGCCATCAATCACCGGAGCCTGAACCCAGTCGCATGGAAGATGTTTCCACCTGGTTTACCTGACATCATTGTGAGGTTTTGCCAACTGTGGTGGGGAACTGCTGTTGCAGAGAAAACTCTGGCTACTTGGCCTACATTGGTGAATAAGACACACTACCGCTATGCATTACTGAGCTGCATGCCTTCAGGGCAACCTCCCTTACATGATCTGTTTTGCAAATGATGATTTATCCTTATGCACGAACTTTGAGCTACAGTTCGCCTTTGTAATCCAAGTAACCAGTATGTTTACACCATATATGTTGTGTGTTTGACAACCGTGACGGCTACCATTACATGTTGTTTCCCTACATCATTATAACTTTGACGGATCACTGACAAAAGAATTTTTCTGCAAATTGAATACATTTCTCTTTTTAATCTCAAACCAAAGTATTCATCATTAGATTTAATGTCCGAACAATTACGTTTCTCTCACTTGGAAGTTAAAAACAATATTTCCCTATCTCCCAAACGGTTTGTGCTGGTATGGGCGTTCACATTTAAATTCATCCCTACTTGAAATCACTTTGCACAAATGCCTTACATTTTCAAAGGTAGTTCAAACAAAATAAATGCAATTATTGGATTAACTCAAGTAAACTATTTCTGTATCGCTTACATAGGTAGTACAGGCTTGTGGCTTATCATGCTTTTACATGGTGGATTCATGGAAGACTGTGATTTTGCATTCAACGAGTAATACCTGTCTGTGTGGTTCAAGCCATTCATGAGAAATTCCCCAGTGACTACGGTCAATACCGGGGATATATACAGAGAGTACCTCAACTGCAGCAGTACAATTTGGTTTGTTATTGCCATCCACTTTACCAAATTAAAAAGAAAAAAAAAAGAATTAATATGAAAATCTGTTAGAAATGCTATGGTGCTGAATACTGTGTATACCTCAAAGGGTTCTGTGGCACAGGGACAATTGTCTGCATGTCCCCCCCCAGACCCAGTTTCTCCAGACTCCCCTTTGAAGATCCTGTCCCTTCAATCAATTTATCTCTGTGTTCTTTGACTATGTTCTGGGTTTATTGCGCTCCCCTCATCCACATCCATCCCCACTCTGCTATCAATGGCAGTTTGCACCTGTGGCTGTGCGCTTGCATGGCGGCTGGGTGCATGTGAATGTTCAAGGTGCTATATATCATGTACACCTCAAAGGGTTCTTTGGCACAGGGACTACTGGCCTCATGGCCACCCCAGACCTGGTGTGTCGCCATACTAACCTTTGAAGACCCCGCCCCTGCAATCTGCATATCTCTGTGTCCTTTGACTATGTTACAGCCCTATTGCGCTCCGCTCATCCACACTCATCCGCCCCCTCAGCTATCAATGGCAGTTCGCAAATGTGGCTGTGCGCTGGGAACAGGGCTGCACTGGCGGGATTGAGGAGGTCAAACATTGGCATAGAGGGCTGGTAGGTGTGAACGAACACGTCAGACATTCACATACACACCCACTTCTGTAAGCCTTTATAAACACTGTGGAAGTTACCAAGAAATCATCTCTGAATTCAACAACAGATATCACCATCTATCCACTTTTTACCTTGCTTGCTGAATAGGCTCATCTGTTCTTCTAAGTAACAGTTAGTCAACTATTACTACTGGTTTCTGTAGTGTCAACATTCTCTGCTGGGACACTTTCTATTGCTTTATACTCAATGTACATCCTATTCTCCTTTTAATTTATTCCAAAAGACTTCACCATCATCAACCGGCCTATGTATTTTTATCTCAGGAATTAGCACATAACATTACAGAGTATTTTTTCGAAATGTAATCTTTCGTAGTGCATGTTTTCAATGCATGTTTGCTTTAGGTGGCATTTTGTATAATGTAAAAAAAATGAAATATCACAGCAATGTGATTTTTGATTTACTCACTGTGATACTTTTTAAAAATAAATATTTATTTATATTTTTGAACAGATCATAAGGACAATCAAACAATGCCTTCATGTATCGTATTTGGTTGCCTTAATATTAGCCATGCCAAAAGTCATAGTACAGTTATGCATGTATTTCCAAAGGATTTAAATTTAATTAGAACATGACTGTTGAGCTGTGGAGTTCCAGTTTCCGAGATTGAAAGCCGAGCCAAGGATGTCTTGGATGATGTGAGTGGCAATCGATTCTGCGCCTGCAGCCTGCACTTCTCAGAAGATATGCATGGACCATCAAAGTACACAAAAAACCGTTGCCCCAGACTCATTCACAAATTACTTCCCAATGCTGTTCCAACTGAATTTAAACACACACGGACCCAGGTGAGTCGTGTATGCTGAATTTCTAAATGTATTTTACTGTTTTCTAAATGTGTCGGTATAATATGTCTGATAAATGATCACTCAATATATTGAAATAGTCAGTGCACAGGTAACATAAAAAACGATTTTGAGTTTTTTGGGAATATTTCCATGGATATTTTAGTACACAAGTTTCCTTCGTGACACAATGTACTGTGGTTTATACATTTTTCGCTTTAGATTACTTTATGAATTCCTACTTTAGGGATACACTAATATTTCAGTGAAGTGGGAGCCTTTCAAAATGCTTAGATTGCATCCTTTATAAATAGATTATTTTGTCAAATGTGTTAATTATCATGTCTGTCTTAACGTAGACCATGCTGATGGAAGTACAGACTGTTACCATTGAGGAAACCACAGACACGTCCAACATCCAAATGATGAGGTCAAGCGAGTTGGACTTAAACTTATTGTATAGCTTTTGATGTGGTCTGAAATGTTCTATTGAACACTGGTATGAATATATACATTGATTAAAGGACTGAGATTCTACATCAACCACTATTCTGTAGTCAACAACAACTGCACACACCTTTCAAGTAATTTTTTTATACTAATGCTTCAGATGTGACTACACAAAATATTGATATGGTCATCTTCAACTAAAAACATATTGATGATTGTTATGTATAATATTAGCTTTTGATACAAAGTGGCATGTAGGCTTGTATGTCAATATCGACCATCTTTTGCATGTAATGTTTTTTTTGTTTTTTTATTTAGCTTTTTACATCCTTATTATTACAATTACTTTGATATAGGGGGATGCTGGAACATCAACAATGTACTATTCTTCTACTGCAACCGGTCTGGTGGATGAGTTATGAGAAGTGAGACTGTATTGAATTATATTAATAGTTGTTGATTAACAACATCTTGTTTAAATTTAAAATAAGTGTTATTAGTTTCATAAATTGGAATGCTGTCAGCAAAGTGCAAAGCATTTGATCAACAACCTTGATGTATTTATTGCAGAAACACGTGCAACAATGAAAGTAAACCTTCCCAAAAACGTACTTTGTTACTAAATAACATGGACCCTTTCACTATATGAATGGTGTATGTTTTTGTTCATTAACTTTAGCTGCCTAGCAAAAAAAGTAATCGGTTAAAAAAAACCACTAAAACGCCTGAAACGCGTCACAATTTAATCACTATGTTTTGCAGGATGATCTCACACCAACTCCCTGCAAAATATCAGAAGTTTATTAGGTATAATTTCAAATATGTCTTTTTAAAATGTTACATGTACACAGTATTCGACTTGTAAAATTGTAATCGGATGACTAACCGTATCTTTTTTCAAAGTTTAACTGATATTGTAAGGTCGACACTCATTAAATCAACTTTCTGAAGATGTAGTTTGTGCGATCAAAGATTTCAACATTAAATTGTTTAACAATTGAACCATTTTTTTTATTTGTTATGTACAAGGAATGCACTACTGAAGCAGTCAAAATTGAAGAGACACATGGACCAGAGGTATACATAAGATATTGTAAAAAATCAGTTATCCATTTTACCTTTCATGTAATATTTTATATGTTTTTATGGTTTGCATAGGGAAATTTGGTTATATTTGTAGATATGTATACATGATTCTTGAAATGGAAGAACAAATTGCATGGTTTATACATTTACAAAATGTTGTTTTTCAGGTCGGCAAATCAAAATTGACTGTTGCAAGTTCAGAGGTTATTTTATGGATATTACATTTTGAGGTTGTGATTCATATATTCTGTATGTGTGCTATACAGTAAGCACATTTCTTTTCATCGATTAGAGGCCTAGGAGGAAGAGGAGCATAAGGACTCAGACAACAACACACAAACTAATGATGTTGCTTACCAAACCAATGTCTCTTTGGAGCAGTTACATTTTGAGGCTCAGCATGGTCTTCTCAAGAGTCAGAGTCAAGCACTCCTTTCCTACCAATACCTGGTACACCCCAGAGCTCCATACCCTCCACTGCAAAAAACAGGCCAGCAACCGTGCCTGGCTCACATTCCCCTCCATGGAGAACAAGGCCAGATTTGACTCCAATGCCAAAGCCTACAAGGATGCCATCCACCTCGCCAAAGCATCCGCCTACTCCTCCTGAATTGCTAACGTAAAATCAGACACTTGTGAACTCTTCCGTATCCTCAGAGAGCTAGAGTCTCCTGCCCCTCCTCTGTATCCAAAGATGATGCCTGGTGCAATAGCGTGCAGGAAGTACTCTTGGACAAAATCTCCCTCCTTCAAACCAGAATCCAGCTCAAAGTGTCAACCTCAATGCCCTGCCTCAGTTCCACCTCCCACACCTATACACCTGCGCATCACCCCCTCTTCAAATGTATCCACATCACCACCCAAGAGGTTGCTTCGCTCCTCAACAGCCCCAAGCCCTCCATATGCAAAGCAGGCATCTGCCCAGCTCCACTTATCAAAGAATGCTATGAGCCCCTGATCCCTCTCATCAGTGCCACCGTCAATGCATCATTGGACTCCTGCTCCATCCCATCCTCCACCAAAGAAGCCTGGATCACCCCCTCCTGAAGAAACCCTCCCTGGACCCTGTCATCCCTGCCTATCACTTCCCATTCCTCTTGAAAACAATAGACTGCGCCACCTATACCCAGGTCCAAGTTCACCTAGAAAAACACCATCTTCTCAGTCACCATAACCAGCTTCCGCCCCAATCACAGCACTGAGTCTGCCCTCCTGGACCTGAAAAATCAACTAGATGATGCCCATGACTCTGGCAACCTGTCTCTCCTGATGCTACTAGACCTATCTGCAGCCTTTGACTTGGTTGACAATTCCATTCTCTGCAACCACCTCTCCACAGCTGCCTTATTCTCCCCCGAAACCTGCCAGTGGATTTCATCTTTTTTTCTGACCGCACCTCACGTGTCTTCGCGGCAACCCCTCCTCCACCCCCACTGCCATCAACTGTGCAGTCCCCCAAGGCTCATGCATCTCCATCATCCTCTACAAGGTCTTTACCAAGCCCTTCTTTGACCTCCTCGACTACCACCAAATCAAATATACCAACTACGCCAATGACACCCAGATCCTCACCCCTCTACGGCCTCCATCACCAAGACAACGCCAAAATTAACTGCATCTATGAATCCGTTCATGTTACGCTCACCTGGTATCCACAGGGACGCCACCCAGCCAATTGGTCGCTGATGCCCTTCTCAATGATTCCCTGGTGCGGTTCTTGGTGGAATTCCACCTGGAAATGAAGACTATGTTTAGGATTGGACGGCCAAGGTAAGCTTTCCCCCTACTCCCTTGTGATTTCAGCCCCTCCGGGTTCTCTTCTCACCTTGTTATCGAAGTTGGTGGGCTCTCCGTCCTGCTTTCTGGGCAGGGGCACGTTGTCTTTCGTGGGCGCGTGCGGTCCAGTTACTTCACTGACGGCAGCCCAAGTAATGTCTTTCAGTTAGGTCTTATTGAGATTTATGGCGTTGTTATTATTGCATGCCTTTTCTATGTTCGATAATGTCTCTTTTTATTCTCCCTTAGGTGCAAGGTGCGTCCGCTTGGCGAACTGGGTAGGCTGATTTTCACCGGTAAATGATGGTGCACAATAGCGCTATGATGCGGTAAGTAGGCGCTTTGCACAGCGTGGCGATGTCTTGTCTTCACTGACCTGTGTTTTCTCTTTTTCGTA
Organism: Ambystoma mexicanum; assembly: GCF_040938575.1. Lineage (NCBI taxonomy): Eukaryota > Metazoa > Chordata > Amphibia > Caudata > Ambystomatidae > Ambystoma > Ambystoma mexicanum. Next base: position 460,525,556 of record NC_090929.1, read on the forward strand.
GGTCGCGGTGGGCTCCCAGCGCGGGTGGAGTTCCGGAGCTATACCGTTCAAAAAACAACCAGCCAGGTAAGTCTCTAAGCGATTTGTGGTTGAAATATCTCTACTACCTTCTTTAATGATGTCTTTCTTCCTTTCTCAGGTCCTTCGATCCGGGCGGCGAACCCTCCAAACGGAGCTGCCCAGGAGCTGCGAGCAGTGAAGAATGGAGATTGCAGGTAAGATTCTGCTGCTAACGATGTTCTTTGTTTTTTCTGCAGGTCCGGATCTTGCCAGGCTCGTGAGAAGCTGGACACGGTGAACGTCACATTGCTAGTAGCAAAGTAACGCAAAGCGTGTTGTCTTGTTCGGGTGTGGTTTAAATAGCCTCTGCAAAGTAGTCCAGGTAAAGTAGTCCCTAGGCCAGCACAATCAAAACACTATACCGCATAGCTTGGTTCTAGGAATCAAGCTATGTGGATGCCTCCATGTTGGCTGAAAGCCTAAATAAAGTAGTTCCTTAAGCAGATATCTTTCCCAGTTTATGAGCCTGGCGCCAAAAGCGCCAGGACTGGCCCCAAGAAGGCCTGTCAAGCGGATGCCAGGCCTTATTTGCGATCCGAAGTCTGATTCCACCTGGCCAATGGGCTTGCCAGTGGGGATCAGGGCTGAGGGTCGTGACAGTTCAATTTTGGATTCCGACCCATGGGTTTTGTCTGAATGATGATAAAATGGAGCTCCTTCTTGTCGGCAACCCAGCCCACCTAGTCAACCTAGAACCCGAATATTCCCACTTCACCATTGACAACAGCACTGTTTCGGTCTCCCCAGTTGTCAAAACCTTGGGTCCACCTGGACTTTACTCTCTCACTCACCATACATGTGAACTCCATCACCTCCTCATCAGCAAATATCACCAAACTCATCAACAGCTGCTTCCCATACCTCTCCACCGACAATTGCATCAACATCGCCCAAGCCACCATCTGTTCAAAGCTGGATTACTGCAACTCCCTCCTAGCTGGCACCTACAAAGGTAACCTGCATAAACTACAAACTGTTCAAAAGAATGCCCTCCGTGCTGCCCTGAGCCCAAAAAAATCAGACCCCATCTCTCAAGCCAGGAGAGATGCCCATTGGCTGCCAGTGGAGGACTGTGTCTCGGGGACGTCATTTGATCAAAATGTCTGGGGTAGCGGAAGTGACATCACACGACCCTTGACATCTGATGACATCACAGAAAGAGAGTTGAGTTACACACTGCACAACCGCCTGCAATGCTTGACCACTGTCAAGCAACAAGGTACCACTGTCAAGCCACGGTCGCTGAAAGAACCAGAGATGTCTAGATCAGCACTTCAGAAATGCTGATCAACCCTGAGATTTCAATTCAGACCCCGAGTCGCAGTGAAGGCCAGCCTGAAGCCGTTCGCCAGGTTTTGCTCACCAAACCATTTTGCCGCCTGATACCCGCCACTGACTCCCATCTCGAACTCTGTTGCAGAAGCCTGAAAAGCACCCTGAAGCTGACCTGATGCTGTTGAGCACCAAGAACAACTACAGCAAGAGGTACATTCTAGTTCTGTCCCCCTGGTCCTTTCCCGATGGCCCCTAGAGACATTTTAAGACCCGTTCTATTTTTTTGCTGAAGCCAAGAAGTCTTGTAAAAAAACTGTTGTGATTATTAACCATACCAACTCCCCTCCTGTCAGTATCCAGAGTGCATCCCTTTCCTTCTTAGGAATTGTCTGTTCTCTGCATTCCTTTACAGGGTGGGCTGAATTTAGTAGTGTTACTAGATTGTCTGTTGTGATAATAATAAAGTAGATATTTGTATGCAACCTTGACTGGACACTCCTTTTATCATTGGGTAATAATTGTATTTTCGCTGTGTTGCAAATAACCAACCATCCACAACCTTTAGAGAAGATAAGCCTGCTGTTCCATCCACTTTACCAAAATTGAACAAGGAGGTTTACCATTTTTTTGGCATGCTTGTTTAATCGAATCTGTTTGGATCCATTCAGTTGTGGGGCTGATTAATGGTTTAGAAATCGATATTCACCTATGGAACACTGGTACCCCGGAAATCGATTTGTCACATTGGTGGCAGGCGGTTGGTTCTAGTTGGAGACTTGCACACAGCTTAGTCACCCAACAATACAAGTACTGTTGCAGTCAATGTTTAGAACACTGCCAGGTATTTGTTAATAATCATGGATCTTGACACAGAGACTGTGAAAGGAATGAGAAAATATGTCATATGCATCCTATTTCAAGAGAGGGGACTTCCCCACTGCACCAGGATGAATAAACCTGAGCTCCTGATCAGCCTCCAAACTTGGGTAGAAGCTAGGGAGGCTGGGTAAGAGACCCCAGGGGACGAGCTAGGCCCTGTGTAGCCGAATAGAGAAGACTTTCCACAAGGGGTGGTGAGGATGGCGGGGAAGACAACCTGAGTAGTATTTGGGTAATAATGTATGTTCGCTGTGTTGCAAATAACCAACGATCCACGACTTTTAGAGGAGATGAGCCTGCCGTTCTAATCAAAACAGGAGATGGGTGAACCTCTACTTTGCTGACAGAGAGAAAGTAGCGAATATAGTAAGAACACAAATCATGTCAGCGGAAAAAGAAAACAAATTGTAAAGGGAACCAGCAAACGATCAGGGAAAAGGGGGGCCCAAATATTCGAGATCACAGATCAAACCAAGCAAAAAAACAATTAGAAAATATGATTATTTTATTTAAATTTCATTATTTGTTTAAAACATACATATTAAACCTTGTTCCAAGCTCATATTTAATATAAGCATATTGTTTGTGAAGATAAAGTGCATAGTCAAACAAAGTGCTTATGTAAAAACAAGACTGTCAATTCAGTCGATAGTAACATGGTGCTACCGAGCTATCTGGACACCAACCTGGATGAGGGGTATCACCCAAGTGGTGGTCAGAGGCTACGGATACCTTTACCAATTTAAGAAAATCCACAAATACATAAACAATACAGTAATGATTTCCTCTAAGACTAAAAGGTGTGCCGTACGTCAACTACTAAGCTGTCATGACCCAATATATAACACTAGGTCTGACATGAATGAAAAAAGTAGTTTCAATGGTGCGGAGCATCTAAGCTGTTTCACGGTTGATGCCCATCTTCTTCAGGATGGCGCACTCTCGTTAGGATGGTTGCCACTTGAAATTTTGATATGTAATATACATAGGACAATAGCAAATTCGGATATAGAGATTATATAAGCTGAATCCATAGTCTCGCCTAAAACATCATAAAAAGAGGAGACAAAAAACAAAAAGACACAGTCAAACAAACCCATAAATGATTACATTACAAGCTAAAAGCCAAATAGACAAACAAGAGTTATCTGTAAATAGCGAACAGGAGGCCCCCCTCCCTGTGAAAATGTCCAGAAAGGACCCTTGTACTTGTGTGTGGGAGAAAGAAGGTTTAACAATTGAATTGCCAAATTACCATTGTCTCAACAAAAAGTTGGTCGCGTCTTCCCGAATGTGAATCCTAGGAAATAAATGTAGACCAACAAGGCAAGTTCTCTACAAAATAGAATTGCAAAAAAACAAGAACAGGAACATGTTATAATGCGGGAGGGGCAATAAATTGCTGATGGCCCCTCCAAAAGGCAGGGGTAACACGTAGAACGGCAGCCCCTCCCAAAGTAGCAAGTTAAGAGAATTTTTGTGAGTAAAAACTGGATAGACCGAATTCAGGGAGCAGAGGATTTACTCAGAGAATGATACTCACCTGAATGGTGGTAAGCAGAATAAAATAGAATTCGGCCTCAATGATGTATCGCAATCAGCGATTGAAAATGACACATCTTCCGAAATGTGCCCTACCAGGGTAGAATAATGTCCAGCATAGTATAATTAGCTTGCAAATAGATGCAATAATACAAAAAGATAATATAAGCCACTGTTTGAAGATACTTGGCCGTAAATAATGCATGTATTGTATCTGGCCAAGCGTACCCCATAGCGTGGTTATAATTGGTGCACAGACCTACAGGCTAATGGCCAAACATAGCCAAACTGTGTGTCATTGTGTTCCATAAAATTGAAGTAATGGCAGTGTAGACACTGCAAAAACCACAAGTGGCAGGGGATTAGAGAGCCTATCAATGAAAGGCAGCAAAAGCTTCCAAGTTATTTCGATTGGCATAATGTTGCAACAACACGCAAAGTGAATAGGCGTGATAATCTGGCATGCCGAAAGTCCCCAATTGGGGCTGAAAGAGATGCGAGCAAACGCGGATCGCAGATGACACCGCAGCTGCGCATAAATCTCAGCATATGGCCAACCACCTTTCAATGGCTGTTAGAGCCCACACCGACCCGACTCACCTTCAACTTGCGGACGAGCAGTCCTTCGAGTAGATCCTGCAGCAGAGACCAGACGGATCTACCGCAACGTCTGCGAGGAAGGTTTAAATACCCGAGGGGGCAGATCGTGGCGTCCTACGTCACGCGTTGTAATTCAAATGTCGGAGCGCTAAGCCGAAAATGCCGTCGCCAATTTATAGAGAGTAGGCAACTGTGTCCAATGCCGCCTTTGGTTAAAACTCTGAACAGAGTTGTTGTAGTTAATGTACTGACAAATAAGAGAAGAAGAAGAAGGAAATGGAAATAGAATGTCGATTTGAATTAAGTGAAATCACGGACTATTGGGTATAAACGGCCGGAACTGCAGTGTATCTACAAGTCAGGCAGTCAACGAAAATGGAAAAAGTAATAGTGATAACAATGATATCCAGAATAATTACTAGTGCAAGCATCTAAAGAAAGAAAATACAACCTTAACCTAACCACCCAAAAGCGGCCAAATTGGATCAAAAAAGCTAACACCAAAAAACTGAAAAACTGAAATAAAATGAACCCTTGCAAAGGTACATGGGTGGATAAAGCAAGGTGGATACACAATTCCCACTGGAAGGGGGGCCAACCCACAGAGAGTTCAATACCTAGACAGATCGATAAGGAATTGCTGCCCACTCTTCCTGGGAGTTCAAGCCCACTACGTGGCTTTGAGTGTTGTAGATCCACCAGTGCTCTCGAGTGGAAAGTCTGTTGCCAGAGGCATGAGGATCAGAGCCTCTTACTTGTTCCAAGGCCCACCAGAGTAAATCATCGCAACCATGATGATGTTCTAAGAAATGGGTTGAGAGTTTCACACGTCTAGACGTCTTACCTATGTAGGCCTTGTCGCAGGGACATGTAACAGCATATATTACGTTCTTAGAGTTACATGTCGTATGGTCCCTAAGGTTCCATACCCTGTTGTTGATATTCACAGTGGTAGTAGCTGTAGTCGACCCGCAGTGGCAGCAATGCCCACATGGAAAATGACCATGGATTTTGTTCATGCCCCACTTCTCGGTAATGGTTTTGGGTCCTGTTTTAAACGAGGACTTATCGGCTTTAGATAAACAGCTCTTAAGGTTTTTACCTTTTTTAAAAGCAAACATTGGAAGATCCAAATCTGAGTTGTTCAACTGTAATAGATGCCAATGTTTGCTAATTGCTTTCTTAAAGGCCGAGTGATGAGTGTTGTAAGTCATCGCACAAACCATTCTAGACTGCTTGGAATTGTCACAAGTATTCTTAAATAAAAGGGCCTTGAGATGCTGGTGGCGTGCCCTCTTGCGCGGTTGGTGCAATACATAGTGGGGAGATCCTCGATCTGCAAGTCTACTTTCAATAATATCAGCCTGGTTGGAGAATTCTTTTTTTTCAGTGCAATTACGCCGTGCCCTTGGAAATTGGCCATACGGAATGCTAACTCTTAAGGATTGGGGGTGGAAACTTTCGAAATGAAGGATGGTGTTTCTGTCCGTGGGTTTACGATATAAATCTACTGCAATTGACCCATCCTTAACTTTCAACAAGAGGTCCAAAAATGGTATTGTCATGTTGTCAACAGTCATGGTGAATCGAAGGTGTTCATTCAAAGAATTCATCCATGTCAAGAAGGTTTCATGGTTTCCCATAGTTTTGTCCTAGATTATTATAATGTCATCTATATATCTTCGGTAGAAGATAATAGATTGAATGTAAGGATTGGATTTGTCAAAGATAGAAACTTTCTCAAAGGCCCACATAAATAAAGTAGCATAATTTGGAGCAAAAGAGGCTCCCATGGCGGTACCCTTGATTTGCAAAAAGAAGTCCTCCTTGAACCTGAAAATAGTTCTTGGTTAGCACAATTTCTAGAAGTTCAAAGAGGAATTCGCTAGGGACCTGCTGGGGGTCGCTTCTCATATCCAAGAAAAATGTAATAATGGGCAGAGATTCTGACTGTGGAATGTTAGAATATAACGACTCCACATCTAGAGTAATGAATAGGTTAGTGGCAGTGTTAAAAGGTAAACCCTCCAAGTGTACAATGGCGTCCGTTGTGTCTGCCAGGTAGGTTGGAGTGTCGGCAGCAAGAAGTTTGAGAAAGAAATCAAGATACTTACCCAGCGGCTCTAATATAGAACCGCATAAAGACACTATCGGTCTTCCCGGTGGATTCAATCTATCCTTGTGGATTTTTGGGAGAATGTAGAAGAGAGGAGCTCTGGTACCTTTAATGGTAAGGAATTGAAATTCCTTAAGGCTCAAAATGTCGATGTCACGTGCCCATGTGGCCAGGGCAAGAATCTCATTCCGTATGCTGTCTGTAGGGACCTCTCTAAGTTTCAGATAGAAGGAAGTGTTGTTTAGTTGTCTCATAACCTCGGAGTCATAGTATGTGGAATCGCAGATCACCACCCCTCCCCTTTATCAGCCTGCTTGATAACGATGGAGGGGTCTTCTTTGAGATTTTTTAAACATTAAACATTTTTTAGAAATTGTATGACCTTTTGTGTTTAGCATCAACTGGAGTGGAAACGATAGAATGAAAATCGTGAAGCACTGACTGCTCAAGAATAACGGTTTCAGGAGAGACCATGTTTGAATTCGGTGTGAATATGGACTTCAACTGGAATGGTGTGTTGTACTTTTTTTGCACATAAGGATTGCTGGTACCAAAGTCGTCTTTAAGAAGGACCTTCCGGAAAAAGTTCCGGAGTTTTATTTCTAGGTCCATCTGGCTAGGATTTTTAATGGGGGTGAATGAGAAGCCCTTTTCTAGAATAGCAGTCTCCTGTGTAGAGAGTGTTCGTTTGGAAATATTATGGACGGATGATGGTTTGTTAGGAATATTTACCGCTGGTACGCCTTCCTCCTGGTCTGGAATCCGTTTTCTATAGGTGGGGGCCCTAGATCGGTTGGAGGAAAAGGGAGATTCGGTGGAGGGAACACAGGGTACGGTCACTGGGGGGCGTGCATGGGCATCTGAGGATATTGTTGAAATTGCCAATTTTGGCGTCCTCTTCGCTCTCTGTACTGGCCTCTATTCCAAGGGCGGCCTCTCTGGCCTCATTAATTTTTATTGTGGAAGGAGCCACTGCGATCTGAAGAACTATCAGAAAAAGTGATCCTTTTTCTATAGTTCTGCTGACCTGAGTTAACCAAAGTTGGATCATGCCATTGTCCAGGACCAAAATAGTCTGGACTTAGATATGGATAAGCCTTTTCTTTGGAAAACTTGGAAATATCCTTTTTAAGCTTTTCCATTTTTTTGGTGGTGGTTAACATGATAAATTCCTTTGTATGTTTGTCTATGAGGTCCAGTTTTTCTTTTATATTCAAGATGGTGGTCTCAAGTGCAAAGGCTGCTTCGGCCTCGTCTATCTCATTGCCTACTACAATGCTTTTTTTGAAGGTGGTATTGATGGTCAATAACATCCAAACCCTACTACATTTGGTGTCTATGGCTGAAAAAGTAGTTTTATACTCTATGTCATCGGTGAAGAGGCATGGTTAATTTCTTACTAGTAGTCCCTGCGGGATAATGTTTTTCTTTAGATATTCGGTAAGTAGATGCCCATGTATTTCCGTTCTAAACTTATTTTTCCTAAGTTTAAGGATGCTGTCGCTGGTAATGCCTGCACCTGACTCTTCACCCGCTGCCTGGATGAGGGAATCAAAGAAGGAGGGTACCCGAATCGCCTCGGCTAGTTGTTCTTCGCTGAACGAAAAAACATTTCTGAAGCGGCTTCCTTTCTCCCACACACAAGTACAAGGGTCCTTTACGGACATTTTCACAGGGAGGGGGGCCTCCTGTTCGTTATTTACAGATCACTCTTGTTTGTCTATTTGGCTTTTAGCTTGTAATGTAATCATTTATGGGTTTGTTTGACTGTGTCTTTTTGTTTTTTGTCTCCTCTTTTTATGATGTTTTAGGCGAGACTATGGATTCAGCTTGTATAATCTCTATCGCCGAATGTACTATTGTCCTATGTATATTATATATATCAAAATTTCAAGTGGCAACCATCCTAACGGGAGTGAGCCGTCCTGAAGAGGATAGGCATCAACCGTGAAACAGCTTAGATGCTCCGCA